>NC_135145.1:12500000-13750000 GCF_051014445.1 Colletes latitarsis
TCATTGTGCACGTGGAGAAGTCACTTTCATTGAAGGTCGACCGAATATTCTGCTGAACAGATTCCACGATCGCATTGCCGTGGTTGAGAAAGCACGCCTCCACATGGAAGGTTTTAATCGCACATCGAACTCGTCCACGATTATACGACGAGTGCCTTTTTGGCAGCATTAGATCGATCCATTGCACGAAGGGGAGCTCCGTCCTGTATTTTCATTGACAATGGAACGAACTTTGTCGGGGCAGATCGAGAATTACGTGAAAATTTCGAAGCAGTGTACAACACGCCAGAAATGCGTAATAAATGCAGTAAAAAGGAATTAGATGGAAATTTAACCCACCGAGTGCACCGCACTTCGGTGGCATGCAAGAGGCCGGTGTGAAATCGGTGAAATTTCACCTGAAGCGGACTCTGAGCGAATTCACTCCCACAAGCAAAGAGTTACAGACATTGCTTTGTAAAATCGAAGCAAGTTTAGACTCGCGACCGATTGCCGCTTTGAGTGATAGCCCGGACGATTACGCGCTGCTCACACCGAGACATTTCTTAGTCGGAAGTCCGCTGAACGCGCTTCCGACGCAATCGATGGAAATTGAAAAACTCTCCCGTTTGACACGTTGGAGGGCAACACAAAAATTCCACGAACAAATCTGGAGGCATTGGACACGCGATTATCTCACGCACCTCCAGAATCGTTATAAGTGGCGTACAGCCCAAAAAACATTAAAACTAAACGACTTAGTTTTAGTGCAAAATCCTCTCCTCCCCCCGAATCAATGGGAAATGGGACGAGTAGAGAAGGTATTCACCGGCAGGGATGGAAATGCACGTGTTGTTAAAATACGCACGGAAAAATTCATTTTTACGCGACGGTTGTGTAAGCTGCCTGTGGAAGAAACCGAGTCGGCGACGGTTAGCGACGCCGACGAGGTCACATAAAAACCATAACATCCAACGGCCGAAAGTGATCGAAAGGTGAGAAACGACCGTTTCTAGAAATAAACGGTGTTGATTCTCACCAGACCGTTGTCACTAAAAGTTCAAACGGATTGGTGGGGGTTACGAATCCACCTATCTGAGTTGGATTATTGGTAGGGCGTATCGAGTAATCCGAGCGCCCCCGAATCGTAACGGAATTCGCGGAATCGAAAACCGCTCAGTTCCTAAACGACAATGAGCGATACCAGTTCGGAAACCTGCAGTAGGACGGAGGAGATTTCGATCTCGGGCGACCCCGAGATCGACGAACGATTCGGGCGTATTCTAAGGCTCGGTGAAACGTCCAACCACGGGACGTCGGACCCTGTGGTCTCCGTAGCGGAAACCCCGAGTGAGCTGGACATCACTCTCTGCTTCGGCCGGGAAACATTCAAAATCCCGGCAAGAATATTAACGACCTCGCAGAAGTACCACTGCCGGCTACCCGGAGGGCAGTATATACTTCGATGGGGACCAGAGGGTAACCTCCGGTCCTGCAACTGGAGGGCCGATAAGGCCGCGGAAACACCGCTAGCCGCGTCGTCCACGCCGACATCGACAATGGCTGCCCCCGCTGGACAAGCTCCGCAGCCGAAGAGAAAAAGGAGGAAGCCGGCAAAAATTACACCGGCCATCCCTGGACCTTCCAGCAGCGGCCTGCAGCCGCCAACCCCTACAGGCCCGCAGGCCAAGAGAAGAAAAAAGGCTTGGCAGCCGTTCGGCCAGATCGCCATGGCAAAGGCCATGGCAGACCAGATGTTGATGACGTCTATGCGCTACAACCATCAGGCTGCAGCTGGTCAATTGTAAGTACTTTTGATTTTTACAATTAAAAGTGCGCGAGTTCTCTCTCTTCGCGTAAAAAGTGACCGTACGGGACTACCACATTCTCCGGGTATTGCACAATTCGTGCAAGGGGGGCGGTATGTTTAAATATGTTAAAAATTATTTAAAATCGCGTTCGTCCGAAATATTAAATTCTCGGCCGCAATTCCCGTATCCGTTTGTGTACGTGACACTGCGGAAGGTGAAGCGTTCGTCAGGTTCGTTGAACGTTCGGACGATTTAAAACCGCGGCCGTTTACGTGTTTTTGTACGCAGACCTCACGCGAAGATTCGCTTCGCACCGGTTTAAACGGTATCGTGACGACAGCGTCGAGAGAGAGAATCGTATGATATATTGAAAAGAGATCGACAGCTGAATTCGGCAGCGCCGCGTCGCGACGACAAGGCGCGACCGAGTCTTCGTCTGTCGATCCGCGACGATATTCGCAATTATTCACGAGCCGACTGCGAACGGGAGCGGATCCCAGAAGATCTCGCTCTTCAAGTACGGACTCGCATATCACGTTTGGACTTGTTTTTTTAAAGAATTCTCACCGTTGCTGCGGTTAGAGTTTTCCCATAACAATCTACCTGCGACAAAAGGGAGGTCGTAATACACGCTGCGCGAGGCGCGACCGCCTTCGCTAGGAAGGATTGTACGTTGCAGTCGTTGCCGCGACCGCGACGTAAGGGACTCAGGGTGCACCCACCCAGAATCCCTTTAAAGCTATACGGCTTTGGAGCCTCCCAAAGGTCATACCGTTGAATCGGTACCGCCTCGTGGAGTGCTCTTCGTGCAAAGGTCGCTGAAAAACCCTCTCCAGAAACCCGTCGGTGTACGAGTCGACCGTACACCCTACGGAGGAGTTCGGGTTCAAGGTCGCCTCACCTTCCGTCACGCCGCCTACCAAATACGGTCCTCGTGCAACACGGTCGCCGGGTAGGCTTTATAGTGCGGTTGGACCCGCGAGGAATTTCTTGCAAAGGACACTTTACTGTCACGGTCCCCGGCAGAAACAGTCGCCGTGCAGTAATTTAATAGTGTCGCAGGAAATCACCTCGCACGACGTTTCTACGTCACCCGCACGGAGAGTGTGCTCACGGGATCCACCCATTTGGAGCTTTACGCCCTCCATTTGGTGACCCGACCGTGGCTAAGTCGCCCCCGACAGATACGAGTGAATTCTCTTCTGTTCAGGATAAAAATCTCGCTGATAATTTCAATTAATAATTATCAGCGAACAAGTACAAATTTACAGTCCACTGATCCACGTTAAACGACAGCTGATCCCCCCTCCCCTCCCAGCGCACCGATAGTCGCTCGGAGAGCGAGGCGAACAGCTGACGAGCGTGTGTTTACGATACGTGTACGCACGTATTTAATCCGAACGAACCTTTGTTACAGCAATCAAGGTCCATCCCAGACGGGGTCACGTCGGTGAAGCCACCCCCGGCCAGATCAAAAAATATAATAATTTTTTTCTAATTTTATATTTTTTATTTTTTTTCATTTTTTTGTTAAATTTATAAAATAAAAGGCTTGTCGTAGAGCGACAAGCGAAAATCACAAACAATAAAAACTTATCATTCACTTTCCCTAGTATTTCCCTCGTCCGGACCCCGGTTAGAACCCTTAGATTCTAACAACATTTATACACATTTATCCTTTCTACTTTTTGCATTCATATATATTTATCCTTTTTTACATTTTCCATTTTTTCCATTTTTATTTATTCAATATTAGCTTAGTAGTTTTACTTTTTATTAAATTAAATATTTAACAAACGAAATGGAATCCCGAAAGAGGGTCCAAACCGTCCATAGAGAAGCGCGAAACATTATTCGGCGTGTAATCAGAAAGTGTGACGAAGAAGCAAGCAAAGGTCAATACCTGCATGCCGCAAAGCAATCTAATGCGCGTATTGCGGACTATACCGGTGTTTCCGTATCAACGGTGACGAGGATCCGGAAGAAAGATTCGGAATCCACGGAAGATGAGCTTTTTTCATCTCCTGGGAAAAAACGTCCGAGAAGTATTGAAAAGAAGTTCCATTGTTCGGAAGAAGATAGGACTGTGATACGAAATATAATTTACGATTTTTATACCAAAAAGAGAATTGTGCCCAGTGGCCCAAAATTATTAGCCGCAATAAGAGAAAAAATTGAGTTCCCTTGGAAACTCGATACACTTCGTAAATTATTAAAAAGTATAGGCTATAAATGGAAAAAAGCAGCAATATTAGAAAATTCTTAATGGAACGGTCACAAATTGTTGCTTGGAGAGGCAAATATTTAAAAGAACTTCAGTATTATCGTGCTCAGAACAAAAATATAATTTACATCGATGAAACTTTGGTGAATAATACCCTATCTTTTGGAAAGTGTTGGCAAAATGAGCACATGATTGGCATTGTGGAAAACACCAGTGCATCTCATCGATTCATAATTGTACATGCTGGAGGGAAGGCAGGATTTGTTAATGGTGCCAAATTAACGTTTAAAGCCCGCTCTGAAACTGGAGATTATCACGGACAAATGAATGGGGAAAATTTTCAAAGGTATGTATACATTAACATGAAATTAAATTACATGTGTCTTTAATTAACTTCTATTTCTTAGTGAATTAGATACTTGATCAGTTATCCTACTCACGTTTCACAGTTGTTCCGAATACAAAAATTGTTAACAGATGGATCCCAGAAAAATTGTTACCAAACATTCCCGAAGATACAATTATTATACTGGATAATGCACCTTATCATTCGGTACAAATAAATAAGCCTTCTTCCAAATATGCTACAAAGCCAAAAATGATTGAATGGCTCACGAAAAACAATATTCCTTTTGCTGAAAGCATGCTGCCATATGAATTATACGAACTAATCGAGAAAAATAAAACTAAAGAAAAAACTCATAAAATCGATGAAATTTTTAAAGCAGACGGGCACACAATGTTAAGATTGCCGCCCTATATGTGCGAACTGAATCCAATAGAATTAATTTGGGCACAAGTGAAACGAAAAGAAAAAGGAAAATAATCCCACCACTTTGACCAGTGCCGAATTATACAAATTAACAGATGATGCTGTAAATTCTATAACACCTGAAGATTGGAAAAAAGCTGTGAGCACATTGACAAGCTGGAAAAGCAGTATTGGGAGAAAGATAATTTATTAGATACTATGATGGCAGAATTGACAATTGAAGACAGCAATTCTAAAACTGAAAGCTCAAGTGGAAGCAGTCTTTCAGAAGATATGGAATAAGTAAGTAACAGCCTGATATTTATGTATAAGTAATTGAAATACGTGTATTAAAAAACATAATGACATTTTTATTTGGTTTGTAGATGAAACTCTATAATCCGAACCTACGCCCTTGATTTAAAATCCACCGCAACGCAAACGTCGTCACATCTTACTTTGGCTGGAAACGCCTTTGTCAGGCGACGCGATTAGTATGGGTGACCGGATCGGCTCACAGCGCGCGACGATCTAGAATGCGTGTGCATGAGCTGTCTTATCGACGACGCCCAATCGTACCCGCATACCTTAGCCTCGTTATCTACTCATCGGTCTATAGTACTTAACCCTTTCGCTTCGAGCGCCGGATATATCCGGCATCCGCGCGACGACTTGTGCGTACGAGTGCCGGATATATCCGGCATCTACAGGGTGTTCGGCTACCCTTGGGAAAAATTTTAATGGGGGATTCTAGAGGCCAAAATAAGACGAAAATCAAGAATACCAATTTGTTGATGGGGACTTCGTTAAAAAGTTATTAACAATTAAATTCAAAAATTTCAAATCGTTTTGGAAAAATTATTTTCAGTTGCGGGGGTCAATTACAATCATTTTTGGTGAATAGACATACACCCGAAATCTTTCGCATTTTCGAGAAAAAAATTCAGTACAGGTGGAAGTTTAAACGTTATACATATATCCAAAGGTGAAAACTGAAGTCGAAGATGCGTCGTGTGCAGTAAAAACGATAAAAGATCTGAATCGCGATACGAGTGTAAAGATTGCAACGTTGGATTATGTATAGATCCATGTTTCAAAATACATTATACAGAATTATATTACTAGTTTCTACATGTTAATATACTAATAATTTGCGTTACATTATTAATTATATTAAACTTTTAATTCTAAAGTCCTGTAAATATGTAAATACCTAAAAACATGTCAACTGTAATTGGTCTAATATTTTTAGAATAATTAATATAATACTGTATAAATCTTTTCATTTAAAAAATATAAAGAATACGTGCTATATTGGAACAAGAATTGTTTTATTAAGCGTAGCAATTATTTAAGACTTAGAAGAACGTATATACAAAAACCACGCGCACTGTGCACATTTCTGGCGCATGTTTCCGTTCGGTGACGGCACTTCGGCGCACTGGACTGCCGAAGCGAAAGGGTTAAATAACGCTATCGTTACTGTTGTATTATGTTCTTTTAAATAACAGATTTATTTATAATAATTTACAAAAAAACACCTTAACTAAAACTTAACACCTATTTAACTCGCTTGTTCCTCTCGTGACTCTTTTGTCTCCTCGACACCCTCCGGTATTTCTCTCTCACTCCTTGCTACCAACCTCACTCATCATCACTACCAACCTCACCCATCATCACTGCCAACCTCCACAACCAACTCACCACCTATGTCATTCACAGGAGATTATCCCCTAACACTTACAATTAGTAAAAATATGCCAAGCGGCAATAAGAATGTTGAATACCCATTACATTTATGTAAGAAATCTACATATAAAACGAAACACTGTACCCAAATATGTAATATGAAAAAAAGGATTCATGGGAGTTTTGGACTACCTTCTTGATTCAGAAATCCATCCATAAAAAATAACTGAGAAGTAATATGAAATATATGAAAGACGAATTGAGATTTAGTGTTTGGCTGAAGTTAGCAGAAAAAGGGTAGAATTTTCAAATTTTAAAAAGAGAAAGAGACAAAGAAAATGAAGATAAGGCAAATGAAGAAGGGGATGACGAATCTATTTACCTTGTGAAAAAATAGATAAAATAATAGGAAGACACCAATCTTTTTAGACTATGTAATCTCAAATTTCAGAGATAAAGAATAAGAAAAAATATTGAACATATTAAAAAAAGTAGTTTAATTAATAACATGATATTTAAGATAACTGACATGCTATTATTATATAACACTACATTATCTGATGCATTAGATAAATATCCAAGTAATGGACCAATGACACTTAACGTTTGGGATGTTAAACCCCTTTTCTGTAAGAATGAATCACATTTCAAATTTATGGTCATGCAAAATGAGAATATAAAGACAAGAAGAGAACTCTTTCTATATAAAATAAATTGAATTGTTTTATATAGTAGTCTAATTATGATCTCTGTTGAAATGTGATCTCCTTAAGATAAAAGATGCACCAAGGGGTGAAATCACTGTGACTGCTGAAAATAAAGGCAATTTTCAACAATTTTTTGAGCATTCTATGAAATTTTTTCTGATAAATGTTTAATGTCTTCGAAACTACATTTGTTGTCCTACTTCTTGTAAAAATTTCGTACAAAAATATTAATTGTCATAACCATAATAGGAACCAGCGTGAGAGGCTTCCAAAAATTTATTAGAAACGGCCGGACGTGTAATTTTTCATGGCAAGTTGTGAAACAAGAAATCATGCAATTTTCTTAAACTGTAAACAAGTCCCTTCAGTTGCACATATAGATTTTTGAAAATAATTATTTATTATAAAATGATGGAACTTTGAAGGAAATATTTTCAAAAAACTGTAACCAAATCAATATTTCTTTTAACACCACGTCGAAACTAATTATTCCATCGAAAATTCTGTACGTGCAACTGAAGAAAATACTATTAGGAACCACCACACAAAAGTTGAAGTAAATCGGATGGAAATTGACTGTGTTATTCAGACACGCAGTTTGAAAAATGTGGTTTTAAGAAAAACATAATCAAAAAATTTTGTACCAAATTATCTAAGAAATAACATTGGAGTTTCTAAACCTTCTACAGGGGATCTACTTCAGAACCCAAAAACGTATCTTCTGTAGAAAGATCATCCTCATCTCCTTCATTTATATCACCGTTCCACTCAGCAGCGGAAAGACAAAGCATGTTCTGTTTGTGTCAATATGCGTAGCCTGTGATCCAATTCTAATATCGTGGACCTTTATTATAAATTTGAATCCTGAATAACCATTGTTAAATTGAATTACGGCTAAATAAGTTGCCAGTTGAATCACTTTAGTCATGTATCTGTACATTCTAAATACTCTTCACTCACACAATTATCTCGATCAAAATACTTCCAATTCATATAAAATCTTTACCACAGCAAAAATAATAAAAGAGTTTCAATGTTCTAAAGTAAAGAGCAGTTAGTTTCAAGTATTATGGGTATTACATTTGCTACATCTACTAAATCTTCTGTAATGTTGTCATTTTTACAAATTTTACTTTAATATTTTAATGGATCATTCTTAAAACCCCAAGCATTGAAAAGAATTAAAACAAAAATTTCAATTTTTCCAATCTGTCACTGTGGCTTCACCCCTTAAATTCAAGTCCTTTTCATTTTTCCAAATCACAGTTTTAAATATAATTTAGATATTTATAACAAAATGATAACAGATTTAAAGTATTTAATTAAATTTAAACATTAGAGATACACAGTATTAATAAAAGATAATATTATTACTATTGTGACACTCTTACTTAATTATAATAGTAATATAGACACTTTGACTATTAATTTACTAAGACGTAAAGTTAATAAAGTCCCAGCAAACCACAAATATTTTAACAAGCCTAAATTAGCATACAACTTTATAAAATATTTTATGAGTGATAAACGTATTTTGAATAATCTGAATGTTATAGCTGCAATTATACCTTTAGTTAAGGAATCAGGGATTCAATTTACGAGTAGTCCAACTAATAATATTAAGTTCTATGTTAAGACATTTGTTAATAAATACAGACATACTCAGATTTATTAAAGTAAGTAGGCCAAGTGGGAAGAATATTGATATATTTAAGAATATGAAGATAATAATAAAGATATACTTTTAATCTTTATATCTTGTGTATTAGACAATATACATTTAGATTCTTTTTCTGATAAATTACGAATAAACTGAATTATTTTAAAGGACTTGTCAAAACGTTTTTCATTTTTTTATAAATCTGTTTTATGAAACAACCAATTAAATTAAGTTGCATGCATGCATAAGTGATAAAACTGTATGAAGGCTTTTCAAGCACGAGAGATAAAACTTACAAAGGCCTTTATAGAAAATTTTTAAACAAAATGTTTACTTGAATGTTACGACTTACCTTTTGTGAAAACCGGCAATATCGACTGTATAAATCGTCTTACGCTCATGCCTGATGAAGTAGAACAAGTGCTCGATTTAGGTTATGTATGGTCCTCACGTGCCACTTTCTCGATGTATAATTTTACGTCAAAATTTTCGACAATCATCCCATCCTCGTCGCCAAATTTTAGTGTCCTGGAATTCGGGGAACTGGTTAAGTATAAATCTTCTTTGATCGTCTACTTTCAACTTTATTAATAACAAACCGTGAATGCAGGACAGTCTTTGTATATCTAACTAATTACTCCTACTCCTACTTGGTTATCCATAAATGATTACAACTCACCATATATTTCTTTGGTTTGATATTACACTTTGTTTTCACACGCGTATAAACTCGATGAGTCTAACCGAGAAAGTGTCGAGAATCCCCGAAGATTCTTCCATCGCGAAGAAAGCGGAAGGACGCGATCTCGCCGGCTGCACTGCACGCGCAACCTTAAGGCTGGTTTACGCGCGCCCTAATGAGCATGCTCCCTCCGAGCTACTGTGTGAGCGAAATGCAAGTCTCGACCCTATAAGAAAACGTCTGAGCGTGCTACCATGAGTTCAGTTTTTTTAACCATAAATAACTTCAATTTGATGCATCGACGCATCGTTGTCAATAGGAATGATGACAAGTCGCTAACCGAAGCACAGCATGAAGCGATGAACATCGAAGTGTGGTGTAAAGATGCCAGGCCAACACCGGAACCTCAACGACCCTATATGTCGCCAAGAACAATGGCCAATAATCAGCCAAGACATTTGATACGACCGCCGAGTTTCATACCTAAACCGGCTAATAATCCTCAACAACAGATACAACGACCGGTATCATGTGAACGTTGTGGAAAACAGGGGCATTCCAAACAAAATTGCTTTCGACTAAAGCAGCAAAATTTTCCGATCGCTCAATTCGGGAAACTACCGCCACCGAGAGTCAACCACATGAAGGAGACGGAGGACCAAGAAGACTACGAGTTCACTACACTCCAGGAGAAGTGCAGCACCTACGATGTAGTTTCGCAGGAATGCTACGACCAGGAAGATTCTTACTGGATACCGGAGCAGGAGTCAACCTCCTCAAACGAAGATTTGTAAATAACATAATACCGTTGAAACACGCGAAGACGATACAATTAGGAAACGACTTGCATCAGACAACACATTTTTATACATTTAGAATTTTAGGCCAAACCCATAACTTTTTAATCGTTCCAGATAACTTTCCTTTAATAGAAGACGGTATAGTTGAACTAAAGAGGAAAATATAAACAGAATCCATGAATTGCTAACGAAATTGCGTCTAGATCATATAGAAACCTCCTTTCGAGACCCTATAGCCAAAATAGTTTGTTCATATAACGATAGATAGACCCATAAATATCAAATCATATCGTCCACCAGAAGTTCATAAACAAGAAATCCACAAACAAGTTAACGAAATGTTAAATAAAGGAATTATCGAAGAATCAGATTCACCATTTAACGCACTGGTATGGGTAGTACCTAAAAAATCAGTCGCCTCTGGAAAACAAAAGTGGAGAATAGTGATAAATTTTAGACGACTAAACGAACAGATAAACCACGACGCTTATCCGTTACTAAATTCCGATGAAATATTGCAACACTTAGGAAACGTTAAATTTTTCTCAGCCCTTGATTTATCCTCGGGATTTCACCAGATTCCTATGGCGGAACAAAGTAAAAAATACACAGCATTTTCGACACCTGACGGACACTTTCATTATAATCGTATGCCTTTCGGACTCAAAAATGCACCCGCGACATTCCAACGACTGATGGACACCGCTTTACGAGGACTTACAGACAGATATTGCTTTGTTTACTTAGACGACATTATAATATTCGGAAGTACCATAGAAGAACACAACAGAAAGTTAGCCATAATATTCCAGAGATTAAGAGAGACCGGACTAAAACTACAAGTAGACAAATGTCAATTTTTGAAACCTGAACTGGAGTATTTAGGCCATATAGTTACAGCAGAAGAAGTTAAACCTAACCCCAAGAAATTAGAGGCTATCAAACATTTCAAAATTCCGAACAACATCACACAAATAAAATCTTTTCTCGAATTAACCGGTTACTACAGGAAATTCATTAGAAACTTTGCCAAAATTGCCAAACCATTATCCGACCTTATGCAGAAGACGAACACTTTCCATTGGACAGAGAAACAGACTAACGCCTTTGAGACACTAAAACAGAAATTGTGAGAGGAACCCATCCTATGTTACCCAAACTTCGACGAACCATTCACACTGACGACGGACGCCAGTAACGAAGGTATCGGAGCCGTCCTATCCCAAAAAGACCATCCATGTTGCTACATTTCTAGAATATTAAATAGTGCAGAAAAAAATTACACTACTTCTGAGAAGGAACTACTCGCTATCGTTTGGGTCATCAAACAACTGCGACAATACCTCCTTGGACGAAAATTTTATATCTTTACCGATCATCAGTCTTTGAAATGGCTTCACAACGTGAAAGACCCATCTTCCAGGCTCATGCGTTGGCGCTTGAGGCTCGAAGAGTACGAATACGAGATTTATTATAAACAGGGAAAAGAAAATGTAGTTGCAGATGCTCTGTCTAGATTACATCCTTTGAAAGTAACAGAAAACAAACCATTTACCCAAAAGATTAAAATTGTCAAACCTCCATCCCCGTTAGAAATTGGAGACAAGTCACGCGACATTCAAGAATTATCTTCTCCTCAAAATGACCTATACAAAGAATATGTAGACTGGAAGAAAGAACCGACAGCCGTCCCCATAAAGACAGTAGCTAATAGACCGCAATGGACTCAATTAACAAAAGACTTGCTAGGGCCTCACGACGAAGCCACATGGCTAAACAGACTACACGACTTAATGGCATTACAACACAACAAATTCTCTGTATCCTTCGGTATCGGAACGAATTTAAACCCTTTGCATATTATCGACATCCAGTTAATGCTTAGATTCCTTATGAAAGATTATCCCGACAAGAAACTTTATTTCATGCAGCCCCCTATATGAGACTACACGGAAGACGAAAAGAACCAGATACTTATTGAGAACCACAATAATGTAGAACATTTAGGAGAAAACAAAACTGTCGATAGAATAAAGGCAAAGTACTACTGGACGAACATTGACAACGACGTAACGAAATACATAAAACACTGTGATATTTGCCAAAAGAATAAACTCACTAAGATTAGATCGAAAGAAGAAGCTGTTATACCTGACACACCGCAAAATCCGAACGATAAAATTGCTTTAGACATCATAGGCCCATTTAACGTTACTACAAAAGGAAACCAATTCATACTTTCAATTTAAGATTGCCTAACGAAATATTTAATATTAGTTCCTTTAGCCAACCAGAAAGCCGAATCTATTATTGACCAATTGATGGAACACTACATTTATACCTTTTCCTCACCTAAACATATCCTGATTGATCAGGGACAGAATTTCGTATGCAAATTAATGGAATCATTTGAAAAGGCCTTCAAAATTAAACACATCAAAACTACCAGTAACGGAGAGTAACCCCCAGAGTAACGGAGCTCTAGAAAGAACTCACGGAACTGTAAAAGACTTGCTAAGAACTTATATTAATGAAAGAAAAACCGAATGGGATGAACATCTAAAATTAATATGCATGGCTTACAATACCTCGGTACATTCTGGAACTGGATATACACCTTTCAAACTAACTTTCGGACATGAGGCAAATATGCCTTCGGCTATATCCACACCACCCTTCATCTGAGTAAAGACGAATTGTTTAGACTTTGGAAACAGAGACATAAAGAGTATTTAGAAAACGCAAAGAAAATAATAGAATCAAACAAGAAACGGTATAAACGTGAACAAGACCGTAAAATTCGTTTAAAAACTATATACAATCAGGGAGATTTAGTACTTTTACACAACGATCACAAGAGTCACAAATTAGACAGAGAATGGTTAGGGCCATATGAAATAATAGAAATAAGAACGCCAAATTACCTCCTTAGAATAAACAAAAATAAAACCTTACTAACCCATGGTAATCGTATAAAACTGTATCATTCTAATTCCAGACAATAACCAACCTAATAATACTTACTAACGCTGTAAGTATTCGGCCAATTAACAACACGCAAATTGTAAAAGAAATCATAGGAAAGAACTTTCTATATCATAAGGAGATCAAAATAACCATAGCGTTTAAGATAACCGAACTCAAAATGCGCAACAGATACACTCATTAACTTTGGCAGTGCATAACTATTGTCAGGATTATAATTGCGATTTATTTGGCTACGACATTATAAAAAACAAATTAGCACGCATGGATCAGTCAATAACAAAAGTGGATACTATATTACATAAGAGAAACCGACAAGGAATATTGAATATCATCGGATCCGCATCCAAAGCACTATTTGGTACATTAGATGAAGACGATCTAACTCTTGTAAACCAAAACATTGACAAATTATTTAGCGATCATAATTAATTAACCAAGATAGTTCAGAATCAGACGATAATTTTCAAAGCTTTACTGACTGATAACAATTTTCACAGTTTAACTAATAAATTGTAGAAGAACTCAAAGGAATTACACGAACTACAAAATGCCTTACTGTTAGAACAAAATATTATTATCTTAGAAGCACTTTTAACAGATCTGACCAGTAGAATTAATGATTTTCATTTAACTCGTATACTAGGGAAGCGGGGAATAATTGATACTACTTTAATACAAACTGTAGACTTTCTAGAAGCTTATGATACGATATTGCGAAATAACTTCATGATGCATTATATACCAGCAAAGCCAAAAAACTTTCAAACATTGATAGACATTAGTAGACTAAAGACACAAACAGTAGACAATGCGCTCATATACCAAAGTATTGGAAGAATCCGAGTGGAGCATTATAAAATATTACGTCATTCCCCATAAAATAAACAACGTAATCTTCTCACCGATATTAGATCATGACATGATAATGCAACAACAAATTTTTCAAATTATAATTGAGGAATCTTACTTGAAAAAATATTGTAGAGACAGTTCTATAGGATTAATATGCGAAAGAACACAACCTACACGACACGACTATTACGCGGGTTGTCAGAACTCAAAAGACTATAAACAATGCGGAACAGCAATATTTAGAATAGACGACGTAACATTTATTCCTATGCATACACCAAATAAATATATAGCAATACCCAAAGAACCGATAGAAATTCAAGCATTAGATACTAAAATGGATCATATTACACTTAACATACCAGCTATACTAACCAGCGAAGACGAATGTATTCTTATGTACAATAATAATATAATGAAAATTGGAGGTACAACGCAGAACACTCAAATGATAATTTCTGACTATGCGATGCACATAAACTTTACTGAATCAGATATACAAATGTTAAAAGAATATATTCCACAAGCTCCAAGAGCAACTCCAAATTTCAATAGCTACCGACAGACTTTAGATAGCATGAATTCACAGTTAAACAACATAAAAACACAGCGACGTATATTAACTACAGCAGAAATAGCATACAATATTTTCAAAATCGCAGGATGGATATCGTTAGGACTTATAATTTCTTATGTATTATATAAAACAGGATTATTCAATTTATTGTCAAAACTTATACTGAAAACATTTTGTCTTTAGATTTGTTGTAACGAAGTCAATGTTAATAACCGCGGAGGCGTACAAAACACGCATTCAAACCCAACAGCTACAGCACCATCGACATCTACGAACAAAAACCCACTAATGTATCCTCTGGATGAGCTACCACGAATTCCATCACGACCAAAGAAAATCGTACGCTTTGGAGGACCAAAACGAACCTAGGAAAGGGGGTGTGATACCATCCGCATTACAAACAAACGAGTCAGCATTCCTCACCAAAAGCAGCAACAACATCTGAGTCAGACATCAGGCCTCAAACCAAACCATCCCCACTCTATAGCAATACCGCCCTTTATAAACCCTTCGCAAAAATGAAGAACCTCTTTGTATTCTGAAAGCCGAGACTCGCGTAACATCATTCTGTTCGTCCCTTATCTTCAGCTACGGTGTAAGTCACGACAGAGGTAACAGTTGCACGCAGCATTACCTGGAGTTTTTTGCGAGTTCGTATTTTTTTCCAAGTGACGCGTAAAGTCCCGTCACAGTCGCGTGGCGGTAAAACATCGTGCACGCGTTGCCGATTAACATTTTTTCGACCTGTGACAATTGAAAACTGCTTCTACACATCTGTTGGACAGTTTCTTCTTCAGAAATGTCTGCTGAATCAAATCCTGTGTATAGTTTTCATGTCAGGTAAAGAACTTTTCGTAAATATGCAAAAGTATTGTGTATAAAGTGCGTACTTGGACACTTTTTCAAACTCTGGTGATCATTTACAACCGTTCAAAAGCACAAAATATTATAACTATTGATGTTAGCATAATCAGGAATCTCTCCTCTATCTTTTAAGACTAAGTGGAACTTAGTGGCGTTTAAGAGTCTATTGTTTAAGTGGTGTTTAAGTCAATTTTTATCTGCTGTCTCGGCCAAGGCTGTCCAAGAAGCTAATCTCGCCGTGAGCGTACTCAAGGCCCTGGGAGGCAGCATCGGTCTTAGATTGGACAAAAATTGTTAATATACAGACCAATCAGTTTGGAGGCGACGTTGGTCGGTAGGAGGTGGCATGTAAAGGATATTTTTAATAATTTCGCCTCGTCTGGGGGTTTCCGCGAGGCGGCTACGTTCCAAGGTTAGCGCTTGGTGCCCAGATGTTCCCTGTGATACCTGACTCGCCATAAAACATTTGGCACTGGTTTTCGTTGTTATTGCAGGTAGTAGAGTCATAGAACGCCTGGATTTGGAGGGTCATGCAAATTTGAATAAATTTAATACTTAACTAGCCGCGTTAATGGCACTTGGATATAAGAAAAACTTGATTGTATGAAAGGTCTGACTCTACATCCGATGGCTTTATGAATTTACTGTTACGCTGCAACACAGAATAAATCGTAATTGTTATTGCGCGCCCGTGATATGCCGCCCGCCTTGAACGGCTTCCGTTCAAAGTTTATTGCTTATTGAAATTCGTATACATTGTATGATTGCATGTGTAAATGCTAGATTGATATAGTTGATGGGCACCTTGTGAATTAAACAATGTGTGTGTACCTAGTCCTAAATTTTTCAATATTAATGTAATTGAAATTAAATGCTAATTATACGATATGGCCACCAATAGCGAGGTGTCTACATAATCATATCTTATACTACTTATACTAAACATACTTATGATGAATGAAATAATCAACTTAAGTCTCTAATGGTCGGTCTATTGGCAATGGAGCAAGTTTTTTAACACAACGTTAATAGAGTCCATTTTGTGTTTTCACTATTGCAACACGCACTATACTGTTTGTTCTTGGGTGAACTTGCATACTACGACCCATATTGCATTGCATTGGAGGAAGGTTGTCTTCTTTGATCATTACTAGCTGAGCAATTTCAATTTGTTTACCATCTCCTTGATGCCATTTACTTTTGGCGCGCAACTCGTTTAGATATTCTTTGTGCCACCTTTTCCAAAAATACTGCTTTACTTGCTGCACTCTCTGGCACATTGACAACCTATTGGTGTACACGTCCTGAACGTCAAGTTCTGGAATACTCGATAAAGAACCTCTTACTAGGAAATGTGCTGGGGTAAGGGCAGTAAGGTCATTGGGATCACAGGATAATGGGGTCAAAGGACGGGAATTTAAAATTGTTTCTATTTCAATAATGCAAGTATTGAATTTTTCGTACGTAAACATTGTTTTTCCTACTGTGTGATACAGATGATGTTTAAAAGCTTTAACAGATGCCTCCCACAACCCGTCGAAATGTGAGGATCGGGAAGGTATGAAGTGCCAATTAATTCCCCCTTTTTGAAAATATTTGGATAACTTAGTGTTATTTTCGTTTGATATAAAAAATGCCCTGACCTTTAATATTTCAGTTTTTGCGCCAATGAAGTTAGTCGCGTTGTCTGAATATACATTTTTTTGATTTTCCTCGTCGAGTGCAAAATCGTTTAATAGCTTCCAGACACGCTTCAGTGGTTAAATCTGTGACAAGCTCAAAATGGACAGCTCTTGTCACAAAACAAACAAACACAGCGACATACGATTTTATCTTGTTCTTATTTCTAAATTCCTTTCCTTCAAGGAAAATGGGCCACAATAGTCATGCCCAACATTTTCAAATGGATGTGATTGAATTACGCGAGTTTTGGGTAAATCACCCATTGTATAACTAGGTAGTTTGGGATTTAATTTGCTACATCGTACACACTTATGTATGACGTGTCGTGTTGTGTTTTTTCCATCAATAGGCCAAAAATTGTTTCTGACTGCGTTTAAAGTAACCTGCACTCCCGCATGCCACTTCTTGATGTGCTCGTTGTGAATAATTAATTTGGTAACGTGGTTATTTGGTGGTACTAGTATAGGGTACCTTCCTGAGTATGTTATCTGAGCATTTGTTATACGACCCCCTACTCGAATAATACCCTCAGTATCAAGACATGGGTTTAGGCATATGATTTTACTTTTTGCATTTAATTCAATGTCTTGTTGGAGATTTTTTATGTCTCGCGAAAGGTGAGTTTCTGGAATCACCCGTATAATCTGAGTTCGTGCATTCCTTAATTCTTCGATGGTAAATTTGCCTATCTTTTTATTCTCTGATTTCCAATTTGAAACCGCTCGATGACAGAATACCACAAATTGAATTAATGCATTAATTGAAGAGAATCCTTAAAAACTCGATTTGAGTAGAGCTAAAAATATCTAATCCAAACCTTATTTAAACATGACTATTCTGTCTAGTAATTAATATAATGGATTAGGTCTGGGTTAGATTTTCTTATACCAGCCGCCGTAACGCGGTCGGCCACGCATTCATTCTCTATTTCAATTTTCTTTATTGATATTATCAGAAGTGGGAAGGATTTCAGTCATTATTTCGAAAAATTTCATTATTCGATCATTAAAATCATATTGTCCATAATTCGCCCTTACTTCTCGCTACACACGTTCGATGTTCTGCGTATGTGTATTTGTCTCCGGATCTACAAAGGTGATTTTGTACTTGACTTTAAGTGCCTAAAACCTTCTTTATTGAGATAATCGTACATTTTCCAGCAATCACTTGTAATCGTAGTACCAGGTTTGATCCAATTTCGGATCACTTCAAGTAATGTCTCAGATGATCGATCTAGAACTGGAATAATAAATATACATTTGCTCGAACGTTCAATTCCTCCGAATTTCCACTAGCTAGTTAAAAGTCTTCCTTTATTAAATTTCCGTTTACCAATTTTTGCCTTATCCACTTCAACAATTTCATTTTCACCCCCGGTTGGAACAGAATGTTTTTGTGTCCATAAAATACAATCAACTGTCGTTGTCGACGACATTTCCAGCTCATTCTGCAAAAATTTTTGCCTTGGTGGTTTCATCATTAAATGGTAACCGATAAAGCGATAAATATCTTGTATACAAGTATGTACATTATTAAACCACATATTATGAAGAGCACTAATTCTTGATTTGCGATACATTTTCACTCGTTTTTTATTTCGATTTTTTGAAATACAGCTTGCATAAAATTGAACATTAAATTTTTGCGATTAAATTTCATTGCTTCTGTACTTTTACATTTACTACAATACATCTCACCATGGATCACTCTTTGTTCAAAAATCAATTAGTGTATCATAATTATTCTATATACTTAAATATTCATACAACTTCATTCTGAAACCTTTGATAGCAATTCGTTTAATCAGGATATCACTGCAGAACTAGATTTAGCTTGACACATAATACATTATTTGTTGTTGGTTGTCATGCCGATAAATACAAACAAGAGAAAACATCGGTGATCGTGGGCTGACACATACAGAGTGTAGCAGCCATTGTATAGCCACTACGCCCTTGCCAGAGTATGAATGGTAATGGAATGCAAGGCTAGTTTTAAGCTTTCTATTTTTCCATTTTCCCAGGGTCTCGTGCGAGCCTGGTCGTCCTGTAAACACTTGGAGACCAGAGCCGTACGAGGCGCCTGTTTTCCTTCAAGGTTTCGCCTGGGCCTCGGACCACCCCGATCCGGGCCCGGCGAGCCTCTTGACTTTTATTACTCTCTTTCACTCGCTAAACTTTTCCTACACTAAATATTTTTCAGTTTCGTTTTTCCATCTTTCTGTACTATCTCTTTTTCTCTCCCTTTGTCTATTAGGGTAAGGGATGTATATAGGGAGTAGATTGTAAGAAAGAAAAGCCAGTCCGTTGAGGACGTCGTAAAGGCAGTCTGGTAAAGACGTCGTCGCGATTCGCATACACAGTCAATATAAGCTTAACCTATGTGTGGTAGCGTTTGCCCCACACCACCATCATTCGCGCATTCATAATAAATAATAATAATTGTGGGGTAGTCTGGTCGAGTGGTTATTTTACCTCCTAGCTCCCCTCACAGAGTTACAGACATGTACATATAGACAATTCATTGTTGTAACAGTGATCTTTTTGAAGAAAAATCTCGAAAACTAAGGCCGAACGGCGGTTATATGTATAGGAAAAAGTTGTTCAAAATGTTGATTTCTACAACATACTCAAAAACCATCGAAATACGGGAGACCCCCACTTTTCTAAATAATTACCTACTTTTTATAATTAAAGCCTATGTATCGGGACAACTATAAAACAAGAGATATTACCATTATTATCCATGGACTGATTATAGTCAGTCTAACTGTAATTTGAAATGGGGACATAAAACTTAAATGTAAAGTCCGTTTAAATTCTGTCGTGACACGCCAAGCGGTAACTTGGTTGACCAGAAGGTCACGGGTTCTCACACTTTTCAGAATACGGAGTAAGGGAAAGAGTAGTTAGACAGCATGAAAAGCTGTGGAAATTGTCAGACCGTATGGACTGAACCTGAGCAGTTGAAATTAAATAACTGAATGCACTGGCTATTTCAATGTCTGTATAATTAAACACGTAGAGTCTTGATCTACTCAGAGACGATTGCAGTTATAACGATTAAATGGACCACGCTAGCAGGAACAAAAGTTAAAATTAATGAAAATGAATAAATCAGAGTGGCTACATTTAGTGCTGAATTTGTACTAATTTGTACCACCATAAGAAATATTGTACCACCTGTCGTTTTCAAAAAAATCGTGGCGCTGCTAGCTTAATGTTAAGCTGGCAGGACCAAAAGTTGAAATTAATGAAAATGAGTAAATCAGAGTGGCTACATTTAGTACTGAATTTGTACTAGTTTGTACCACCATAAGAAATATTGTACCACCTGTCGTTTTCAAAAAAATCGTGACGCTGCTAGCTTAACCCTTTGCGGACGCGTGTCGGCATATAGCCGCCTAATTCTCGCGCTGCAGCTGGCGTACGTCTGTTGTTCTAAACGATAAGATACGCATGGGTATATACTAGCCTAGGAAGTCAAGTTGCCTCTCAATGAAATTAGAGACTTTGTAGTGACGAAGTCTTATCTTCCGCATAATGTAAACTTACGATGCGAGACTGAAACGAACCCGCTCGGAAACGCGATTATGTGGGGTTGTCAACCGATTCGCGTTGACATTTCGGGTTTATCGATTGGCCATCGACTTGGGGGCGGAGTATCGATTTTCCTGCCCCGTTGGGCATGAAACTCCTCCCTCACCCGATCGTGATGGAGGAAAATCCCAGGTCACCCTGGACAAGGGTGTTTTCCCCAAGTCGAAGGCCCCGTTAATTTTGCCGAGGAGAAAACGGGACTCCGGATTAAGACGCGTAGCTATACGTGCGTTGCAGCTATTTTATGGCTGTATTGTTCCACGAGTTGGTGATCGTCGTTGTAGAGGACCGTGCCTCCCGCGGGACAATACAGCCCTTCGTCGGTCAACTCGGGCCTTGCGCTTTTGGATTGCTAAATTGTTTAGGCGCTTTACGATGAAATTTGCCAGATGCGGAATATTTGAAAACCGTTTCGACAAAGTCAAGTTTCCGCATCTGATACCATAAACGAACGAAAAAACCCGAGCTGACCGGACGGAACAGAGACCATGGTAGGGTCAGAATGCATTTCAGTTTATCGAGTCAGTCTTTCAGTGTCACTACCAAAGAAACCAGCAGTTTTCCACATATTTTATATCTTATACGTGATCCTAACACCCTACGCACGATGACTAAAAGATCCAGAAACAATACGTCCAGTAGTGACAGTAGTGATGAGTTCCAGTTTGAATCTGACAACACAGAAGATTACGACATTGCTTCATCTAGTGGAAGTAAAATCCTTGCAACAAGGAATGCACTCAGGCGTTTCAATGTGGGCAGTGATAGTAGCAGTAATGAAGAAATGAATATTCAGGAAAGTGATAGCAGTAGTGATAACGAATGGACGAATGTCACAAATCACGATATCAATCCACAAAAAATACAATTTAGATCTGGATCACGAACACCTGGTTCACAACTAAATTCGACTTATACAGAACCATTAGATTTCTTCAACTCGTTCTTTACCGATGAGTTGGTCAGGAAAATAGTTGAGGAGACTAATCGGTACGCAAATCATATGATACAAGGAAAACATCTAAAAAAACGGTCCACATGGCATACATGGACTAATGTTACACCAAAGGAAATGCTCGCATTTCTCGGCATAATATTGCTTATGGGGACAATGCCACTTCCAAGCCTGAAGGATTATTGGACCACAGACAAGAAATGTAGAATCCCATACTTTGCCGAAATATTCAGAAGAGACCGATTCTTACAAGTATTTTGGATGCTTCATACAAATGAAAATATTGAAGGTATGCGAAACATGACAACAAGGACGCAAAATGTTAGCAATTTTTTAGATTACATTGACGGTAAATATTGTGAAAATTTTGTTCCCGCGGCGGAGTTATCAGTAAATGAATCAATCGTCAAATTCAAAGGGCGAATAAGTTTTATTACGTACAACCCACAGAAACCAACCAAGTGGGGTATCCGTATTTATGTTCTTGCAGACGCCAATATTGGTTATAAACAGACTATTTTACCATATTATGGCAGTTTTACTACAGAGAAATTACTTAGGCCAGATTTGCCAATAAGCACAAGAATAGTCTTACAACTATATCACAATTTATTGCAATCCAATCCTGGCGCTGTAGGATACAATATCTTCAACGACAAGTACTTCACAAGCATTCCCTTGGCAGATGCACTACTGAAAATGAAATGTTATTTCACTGGAACTATCCGGACGAATAGGAAATTTATTCCACATGAAATAAAAAATCCAAAGATTACAAAAAATGAAATCGTTTCCTACAGACGGAAAGATTTACTATTATTGGCTTGGAGAGACAAGCGTATTGTGACCATGCTCAGCACCTGTGCTACCTCATCTTCAAAAACCATCACTAAAAGGTCACGCAGAGAAGAAAGAATTGAAATTGTGAAGCCAGATGTGGTTATAAATTATAATAAATATATGGGCGGGGTAGATAAAGCAGACCAGTACACAGGCACGTACTATTTCATGAGAAAATCTCAAAAATGGTGGCGAAAATTATTTTTTTGGGGATTGGAAGTTTCAGTGATAAATTCCTATCTATTATATCAAGAACATCACAAGAAATACAATATAAAAAAGTTAAACCATTTAGAATTCGTGCGTCTCTTGGTAGATCAATTGATTGGAGATTTTCATGATGTCAATCCAAAACCTCCTTCGACATCTGGAACAGCAGAAAGACTCAACGGCCTTCTACATATTATTCGGCGGGACAAGACAGGAAGAAGTAGAGATTGTGTCGTATGTTCCAATCGAAAAATAAAACATGGAAGGAGAGAATCCAGATACTATTGTGCTACTCGTTCGACTAAGCCGGCCTTGCCCATAGGTGATTGCTTTGAACTATACCACACAAAGCACGAATATAAAACGTCTCATATCTAACCACGACTAAATTTGTTTCTTTGTGATTTTGTTAGATTTTATGAGAAAGTTATTTAAATAAAGCTTTAGTTTTTATCACGCAAACGTGCGACGAAAACGTTTTCTTTATTGCACGTTCCAATATCTGTCGTCCACAGCGACGCTCGCCCATCGGGCGGCTCCGTCCGCAAAGGGTTAATATTTGGTCCTTCGAGCCGGATTCGAGGTAGAAAAGACAGTAGAGAGTTACAAATACGTTCGCGTAAGTCGCTACTTACAGGACGAATTTTCAAGTTGATTTTCAATCCTCGAACAAAAGATCACTATGGCATTGGCCAGAGAGGTCGGTCGTAGCGAGATCGAAATCGATTTCGATGACCTGACCTGCCGGTTTGAAGCAATGTCTCGATCGATAACGAATTTAAAGAAACGAGGTCGAGCTCAGTACAATGAGATACTTCTCAAGTCAAAGCTCGACTCGGTTTCCGAACAGTACAAGGAAGCTGTTGAACAGAACTTGGCAGTTTGAAGAAAATATCCACCTGCGATGTGCGAGAAGAGCAACTTCGTTTTGAAGGGTGGAATCGAAGCATGGGAGACGATGTTTATGGAGTTTCAGGCGTACATTGCTACGGAACTGACACAACTAGCCGCTGAGAGAAAAACAGCGGCGTCGTCGGTCGGCCAGCACGATGTCGCTATTGAGCTTCCAAAGCAACGTCTGAATAAATTCGGCGGGGATCCTTGTAAATGGAACCATTTCGAGAATCTATTCACCGCCAGCATAATAAATAACTCGAGGCTTTCAGATGTGCATCGATTGCAATATCTGAATGCCTGTGTGGAGGATCAAGCGTTGGTTGCGATCGCACACCTTGAAACTACCGACGATAATTTCGAGGTAGCGTGGCAAACCCTGAAAGATCAGTTCGGGCTTCCACGTATTGTAACCGCCAAACTGCTTGATCAATTGATAAAAATAAAGACGATTAAAAAGGACGACCTGACTAGCTTACATCAGGTCACCGTCGTCTTCAAGCAGGCTTTTGCCGCTTTTGAAAAACTGGGCATGTTAAGAGAGCAGCGAGATTGGCTGCTAGCCCACGCAATCTAAAGCAGGCTGGAAGAGCCTCTTCTTTTGGAGCAGGAACTGTCGCAGAAGCTCTCCACGAAATATCCCCCGTTTCACGAACTGGTGGAATTTCTGGAGGTGCGTGCTCGCGCCACCACCATAACGGATGATTGTCAGAGCAAATCTTCGACGAGTAACCCACCGAAAATTAAAGTACAGAATTACAACTCCGTCGTGGAAAGTCGCTCGGAGAACAGCGAATCTTGTGGATTTTGCTGCCTCGAGCATGGAATAGCACAATGCAGTGCTTTCCAAGGCTTGATGGTAGACTACCGCTATCATTACGTAAAAGATAGTCGGTTGTGCATTATCTGCTTGTCGCCGGGTCACGAGCGGTTCAGCTGTCCATCCGAAAAAGTATGCTCTAAATGCAATGGCAGACACCATACTCTGCTGCATTTCGAACATTACGGAAGCGAAACAAAAAGTCGTAAGCCTACGACAGAGTTTTCAAAGGACAAGGAAAAGAAAAAACGGGCAATCGATACGCGACGTCTCTACCTGGCAGGACAGAAAAGTCAACCGGGTGGCAACGAAACAGAGAAAATCTCCGATGCTGAATGAAGGCATTTCGCGAGCATTCCAATACTGCGAATTCAAATTCGCAAGGAATGGAAGCTGCGGAACTTCTTCAATTCTAGCGGTGGATTTTTGGAAAAAATTGGTTCGGACAATCAAGAGATTGTTGGCCAAAAGACGCCTTCGTGCATCGAGATCGATGCGGTATAAGCGAAGGTCGATGTAGCAAATCAGATGCGGCACGTAATTTTCAAAATTGCAAGCTGTATCGATCGCACGCATTTTTGATTAAACACTGGTGTGGAAATCAGTGAAATCTCACTGAAAGCGCACTCTGAGTGAATTCACGGGAAAAGCGGAGAAAATACAGATTTGTCTCTGTACGATCGAAGCGAAAAATCGCGATCGATCGCTGCTTTGAGTGATAACTCAGACGATTAAGCATCTCTCACACTGAGCTATGTTCGGTCGGAAGTTGATTGAAAGACTTTCCGACAGGAATCAGTAGAAACTGAACGTCTCTCGCGTTTTTTAACCGATCGAGGGCGATTCAGAAATTTCCTGAAATGGTCTAGAGACAAGCGGGATGTGATTATTTCACGTTTCGCCAAAGTCTTGATTAGGAGACGCGGGACGTGATTATTTCACGTTCCTATAAAGTCTTGGAAAGAGGCATATGGCCCATAAATCGCTAAAATCAAATTATGTGGTTTTAGTGCAGAACTCTCTATTCTCCCATAAATCTATGGAAAATGGGACGAATCGAGGATGTTTCATTGGTAAGGGATAGGCACGTGTCGTTAAAGTACACACGGCCAAATCTATCTCTACACAACCAATTTCGGGGTCGCGTAAATTTTCTGTGAATTTTTCCACGATAGCGACAATTGGCAACGTCGTTTTCGAGGAAACATTGAAATTCCAGATTTTGTTGCTGAGGAATTCGGAAGGTGAAGTATCACCGCGTTCATAGCAACCGGTGTCTACTTCCATCTATCCGTCGTTACTAAGGCTTAATCTGAGGTACGGGTTGCCTAGCAACGTAAACAACCCGGGCGAGACTGCGGTCCACGCGTCGCCATATTGGCTTCAGTTGAGTCTGAGCTTCACAATGAGCGACACCAGAAGCAACGTCAGTCAGATTGAGCACACGGTGATGATCTCGGGTGATCCCGAGATCGACCTGCGGTTCGACCGCATCCTGCGGATCGGAGAGGAGTCCGCTAACCCGTCCTGGGCGGACGAGGTAGAAGCCGCCGCCAAGCCAGCCCCGGAGCCCGAGCTGGAAATCAACTTGGGCCTGGACAAGGTCTGAGTTCCGGCCCGGATTGTCGAGTTGGATGGGAAATTTTACACCCGACAACCCGGGGGGATGTACGTCCTGCGTTGGGCACCCGGCGGACGCCTGCTGCACAGCGCCTGGAGCGCCAGCGGTCAAACTCCGCGTCCGAAGCGGAAGCGGAGGAGGGCAGCGGCACCGGAAGCCCCCAGCAACAGCCAGGCAGGAGAGAGCTGCGGAAACCAGCGAGGTCCGGCAGGGTCTCGCCAACCCCAGCCACCCGGCTCCCACCAGGCAAGGAGGCGTCCATGCCAGCCGGCAGGGACTCTCGCGACGGTCGAGGCCACGACGAGAGCCTTGGCCGACCAGATGCTGCTAACCTCAATGAGGATCTTGCAGCAAGCCACTTCTGGACAACAGTAAGTACTTTTAATTATTAAAAAATTTTTTAATTTTTTGAATTAAAAGTGCGCGTCTCTCTTTTCCAGTTCGCGTAAAATCATTGCCGTACGGAATAACCGCGTACTCATAGTGTTGCACAATTCGTGCAAGGGGGGCGGTATGTTTAAATATCGCGTGAGTCCGAGACGTAGAAACTCGGCCGCGATGCCCGTATCTATGTTGAATTCGCGTAATTCTAGATGGTTATGCTGACGTGAAAATTTTCTATCGTTCAGACTAGTATACCGCGGCTATTTACGTGTTTTTCAAGCTAGCTTCACTGAAATTCTCGAGTTTCCGAACAAATTCTAGAAATTGTATTGTTAGCGCCGGGAAAGAGAGAGAAAAGAGATCTATCGGAGAAAGATCGATAGACGAAACGCGGCAGCGCCGCGCCGTGGCCACGCAGCGCGTAGCAGCCGGGGCCCAGCGAGGCGTAGCTACCCCGTTCTGCGCTTGCGCGACAGAGCCGGCCGCGGCCGTCGCTGCTTGCAGATCGTCACGGTTCATTCTTGAGCCGTCGGCAATCGAGAGTGGACTCTGTGACGGTCGCGTTCTCATTTACCTACGAGCTCCGAGGAGAATGAGTCAATCTCGCTCCTCGTAATAGAATCAGTTTGCGGACAGACAATTTATTGGAAAATCTCGTCTTAGCGACTAGAGATTTTCCCCAGAAAAAGGACAATCTGCCTGACGTTGCAGCGATCGCAAGGCACGCCGAGTGCGAAGCGATCGTAGACGCAGAATTGTGATTGAACGTTGCAGTTCGTTGCCGCGACTGCGACGTTGGAGATTCGGTATGGAACACCTTGAGTCTTTTCCAATTATACGGTTGGAGCTACTGGAAGGCTGATACCGACATACTGGCATCGCCTAGTGGTAGTTCATCGTTCGTAGGGATCGTACGAAATCCACTGGAATCACCCGTCCTGTGTACCACAGGGAGTACACCGACCGGTGGGATGGAAAATTTCAACGACCAGAATAGAGCTATACGGCGTAGGAGCAACCGGAAGATAGATATTCAGGAAGGATATCACTACGTGGTACTCTCCGTGCATCGGGCGTCGGAGAACCCGCTCCAATATACCGTCGTGAGGGGACTATAGGAAGAGCCTAAGCGTACGGTGGAGCGAAGAGTTCGAAGAGCCTTCCTTCCATCACTACACCCACTACCAGCTGTGAGTCGACCACACTGGGCTGTGAATGTAGGGTGGTTGGAGTTGCAGGGGATTGAGTCCTGAACCGGTGAGCCGCAGGCCAGTTCCTCGGAACATAGGAGCCTCCGTCGAGGTAGCCAGGGCTGGCTGGCGGGCGTTCCTTTGTTGAAGGAATCGCCGGCTTGGCAACCACGTGAGCATACCGCAGGTTGTTCCTGAGGAGCCGCCGTCGATGAAGCCGAACCAGGACAAGACGTCCTCTTGCGTGGGTGGTACACACGCCATCCGCACGGGGTGCGTGCTCGCGGGATATAGCCTCTTAGAGCCTTACAACCTCCATTTGGTTTCCCGTTCGTGGCATTGCGAAGAGAACCCGGTAGAACGGAGGAAAACTTCGTCTACCCGGTTGTGCGCGTCGGTGAGATCGTAGGAAACGAATCTTACCGACCAGAAAGAGCAAAATTACAGTCCACTAGCTAGAGCGCTAGAGAGCCAGCCAGCTCTCCCCTCCAAGCACACCAGACTGTCGCTGGAGCGCGAGAAACAGCTGACGAGCACGCGATTGTGGACTTGTCCGCGAAAGTATTTATTTGCCGGATTCTTTTGTTGCAGAAAGCCTCCGCAATAAAAAAAAGGAGACAAAAAAGAAGAGACGGGACCGAAGAACGAGCTACCCTCCAATCCAAGCTTTTGTTTCCGTTAATTGTTTTGTTTTTACATTTTTGCACCATCTAAATTTTGATACTTTTGTACAATAAAAAATTTATTGAAAAACTTGTAATAATTTCTCTCCCTGTTTATTCCCTCATCCGGACCCACGTTAAAGTCCCTTAGTACTTTAACAATTAGAATTATAAAAAAACATTTTCCATTGTGCTATTGGCTTTGGTAAATGCCAATTATAAATTTATAGCCGTCGATATTGGATCATGCGGAAAGAATAGCGATGGAGGTATATTCAGTAATTCAAAATTAGGAAAGTGTCTTGCACAGAATAAATTGAATATACCGGAAGATACAAAATTACCAGATACTAATACTGTGATGCCTTATGACATTGTTGGCGATGAAGCATTCCCTTTAAAAAGATACTTATTAAGACCGTATCCAAAACCACAAATGTATGATACCGCAAAACAATATTATAATCATCGACACTCACGAGCGAGACGAGTATCGGAAAATGCATTCGGAATTTTAACACAAAAATTCCGAATTTATCTACGCCGAATGCAATTACACCTACAAAATGTTGATAAAATTATTTTAACGCCGTGCATTTTACATAATTATATTTTATCATCCCGTGATTTTCGACCATCGGATATGGGCATGGAACCTTCGGAAACAACGATGCAAAATCTCCCGTTGCAAGGTGGTAGCAATACTTCAACCGCGTTTCATCTAAGGGAAGCATTTAGTGATTTTTTTAATACTACACGAAACTAACGTAGAAATATGTATCCTCATGAAGAACAACAAAATACATGTATTTATATGTTACTTACCGGTTAAATTTATAATTTTCCCAATGTCTCTCCAAGCAGCTTCCTTTTTCTCATTGTCACTGTATCCTCTTTCTTCCGCATTATATAAAAAATTATGTAGTCGCACCAACTCTATTAATTTCTCGTCTTTCATACTTTGCGATTCCGTTGCACCCGTGTTTCACGTACTCATTTTTAACTGAGAAATTGTGTTTTTCGAGGGTATTTGCGGTTTATATAAGTTCTGTTGCGTTGCTATTGGTTAAAAATGTTGGGGATGGAGGTGTACAATTTTTTAGCTTATTGGTTCGTGACAGTGGTAGTAGGTGTGGTTATTTTCTAAAATGGAAGGGGAAGTGCGCGAAGTACGAATTTTCTGTTTGGGAAGAAGGCTGGTGGTTCTTGGCATCGAAGACGTGGAGTCAAAGTAAATACACAATTTCAGCTAAATGGATAGAAATACGAGCGGATAAGGACCTTAAACCTTTTTTTTTGTCGGGGCCCTTGACTTCGAACTTGCCCGAACTCAAACATTCTGTTGAAGAATACTGATCTTTGCCTGTCCGTACACGCAACGTGCCTGAACATGCTGTGACGCTAGATATAAACACTCCTATTCAAATACTCGCAATAATGTCTGCCCAAACTGGAGATGCTGCAAACGTTACGTGCTTGAATGGATGATGTGCACGTTCAAAACGTAACGTGCCGAAACGGATCCGCGACGTTACGTATAAATACTCGTATCTTAGCAACTTGAAAGAATGTTTGCCTGAACCGTGCCGGCTGTGCCGTGCTGTAAACGGATAGTATAAATCGACCTTTATAAGGAATTACGCAGACCGGAAGCGCCTGGAACAAGCGGCTTGGTAAGGAATTCCGAAGACTTGGAGCGATCCCTTCAAAAAGCGATCCATATCTGTATTTGAAGGGCGAAGGAGACGATCTGTTAATGATCGTCGTATACGTTGGCGATATCCTTATTATGTCTACGAATTTGAATAAAATTACTAACTTCGGAATCGAGCTACACCAAAATTTTTAGATGAAGGAACTAGGTGATCATCGATGCCTAGGTATAAATTTTGAAAGAAATCAGGGCGGCATAAGGCTGACCCAGAAGACCTATATTCGCGATATTTTGCGACGTTTCGGGATGGAGAACGCGAATCCGGTATCAACTCCTCTCGACGTGGGTACAAAATTGACGAGAACGGAAGTCTGGACCCCATCCGATGGACCGAAACCGCCGTATCGTGAGTTAGTCGGAACATTATTGTATTTATCCGTAGCACCGTGGCCGGACATGGCTCATGCGGCGAGTTTGCTGAGCCAGTTCAACGAATGTTTTGGACGGACTCACTGAATGGCAGCAGAACGGGTTCTACGGTATCTACGAAGAACAGCAGATCTGGGCATCACCTACCGACGCGATGAACGGCCGATAGAAGGATCTGTCGATGCGGATTGGGCTGGATGTATTGATGACAGGTCATTTACTGGGTATGCATTCATTATGAATGGCGCGTGCGTAACGTGGGATTCGAAGAAGCAGCGGACCGTGGCTTTATCTTCAACCGAAGCTGAGTATATGGCACTCAGCGAGGCAACCAAGGAGGCTATCTATCTTCGGCGTTTTCTACGCAAGCTCGGCGAGAGCGTGGATGTTATAAAATTGTCAAATGATAATTTTGGAGCTCAGAGACTTGCAGACAATCTAGTTTTCCACGCTTGGACCAAGCACATAAACATCCGGCATCATTTCGTTCGCGAGGCTGTCGATTCAGGGCTAGTGGATATTCAACACATCGCTTTTGAGAACATGCCAGTGAAAAGGTACACCCTTCTTTAAAAGTTTCGTTAATGGTTTTGCGGTTTTAGCCATATCGGGGATGAATCGTCTGTAGTAACCTACCAGACCTAGAAATTGTTTAATGTTTTTCCTCGTTCGGGGTACTGGGAAATCTTTTACAGCTCGAATTTTATCTGGGTCAGGCTTCACTCCTTCACTGGTAATTTTATGACCTAAGTATGCGATTTCTTTTTGCAGGAAACGACATTTCGTCGGTTGAAGAGTTAATCCAGCATTTTGCAACCGAGCCAGAAGGGCCCTCAGTTTACGTGCGTGTTCCGAAAGGGAAACTGCGTAAATAACAATGTCGTCCATGTAGACGAAGAGTTCGATACCCTGCAACACGGATAGCGCGAGGTCCATAACTCGTTGAAAGGTGGCTGGCGCGTTCCTCAGGCCGAAAGGCATCTGGTTGAATTCAAAGTGGCCGTGGGGGGTGGAGAAAGCCGTTTTGGACTTGGACGCGGGATCTACGGAGATTTGATGAAATCCGGAGGCTAAATCTAAGGTGCTAAAATATTTAGCTCCTCCTAGCTGATCTAAGACTCGTTGGTTAGGGCCGAGGATAAAACGTACCTACTTGCGTTGATTCAGAGCCGAGTACAGTACCTAATCTACCGCGGCATCGTAGGCGACGATTCCCCCCGGACTGTAGAAGCACTAATAAATCTAATAAAATCCGCGTATCCCCGGAGATTTAACCTTAACGACTTGCAAAACGAATTACGGGGCGTACAGCGTCACGATCATGAAACTATCGAAGAATTCGGTTACCGGGTACATGGGATTGTAGATCGTGGGATTCAGACGGCGCGTGAAAATTACGATCCGGAGCAATTCATCGGGATCAAGGCGTTGCTCACGGAGAACGCGGTTCGCGATTTCCTAAAAGGCCTGCTAAGCGACATTATCTCGGGGATAGTATCGAGGGACGATTTGCAGGATCTAAATACGGTCATAAAGTCAGCCTCCAGAATTGAAAGCCTAGCCGGTTTTACGCAAACTCCGAAACCCGCGAACATTCCCCGGGATTGGCCCCGGATACTTAGGACGGAAGTACATGAGCGAGCCTGTTTCCGTTGTGGGGAAACGGAGCATTTGGTCGCGGACTGTCGGCGCGAGGCTAATAACCGATTTCATAGGTCCCGACCATACACATCGAGATGCCGACAATGCGGGGGAACGGGGCACACGGAAAGACAGTGCCGTCGGTATAGTTCAAATCGCGTTCCTGAGGATACGCGCCCCATCCCCTTACTCTCCGCGAACCTAGTGGACCGAGGTTTGCGTGTATCCTGGCGGATGATGCCAGATAAAAGTGTGAATGGGGATGACCAGGGCCGCACAGAGATATCCAGAGGTGTGACCTCGGTAGTAAATCCAGTAGACCCTGTAGAAAACCTTTTAGCTGCACAAGATATCAATGACAAAAATAGAATTAATGTCGGGAAAAGAATTTTAACCACAACCGCCGATATAAATGAACCAACGCAATCCTCCCCTATCGTTCCTACTGTATTCTATTTGAAGGACCACCTTCTTACACGACAAGATAACCTCGTTCACTTCGTCCCTATCAACGGCACCGATACTTCCCACACCGCCGAGGGACTGTTAAATCGAATAGGTCTATCAATAGAACAGGTACGACAATACAAACTAAATGTTGGGAATGCCACGGCGTTCCCTCAGGACAAATACTCGGTACTCTTTTTGTTTTTCAAAACCGATCCCCAAGACGAATTAAATTTTGATCACATCCAAAACTTCCTGAAATCCCTCATAAACCTACTAAACTCTTTTCGTTCCGATACCTTCAGTATCCTAATAGACCCAAATAAATTCGACTCCTCCGCGCAGAATAATATATTAAGCTTGCTTAGGGAAATCTTTAACGACATTTTCTCAGAATGATTTGAAATTTTTTAATTTAATTTTGTTAACTTTGTAACGAAGCCTCCATCAACAAATTAGTATTCTTGATTTCCGTCTTATTTTGGCCTCTAGAATCTCCCATTAAAATTTTTCCCGGGGGTGGCCGAATACCCTGTATAGATGAAAACCCAAATGCATTCCAGAATCTTGTTGAGTACTGCTATTCTGTTCAAAATGAACCAAGATGCCATATTTGTGGTGACGTGGCAATAATTAAATGCGCATGGTGTAAGAAATCTTTATGTTTCAAACATCTTTTCGACGAATACCACTATTATCAAAAGTACATAGAGGAATTGCTATACTTACTGTATGTATTTATAATTTATAAATCGCTCCACCTTTGCCACGATGTCATAGGTGGGCAATAACAACAATTTTCATTGCTGTTAAGAAACTTGTTTCTGTTATTATTACTTGTTGCTTGTGTAAGAAGTCTATATGTTTGGACCGTGGGACCGTTGGCGTCGATGATGTTTAGTCTAAGCTAGTGTAGGCATCGAGTGAGGTGTGTAGGTTTAAGCTGAAATACGTTCGGGGCACTGCGCCTCGAACGTGCGTTTTGTTTAGATCATTATTGTAAGATAGGAATAAGGAAGGGTCGACTTTGACTGCGGGAACGTCACTCTGCATCGAACGTTAATCGAGAGGAGTCACAGCTTTATGCTTACGGATTTTACGTTTACGTTTTATGTCTTTCTTTTATGTTCTCTATATTAACTAGTTTTACTAAATACTAAATAATGCAGTTAATATAGTTACGTTTATTGTCCGCGTGTTTGAATTCGACTATAAGCCTCTGACCATCCTCGCCAATCCTTACACTTGTTACTGTATAATTTAGTGCAAGCCTACAGTGCTTCATTAAAATCAAAGTTAGAACGGCTACTACCATAGTGGATGTACGCGCAAGATGTAAATCATCAAAATTTGCAAAACTATAAAAGGCAATTTTAAAATGTTACATGCCAATGGATTTGGAGTCAAATATTGGAAATAGGTGGTGGAATAAAAAACAATTTACTTGATATAACTTTTACTAAGCTTTATTTCTAAACACGTGTAAGGTACGTCTTCACGCTTTCAAAGGAACATACAGAATGAATAGGTCAGTGATGAAAAATTCATCCTGTACCCTCAGACCCAATCGGTCCTATACTTTGTCTAAACAAGCCAAGGAAGGGACACAGCTGCACCCTCTTGACTTGTATTTCGAAACATACTCGTCGATGGTTTCTGTCACATAAAGAAAACTTTCTCTTTTAGAAGAGAAAAACCAACATAAAATGCTCGTCAGTTTTTGTCATTATGAAAATTTAAAAGCCAGTTTAAACTCGCGACCGATTGCCGCTCTGTGTGATAGCCCTGATGATTATGCGCCGCTCACACCGGCACACTTCCTAATTGGAGGGCCCATGATGGCACCCCCGATGGAATCCGTGATCTCCGTGAAGATGGAGAGCTATGCAAAAATTCCACGGGCAGCTCTGGAGGCACTGGACAAGAGATTATCTCATGCACCTCCAGAACCGCTACAAATGGCAGACGGAAAATACACGCCTAAAAAAGAATGATCTTGTTTTAGTGCAGAATCCTCTCCTCCCCCCGAATCAGTGGGAAATGGGAAGAATAGAGGAAGTATTTCCGGGAAAGGATGGGCATGTACGTGTAGTTAAAGTACGCACAGCCAAATCCACATATACGCGACCAATTACGCGATTGTGTACGCTGCCAGTGGCTGAGTTTTCGTTTGAGTCACCTTCGGCAACGGTTCCCGAAGCCGAGCAGGTGATCTAAACAAAACCGTTCAAGTTCGAAAAGGCAAGGATTTTGGAAGGTGAGAACGGTTGATTCTCACCGGCCACTTGACTCCTGTGCGAAATCGAAGAGTAGGGGGTAATATCCTCCAATCTCGTTAGCGCTAAGGGAAGGGGGCACTTCGCATACGCGAACGCCCTGAATCAAAATTTGAACGATTTCTCGCCAAATAGGATCAGTTATTAATTAGCTACCATGGCGAGCGAGTCAGCAAATAGTTCCGCGAACAGCGCACCAGCCTCGCCGGAAACCGCGATCTCGTCACCCGGTTTTGATATCGCGTTCGAACGGATACTTCAGTTGGGAGGTATGGCCGAGGCTCCCTCGAAAAAACCAGAGGAGGTGGAGGAACCACCGAAACCCTCAACCAGCGAGGGAGTGACCCCCGCGCTGATATTCCCGGTGGGACGCCAAATGATATCGGTTCCGGCGCACATTCCCCATACGACGCACCGATATAAATGCCCGGTTCCGGGTGGGCGCTACGTGCTGAAGTGGGCCAAGGATGGAGGTCTCAGATCGTGCCTCTTCCGCGAGGATGCGGCCCCCAAAGTGGAGGCCAACCAACCCGCTGCCGCACAACAGCCACCCGCATTACCGGCGGTCCCGCCAACAAAGAAGGGAGCCCGGAAGCGGAAGGCTAAGACACCGGAAAACCAACCGGACCAACCAACGCCGAAAAAAGGGGAAACGGAGACGAGGAAGGAAAGACGGAGGAAACGGCCTGGCAACACTAGGAGGGTACCGCCTAACGACGATGCCTTGCCGAAGGCTGCCATTTAGGCTATACTAGCTTCCCTGCAGATGCTGCAGGGAAAGAACTCCGCCGGACCCTCCAAAAAATGTAAGTAATTTACATATTTTCCTTACTGTCTATGCGCCTACTCTCACTCGTGTCGCGGCCTTTCGGTAAAATCGCTCCCTTATTTATTGCACGGGCCGTGCAAGGGGGGCGGTATGTTTAAAGATTGCATAATGCCGAGCGATTATTCTCGGCCGCAATTACCGTTAATCCTGTTAACGTACAATTCGAAGGAGAGTATCTCTAATAGGATTTGTATAGGAAGCAGTGATAGAAAAACGCGTGTATTACCAGTTTTTCTGGCATCGGTACCGGCTCATTACCTTCGATTCGAGTGTGCTAACGGTGTTGATGACGTCAGTATCGTGAGAGAGTAGCGCGCAAATAATTAGACAAAGATAGACTGCCGAAATTTAGACAGCGCCGCGGAACGATTAATTAGAGTACCACGGCGACGTCTTCGGCTGTCAATCCACACAGTCTCACAACGACTTCTGAAGAAGACACATCGGCTCCTGATCGTGTCCGAACAAATTTCGAGCGAATCTCGAGAATTTCATTCTCGAGATAAAGCTAGCAGACAATTATTGAATAAAGGGTGCGGGTCCTCTGATTGACCTCGCACAGCTGAAAATTCATTAAAACTCAAATTAGCATTCATTAATTTTAGACTTTGCTTATCAAACGAGTCGACTCTCGATTCGAATAAAAGCATTCAGGAGTTTCGTTCGGGAAAGTCCCAAACAAGCTCAATTTCTATTTTCTGTCTAGTTTGGAGGGTTCGAGAATACACCAATAAGGTGCTCGACCCCCCTTGTGCAGTATTATTTTGTCGTTTCAAGCGTATAAACGTTTGAAACACAGAGAAGTGGGCGGATACCGTTCAAACTTCTCTGTGATAGTCGTTCGGCTTAGGAGACACCGAAGGGAGGCACCTACGTGGTGAACCTCCAGGTGGGCTCACTGGAGTCAGGTCAGCGTCCACTTCGAACGCTTGACTTTCGGTCTTCGATTCCTTCCCTCTACAGACCCCGCCGGTGTAACGCTTAGAGGAGCACCTGTGCGGAGAGGTCAAGGAGTCGCGGGTCAGGCCTCCACGTAGTTCAATTACTGTCACGAATCACATCGAGTGGTGCATTCGTGCAGTGAACCACGTGCAGTCGGGCTTCGCAGTGCAACTCTCGACCAACAAGTCATCTGTTGGAACGTTAAAGAGAAGCCGCAGATCGACGGTCGTGCCGTTGTACTGCAGTGCAACTTGACGCACAGACTCCGTGGGCATATTCACGGGATCAGTGCATTTGAAACCTTACAACCTGCACTTGCATCCCCGTCCACTAGACAATCGACTCAGTTCGGCGTCGAAAGGAAATTTAATTCTTTTCACGCCAAAAATTAATTACAGTCCACTTGTGAGCTCGTATATTACGAGTGAGCGAAATTCTCCGCTCCTATACATTCGAATATCGAAGCCAGGAGCGTGAGGACACACACGCGGCGAATATACGTGTAACGTGTTTACGTGTCTAACACATTGCCGTGTTTTTCTGTTCACAGAACCTTGGCCTACCCCAACGTGTCGATTCCGACAAGGGAATCGTTGGGAACGATTCGATAAGAATCTTCGGCAATTTTTGATTGTTTATTTTCTTTATTTTTATAATAAACAGTTTTTTTTGAAAAAGAAAATCTTACACATTCTCAATCACTTCCCACCATAAAGATCCGATCCCTCTATCCGGACTTCGTCGTTGAAAGCATTAGCTTTTTAACATATAAGTTCTGTTGCGTTGCTATTGGTTAAAAATATTGGGGATGGGGGTGTACAATTTTTTAGCTCATTGGTTCGTGACAGTGGTAGTAGGTGTGGTTATTTTCTAAAATGGAAGGGGAAGTGCGCGAAGTACGAATTTTCTGTTTGGGAAGAAGGCTGGTGGTTCTTGGCATCGAAGACGCGGAGTCAAAGTAAATACACAATTTCAGCTAAATGGATAGAAATACGAGCGGATAAGGACCTTACACCTTTTTTTTTGTTGGGGCCCTTGACTTTGAACTTGCCCGAACTCAAACATTCTGTTAAAGAATACTGATCTTTACCTGTCCGTACACGCAACGTGCCTGAACATGCTGTGACGCTAGATATAAACACTCCTATTCAAATACTCGCAATAATGTCTGCCCAAACTGGAGATGCTGCAAACGTTACGTGCATGAATGGATCATGTGCACGTTCAAAACGTAACGTGCCGAAACGGATCCGCGACGTTACGTATAAATACTCGTATCTTAGCAGCTTGAAAGAATGTTTGCCTGAACCGTGCCGGCTGTGCCGTGCTGTAAACGGATAGTACAAATCGACCTTTATACGGACTTACGCAGGCCGGAAGCGCCTGGAACAAGCGGCTTGATAAGGAATTTCGGAGACTTGGAGCGATCTCTTCAAAAAGCGATCCATATCTGTATTTGAAGGGTGAAGGAGACGATCTGTTAATAATCGTCGTATACGTTGACGATATCCTTATTATGTCTAGGAATTTGAATAAAATTACTAACTTCGGAATCGAACTACACCAAAATTTTCAGATGAAGAAACTAAGTGATCATCGACGCCTAGGTATAAATTTTGAGAGAAATCAGGGCGGCATAAGCCTGACCCAGAAGACCTATATTCGCGATATTTTGCGACGTTTCGGGATGGAGAACGCGAATCCGGTATCAACTCCTCTCGACGTGGGTACAAAATTGACGAGAACGGAAGTCTGGACCCCATCCGATGGACAGAAACCGCCGTATCGTGAGTTAGTCGGAACATTATTGTATTTATCCGTAGCAACGCGGCCGGACATGGCTCATGCGGCGAGTTTGCTGAGCCAGTTCAACGAATATTTTGGACGGACTCCCTGAATGGCAGCAGAACGGTTTCTACGGTATCTACGAAGAACAGCAGATCTGGGCATCACCTACCGACGCAACGAACGGCCGATAGAAGGATTCGTCGACGCAGATTGGGCTGGATGTATTGATGGCAGGTCATTTACTGGGTATGCATTCATTATGAATGGCGCGAGCGTAACGTGGGATTCGAAGAAGCAGCGGACAGTGGCTTTATCTTCAAACGAAGCAGTGTATGTGGCACTCAACGAGGCAACCAAGGAGGCTATCTATCTTCGGAGTTTTCTACGCGAGCTCGGCGAGAGCGTGGACGTTATAAAATTGTCAAATGATAATTTTGGAGCTCAGAGACTTGCAGGCAATCTAGTTTTCCACGCTTGGGCCAAGCACATAAACATTCGGCATCATTTCGTTCGCGAGGCTGTCGATTCAGGGCTAGTGGATATTCAACACATCGCTTCTGAGAATATGCCAGTGAAAAGGTACATCCTTCTTTAAAAGTTTCGTTAATGGTTTTGCGGTTTTAGCCATATCGGGGATGAATCGTCTGTAGTAACCTACCAGACCTAGAAATTGTTTAATATTTTTCCGCGTTCGGGGTACTGGGAAATTTATTACAACTCGAATTTTATCTGGGTCAGGCTTCACTCCTTCACTGGTAATTTTATGACCTAAGTATGCGATTTCTTTTTGCAGGAAACGACATTTCGTCGGTTGAAGAGTTAATCCAGCATTTTGCAACAGAGCCAGAAGGGCCCTCAGTTTACGTGCGTGTTCCGAAAGGGAAGCTGCGTAAATAACAATGTCGTCCATGTAGACGAAGAGTTCGATTCCCTGCAACCCGAATGGCGCGAGATCCATAACTCGTTGAAAGGTGGCTGGCGCGTTCCTCAGGCGGAAAGGCATCCGGTTGAATTCAAAGTGGCTGTGGGGGGTGGAGAAAGCCGTTTTGGACTTGGACGCGGGATCTACGGGGATTTGATGAAACCCGGAGGCTAAATCTAAGGTGCTAAAATGTTTAGCTCCTCCTAGCTGATCTAAGACTCGTTGGTTAGGGCCGAGGATAAAACGTATCTACTCGCGTTGATACAGAGCCGAGTACAGTACCTAATCTACCGCGGCATCGTAGGCGACGATTCCCCCCGGACTGTAGAAGCACTAATAAATCTAATAAAATCCGCGTATCCCTGGAGATTTAACCTTAACGACTTGCAAAACGAATTACGAGGCGTACAGCGTCACGATCATGAAACTATCGAAGAATTCGGTTACCGGGTACATGGTATTGTAGATCGTGGGATTCAGACGGCGCGTGAAAATTACGATCCGGAGCAATTCGTCGGGATGAAGGCGTTGTTCACGGAGAACGCGGTTCGCGATTTCCTAAAAGGCCTGCCAAGCGACATTATCTCGGGGATAGTATCGAGGGACGATTTGCAGGATCTAAAAACGGTCATAAAGTCAGCCTCCAGAATTGAAAGCCTAGCCGGTTTTACGTGAACCCCGAAACCCGCGAACATTCGCCGGGATCGGCCCTGGATACTTAGGACGGAAGTACATGAGCGAGCTTGTTTCCGTTGTGGGGAAACGGGGCATTTGGTCGCGGACTGTCGGCGCGAGGCTAGTAACTGATTTCATAGGCCCCAATCATACACACCGAGATGCCGACAATGCGGAGGAACGGGGCACACGGAAAGACGGTGCAGTCGGTATAGTTCAAATCGCGTCCCTGAGGATACGCGCCCCCCCCCCCCCAGGCCCCAACCCCTTACTCTCCGCGAACCTAGAGGACCGAGGTTTGCATGTATCCTGGCGGGTGATGCCAGATGAAAGTGTGAATGGGGATGACCAGGACCGCACAGAGATATCCAGAGGTGTGACCTCGGTAGTAAATCCGGTAGACCCTGTAGAAAACCTTTTAGCTGCACAAGATATCAATGACAAAAATAGAATCAATGTCGGGGAAAGAATTTTAACCATAACTGCCTATATGAATGAACCGACGCAATCCTCCCCTATCGTTCCTACTGTATTCTATTTAAAGGACCACCTTTTTACACGACGAGATAACCTCATTCACTTCGTCCCTATCAACGGCACCGATACTTCCCACGCCACCGAGGGACTGTTAAATCGAATAGGTCTATCAATAGAACAGGTACGACAATACGAACTAAATGTTGGGAATGCCATGGCGTTCCCTCAGGACAAATACTCGGTATTCTTTTTGTTTTTCAAAACCGATCCCCAAGACGAATTAAATTTTGATCACATCCAAAACTTCCTGAAATCCCTCTAAAACCTACTAAACTCTTTGCGTTCCGATACCTTCAGTATCCTAATAGACCCAAATAAATTCGACTCCTCCGCGCAGAATAATATATTAAGCTTGCTTAGGGAAATCTTTAACGACATTTTCTCAGAATGATTTGAAATTTTTTAATTTAATTTTGTTAACTTTTTAACGAAGCCTCTATCAACAAATTAGTATTCTTGATTTCCGTCTTATTTTGGCCTCTAGAATCTCCCATTAAAATTTTTCCCGGGGGTGGCCGAATACCCTGTATAGATGAAAACCCAAATGCATTCCAGAATCTTGTTGAGTACTGCTATTCTGTTCAAAATGAACCAAGATGCCATATTTGTGGTGACGTGGCAATAATTAAATGCGCATGGTGTAAGAAATCTTTATGTTTCAAACATTTTTTCGACGAGTACCACTATTATCGAAACTACATAGAGTAATTGCTATACACACTGTATGTATTTATAATTAACATATCGCTTCGCCTTTGCCACGATGTCATAGATGGGCAATAAAAACAATGTTCATTGCTGTTAAGAAACTTGTTACTGTTATTATTACTTGTTGCTTGTGTAAGAAGTCTATATGTTTGGACCGTGGGACCGTTGGCGTCGATGATGTTTAGTCTAAGCTAGTGTAGGCATCGAGTGAGGTGTGTAGGTTTAAGCTGAAATACGTTCGGGGCACTGCGCCTCGAACGTGCGTTTTGTTTAGATCATTATTGTAAGATAGGAATAAGGAAAGGTCGACTTTGACTGTGGGAACGTCACTCTGCATCGAACGTTAATCGAGAGGAGTCACAGTTTTATGCTTAGGAATTTTACGTTTACGTTTTATGTCTATCTTTTATGTTCTCTATGTTAACTAGTTTTACTAAATATTAAATAATACAGTTAATATAGTTACGTTTATTGTCCGCGTGTTTGAATTCAACCATACGTCTTTGACCATCCTCGCCAATCCTTACACTTGTTACTGTATAATTTAGTGCAAGCCTACAGTGCTTCATTAAAATCAAAGTTAGAACGGCTACTACCATAGTGGATGTACGCGCAAGATGTAAATCATCAAAATTTGCAAAACTATAAGAGGCAATTTTAAAATGTTACATGCCAATGGATTTGGAATAAAATGCTCGTCATTTTTTGACATGAAAATTTCAATAAAATGAAAAATTAAGTTAATAAATTTTTTTTTGTTATAAATTGTATTTTGTTAAATTTGTTAACGCCATGTTATTGTACATAAGAAGCCATTAACCTCGCCCATTAACAATTTTTTCGTATGTCTTTCCGTTTCGAGCCACAACTTCAAAGGGTGGTTTCACCCCCTAAACTCGAGTTACCACAGCTAAAAAAAAATACGTGTCGATTATTTTTGGCTGCTTTATGAGTGTACGAAGTTTCATCAAAATCGAAGCCGGACCGTTCGCGGAGGTTCCTTGTAAATACCACGGGGAAATGCGAATAAATAAATATATAAAACAAACAAATTTTATGTTTATTTACGTATGTATATCTTCGAAATTTCATGAAAGCAGGGGGACAGTGTTGAAAACACATGAAAACTAACGATGAGATTAGTAAAACTTGACAATTTATAACCTCCCGATAATCTGAAAAACGGTCAGCGACAAGCGAAGTAATCCTAATTAGTGCAGCCGGCGCCAAGAGAATAAGTTTTTAAGAGACGTGCGGACGGTAAAGTGTTAACATTCAAAATACATAGGGAAAACATCATTTTAAGCTTCACTTAATACTTTTCTTATTATTTTTCTAAAAAAAATTAATTTCGCGTCAAACTTCGTTCATGAACAACTTATGTAACGTTATTTTTAGTAAAAATACACCAACCTGTAGTAAGAATGTTGAATACCCATAACACATGTATATAAGAAATCTACATGTAAAAAGAACCACTGTACTTGACCACCCCTCTTTTCATGTTAATATTAAACTAAAAGAAACGACGCGGCCTACACCGAAAACCGACCAAATTTCTACGAAGTCAACAAAGCTCACGGCGAAAAAGCTAGGCCGCGCCAATCAGCGACGACTGATGGGCTCGAGCCGATCTACCGTTCCGGTATAAATATAGTCCCTTTGGCCCATCGCAGTCAGTCACTACCCGACTACCGAAAAGGGAACCTTTCAAAGTACCGGCTCCTTCGCGGCAGCACAGACAAGGTATACGAGTAGACCTTACACCTTATGGACTCGAGGCCAAATCTAATTGCCATACCGACCTGAAAGTTCGGAGGTGATTTTAGCATCCTCTTTCCATGGATAGTGGTCAGTAGAAAAACTATTCATTTAATTCGTGGGATGGGCAAACAGACTATAGTTGTGTATAAATATATACGAGTTGCAAAATACAAATTATTCGCATTTCTTTGTCTGGTTAAAGTTGCAAATAATCTATATTAATTGACTAGTTCTGTTTAAATATCGCGTTAATTCGACGTATTTTCGAGTAAAATATAATTCGTCACCCGGTATTGTTTTTTCGGCGTACGTAAGACCAGAGGTACCTCGGTCGTCGTGTCCGCTACGCGAAAACAGTACGGGATAGAAAAACAGCCGCTCTCGGTTTTTTCGAGACCTCACGCGATCGATCACGTAACGCTCAATTTCGAAACGAAAGTTTCGACGCGCGTGTCTAGAAAAGGTACGACAATTTTGTATTAGACAAAGACGGACTCAAAAAACGTTCACAGCGCCGCTCTACGTAGGTTTCACCCTTCGAGCGAACATTTTGACTGTCCGTGCTCGTCCGTCACTCTTAATCTGGAACCGGCAGGGAGCACATGGGCATACGACCCCGCTCCTCGGACATTCCATAGTTCTCGAATAGTTACGAGTCACTCGAATTTTTCGAATAAATTCTAAACGTGGAATAGGAAGGACTCCATCCGAGAACGGATTGTAAAAACAATCTTTTACCGTGACTCCTTCCGTAACCCGTTTACAATTTAAATTAAAAAATCGTAAACGAAGAAAGGAATCGAATACGAGGACGGATTGTGAATCAATCCCTTCCCGTGATTCCTTTCACAACTCGTAATTCGATATAGATCAGGTCGGGTTTCGACCAGATCAAAGCGACTGTAAAATTTCGTGAGTTACAATCCGAAATTTCTATTCAGCGGTGGTTATAGTCCACATCAGTCTGACATCAGACACGTATCGCCGCAATCAGAGGTCGTGTCCGAGGTTTCGAATTTGAATCTCGAACCTCTCGACTGTCGAACGGTTCAAACCCACCCTTAGGGGCCTTCGTGGCGTGTATACCCTGGGTGGCCTTGCCGTCCTCCAGTCGGTGTTCGGGACAATACTTGAGTTCCGGCATCCGGCGACCAGCTAGAGCGCTGTTCAATCATCGCCAGTGTGTACGGACCCTGTGCGTAGAACCGCTCAGTATAGCGCCGTGGTGTACGCACTATAATTACAAGTCGCTGCATGCGCTGTAAAGGTGCTGCACCACACAGTGCCCGTACCCATTACGAGGACGATAAACGGCCGAGGAGCAGGCAAATAGTTGGAGCCTTACAACCTTCCTCTGTGAACCTCTCCTGCGACAGTCGAAATTAGCAGTCGGAAAAATCGAGATCGATTCTCGTCTTCCAAATCTGCAATCCAACGTTTCCTGGTTTAAAAGGAACGTTCACACATACAGTCCCCTAGCTTAGCTGCGTAACGCGGCGGCCGAGTTCCCCGCTCGTGAGTGCGACAAGCACAACCAAGAGCGCGTGAACCTTAGAACGAGACGGACAACGTGACTCACGTTACTCGGTATTTACGCATAGTCTCGTCTCTTTTGTTTCAGGATAGAGCGACGCGAACCGCCGAAAGGAGTCGGCCCATCGGCGGGGTTTTTTCTGGCCAGACGCCGGCCAGACGTCCAGGCGGTTAAAATTAAAAATTAAGAGTTTGTGTTTGTGTTCGTCCTGAGAAAAAGAAAGTACAGAAATAAACGGCTTCGTCGACAATTCGACGAAGCGAAAATAAAACTAACGTGCAATAACTACTTTTCCAACGTCCTTTCCCTCGTGATCCGGACCACCGTTAGACGTGGCGTTCAATTAAAATATTTGAAACCTCCCTATTCTAATTTGGAGGATCAGGCCTCGATCTACCATATGATTCATAATTAATTTGGGCAATATAAGAATATCTCGACTTACGAACCATACGACCGTACAATGCGTAAATAATTTTTGATCGAAACTTTTGTCGATAGCGCATCAGAAGAAAAATTCGTGAATTTCCTTTCGTTACCAATATCAACGAACGGGTTAAATATGATTCGCAGAGCCACTGTCCTTAAACACAAAGTGCGCTATAACACTATTGATATTTTACGTGATCAGTATTTTGATTTGTTAAAACATAACCTCATATTGAATCGGTGATGTAAACAATACTTAATTAGTTATTAAACGATTGTTTGAAAAAGATATGTTTATTCGAAAACGTGTGATTTAGGTACGGCGAATGCTACAAATCGGAAAGTGTCTGACTTTACAATCAATTAACGATTGTAAACAAAGAATCAAAATAGACTACGTATCACATTACTTTTCGACAATTATTAAATACTCTGTTGGAAAGAGAATCAATCTTAGATCTATTTCTGAATTAAACTGCCCTTGACAATCATTTTATGTATACAGAGAGTAAAAGAATAAAATTTATTCGTTTTGCTAGAAGAACAGAAATTCTTCGATCGGTAATCGAATAAAAACGTCCGTTCGTATCAGAAATTGTGACACTAGATGAAAATATAACCTATGCAAAATCTGGAATTGATCAGACAACGGAGAAACGTGGCAAATCGCAGTTAAAAATTTGGTGTCTTTGTAACCCGTTTTTCTCCATTATAATGTCTTGCTATCATACATGTTAGTACCTCTTTGAGTTCATCTTTTTATGCTTTATAAAGATATAGAAAAAAAATTTTGAATTTTTTGTTTTTTATAAGTTGCGATTCTCAAATTTCAAGAATGTATTGCGGAACCAAAATATACTTTTTCGCATTATATTTGCTTCGATAAATAGTACAAGTTTTACTCACAACATTTTTTTCTCTGTTTATAAATAACGAAGATATTTACAGAGATCTTTTAAAGCGTTTTTACGTCTTTGATTTCATATTTTGAAATGATGTAGGTGTATATCAAGATTATAGTTTCTTAATTATTTTGTATTTCAATTAAATCATACGGACAAAATGATTTATGTAAACACGTGCGAAATAGTATTCAATATTTTGGAAATGCTACTACATTTTCCTTCGACTAGATGCTATATAGTACTTAAAAATCCTTAACTATGGTTCATTAGGCTACTATCTGTTCTGAACAAAGGATCAGGTACTGAATGTTGGAGGGGAACAGGGCTAGTACTTGAATTTGATGAGGCTGAATCGACCCACCTGTTAGATTTGCGCTAAGGAAAGTTTATGGTAAGAAAAAGCGTCCAAAACTGTGTGCAAGGCCAAGATTGTCACATCTACAGGTCAGCTTATAGCCCTAGCATAAAACCTCCGAATTTCGAACCAAGAAAAAGCATTGAGGAAAAATTAAACCATTGTAGGAAGTTGTGTGGTCAGCCACCAAAATTCGCGGCTAGGCGAGGTTTATGGCAGTGAATGTGTATGGTTAGCTTTCGCGAGCGCGTAAGCGCGAGCTGTGTCGTACCCAGGCTTTCGCCTATACCGACAGGTGTTATGGTGTGACAAGCACCCCTGCCAAGTACGAAAACAGAGAACTACTAGCCCCCTCAGTACTGGCATATCCTTGAGGTAGGGTAGTTGTCGACCAATTTTGACTTCAAGCCATTACTGCTGTTTAAATATCGCGTTAATTCGACAATCGAAAAACGTCGGTTAAACCATCGCGTGATCGATAGAAAAACGGGCCATTTCTTGTACGGTGTTGTTCCTTGTTTACGCGACATTCCAGAGGCTTCTCTGAGGCGTAATACGTTCCAGGAACAATACCGCATAGAAAAACTCCGTATTTAGATTCGATAACAGTTCCGCGATCGGCCCAGTAACGGTTCCTATAAGAGGTGTTACTACGCCGAAACGAAGAGAGGATTCAAAATTAATAAGAGACAGACAGCTTAGACCAGATAGCGCCACGAGATGAAAATTTCCCCTCCCTCGTGGCCACGGTTAAGCAGGTATGTCTCTGGGGGACTTACTACCTGGTTCTCGACGAGTGCGGATCTCCTGAGCCGACCTCGTCAATCTATCGGAATCGATAAATACGATTAATTAGATTCGTCTAAGACGATCGTGGATCCACTTAACCGAAACGGTACAAGAAAGAGACTGCTGCGGATTCGAAAGAATCACGCCAAGTCGAATTTCGTATCCTACGGTTTCGTGAGAATATCTCGATTTCCGCGGTAAATGAACCATAGGAACGGGAAAATTTACTCGATAATTTGAGTAATTTTCACAACCCGCCATCGGTGGCTGAATATAATCAGATTGCACTTAAACAGTGCTTGATTATCGCCACCGTTGCGACGAAGAACAGGGATTGCTGTAATCAGTGGTCGTGTTCGAGAACCGAGAGAATTTCTTGATTCTCTGCTTGGCTATTGCACGGTTCAAAACCCAATCTATAGGGCAACTTTGTTGCATACTCCCTGGGTTGGGTTCGTCGTTTTCCAGGGTCGAAACAAAAGTTTGGGATAAGACCCGATAGGGGCCTTATTGGCATTCCCTGGGTAAATATCTCGGCTGGTTTCGACCTGCTCGAGCGTGGGTTCCAGATCGTCAGTGGGTACGGACACTAGACGTAGAACTACGTTCAAAGGGCACCGTGGTGTTAGACCCTTAATAATCAGTCGCTTCTGCGCAGTTAAGGCTCTGCATCACACCGGTCCCGTACGGACCAGGGAACGGCGAGGGACCGCGGAGTTGACAACCTTTGGAGCCTTACAACCTCCACTTGTTGTCCTCTCCTGCAAAAACCAAGCCTGCAGCAGTGGGAAGATCGAGATTAGAATCTCGTCTTCCCCATCTGCAATTCAACGTTTCCAAAATCTGAAACGTTGAAATAATAATACAGTCCACTAACACAGTTGTGTATCGCTGTGTAAGAATCCCGCTCCTGTTTACCGTAAACGGAAGAAGGAGCGTGTGGATTAGAGCGAGTCAGACAACGCACCGAGCGTTGTCAGGTATTAACCGCCGGATTTCGGTCTCTTTTGTTACAGAAGACCGAGACGAGAGCCGTAAGGGCAAACGAGAGCCGTAAGGGCGAGGCGCCCAGTATTTCTTTTCTCTTCGTTTGTATTTTTTTAATAAATTTTCTTTATTTTTGTTTATTTCACTTTTGAATTTTTTTCATTTAAATAAACGGCCTAGTCCATTGGACTAGGCGAAAGAAAATTATCAATTGTACACTCACTTTCCCCCAAATTTCCAATCCCTCGTGATCCGGACCATATTTCGTTAAAGGGTACGAGACAAGGTTTTCTCATAACCTTTGCACGAACTCGTACCTATTTTAACAACTGCACTAAAAGGAGTTTTTCTTTAGAGTCGTCTTGTATCTTGGAACCCATGTTCTAAGAGTGCGCTCGACTCATATTTATTATAGTCAGATCATATTATAACCATTATATTTATTATAGCCAGAGCCTCGTTAGCCGGCAACGGCTGGAGAAGTAATATCTCCCCCACAGCTTTGGACAGCCCGAGGTTTATGACAGTCGAAACGTCCAATGTTCCTTAAAGTAATATGCAGCGACGTTAGTGCTGCAGCTCCGCGAACATTTCCGAAGGATACGACCGGTGAATGGTACCCGTCACGGTAGTAAAAAAACTTTCGTTTACAAAGATTTAGCGACTACGTCGCACGTTTTTATTAGAACGGATGCTGTACGGGGTCCGCTTGAGAATCCGTACGACGGGCCATTCCCAGTCGTATCCCGGAAAGAACAGTATTTCGTAGTGCGGGATAGGGGCAAAGAGACCACAGTCTCAATTGACCGGCTCAAACCCGCCTACATTCTAGCATCGAGTGCAGGTAGTGAACAGGTGCACGTCACGCCAGCACCTGTACAGGACGACATAAGCACTCCACCAACCTGTATGCAAGAACCTTTGCGTACCCGTTCAGGTAGACGGGTACGGTTCCCTGACCGTTTACAGATTGGATAATAAGTAGTTTTAGCAAATAGCAAGTAAGGATTCTACAGACCTAGTGAAAAGTAAATAGATTATATTTATGTACATAGTAGGTTTAAATAGTGTAAATAGTTAAGATTAGATCATTAAGACAACGTTTGCACTGGTAAGGAGGTGATGTACTGGTAAGGGGGGGGAAAGGTCCAACGCGTGGGGTTAACCAATCAGGGTTGTTTAACAATTTTACCAGTGCGAACGTGGGGTCGACACGGATGGAGAAGCAACGAAACGAGACTTGGTTTTGCGCGCTCCAACGAGTACCATATCTAGGAAGAATAAAAGAACTTTTGTCACCCCAACGGCGTTTCCTACATTGACTAACCTACCCCACAGCTGTATAACGTGGTTAACAAATTGCGGCTTGGACGACTGGGTGGAAATGACAAACACTGAATTAAAAAAAAAATTTATATGTAGTCACCATTTTTCTATTAATAATTTCCATAATTCTGGAAGATTAAAAAAGAATGCTGTTCCTTATTTATATTCTATAAATAGCAATATTGGTAATGAGCCGGTTGTTTTGCCTCAAAAAAAAAATGCTATTTCTAGAATAGAAGAACGCGATGAAATACAGAAACTTGAGAATGCGTTAATGCAAGAGAAGAATAAGTCTAAGATTCTTTACTCGCAATTACGGACAAAGTGTAAAGTAGTAGATAGATTAACGGAAAAAATGTCTTCAGCCAATATCAGTGATGTATGTCTGAAGAAAGCTATCGCACGTAGAGTTCGAGGTTTTATTTTAACATTTATTTTAATGCAATTATTCCCCTCAAGAAGGGAAGCATATAGTAAAAAAGTACATCGTTCATGTTTAACACTGCATTATATTTCGCCCTTGCTGTATAATAAAATGCGCCACGTTCTCAAGTTTCACCTTTCAAGTCCGGTCACAATCATTCATTGGTTCGGTAAAATCGACATTTGACCTGCAATTTGTCCAAATTTATTTAATGTTTTAGCGATTAAAGCATCCAACATGGATGCTTTTGATCGGAATTGTGTCTTACTATTTGAGGGTTTCGAAGATTTAGGTTTCTTGGGTAGAAACGCGGCAGTGGGGACGCAGGTACTCGTTTTTATGATAAGAGGTTTATTCAGGAATTCGAAACAACCGCTTGCGTTATTTGTTTGAAAAAATGGTATCAAATCGAAACAATTATCAGCATTATTAGATGCTATTTTAGACACATTATATAATGTAGGTTTGATAGTCAGAGCTGTTGCTTCAGTCCAAGCAGCAAGCAACTAAAGCACAGCAGGAGAAAAAGTAAAAGTAGAAAATCCTTTTTTTATTCGAAATGGCCGTAAAATTTATTTCTTATTTGATTATTTACACTTATGTAAGAGCATCAGGAATAATGTATTAAAACACGATTTTTTAATTGATGGTCATAGAGTATCCTGGTGCGATGTTATATCTTTATGGAATGTAGAACGCGATAAAGGCACCAGAGCGGCTTACAAATTAAGCGATCAACATGTCAGGCCAAATTCTTTCGATAAAATGAAATGTAAGCTCGCTTTGCAAGTATTTAGTAAAAAAATTTCTTCTGCTTTGTTTACTGCTTGCGCTACAAAATGTATAAAATCGAGTATCGTGCAGAATACAGCATGCTCCTTTCAAACTCTGATTTCAAACTCTATTTCTGATTTATTTCCTGATATCGAAAGCAATTTGCAAACACAATCAAATAACATATCCTATAGGTATGTTATCGCGGATAATGAACTTAAAACTCCGCCTTGTTTCTTAGGATTGCGACAGTCAGTAAATGCTACAGTGCAACTTTGGCACGATTTACAGAGAGAAGGTGCCATGTTTTTGATGACCTCTCGATTGAATACGGGTGTTATAAAAAATTTCTTTTCGATTCTTCGAGTGCACGGTGGCACTTACAACCGAAATCCATCTGTGAAAGCGGTGCGTCTTGCTATCAGGAAGAATATAATGTTAAATTTGACCAGTAGTTCTCTAAATAGTAATTGTCTGCCTGATGAAGACGCAACGCTTTTAAAAGATGTTGCTATAGCACGATATGCTTTAGCATCATCAAACAATGATGTTTCATTTAATAATGTAGAAATAGAGGACAATGATGTTGAGAATGATGACATGCAGTTAGAAATTCATAACGAATTGGAATCATTGTCGACGTCAGTGTGCTCTTTAGAATCTTGTGTAATAGAATACTTTGCACGATATAGTGCCAAAAAAAGCACGGAAAAATCGCGATGTAGCATGTGTTATAACGATTCAACAGACAACAGCAGAGAATTTCAGCGAAACGATCAACTACTAATATCCTTTCGCGTGTTTATTGTAAGTGAAAATATCGTTTTGTATTTTACAGGGAAATTTGTGGGATGCCATGCATAATAGTAGAATCACATCATAATTTGTATAGCCTATTGCATGGCTTCTATTTTCAGAAACGTTAAGTGTATTCCGAGAGTGTAGAGTCCTTTCTTCACGCCTTCACGTGACCAATCCCCTTAACATTATTACAGATACAATAATATTAATATTATTGTATACATACATAGTAGTAATGGAACTAAGATGAAAGAAAGGCACTTATAATTATAATGATAATTTCTCATGGATTCTATTTTTCAGGCCTCCATATACGAGTGAGTCAGTCGGACAAATCATTCGCCGAAGAAGAAAATTTACGTTCTACATCATTAATCTCGTTTAGATTTTGTGTATAATATACTGTAATTCGTATATTTCTTGTTACAGTTATATTCTCTAAATTACTCGTCTGTATGCACTCTTCCTTTTTGTACATTATGACCTTTAAACTCGTTTATAAATAAATAAATAAATAAATTTTAATTTGTTGGTTATTACTTAATCATTCTTTATAATTATAATTTTATTACTTTATATTTTTTTGATATTTTTTACAAATAACGTATATGAAACCTTGAAATGAGAACATAAAACGTAAATGTAAAATTACATTTAAATTCATTCGGTTATTTAATCTCAATCGTACTAATAGTATAAATATATGAATGCACGTCCATAAGTATAGTAAAAAAATGTCCTCTTTTAAATAGTTAACATATGATCAGAGGGTCTTAAAACGTGTATTTCTGTAAAAAAAATTTTGAAATTTCTTTTTATTATGACACTCTATAGCTATACAGGGTATTCGGCCACTCCTGGGAAAAATTTTAATGAGGGATTCTATAGGCCAAAATGAGACGAATATAAAGAATACCAATTTGTTGAAGGAGACTTCGTTAAAAAGTTATCAACAATTAAATTCAAAAATTTCAAATCATTCAGGAAAAATTATTTTTGGTTGCGAAGGCCAATTACAATCATTTTTGGTGAATAGACATACCGCCGAAATCCTACTCACTTTCTAGAAAAAAATTCGAGAAGGTGTAAAATTTTTCGACGGAAAAAAAAATTTGAAATCATTTTGAAAAAAGTATTTTCGGTTGCGGGGTAAATAGATACACCTTCGAAATCTTGCGCATTTTTCAGAAAAAAATTCAGCATAGGCAGAACTTCAAACGCTAACTTTTTAACGAAACCTCCATCAACAAATTGGTATTCTTGATTTTCGTCTCATTTTGGCCTCTAGAATCTCCCATTAAAATTTTTCCCAGGGGTGGCCGAACACCCTGTATTGGTTGGAAAGTAAAAATGCCTAGGCAGTCAAGATTCGAAATCGCATGCCGGTGATACGAGATCGAATTTCAACTGTGTTGAGAGCAAGAAGGGGAAAGACTCACATTCGTCTTCCTTCTCGAATCCCCGAAGTTATACGAAACACCGGAACTCATATACAAGGTGTCTATGCATTATTGCGTTTAAGTGGAGGGGTAGTTTCCTTTAGACACCAGCCTGCCGCCTGATAATACAGTAGTGCCCAACTAAGTGAACTGATGTTTGCTCACATAAATGACCAGAGGTATCCCCACCAATTCCTAAAAGCCAAGCGGCTCCGAACATCGAGCGTGTCGAATGCAAACTCACGCCGGTCGATATCGATACATTATATATATGGTTCCGGGTGCAAGCTATTGTATCTTACTCGCACTTATCCTACTTCCCTATCTCTGCTGAATTCTGAGAACTAACCATGCCCACATAAATGTCCGAAGCCAGTCCCGAGCTTGGTCATTTATGTAGACATTACTGTACTATAGTAATGCTATAGTACAGTAATGTCTACATAATGCTAATACACAATGCTAATGTACTATAGGATTACCTTTTCCAATCCCTCCCACAGTCAATCCACATGCATTTACGCATATACTACAGCTGTCTGCCCATCAATACTAATTCGAAAAGGACGCTAAAATCACCTCCGAATTGTCAGGTCTACTCATATACCTCGTCTGTAGTTCAGCCACATATTTTTAAACATTGGGATTTTTGTTGGAACACCCCCTAGGATTATGCCATTAGATGAAAAAGTGTTGCACATCAAAATTGAAAATTTTTTATTTTCGTAATTCGTTTTTCTCCGTTTTAATTCACAGTTTTTATAGTTTTGTATATTGCTGAATTCGTCTTTTTGCGCTGTATAAAAATATAGACAAAAATATATCATTGCATTAAAAAAAAAAAAAAAAAAAAAAAACAAGGACTGAAATTTCAAAAATTGACTTTGAAAAAAAATTTTTTCTTTGAGGGCTACATTTGACTCTTCAAATTTTTGTTCGAACAATTTTGTTATATATTCACAAATAACTACAATATGTATAGAATTTACTTATTTCTATTTAAACGGTCTATTTCTAGAAGAAAATATAACATACAAAAAGCAATTCTGAAGCATTGAAGTAATATCTAAGAGAGTAAAAAAAAAGATTATTCTTATTGTGTTAAAATCTCTTTCATTAAAGTATGTTTTATCACATTAGGAAATTGTTTTCGGTGTTTTGAAATTATTTATTATGTAAAATTGTTTTTCTTCCTTATTTTTGGATAATAATTAATTGTATTCTTTCATAAGTTTAATTTCATGTTTAGCAGTGTCATTACAATTGTCATCATCTTCCCACGTGTCAGGATCTTTTCTTAAAAATCCAGCTGACATGGAAATTCCTTCAAAAAATCATGTTGCCTCGTGGAAAACAAAATGGTCCAGTCCTTTGTCAATATAATTTTGTATATCTTCAGTACCAATTTTTAGTCTTTTGCTAGAGTCATCTATGGCCTCGTTGATCCATCGCCTCCAGCACTCATAACTTACTGTCCTTTTCCACTTTGTTATCGGAAAAAGATAATGCTAATGCTTCTGATGTTAAGTACCACAAGTGGTTGAAACATTTCCTTATTTCCACCTTGCTTACTTCTTCACCAATCTCATGAAACGAATGAGGTTCTGCAACGAATTCCAAATCTTGGCGTGAAGCTACCATCGTCGTTTAATCCATGCTTTTAAATACACTTTGGCGAGAAAGATACAAATATCTCTAATTCCAGTTTCTTCTTTATCACTTAAATTAAATTGTTCCTTGAATGAATATATTTTCCAGCAATACAAAACTTTCACCATCCATCGAGCGTGATAAAAATCTCCTGGAGCTCGAAAACTTATATTTTTTAGTGGAGTTCCATCTATGAAAATAATAACAAGATCAAGAATTTCTTTATAATTCTCTCGTAACTGTTGCCCATTTTCTAGAATATTTGTTGAAAATTGGATCATTTCGTGAACTACTGTAGTTTGAATTATTTGGTGGACATATTTGTTTACAATTCCGGATACAAATCTCAATTTATCAATTCTTGGTTATGTTTCTTGAAACTTGTTGGATAGCGGAGCACTGGGAGCCAAAGATTTTGATAGTTTTTCGTTAAATACATTCTGTAGAATAATCTCATATATACGACGCCTACAGGGTAAATATAGATATCCCTGTTTAATTTTTGTTCAAGTAGAACGCAAGCTCCTTGGAAACGTCCAGTGTCTGTTGGAGTATGTAGTGTCATAGCAAAGTGCTTGAACTTTGTTGCACCATTCTTCTAATGAGTCATATACCGTAGAGGCTTGATCATTTCCACTGTTACGTGGAATGATGGGAATCCACAGCAACCGTATGACACCTCTAGAAGTGATAATTATTGGTAATCTTTTGACTTTTCCTGCTCCATGTAAAGTTGGTGAAAGTTTTCCGTCCCAATGTCTCGTAATCGCAACAAACCCGCAGTCATTGATTGTTGTATTACATTTTCATATTATGAATGTATTATATGATCCATTATATTTTCATATTTCATTTCACTGCATATTCCTTTTTTAGTTTCACGGCTATTCATTTTATACGGTATATTCCATTGCATTGATTCTATATCTTATAATGATTGAAATAGAAACACTAAATATCTTCGTTATTTACAAACATATAAAAAAATGATATAGGTAAAACTTGTCCTATTTAACGAAGAAAATACAATGTGAGAAAATATATTTTTTTCTCGCAATTAATTTTTGAAATTTTACAATCGTAATTTATAAGAAACAAAAAATTCAAAATTCTGTTTTTATATCCTTATAAAAGTGTAAAAAGACGAATTCAGAGGGGTATTAAAATGTATGACAGCGATACATGAAGATTTAATGGAGAAAAACGGGTTACAAAAATAAAGAATTTTCGTAATTCCTGGTGTTGTTTCGAAAAAAATTTTTCATTAAATATAACTAAAGTTCACTCTATTCCCGGCCAGGCATTGGAAAACAAATTTTAAAAATTTTTTGTGTAGAAATACACGTTTGAAGGCCCCCTGATCACATTTTAACTATTAGAAAATAAAAAATTTTGTCTTACTATGCTTATGAATGTGCGTTTATGTATCTATATTATTAATAGGATTGAATTTAAACAACTTAATGAATTTCAATGTAATTTTACATTTACGTTTTATATCCTGATTTGAAGATTCGATTAGACTTCGAATATAATTAGCCCGTCAATAATGATTAGTATACGTCATAGTTTTTTAGTTATTGCGATACATACACGTTATTTTAAAAAATTTAAGGAAATTTCTGAAATACTCTTAGAACATTTATATGTAAATATGTAAAAAAAATAAAAATTGTTAAATCCAAAAAGAGACTCGAACTTGCGGTCCAAAAACTTTCTAGTGGTTACACAATTGGAAAATTTATCCTGTATACTCTCTGGCAGTCAAAAGCAGTTTTCAAGTACCATAAAACCATGCAATACTACACTCGATTATCGGCGCGGTTAGTAGCAGATATATGTACTTAGGAGGGTCCTTTAATAAAGTAGACAACAAAATAGACATTCTTTCCGAATTTTATACGAAAAAACCATGAGACTTCTTAATACGAATATTTCGCTCACTTTATTATTCGTATTTTGAGAATACATAAATTTTTTTAGTACAAAATAGTATTTGGTATTTTTCTTGCATCGACGTATCGCATATATATTTATTACTCCTTCAGTAATATTTACAAATTTTTACAACGAGAAACAGTAAAAAGTAGTAGCAGTGAAGAGCCTCGTATTCAATCGTATATCGAAAAAGTGTTCTAATTGCTTCCATGAGTCCAGCAGTTCTGTTTGTCTAAATCAAGAAAACGCAAAAGATTCTTAAGGGGCCTTTCTACTTTGTGGGATTTAAAAAATTGAATTTTTTTTGCATTTTCTTTGAGTATATAGTCTCGAAAATATATCTACCAAATATTAAATTGGAATTCGGAAAACTAACGAAGTTACAGCCTGCTGAAATGTACCACGCGCAGATATAACAACTGGACGTGTGATTAAATATGTTAAAATCTATTCAAAACCGCGTTCGTCCGGAAAATTAAATTCTCGGCTGCGATTCCTGTATCCGTTTGTGTACGTGACACTGCGAAATGTTAAGCGTTCGTCAAGTTCATTGAACCTACGGACAATTTAAAACCGTGGCCGTTTACGTGTTTTTGCACCCAGACCTCACGCGAAGATTCGCTTCAAACACCGGTGCAAACGGTATCGTGACGTCAGCGTCGAGAGAGAGAACCGTAATATACATTGAAAAGAGATCGACAGTTGGATTCGGCAGTGCCGCGTCGCGACGACAATGCGCGACCGAGTCTTCGTCTGTCAATCCCCGACAGATACGAGTGAATTCTCTTCTGTTCAGGGTAAAAGTATTAAATAAATAACTTTAATAAATAACTATCAGCGAGCAATTAAAAATTACAGTCCACTGATCAACGCTAAACGGAAGCTGATCTCCCCCTCCAAGCGCACTGATAGTCGTTAGGAGAGCGAGACGAACAGCTGACGAGCGTGTGTTTACGATACGTGTACGCATGTATTAAATTTGGTTGAACCTTTGTTTCAGCACTCAAGGTCCATCACACACAGGGCAACGCCGGTGAGGCCACTCCTCTGGCCAACAAAAAATATACTTTTTATATTTTTATATTTTTCAAAAATCTCTTTTTTTTTTTTGAAAATAAACGGCTTGTCGCTTCGCAACAAGCGAAAAGTTAATAATAAAACTTGTCAATTGACTTTCCCTACTATTTCCCTCGTCCGGGCCCCGGTTAGAACCCTTAGTTTCTAACAAACGGTCCTTCGAGCCGGACTGAGGTTGAAAGAACAGGAAAGATTTGCAAGTACGTTCACGTAAGTCGCTGCTTACGGACAAATTAACTTCGAGTAGATTATAAAATCCTCGAATCAGAGATCAGCATGTCTGTAGCCAAGGATGAGGGTCAAAGCGAGTTCGAAGGCGATCTCGACGACCTGATCACCCGGTTCGACATGATGTCAAGGTCGACCTCATATTTAAAGAAACGTGGCCGAGCTCAATACACTGAGGAGCTCTACAGAACAAAGCTCGCCACCGTGTCCGAACAATACAAGGAAGCCGTTGAGCAGTACTTGTCGATTCGGAGAAAATATGCCCCTGCAAAACGCAACACTTGCGACTTCCTCCCAAAAGGTGGTGTAGAAACTAAGGAGACCGAGTACATGGAGTTTTAGGCGTACGTTACTACGGAGCTGACCAGACTGGCCGCTGAATCGAAAGCGGCACCCACGTCGGTCAGCCCGCATGACGTCGCTATCGAACTTCCGAACGTTTCCATAAGTTCGGAGGTGATCTACGCAAATGGACACATTTCGCGGATCTGTTCACTTCCGGCATAATAAATAATCCGAGGCTTGCAGATGTGCATCGACTGCAATATCTGAACGCCTGTCTGGAAGATAAAGCGTTGGCAGCGATCGCGCACCTCGAAGTTACCGATGAGAATTTCGAAGTGGCGTTGAAAACCTTGAAAGAACAATTCGGGTTACCACGTATTGTGACCGCCAAACTGCTCAATCAATTAACTAAATTGAAAACGATAAAAAGAGATGATCTGGATAGCCTAAACCAGATCGTCGTCGTTTTCAAGCAGGCCCTTGCGGCATTCGAAAAGCAGGGCACAATTTTACATCAGCGAAATTGGCCGCTGGCCCATACTATACGAAGCCATTAGGAAGGGCCTTTCAAAGCGGAGTTGGAAAGGTCGCTGCGTCCCTCCCCGGACTATCCCAAGCATGTCGAGTTGATCGAGTTCCTGGACGGGCATGCAAGGGCTCTAACTATGTTAGATGATGGTCCGAGTAAGCCTGCAATCGAACACCCACCGAAACATAAAATACGGAGTCACAACTCCGTTCTAGAAAGTCCAGCTGAAAAAACTGTGACCTGCGGATTCTGCGGCCTCGAGCACAGAATGACCAAATGTGGTGCATTCCGTAACTTGACGCCGAACCGCCACTATCAGTTCATAAAAGATAGCCAGCAGTGCATTCTCTGCCTGTCACCTCAGCATGGAAGCACGCGTTGTCCTTCCGAGGAGGGGTGCCCGAAATGCAATGGCAGACATCATGCTCTGCTGCATTTCGAGACCTTTCGGGGCGAAACCAAAAGTCGTAAACCTGCGACAACGGTTTCGTTAGACAAACGCCCGAAAAAACGGTCTACGGCCCCACCAAGCCGGCCGCAGCATGCGAAACGAGCTGCTCGTACCACGACGTCACAAGCGACGACGTCACAGCCCGGTACGTCACACTGTAACGCGATCGGTGCAGACGTACCGAAGGCTGTCCTGTTAACCACGGCGAACGTACGTGTTACGGAGAGAACGGTGCGTCGCGAATCGCGCGCGCACTGATCGATCAGGGCTCAGAGTGGTCCTTCATCTCCGCAAATTTGACAAATGACCTCAAATTCTTGCGGAGGAAATCCCCCGCCACAGTAACGGGCTTACGGGGCGGCAAAACCCAACAAATAAAATACAACGTGAAAATGCATTTGGGAACGGTACAAGATACCGCGCCGATAGTCATGACGAGAGCGTATGTCGTACAAAAAATTACGAGCTACGTCTCGCCCTTGGCAAGTGCGCTCAAATGCGACGCGCTAAGGAATCTGCCGCTTGCAGATCCAAATCCAGCTTCTGGTCAACCGATTGAGGTGTTGATTGGTGCGGACTTGTACGCATAAATTATTCGACCGGATTTCCGTCGAATAAGCAGTACGGGTCCAGTCGCCCAAGAAACTGTATTTGGCTGGATTCTTCCCGGCCCAACAAATGCGAAGGGCAATAAAAACAAAACTTTGCGGACGTTGCACTGTAATGACCTCGAATCGCTGGACACGGCGATTCGCAAGTTTTGGGAAGTCGAAGAACTCCCTTCGACCTCGATACGCACCAAGGCGGAGGAGGAGTGTGAAACGCACTTCCAAAAAACCGTCGCTCGAGATGTGACAGGACGGTTTGTCGTCCGATTGCCTTTTTCTCACCCGAGACCGGACGAAGCGTTAGGAAACTCCTATCGAATCGCTCTCTCCGCCCTTGGAAGGTTAAGAAAAAAATTGAACACAGACCAGACCCTCATAAGAGAATATACGACGTTTCTCGAGGAATATGAGGAGCTGGGTCATATAACTCGCATAGAGCCTATTGACGAGACCAGACTCTATATTCCACATCGAGCGATCATACGCACCGAAAGTGCAACGACTAAATTAAGAGTCGTATTTAACGCGACAAGCCGAACTACCGGCGGTCGTTCTTTAAATGACATCCTACACGTAGGTCCAAAATTGCCGAACGACATCACGTCAGTTTTGACCCGATGGCGTCTGTATGAATACGTGTTGGTGCCCGACATAGAGAAAATGTACCGACAAATTCTCGTCGCCCCGCAGGATCGTCGTTTTCAATGCATCCTATGGCGCACACCCGACAACGAACAGCTCAGTGCGTTCGAATTAAATACCGTAACTTACGGTACGGCGTGTGCGCCATATTTGTCGATGCGAACCCTCCTTGAGTTGAAAAATCAGGACGGGCACAGGTACCCCCTTGCCGCCCCGATACTCGAGCAGGACATTTACGTAGACGACGTTTTTATGGGAGCACCCGATACGTCCTTGTTGGAGAAAATTCGTAACCAAGTTTGCGAGCTCCTACAGAGAGGTGGGTTTAAGCTGCGAAAATGGGCAGGAAATTCGCCATTATTATTGCGAAATATCCCCCAAAGCGCTCACTCCCACGCCGTTGACTTTACCTTGTTCGATGACAGCGAATTAAAGGTATTAGGTTTACGCTGGATACCGTCCGGCGATTATTTTTATTTCAATCTGCAACAGTTTCAGTCGTCTGCCTCGCCGATGACAAAACGAAATTTGTTTTCGGAGATTGCTAAGTTGTTCGATCCGCTCAGCTGGTTATCACCAGTCGTGATTCGTGCAAAGATTCTGATGCAATCCCAATGGCTGGAGAAAATGCAGTGAGATGATCAAATCTGAGCGAATACGCTCAATACGTGGAATACGTTTTGCGTGGATTGGAGCAGCTTAAATAAGCTAAAAATCCGCAGATGGATTAATTATGGAGCCGACACAATTTCCGTGGAAATTCATGGATTTTGTGACGCTTCGCTCGCAGACTACTCAGCGGTCACTTACTTACGAGTGACCGCAATGAGCAATGTCACCTCCTCGACATTGATAATGGCAAAAACGCGTGTGGCTCCGATTAAAACGCAGTTAATTCCTGTATTGGAATTGAACGGCGCCGTGCTGCTCGCCGAGCTTATTGTGCACGTGGAAAAGTCATTTTCATTGAAGGTCGACCGAATAATCTGCTGGACAGATTCGACGATCGCATTAGCATGGTTAAGAAAGTACGCCTCCACATGGAAGGTTTTAATCGCCAACCGTGTGTCAAAGATCTAAACGTTACATCCGAATGCTGAATGGAGGCACGTTCCCACTCGCTTCAATTCCGCGGATCTGAATTCACGCGGAGTGGAAGCTGCGGAACTCCTTCAATCTAAGCTGTGGATTTCAGGACTAAATTGGCTAACGGAATCGAAAGATTGTTGGCCGAAAACGCCTTCGTCCATCGAGACCGAAGAAGGGAAGCGCAAAGTGCACGCCCACGTAGCAATTCCGGAGAAAGAATGAGAATTTGTATTTCGATTCTCGACCTGGAATAAGCTACTTCGTGTAACCGCATACTGTCTCCGACTGAGGGGACCGATGCAAGGTGAGCGAAGCTCGTATAATGCGTAGGTTATTGAAGCGTCTGAGATGCAGCTCGCAAGCGAAAGAATTGTCCGCTACATCCAGCGCACGCATTTTGCAAAGGAGTACCGGTGTTTGAAAAACCACCGAAAAATCCCAGCAAAATCAACGTTGAAAAGTTTGAACCCTTTTCTCGATGACAAAGATGTCTTGAGAGTCGGAGGCAGACTGGAAAATACAACACTGTCATGGGAAACCAAGCACCCCATAATTTTGCCGAAACATCACGTTTCTACAATGATAATTCGGCAGTGCCACATTGATACGTTGCACGGGGGATTGCAGTAGACCATGTACACGCTGAGACAAAGATTCTGGATACTCGGCTGTCGAAATGCAGCGCGAACGGTAATCCACCTACACGCAAATCATGCAGGATTTAATACCTGAGCGTTGCCGCGAGGCGAGAGCATTTTCGAACTGTGGAGTGGATTATGCGGGACCTTTTCGTGTCCGCGACTCCGCCGGTCGAGGAAAAACCGCCCACAAAGCATACATAGCAGTTTTTGTCTGTTACGCGACACGGGCCATTCACATCGAACTCGTCCACGATTATACGACGAGTGCCTTTTTGGCAGCGTTAGATCGATTCATTGCACGAAGGGGAGTTCCGTCCTATATTTTCAGTGACAATGGAACGAACTTTGTCGGGGCACATCGAGAATTACGTGAAAATTTCGAAGCAGTGTACAACACGCAAAAAATGCGTAATAAATGCAGTCAAAAAGGAATTAGATGGAGATTTAATCCATCGAGTGCACCGTACTTCGGTGGCATGCACGAGACCGGTGTGAAATCGGTGAAATTTCACCTGAAGCGGACTCTGGGCGAATTCACTCCCACAAGCGAAGAGTTACAGACATTGCTTTGTAAAATCGAAGCAAGTTTAAACTCGCGACCGATTGCCGCTTTGAGTGATAGCCCGGACATTACGCGCCGCTCACACCGGGACATTTCTTAGTCGGAAGTCCGTTGAACGCGCTTCCGACGCAATCAGTGGAAATTGAAAAACTCTCCCGTTTGACACGTTGGAGGGCGATTCAAAAATTCCACGAACAAATCTAGAGGCATTGGACACGTGATTATCTCACGCACCTCCAGAATCGTTATAAGTGGTGTACAGCCCAAAAAACATTAAAACTAAACGACTTAGTTTTAGTGCAAAATCCTCTCCTCCCCCCGAATCAATGGGAAATGGGGCGAGTAGAGGAGGTATTCACCGGCAGGGATGGAAATGCACGTGTTGTTAAAATACGCACGGAAAAATCCATTTCTAGGCGACCTATTACGCGGTTGTGTAAGCTGCCTGTGGAAGAAATCGAGTCGGCGACGGTTAGCGACGCCGACGAGTTCACATAAAAACCATAACATCCAACGGTCGAAAGTGATCGAAAGGTGAGAAACGACCGTTTCTAGAAATAAACGGTGTTGATTCTCACCTGACCGTTGTCACTAAAAGTTCAAACGGATTAGTGGGGGTTACGAATCCACCAATCTGAGTTGGATTATTGGTAGGGCGTATCGAGTAATCCGAGCGCCCCCGAATCGTAACGAAATTCGCAGAACCGAAAACCACTGAGTACCAAAGAGAATATCATGAGCGACACAGCTTCAAACCTGTCTTGCGAGGGAAGTGCGGTGTCATTTTCCGGGGACCCGGAAATTGATGAACGGTTCGGGCGTATTTTACAACTCGGGGAACGGCCCATATCCCCGAGACGCAACGACGAAGAGACAGCAACCGAGCCGGCGCCAAGGGAACCGGAGGTGACCCTAAACTTCGGGGTCGACTCCTTTAAGATCCCGGCCAGGGTCCTGACCACAACGAGGATGTACCACTGCCGGGCTCCCGGAGGCCAATATGTCCTCCGGTGGGATAAGGAAGGACATATGAAGTCCTGTGCGTGGCGGGCCGATAAAAGGGAAGAATCGACCTCGCTGCCACCACCAGCAGTTCCAAGGTCGACTGTGGCTGCCCCCGCCGAACGAGCTCCGCAATCAAAGCGGAAGCGGAGGAAGCCGGGCAAAAATGCACCCGCCAACCCTGGACTTTCCACCAACGGCCTACAGCCGCCGACCCCTACAGGCCCGCAGGCCAAGAAAAGAAAGAGGGCCTGGCAGCTGTTCAGCTAGATCGCCATGGCGAAAGCCATGGCTGATCAAATGTTGACAACATCGATGCGCTACCTGCATCAGGCGGCAGCTGGTCAACTGTAAGTACTTTTGATTCTTTTTTATAATTAAAAGTGCGCGAGTTCTTTCTCTTCACGTAAAAATGTGACCGTACGGGACTACCGCGTTCTCCGGGTATTGCACAATTCGTGCAAGGGGGGCAGTATGTTTAAATATGTTAAAAACTATTTAAAATCGCGTTCGTCCGAAATATTAAATTCTCGGCCGCGATTCCCGTATCCGTTTGTGTACGTGACACTGCGGAAGGTTAAGCGTTCGTCAAGTTCGTTGAACGTACGAACAATTTAAAACCGCGGCCGTTTACGTGTTTTTGTACGCAGACCTCACGCGAAGATTCGCTTCGCACCGGTTTAAACGGTACCGTGACGTCAGCGTCGAGAGAGAGAACCGTATGATATATTGAAAAGAGATCGACAGCTGAATTCGGCAGCGCCGCGTCGCGACGACAAGGCGCGACCGAGTCTTCATCTGTCGATCCGCGACGATATTCGTAATTATTCACGAGCCGACTACGAACGGGAACGGATCCCTGAAGATCTCGCTCCTCAAATACGTGCTCTAAAAATTGATATTTGGACTTGATAAAAAAGAATTCCCACCGTTGCTGCGGTTTGAGTTTTCACAGAGAAATCTACCTGCGAGAAAAGGGAGGTCGTAATACATGCTGCGCGTGACGCGACCGCCTTTGCTAGGAAAGATTGTACGTTGCAGTCGTTGCCGCGTCCGCGACGTAAGGGACTCAGGGTGCACCCACCCAGAATCCCTTTAAAGCTATACGGCTTCGGAGCCTCCCAAAGATCATACCGTTGAATCGGTACCGCCTCGTAGAGTGCTCTTCGTGCAAAGGTCGCTGAAAACCTTCTCCAAAAACCCGTCGGTGTACGAGTCGACCGTACACCCTACGGAGGAGTTCGGGTTCAAGATCGCCTCACCTTCCGTCACGCCGCCTACCACATACAGTCCCCGTGCAACACGGTCGCCGGGTAGGCTTTATAGTGCGGTTGGACCCGCGAGGGATTTTTTGCAAAGGACACTTTACTGTCACGGTCCCCGGCAGAAACGGTCGCCGTGCAGTAATTTTACAGTGTCGCAGGAAATCACCTCGCACGACGTTTCTACGCCACCCGCACGGAGAGCGTGCTCACGGGATCCACCCACTTGGAGCTTTACGACCTCCATTTGGTGACGCGTCCGTGGCAAAGTCGCCCCCAACAGATACGAGTGAATTCTCTTCTGTTCAGGGTAAAAGTCTCGCTGATAATTTCAATAAATAATTATCAGCGAACAAGTACAAATTTACAGTCCACTGATCCACGCTAAAAGACAGCTGATCTTCCCCTCCCAGCGCACCGATAGTCGCTAGGAGAGCGAGGCGAACAGCTGACGAGCGTGTGTTTACGGTACGCACATATTTAATCTGAGCGAACCTTTGTTACAGCAACCAAGGTCCATCCCACCAGGGGCCGCAACGGTGAAGCCACCCCGGCCACACAAAAAAATAGAATTATTCTTTTTTTTTTTCATTTTATATTTTTTTACGTTTTTATTTTTTTTCAAGTTTATTTCCAAATAAACGGCTTGTCGCAGAGCGACAAGCGAAAATACAAATAATAAAAACTTATCATTCAACTTTCCCTACTATTTCCCTCGTCCAGACCCCGGTTAGAACCCTTAGTTTCTAACACTGTGCGACAAGCGAAAAAATTAATAATAAAATATGTCAATTGAATTTCCCTGCTATTTCCCTCGTCCGGACCCCGGTTAGAACCCTTAGTTTCTAACAATATACCATTTATTTGTAATTTAATATACCGAAAATGCTTAATAGATTTACAATCTTCATAGCTTTCAATTTTATATAATTACACATGCATATAATATATTTTATTAAAACCTGTATTCCATAGAGTAAAATATTCCATATAAATGTTTTTTTACATGATAAAAATACGCAATGGTCTCTAGCCTGTATCAGCCGATTTCAGATACTGGTACGTACATCTAAAGTGTGACTGGAGTCAGTTGTGTCCGGATGTCGGGGGAACCCTGGGGAGTCCTCTCTAGGTCGCGCCCGGACATTATATGCCAGAATCGTGGAGTGTTTGTTTGTGAAATTGAGTTTTGCTATTTCTTAACTATAGAGTTAAATAGGTAGGTAGCTTACTATCTGGTGTGTATGTGCTAAACGTAAGTGAGTAGGTCAGGGCAGGACTGTCCACATTAGTTATTTGGGAAGACATATTTTCGCGTGTCAGTCCTGTACCTGTAGTTCGATTTCGAGAGTTGAAAAGTTAGCCGATCCAAACAGTTGTACTGTTTGTTTTGGTATTACTTTCGATTCTTGACAGCGCCACAATTTTGAAGTCGCTCTTCGCGTTCGCGGTCGTGGTTAGCCCCCTTCGAAGTATTCGACCCATTCGAGTTACTTCACACGTGCTCAGACAACAATTCTAGAAACTGTTGGATGTCAGCGTATTCCACGGAATACTCGAACCTAGTTGTAAGTTTCAGGCTTTGGCAGAACTGTCGATAAAAGAAAAGACTCTATGAGTAGAAGAGGCCCTGACAAACTGCCGCAAGAGTGGACTGCAACGAATGGCTGTTCATTATCATCCTCGGATGAGGATGGACAGTCATTATTGTTACTACTTTGTCACTTTAACTTATTTATAGTTTGTACATAATTCCACCGTACATGCTAACCATCCCACCCTATTTTGTGGGTAGTGTTGCTACTGGATACGACTCGCGATTGTTTTTATGCAAACTTAGACTCTGAATGTTTGCTTTAAAAATAGCGTTGCGAATGATTAGTAAACGCGATTGCATCTCAGAATAGTGTTGCGAATAATTACCATTCGCGATTTCTTTTACTGTTACAAGTCGTGTTTGGAATTTGTATATTATACATTACTGTTGCCCCACTTTCCCTTAAAACATTTAAAAAATAATGAGCTAATCGAGGATTACATAAATTTCTTAATAATTACATTGACATATACTAAACAATAATTAGTTTAAACTTGCGGAGAGCCGCGGCAGCCCCAATAATTCACTTAAGCATTAAAAGCACAATTATATTCCATTAACAGTATAATAAAAGATACTTAACTGTCCCATTAAATCTACTCTTACATCCAATGAAATCTATTTTACTACCCAAAGAAAATAACTAAAACATAATTTTGAGTTCCACTTTACCCTTTTTTATTAAATTTTTATAAGAAAATAAATTTCGCGCTAAATTTCCTCCATAAACTACTTCAATAACGCTACTCTTACAATTAATAAACTAAATAGGGGGTTGTTACAACACGATATTTAGGATGATATTATGTTATAACACTACATTATCTAATGCATTAGATAAATACCCAAGTAATGGACCAATGACACTTAATGTTTGGAATGTTGAACCCCTTTTCTGTAAAAATGAACCGTATTTCGAATTTTTGGTCATACAAAATCAGAATATGAAGGCACGAAGAGGACCCTTTCTATACGAAATAAATTAAATTGTTTTATATACAAGTCTAATTATGATCTCTGTTGAAATATGATCGCCTGTAATTCTTGTCGAGGATGGTCAATAAAGTTGCGCGCACCTACAAAACGCAAACACTTTCCTAATATCTTTATTAAAAATGCTTATCGACTATATCTTTCTTTCCACGCGTGCACGATTCCTTTCTACCTTCTCCCCGTTCTTCTTTTATTTCTCTCGCCTTCTTCTGTTTTTCCCGCTCATCATTTTTCTCTGTTCGGCTATTCTCGACCGCCTTCGGACGTTTCCGCTCTCTCCCGCCACACATCCGCACACACACATATCCACTATTTCTTACAGTTCGGCCATTCTGACCTAGTTCGGCCTCCGAACTTATGACTTTAATATTTTATTATTACATATGCTTATTATTATTATTATTATTTTTTTTTTTTTTACCTTATCATCTACAAAAGTCTTATCCTTGTACTTAAAATTAATTTAATTTCCATCAACCTCATTCTTTGTTCGTCCTGAAATTTTACGCCAAGGTCGCATATTTTCTGCACTCCATGTTCCTTCATACGGCCTATTTGCTCCGTTAAACTCGTCTAGCGCTCGAATTACATGTCTATCATTCCGCAATACTTTAATAACTTCGTATGGTCCTTTCATTTGCGGTATGAGTTTTTTCGCACTACCTGCCTTATTTTCGAAATTCTTTATAACTACATAATCGCCTTCTTGATACTTACACGGTTCTTTGTGATGCCCATCGAAATAATTTTTGTTATAATTCTGAGATTTTTTTATATTTTCTATTGCCTTCGTCCGAACTGTTTCTAGATCGCGTGCTTCTACATTTACTGTCTCTTCAAGGTATTCTGCGATCCCATCAATTGCCTTTCCTCTTTGATTGACACCAAACAATAACTTGCTTGGAGTCTCCCCTGTACTCTTATTAACAGTATTGTTTATCGCATATTCGACGTCATCGATTACTTTATACCAATATTTACCGGAACTATTATCTGTTAATTTGCCTAACATTGACCCTAATATCCTGTTTATTCGCTCTGCTTGACCATTTGCTCTGGGAGTGGCCGTTGCAACCAATACGTGATCAATGTTCCGTTCCTTTAAAAACTCTTCAAATTCGCAAGCAGTAAAACAGCTCCCTCTGTCAGATACAATTGTACGCGGTCTGCTGTAATCACTAAAATATTGTTCTAAACACGTTATGGCTTCCCTACTTGTAGTGCTTTTCGTCGGATAAAGTTTTACAAATTTAGTAAACCCATCCACTACCAGTAAGATATACTGCTTTATCAATCTTGATTTCTCAATTGGCCCATAATGGTCAATGTGCACCGTTAGAAACGGTTGGTTTCCTTTCGGAATATTGTGTAGCCTACCCTCAGCTTTCCCATATTTAGGCATGTACGCAATGCAGGTTAAACAATTCTCTACATAATCTTTTACTTTTGTTGTTAACTGTGGAAAATAATAATTTTGACGAATTGCGTCACAGACCTTTTCAGAACCTACGTGCCCCATTTCGTCATGATATTTACTAATTACTTGGTTTTCCATTTTCTCCGGAACATAGAAAAGTAACCTTTCACCTGCTTTACGATACACAATACCTCCACGCATTTCATATAAACTACTTTCCGTTCTTTCTAACTTCTGCCTTATTTCTATAATTTTGTTATCTTTACCTTGACTTATTACTAAATTAACATCTAATGAATTAGCCTCTACTACCAATACGCTCTGTACCCTACTAAATGCATCTACATGCTGCATTCGCACGCCTGGTCTATGCTCTGTCGTATAATCATACGCTAACAATTCAATTGCCCATCGCTCAATTCTAGCATTCACCTCTCTTTTTTCTAACGTTAATTTTAGCGCATTACAGTCTGTTACTATTTTAAATTTTATACCATAAAGGTAAATCCTAAATCACTTTAACGCGTATAAAATTGCCAACGTTTCTAGTTCAAAGCTATGATATTTACTTTCCGACTCGGATGCACGTTTTGAAAAATAAAATATGGGATGAAATTTATTGTCTTCCTTACGCTGAAGCAGCACTGCACCAAAACCTACCGCACTTGCATCCGTGTGTAATTCTGTTTCATCATGTGGACTGTAAATATCTAACACCGGAGCTTCAATTAATTTTTTCTTCAACGCAACAAATGCACTTACTTCTGTCTCACCAAATATGAAATTCTCATTCTTTCTGAGCAATTTATACAACGGAGCAGCTATCAATGAAAACCCTTCTATAAATTTCCGAAAGTACGATGCTAACCCCATAAAAGTTTGCACACTTTTCCGATTTTGAGGTATTGGATAATTTTTTATCGCTGTTATTCCAGAATCGACCGGTCTTAAAGTGTCTCCCTCAATGGTATATCCTAAATAATCTATTTTTGACGTGATGACCTTGCACTTATCGATCCTGAGTTCGAGCCGATTTTCTACTAAAATTTCAAATACGCGACTCAAAATTAAAAAATGTTCCTCTATTGTTCGTGTCGCTACCAGAAAATCATCAACATACACGATTACATGCCCAGATTTAATCAAGTCCTTTAAAACAGTTGTAACGTATCTGGTGAATCTAGCAGTCGCAATTTTCAACCCAAACGGCATGCCCAAATATTCATATTGCCCCACTGGCGTAATAAAAGCAGTGTATTTTATAGCACTCTCATCTACTTTTATTTGGTGAAACCCGTCTTTCAAATCAAGGGTCGTATAGTATTTCTTCCCATGTAATGCATTAATCTGATCCTCGATCACAGGCAACGGAAAATTATCATGAATTATATATTTGTTTAGCACCCGATAATCTACACATAATCGCGTTTCACCATTTTTTTTTTTTTACTAGTGCTATTGGAGAAGCATATTCAGACTCACTAGGACGTATTATTTTTTTCCCTAACAAATTATCAACGATTTTCTGCACTTGAATTTTTTCTGCGTACGCTAATCTCCTTGGTTTAAAACGAAACGGCTCATGTTTCTTCAATGACAAAGTCATTTTCATCTGAATCGCGGGTACGTTCGTACGCTTTACTTCTACATATTTTGATCGAAATAAATTTTTTAGAGCCGCACGATTACTATTTGATAATTCTGAACCAACCACTAACGAATCAACTGTTTCATCTTCCCGCGAGCTACTGATATCGATATTCATAATTTCATGCACAGCATCATTGTACATCACCGTTCCTTCCGGTTCTAATAGCCTAATGCCAAATTCTTTCATTAAATCGCGACCAAATATCGCCTGGCAACGCATCGTTCTATCTGGCACTACGTACATCGAAATATTGTTCTTAGAAATTGCTCCAACGGTTACATTCACGCGCGTAATGCCTACTATCTCTAACTTTGATTCATTTATCCCCTTAAACATTTCAGATGTATCCCGCGTTTTCTCTATTATTACATTGGGAATTAACGACTCTTTCACAAAACTAACTGGACTACCGGAATCCATTTGCGTCTCCAAACTAACCGTGACATTTACGTGCTTATTATTGACGTTATACTTAATTAGCCGTCGAAATTCATCGTTAGCCGCTCCTTGTCCCGTGACGTTGGAAATCTGGTCATTGGACCTTCCTTCCAGTTTCCTCTTGTTTGGACACTCCCCCGCTTGATGGCTCATTTTACTACAAATGTAGCAGGCACCTTTCTCCCGTCGCGGCTCCATGCATCTCGTAGCGATGTGGCCAGCCTTGCCGCTGTTGTAGCAACGCGTCAACGTACGTTGTGTTCCACCTTCCTGTCTTTGGCTTCCTGGTATCTGCTTGCTCAATGCCACGTCACCTCCTTTGCTCGCAAATTGCCACGTTCGTTCATCACTTCTTACACTTGGCTTATTGAAGGATGGAAGCGAAATGCCTTCCATTGCTTCCAATAGTTTCATCTCCGACTTGAATTTCTGCATGCTTACTTGATTTCGGAGATTTTCGTTCGGAATTCCACGTACAATATAGCTCACCAGCTCATTTTCACTTATGGGTACTTTATTTGCGAGTATCACCTTCTCATGGTAATAATCAGAGAATGAAAAAAAAATTCATTTTGTCGAGGAGCTGGTCCACTGTCATATCTAAATATTCCGACCTTGAATGAAACCATTTCTGTGCTTTCCCTTTCAGCTTACTTACTATCATTACTTTCGTCTCTCCTTCATTTAAATTATATGTATTTCATAATAGCCGTATTTGGCTTTCCCAATTCCTAAATGTGCCTTGATCACCATCAAAGTCACTTAATAAATCACGAACATTATTTAGACTTGAGGGGAGCTAAGAGGTAAAATAACCACTCGACTAGACTACCCCACAATTATTATTATTTATTGTTAACACGCGAGTGATGGTGGGTGTGGGGCAAACGCTACCACACGTAGGTTAAGCTAACAGTGACTGTGGATGCGAGCGACGATGTCTTAACCAGACTGCCTCGCGGAGTCTAACGGACTGGCTCGCGGAGTCTAACGGACTGCATCGACGACGTCTCTAACGGACTGGATATTCTTTCTTAAAACCTACTCCCTATATACATCCCTTACCCTAATAGACAAAGGGAGAGAAAAAGAGATAGGACAGAAAGATGGAAAAACGAAACTGAAAAATATTTAGTGTAGGAAAAGTTTAGCGAGTGAAAGAGGGTAATAAAAGTCAAGAGGCTCGCCGGGCCCGGATCGGGGTGGTCCGAGGCCCAGGCGAAACCTTGAAGGAAAACAGGCGCCTCGTACGGCTCTGGTCACCAAGTGTTTACAGGACGACCAGGCTCGCACGAGACCCTGGGAAAATGGAAAAATAGAAAGCTTAAAACTAGCCTTGCATTCCATTACCATTCATACTCTGGCAAGGGCGTAGTGGCTATACAATGGCCGCTACAGACTTAATTGTCGTGGTGCGCTTCTTCCTTGCATTCCTAAATTTTGCACCTCAATGTCAACATGCGTCCCTGACAATCTCAACCTTTCTATCTCCTGCCTTGCAAACTGCAGCTCTCTTTCTAACAACGCTGTTTCTCTGCGTCCGATCTCTGCTTCGCACCGTAGAATGTCTTCTCTCTCTCTCCGTAACCTTTCTTCTTCTTTTTCACGTTGGAGTCTTCCCTCTTTCTCACACGTTATCGTTTCTCCTCGCGCCGCGCCGCGCTGACTTTCTTCTGTTTCGTGCCTATTTTTTTCTCCTTCCACCTCATGTCTCAACGGTCCTCTTTCTCCACCGAATTCAATGGCGTCATGATCGTCTTCTTCTTGATTGACCGGCAATAGATTTGCAATGTCCATCCACTTTCCACTTGGATCTGCCGCCATTAGACGAGTTATCATTTCACTTTTCTTTCCTGTCGTTGCAAGATTCATTTTACGCAACATTTCTTTCAAAACACTTAATTTGAGTGCTTTTGCACAATTCGATTCCATCATCGAAACGTGGTATCTTTCAAAAAAAAAAAAATTTTTTTTTTTTCTCACAGCGTTACACACACTTCACCGTTTCTATTTAACATGCACTAAGCAAAATTAACAGTGAGAGTTATCCCCTTTCTACGTTCAAATCACAACTAACTTGCACACAGCTATCCTTTCTCCACTAACCTCGTGCCCACGCGGTCTCACCTTCCACTTATTATCACGCGGTATTATCCCACTTCTGATATAATTCTTGTCGAGGATGGTCAATAAAGTTACGCGCACCAACAAAACGCAAACACTTTCCTAATATCTTTATTAAAAATGCTTATCGACTATATCTTTCTTTCCACGCGTGCACGATTCCTTTCTACCTTCTCCCCGTTCTTCTTTTATTTCTCTCGCCTTCTTCTGTTTTTCCCGCTCATCATTTTTCTCTGTTCGGCTATTCTCGACCGCCTTCGGACGTTTCCGCTCTCTCCCGCCACACATCCACACACACGCACACAAATACATATCCACTACTTCTTACACTTGGAGAGGCAAATATTTAAAAGCACTTCAGTATTATCATGCTCAGAACAAAAAATATAATTTACATCGATAAAACTTTGGTGAACAATACCCTATCTTTTGGAAAGTGTTGGCAAAGTGAGCACATGATTGGCATTGTGGAAAACACCAGTGCATCTCATCGATTCATAATTGTACATGCTGGAGGGAAGGCAGGATTTGTTAATAGTGCCAAATTAATGTTTAAAGCCCGCTCTGAAACTGGAGATTATCACGGACAAATGAATGGGGGAAATTTTCAAAGGTATGTATACTGTTTAAATATGTTAAAAAAAAAACTATTTAAAATCGCGTTAGTCTGAAACATTAAATTCTCGGCTGCGATTCCCGTATCCGTTTGTGTACGTGACACTGCGGAAGGTTAAGCGTTCGTCAGGTTCGTTGAACGTTCGGACGATTTAAAACCGCGGCCGTTTACGTGTTTTTGTACGCCGACCTCACGCGAAGATTCGCTTCGCACCGGTTTAAACGGTATCGTGACGTCAGCGTCGAGAGAGAGAACCGTATGATATATTAAAAAGAGATCGACAGCTGAATTCGGCAACGCCGCGTCGCGACGACAAGGTGCGACCGAGTCTTCGTCTGTCGATCCGCAACGATATTCGCAATTATTCACGAGCCGACTGCCAACGGGAGCGGATCCCAGAAGATCTCGCTCCTCAAGTACGGACTTACATAATATTCGAACTTGTATAACAAAGAATTCTCTCCGTTGCTGCGGTTAGAGTTTCCCAGAACAATCTACCTGCGACAAAAGGGAGGTCGTAATACACGCTGCGCGTGACGCGACCGCCTTCGCTAGGAAGGATTGTACGTTGCAGTCGTTGCCGCGACCGCGACGTAAGGGACTCAGGGTGCACCCACCCAGAATCCCTTTAAAGCTATACGGCTTTGGAGCCTCCCAAAGGTCATACCGTTGAATCGGTACCGCCTCGTGGAGTGCTCTTCGTGCAAAGGTCGCCAAAAAACCCTCTCCAAAAACCCGTCGGTGTACGAGTCGGCCGTACACCCTACGGAGGAGTTCGGGTTCAAGGTCGCCTCACCTTCCGTCACGCCGCCTACCAAACACGGTCCCCGTGCAACACGGTCGCCGGGTGGGCTTTATAGTGCGGTTGGACCCGCGAGGGATTTTTTGCAAAGGACACTTTACTGTCACGGTCCCCGGTAGAAACGGTCGCCGTGCAGTAATTTTACAGTGTCGCAGGAAATCACCTCGCACGACGTTCCTACGTCACCCGCACGGAGAGCGTGCTCACGGGATCCACCCATTTGGAGCTTTGCGATCTCCATTTGGTGACGCGTCCTTGGCAAAGTCGCCCCCGACAGATACGAGTGAATTCTCTTCTGATCAGGGTAAAAGTCTCGCTGATAATTTCAATAAATAATTATCAGCAAACAAGTACAAATTTACAGTCCACTGATCCACGCTAAAAGACAGCTGATCTTCCCCTCCCAGCGCACCGACAGTCGCTAGGAGAGCGAGGCGAACAGCTGATGAGCGTGTTTACGATACGTGTACGCACGTATTTAATCTGAACAAACCTTTGTTACAGCAACTAAGGTCCATCCCAACCGGGGCAACGCCGGTGAAGCCACACCCCCGGCTGGATTATAAAATAATTCTTTTTTTGTAATTTATATATTTTTTTATTTTTTTCATTTTTTTTGTTAAATTTAAATAAAAGGCTTGTCGCTTTGCGACAAGCGAAAATTACAAAATAAAAAACTTATCAATCACTTTCCCTAGTATTTCCCTCGTCCGGACCCCGGTTAGAACCCTTAGTTTCTAACATATACATTAACATGAAATTAAATTACATGTGTCTTTAATTAACTTCTATTTCTTAGTGAATTAGATATTTGGTAAGTTATCCTGCTCACGTTTCACAGTTGTTCCTAATACAAAAATTGTTAACAGATGGATCCCAGAAAAATTGTTACCAAACATTCCCGAAGATACAATTATTATACTGGATAATGCACCTTATCATTCGGTACAACTAAATAAGCCTCCTTCCAAATTTACTGCAAAGCCAAAAATGATTGAATAACTCACGAAAAACAATATTCCTTTTGCTGAAAGCATGCTGCCATATGAATTATACGAACTAATCGAGAAAAATAAAACTAAAGAAAAAACTCATAAAATCGATGAAATTTTTAAAGCAGACGGGCACACAATGTTAAGATTGCCGCCCTATATGTGCGAACTGAATCCAATAGAATTAATTTGGGCACAAATGAAACGAAAAGAAAAAGGAAAATAATCCCTCCACTTTGACCAGTGTCGAATTATACAAATTAACAGATGATGCTGTAAATTCTATAACACCTGAAGATTGGAAAAAAGCTGTGAGCACGTTGACAAGCTGGAAAAGCAGTATTGGGAGAAAGATAATTTATTAGATACTATGATGGCAGAATTGACAATTGAAGACAGCAATTCTAAAACTGAAAGCTCAAGTGGAAGCAGTCTTTCAGAAGATATGGAATAAGTAAGTAACAGCCTGATATTTATGTGTAAGTAATTGAAATAAGTGTATTAAAAAACATAATGACATTTTTATTGGGTTTGTAGATGAAACTCTATAATCCGAACCTACGCCCTTGGTTTAAAATCCACCGCAACGCAAACGTCGTCACATCTTACTTTGTCTGGAAACGCTTTTGTCAGGCGACGCGATTAGTGACCGGATCGGCTCACAGCGCGCGACGATCTAGAATGCGTGTGCATGAGCTGTCTTATCGACGACGACCAATCGTACCCCCATACCTTAGTCTCGTTATCTACTCATCGGTCTATAGTACTTAAATAACGCTATCCTTACTGTTGTATTATCTTCTTTTAAATAACAGATTTACTTATAATAATATACAAAAAAACACCTTAACTAAAACTTAACTTAAGATAAGGCAAATGAAGAAGGGGATGACGAATCTATTTACCATGTGAAAAAATAGATAAAATAATAGGAAGACACAAATCTTTTTAGACTATGTAATCTCAAATTTCAGAGATAAAGAATAAGAAAGAATATTGAACATATTAAAAAAAGTAGTTTAATTAATAACATGATATTTAAGATAACCGACATGCTATTATTATATAACACTACATTATCTAATGCATTAGATAAATATCCAAGTAATGAATCAATAACATTTAATGTTTGGGATGTCGAACCTTTCTTCAGTAAAAGTGAACTGTACTTTGAATTTTTGGTCATACAAAATGAGAATATAAAGGCTCGAAGAGGACTCTTATTATACAAAATAAATTAAATTGTCTTACATAAAACTCTACTTACGATTTCTATTGAAATGTGATCTTAAGATAAAAGATGACATGAAGGGGTGAAATCACTGTGATAGTTGAAAATGAAAGCAACTTTCAACAATTTTTTGGGCATAACTGTGAAACTTTTTCTGATAAATGTTTAATGTCTTCGAAAGCACATTTCTTGAACTACTTCTTGTAAAAATTTCGTATAAAAATATTAATTGTTATAACCATGATAGGAACCAGCATGAGAGGCTTCCAAAAATTTATTAGAAACGGCCGGACGCGTAATTTTTCATTGCAAGTTGTGAAACCAGAAATCATGCAATTTCCTTAAACTGTAAGACAGTAGCTTCAGTTTCACGTACAGATTTTTAAAAATGATTATATATTATAAAATGATGGAACTTTGAAGGAAATATTTTCAAGAAATTGTAATCAAATCAATATTTCTTTTAACACCACGTCGAAACTAATTATTCCATCGAAAATTTCGAACGTGCAACTGAAGAAAATAGTATTAGGAATCACCATACGAAATTTTAAGTAAATCGGATGAAAATTGACTGCATTATTGAGATACGCAGTTTGAAAAATATGGTTTTGAGAAAAACGTGTTTGAAAAGTGTTGCACTAATTAATCTAAGAAATAACATTGGAGCATTTAAACTTTCTAAAGGGTACCCATTTCAAGACCCAAAAACGTATCTTTTGTAGAAAGATCATCCTCATCTCCTTCATTTATATCTCCTTTTTCCTTCAACCGAATGTCATGTGTCATTGTTTTGTGTTTTCACTCAGCAGCAAAAAGGCAAAGCATGTTCTGTTTGTGTCGATAGGACCTTCATAATTTGTAATAATTCTGAATAGCTATTGTTAAATTGGATTACGGCTAAATAAGTTGCCAGCTGGACCACTTTAGTCGTGTATCAATACATTCTAAATACTCTTCATTCACACAATTGTCTCGATCAAAATAATTCCTATTCATATAAAACCTTTACCACAGCAGAAATAATAAAAAAGTTTCAAATGAATATCCGAAAGTAAAGAGCAGTTAGTTTCAAACATTGTGTATTACATTTTCTACATCTACTAAATTTTCTGTAATGTTGTCATTTTTGCGAATTTTACTTTAATATTTTAAGGGATCATTCTTAAAACTCCAAGCATTGAAAAGAGATAAAACAAAAATTTCAAATTTTTTCAATCTGTCGCAGTGGTTTCTCCCCTTATATTCAAGTCCTTTTCATTTTTCCAAATTACAGATTTAAAAATAATTTTGATATTTACAAAAAAATGATAATAGTTTTAAAATTAATTAATCAAATTTAAACATTAGAGATACACAGTATCAATAAACAATATTATTAATATTATTGTGACATTTTTACTCAATTATAATATTAATATAGACACATTGACTATTAATTTATAAAGACATAAAGTTAATAAAGTCCCAGCAGATCATAAATACTTTAACGAGCCTCAATTAGCATACAACTTCATAAAATATTTTATGAGTGATAAAAGTATTTCGAATAATCTGAATGTTATAGCTGCAACTATATCTTTAGTTAAGCAATCAGGGATTCAATTTACGAGTACTCCGACTAATAATATTAAGTTCTATGCGAAGAGATTTGTTAATAAATATAGACATAGTGTTGATGATTTAATCCGGCTTAATAAAGTAAGTAGGCCAAGTGAGAAGAATATTGATATATTTAAGAATATGAAGATACTGATAAAAATATTCTTTTTATCTTTATATATGTGTGTCTTTATATCTTGTCTATTGGATAATATACATTTAGATTCTTTTTCTGATAAATTACGAATAAACTGAATTATTTTAAAGGGCTTGTCAAAAACGTATTTCATTTTTTTATAAATTTGTTTTATGAAACAACCAATTAAATTAAGTTGCATGCATGCATAAGTGATAAAATTGTATGAAGACTTTTGAAGCATGTGAGACAAAACTTACAAAGGCCTTCATAGAAAATTTTTAAACAAAATGTTTACTTAAATGTTAAGACTTACCTTTTATAAAAACCGGCGGTATCGACTGTGTAAATCGTCTTACGTTCGTGCCCGATGAAGTAGAACGTGCTCGATTTAGGTTACGTATGTTCATTACGTTCCACTTTCTCGATGTATACTTTTACGCCAAAATTTGCGACAAGCATCCCATCTTCGTCGCCAAATTGTAGTATCCTGAAATTCGCAAAACTGGTTAGGTTCAAATCTTCGTTGATCATCTACTTCCAACTTTATTAATAACAAACCGTGAATGCAGAACAGTCTTTGTATTTCCAACTATATGCTCCCTTTCCTTTGGTTAGCGATAAATGATTCCAACTCACCATATATTTCTTTGGTTTAATATTACACTTCATTTTCACACGCGTATAAATCCGATGAGTCTAACCGAGAAAGTGTCGAGATTCCCCGTAGATTCTTTCATCGCGAAGAAAGCGGAAGCACACGGTCCCGCCGTACTGCGCTGCGCGCGCAACCTTAAGGCTGGTTTACACGAGTACATATGAGTACGCTTCATGCGACCTATTGTGCCAGCCAGACCTTAAGTCTCGACCCTACATGAAACTGTTTCAGCGTGCTATCATGTAGTTTAATTTTCTTAACCATAAATAACCCCAATTCGCTGCATCGACGCATCGTTGTTAATAGCAACGATGACAGCGAATTTCATTTTTATACATAGATGTGAACTTATTCAAGTGATTAAATGGTATTTATGTAAATGAGCCTATAAATACGCATCTCAACTCGCGGCGGGACTTGGCCACATGATTCACCATACGACGAAGCCCCATATGTTCTGCAGGGCTATATCATCTATATTACTAGCGGTAACTTCTAATCACTACAATATCATGATCTGGTATTATTTGCGCTAAAATTTAGAGGATCCAATTATGCAGATATATTGCACTTTTCAAACATATCAAAATAATTCTTGTAGGGATATGGTTTCGTGATATCGATTTAGAGAATTATCCCTCGTAATCTCGGTGCACACACAGGTTTTTATTTCGCAATCTCTCTCTATACGTCTCGCTCTCTATACACTCTGTCTCGTCTTCTATCGTTCGCTTGCTTATATTCACGTTCTCGCACACATTCATTGTCACACCGATTTCGGCGTCTATTGCCCTTTACACTTCCTCTCTCTCTCGCGCGTACGCTCACTCACTCACTCACTCACTCGCTCACTCACTCGCTTACTCGCTCTCGCGGTCGCGGTCGCTCGCCTTTCGGCAGTGTTTATCACCTATGCCGTTGACACCGGTGGGTGACTTTCGTACACGTCTTAACGGCTATTGCTATGTCGATGCTCCGAAGCAATGTTTCTCTTTACGATTTTTCGTCACCCACATTCTTGACCCATTTCCCTAACAATTTTTAAATAAATTTTCTATTGTTACGCTATCGCGTGAATTTGGGTTTTATTGCGTCCCGATCTGCGGCCTAGGGAGATAAGGATGTGGGTTGGTGCTCTTAGAGTGCTGAAACGCTCTGCTCGGCGAGGCGCGCAAAATAAAACACTTAGAAATTTTCCGTAGTAACTCCAAACAAATTTACTTTATTTCGTAGGTTGACAACATGGCCGTATTTTAGATGTTTGCTGTACTCTCTCGAGAGTTGATCTCCCCTTCCGCGAAAATCTTCTCGTGAACCTCGACGTTTGTCTCTTCTCCGGGAAATTCTTAGATCCTTCCTCCAGGTTGTCCTGATCCAATAGGGGGTTTGGTCCTACTCCGTCCGTCAAGATCTTCTTCGATCGGCAATCCACCCCCGAGCTGCGTGGAGGTGGGAGACACGCGGCCATGTTCGTAGCAGGCACATGTGGTAAGGGAAAGCGTGGGAGTCCAGAGCGAAAAGAGGCTAGCTAGTGGGTTAAAGCAACCCTTAAAAAAATTTATGACCCTCTTGGAGAAAATAAACGGAAACGCGAAGTAAAGTACCATGAGAGCCCCGTTGTGTTTCAAGATCCTCGTGAGATCTAGAAAAAATAAAATTCATCAGGAGGCGGGGGAAACTCCAATTCGACACGGCTTTTAGATAATAAGCTAAGTATTTCTAAGGAATACCTTCTTTTCTCCTTCAACCCTTGACTTTCCCCTGATTGATCGCCCACGTAGACTTTTATACAGTAGCGGCGTACATTATAAGTCGTTGGTTCGTTTGAATTCGCTCCGAATTTTAATGGAGTTACATGATCGCGCACTCGATGGTTATTAATCGAGTTCCCATAAATTCCCGTCGCCGAGCTATATCTACTAAACCTAAATTCACGCGATGGCGTAACAGTTTAATACACATAGCACCGCAACAGGAATTAATTGGAATTTAATTAATCACCATCCAGTGCAGGATCATGTAACTGCATTCAAATTAGGAGTGAAGAAACGGACTAGCATATTATAATGTACTGTAACGTCCGTGTAGCGTACGTCTCTCAACTCTGGCCTCTCGTCTCTATATTACGTGTTACGCTATCACGTGAACGTAGGTTTAATGTACATAGCACCACAACGGGAATTAATCGAAACCCGAGTACGCACCGTCGAGTACAGAGTCATGTAACTGCATTCTAATTAAGAGTGAAATTCAAATGGACCAGCGTATTGTAATGAACAATGCAATTGTGTGTTTTTCAACGTGGGCGATCAAACAGGGGAAGGTAGAGAGAAAGGAAGGCATTTCTTAGAGACACTTAGTTTATTTTCTAAAGGCCGTGTCAAATCGGAGTTTCCGTCGTTCCTTCTTTTAATTTATTACGGACCGTGTCGAAATAATTATTTCCGTTAAGAATTGCGATGGTCTTGAAACACAGCATGGCCCTCGTGATAATTCGCGTTCCATTCCGTTCTTTTCATGAGGGTCATAAATTTTCTTAAGGGTTGCTTTAGGTCGCTGGCTTCGTTTTTTCTCTCGACTCCCACGCCTTCTCTCACATGCGCCCGATCCGAACATGGCCACGCAGCCTCCACCTCCACTCGGCTCGGGGGTGGATCACCCATTGAAGATGATCCGGACGGATGGCGCAGGGCACAAATCCCGATTGGACCAGGACTACCTTAGAGGGAGGATCGAGAATTTTCCGGAGAAGGGACGAACGCCTAGGACGACGGAAGGATTTTCGCGGAGGAATAGATCGATTTTCAATTTCAACCAAGTTGTATCAGAAAGTCGTACGCTGAGTTAACTCCAACGAATAAATTTTGCTAAAGTACTTTCAAACATATCGAGTAGTTTTGATTTTTGCGCGCCTCGCTGAGCAGAGCGGTCAGCGCTCCACGGGCACCAACCCACATCCTTTTCCCCTAAACTGCAAACTCGGGACGCAACATACGAATAGTTAGTTACTAGATAGTAAGTAACTAGATTGCGGAAACCGCCCGCAACGTCATAAAATATTACAACCATTCTGTTTATTCACTAATAATTATTATATTCAATCACTAAGTATAATATTTAGTCTTATTCATGTATTAATCGTTATGTTTATCCATTGTTAATTATTATATTCATTTAGGTCTTGTAAAAATTTATAGAAGTTAGTTAATTGAAGTAATAGAATTTAAGCATGCGTAGCATTAAGAAATATAGATTTGACATACTTTTGAAGCGAGCTGGACGGCGTAGGTGACCAGAGGAGCATGAGAGCACTCCTGGGCGAGACGTTTCAGCCGGCGATACTCGGGGAAATCCTGATACTGTAAGGAGATTGGAGCACAGGGAAAGGTCTCCCACTCTTCCGATTACTGAGAATTTAACGACAGACATTAAATAAAAAGGAGAGTCTCCTCCTAATCTAGCTCTCAAAAAGTTCGCAAAATCTGCACATGGTCTTCACCCGGGTAATAGGTTGCGATCGCTCGTAATTTGTTTTATGTAACACAGAGCCGTGCAAGGGCTCACCTCTAAAGAATAAATCAATGTAATCAAATTGTAATGGTGATCCATTCATTCCATTCCCTAATCCAACTCTCTTGGCGACAATAGCATGCGTGTCAAAATTAAAATAGTCCTCAGTATTCTTTTATCCAGTGGGTTATTGAGTGTTGAAGCCCGTCCACAACATTTCGAAAAATATTTAAGGACCACAGAATATCCTACTATTCTACCGGGCTACTGAGCGTCGAAGCCCGCCTGGGAAAATAGTAGCGAATCAGCATACTCGTAAAATTTAGATGCCTAAGAGAACCCGTCGCTCCGGTCGTCGCCAACAAATTCGACGTCTAGTGATCCTTTTAAATCTGTCGGCACCTGCAGACCCGCAATTACTCGGAGTTCGGACCCCTTGGCAGCTCATCCCGATAGAGGTGCCATCCCAACGCCTTGACCGTGCCAACGTCCCCGAGGGCGATCCACGGTAACAGCGCTACGTGAAATACCTTTGCCGGTCCGCACGCCGCCCCCGGAGGAATATGAAACCAAGTAAGTCTAGGGAAATCCTTTTTTACCAATGCCGACGGAATCCAGACGTAACAGTACAATGAAATTCAACGCGGGCAGTCAAGCCAGAGAAAATCGAGATTCATAAACTTTATTAACGGCTGTGTTCAGGATCAGTGGGTTTACAATACGGACGTGACTTCTCCGCTATTTTTGAGAATTAGAATTTCGGGAGCTTTTTATTTAGCAAAGCGTTCTGTTCTTCAGTAACTCTGTTTTACATGTGAAACTAGCTAATGACCTCGTTAGATCGTCTAACAGAACCATTCCAGAGAAATTCAGAAACATCTTACATTTCACACGGTTCCGTAAACAGCTTAATAGAATAAAAGGAGTGAAATCAAGTGAAATATGTCACTAGCAAAGAAGATTTTCTTGGTATATTTAAGAAATTCGAATCACCCTTTAGAAGTAGTAAAATAGTCTTAAATGAAATTGATAGATCCAATTGTAGTTGCTAGAGTTTTAGTGGTGATCGGTGGGTTTGGACTGAATTTTGTAAATTGTAATTTGTCGTTAGAGCTCAAAGATAGAATAGTGTCGTTGAAAATTGTGTTATTGGATCTGTTAAAGAATTTGTTGAAGTAATAAAAGAAAATCTGTATTTGCCGTATTGTATCTGTGTGACCGCCACGAGAGTGCGGAGAGTGAGGCGAGAGGACGATCGTCTTTTGTCCATGATCGGTTGCTGTTTGACTAACTGGCGAGAAGACCGACCACGTTTTTCTGTAGCTGTACGGGCACATGTTCATTTTGTTACTATTAAACCACGTTTTTGATATAACGTTAACAGAATTTCTATTCGAAACGTCAATTTATTGCAAAGTGTTCCGAAAAGTAATAAAACCTAGGCACTCCCGAGCCTTAGTATGACCTTGTGAAACGTCAACGGCGTCATACGCGCAGGATTAGGCCTATCGCCACGCCATCAACCGGATCAAGCGTGCGATTTATGAGCGTTTTTGTTTTGAAACCAGAACGAGTTAATTGTGATTAAATGATATAATGAACAATCTAAGTGTATGATTCTCTCTGGCACAAAACCCAACGTGGCTGTAAAGTCACGATTCCTCGCTCCGTATCCTTACTAGGATAGAACCAGCGAACCAAAAAAAAGCGAACTGAAATTGTTACGTTTATATTTAGCGTCATAATGTTTATTTCGCATTTGTGAAATACACATTGAGTAAAGAACATTAAGTAATTGCTCATTATAAAATAATTGTAAGCATTTTGCGTACGTTAATATCTTTTAATTATGAAAAAATTATGCAAAAATTTTTGTAAGACTAAGAATGTTAGAAAATCAAAACTATTTGTATTTGGTGTTTGGTGTAGCTAATTATATTTATCTAGTTACTTTTGTTATTTTTTAGTCTTTAGTGTCATCATTGATATATTTAAAATACAAGATTTAATAATAAAGTAGATCAGAAATCGTAAAGTGATCATTATTGAACAATACGAACCTGATGCAAGATTAGGGAGCTGCAGATAATGTTAGTTGGCCTCGTAAATTTGAATTATTAAATATAATATAACTCGAGCAGAGAAGTTATATTATTGTTGGATAGTTTAACTACAATCGCTTAGTGTAATGATGGATTTTAAAAATTGATTACCTCTGTTTAATAATAAACGCTATAATTTTTAAAGAAACAAGTTCTGTACAAACGTTTTGTGTAAATTATGTCGCGTTTAGAGGAAATTGTGATTACCTAAATAATTGCGCGGTGTTCACGTACTAATGTTGCGGAGGTAAGAACGGTTGAAAATAAAAGGTCGTAATAAAATTTGACTGTGATATCATAGTTCTACATGGGACGATCAGCTAAAATTTGGTTGAAATTTATCTTGCCCTGAAATACATTTGCTTATATGTATCTGTAATTTGAAAAGGGAACATAAATGTGTTTGATTTTTCATGATGAAATTTTAGTTTCCTAGTTAGTTAAAAATTTGCGAGCTATCGGTTCGTAATTTTTACGGAAAGCTCATTTTTTATGTGAAAACTTATCTGGAACTAAGGAAATTTAGCTCAAATTTGCAATAGAACGTCAAATATTTCTATAATAATTAGAACAAAAACAAATAATTATAAGTACTAACCTAAAAAACAATTAAAGCCGTAGTAACAATTTCGGTCAGTAATTGCTACAAATGTTAAGTGTAGAGCTAAATCGCTGTTGAACCAACTGGAACAAAATCTTAAAAATATCTTAAACTACAAAGAATTACCAAATATACAAGAAAATTATTATAATTTGCATAATCTATACCTTAAATAGCGGAGGTATAGTTTGCTTAAGTCGTCAAAATCGATTTCAATTTGAAACTTTTAAAGCAAACATTCTGTGCATTAATATCAAATTGGAAACCACAATTGTATCAAATTAATGAATCTGTATCATTCGTGATCACAACCTTCAACTGTTCTTCCAGTAAGTCCATTGCCATCCCCTTGTTTTCCTTTTGTGCGTGGGAAAATCCTGCGGATAAAATATCCCATGCCCCAGTCCACTCACACACACATTCCCACATGCAACACATTCATGTCGATGTTTGGTCCGCGAGAGATTTCGCCCCGACCTCCGGGGTGCCATCCAAGAATGCGGCCACCAGCCTTCTCAGGTTGATGAACTCATCCCCGAATCCCATTCCAGCGGCTGCCCCTATCCGCCACCTAGGGACGTGTAACGTAGGGCTTCACCTCCCCTTTTTTTTTTGTACGTGGGGAAGTCCTCATGGAAACCCGCAGGCCCACGCGAAGGGAGGGCCGGCGTGTAGTGTCGGACTCTTACCGACTAAAACCCCACGGTGACCATGCTCAGACGTCTGGCGAGAGACCGGGAACTCTAGTGAGACATCACAGAGTCCCCCGCCGCGTCGTGCCTTTTTAGGCCCCTCCCGGTGGGAGGCACTCCTCCCACCGCATTCCCACACAACCGCAGGCGCCTGGTCACCAGCGCTCACGGCCCCGTGACATAGGACTAAGCCGCCGGCTGGGTAGCCACATTGGCCGCTAGACTCATCCGCAGCCAACGGGCCAACCTGCAGCCTTAAGTAACACTCGCGGCAAATATCCCATGCCCCGGGCCACTCACACACACATTCACCCACGCAAAGCATTCATACCGGTGTTTGGTCCGCGGGAGCTTTCGCTCCGACCTCCAGGATGCCATGCGAGGATGCGGTCACCAGACCACCAGGCTATCCGCCACCTGGGGACGCGCCACGTAGGGGTTCACCCCCCCTGCTGCCTGGACAACCAAACGGGTGCCTGAAAAGTTTTTGTAACATTTTTATATTTCCTCTATGGCGCTACTTTGCTGCAGGTAGGAACTCGGAAAATTTCGTAGGAAGACAGGACAGGAAAAGAGGGGATGCGTTTCTTCCGGGCCTCCTAGTGGACTCATCATTAAGGCTTCCTAATAGGCCCTGGCTTAGACGACTAGGGGTTCACCACCCCTTTTTTTTTTTTTTTGTTCGCGGGGAAATCCGCATAGACACCCCGAGGCCCTTAATTTGGGGAGGGCCTCGAGGTAGTGCCGGACTCTTACCGGCTAAAACCCTACGGTGACCTTCCTCCGGCGCTGCGGCGGGGGTCCGGGAACTCTAGTGAGACATCACAGAGTCCTCCGCCGCGCCTAGCCTGTCGAGGCTCATCCCGGGGGGAACGACAACGTGTCCCCCCCCCCCACCCTGATTTCTCCAACGCGGACGCCAGGTCGCCCGACGCCCGCGGCCCCGGGGCTGCCTTCGGTGCTCGGGCCCCTCGCACCGAGCACCTGCAGCTCCCAGAGGCAGCCCGTCAATTGCTCGGCCATCGTCGTGGCTGCCGGAGGAGTTGGCTGACGGGCTGCTCCGTATCTAGAGGTTCACTTAGACTTCAAGGCCGCTGGAGGGGACCAGGAGGCGAAGGTCGCCTTGCTCTGGCTCTCCTCCGAGCGCTTCCTCTCCGAGCGGGATGCACGGGCTGCTCGCGAGCCCGCTCGGCGGCCTCCTGTGACATGACTACCTCACAGAAGGAGGCCACCACTTGCCATGTCCTCTCGCTGGCCGTCATCTGGCCAACTACTGTGGCCAGCGAGAGGTTCCTCCCAACTTCCTGCTCCAGGACACGGCGTTCATCTGACCACGCTGGGCAGACTTCCAGCGTGTGCTGCGTCGTGTCCTGAGGGTCTCTACAATGGTGGCACACCGTCGTCGCCTCCTTCCCGATTCGACACAGGTACTCACCAAAGCAACTATGCCCGGTAAGCACCTGTATCATCCTGTAGGGTAGCCTACCCGGTTTGTCCTGCCACTCTTGCCAATGTGGCAGGACCGCACCAACGGACCGTTGTGTGGCTCCAGCAGCTTGAATGAGTTGGTGGAACCACATAAACAAAACAGTTCGTTGGGCACGGTGCCTCGTCGCTTCGACCGCTTGCCTCCTATCCTCTGGCTGCCTCCCAGTCTCCTGAAGCTCCCTGGAATGCTGGAAAACCAATTGGTTTCTCCAGGCTAGAAGCTCCAGTGGCGGAAAACAGGCCAGAGTAGTCGCCGCCCCGTGGGGGATGGTGCGATACCCTCTAACAACCCGGATGGCCAGCCGACGGTTGACGCGGCACAGCATCTCCGTGCTGCGTCGGTTGGCATCCAGTTGCGGGGCCCAAATTGGGGCCCTGTAGAGGGCAATTGAACGCACCACCTCCACATAGAGACGGCGGACTCCTACATCCGGCCTCCCGATATTCGGAAGAAGGCGGCCTAACGCGGCAGCCACCTTTTCCACACGGGGGGCCAAGCGGCCGAAATGCTCGACGAAGAGCCACCGGCTGTCGAGGATCAAGCCCAGGTATTTCATATGGGCTTTCACCTCGACGTAGGCTGACACAACTCGGATCCGCAGGCCGGCCGGTGGTACCCCTCGGGGGCCAAGTCTATGAAAGAACATGGCCTCCGTTTTCTGGGGTGCCACCTCTAGACCCAGCCTGTGAATTTCGGCGACGATGGTGGCCACCGCCACCATCTGCGGCACGCGCAGTCCCTCTCCAGTCTGACCCGCTGACGAGCACCAGCGTGTCATTGACCCCAAAACTGACCCCTGCGGAACACCACGTACGATCCCCCTCCGCATCGTAACTCCGTCCCGGTCGGTGCAACTGATCCACCTGTCGCTCAGGTAGGACCCGACTATCCTCCTCAGGTATGGGAGCACACGATGAAAGTCTAGCGTCCCCATAATCGTCTCCCAGGGTAGGGTATTAAAGGCATTGACGTTATCTAGTGATATCGCCATAACCACCCTACCCTGGGAGGTAGCCCCCTGAGAGAGGGATCGGACCAGCTGGATGGCATCGAGCGTGGACCGTTCCTCTCTAAAGCCGAATTGGCAGGGGGCCAGGTCGGGTCCTACCATGGACAGGTGGTGGCGAGGCGGGCAGCCACTATGCGTTCCAAGAGCTTGTCCGCCTCATCCAACAAACACACCGGTCGGTACGCGGAGGGCGTACCTGCGGGCCTTTCCGCCTTCTGGAGGACCAGCCGCGCCGCCTACCAGGGCGAGAGGAATACCCCTCGGCGGAGGCAACAGCTCAGCAGCCTCCTGGACCGTGGACTCAAAACTCCAAGGGCACAGGCCAACACGTGGCCAGGCACCCCGTCGGGACCCGGAGCAACCTTCCGACACCTCATCCGATGAACGGCCCGGCTCATCTCCTCGGGGGTGATCTCCAGTTCCTGGGACCACATGGTAGGGTCCCAGGGTTCTCAAGGAGGTCGTACCCAGTCCCGGTTAGACCTCGAGAACAGGGATGCTACCACCTCTTCTAAAAACTGAAGGTCAAGAGTCTCCGTCAGAGGGGGCGCCCATGGACGAAGCATGTCCATTACAAGCTTATACGGGCGCCCCCACGGATCCCTATTCAGCTCCACGAGGAGGTCCTTTCATGCCCGTACCTTGGCGACTCAGATGGCGCGCTGGAGGGTCCGCCGCTCTATAGCGAACTCGTCGTAGATGCGCGCCATCTGCACCGCGATCGGGTGTCGACGACGTGATCTCCGGGCGCGAGTATATCTTCGGCGGGCGCGCGCACGCCGAGCGTTGCACTGCTCGATGTGCGGCGACCACCAATACGTCACGCCCTGGCTTCTGGGAGGCTTAGCCCGGGGCATGGAGGCCTCACAAACCTCTGCCATTTTGCCCCGGAACTATTCAGCCTCATGCTTGACGTTGTCAACGGGTCCGTCCTCTGGCCCGTAGCAGGCTGCCGCTATTGCGGCTGCCTGCGTCACCGCCCACTCCACTCTCTTGTGGGACCATCGCAGGGGGGGGGGGCTGCAGCATCCGCCGCACGCCTCCGACCCAGGGGCTCCTTTCGCGCCGGAATGGCCCTCACAGGGGTTCACAACCCCTGCCGACTAGACAACCAAACGCATGTGTGGCATCTAGTTACTTTCTTTATAGTTACTAACTATTCGCCCACGCACGCGTCTGGTCGTTCAGGCGACAGGGGAAGTGAACTCCTACGTGGCGCGTCTCCAAGTGGCCGATAGGGGTAGCCGCTGGGATGGGATGCGAGGATGAGGCCATCAACCTGAGAGGCCTGGTGGCCGAATCCTCGCATGGCATCCCGGAGGTCGGAGTGAAAGCTCCCGCGGACCAACCACCGGTATGAATGCTTTGCGCGTCTGAATGTGTGTGTGAGTGGCCTGGAGCATGGGATATTTGCCGCTGGTTTTGCCTAAGGCTTCAGGTTGGCCAGTTGGCTGCGGATGTGTCCTGGGGCTAACGTGGCTACGCGGCCAACGGCTTAGTGCCATGTCACGGGGTCGCGAGCGCCAGTGACCAGGCGCCTACGGTTGAATGGGAATGCGGTGGAAGGTGTGCCTCCCACCAGGAGGGGCCTGAACAGGCAGGACGCGGCGAGGAGCTCTGTGATGTCTCACTAGAGTTCCCGGTCCCTTGCCAGGCGTCTGAGGATGGTCACCGTGGGGTTTTAGCCAGCAAGAGTCCGGTAATACCCGCCGGCCCGCACTTCGGGTTGATTCTGGGGTGTCCATGAGGATTTCCCCACGTACAAAAAGAAAAAAAGAAAAGTTACTAATTATACGGAATGTAGGGACAAGGGGCCAGAGTGAGGGAACGTACGCTACGCGGCCGTTATTCGTTGTATGGAGAATCATGTGGCTAAGACTCCGCCGTGAGTTAAGATGCGAATTAGCAAACCCACTTAAATAAATACCATTTAATCGCTTGAATGAGTTCACATCTATGTATGAAAATGAAAGTCCTCGTCATCGTTCCTATTGACAACGATGTGTCGATGCATCGAATTGAAGTTATTTATGGTTAAAAAAACTAAACTCATGGCAGCACGCTGAGACGTTTTCTTATAGGGTCGAGCCTTGCATCTCGCTTACACAGTAGCTCGGATGGAGTGTGCTCATTTGAGCATGCATAAACCAATCTTAAGGTTGCGCGCGCAGCGCAACATAGCGGCACCGTGTTCTTCCGCTTTCTTCTTTGCAATGAAAGCAGAGATGCCAGAAAGGCACCGAAGGTGCTCTCTCACCCTATGCCAGATCACGCGTACATGAGCTCGTGGAGTTTCGGAAAGTCAACAAAGGCAAACTGACGCATGCCCTCTTTCTCGATTCTCCGAAGTTGTTCGAAGTAATTTCGGACCGCCTCGTGAGAGTCGAGAGAGAAAGGCTCACATTTGCCTTCTCGCTCTTAACAACTGAAATCCGACCTTCCGTCTACGGCATACGATTTGGAATCTCGAGCCGAGATTCTCGACTGCCCAGGCATTTTTACTTTCCGACCTATGTAGGCGCACATAAGCAAAGTACCCATAATGAAAAAAAATTTAGTAAAATTTATTTTACGGAAATACACGTTTTAAGACCCCCTGATCATATTTTAATTATTGAAAAAAAAGAATATTATTAATACGATTGAGTATAAATGGCTGAATGAATTTAAATGGAACTTTACATTTAAGTTTTATGTTCTCATTTCAAAGTCCGATTAGTCTTTGACTATAATCAGCCCATAGATAATAATGATCATATCTCTTGTTTCATAGTTGTTCCGATACATAGGCGTAATTTATAAAAGATCTTTTAAATGTTTTATGTAAATCTTGGGAAGAATTCAATTTTATGTAAAAATAATTAAATAAACTTTTTCTCTATCTTCTCTAGAAAAGAAAAACTTAAATGAAATCTTATACATTACATGCTTACTTAAATCGTATTGAAAACGAATACCACAAGTGTTTTAGAATACTGTGCAAAATGGTTTTACTCGCAAAGCGTTAATTGAGAAATAAATGCTTGGTAATTAAAAACAGCAGTAAGCAGCTTAACCGGCTGGGATTTTCGCTAAAACAAATTGAAAACTCGGTTCTTACAAGGGAAAGTTGGAATGGTACCCGATTTTGGGTGAAGTTTTATTGCAAGATATTATTAAAGTTATTGCAGCTCCCTATCTTCAAAAATAGAACCAAATGCACCAACAACCAAAGTGGCGTGAATGATGAGGTGTTTGGCTACAAGTTCGAGCTTGTTTCGCTCTGCATGTTCGAACCCCGCTAAAAGAAATCTTTTTTTTTAATTATATTTTAATCGTACACTAAATGTGACATTATATTTTTGTCTGATCTTCGAATATTTTTTTTTAAAGTTGAATTTACCAATTACATTTAACATGTGTTATTTTCAATATATGAAGTACATGAATCTGGATGGTATTTTTCGTAAAAACAGTCAAAACATAAAAATTTTAAACACCACATATATCTAATGAAAATTCTGTTTTCACAGAAATTACAAAATTTTGTATTTAACTGTGATGGAAAGGCCGCTTCATTTACATTGATATAATGTGAATGATTTTCGGATTTCGATTTACTTGAACCTTGTACTTTTTACCTTATACTTCCGGTAAAAAGGGTGTGGCGCTGCTTCGCTGCGGGGTGGGGCAGCTCGTGAGAATTTTGTTGGTGGACGGAAATGGAAACGAGGGGACGCGTTTCGTCCGGATCTGCTAGTGGACTCATCAGTAAGGCTTTCTAGCTGGCCCTGCCTTAGACGACTGGGATATTGAGAAGTCGTTCGAGGAGTGTATATATAGCAAATGAGGGGTCGGTCGAGCGCTTATGAGAGCGCAACCCCTCTGGTGGCGAACATGGGAGGCGACGCCACAAGGGATATAACTGGTTAAAACAGTTTTATGATAGTACCTGCTAACTCATGTTACTGTTCTAAAATGAAACGTTATGTTTTGTACCTTTAAAAATATTCGACTATGTCCTTTTAAAATTTAAAATCCAACCCATACTTTGTATCACACTGGCAAACGGGATCGAGTTTTCAATTTGTCTTAACGAAAATCGCAACTGGTTAAGCTGCTTACCTGTTTTCATTTACCAAACATTTATTTCTCAATTAACCTTTTGCGAGTAAAACCATTTTGCACATTATTCTAAAACATTTGTGGTATTCGTTTTCAATGCAATTTAAGTAAGCATATAATGTATAAGATTTCATTTAAGTTTTTTTTTTCTAGAGAAGATAGAGAAAAAGTTTATTTAATTTTTTTTACATAAAATTGAATTCGTCCCAAGATTTATATGAAACATTTAAAAGATCTTTTGTAAATTACGCCTATGTATCGGAACAACTATAAAACAAGAGGTATATTCATTATTATCCATGGTCTGATTATAGTCAAAGTCTAATCGGACTTTGAAATGAGAACATAAAACTTAAATGTAAAATTCCATTTAAATTCATTCAGCTATTTATACTCAATCGTATTAATAATATTCTTTTTTTTCAATAATTAAAATATGATCAGGAGGTCTTAAAACGTGTATTTCCGTAAAATAAATTTTACTAAATTTTTTTTCATTATGGGTACTTTGCTTATGTGCGCCTGCCGCCTATACATAGGTCGGAAAGTAAAAATTCCTGGGCAGTCGAGAATCTCGGCTCGAGATTCCAAATCGTACGCTGTAAACGGGAGGTCGGATTTCAGTTGTTAAGAGCGAGAAGGCAAATGTGAGCCTTTCTCTCTCGACTCCCACGAGGCGGACCGAAATTACTTCGGGCAACTTCGGAATAATCGAGGAAGAGGGCATGTGTCAGTTTGCCTTTGTCGACCTTCCGAAACTCTACGAGCTCCCGTACGCGTGATCTGGAATGTGTGAGTAGGGCACCGGGTGCTGATGGTGCTGGCATCTCTCGATGAAAGAATCTTCGGGGAATCTCGACATTTTCTCGGTTTAACTCATCGAGTTTATACGGGTGTGAAAACGAAGTGTAATAGCAAACCAAAGAAATATATGGTGAGTTGTAATCATTTATCGACAACCAAAGGAATGGGAGCGTATAGTTAGAAATACAAAGCCTGTCCTGCATTCACGGTTTGTTATTAATAAAGTTGGAAGTAGACGATCAACGAAGATTTGAACCTAACCAGTTTTGCGAATTTCAGGATACTACAATTTGGCGACGAAGATGGGATGCTTGTCGCAAATTTTGGCGTAAAAGTGTACATCGGGAAAGTGATACATGAGGACCGTACATAACCTAAATCGAGCACGTGTATTACTTCATCGGGCATGAGCGTAAAACGATTTACACAGTCGATACCGCCGGTTTTTATAAAAGGTAAGTCTTAACATTTAAGTAAACATTTTGTTTAAAAATTTTCTATGAAGGCCTTTGTAAGTTTTGTCTCACATGCTTCAAAAGTCTTCATACAATTTTATCACTTATGCATGCATGCAACTTAATTTAATTGGTTGTTTCATAAAACAAATTTATAAAAAAATGAAATACGTTTTTGACAAGCCCTTTAAAATAATTCAGTTTATTCGTAATTTATCAGAAAAAGAATCTAAATGTATATTATCCAATAGACAAGATATAAAGACACACATATATAAAGATAAAAAGAATATTTTTATTAGTATCTTCATATTCTTAAATATATCAATATTCTTCTCACTTGGCCTACTTACTTTATTAAGCCGGATTAAATCATCAACACTATGTCTATATTTATTAACAAATCTCTTCGCATAGAACTTAATATTATTAGTCGGAGTACTCGTAAATTGAATCCCTGATTGCTTAACTAAAGATATAGTTGCAGCTATAACATTCAGATTATTCGAAATACTTTTATCACTCATAAAATATTTTATGAAGTTGTATGCTAATTGAGGCTCGTTAAAGTATTTATGATCTGCTGGGACTTTATTAACTTTATGTCTTTATAAATTAATAGTCAATGTGTCTATATTAATATTATAATTGAGTAAAAATGTCACAATAATATTAATAATATTGTTTATTGATACTGTGTATCTCTAATGTTTAAATTTGATTAATTAATTTTAAAACTATTATCATTTTTTTGTAAATATCAAAATTATTTTTAAATCTGTAATTTGGAAAAATGAAAAGGACTTGAATATAAGGGGAGAAACCACTGCGACAGATTGAAAAAATTTGAAATTTTTGTTTTATCTCTTTTCAATGCTTGGAGTTTTAAGAATGATCCCTTAAAATATTAAAGTAAAATTCGCAAAAATGACAACATTACAGAAAATTTAGTAGATGTAGAAAATGTAATACACAATGTTTGAAACTAACTGCTCTTTACTTTCGGATATTCATTTGAAACTTTTTTATTATTTCTGCTGTGGTAAAGGTTTTATATGAATAGGAATTATTTTGATCGAGACAATTGTGTGAATGAAGAGTATTTAGAATGTATTGATACACGACTAAAGTGGTCCAGCTGGCAACTTATTTAGCCGTAATCCAATTTAACAATAGCTATTCAGAATTATTACAAATTATGAAGGTCCTATCGACACAAACAGAACATGCTTTGCCTTTTTGCTGCTGAGTGAAAACACAAAACAATGACACATGACATTCGGTTGAAGGAAAAAGGAGATATAAATGAAGGAGATGAGGATGATCTTTCTACAAAAGATACGTTTTTGGGTCTTGAAATGGGTACCCTTTAGAAAGTTTAAATGCTCCAATGTTATTTCTTAGATTAATTAGTGCAACACTTTTCAAACACGTTTTTCTCAAAACCATATTTTTCAAACTGCGTATCTCAATAATGCAGTCAATTTTCATCCGATTTACTTAAAATTTCGTATGGTGATTCCTAATACTATTTTCTTCAGTTGCACGTTCGAAATTTTCGATGGAATAATTAGTTTCGACGTGGTGTTAAAAGAAATATTGATTTGATTACAATTTCTTGAAAATATTTCCTTCAAAGTTCCATCATTTTATAATATATAATCATTTTTAAAAATCTGTACGTGAAACTGAAGCTACTGTCTTACAGTTTAAGGAAATTGCATGATTTCTGGTTTCACAACTTGCAATGAAAAATTACGCGTCCGGCCGTTTCTAATAAATTTTTGGAAGCCTCTCATGCTGGTTCCTATCATGGTTATAACAATTAATATTTTTATACGAAATTTTTACAAGAAGTAGTTCAAGAAATGTGCTTTCGAAGACATTAAACATTTATCAGAAAAAGTTTCACAGTTATGTCCAAAAAATTGTTGAAAGTTGCCTTCATTTTCAACTGTCACAGTGATTTCACCCCTTCATGTCATCTTTTATCTTAAGATCACATTTCAATAGAAATCGTAAGTAGAGTTTTATGTAAGACAATTTAATTTATTTTGTATAATAAGAGTCCTCTTCGTGCCTTTATATTCACATTTTGTATCACCAAAAATTCAAAGTACGGTTCACTTTTACTGAAGAAAGGTTCAACATCCCAAACATTAACTGTAATTGATTCATTACTTGGATATTTATCTAATGCATTAGATAATGTAGTGTTATATAATAATAGCATGCCAATTATCTTAAATATCGTGTTATTAATTAAATTACTTTTCTTAATGTGTTGAATATTCTTTCTTATTCATTATCTCTGAATTTTGAAATTGCACAGGCAAAAAAAATTTGTCTCTTCCTATTATTTTATCAATTTTTTTCACAGGGTAAATAGATTCGTCTTCCTCTTCTTCATTTGCCTTATCTTCATTTTCTTTGTTTCTTTCTCTTTTTGAAATTTGAAAATTCTACCCTTTTTCTCCTAACTTAAGCCAAACACTAAATCTCAATTCATCTTTCATATATTTCATATTACTTCTCAGTTTTTTTTTTATAAATGGATTTCTGTAATCAAGAAGGTAGTCCAAAACTCTCATGAATCATTTTTTTTCATATTACATATTTGGGTACAGTGTTTCATTTTATATGTAGATTCCTTACATAAATGTGGTGGGTATTCAACATTTTTATTACCGCGTGGCATATTTTTATTAATTGTAACAATAGCGTTATTTAAGTAGTATTAAAAGAAAAGGATAAAGTGGAACTTAAAATGATGTTTAATTATTTTCTTCGGATAGTGAAATAGATTCCATTGAATGTGTTACGTATGTCGAACGTTTCGTTCCCCAAATTTTTCTTGCCACTTGCGTGCATTAGGAAATCGCCCTGCTACTTATCTAATCTTTGAAATGGGTATCACTTCCGTCACGATGCAGCAGCCCGTTAATTAATGCAATTCAGAGAATAGAGCAGCTCGTTAATTAATACAATTCGGAGAATAGTGCACACGGTAATTTCTAACGTACTTTTGAATCCGCCCCAAACAGATTTTTTGGTATAAAAACCCCGTGACTTCATTACTCAGGGGATCATAATCGTACCGTCACGTTTAGTGTCAACTCCACGTCTCTCGTTACGTGTATACGGTTTTTGATAGTCAGTTGTATTTCGTGAGATCGGGCTACAGTACCCTGTCGTATCAATATTAAACCATATAGAATCCGTGAATCGGTGTAACTTCTATTGTGGCCTTTATTTTCAACTGACATACCCCCGTACCGCCAGTGCGTCAACACCGAGCAGAAACATTTTAGGTATTTATAATTATTCCTTGAACGCGACATAAGATACACGAAACATCTGTATTTTACTTGTTGGCTTAAGAATATATTCACTTTCATTATTAAATCAGAGTTATCCAACTTCTTTAACCCATAATTATATTGTTACGAGCGCGAGCGCGAGATCCTGGATTCGGTCGAGGGCAGTACTCGACCGGTGGTTTTAGGTATGGTTCGGAAAGAGACAGGAGTTCCGGACGAACCAGGGGCTCTATACCCTGGGAGCCGTAGGAGTAGGTTACGTGGACGAACCAGGGGCTCTATACCCTGGGAGCCACGGGGTTAAATTTATAAGGAGGAATGTATGGTTTCACGGACGAACCAGGGGCTCTATACCCTGGGAGCCGCTAGAAAGGAGTGGACGAACCAGGGGCTTTATACCCTGGGAGCCACGTAGGTTTTTTAGGAAGTTTTAGGATCTTGCTCTATCGTAATGGTACACCTCGAGCGGTAAAGGTGTACCGGGTCCGTGAGATACTCCTCGTCTTACCGTTAATATGGTTCAGGGTTGTATTGATTGAATAATGCAAGTCAGTATAACTACTTGTATGTATTCTATTTGATGCTCGAGTACAATTGTGTATTAACAAAACTAGTACTATTGCTAGATTGCCACGACGGCGAGAGTTTTAAATCGGCTTTTACGCGGCGCGTTCGCGGGAGCTACTACTCGGTTTAGACGATTGAAACTCACGGTTAAAACCACTAAGGTAGGATGTTGCTCGAAGGGGATTATAGCCCGATCTTGCTTCGAGTATCAAAGTGACGTCGTCTCGAGAGTTTTATGAAAACTGAGCTCTACGTGAAAGAAAATGCGGCCCTTATATACTGGAAAATTACTCGGTACAGTGGCGGGACATTACCATAGAAGGCAATGAAACTGGGCCGGGTGTGCACATACGGCATGAGTCAACCCCGTTCGAGGGGTTGTGCGCTAGAGAATCGGGCCAACGCCCAAGCCACCAAACGTTTCAGTCCCATACATGGATGATATGTAACAACAGTCCCCCCCTTAAATGAAACGTCATTTAATAATGGCGCTTTCATAATTGGGACTAAAACGTTTGGTGCCTTGTACCACACACACACACACACACACACACACACACACACACACACACATACGTGTACATCCGTCCACACTGTTCACTGCCTCATATGGCTACGCACCACACCACTAGCACTAAACTGTTCTGGTTGCTTCGTGGTATCCGTTGTTGTTGGCGGTGGTAAAGACAGGTAGTCCTCTGGCTGCTGATGGGTGGCGGATGGTTGCTCTCCGTTGGTGGTTCATGGGGCTGGTAGTCCTTGGGATAGCTGCCTCAACACATACGCAGCGCATTCGTCGCATTGGATGACCCGCTGGGTTTCTGTGATGCTTTCCCTGCAGTAACAGCACTTTCCCCCTATTATTTCTGTTACTGGTTTGTGGATGTGTAAGTGCTCTCCGGTATTGGGTATGAATTCGGCACAGTCACTGCAGATCTCGTGCTCGTCGTCCAGTGTGACGTAGAACGTCGTTTTGACACAGACCATCGTCTCGAGGTGGTGTCGTATTCTTCGTAATTCTCGGCTCTTCTGGCTGTAGGCCAGTGGTTTGTAGTCGATGCACATGGTGGTTTTCGGAAAATGTGAGGATCGTTTCTGCGGTCGTCCCCTTTTTATCTGAGGTGCTTTCCCCCTCCTTTTTTTTCCTCTTGAGGTTCTGGCCGGGCATCCAGTCCAGAATGGACACGTCATCCAGGAACTCAAGTTGAAGCCCGTTTTCAAATATATATTTTGATTTACGTTTTTCGCGGGTTTTTGTCGTTGTTATTTTGTTGCTTCGGTGCGGTTCACGGGTTTGCGATCCCCTGGCCCTTGCGGGTTTGCCATTACCAGAGGTGAATTCTCCAGTTGCGTAAATTATTCTGCCTCTACGATTTTCCTTGGTCCAGATTGCTTTTAGTCCTGTTTGTATAGCCACTGACCGGTGCCCCTCGGTGGGTTCTGTCTGTGTCGCGATTCCTTGACTCATTGCGGAAGATGTTGGAGGTTCTTGTTAATTTATGGGTTCTTATACTATTCCTAAGTGCGGTAGAGGGGCTGGGGTCGTGGTTGGCTCTTCTGTATCTCTTTGGTCTTCTGATTGTTTAGGTTCCGATGTGTCCATTTGTTTGGATATTCGCTGAAAGCACGGCCTCCCTTTTCTTTTCCAGATTAGAACAAAACATATGGCTGCGCATATACATATGACAGTTCCTAGGGTGCCGCTCATGTATTGTGCATGTGAGTTTGAATTTTGTAGGCGGCGCACACGTTGTTCAATTTGTTTTAAAGATATCGCTGCATGGCTATGGAGCCAGTCCGAATCGTTTATCGGTGGCAATGTCTCTATGATAGCGGTATGATGCATACCGAAATCAGGTACGATGCTTGATATGTCCATTGTAATGTTCGGGTCATATTGTCCTTCCTCAGCAGTCGTCGTCATGGTTTCTATGGCCCGTAGCTGAGTGCTGTCTGTTACGGCTAAACACCCAGGTTTCATTCTTACTGTTCCAGCACCCGACAGATGTTGTAGGCTGACGGGGTGATTTCCACAAATAAATTGCACGAGTTTTGTTCCTTTTATATGAAACAACCATTTCCCACTTGTTTCCAGGGGTTGCCACCAGTCCATATTAATCTTTGCTATTTTGATATCACAAGTCCCCCAAGGGTCGTTGTTCCGGTCTAGAAGAAGTTCTATTTCGCATGCTGAATGCTCCGATATCCTGAAGGATGGGAGGGTAGCTGGTCCTATATATTCGCCATTATGTGTATAACATTGCTGCCTATACTCCGATGGGATGTTCATGTAAGACTATTCGTCTGCTGATATTGCCACATATTGTGTTGTTGGGTTCACGAATGCGGCAAATTCTCTCCCCTGATGGTTCTGGCTAGCGGGCATGGGATAAATTTTATATAATGAATATGGTGGCCCGCTGATTAATGGTATGGAGATTTCCAGAATGGCTTGTCCATTATAATATTTCAATTTGAGATGCGTTATTCCGTCTATTTGTTCTGACAGTAATTCTGAAGGGGTTAAAGGGAACTCGGAGGATGTTGAATCCTTAATTTTTCCTGCTGACGTTACTAATTGTTGTGGAGATATTATGGCTGGGTGGAGGATCCCTTGTTTTGCAAACAGTATCGCGTCTATTAAAGTTATCAAGTGTGACCGATATTCTTCTACAGCTGTTTCCAATTCCCTCATCCAGTCTTTTATTCCTTCTTCTATTTTAAAATGTTCCCATTGTGCCCCGGAATTCTTCGTTAATTTTTCCACTTGCCGAAATGCCAAGTGAGCCTCCCAGGAAGCATTAAGGAGTTGCTTATGCAGATCGTCAAATTCCGATAGGATAATATGTGTCTGATTTCCCACGAGTTCGGCCACGCTCCTTTGTTGTACTCGGAGTTTGCTAATTTCTGAGCTGTAAAATTCGGCATCTTCTTCCGCTAGAGTTCCAAATAGAATTTTACTAATTTTTCCCACAAACGTGAGAGGTGCGCTTCTTTTTATGCGTTTTTGTATTGCGGGTAATCCATCGGTGGCTGCATTCAGCATCGTACTGTATTGGCGGGTTTCCTTGATTCTTCGGAGAAGCCGGGGTCCATACTCTTGGCTCGGACAATTGGTGATATTGTATTGGTGACATAATTCATTGGCTCGCGTGAGGTGTTGTTGTGGTCGAGGTTCATGTAGTAAGAAATTTTTGATTCCGATTGCTGTAACCAGTCGCCATTGCCTGTGATAGATGCGAAGGGGTTGTATTTTTTCGAAGTACAACCCAGTATTTCCTTTCAAAGAGGTGATTGTAAAGTCTTCGGCTCCGGATGCGAGTACCATCAACACCAATACCAGCAACATTTTTTCGTTGGATCTGAAATGACAGAAATTTCGTCCTTTTAATTTGACTCGGTACTATCTTCTGACAGGTAGGCATGTTTCACTAGTGTTTTGCGGTCGTTGATTTCCAAAATGGCATTATTAATTTTTGTTTTATCTATTATTTTAAATGGTCCGACTGTGTTCAAAGCAATGTCATCCAATCGTTCTGCCCATGTATCGGTGATAAGCATCGGCTGTCGAGTTTTCATTCGAACCAGCTTTTGCTCCTTACAGCTTTTGCATTTTCTAATGTATTCTTGTATGTCAGTTTTCATTCCTGGCCAAGTATATTTTGGAAATAAACATCTTCCGAAATTAGGTGTATGCGGTCTTCTACGGATGGAGTGATAAGCGAGGGGTCCCTTGAATTGTTTGTTGACGGTTGTGCGGCACCGATAGGCTCGGAACAGAACGGTACGATGTCCCACAGGTTTCGTCTTGGGTTTGTTCCCGAACCAAATAATCCTTGATTTAATACATGTGGTGATGACGAGGCGAGTAGATGAGTTGCAGTTGTTTCTATTACTGTGTCCTGATTTTCATCTTCTGGCTGACAACTCGTTCGGTTAATCGTGGTGTCGGTGTCGTCCTCGGAAGAAATGAAATTTCCTGCTATTGTACTTCTTTCGTTATTAGTTGAACACGACAAAATGAATTTATTCTGTCCTGGTGGTAACGAAGTCGGCGAATTCCGAAATATATTTTTTCTGATGCTTTTTGATGGTCCTTTCTTCTTTATTATGGTTTCTTGATACGGGACTTCGTCAGAGCTGCTGTCCAAATCAACGTATAACGGGTGTGCTTGATTTCTGCGTAAGGATTTCACGCGGTGTCCTATCCCGGTTCCACCTGGTGTTTTGAATCGTCCGTTTGGTCTGTATGTTTTGTCTTCTTTTGAAGTAAGTGGCAAACAGATGTGTGCTGGGTTGCGAGATAGCGCATCTGCGTTCTTATTTGGTTTTCCAGATTTGCGTACTACGTTGTGTGTGTATACTGCAGCCTTTCCAATGAAAACTTCCCTCGGTGGTTTAATTTGGGCTAAACGACTTTCCTTAATATCTTTATTGGCCGTTTTTGTTGCGGTTTGTTGCCTAATTCTGGCAGGTACACGGTATTTGGTGTTGAATTCATCTCTGTTGGAGAAAGGTATTGGTTTAACTGGTTGGCTCCGTGTTACTAAGGTTTTATGGTAATACGAAATTTCTGCTCCTTCTTGGATCAAAAACGGACTTCCTATGAGCCCAATTGCTGAGGATAATGGGAAATCTTTTAGTACATGAAAGTGCGCTGGAGCAGAATTAATGTGTAGAGTCACTGTGCCTATAGTATATACGGTAGCGGAGGTGAGACCAGTGATTTCCAAACGTTCCCTAGATGTAAGTGTTTTGGGGTGTTTTAATGCATCCACGTGAATAAGATTGATAGAGGAACCTCCATCGATCAGAAATTCCCCTGATCCCTTTTTTAATTCTGGGACCTTTACCCTGATTCGCGCTGTAGGAGCTTCCTTGAGGAGCGGCGCGGAATCTTTGAATCGGGCTGTCCTTTGGCAATTTTGAGCGGCCCCGTTCGTCACATCGCCATCATGACGAACGCGCTTGAAATTTGAAAATTCAGTTGTAGAATCGCGGAGGTGTCCTTCGGTAAATCGGCGCTTTTTCCTTTCTTCTCTCTTACAGATTTCGCCGTTGTGACCCTTTTCCCCGCAATTCCAACAAAACAGGTGGTGGTTTCGCTTTTCCTTGCGTGAACACAAATGTCCTTCTTGGCCGGTCCTCGTAGTCTGTCTCGAATCCAGATGCGTTCCGTTCCCTGCGTTGGTGATAAGCGGGTGACGATGACCGAGGGTAGGTGGCTCGGGACCTGTGTGTGTTTTCCCAGTGAAGACTTTCATCTGGCACGATGTTATGTTTATTCCTTAACGGTCTGTCTACTTCCAATACGGCGTCGTAGGCATCGTCCAGTGTGTCCAATTTTTTATTTAGAGCATGGACACGCAGAAAGATTCGTTCTGGTAATCCCTCGATGAACCCTTCCAAAACGTCCTTTTCCATATAGCGGATATGATGCTCGTTGTTCTCTTCATAACGATCCTGAATCGCTATTCGCGTATTGTGGACTAAGTCGCAGACGCGATTTACGTAATTTCTTAAAGATTCGTTTGTACGTATTTTCAGACGACATATTTCCCCTTGGAAATATTTTAAATTTCGACCCGGTGCAAATCTCCTCTTGAGAAATTTAAGCAATTCCCTGACACTTTGAAATGCGTAACTCTGAGTGCAGGTTCTAGCCGGACCGATTAACTTTGTGAGCACTAACGCGAGATACTCTTTTTCCGTATTTGGCGGAATAAACGCGAGATCGTCCCCGACTTCTTGCGCAAAGGCCGATAAAGAAACACTTTCGCCGTCGAATGTAGGGATCGAAATCACGGCTGACTGTAAGTAATTTCGTTGCGTTAAAACAGCCATCGAGTACGTTAAATTCGCTATTTCATCAGTTGTAAGCATTCTGCTTGTGGCTGATGGTGCTGACTTTGCTTGAGCCATTTTAGCGGTTGACTAAGTAACTAGTATACAACCGGCAAATAACGCGTAGCTAAACTAATGTCGATACTTATGTCGATTTTTAAGTTAGTTTCTTGCTAGCGCAAAAGCTCTTGCTAAACATTTCTTTGCGATATCGTCAGATGAAAGCGTCTTGCTTGTGCTGACGTCGCTTAAATTGATCGAGTCCTATTAACGCGTAGCAAAACTAAAGTCGATACCTATGTCGATTTTAATATTAGTCTCATGCTAACGCGGGAGCTCTCTCTAAAATAGTATGGTTAACTAGGCTGATATTTCAGCTTCCACTAGTATATAACCAAAACCCTGAATTGATATATTCACAGAAAGATCGTAAGGTGTATCCCACCGCTGTCACCAGTTTGTTACGAGCGCGAGCGCGAGATCCTGGATTCGATCGAGGGCAGTACTCGACCGGTGGTTTTAGGTATGGTTCGGAAAGAGACAGGAGTTCCGGACGAACCAGGGGCTCTATACCCTGGGAGCCACGGGGTTAAATTTATAAGGAGAAATGTATGGTTTCACGAACGAACCAGGGCCTTTAAACCCTGGGAGCCACGTAGGTTTTTTAGGAAGTTTTAGGATCTTGCTCTATCGTAATGGTACACCTCGAGCGGTAAAGGTGTACCGGGTCCGTGAGATACTCCTCGTCTTACCGTTAATATGGTTCAGGGTTGTATTGATTGAATAATGCAAGTCAGTATAACTACTTGTATGTATTCTATTTGATGCTCAAGTACAATTGTGTATTAACAAAACTAGTACTATTGCTAGATTGCCACGACGGCGAGAGTTTTAAATCGGCTTTTACGCGGCGCGTTCGCGGGAGCTACTACTCGGTTTAGACGATTGAAACTCACGGTTAAAACCACTAAGGTAGGATGTTGCTCGAAGGGGATTATAGCCCGATCTTGCTTCGAGTATCAAAGTGACGTCGTCTCGAGAGTTTTATGAAAACTGAGCTCTACGTGAAAGAAAATGCGGCCCTTATATACTGGAAAATTACTCGGTACAGTGGCGGGACATTACCATATAAGGCAATGAAACTGGGCCGGGTGTGCACATACGGCATGAGTCAACCCCGTTTGAGGGGTTGTGCGCTAGATAATCGGCCAACGCCCAAGCCCCCAAACGTTTCAGTCCCATACATGAATGATATGTAACAACATATCCTAAATCCAAATACAAATTCTTACAACCTAGTGGCTCCTCGATTTCGTATCGGGTTCGTCCACGCAATCTATTACCATCCTAGCGGCTCCCCGGTTACGCATCGGGTTCGTCCATGTACCTAACTAATAACTTGATACCATATTCCATACTCTCTCTCGCACTCGCAGGCCACGCGCGCTGCACGGCCCTGGCTCGTAACAAGGTATACTAATCATTATCGGCGGGCTAATTATATTCGAAGTCTAATCGGATCTTCAAATCAGGATATAAAACGTAAATGTAAAATTACATTGAAATTCATTAAGTTGTTTAGACTCAATCGAGTTAATAATATATAGTAGATATATAAACGCACATTCATAAGCATAGTAAGACAAAATTTCTTATTTATTAATAGTTAAAATGTGATCAGGAGGCCATCAAACGTGTATTTTTGTAAAAAAAATTTTTAAAATATGTTTTCATTCTGCTACTTCACTTCTACATTCATATATGCCTACATAGGTAGGAAAGATAAATGCCTAGGCTGGAATAGAGTGGATCCTAGTTATATTTAATGAAAAATTTTTTTCGGAACAACCCCAGGAATTGTGAAAATTTTTTATTTTTGTAACCCGTTTTTCTCAATTAAATCTCCATGTGTCGTTGTCATACATTTTAATACCCCTCTGAATTCGTCTTTTTACACTTTTATAAGGATATAAAAACAGAATTTTGAATTTTTTGTTTCTTATAAATTACGATTGTAAAATTTCAAAAATTAATTGCGAGAAAAAATATGCTTTCCCACATTATATTTTCTTCGTTAAATAGGACAAATTTTACCTATATCATTGTTTTATATGTTTGTAAATAACGAAGATATTTAGTGTTTCTATTTCAATCATTATAAGATATAGAATCAATGCAATGGAATATACCGTATAAAATGAATAGCCGTGAAACTAAAAAAGGAATGTGCAGTGAAATGAAATATGAAAATATAATACATCATATAATACATTCATAATATGAAAATGTAATACAACAATCAATGACTGCGGGTTTCATGCGATTACGAAACATTGAGACGGAAAACTTTCACCAGCTTTACATGGCGCAGGAAAAGTCAAAAGATTACCAATAATTATCACTTCTAGAGGTGTCATACGGTTGCTGTGGATTCCCATCATTCCACGTAACAGTGGGAATGATCAAATCTCTGCGGTATATGACTCATTAGAAGAATGGTGCAACAAAGTTCAAACACTTTGCTGTGACACTACATACTCCAACAGACACTGGACGTTTCCAAGGAGCTTTATATATTTATATATTTACCCTGTAGGCGTCGTATATATGAGATTATTCTACAGAATGTATTTAACGAAAAACTATCAAAATCTTTGGCTCCCAGTGCTCCGCTATACAACAAGTTTCAAGAAACATAACCAAAAATCGATAAATTGAGATTTGTATCCGGAATTGTAAATAAATATGTCCACCAAACAATTCAAACTACAGTACTTCAAGAAATGATCCAATTTTCAACAGATATTCTAGAAAATGAGCAACAGCCACGAGAGAATTATAAAGAAATTCTTGATCTTGTTATTATTTTCATAAATGGCACTCCACTAAAAAATATAAGTTTTCGAGCTCCAGGAGATTTTTATCACGCTCGATGGATGGCGAAAGCTTTGTATTGCTTGAAAATATATTCATTCAAGGAACAATTTAATTTAAGTGATAAAGAAGAAAGTGGAATTAGAGATATTTGTTTCTTTCTCGCCAAAGTGTATTTCAAAACATGGATTAAAAGTTCAGCGACGATGGTAGCTTCACGCCAAGATTTGGAATTCGTTGCAGAACCTCATTCGTTTCATGAGATTGGTGAAGAAGTAAGCAAGGTAGAAATAAGGAAATGTTTCAACCACTTGTGGTACTTAACATCAGAAGCATTAGCATTATCTTTTTCCGATAACAAAGTGGAAAAGGAGGGCTGAGTGCTGGAGGCGATGGATCAACGAGGCCATAGATGACTCTAGCAAAAGACTAAAAATTGGTACTGAAGATGTACAAAATTATATTAACAAAGGACTGGACCATTTTGTTTACCACGAGGCTACAAGATTTTTTGAAAGAATTTCCAAGTCAACTGGATTTTTAAGAAAAGATCCGGACACGTGGGAAGATGATAACGATTATAATGACACTACTAAACGTGAAGTTAAACTTATGGAAGAATACAATTAATTATTATCCAAAAATGAGGAAGAAAAACAATTTTACATAATAAATAATTTCAAAACACCGAAAACAATTTCCTAATGTGATAAAACATACTTTAATGAAAGAGATTTTAACACAATAAGAATAATTTCTTTTTTTACTCTCTTAGATATTACTTCAATGCTTCAGAATTGCTTTTTGTATGTTATATTTTCTTCTAGAAAAAGACCGTTTAAATAGAAATAAGTAAATTCTATACATATCGTAGTTATTTGTGAATATATAACAAAATTGTTCGAACAAAAATTTGAAGAATCAAATGCAATCCTCAAAGAAAAAACTTTTTTTCAAAGTCAATTTTTGAAATTTCTGTCCTTGTTTTCTTTTTTTTTAATGCAATGATATATTTTTGTCTATATTTTTATACAGCGCAAAAAGACGAATTCAGCGATGTACAAAACTATAAAAACTGTAAATTAAAACGGAGAAAAACGAATTACGAAAATAAAAAATTTTCAATTTTGATGTGCAACACTTTTTCATCTAATGGCATAATCCTAGGGGGTGTTCCAACAAAAATCCCAATGTTTAAAAATATGTGGCTGAACCACAGACGAGGTATACGAGTAGACTTGCAAAATTCGGAGGTGATTTTAGTGCCCTCTTCGAATTAGTATTGATGGGTAGACAGCTGTAGTGTATGCGTTAATGCATGTGGATTGAGTATGGAAGGGATTGAAAAAGGCAATCCAGTGTAGTAATGCCTCGGGACCGGCTTCGGTCATTTATGTGGGCATGGTTAGTTCTCAGAATTTAGCAGATATAGGGAAGGAGGGTAAGTGCGAGTAAAGTACAATAGCTTGCACCCGGAACCATATATACAATGTATCGATATCGACCGGTAGCGTCAGGTTGTCTTCGACACGCTCGATGTTCGAAGCCGCTTGGCTTCTAAGAATTGGTGGGGATATCTCTGGTTATTTATGTGAGTAAACATCAGTTCACTTATGTGGGCACTACTGTATTATCGAACGGTAGGCTGGTGCCTAAAGGAAACTACCCCTCCACTTAAACGCAATAATGCATAGACACCCTGTATGTGAGTTCTGGTGTTTCGTATAGCTTCGGGGATTCGAGAAGGAAGACGAATGTGAGTCTTTCCTCTTCTTGCTCTCAACACAGTTGAAATTCGGTCTCGTATCACCGGCATGCGATTTCGAATCTTGACTGCCTAGGCATTTTTACTTTCCAACCTATACAGGGTGTTCGGCCACCCCTGGGAAAAATTTTAATGGGGGATTCTAGAGGCCAAAATAAGACGAAAATCAAGAATACCAATTTGTTGATGGAGGCTTCGTTAAAAAGTTAGCGTTTGAAGTTCTGCCCATACTAAATTTTTTTCTCAAAAATGCGCAAGATTTCGGAGGTGTATTTATTTACCCCGCAACCGAAAATAATTTTTCCAAAATGATTTCAAATTTTTTTTTTCCGTCGAAAAATTTTACATCTTCTCGAATTTTTTTCTAGAAAGTGGGTAGGATTTCGGGGGTATGTCTATTCACCAAAAATGATTGTAATTGAACGATTTGAAAAATTTTTTTTTCGCGGAAAAATTTCAGCACCTACCAAATTTTTTTTCTCAAAAGTGGATAGGATTTCGGAGGTATGTGTATTCATAAATAATGACTGTAACTGACCTTCGTAACCAAAAATAATTTTTCCTGAATGATTTGAAATTTTTGAATTTAATTGTTGATAACTTTTTAACGAAGTCTCCTTCAACAAATTGGTATTCTTGATTTTCGTCTCATTTTGGCTTATAGAATCCCTCATTAAAATTTTTCCCAGGAGTGGCCGAACACCCTGTATAGCTATAGAGTGCCATAATAAAAAGAAATTTCAAAATTTTTTTTACAGAAATACACGTTTTAAGACCCCCTGATCATATGTTAACTATTTGAAAGAGGACATTTTTTTACTATACTTATGGACGTGTATTCATATATTTATACTATTAGTACGATTGAGATTAAATAACCGAATGAATTTAAATGTAATTTTACATTTAAGTCTTATGTTCTCATTTCAAGGTTTCATATACGTTATTTGTAAAAAATATAAAAAAAATATGTTTAAAGACCTTAACCGCCCTAAGGGGGGGGGGGGGGGGGGGGTTATTTTAGTCTGACGTGGTCCGGATTACGAGGGAAAGGACACTGGGAAAAAGTATTGAATAAATTGATGCACCAGAATTTGCTCAAGAAATTAAACGTTTATTTCAATCAAAAAAAGAAAAAAAGGAAAAAAACCGCCTAGACGTCGGTCCGACGTCTGGGGAAAAAACCTGGGCCGGCTTCTCCTGGCCAAGTTCGCGATGTGTTGTTCTGTAACAAGGAAAGACAAGGCTGGATTTAAATACTTATTAACGCTTGTCGCGTCGCCTGTCTCGCTCTATCTCGCACGCTCCTGTCTGTGCCGTTCGCACTCGAGAGCGGAGATTGCAGACACGTCTCGACGAACTGAGATATGTATGTGGACTGTATATATGAACGTTCTCACAAATCGAGAACGTTCGATCGCTGTGCGGAAGAAGAGATCTAATTTCTCAATTCTCCGCTTTTTAGCGATCGTTGAATGCCGCAGGAAAGGACAACAGGTGGAGGTCGTAAAGCTCCAAATGCTGTCCAAACCGCAGTTTCTCACCGTTCCCTGCGTACAAGACGCGGTGTGGTGTAGCCCTTAACGGCGCACGTAGCGTCTTACGTTTAAAGGAGCATACACCACGGTGCTCATTATGCGTTGCTCTACGCACAGGGTACGTACTCACTGGCGGTCAAGGAGCGTTGCTCGAGCAGGTTGAGCTAAGAAGTCCGGAATTTCTTAGCCCCGACCTGAGAAACGGTGAGCCCACGTAGGGTATCGGTCAGAGACCACCCTAGGGGTGATATACAAAACCGTGCGGACAATTCAACTTGTCGCACGACCGCGTCAAATGCAGCAGTCCGTACGACAAATTCTTACACGATCGCGAAACTCAAACGTCACGTGAAGATTAATCAGCCTCACACGACCGCGTCAAATGCAGCAGTCCGTGGAGAAATCAGTATTGAGTTGGCCGTAGCCACTGGCCGAAACTGGACTTCCGACGACCGCTGGTTGCAGCGAGACGTTGGAAAGTCAGCCTCACGACCGCGTCAAATGCAGCAGTCCGTGGAGTCGTCAGTACTGATCGGGCCGTAGCCCTTGCTGAGACTGGAGTTTCGACACACGGGAAACGATTCTTATCTCGATTCCCCTTTAATGACCGCGTAGCACAAACGTCACATGAAAGTTGGACGAAAACCCACAGTCTTTTAAATTTTATTAATAATCTCGCCAAGCGGGAACCGAAGTTTATCAATTCCCTCACACGACCACGTAACTCGAGCGTCACGTGCTATTCGGCGAGATTGTACAGTCAATAATCGGGGCTGATAAAATGCCTCACCGATTTAGTTAATTTTGAGCAACAATTTAAAATTCTCAACGAAAGGTTCGAGTGTTCTCAGAACCTATATTCGGAGATTTGGTTTCGTCGCGGAGCGGAATCGTTTGTCGATCTGCTCGCTGCGAGGACTCGCTATCGAGTCCCGCAGCTAAGAAGCGAACAGACATCCGCAGTCGCGGCCACGAGAGGGGTAATCACCACCTCGCGGCGCTATCCCTGCTCTTCAATGTCTATTTCTTCTTAATTTCAATATTCCTCTACCCTCTCTGTTTATGGATCTTCGACGATCGATCCCAAGTAAATATATTGGGTCGATCACGTGACTGAGAGCAACCAACACTCGCGTATGGTTTTTCTAACCTGTATCGTTCCGTGTACCGAACTACGCATCAGAGAGTCTCTGGAATGTCACGTACACGAAAAACAATACCGTACGAGGAATTTATGGTTCTCAGTTATAATTCACGTTAACTTGAATATTTCTCTAAACGGTTCTCAAATCCGTCAATTAACGCGATATTTAAACAAAATATAAAGTAATAAAATTATAATTATAAAGAAAGATTAAGTAATAACCAACAAATTAAAATTTATTTATTTATTTATTTATAAACGAGTTTAAAGGTCATAATGTACAAAAAGAAAGAGTGCATACAGACGAGCAATGTAGAGAATATAACTGTAACAAGAAATATACAAATTACAGTATATTATACACAAGATCTAAACGAGATTAATGATGTAGAACGTAAATGTTCTTCTTCGGCGAATGATTTGTCCGACTGACTCACTCATATATGGAGGCCTGAAAAATAGAATCCATGAGAAATTATCATTATAATTATAAGTGCCTTTCTTTCATCTTAGTTCCATTACTACTAAGTATGTGTAATAATGTTAAGGGGATTGGCCACGTGAAGGCGTGAAGAAAGGACTTTACAATCCCGGCATACACTCACCGTTTCTGAAAATAGAAGCCATGCAATAGGCTATACAAATTATAATGTGATTCTACTATTATGCATAACATCCCACAAATTTCCCTGAAAAACACAAAACCTTGAATGTATTCAAAATATGTACAAATATATATATATACATTAAATAGTCTACTTTGCTATGGAATACATTTATCTAAAAAAAACACGTTTACAAATTTTGCAATGTACGTAGTCTGGAAATATGAGAATTTCTATTAACAGAGAATCTCAGTTCCTGACCTAACCACACTGTATCTTCATTTATCTTCGTAATCATTGTAAAATAAACTAAATCCTTTCGATGTATAGCACATTCAGTTTCTATAAACCACTTTAAATATTTTTGATGTACAGCATCAGATATAATCCGAAATAGTTTGTCCAAAATGAATGTGTCGCTGCGCAATGCTGGATAAAATTGATCAAATACAACATTAATAATTTGAAAAATATTTGAAAATTCGAGTGATGGTATTAATAAATGACCAAACTCAACATTTTCACTTACAATAAACGCGCGAAAGGATATTAGTAGTTGATCGTTTCGTTGAAATTCTCTGCTGTTGTCTGTTAAATCATTATAACACATGTTACATCGCGATTTTTCCGTGCTTTTTTTGGCAATATATCGTGCAAAGTATTCTATTGCACAAGATTCTAAAGAACACACTGATGTCGACAATGATTCCAATTCGTTATGAATTTCTAACTGCATGTCATCATTCTCAACATCATTGTCCTCTATTTCTACATTATTAAATGAAACATCATTGTTTGATGATGCTAAAGCATGTCGTGCTATAACCACACCTTCTTCTAAAAGCGTTGCGTCTTCATCAGGCAGACAATTACTATTTAGAGAACTACTGGACAAATTTAATATTATATTCTTCCTGATAGCAAGACGCACCGCTTTCACAGATGGATTTCGGTTGTAAGTGCCACCGTGCACTCGAAGAATCGAAAAGAAATTTTCTATAATATCCATATTCAATCGAGAGGTCATCAAAAACATGGCACCCTCTCTCTGTAAGTCGTGCCAAAGTTGCACAGTAGCATTTACTGACTGTCGCAATCCTAAGAAACAAGGCGGAGTTTTAAGTTCATTACCCACGATAACATACCAATTGAATATGTTATTTGATTGTATTTGCAAATTGCATTCGATATCAGGAAATAAATCAGAAATTGCGTACTTGTTTGGGTTAGGATCGCGAGCACATCTGCTGTTCAAATTATCAAACAAATCATTCAGAGTTTGAAAGAAGCATGCTGTATTCTGCACGGTACATTTTATACATTTTGTAGCGCAAGCAGTAAACAAAGCAGAAGAAACACTTTCGCTAAATACCTGCAAAGCGAGCTTACATTTCATTTTATCAAAAGAATTTGGCCTGACATGTTGATCGCTTAATTTGTAAGCCGCTCTTGTGCCTCTATCGCGTTCTACATTCCATAAAGATATAACATCGCACCAGGATACTCTATGACCATCAATTAAAAAATCGTGCTTTAATAAATTATTCCTGATGCTCTTAAATAAGTGTAAATAATCAAATAAGAAATAAATTTTACGGCCATTTCGAATAAAAAAAGGATTCTCTATATTTACTCTTTCTCCTGCTGTCCTTTGGTTGCTTGCTGCTTGATCGGAAACAACAGCTCTGACTATCAAACCTACATTATATAAAGCGTCTAAAATAGCATCTAATAATACTGATTCTTTGAAACAAGGAATGCAAGCGGTTGTTTCCAATTCCTGAATAAACCTCTTTTCATGAAAACGAGTACCTGCGTCCCCACTGTCGCGCTTCTACCCAAGAAACTTAAATCTTCGAAACCCTCAATGATTGGTTTACTTGGATGGAAACTAAAACTCTTTTTAATTGCCATTTCATCAAATAGTAAAACACAATTCCGATCAAAAGCATCCATGTTGGCTGCTTTAATCGCTAAAACATTACCAAATTTGGATAAATTGCAGGCCAAATGTCGATTTTACTGAACCAACGAATGATTGTGACCGGACTTGGAAGGTGAAACTTGAAAACGTCGCGCATTTTATTATACAGCGAGGGCGAAGTATAATGCAGTGTTAAACATAAACGATGTTCTTTTTTACTATATGCTTCCTTTCTTGAGGGGAATAATTGCATTAAAATAAATGTTAAAATAAAACCTCGAACTCTACGCGCGATAGCTTTCTTCAGACATGCATCACTGATATTGCCTGAAGACATTTTTTCCGTTACTCTATCTACTACTTTACACTTTGTCCGTAATTGCGAGTAAAGAATCTTAGATTTACTCTTCTCTTGCATTAACTCATTCTCAAGTTTCTGTATTTCATCGCGTTCTTCTATTCTAGAAATGGCATTTTCTTTTTGAGGCAAAACGACCGGCTCGTTACTAATATTGCTACCTATAGAATATAAATAAGGAACAGCATCCTTTTTTAATCTTTCAGAATTATGGAAATTATTAATAGAAAAATGGTGACTACATATAAATTTTCTTTTTAATTCAGTGTTTGACATTTCCACCCAGTCGTTCAAGCCGCAATTTGTTAACCACGTTATACAGCGTTCATTGTCATTCATTGGAAAAGAAAAAAAAACGAGTATTGTGAACATTGTCACGATTGTTAGTTTTACAATTATAATAAGAACACTTCTTATAATGTGGTCTCGCGTCTTTATGATGTTCCATTATATTAAATAAATTAGAGCCTTAATTTATATATTTAAATAAAGAATTTGTGACTTCCAGTAAATTAAAAGTTAATAAAAAGTATAAACGTGATTAAAAACTATTGTTTATGTCACTCCTCTTTATTTAAATACTAAAATTTATAATACTAAAATACTATAATTTTATTATAGTAATATAAAATTTGTTAATACAAACTCAATATAAATCCAACGTTATCCCTCGATGAAAAAACACTCGCACTGAACACTGATTGAAACTTGATTCATTATTGATGACAACCATTCACTTTATACTTTGAACCGTTCAGTACGAGCCTCTGAACGAATCTGTCTTTCTTTGGGAGAAATTTTCAGTTGCATCGATTTGACGATTGACGATCACAATTGAAATGAATAACGCTGGAAAGAGACGAGCGGTGCGATGCCGTTGCAATATCACACCGCTTGCGCATTTCTAGCCTAATCTTGTTAATCCTGTTAATCGCACATGGTGATTGACACCTACGTCAATCTTTAATCGCTCACGACGATTAACGTATCATAATTATTTAAATTGGCCCATTAAGAAGGTCATGTTCCTTTCCGTTCGCGAACGTCTTTTAAGATTAGCGGTGTAGCGGCCATTGTATAGCCACTACGCCCTTGCCAGAGTATGAATGGGAATGGAATATAAGGCTAGTTTTAAGTTTTCTATTTTTCCATTTACGTCCATATGCATAGTAAAAGAATGTCTTCTTTTAAATGGTTAACATATGATCAGGGGGTCTTAAAACGTGTATTTCTGTAAAAAAAATTTTGAAATTTCTTTTTATTATGGCACTCTATAGCTATACAGGGTGTTCGGCCACTCCTGGGAAAAATTTTAATGGGGGATTCTAGAGGCCAAAATAAGACGAAAATCAAGAATAGCAATTTGTTGATGGAGGCTCTGTTAAAAAGTTATTAACGTTTCAAGTTCCGCCCATACTGAATTTTTTTCTCGAAAATGCGCAAGATTTCGAAGGTATGTCTATTCATAAAAAATGACTGTAACTGACCCTCGCAACTGAAAATAATTTTTCCAAAACGATTTGAAATTTTTTTTTTCGTCGAAAAATTTCACACTTTCTCGAATTTTTTTCTAGAAAGTGGGTAGGATTTCGGGAGTATATCTATTCATCAAAAATGATTGTAATTGACCCCCGCAACCGAAAATAATTTTTTTTAGTGTAGGGTACGTAATGACTTGGGTCGCTTTCACGATCACGGACACATATTTTATTAAGAAAAAGAAAGAACAAAAGGCGTGCAGAGGAATATAATAACTATAGGGGACCTTGTTAAAAAGCTGATGCTTTTAACGACAAAGTCCGGATAGAGAGATCGGATTTTTATTGTGGGAAGTGAATGGGACGCGTAAGATTTTCTTTTTCAAAAAATGTTTATTATAAATGTAAAAAATAAACTCTAATAAAAAATCAAAGTTCCTAAAAGTAACGGTGATTCCAGGCCGCTCGCCGAATCTGCCACGTTGAGGTAGGCCAGGATTTCTATGAACAGAAAAACACGGCTATGTGTTAGACACACGTAAACACGTTACACGTATATTCGCCGCGCTTGTGTCCTCACGCTCCTGGCTTTGGAATCGAATGTATAGGAGCGGAGAATTTCGCTCGCTCGTAATATACGAGCTCACTAGTGGACTGTATTCAATTTTTATGGCGTGAAAAGAATTAAACTCCTTTTCGATGCCGAATTTAGTTGATTGCCTAGTGGACGGGGATGCAAGTGGAGGTTGTAAGGCTCCAAATGCATTAATCCCGTGAGTATGCCCATTGAGTCTGTGCGTCGAGTCGCACTGCAGTGCAACGGCACAACCGTCGATATGCGGCTTCTCTTTACCGTTCCAACAGATGACTTGTTGGCCGAGAGTTGCACTGCAAAGCCCGACTGCACGTTATTCACTGCACAAATGCACCACTCGACGTGATTCGTGACAGTATTTTGAACTACGTGGGGGCCTGACCCACGACTCCGTTACCTCTCCGCACCTGGTGCTCCTCTAAGCGTTACACCGGCGGGATCTGTAGAAGTAAGGAGACGAAGACCGAATGTCAAACGTCCTAAGTGGACGTTGACCTGACTACAGTGAGCCCACCTGGAGGTTCACCACGTAGGTGCCTCTCTTCGGTGTCTCCTAAGCCGAACGGCAATCCCAAAGAAGTTTGGACGTTATTCGCCCATTTCTTTGTGTTTCAAACGTTTATACGCTTGAAACGACCAGACAATACTGTACAAGGGGGGTCGAACACCTTATTGGTGTATTCTCGAACCCTTCAAAATAATCAGTAAGGAAGGACTCGAAGCTCGCTTGGGAATTTCCCGAATGAAACTTCTGCATGCTCTTGTACGAATCGGAATTCGATTCATTTAACAAGCAAGGACTGAATTAATTATTGCGCTTTTTCGAGCTTTAACGAATTCTCAGGTGTGCGAGGTCAATCAGTGGACCCATACCAGACTGAACATCTGCTCGTTGCACCCTTTATTCAAGAACAGTCTAAACGCTTTTCTTAAGAGTTTCGATGTCAAGGTTCGCTCGAGTTCTGCTCGGACACGATCGGGAGCCGATGTGTCCCTGTCAGAAGTCGTTGTAAGACTGTCCGGATTGACAGCCGAAGACGTCTCTGTGGTACTCTAATTAGTCGTTCCGCGGCGCTGTCTAAATTTCGGCAGTCTATCTTTGTCTAATTATCGGCGCGCTACTCTCTCACGATACTGACGTCATCAACACCGTTGGCACACTCGAATCGAAATTATGAGCCGTTACCGATGCCAGAAAAACTAGTAATACACGCGTTTTTCTATCACTGCTTGCTGTACAAATTCTATTAGAGATAATCTCCTTAGTATTGTACGCTAACAGGATTAACGGTAATTGCGGCCGAGAATAATCGCTCGGTATTATGCAATCTTTAAACAGACCTTGTCGATGGTTCGAGGCGTTACCTACGACTACCGTAGCTTGTCTGAATTCCGGGAGCCGTTACACATGTCCGCATAAACAAAGAACGTCCTCTCCGCGCGGAGAGGGGGGCCTTATATACACCGCAGCAATACACCGGGTATATCAAAATATAAGAATACAGTTTAATTCTTACAGTCGGCCAGCCTGCCAACTGACCGTCCTTGGTCAAGCATACAATCTAACGGTAGCTTAGTGTAGATATACATACACATATAAAAGAGAACACGTATGAACAATATATACATTTTAACTTGGGCGAATCCAAAACTTCATTTGATCTGGCCCAACGACACCTCGAAACGGTAGCTGCGTAAGCTGGAAGCCTTCGATGTCATTCACTAACAAGGGACCATCCCGAGGTGTAAATCGCCAATTTTGATGAAACTTCGCAATTATGTAGTTCTCATAAATCGATTAGACACGTATTTTTTTGTAGCTGCTAATATTCACTTTAAGGGGTTGAAATCAGCCCTCAAAGTTGGGGGTTCAAAACATACCTTGTTGAATATCTCGGAAACTATTAGAGATAAGGGTGTGCTTCAAATGGATGAAATTGGTGTTTTTAAACGGCGAATTTGATGGTGTTAAGAAATTTGCAAAACTTTTATTTGTTTAAACAATATGTTAAAAAATAGCACATTTTTTTATTTTTCTCGTTGGATATTAATGATTTTTTTTTCTCCATTTGTACAGAGAAACTACGCATTCATGTACAAAATACGGATAAATTGGAATTTTGATTTTTTCACAATAAAGAAAGATTTTATATTTGTAATTTTTTTCGTATTTTGTGTTGTACGAAGTACCAGATCGCATATAATACGACAAATGCTATGGTCTAATGACTTTTGTTTAATTATATTATAATATACTTTGCTGGCTGATTCCAAAATGGTAATATTTCGGTCTAATGACAGGTATAACGTTTACCTGCGCTGCGCTGCGTACTGAAGGGCAGCGTATAAGCGTAAGTAAGGTTTCGGCTTAACGATTGCAGGACCTGTTTATGAGTGTGATGCTTTTATTAAGGAATCTTTTGCTGAACGAGGGTCGTTTTGAATATTAGTTGGTTGTATCTTATGTTCTGATTTTTGAACGTCAGGTAGCTCTGAAAAGAACTGTTTCATTTTCGACCTTTGCTGATTTCCAAGTGATCGTAATTGCTGTCCGAGGTAGAAAAATATGATCGATGCGATCTTTTACTGCCAATTGTTTCAACCCTGCCATGATGGTTCACATTCTTAAACTGTTAGGAAAGTCCTTCTACTGCTTTTATACTTTCTGTTTTCGGAAAATGAACTTTATAAACATTTCTGGTTGGTTACGATAATTAGGATAGGGATACAAGTGACCAGTACTGCAATCATATTGAAACTATATAAGAGGGTGCTGCTTAAAATTTCAGCTAGTTCTGTGCGTGTCCGTGGTACAGTATACAATCGCTGTGATTATTATCAGAAGTCGTGATACACGGTTTTTATACTATCTTGCTCTGATTTTATTTTATTTTAATTTCATTTCATTTTATTTCGTTTTAATTTTTATTTAATTTCATTTCATTTTATTTTATTTTAATTTTTATTTAATTTCATTTCATTTTATTACGTTTTACTTTTTGTTTAATCTCAAAAACGTAAGAAACGAAGAAACGTACTCGTGAACCATGTTCGTAAAAGTTCTTTATTTAATTTACCCGACGTCGATGCACTGATGATAACATTAGGTGCTCTAAACACATTTCGTTGTACCCGCGGTCCTAATTGTCCACTTACCTCTTTTAACACGATAAATAACGGCGAAAGTAATTTTCCATCTGCTGAAATCGTTGGTTGTATTGTATAGCTATGCGTCACTACTGCTGATGACTGAATTAGGGTACTTGTTTGTTTCTCGCCTTTCCAGGATAATGTTCTTCCAGAGTGAAGCTCCAGTTGATACCCGCTTTGAACAGTGTTAAAAATGTATGGTTCTCCGAAGTATTCAAAATATGTTTTAACATCTATAACAAAATTCTCTGCAGATGCGGTTATCATTGCGGACAAATTTTCATTGTAATTGCGCGTGATTAATTTTGTTGTCTTTCTCGAAACAATGTTATATTTTTGTTCGAAATTCCAGAGTCAATGGTATGATGCCCGGAAAGCTTCCAGTTTCATCTTCTGGTTCTCTTGCAATGCCCATCCTCTTATGTCATTATCATGGATTGCTATGTTTCGATCACGTGTTCCTATGAATTTCCTCAAAGTTTCCTATGCAATAATTTCCAATTTATTAACGCGGGTACCGCCTTTATTTACATGTTTCTCCCATCTATATAAATACCCTACAGTCAGCCGGGTTGTCCGTAGACGGTACGTGCGACCACGGTACGCCTGGGTGCGTGCTGTGCACCTCGGAGACGCGATTCGCGACGAACACCTGCCACGACGATGCCGGCCGCGCCAGCCAGTCCAACACTACCTTGAAATCGGTCCAAGCAAATATCCGCGCGTTCGGCCATGCGCATAAGAACCGCCGCGCATAATTCGAATCGTGCGATACTAACGGTTCGGACGGGAGCCACCCTCGACCGAGCGGCGACTAAAGTGACTCGGCGAACGGGGCGGTCGGGACTTGATACCGCGACGAAAACAACCGCAGCACAAGCCCTCGAAGAGGCGTCGGCGAAGCCGTGCAATTCACACGTCGAGTCGTCGTCGACTCCGTGCCAGCGGGGTACGCGAACGTTACGTAAAGATGGCAGCTCGTGTTGGAAGGTCGTCCAACGATGCTCCGCGATCTCCTTCGGGACTGGAGCATCCCAATCTACCCCTCGTAGCCACAAATCCTGAACCTAGATTTTCGCGATTACCACGGCGAGGGATACCCAGCCCAGCGGGTCATATAACCGAGCTAGCGTAGACATGATGACTTACTTTGAACCGAACGATGAGTGGGTCGATCCGATACTGAAACCAAATGCATCGTCGAGCACCCTCCAAACCAGACCCAAAACCGGGTCATTCGACTCTGTTCCCGGACTAAGGTCAACCCGTTCCTTGGAGTTGGTTTCCGCTAGGACCTCGGGGTCACTAGCGGCCCATTTCTTCAATGGGAATCCCCCAAGCGAAAGTAGGGACTGTAATTCGCGGCCCCCACATCGTACACTCCGAATAGCACATCATCGACGTAGAAATGTCGTAATAATATTTCCTTCTCATGAGGGTGGCGGTCACCCTCGTCGGCGGCAAGTTGACGCAGAACTCGCTGAGTTAGGTACGGGGCGGAAGCGGTCCCGTACGTTAGTGTTCAGCCGAAAGGCCGTCGGTAAACTCCCCTGGACGCGGCTCCAGAGGACGTACTGCGGATCGGCATCGGGAAGATCTACTCGAATTTGACGGTACATTTTTTCTATGTCTGCCTCGACCGCCACGCGGAACATTCGTCAGCGCGCGACGATTGCAATGATGTTGGCTTGTAATTTGAGCCCTGGGAGCAAATGCTCGTTTAGCGTGGAGTCGTTGGACGTCCGACTGGAGGCGTTGAAAACTACCCGCAGGCGATCCCCCCCCCCCCCCCCCCCCCCGACACTTTCACCACATGGTGGTGGCGGAGGAAGACTCGCTGCGATTTCTCGTCCACGAGCGCAGCTCGTGGGATCTTCTCCATATGTCCTAGCTCTTCGTAGCAGGACATGAATTCGCGATATTCCGCCTCCAATCGGTGGTCAATGCGGAAACAACACGCCACGCTCGCCAACACTCGCTCGGCAGATCTCGAGGGGTCGCTCCCCCTTCAACGATAATCGGACCACATACCGCCCATCCGCCCGCCGTGAGACGGTGGATCTGAAATAAGCCTCGCATTTCTCCTCGTCAGGAGAGAGCCCTGGACAGGCTCGCATTTCCTCTACCTCCCAAAATCGCTGCAGCTGTTGCCCCAACTGCTCATTGCCCACGCAGTGAAACGCGCGGACCGCGTCGACGGCACGATGGTTCGATCCCGACGTGGGTACGGGCCCGGAAACAATCCAACCGAAATGAGTATGCTGTGCAATTGGCCCCCTGGGCCTCCCCGACGGAGTTCCTCGCAAATAACAGAGCCGTAATAATCGGCGCCGATCAACAGTTCGATAGGCTCGAGAGAATTTGGCGACGGGTCCGCCAAACTCAGACCCTCCAAAGCAGGGTAGCGAGAAAGGTCAAAGGAAACTCGGCACGCGTACGCGAATAACTGTGGCAACACCAACGCAGAAATCGTCACCCGATCACTCTCCCCCGCGGTCGGAGCCAAGGAGAGTGACACCCGCGAACGAGTCGTTCCAACACGTACACTTCCCGCCCCAGTAATCGTAACCGACGCTCGACTCCTTGGCAATTGTAATGTCTGGACCAGAGACTCGGAAACGAAGCTCGCTTCGGCCCCCTGGTCCAGCAGTGCACGAATCACGAGCTCCGTGCCGCTTGGGGAAAATACTTTTATTTTCGCGGTCGCGAGAAGAACGTTTAGGCAACCCGGGTCGCCGGTCCGCTATTCGCAAAGGTGCGTCGACGCGCTTAATGGGCTCCCCTCTACCTGCTCCGCGGCAGCATCAATCGACTCACGAATTCCCTCTCCTCGCTCCTGCTCGGATTCAAGCAAGTGCAGTGACGAATGATGCCGCTGACCACAGCGAGCGCAATTTTTGTCGGACTGACAATTGGAAGCCGAATGCTCCTGGCCTAAGCAGTTGAAGCAACAGCCGCTTTTCCGGACAAACGCTTTCCGACGTCGGGTAAATTAAATAAAGAACTTTTACGAACACTGGTTCACGAGTGCGTTTCTACGTTTCTTGCATTTTTGAAATTAAACAAAAATTAAAACGAAATAAAATGAAATTGAATTAAATAAAAATTAAAACAAAATAAAATGAAATGAAATTAAAATAAAATAAAATCAGAGCAAGATAGTATAAAAACCGTGTATCACGACTTTTGATAATAATCACAGCGATTGTATACTGTACCACGGACACGCACAGAACTAGCTGAAATTTTAAGCAGCACCCTCTTATAAAGTTTCAATATGATTGCAGTACTGGTCACTTGTATCCCTATCCTAATTATCGTAACCAAGAAACGTTTATAAAGTTCATTTTCCGAAAACAGAAAGTATAAAAGCAGTAGAAGGACTTTCCTAACAGTTTAGGAATGTGAACCATCATGGCAGGGTTGGAACAATTGGCAGTAAAAGATCGCATCGATCATATTTTTCTACCTCGGACAGCAATTACGATCACTTGGAAATCAGCAAAGGTCGAAAATGAAACAGTTCTTTTCAGAGCTACCTGACGTTCAAAAATCAGAACATAAGATACAACCAACTAATATTTAAAACGACCCTCGTTCAGCAAAAGATTCCTTAATAAAAGCATCACACTCATAAACAGGTCCTGCAATCGTTAAGCCGAAACCTTACTTACGCTTATACGCTGCCCTTCAGTACGCAGCACAGCGCAGGTAAACGTTATACCTGTCATTAGACCGAAATTTTTACCATTTTGGGATCAGCCAGCAAAGTATATTATAATATAATTAAACAAAAGTCATTAGACCATAGCATTTGTCGTATTATATGCGATCTGGTACTTCGTACAACACGAAATACGAAAAAAATTACAAATATAAAATCTTTCTTTATTGTGAAAAAATCAAAATTCCAATTTATCCATATTTTGTACATGAATGTGTAGTTTCTCTGTACAAATGGAGAAAAAAAAATCATTAATATCCAACGAGAAAAATAAAAAAATGTGCTATTTTTTAACATATTGTTTAAACAAGTAAAAGTTTTGCAAATCTCTTTACACCATCAAATTCGCCGTTTAAAAACACAAATTTCATCCATTTGAAGTACACCCTTATCTGTAATAGTTTCCGAGATATTCAACAAGGTATGTTTTGAACCCCCAACTTTGGGGGCTGATTTCAACCCCTTAAAGTGAATATTAGCAGCTACAAAAAATACGTGTCTAATAGATTTATGAGAACTACATAATTGCGAAGTTTCATCAAAATTGGCGATTTACACCTCGGGATGGTCCCTTGGTAGCATCAAGACTCGACAGCTGGTCCCCGCAGCGAGCTGATCGACCACCGATTCCGCTCCGCGACGAAACCAGATTCTCCGAAAAATGGTTCTGAAAACACCCGAACCTTTCGTTGGGAACGTTCTATTGTTGCTAATAATTAATGAAATCGGTGAGGCATTTTATCAGCGCCAATTAACGACTGTACAATCTCGCCGAATTGCACGTGACGCTTGAACTATGTGGTCGTGTGAGGGAATCGAGAAAACTTCGGTTCTTGCTTGTCGAGATTTCAGTCTAAATTTAGAAGATTGTGGGTTTTCGTCCGACTTTCATGTGACGTTTGTGCTACGCGGTCATGAAAGGGGAAACGAGAAAATCCTCGTTTTCCGTGCGTCGAAACTCCAGTCCCAGCCAAGGGCTACGGCCCAATCAGTACTGACGACTCCACGGACTGCTGCATTTGACGCGGTCGTGTGAGGCTGATTATCTTCACGTGACGTTTGAGTTTCACGGTCGTGTAAGAATTTGTTGCACGGACTGCTGCATTTGATGCGGTCGTGCGACAAGTTGAATTGTCCGCACGGTTTTGTATATCACCCCTAGGGTGGTCTATGGCCGATACCCTATGCGAGCTTGCCGTTTCTCCTATCGGAGCTAAGAAATTCCAGACTTCCTAGCTTTCGACCTGCTCGAGAAACGCTCAATGACCGCCAGTGAGTACGTACCCTGTGCGTAGAGCAACGCATAATGAGTACCGTGGTTTAAGCTCCTTTAAACGTAAGACGCTACGTGCGCGGTTAAGGGGGTAGACACGGGTAATGCAGTGCACTGTATACCGATACAATTTGGCCCGAAAAATGGGTTTACGAAATAAGAGATTTTGTCCTTATATGAGCAGATTTTGGGTCGGATGAGGTCTCATTCGAAAGAGGAAGGTCCAATGCAGCGCGCGCTGGTCAAGATCGATCGAGATTGTGTTCACATTTATTAATGTGAACGTCAAAAGCCGAGAAAAAAATTGACAAAATACAGCCACAGAATCGAAGACTGCAATACTGACCAGCGCGCGCTGCATTGGACTTTCCTCTTTTGAGTGAGACCTCTTCTGACCCAAAATCTGCTCATATAAGGGCAAAATCTCTTATTTCGTAATTGTATTCCCAGAAGCGAGTTCCGCCATTACATGGGTAATAACAGAGCAAGTCACGTGACAAATTTAGTTCAGACAGTCGCTACGAGATGGCGCCTAATTAGGAGGGCTGTGAAGGTGAAATCACAGCAAAAGTGAAGCGTCAGCTTCGATACATACGCCCCCCCCCCCCCCCCAGAAAGCATGATGCTGACAGCGAATCGTTCGCTGTCCGGCATGAGCGAAGACGCGGCGAGCGAACGGCCGAACTGCTGATGGGTGAATAACCCAGAAGGTGAGAAACGATAGTATGCAAGAAAGAAAGATTCAAAAGTTCCGCAACAGCCGAACGTAGGTGTGAATGTATTGAAGAAAATAAATACGAGTGTGTATTGTTGAAATATTAGCGGAGTGATTTTATTAGCGAGAGAGAGATTAGTGTGACTACAAATAAAGCATTTATGAAGTTACTTGCTGTGTTTTTCAAACAACCACGGTCCCTGATAATCCCACATTAATTTTTGTAAAAACCGTACGCGATAAGGAAAAACAAATTTGGGATTGGTATTGAAAAAAAGGACAAGATATATTAAATATTATTATTTATTAAAATAAAATGTATAATTTTGTCCATCTCCTCTTCCTTCTTTTCCTCCTCTTTCTCTTCTTTCTCCTCTTTCTTCTCTTCTTCCTCTTCTTCCTCCATACTTAATATTCCTCATCTTTTTTTTTAAATCGCTAATCTGAAATAATGAAGATGTTAATGTAATATTATATGTTTTAGTGATGTACAAAGTACAGACCTCACATTGTCATGCGAATGTAAGAAATGTGTGATTATGGCTATACATACCTCCTTCCGGTAACGTTGGGCTAATTCGCGGTAGAGAATATATTCGGGTCACGATGGTGCCCCATGTTCAAGTTCCCTTTCCGCGGCCTGGCTGCGTCGCGACGCGCCGCGTTCCCGGACTGGGCTCCGTTCCGGGGCTGGGCTGCGTTGCAACAGGACTGCCTCCTCTCTTGCCACACTGTTAGAATGTTTCTCCATCTAAAAAGAAATGGAGAATGAATAAAAATATTTTTTTCAAATTTTCATTGTTCGGTAATGAAACTTTAACCGAAACATGTCTAAATGGGGTCTCGGCTTTCAAGCAAAATATATAAATGTCTACGTCATTACAAAAGTGGTGTTCGTTAAAATTAAACAAAGAGAAAGTGCAGTATCGCGATATAATATACAAGGAATATGTAAAATGCACTACGTAAGTTTGTAATTACACCACTTTCACCATGGCCGGTACATACATACACATAGGGGTAGTAAGCGACAAGGTACTTACGATCTTTCCAAGTCGGCAGCTCGATTTTGACTGGCGATGGAGGCTCTGCTACCCTCGAAGGTAGGCAAGGTCCAAACTATCCTTCTCAGTCACTCAATATTTCCTATTTCACTTGAACCAAGGACCGAGCGATACGTCATTGGCCTGGGAAAAAGTTGGAACTTGGTGAAGTTTGAAAACGCGTGTCGTGCCCGCGCAGGCCTGCGGATTGTTTCTTTGTCGTCAGGCAAATCGAGATCATTTTCGTGCGATATTTGAATTCATCTGCACCAAAACGTGTGATATGTCAGAAGCATATACAATGTCGGACATAAGTATTGGCACAGTATGGTTATGGTGGTACAAATGCTTATAACTACTAAATAAATTAATTTGAAGGAAAAGCTTTTTTTATATATTCGTTTATTACCTATTTTAGCTTATTACACAACAGGAGCAATAATATACAGGGTGTTCGGCCACCTCTAGGAAATATTTACATGAACGATTCTAGAGGCCAAAATAAGACGAAAATCAAAAATACCAATTAGTTGATGGAGGCTTCGTGACAAAGTTATTAACGTTTAAAGTTCCGCCTGTAGAATGGCAATCTGCGTACAGCTACGTTCGCGCGGAAGGTTGCGGCAGGCCAGTGTTAGTTGTTCTCACGCAGCATGAAAAATTCTACTTACCGACGCTATCGACAGCCTTAGATTTTTGTCCACTTATGGAAATGCGAACACCTTAAGTTGCATAAGATTCAACTTGTCTTATGAAAATCCAGAAGGACATATCAAAACTCGCCCGACGAGATTTTCACAGAGAAAGGTTGAATGTCACTTCCAATACCACAACGTTGTGCACGAAAATCACCTACACGCGATTATACACGCCCCACGATTGCCCACACTGTCCGCAAGTGTCCACAAATAATCGTTTGAGGCACTAACTACTATGCAATTGAATAAACACGCACCGTGATTATGTTATTCGTAAGTGGCTATGTGTACGAGTACCTCGATTCTTCTAAATTACTTACAAATAGAACTGTTATTAATTTTTCAAATACACTTTAATTTATAAATGTAAAAAGGAATTTAATAAATTCGTTGATTGTTTAGATCACTGTATTTCTTACATGCTACTTAATACAGAACTGAATGAAATATCTCTAAAATGAGTCGCGTGAACTGTCTTGACTGATTCTTTTTTACAACTGACTAGCTGGCCGAACACGTGCCAATGCTGCCCCTTGTCTCCACTGAGTGGAGAGTGCATGTGTTTGTGTGTATGTGTGTGTTTGAGAGAGATAAGCGAGGCGAGTGATATAGAATCGGGGTCATTTCGGCATTTGTTTCTCAGAACCTCGTCGATCGATGGCAGAGTCAGCTACTAGTCTCGTTACATTCTTCGACGTGAACGCAAATCGATGCGAAAATTTCATTTATCCTACGATTCCTTTTTACATTTTTAAATTAAAGTGTATTTGAAAAATTAAGAACGTTTCTATTCGTAAGTAACTCGGAACAATCGTGGTAGACGTACACATAGTCACTCACGAATAACATAATCGCGGTGCGTGTTTATTTAATTGCATAGTGGTTAGTGCCTGAAAGAATTATTTGTGGATACTTGCGGATACTGTGGACAATCGTGGGGCGTGTATAATCGCGTGTGGGTGATTTTTGTGCACAACGTTATGGTATCGGAAGTGACATTCACCCTTTCTCTGTGAAAATTTCGTCGGGCAAGTTTTGATATGTCCTTCTGGATTTTCATAAGACAAGTTGAATCTTATTCAACGTAAGGTGTTTGCATTTCCATAACTGGACAAAAATCTAAGGCTGTCGATAACGTCGGTAAGTAGAATCATAGACGAGGTATACGAGTAGATCTTTCATCCAATGTATTTTTTCGTCCCATTTTTTGGGACTCTAGAGCCCCATTACCATTTTCGTGTCATTCGCAATATTACCAACAGATTTAGAAATAAACGCAAGTGCAAGTGTGACAGAAATTGAAATTAAACCTGTACAGTCCAGAATTGAGCACCAATCGATTAATTTCATTGGAGTAACCAATCGATTAAGATCATTTAAAGATATCAAGATTATTAAAATACGTAAGAATGTACTTCATTGATAAATACGCCGCAAATCCTCTATTTTTTTATTTTGAATTGTAATGTATCGTTTATCTAAAAAACAACTCGGTAAAAATGTATTTGCGACTCGAAATCGGTGTTATCAGACCGTAAACCGTGGCGAAGAAGGTATGTGAAACCATAAGAAGAACGCAGCCATTAGCTCATATTATTTGCTATGTAATTAATAATTATATTAATTGCATAGTAAATAATAATCCCCAGGTCTCACCGCGCGGAGGTTGCTGCGTAAGGAGACCCACCCTAGCCTCGCCCCAATCACCCTACCTTTGGCGAGGAATTCGAATACCTATCTAAGAGAGAAGCTACAGGAAAGTTAGAAATGAGTGAGTTCTTAAAAGAACTACTCAATCAAGAGATCGAAAACCTAACAAAATGTTGATACATGTGAGCTAGTCCACCACATGTTTTTTAGAAACAAAATTGGAATGTGCAACTGCACATACGGACCTTGCATATTAGAATACCAATATGTACCTTAATAGTAATCATTCATACTTAAATGTGCACACACGCTTCGGTAATATTTAATAGTACGCCGGGGAACACTTCTTTATCTTATAATCTATATAAATTTGTACTTATATTCTAACGCAATTTGTAGAAACGAAGAAATACGAGGAAATATTTTCTTCTTGGTGTCTTCGTCAATCCCACGATGTTTTTCTAAAACAGAAACTCATATACAACAAATATAACCGACATAAAACGAAGAAATACGAGGAAATATTTTCTTCTTGGTGTCTTCGTCAATCCCACGATGTTTTTCTAAAACAGAAACTCATATCCAATAAATACAACTCATACAAAACAAAGAAATATGAAAAGATATTTTCTTCTTGGTATCTTGGTTAATTCCACGATGTTTCCCTGGAACAGAAACTCAGACAATAAATAAAATTGTACGAAATATTTCCTTAAGAACGATCAAGTCTGAATCCATTTACTATTTTCAATTTCATTCTTCAATGTTTATGTACCCTGCAACAAAAACTTGTCCAAAAGATTAGTAGCTGAAATAAAAGTGTATTAATGGGCACAGAAAAAAAAGAAGCTTCCACGAGTAAAAATTGATATTAAAAAATTGAAAAACATAAATATTACGCAATTGAAATTGAATGAAAAATTAAACTCGTCTCAGTGTTAAGATAAATACGAAATAGATTGAAAATTTTATTCATTTATTACCGTAGATTTTATTTTTCGTTTCGTTTATCAAATGAAAAATTTTTCAAGACGTATACATTGCAATAATTATATTTTACTGTATTGAAAACTAAATTTGGTTCGTACAAACAAAGCAATAATGAACAAAAATTTCGATTCCACGCGGAAATTAACTCTCAATATGAAATATCGAATTGCAATTTGCATATCCTTTTGATGCAAGCATTCTATTTTCCATCAATTAAAACAATGATCGCGAACAAACTTTGATTTATGCAAAGAATACAGAATATTTATAAAAAAATTCACTATTTATAAATAACAATTGAGTTGCAAAGGTTATTATATTCCGTAAAAATTACCAACTCTAATAATGAATAATTAGTGATATATGTATTGGAACAATAAAATTAATCATAATATAGCATTTTTAAATGCATCACAAATCTGTGATAAAAATATATTCACATAAATTACAGACTTTAACACGTTATAAATTCGTCTATTTACAACAATACTTTCAAGCAGTATTTCCTTTGGCAAACATATAAAGAAAAAATGTATTTCAGATAGAATAATCGTCCACTCGTCTTAAATTCAAACAATCCGTGAGTGGACCATTCTTTCTTTCGCAACACTAATTTATTAATATAAAAAAGTATACGCGAGTGGTGCTTGTTATTCGTTAAATGAACCACACAGGGTTCCCTTATTAATTAAATCGCGTGCACCCATATTCAATAATGCGCAACACTAATTTTAATAACGATGTTGAGCCATTCAAGGCTTTGCAGAATCCCTGCTTGCTTCTTGATGATCCTGGGTGCAGTGGTCAGCGTTTTGGCCAGCTTTTGGGCATTGGATCGCAACTCTAATTAATAAAATACGCGACAAGTCAAGATCGCAACGCTAATTTATAATATAAAAATTCCAAACGCGATTTGTAACGCGATTTGATGGTAATTATTCGCAACACTACCCTGAAAAATAAACGCGAAAAATAGTAATTCGCAACGCTAAGAGCAAACCGATCGGTTAATTCGCAACGCTATTCTTAAATAACAATAAAAGCAATTGCGTATGGAATTCGCAACGCTAACCTGAAAAGGAAACGCGAAAAATAGGAATTCGCAACTCTACAAGCAAACGCGATTATTGCATATTCGCAACTCTATTTTTAATGGAAATATATTTATGCTTCGCAACGCTAATGCAAATCGCGTTGCCCAAAAATGCTTGATTGGGTGCTGGCGTCTTCAGTTGTAGCTACAACATACATGCACGAAATAAACTAACTACTTCAAGCTACTTCAAACTACAATAGAGTGGCACATATGGGGATGAAGTTAGACGGTTTAATATCGCAACACTACGGGGCAACAACGCAATAAATCAACAATCGCAACGCTAATTTATAATAGAGAAATTCCAAACGCGACTTGTAACAAGAAAAGCAACCGCGAATGGTAATTATTCGCAACACTATCCTGAAAAGTAAACGCGAAAAATAGTAATTCGCAACTCTAATTCGCAATCGCGTTTACTAAAAATTCGCAACGCTATTTTTAAAGCAAACGTCCGGTTCCTAAATTTGCGTTAAAAATAATTGCGAATCGTGTTTATAAGCAACACTAACACATCAACGCGATAAATTTTTGGTCGCAACTCTACGAGCAAACGCGAACATTGTATATTATTCGCAACTCTAACTTAAATCAGGGTGTGATGGTACATGTAAATTCACATGTACTAGCCACAAACTAACTACTTCTAATACTACAGTTGGGGTCGAATTTTGGCATTTAAAGTATCGCAACGCTAAAGAAAAAATCGCACGATTAATCAAGATCGCACGCTAATTTATAATATGAAAATTGCAAACGCGGTTGATATCCATTATGTGTACAAAAGAGTAAAAATGCAACGCGAGTCGTGATTGTTCGCAACACTACCCTGAAAAGCAAACGCGAAAAATGATAATTCGCAACTTTATAAGCAATCGCGTTTATCAATAATTCGCAAAACTATTTTTAAAGCAAACATTCAGTAGCTAAGTTTGCATAAAACCAATCGCGTATCGTGTCAAGTCGCAACACTACCCTGAAAAGGCAACGCGAAAAATAACAGTTCGCAACTTTAAAAGCAAACGCGATTATTGCACATTCGCAACTCTATGGATATTAAAACCGCGAGTTGCCCTGATGGCTGGCATGTATGGTGCAATTATGTATACATGCATACGTGAACCAGCCAACAGAATACAGGGGAAGAATGGCTGTCATGTATGGTGCAATCATGTACCAAGTACATGCATACGTGAGCCAGCCAGAAAAATAAACTAACTACAACTACAGACGAGTCAAGTGACAAAGTAGTAATAGGAATGACTTTCCATCCTTATCCAAAGATGAAGATGAAAAGCCATTTGTTGTAGCCCACTCTTGAAACAATTTGTTAGGGCCTCTTCAGCTCATTGAGAGCCTTTTCTTTCTTAGGCGGTCCTGCCAAAGCCTGAAACTTACTTAAGACTTGGCTCGAGATTTCGTGCAATACGTAGTCTTCCAACAATATACGAATTGTTGGTCGAGCATACGTGGTGAATCTCGAGGGGGACGAGCGTTTCGAAAGGGACCTAATCACGACCGCGAGCGCGAGACAGCGACTTTAAGAGTCGTGCGATTCGAGGAGTCGAAACTAAAGCCGAAACAAACAGCATACGCCATTTGAATCAGCAAGATTTCTACTCTCGAAATCGTAACTACAGGTGCAAGACTGCCACGCGAAAACGCGCCTACCCAAATTACTAATGTGGACAGCCTTGCCCTGACCCTACCTACTTAAATCTAGCACACATACCAGAAAGTTACCTACCTACCTAACCCTATATTTAAAAAATTGCAAAACGCATTCTCTCAAACAAACACTCCACGGTTCTCATTCTCAATGTCCGGGCGCGACCTAAACTAGAGAGGACTCCCCGGGGTTCCTCCGACACCCGGACATAACACTCCATTCATACTCTAAATGTACATACCAGTTTCTGAAATCGTCTGACAGAGGCTAGTGTCCATTGCGTATTTTTATTATATGCATAAATATTTGTGTAGAATGTTTTAATATATGGAATATAGAATTTAATAAAATATATTATATGGATGTATCATTATAGAAGATTGAAAAATATTAAGATCGAAATCCATTAAGGTCAACAATTTTCAAATAAATGGTAAATTGAAATTTGATATTATTACTGATAAAAATCTAATGTTATAAAATTCTGTATGTAAATGACAATTATAAAAATATCTGAAACGACGCACTTCCACAACCTAACCACAACACACACATGTGGACAGTACGTCGCGCACGATTCACTAACCAATGTCAGTCGTTAATATGTCGTTGAATTGTTATAAATAAAGTCATCGTGCCCCGTTGCCTTCGCTCGTGCAAATAGCATCTGGGCATGTGCATGAACTTGGGCAACGAACACGGAAAAATTAGTCTGAAAATCCTAACTAGAAAAACTGGTTAATAGCTAAACGGTATTTCGTATTTAATTTTTAGTTAAAATAACTCGACTTGTTATATGTAATATATCAATAATAAAATACGTTAATATTGAAAAATACTATTATTCAAAAAAACTGTTATGATTGAAATTTAATTACTTGAAATGAAAGACTTTAATTAAGATTTCATGATAAAATAATTTACTTCAAAAATTGAAATGAATTCTTTAAATTGTTATTCAAAATATTCAATTATCCTTGGTCGATTCTGTCGACAAAGTAAATTTTTTAAAAGATCAAACTAGTATAAAATGCATGTTACTTTGACTCGAAAATCGACCTGTCGCGAAATGCCTTCTTGCACGTTAAATACATCATACGATGTATTAATTAAATAAACGATCAACATTTAATAATTTATATTAATGTTGTAAATATTATTGTACAATGTCATATTATCATTCATATTCTACTCGATCTTGTGATAAATATAATTGTTTAAAGACCTTAACCGCCCTAAGGGGGGTTATTTTAGTCTGACGTGGTCCGGATTACGAGGGAAAGGACACTGGGAAAAAGTTTGAATAAATTGATGCACCTGATTTTTGCTCAATGAAATTAACGTTTATTTTTAATCAAAAAAAGAAAAAAAAGGAAAAAAACCACCTAGACGTCTGGGGAAAAAAACCTGGGCCGGCTTCTCCTGGCCAAGTTCGCGATGTGTTGTTCTGTAACAAGGAAAGACAAGGCTGGATTTAAATACCTATTAACGCTTGTCGCGTCGCCTGTCTCGCTCTATCTCGCACGCTCCTGTCTGTGCCGTTCGCACTCGAGAGCGGAGATTGCAGACACGTCTCGACGAACTGAGATATGTATGTGGACTGTATATATGAACGTTCTCACAAATCGAGAACGTTCGATCGCTGTGCGGAAGAAGAGATCTAATTTCTCAATTCTCCGCTTTTTAGCGATCGTTGAATGCCGCAGGAAAGGACAACAGGTGGAGGTCGTAAAGCTCCAAATGCTGTCCAAACCGCAGTTTCTCACCGTTCCCTGCGTACAAGACGCGGTGTGGTGTAGCCCTTAACGGCGCACGTAGCGTCTTACGTTTAAAGGAGCATACACCACGGTGCTCATTATGCGTTGCTCTACGCACAGGGTACGTACTCACTGGCGGTCAAGGAGCGTTGCTCGAGCAGGTTGAGCTAAGAAGTCCGGAATTTCTTAGCCCCGACCTGAGAAACGGTGAGCCCACGTAGGGTATCGGTCAGAGACCACCCTAGGGGTGATATACAAAACCGTGCGGACAATTCAACTTGTCGCACGACCGCGTCAAATGCAGCAGTCCGTACGACAAATTCTTACACGACCGCGAAACTCAAACGTCACGTGAAGATAATCAGCCTCACACGACCGCGTCAAATGCAGCAGTCCGTGGAGAAATCAGTAGTGAGTTGGCCGTAGCCACTGGCCGAAACTGGACTTCCGACGACCGCTGGTTGCAGCGAGACGTTGGAAAGTCAGCCTCACGACCGCGTCAAATGCAGCAGTCCGTGATAATGCCAGCCTCGCACGACCGCGTCAAATGCAGCAGTCCGTGGAGTCGTCAGTACTGATCGGGCCGTAGCCCTTGCTGAGACTGGAGTTTCGACACACGGGAAACGATTCTTATCTCGATTCCCCTTTCATGACCGCGTAGCACAAACGTCACATGAAAGTTGGACGAAAACCCACAGTCTTTTAAATTTTATTAATAATCTCGCCAAGCGGGAACCGAAGTTTTTCAATTCCCTCGCACGACCACGTAACTCGAGCGTCACGTGCTATTCGGCGAGATTGTACAGTCAATAATCGGGGCTGATAAAATGCCTCACCGATTTAGTTAATTTTGAGCAACAATTTAAACTTCTCAACGAAAGGTTCGAGTGTTCTCAGAACCTATATTCGGAGATTTGGTTTCGTCGCGGAACGGAATCGTTTGTCGATCTGCTCGCTGCGCGGACTCGCTTTCGAGTCTTCCAGCTAGGAAGCGATCAGACATCCGCAGTCGCGGCCACGAGAGGGGTAATCACCACCTCGCGGCGCTATTCCTGCTCTTCAATGTCTATTTCTTCTTAATTTCAATATTCCTGTACCCTCTCTGTTTATGGATCTTCGACGATCGATCCCAAGTAAATATATTGGGTCGATCACGTGACTGAGAGCAGCCAACACTCGCGTATGGTTTTTCTAACCTGTATCGTTCCGTGTACCGAACTACGCGTCAGAGAGCCTCTGGAATGTCGCGTACACGAAAAACAATACCGTACGAGGAATTTATGGTTCTCAGTTATAATTCACGTTAACTTGAATATTTCTCTAAACGGTTCTCAAATCCGTCAATTAACGCGATATTTAAACATACCGCCCCCCTTGCACGGTCCGTGCAACAAACGGAAGGAGCGGTAATTCGCGGAGAAAATCTTAATGTCCAGTTACAGAGAGGGTGGGTCAGTTTCACTTAATAAAAATTAAGTTACTTACATCTAGCTGCGGAAAAGGTCCGTTCGACCCTGCAAAAACTGCAGGGTCGTGAGCACGGCCTCGTTTATTGTCGCCTGGTCCATGCGGGCGTATGGCCCCGTTGGAGGAGCTGGTCATCCTGTTGGGCGACTCCCACCCTGTTTCGGCGCCCTATTTCGGCGGCGGGCCCTCCATCGGTTGGCCGGCCCTGTTGGCGGCCCTGCCGTTGTGGCTGCCTGGGTTGTCGGGGGCTGTGGGCCCACGGGGTTGCTGGCTGTGGCCTACGCCTCCGCCTCGTGGAAGTCGCAGGCTATGAGGCGCCCCGTCTTGTTTCACTTCAGGGTGTAGTGGCCCCCTGGGACTGCCACTTTCCTGCGTCGCGACGTCCATGGGACATGGACTGGAATGTCCAGTACATCCTGCCCCAAATCCAGCCGGAAGGTCGGCGTCGGTGGTGGCTGCCGAAGGGCCGCCGTTGCCTCGCCAACCTCCATGGCGGCCGGCTCGCTCGCCGTTGCTGCCGGTATTGCAGCTGCGGTCGGTGCTGCTGCTGGGGGTCGAAGACCCTCCCCCAGCTGCAGGAGACGCTCGAATTGGGCCTCCATTTGCGGGTCCAGACCGCGGGCTGGCTCTTTTACTGCTTTCGCGCTATTCGGTGATTGTGACATATTGCTGTATGTAACTAGCAACTGAGGGAATTCGCCAGCGGGTCCTGCTTTTATGCCATGGAACATTCGCGTTTCGCGGATTCTCCTTCCCTTAAATTATTACGGGATGGTAGGAAATATATTTCCCTATCCTCGTAATTGTCACCAAAGACAAAGGTAGTTGTGGATCACCACCGTCTTTATCTTCAACGGTGGTTCTCACTTCCTCTTTGTCTAGACAGCGGAGCTCGACAGTTTTTCTATCCCATCGGCGTCTTCGACGGCCGACGTCGATGTTTACTCATCGACAGGCAGTTTACACAAGCGTACAATTAGGCGTGTGTACGTAGACGTAATTGTACGTACTTTAACCACGCGTACATGTGTATCCTTGCCCGGGAAAACTTCCTCTATTCTTCCCATCGGTTAGGGGGGAGAAGAGGATTTTTGCACTAAAACCAAATCGTTTGGTTTTAACTGCATGTGGGTGGTGCGCCACTTGTAGCAGTTCTGGAGGTGCGTGAGGTCATCTCGCGTCCAACCTCTCCAGAACTGTTCTTGGAATTTTGAGTCGCTCTCCAACGCGTAAGTCGCGTGAGCTTTTCAGTTTCCACTGATTTTTTACCGGAAGTACATTTATTGAACTTCCGATGAAAAGTGGCCCGGTGTGATACACATAATTCTCTGGACAATCACTTCAAGCGGCGATCGTTCGCGAGTTTAAACTCGCTTCGATCTTGCAGAGTAATTTCTGCATTTCCTCGCTTGTGTGAGTGCAGTCTCCGACTATGCGTCTCAGATGTTGTTTCACCGATTTCACACCGATTTGTTACATATCACCGAACTCGATGCGCCTGCACAGTGCGACGTCGAGGCGGTGTTTGTATTGGTATTTGAAGCCGAACTTTTCGTTTTCGGCTTCGACCGTGCTGGTCTACGTGGTGGGGCGCCCGTACGCCTCTCCTCACGATGACCGTACGAGTTATTCGCAAACGGTCTCGGAATATTTTTTTCCTGGTTTTGCGCGTAATGCAGCAGGGAATGGTGCTTGCCACTGCACTTCGCGCATACTTCGGGGCTTTGGCACCGTAGCACTGTGTGGGTGGAGGCCAGGCATTGTACACACCAATGGCGACCCTGCACAAATTGGCTACGTGTTTTTGCCGGCAGAACCAAAAACGGGCTACACTGCAATAAGCTGTGCGGTCCGATACAGAACCCGCACATCTGCTTTTGCACAGAGCCAACCTGCCCTTCGGCGTCGGTTCTCGACCCTCGTGGCTGTGCAGCCGAGTCGGTTTCCAGAACGGCGTTATGGCTGCGCACGTGTCTCGAAGCAGATCTCGTTTCCCGAGTCCTGCTATGACTACGTGCGCTCAGTTTCGTGGCAGGCTCCAGCGCAGCCTCCCGACGCTTCTTGTCCATGGAGAGCAGTGCGCGGGAGTGCATCTCGATGAACCTCCGTACGTCCTCAAACGTAGGATATTCTGTCGAGAGGTTGAGCGTTTTCTGCCACTCTAACTCAAGCGCAGGCGAGAATTTTTGCTTCGCCCAATGCGCGAGTAACCAATCCCGTTGCTGTTCGGGCGTGCCCTTCTTATCGAGGGCAGCGAGCGTCTGTGTACAACCCACGGTGATCTGCTGCATGCTAGCCAGATCACCGGTATCAATTGGTTTTAGGAACAGGAGCTTATTCAGCAATTTTCCCGTGACCATGCGTGGGAGGCCGAAGGTGTTCTTCAGCTTCGACCATGCCACTGGAAAATTACGGCCGACGATCTCGATCGAAGCAATGGACGCTAGAGCTGGTCCCTCTAGGCAGGCATTCAGGTAATGCAATCTTTGCACATCTGACTGTCCTGCATTTCGTACGACCCCGGAGGTGAACAGGTCCTCGAAATGTTCCCATTCCTGAGGATCCCCTCCGAACTTGGGTATTCGTTGCTTCGGGAGCTCGATCGGTATGTTACTTTGAACTTCCGGTGTTGCTGGTTTGGTTTCAGCGCTCAGCCGGCCAAGTTCAGTAAGGACAAGATCCTGGAAATCCTGGAAATCGTCCTCGGCATTCCTCATATAATTCAGCTTAAAGATGTCGTGAGACGGTCTTTCCGCTGGAGGAAAGTTTGTTTCCGCACGTTAGCATACTTGGTGCGTATATCGCGCCAAGTTTCTTTAGCGTGCTCGAGTTTTTCCTCAAGCATTCGCTCTGAGTACTTCGCTCGCCCTAGTTTTTTAAGGTTTACGCCCAGCCGTTTTAGTTGACCACATAGATCGACCAAGTCTTCGATTTCGTCGTCGAGGTCGATTTCTATGGATAACTGTGCTACGGCCATAGTGTGCGTTTTCGAGGAGCAATCAATTCGAAAAAACCTCTTACGTGGTTAACTTCACACGTGAAAAACTTCACACGTGCACCCTTTTTTCCTGGCCCGATTAACCTCGTTTTAATCCGGCTCGAAGGACCTTTGTTTAAAGAACGGTCGATAGCGAGTCCTCGCAGCGAGCAGATCGACAAACGATTCCGCTCCGCGACGAAACCAAATCTCCGAATATAGGTTCTGAGAACACTCGAACCTTTCGTTGAGAATATTAAATTGTTGCTCAGAATAAACTAAATCGGTGAGGCATTTTATCAGCCCCGATTATTGACTGTACAATCTCGCCGAATAGCACGTGACGCTCGAGTGACGTGGTCGTGTAAGGGAATTGATAAACTTCAGTTCCCGCTTGGCGAGATTATTAACAAAATTTAAAAGACTGTGGGTTTTCGTCCAACTTTCATGTGACGTTTGTGCTACGCGGTCATGAAAGGGGAATCGAGATAAGAATCGTTTCCCGTGTGTCGAAACTCCAGTCTCAGCAAGGGCTACGGCCCGATCAGTACTGACGACTCCACGGACTGCTGCATTTGACGCGGTCGTGCGAGGCTGGCATTATCACGGACTGCTGCATTTGACGCGGTCGTGAGGCTGACTTTCCAACGTCTCGCTGCAACCAGCGGTCGTCGGAAGTCCAGTTTCGGCCAGTGGCTACGGCCAACTCACTACTGGTTTCTCCACGGACTGCTGCATTTGACGCGGTCGTGTGAGGCTGATTATCTTCACGTGACGTTTGAGTTTCGCGGTCGTGTAAGAATTTGTCGTACGGACTGCTGCATTTGACGCGGTCGTGCGACAAGTTGAATTGTCCGCACGGTTTTGTATATCACCCCTAGGGTGGTCTCTGACCGATACCCTACGTGGGCTCACCGTTTCTCAGGTCGGGGCTAAGAAATTCCGGACTTCTTAGCTCAACCTGCTCGAGCAACGCTCCTTGACCGCCAGTGAGTACGTACCCTGTGCGTAGAGCAACGCATAATGAGCACCGTGGTGTATGCTCCTTTAAACGTAAGACGCTACGTGCGCCGTTAAGGGCTACACCACACCGCGTCTTGTACGCAGGGAACGGTGAGAAACTGCGGTTTGGACAGCATTTGGAGCTTTACGACCTCCACCTGTTGTCCTTTCCTGCGGCATTCAACGATCGCTAAAAAGCGGAGAATTGAGAAATTAGATCTCTTCTTCCGCACAGCGATCGAACGTTCTCGATTTGTGAGAACGTTCATATATACAGTCCACATACATATCTCAGTTCGTCGAGACGTGTCTGCAATCTCCGCTCTCGAGTGCGAACGGCACAGACAGGAGCGTGCGAGATAGAGCGAGACAGGCGACGCGACAAGCGTTAATAGGTATTTAAATCCAGCCTTGTCTTTCCTTGTTACAGAACAACACATCGCGAACTTGGCCAGGAGAAGCCGGCCCAGGTTTTTTTCCCCAGACGTCTAGGTGGTTTTTTTTTCCTTTTTTTTCTTTTTTGATTGAAAATAAAAGTTTAATTTCTTGAGCAAATTCAGGTGCATCAATTTATTTCAATAATTTTTCCCAGTGTCCTTTCCCTCGTAATCCGGACCACGTCAGACTAAAATAACCCCCCTTAGGGCGGTTAAGGTCTTTAAACAGTGTGCTCTTTAGAATCTTGTGCAATAGAATACTTTGCACGATATATTGCCAAAAAAAGCCTGCATCGTTCCGTGTACCGAACTACGCATCAGAGAATCTCTGGAATGTCGCGTACACGAAAAACAATACCGTACGAGGAATTTATGGTTCTCAGTTATAATTCACGTTAACTTGAATATTTCTCTAAACGGTTCTCAAATCCGTCAATTAACGCGATATTTAAACAACACTGATGTCGACAATGATTCCAATTCGTTATGAATTTCTAACTGCATGTCATCATTCTCATCATCATTGTCATCTATTTGTACATTATTAAATGAAACATCATTGTTTGATGATGCTAAAGCATATCGTACTATAGCAACATCTTCTTCTGAAAGCGTTGCATCTTCATTAGGCAGACAATTACTATTTAGAAAACTACTGGTCAAATTTAACATTATATTCTTCCTGATAGCAAGACGCACCGCTTTCACACGTGGATTTCGGTTGTAAGTGCTACCGTGCACTCGAAGAATCGAAAAGAAATTTTCTATAACATCCATATTCAATCGAGAGGTCATCAAAAACATGACACCCTCTCTCTGTAAATTGTGCCAAAGTTGCCCAGTAGCATTTACTGACTGTCGCAATCCTAAGAAACAAGGCGGAGTTTTAAGTTCATTACCCGCGATAACATACCAATTGGATATGTTATTTGATTGTGTTTGCAAATTGCTTTCGATATCAGGAAATAAATCAGAAATAGCGCACTTGTTTGGATTAGGATCGCAAGCACATCTGCTGTTCAAATTATCAAATAAATCATTCAGATTTTTAAAGAAGTATGCTGTATTCTGCACGGTATTCGATTTTATACATTTTATAGCGCAAGCAGTAAACAAAGCAGAAGAAACTCTTTTACAAAATACTTGCAAAGCGAACTTACATTTCATTTTATCAAAAGAATTTGGCCTAACATGTTGATCGCTTAATTTGTAAGCCGCTCTTGTGCCTTTATCGCGTTCTACATTCCATAAACATAGAACATCGCACCAGGATACTCTATGACCATCAATTAAAAAATCGTACTTTAATAAATTATTCCTGATGCTCTTAAATAAGGGTAAATAATCAAATAAGAAATAAATTTTACGGCCATTTCGAATAAAAAAAGGATTCTCTACATTTACTCTTTCTTCTGCTGTGCTTTGGTTGCTTGCTGCTTGATCAGAAACAACAGCTCTGACTATTAAACCTACATTATATAAAGCGTCTAAGATAGCATCTAATAATACTGATAACTGTCTCGATTTGATGCCATTCTTTGAAACAAAGAATGCAAGCGGTTGTTTCGAATTCCTGAATAAACCTCTTATCATAAAAACGAGTACCTGCGTCCCCACTGTCGCGCTTCTACCCAAGAAACCTAAATCTTCGAAACCCTCAATGATTGGTTTACTTGGATGGAAACTAAAACACTTTTTAATTGCCATTTCATCAAATAGTAAAACACAATTCCGATCAAAAGCATCCATGTTGGCTGCTTTAATCGCTAAACCTTAAATAAATTTGGACAAATTCCAGGCCAAATGTCGATTTTACCGAACCAACGAATGATTGTGACCGGACTTGGAAGGTGAAACTTGAGAACGTCGCGCATTTTATTGTACAGCGAGGGCGAAGTATAATGCAGTGTTAAACATGAACGATGTACTTTTTTACTATATGCTTCCCTTCTTGAGGGGAATAATTGCATTAAGATAAATGTTAAAATAAAACCTCGAACTCTACGCGCAATAGCTTTCTTCAGACATGCATCACTGATATTGCCTGAAGAAATTTTTTCCGTTAATCTATCTACTACTTTACACTTTGCCCGTAATTGCGAGTAAAGAATCTTAGATTTATTCTTCTCTTGCATTAACTCATTCTCAAGTTTCTGTATTTCATCGCGTTCTTCTATTTTAGAAATGGCATTTTCTTTTTGAGGCAAAACGACCGGCTCGTTACCAATATTGCTATCTATAGAATATAAATAAGGAACAGCATCCTTTTTTAATCTTCCAGAATTATGGAAATTATTGATAGAAAAATAATGACTACATATAAATTTTTTTTTTAATTCAGTGTTTGACATTTACACCCGGTCGTCCAAGCCGCAATTTACTAACGACGTTATACATCGTTCATTGTTATTCATTGGAAAAGAAAAGAAACGAATATTGTGAACATTGTCACGATTATTATTTTTACAATTATAATAAGAACACTTCTTATAATGTGGTCTCGCGTCTTTATGATGTTCCATTATATTAAATAAATTAGAGTCTTATTTATGTATTTCAATAAAGAATTTGTGACTGCCAGTAAATTAAAACTTAATAAAAAGTATAAACGTGATTAAAAAATATTGTTTATGTCACTCCTCTTTATTTAAATACTAAAATTTATAATACTTACAAGGACTATATACTTATAATACTTATAAAGAAGACCGAGTCGAAAATTATACATATAAGAATTTATTCGTCTTTCCTCGACGATGACTTGGACGAGACTGCCTACCGGTTGTCCGAACATTCGGTCGTTGTCGGCGAATCGGCATCTCTAAAAAGAACTGTGTCGCGTACGCGCGGTGTGGCATAAAGCTCTTTCCGCGGCTCGCGGTCGCCTTTGACCTACTGCTACGTGTACATGGCAGCAGGTCGGCCAACGTCTTACATACTAAAATACTATAATTTTATTATAGTAATATAAAATTTATTAATGCAAACTCAATATAAATCCAGCGTTACCCCTCGATGAAAAAACACTGGCACTAAATACTGATTGAAACTTGATTGATTATTGATAACAATCACTAACTTTATACTTTGAACCGTTCAGTACGAGTCTCTGAACGAATCTGTCTTTTTTTGGGAGAAATTTTCAGTTGCAGGTGGATAAAATTAAATCGATTTGACGATTGACGATTACGATTGAAATGAATAACGCTGGAAAGAGACGAGCGGTACAATGCCGTTGCAGTATCACACCGCTTGCCTATTTCTAGCCTAATCTTGTTAATCCTGTTAATCGCACATGGCGATTGACACCTACCTCAATCTTTAATCGCTCATGACGATTAACGTGTCATAATTACTTAAATTGGCTCGTTAAGAAGGTCATGCTCGTTTCCATTTGCGAACGTCTTTTAAGATTATCGGTCATGGCAGGTGTTAGGGGGAGGAGGTTTGAAAATACCTCGCCTAACGGTGGTCCGGATCTCGAGGGAAGGAACAGACGGAAAATAAGCAGTACAATTATAATTTTATTTTCGCTTATCCAAATGCACGAGTAAGCCCATTTATTTCTATCTTATAGTTTTTTTTTGTATAGTTTCTACAGGCTTCGGATAATAGCCGGCCGACGTCTGCTCCTGCCAGACGATGTATGGTGCGGACCGCGTTGCTACCCTGAAACAGAAAGAGACACGACTAGGCGTTAAATACCTATCGATGTGAGTCACGTCGCTTGTCTTTCTCTTTTCCGTACGCTCCTGGTCTGTGCTTGTCGCACCTAGAAGCGGGAATCTCCGCCGCCGCGATACGCAGCTAAGCTAGCAGACTGTATGTGTGTGTGAGCGTTCCCTTTAAACCGGGAATCGCTCGCTTTCTTCCAATTATGGAATTTCGTCTCGGTTTTCTGTTCGACTGCAACACTTGATTGTCGCAGGAGTGGGTGGCTAGAGGGAGGTTGTAAGGCTCCAACCGTCACCCGGTCCTCGGCCCCTTACCGTCTTCGTATGCGTGTGTACGGAACACGATGCGGTGCAGTCTTTCAATGGCGTATAGGACGTCTTACTATTGAGACTGGCACCACGACGCTTTGTGAGTCGCGTTCTACGCGCAGTGACCGTACAAGACTGGCGATCAGAGAACAACGCTCTGGCATTCGCCGGAAGCTGGGCTTAGAGTAACTCGTCCCACGCTCCGACTAGAAGGCGGCAAGTCCACCCAAGGTATTTACGCCAATAAGGCCCCTTTAGGTGGTTGTCAGGCCGTTCGATTGAATCAAGGGAGGATCGAGTCTTAATCTCGATACCTCCCGCACGACCGCTGTTTGCAGTGATACGCGGAAAATTCGAGAACTCGATGATACCAAAGAGTTTCCCGCAGTCCTTTAACCGGGTCGTACTCACGACCGAATCGATTAACTGGTTTGATTCGACAACCGGAACTACACGCAGTTTACTGGGGGCAGTTTGCTTACGCAAGCTAATCCCGTAAAGCTACGGCTATACGTCGGTTGCCCGCTTTGTGAAAGTTCGAATAACTCGAACTTTCAACGTTGCGTGGGAATCAACCGCTAGAACCCGAGAATTTTCTTTATACTTTTCTTAATTTTTTCGAATGCTCGAATAACTCGAAGCAATTCGGAATATTTTAAATTAGGTAAAGCGTGATCGGTTATCGATCCGCGCTTGGCAGGCTCTCGATTGCAAGTGACGGACGAGCACGAGCTGCCGAAAAGTACGCGTGAGAGAGGGGGAATCCTCCGACGCGCGGCGCTGTCGCCGTGGCTCCAGTCCGTCTTTATCTAATATGTAATTGTCGCACCTTCTCTATGGTCGAGCGTTTAACCGAAAAGTTCGAAATCGAACGTTACTGTACTGCTCGCGTGACTTACAGAAAAACTCAAGGAGCGAGAGTTTTTCTGCTGCCTTCTGTTTCGAGTCGCGGACGCATTGACCTAGAATGTTCTGGTCGGTCGCGTATATTGAAAACAAAGCGGATTAACGGCTAATTACGGGTTTAAATAAATCGAATGAACTCGATCTTTAAACATACCGCCCCCCTTGCACGGTCCGTGCAATTTACATGGGGAGCCCTATTCGCGGTCACTTCGCGATCGAAACACATAAAGAAGGTTGCAATGTTGAGAAAAAAAATTTTGTACTTGAAAAATTCAAGGTACTTACTCAGGGGCGAGATCGGCCCCGTCTGTCCTCCAGCACTTGGAGGGTGGCGAGGACAGTTTCCGCAATAGCGGTCCTGTCCGGGGCGTAGCGGTGCCCTTGACGCCTGTGGCGCGGGCGCTGGATGACCGCGTTCACGGGTTCCCGTGTGCGGTCCCTGTTTGTCTTCCTGGCCGGCCCGCGGTGTCGTCGTCTTCTTGCGAGGTTCCTCCTGGGCGGTGCGGGGGTGGCGGCTGGCTGCAGGGGCCCTCCGGCTGGTGGTCGTTGCGCAGCGGCAGGCGCCTCGTTTGGGGCCGCCTGTGCCGGCTGCGTCCTCGGGGTGGTGGTAGCGGGTCGGAACACCAGCTCGATGAGCCGACCACCCCTTGCCCACTTTAATTTAAAGTGGCCGCCTGGGGCCTTGCATCGTAACCTGCGCGTTGTCCAAGGTACGTGGGCGGGGATCTGGAGAATATCCTGCCCCAGATTTAGCACGAAGGCCGGCGGCTGGGTGGCTGCCGGCCCAGGCAGGACCTCGGTGACCGCGGGGGTGGATGTTTCTTCCGTCCCTTGTTCGCTTTCTGCAGGTCTGGCGGTTCCCGGCTGCGACTGCTCGACCAGTTGCAACAACCGGTCGAACTGCCGGTTGATGTCTTGGGTCCGAGGGGACCCCACTACCGTCACGAGGCTTTCTTCACTTCCGCTTGAAGAGATGTATGTGCTCTTATTTCTCGTGTCGCGAGAACTGGGCGAATTTGTCCGCGGGTCCCGCTTTTATGCGTGGACCCTCGCGGATCGCTCCCTTCCAGGAAATTAGTCGGATAGTAGGGTATCACTTCCCCTCTGATCCTTCTGTCTCCGACGGCGTAGGATATGTGGGAATCAACACCGTTTTGATTTCAAACGGCTGTATTCCCTGTCCTTTTCTCTGTACAACGGAATTCGGGATTTTGTTTATGCTATGCTGCTCCTTCGTCGGCCGTTGTCGAAGTTGACTCATCGACGGGCAGTCTACACAGTCGCGTAATTGGACGCGTGTATGTAGATGTGGCTGTGCGTACTTTTACCACACGCACACGTCTGTCTCGGCCTGGTAATACTTCCTCAATTCGTCCCATTTCCCACTGATTTGGGGGGAGAAGAGGATTTTGTACTAGAATCAAATCGTTTGGTTTTAACTGCACTTGGGTGGTGCGCCACTTATAGCGGCTCTGGAGGTGCGTGAGGTAATCTCGCGTCCAATGTTTCCAGAGCTGCTCATGGAATTTTTGAATGGCCCTCCATCGCGTAAGCCGCGAGAGGGTTTCCGTTTCCACGGACTCGACCGGGAGTGCATTCATCGGTCCTCCAATCAGGAAGTGGCCCGGTGTAAGAGGTGCATAATCCTCGGGACAGTCGCTGAAAGCGGCGATCGGTCGCGAATTCAAGCTCGCCTCGATCTTACAGAGTAATGTCCGCATTTCTTCGCTTGTGGGCGTAAATTCTCCGAGGATGCGTTTCAGGTGATGTTTCACCGATTTCACACCGGCTTCTTGCATACCACCAAAGTGGGGTGCACTGGGTGGATTAAACTTCCACGTAATGCCCTTTTGACCGCACTTCGTTCTCATTTCTGGTGTATGATACACCGTATTGAAGTGTGCCTTCAATTCGCGATCCGCCCCTACGAAGTTTGTTCCGTTGTCACTGAACATACAGGATGGAACTCCTCGGCGAGCGATGAATCGGTCGAAGGCGGCCAGGAACGCACTCGTCGTATAATCGTGGACGAGTTCGATGTGCACGGCTCTCGTGGCGAAGCAGACGAACACTGCTATATGCGCTTTATGAGCCGTTTCTCCACGACCGGCGGAGTCGCGGACCCGAAACGGTCCAGCGTAGTCGACTCCGCAGTTTGAAAAAGGTCGTGCTGCGCGACTGCGCTCCGGTATTAAATCCTGCATGATTTGCGTGGATGTGTTCGCTTGCCATCTCACGCGTCGTATGCATTGGTGGATAACCGTGCGCGCTGAGTTTCGGCACCCGATGATCCAGAATTTCTGTCTCACCGTGTACATGGTCAATTGCAAACCCCCGTGCAACGTGTCCACGTGGCATTGCCGAATTATCATGTTAGAAACATGATGTTTCGGCAGTATTATCGGGTGTTTGGTTTCCCATGCCAGCGTCGCGTTCTCCAATCTTCCACCCACTCTCAAGACATGCTTGTCATCGAGGAAAGCGTCGAGGCTTTTCAAGGGAGACGTTGCAGGGATTCCCTTGTGCTCTTCTAAACACCGGTACTCTTCCGCAAAATGCGTACGCTGCAAGTAGCGTGCAATTCTTTCCGTTGCACGCTGCATTTCCAATGCTTCGACAACTTTTGCATCGAATGACCTCTGTTCTCCAGCCAGCGGCTTCCGGAGCCGGAGGCAGTAGGCGGTGACTCGTAACAGCTTACTCCATTTGGAAAATCGGAATACAAAATCCCATTCCTTTTGTGGAGTTGCCACGAGGGTATGCGATGCGCGTTTACCCTCCTCGGTCTCGAGAGAAGCCGGTGCTTTCGGCCAATTTTCCTCGGCTTATGGAAGCCATTTCGGTCCAGAGATCCACAGCTCCGACTGAATGAGTTCCGCAGCTTCTACACCTCGCGAATTTAAATCTGCGGGGTTGAAGCGTGTGGGAACGTGTCTCCATTCAGTTTTCGGGAGCAAGGTCTGGATTTTTGACACGCGGTTGGCTATCACAACCTTCCATGTCGAAGCATGCTTTCTCAACCAGGCGAGTGCAATCGTAGAATCTGTCCAGCAGATTATACGGTCCATCTCTATGGGGAGGGACCGTTTTACGTGCACGACGAGCTCGGAGAGAAGTACAGCCCCGTTCAATTCCAGAACGGGGATGGATTGTGTTTTTATCGGAGCCACTCGTGTCTTTGCCATTATTAACGTTGTAAACACTTCATTGGTGTTCGTCGTCACTCGTAAATATGTGACGGCCGAGAAGGCAGCGAGCGACGCGTCGCAGAATCCGTGTAATTCCACAGAGACTGCGTTTGCTCCGTATCGGATCCATCTGGGGAATTTTAATTCCTTGAGGCTGCTCCAATCCACGCAGAACGTGTTCCACGTTTTTTGCGTATCCGCGGAAATTTGATCGTCCCACTGGAGTTTCTCCAGCCATTGGGACTGCATCAAAATTTTTGCGCGAATTACGACTGGTGCTAACCAGCCGAGCGGATCGAAGAGCTTCGCAATTTCTGAAAACAAATTTCTTTTTGTCAGCGGTAACGCAGACGGTTGAAATCGTTGGAGATTGAAATAGAAATAGTCTCCGGAAAGGATCCAACGTAAACCAAGCACTTTTAGTTCGGAATCATCGAACAGAGTCAGGTCTACGGCGTGGGAGTGAGCGCTTTGGGGAATATTCTGCAATAATTGCGCCGCATTTCCAGCCCACTTTCTCAATTTGAACCCACCTCCCTGCAAGAGTTCGCAGACTTGCTTGCGAATTTTCTCGAGCAGGGATTTGTCAGGCGCTCCCATAAATACATCGTCGACGTATATATCCTTCTCGAGAATCGGAGCTGCGAGAGGGTACCTCTCTCCATCTTGCTCCTTTAATTCAAGAAGGGTAAGCATCGATAAGTATGGGGCGCACGCCGTACCATATGTTACGGTATTTAATTCGAAAGCTTTAAGCGGTTCGTTTGTTGACGTGCGCCAGACGATGCATTGAAAACGACGGTCCTGTGGGGTGACGAGAATTTGTCGAAACATTTTCTCGATGTCAGCCACCAACACGTACTCATACAGGCACCATCTCGTTAAAACCGAGGTGATGTCGTTCTGTAATTTTTGCCCTACGTGTAGGACGTCGTTAAGGGATCGCCCTCCGACCGTTCTGCTGGTTGCATTAAACACAACCCGCAGTTTGGTAGTTGCACTTTCCGTGCGTATGACCGCGCGATGCGGAATGTACAGTCGTCCTTGGTCAATAGGCTCAATTTGAGTCATGTGACCTAATGATTCGTACTCCGCAAGGAACTCAGAGTATTCTCTGTCGAGGGTCGAATCCGCGTCGGGTTTACGTCGCAGCCTGGTTAAAGCGGACAGCGCTATGTGGAGCGAGCGTCCTAACGCTTCGTCTGGCCTCGGGTGATTCAAGGGCAATCGGACTATGAACCTTCCGGTCGCGTCCGGCCTGACGGTTTTTCGGAAGAGTGCTTCGCACTCTTCTTCCGCCTTGAAACGTACCGAAGTCACGGGGATTTCTTCGGTCTCCCAGAACCTTTGAATTGCGTAGTCTAGCGATTCGAGAACGGTGCAATGCAGCGTTCTTATGGTATTCCGGGTTTCGCCAGCAGCGTTTATCGGGCCGGAAATAACCCAGCCGAACGCTGTTTCTTGGGCGATGGGACCATTGATCGACCCTCGTCGGAAACCCGCTCGAATTATCTGAGCGTAAAGGTCCGCGCCGATAAGAATTTCTATCGTTTGATCGGCCGCAGGATGTGCGTCGGCTAGCTGTAATCTTCGGAACGCATTGTAAACAAGCGCGCTCGCCGTCGGTGTGTGGTAGGTCGTGATTTTCGGCACGACGTACGCGTTTCCAATACACACCGGTTTCGCTTCGTTCTGCGAACCGAGGTTTAAATTTACGCTGTATTTTATGGCTTGCGTTTGACCGCCCCCCAAGCCCGATACCGTGGCTGGGGTTCGTATCCGCTGGAGATTGAGGTCGTTAGCCAGACCAGCGGAGATAAAGGACGTCTCTGAACCTTGGTCTAACAGTGCGCGAGCAATTCGTGTCGCACCGTTCTTACCAAATACGCGCACTCGTGCCGTAGCTAACACCACAGGCCTCGGTGCGCCTGTACCGAGCGCGGTACAGTGCGACGTCGAGGCCGGTTTCACGTTAGCATTCGAAGCCGAACTTTTTTGCCTTGGCTTTGATTTGGCCGATCGCGATGGCTGGTTACTTACACGACTTTCCTGGTTTCTGCCGTGTGCGTTACTGGTTAACGGCCTCGCACTGGCTTCCTCTCGTGTGCATTCGTAGTGTAGCAGGAAATGGTGCCTCCCACTGCACTTGTGACACACAAGAGGGCTCTGGCACTGCATTACGGTGTGTGAGGGAGCTAGACACTGCACACACCATTGACGACTTCGTACGTATTGACTACGCACTCTCGCCGGCAACACTTTAAAATTATGGCATTGCACTAATTGGTGTGGCCCAGCACAAAACCCGCACACTTCCGTTCGCACCAGCCTGACTCGTCCGTCGTGGTCCGAATTCGGCCCTCTTGGAATGGGAACCGGGTTGGAATTCACCACGACGTTGTGACTCCTCATGGCCCTTGAAGCGACACTCTTTTGTCGAGTGTCGATAAGCTTCGGTGCTCGAGACTTCATTTCGGGCGCGAGGGCTGCCTCTCGCCGGTCTTCGTTCATCGAGAGCAAGGCTTGCGCATGATGGTCGATGAATTTCCTAACGTCTTCGAACGTAGAGTACTCGGTCGAGGGACCCAACGTCCTCTGCCATTCCAACTCCAGTTTTGGAGTGAAATGTTGTTTCGCCCAGTGAGCGAGCAGCCATTCGAACAGCTGCTCGGGGGTTCCTCTTTTGCGGAGGGCAGCAATTGTCTCTGTATAACCCACAGTGATTTGCTGCATGCTGGCCAGATCGTTTAAATCGATCGGCTTCAAGTACAGCAGTTTGTCCAGCAGTTTCCCGGTTATCAGACGTGGAAGGCCGTATTTCTCTTTTAACGTTTTCCAGGCTTCCGGGAAATTTCGTCCGACGATTTCAAATGACGAGATCGTCGCGAGAGCCGGTCCCTCCAAGCATGCGTTCAGATGAAATAATCTCTGTACGTCCGAGAGCGATGCGTTTCGGATCACACCTGAGGTGAAAAGATCCTCGAAATGTTCCCATTCTCGAGGACCACCTCCGAATTTCGGCAATCGCTGCTTCGGGAGCTCGATTAGCATGTTGGGTGGCTGTACTTCCGTTGTCGCTGGTTTTGCTTCAGCGACTATTCGGTCGATCTCAGTGGTAACGTAATTCTGGAATTCCTGGAATTCGTTTTCCGCACTGAGGAGGTAGCCCGGCTTAAATAGCACGTAGGCTTGTCTTTTCGCGGCGGGAATCATTCTCCGCACGATCATGTACAACGTTCGGGTATCACGCCATAATTGTATGGCGTATGTGAGTTTTTCCTCAAGGAGTTTCTCCGAGTACTTGGCTCTACCCATCTTTTTTAGATTAACGGTCAGTGCTTTGAGACGATCGAACTCTTCGGTTAATTCCGTGAGTTGATCCTCAAGGTCGGACCGCGACAGTTCCTCTGATACCGCCATAGTGATTTATCGAGGAGCAATCAATTCGATTTAAACTCTGTCGTGGTGAAATCTTCACGTACAAGAGTGTTCACTTTTTTCCACGTTCCAATCAATCTCGTTTCGATCCGGCTCGAAGGACCTTATGTTAGGGGGAGGAGGTTTGGAAATGCCTCGCCTAACGGTGGTCCGGATCTCGAGGGAAGGAACAGACGGAAAATAAGCAGTGCAATTATAATTTTTATTTTCGCTTAATCCTAATACAAGGATAAGCCTTTTATTTCGTTTCTTTTAGCTTGTGTAGGGTTTTGGTAATAACCGGCCGACGTCTGCCAGACGATGTGTGGTGCAGCCCGCGTTGTTACCCTGAAACAGAAACAGATACGACTAGGCGTTAAATACCTATCGATGTGAGTCACGTCGCTTGTCTTTCTCTTTTCCGTATGCTCCTGGCCTGTGCTTGTCGCACCTAGGAGCGGGAATCTCTGCCGCCACGATACGCAGTAAGCTAGTGGACTATATGTGTGTGTGAGCGTTCCTTTTAAACCGGGAATCGCTCGCTTTCTTCCAATTGTGGAACTTCGTCTCGGTTTTTTCTGTTCGACTGCAACACTTGACTGTCGCAGGAGAGGGTGCCTAGAGGGAGGTTGTAAGGCTCCAACCGTCACCCGGTCCTCGGCCCCTTACCGTCTTCGTATGCGTGTGTACGGAACACGATGCGGTGCAGTCTTTCAATGGCGTATAGGACGCCTTACTATTGAGACTGGCACCACGACGCCTTGTGAGTCACGTTCTACGCGCAGTGACCGTACAAGACTGGCGATCAGAGAACAACGCTCTGGCATTCGCCGGAAGCTGGGCTTAGAGTAACTCGTCCCACGCTCCGACTAGAAGGCGGCAAGTCCACCCAAGGTATTTACGCCAGTAAGGCCCCTTTAGGTGGTTGTAAGGCCATTCGATTGAATCAAGGGAGGATCGAGTCTTAATCTCGATACCTCTCGCACGACCGCTGTTTGCAGCGATACGCGGAAAATTCGGGAACTCGATAATACCAAAGAGTTTCCCGCAGTCCTTTAACCGGGTCGTACTCACGACCGAATCGATTAACTGGTTTGATTCGACAACCTGAATTACACGCAGTTGACTGGGGGCAGTTTGCTTACGCAAGCTAATCCCGTAAAGCTGCGGCTATACGTCGGTTGCCCGCTTTGTGAAAGTTCGAGTTATTCGAACTTTCAACGTTGCGTGGGAATCAACCGCTAGAACCCGAGAATTTTCTTTATACTTTTCTTAATTTTTTCGAATGCTCGAATAACTCGAAGCAATTCGAATATTGCGAGGGCCTTTTGAATCTCAACGAATGCTCGAATAACTCGAAGCAATTCGGAATATTTTAAATTAGGTAAAGCGTGATCGGTTATCGATCCGCGCTTGGCAGGCTCTCGTTTGCAAGTGACGGACGAGCACGAGCTGCCGAAAAGTACGCGTGAGAGAGGGGGAATCCTCCGACGCGCGGCGCTGTCGCCGTGGCTCTCGTCCGTCTTTATCTAATATGTAATTGTCGCACCTTCTCTATGGTCGAGCGTTTAACCGAAAAGTTCGAAATCGAACGTTACTGTACTGCTCGCGTGACTTAACGAAAAACTCAAGGAGCGAGTGTTTTTCTACTGCCTTCTGTTTCGAATCGCGGACGCGTCGACCTAGAATATTCTGGTCGGTCGCGTATATTGAAAACAAAGCGGATTAACGGCTAATTACGGGTTTAAATAAATCGAATTAACTCGATCTTTAAACATACCGCACCCCTTGCACGGTCCGTGCAATTATCATGGGGAGCCCTATTCGCGGTCACTTCGCGATCGAAATACATAGAGAAGGTTGCAATGTTGAAATTTTTTTTTTTTTTGTACTTGAGAGATTCAAGGTACTTACTCAGCGGCGAGGTCGGGCCCGTCTGTCCTGCAGCACCTGGAGGGTGGCAAGGACCGTTTCCGCTATGGCGGTCCGGTCCGGGGCGTAGCGGTGCCCTTGACGTCTGTGGTGGGGGCGTTGGATGACCGCGTTCACGGGTTCCCGTGTGCGGTTCCTGTTGGTCTCCCTGGCCGGCCCGCAGTTTCGTCGCCTTCTTGTATGGTTCCTCCTGGGCGGTGCGGGGGTGGCGGCTGGCTGCGGGGGTCCTCCGGCCGGTGGTGTTTCCGCAGCGGCAGGCGTCTCGTTCGTGACCGCCTGTGCCGGCTGCGTCCTCGGGGTGGTGGTAGCGGGCCGGAACACCAGCTCGATCAGCCGTCCACCCCTTGCCCACTTTAATTTGAAGTGGCCGCCTGGGGCCTTGCATCGCAGCCTGCGAGTCGTCCATGGCACGTGAGCAGAGATTTGGAGTATATCCTGCCCCAGATTGAGTACAAAGGCCGGCGCCTGGGTGACTGCCGGCCCAGGCAGGACCTCGGTGACCGCGGGGGTGGGTGTTTCGTTCGTCCCTTGTTCTCCCTCTGCAGCCCTGGAGGTGCCCAGCTGCGGCTGCTCGACTAGTTGTAACAACCGGTCAAATTGCCGGTTAATATCTTGGGTCCGAGGGGACCCCACTACCGTCACTAGGCTCTCTTGGCTTTCGCTTGAAGACATATTTATTGTTCTTACTCGTATCGCGAGAACTGGGCGGGTTTGTCCGCGGGTCCCGCTTTTACGCGTGGACCCTCGCGGATCGCTCCCTTCCAGGAAATTAGTCGGATAGTAGTAGGGTATCACTTCCCCTCTCATCCTTCTGTCTCCAACGACGTAGGATATGTGGGAATCAACATCGTTTTGATTTCAAACGGCTGTATTCCCTGTCCTTTTCTCTGTACAACGGAATTCGGGACTTTGTTTATCCTATGCTGCTCCTTCGTCAAATAATATCGTTGCCAATCCTACGTCGGAACCGAGACGTTGAGGTAGGCCAAGGTTCTGTGAACAGAAAAACACTGCAATGTGTTAGACACGTAAACACGTTACACGTATATTCGCCGCGTGTGTGCCCTCACGCTCCTGGCTTCGATATTTGAATGTATAGGAGCGGAGAATTTCGCTCACTCGTAATCTAAGAGCTCACAAGTGGACTGTAATTAATTTTTGGCGTGAAAAGAATTAAATTTCCTTTCGACGTCGAACTGAGTCGATTGTCTAGTGGACGGGGATGCAAGTGGAGGTTGTAAGGCTCCAAATGCACTGATCCCGTGAGTATGCCTACGAAGTCTGTGCGTCGAGTCGCACTGCAGTGCAACGGCACGACCGTCGATCTGCGGCTTCTCTTTAACGTTCCAACAGATGACTTGTTGGTCGAGAGTTGCACTGCGAAGCCCGACTGCAGGTGGTTCACTGCACGAATGCACCACTCGATGTGATTCGTGACAGTATTTGAACTACGTGGGGGCCTGACCCGCGACTCCTTGACCTCTCCGCACAGGTGCTCCTCTAAGCGTTACACCGGCGGGGTCTGTAGAGGGAAGGAATCAAAGACCGAATGTCAAGCGTCCGAAGTGGACGCTGACCTGACTCCAGTGAGCCCACCTGGAGGTTCATCACGTAGGTGCCTCCCTTCGGTGTCTCCTAAGCCGAACGACAATCACAGAGAAGTTTGAACAGTATCCGCCCAATTCTCTGTGTTTCAAACGTTTATACGCTTGAAACGACAAAATAATACTGCACGAGGGGGGTCGAGCACCTTATTGGTGTATTCTCGAACCCTCTAAACTAGACAGCAAATGGAAATTGAGCTCGTGTGGGACTTTCCCGAACGAAACTCCTGAATGCCCTTATTCGAATCGAAAGTCGACTCGTTTGATAAGCAAAGTCTAAAATTAATGAATGCTAATTTGAGTTTTAATGAATTCTCAGCTGTGCGAGGTCAATCAGAGGACCCGCACCAGACTGAACATTGACTCGTTGCACCCTTTATTCAATAATCGTCTGCTAGCTTTATCTCAAGAATTTCACTCTCAAGATTCGCTCGAAATCTGTTCGGACACGATGTGTCTTCTTCAGACGTCGTTGTGAGACTGTGCGGATTGACAGCCGAAGACGTCACCGTGGTACTCTAATTAATCGTTCCGCAGCGCTGTCTAAATTTCGGCAGACTATCTTTGTCTAATTATTTGCGCGCTACTCTCTCACGATACTGACGTCATCAACACCGTTGGCACACTCGAATCAAAGGTAATGAGCCGTTACCGATGCCAGAAAAACTAGTAATACACGTGTTTTTCTATCACTGCTTGCTGTACAAATCCTATTAGAGATAATCTCCTTCGAATTGTACGTTAACAGGATTAACGGTAATTGCGGCCGAGAATAATCGCTCGGCATTATGCAATCTTTAAACAATGATTATATCTCTTGTTTCATAGTTGTTCCGATACATAGGCGTAATTTATAAAAGATCTCTTAAATGTTTCATATAAATCTTGGGAAGAATTCAATTTTATGTAAAAAAAATTAAATAAACTTTTTCTTTATCTTCTCTAGAAAAGAAAAACTTAAATGAAATCTTATACATTAGATGCTTACTTAAATCGCATTGAAAACGAATACCACAAACGTTTTAGAATAATGTGCAAAATGGTTTTACTCGCAAAGGGTTAATTGAGAAATATATGTTTGGTAATTAAAAACAGCAGTAAGCAGCTTAACCGGCTGGGATTTTCGCTAAAACAAATTGAAAACTCGGTTCTACCAAGAGAAAGTTGGAATGGTATCCGGTTTTGGGTTAAGTTTTACTGCAAGATATTATTAAAATTATTACAGCTACTTATCTTTAGAAATAGAACCAAATTCACCAACAACTAACGTAGCGTGAATGATGAGGTATTTGGCTACCAATTCGAGCTTCTTTTGCTCTGCAGGTTCGAACCCTGCTAAAAGAAGTCTTTTTTTTTTTAATTATATTTTAATCGTACACTAAATGTGACATTATATTTTTGTCTGATCTTCCAATATTTTTTTTTAAGGTTGAATTTACCAATTACATTTAACATGTGTTATTTTCAATATATGAAGTACATGAATCTGGATGGTATTTTTCGTAAAAACAGTCAAAACACATACATCTAATGAAAATTCTGTTCTCACGGAAATTACAAACTTATGTATTTAACTCTGATGGAAAGGCTGCTTCATTTACATTGATATAATGTGAATGATTTTCGGATTTCGATTTACTTGTACCTCGTACTTTTTACCTTATACTTCAGGTAAAAAGGAATATAACTGGCTAAAACAGTTTTATGATAGTACCTGCTAACTCATGTTACTGTTCTAAAATGAAACGCTATGTTTTGTACCTTTAAAAATATTCGACTATGTCCTTTTAAAATTTAAAATCTAACCCATATTTTGTATCACACTAGCAAACGGGATCACTATTCCTTTATTTTTAAACGGTTTGATGGTGGGGATCTCGTGACTATAGCTCGTATGTACATTAATCAAAAATTAATGTATCTACGAGCTCTTTTTTCATTACATTAGTTTAAACATTTCAATATTGCACATTGCATAATTAAGTAACAGTTTTTTACATTTCCCTCCTGATGGAAGAGACCACCACCTTTCCGTGGTTTCCATTGAGCGGTATCGTGCACATTATTAATTTTTATGGATCGATACAATCATTTTTTTATGCAAAATTAAGCCAAATCAAACATATAATATTTAGTTCGTCATATCAAATTGATACGGTTAACTCCAAATATATCGAGGAAAATCATTATTAATTAATTTCCGCAACTATTAATTCTACTTTTTTGTTTGTTATAAAAATAAGAACTCTTCTTATTGAAAAATACCACAGCGTCCACGATACTGACAAAGAGTGAACTCTCATTTTAATTTATTAATTTTCAATCTTAAAGAATTTTGATTTTTAAAAATCGTATTATTAATATACATATGTACGTTCATACATGGGAATAATAAAAAAAATTTCTTCTTTTTCAATATTTAAAATATGATCAGGGGGTCTTAAAACGTGTATTTCCGTAAAATAAATTTTACAAAATTTTTTTCCGTTATGGGTACTTTGCTTATGTGCGCCTGCACAGGTCGGAAAGTAAAAATGCCTGGGCAGTCGAGAATCACGGCTCGGGATTCCAAATCGTATGCCGTAGACGGGAGGTCGGATTTCAGTTGTTAAGAGCGAGAAGGCAAATGTGAGCCTTCTCTCTCGACTCCCACGAGGCGGACCGAAATTACTTCGGGCAGCTTCGGAATAATCGAGAAAGAGGGCATGTGTCAGTTTGCTTTTGTCGACTTTCCGAAACTCCACGAGTTCCCGTACGCGTGATCTGCCATATGTGAGTGTCGCACCGGGTGCTGAATCTGGCATCTATGGTCGAGACTTGAGGTCTGGCTCGCACAATAGGTCGCATAAAGCGTACTCATGTGTACTCGTGTAAATCAGCCTTAAGGTTGCGCGCGCAGCGCAGTACGGCGGGACCGTTCTTCCGCTTTCTTCGCGATGAAAGAATCTTCGGGGAATCTCGACAGTTTCTCGGTTAGACTCATCGGGTTTGTACGCGTGTGAAAACGAAGTGTATTATCAAACCAAAGAAATATATGGTGAGTTGGAATCATTTATCGCTAACCAAAGGAAAGGGAGCATATAGTTGGAAATACAAAGCCTGTTCTGCATTCATGGTTTATTAATAATAAAGTTGGAAGTAGACGATAAACGAAGATTTGAACCTAACCAGTTTTGCGAATTTCAGGATACTACAATTTGGCGACGAAGATGGGATGCTTGTCGCAAATTTTGGCGTAAAAGTATACATCGAGAAAGTGGTACGTAAGGAACATACATAACCTAAATCGAGCACGTTCTACTTCATCGGGCACGAATGTAAGACGATTTACACAGTCGATACCGCCGGTTTTTATAAAAGGTAAGTCTTAACATTTAAGTAAACATTTTGTTTAAACATTTTCTATGAAGGCCTTTGTAAGTTTTGTCTCACATGCTTCAAAAGTCTTCATACAATTTTATCACTTATGCATGCATGCAACTTAATTTAATTGGTTGTTTCATAAAACAAATTTATAAAAAATTGAAATACGTTTTTGACAAGCCCTTTAAAATAATTCAGTTTATTCGTAATTTATCAGAAAAAGAATCTAAATGTATATTATCCTATAGACAAGATATAAAGACACATATATAAAGATAAAAAGAATATTTTTATCAGTATCTTCATATTCTTAAATATATCAATATTCTTCTCACTTGGCCTACTTACTTTATTAAGCCCGATTAAATCATCAACACTATGTCTATATTTATTAACAAATCTCTTCGCATAGAACTTAATATTATTAGTCGGAGTACTCGTAAATTGAATGCCTGATTGCTTAACTAAAGATATAGTTGCAGTTATAACATTTAGATTATTCAAAATACTTTTATCACTCATAAAATATTTTATGAAGTTGTATGCTAATTGAGGCTCGTTAAAGTATTTATGATCTGCTGGGACTTTATTAACTTTATGTCTTAATAAATTAATAGTCAATGTGTCTATATTAATATTATAATTAAGTAAAAATGTCACAATAATATTAATAATATTGTTTATTGATACTGTGTATCTCTAATGTTTAAATTTGATTAAATATTTTAAAACTGTTATCATTTTTTTGTAAATATCAAAATTATTTTTAAATCTGTAATTTGGAAAAATGAAAAGAGCTTGAATTTAAGGGGAGAAACCACTGCGACAGATTGAAAAAATTTGAAATTTTTGTTTTATCTCTTTTCAATGCTTGGAGTTTTAAGAATGATCCCTTAAAATATTAAAGTAAAATTCGCAAAAATGACAACATTACAGAAAATTTAGTAGATGTAGAAAATGTAATACACATAATGTTTGAAACTAACTGCTCTTTACTTTCGGATATTCATTTGAAACTTTTTTATTATTTCTGCTGTGGTAAAGGTTTTATATGAATAGGAATTATTTCGATCGAGACAATTGTGTGAATGAAGAGTATTTAGAATGTATTGATACACGACTAAAGTGGTCCAACTGGCAACTTATTTAGTCGTAATCCAATTTAACAATAGCTATTTAGGATTATTACAAATTATGAAGGTCCTATCGACACAAACAGAACATGCTTTGTCTTTTCGCTGCTGAGTGAAAACACAAAACGACGACACATGACATTCGATTGAAGAAAAAAAGGAGATATAAATGTAGGAGATGAGGATGATCTTTCTACAGAAGATACGTGTTTGTGTCCTGAAGTAGATGGCCCTTTAGAAAGTTTAAATACTCCAATGTTATTTCTTAAATTATTTGGTGCAAAACTTTTTAAACACGTTTTTCTCAAAACCATATTTTTCAAACTGCGTATCTCATTAATGCAGTCAATTTTCATCCGATTTACTTAAAATTTCGTATGGTGATTCCTAATACTATTTTCTTCAGTTGCACTTTCTAAATTTTCAATGGAATAATTTATTTCGACGTGGTGTTAAAAGAAATATTGATTTGGTTACAATTTCTTGAAAATATTTCCTTCAAAGTTCCATCATTTTATAATATATAATCATTTTTAAAAATCTGTACGTGAAACTGAAGCTACTGTCTTACAGTTTAAGAAAATTGCATGATTTCTGGTTTCACAACTTGCAATGAAAAATTACGCGTCCGGCCGTTTCTAATAAATTTTTGGAAGCCTCTCACGCTGGTTCCTATCATGGTTATAACAATTAATATTTTTATACGAAATTTTTACAAGAAGTAGTTCAAGAAATGTGCTTTCGAAGACATTAAACATTTATCAGAAAAAGTTTCACAGTTATGCCCAAAAAATTGTTGAAAGTTGCCTTCATTTTCACCTGTCACAGTGATTTCACCCCTTCATGTCATCTTTTTTCTTAAGATCACATTTCAATAGAAATCGTAAGTAGAGTTCTATGTAAGACAATTTAATTTATTTTGTATAATAAGAGTCCTCTTCGTGCCTTTACATTCTCATTTTGTATGACCAAAAATTCAAAGTACAGTTCACTTTTACTGAAGAAAGGTTCGACATCCCAAACATTAAGTGTTATTGATTCATTACTTGGATATTTATCTAATGCATTAGATAATGTAGTGTTATATAATAATAGCATGTCAGTTATCTTAAATATCGTGTTATTAATTAAACTACTTTTCTTAATATGTTCAATATTCTTTCTTATTCTTTATCTCTGAAATTTGAGATTATATAATCTAAAAAGATTTGTGTCTTCCTATTATTTTATCTATTTTTTCACAGGGTAAATAGATTCGTCATCCCCTTCTTCATTTGCCTTAACTTCATTTGCTTTGTCTCTTTCTCTTTTTGAAATTTGAAAATTCTACCCTTTTTCTGCTAACTTAAGCCAAACACTAAATCTCAATTCGTCTTTCATATATTTCATATTACTTCTCAGTTATTTTTTATGGATGGATTTCTGAATCAAGAAGGTAGTCCAAAACTCCCATGAATCCTTTCTTTCATATTACATATTTGGGTACAGTGTTTCGTTTTATATGTAGATTTCTTACATAAATGTAATGGGTATTCAACATTCTTATTGCCGCTTGGCATATTTTTACTAATTGTAAGGATAGCGTTATTTATGTATTATAGACCGATGAGTAGATAACGAGGCTAAGGTATGCGAGTACGATTGGTCGCCGTCGATAAGACACACCTCATGCACACGCATTCTAGATCGTCGCGCGCTGTGAGCCGATCCGGTCACACGTACTAATCGCGTTGCCTGCCAAAGCGCTTCCAGCCAAAGTAAGATGAGACGACGTTTGCGTTGCGGTGGATTTTAAACCAAGGGCGTAGGTTCGGATTATAGAGTTTCATCTACAAACCAAATAAAAATGTCATTATGTTTTTTAATACACTTATTTACAATTACTTATACATAAATATCAGGCTGTTACTTACTTATTCCATATCTTCTGAAAGACTGCTTCCACTTGAGCTTTCAGTTTTAGAATTGCTGTCTTCAATTCTCAATTCTGCCATCATAGTATCTAATAAATTATCTTTCTCCCAATACTGCTTTTCCAGCTTGTCAACGTGCTTACAGCTTTTTTCCAATCTTCAGGTGTTATAGAATTTACAGCATCATCTATTAATTTGTATAATTCGGCACTGGTCAAAGTGGAGGGATTATTTTCCTTTTTCTTTTCGTTTCACTTGTGTCCAAATTAATTCTATTGGATTCAGTTCGCACATATAGGGCGGCAATCTTAACATTGTGTGCCCGTCTGCTTTAAAAATTTCATCGATTTTATGAGTTTTTTCTTTAATTTTATTTTTCTCGATTAGTTCGTATAATTCATATCGCTGCATGCTTTCAGCAAAAGGAATATTGTTTTTTGTGAGCCATTCAATCATTTTTGGCTTTGTAGCATATTTGGAAGGAGGCTTATTTATTTGTACCGAATGATAAGGTGCATTATCCAGTATAATAATTGTATGTTCGGGAATGTTTGGTAACAATTTTTCTGGGATCCATCTGTTAACAATTTTTGTATTAGGAACAACTGTGAAACGTGAGTAGGATAACTTATCAAATATCTAATTCACTAAGAAATAGAAGTTAATTAAAGACACATGTAATTTAATTTCATGTTAATGTATACATACCTTTGAAAATTTTCCCCATTCATTTGTCCGTGATAATCTCCAGTTTCAGAGCGGGCTTTAAACGTTAATTTGGCACCATTAACAAATCCTGCCTTCCCTCCAGCATGTACAATTATGAATCGATGAGATGCACTGGTGTTTTCCACAATGCCAATCATGTGCTCACTTTGCCAACACTTTCCAAAAGATAGGGTATTGTTCACCAAAGTTTTATCCATGTAAATTATATTTTTGTTCTGAGCATGATAATACTGAAGTGCTTTTAAATATTTGCCTCTCCAAGCAACAATTTGTGGCCGTTCTATTAAGAATTTTTTAATATTGCTGCTTTTTTCCATTTGTAGCCCACACTTTTTAATAATTTACGAAGTGTATCGAGTTTCTAAGGGAACTCAATTTTTTCTCTTATTGCGGGTAATAATTTTGGTCCACTGCACAGTGGCCCCAATTGCCGAAAAGATGGCCAAAATATGAAGGAGTTCCTCGATTTAGCTAAAAATTTGTAGATAGCTGTTATCGAGGTCGCTGATTAAGAATTAAAAGTCATAATTAGAAAAAACAAAATGGCGTCTCCAATAGAGCTCACGCATATGCGAAGGAAATGTAGGAATCACGTGAAATTTGATACATAAGTGTTATCGAGGTCGCTGATTACGAATCAAAAGTCATAATTGGAAAAAACAAAATGGCGTCTCCAATAGACCTCACGCATATGCGAAGGAAATGTAGGAATCACGTGAAATTTGATACATAGGTGTTATCGAGGTCGCTGATTACGAATCAAAAGTCATAATTAGAAAAAACAAAATGGCGTCTCCAATAGACCCCACGCGTATGCGAAGGAAATGTAGAAATCACGTAAAAATTAGAATATATAATTATACATAAGTTATAATATATTTAAAACACACTGTTCAAGAATTAAAACAAAGGGCTTAAGATTATTCATTGTACGCTATTTTTTGCTCGCTCTCTATTGGTTTGCTATACAGGGTGTTCGGCCACCTCTGGGAAAAATCATAATGGGAGATTTCAGAGACCAAAATAAAACGAAAATCAAGAATACAAATTTGTTGATAGAGACTTCGTTAAAAAGTTATTAGCGTTTGAAGTACCGCCCGTACTGAATTTTTTTCTAGAATATCGGTAGGATTTCAAGGGTATGTGTATTGACCAAAAATTATTGTAATTGACGCCCGCAACCAAAAATAATTTTTTCAGAATGATTTGAAATTTTTTAAATTAATTTGTTAATAACTTTTTAATTAAACCTATGTTAAGAAATTGATACTCTTCATTTTCGTCTTGTTCTGGCCTCTAGAATCTCCCATTAAAATTTTTACCAGGGGTTGCCGAACACTCTGTATAAGTAAAAAATCTACATGAAAACGAAAGAAAGAGAAAACGAAAGGTAATACCGCACAGATATTTCGTGACCGTCATAAAGTAAGGCAGGTATAAGGTACAATTTACAACTTGCAGAAGGGCCTTCGTATTTTTTGATTCTTAGTGCTTTTACATGACAAATGCGAAAAAATGTTTTAGCTAGGAATTCTCAAATTTTATTAATTGTTTTCGAAATAAATAATTTTTCATTTAATTACAGATTTATAGTCAATAATGAGTTAAATCAACTGGTTCATTAAAAAATATACAATTTTTAATAATAAAAAGTTATTTATGCATTAGTTTCAAGATTTATTAAACCTAATAATAAGTCTACCCAAAATTATACATTATTTATTTGAAAAAATTTGTTGCATCTGCCACAGTTTCCAAGAAAAAACCGCTTGATTTAGTAACGCGGCCACCCTGCATTATAGAATAGGGTTGTACGATCAAAGGGGCAAGAAGTGGCAGCTAATTTTTGCAAATTCTATAAGATCAAAGTATCAAATACAAGTCTGAAGAGGAATTGTACCGTGATATTGTGGGATATGCAATTTTTTGCTTACACGTTTGCGATGCATGCATGAAATTTCACGTTCTATTTTCAGTAATAAATATACCGGTTTACTAACTTACTGGATAACTATTTTCAATATATCACTACTCAGAAATGTTGTACCTACTTCCAGGAACAGCATCCATTTTGCAGAATTGATATTGATGTCTTCTAAAAAAACTTATTTACTTTTCACTTGGTCGCACGTATTCACGCTTACGCTCTCGCCAAACGACTGACTAAAGAAGCCGAAGTTTGGATCGCAATTGCCATCCAGCTATAAAAATATGACACATTTCATTTTCCCTACCCTAAAGGGACATCATTAAACTAACGATTCCGACAGGTCAAACCTCCGTAACGAAAAATTATTTTTTGGGGTTTTGGCCACGATTTCACGATTTGGGACCACTGTGCACTGGGCACAATTTTCTTATTGGTGTAAAGATCATAAATTATATTTCGGATCACAGTCCTATCTTCTTCCGAACAATGGAACTTTTTTTCAATTCTTCTTGAACGTTTTTTTCCAGGAGATGAAAGAAGCTCATCTTCCGTGGACTCCGAATCTTCCTTCCGGATTCTCGTCACCGTTGATACGGAAACACCGGCATAGTCTGCAATACACGCATTAGATTGTTTCGCGGCATGCAGATATTGCCCTTTGTTTGCTTCTTCATCACACTTTTTAATTACACGCCGAATAATGTTTCGGGCCTCACTATGGACGGTTTGGCCCCTTTTTCGAGATTCCGTCTCGTTTGTTAAATATTTAATTTAATAAACAGTAAAACTACTAAGCTAATATTGAATAAATAAAAATGTAAAAAATGCAAAAGGTAAAAAAGGATAAATATATATAAATGCAAAAAGTTGAAAGGATAAATATGTATAAATGTAAAAAACGAAATATAAAAAAAATTAACTAAAACTAAAAACAAGATAATAAACTAAACAAAACTGCAAATAACACTACACTACTATAATAGTAAAAAAGAATTTAAATTAAATAATTAAAAAACTGTTTGGTTACACTCGATACGCACTGGCAGACTACTCTGGAGAAACTGTTGGTCGTTGGAAAAAGCGTTGGAAAAGCAACGTTTTTCCCACTTTTTACTCGAATCCAGTGTAGAGAAATTATTGCCATGTGGTAAAATGAGAAATGCAGAATAATTGACCTGCTCACAGGGTTATTTGGACGGTATAAGCAGGCAAAACTTCTGCCGCTTACAGCACTTTCCAACATTAGAAAACTTCCTGTGCCTTCGAGGGTTCCTTGTCACCATAAACTTTCCAAGCCTACGGTCACTTTTTCGAAATTCAATATAGACGTGACCTTTAAGATTTAAGCACTCCTTGTCGCCAATCATCCTCTCAAGACAGCCCACATGCTTCAAGACTCTCTTCCCGTCTAAAATTTTAAATTCTATATTTTTGCAATACATTGGAAACCAATTTGCGGATAATTTGAAATCGTTGTAGCAAGACTCTAAGTTTAGTCTATTAAGAATATTTAATTTCGTTATATACAGGGTGTTCGGCCACCCTTGGGAAAAATTTTAATGGGGAATTCCAGAGGCCAAAATAAGACGAAAATCAAGAATATCAATTTCTTAATTAAGGCTTCATTAAAAAGTTATTAACAATTAAATTCAAAAATTTCAAATCATTCTGGAAAAATTATTTTCCGTTGTGGGGGTCACTTACAATCATTTTTGGTGAATAGATATACTCCGGAAATCTTGCGCATTTTCGAGAAGAAAATTCAGTACGAGTGGAATTTTAAACGATAATAACTTTTTAACGAATCCTCCACCAACAAATTGGTATTCTTGATTTTCGTTTTATTTTGGCCTCTAGAATCCCGCATTAAAATTTTTCCCAGGAGTAGCCGAACACCCCGTATATGTAAGGAACAAATAATTGAATTCTATTAACAATACAGCACAGTTTTCGTATTTACGTTTTCATTCATCAAATGTTATGCACGAACAATAGTACTATTTCCCTCGAAAATACGGAACTGCTACGCCTATGTAAAAGTGTGTCGCTAAAGTTGAATGATTGTGGACTACGCGAGGATCAAACGTGGGGATAAGGCGGAGTGTGCGAAGTGCTCCCTTTGCCTTTGTGCCGTCCCACTTGTCATTTTCTCATCGGTGTACAGTAGTTCATGAAGGAAAGGGTACAGCCGAATAAGGTGGTCAAATGTGCCCCCAAACCGAATTGAACGAACGCCATTCGATAGCTTATCAAAAAAAAAACCCTGTGTGCAAATTTTTAACTTGAAATTTTGACCGTGGGGGTAGTAATGGGTTGAAAACGAAAATCATGTTTTTGTACAATTTCTCTTGACTTATTGAATAAAAAAATGTAAAAAAATTCAGAGACATTTTGTGTATCAGAGCACATATTTTGGGAGATTTATAGATTTTTTGATTGAAGAACCAAGTAGGAAAAAATAAGAAACCGCAAAAAATGCCGAGAACGTATTGAAGGAGGTCCGGAACTACTTTTATACTTTTACAGTAAACAGGCGTTGCTATTGCTATTGTTCTCATTTTTTTTCAAATTTTTCATTTTGGTGCGCTGTAATGAAAAAAAATAATAACCGATTTTTTCCTCATTTTCTGCGTATTAGAGTAACTTACACGTTGAATTTTGATGCATTCTTCAATATATGAGTTTTTGTGTACTATTTAATATTTCTACACTAAGCAGAATTACATAACAATTGAAACAAATAAAATAAAGCCAACGTAACGTTAGTGTCCGACTGCGGAACCGCTGGAAGTTTTTTTACCGTAGGTGCGAGTCTCTTTTCTGGACTTAGTATTTTTTTTCTTCAAATTCTAACTACATAATAATGCTTTATATTTATTTATAAATGTTCTAAAAGCATTTTACAAATATTTTAACCTAAAATATGTATAATTATAATTTTGGAGCGTGTTTTGCGTCTTTGTTTTTGTTGTCAACCACGATTGTTGTTTAACATCTCTTACATTGAAATTAATGTGAAATGTTAGCTTTCAAATCTCTTACCTTTGACTATTGTGAATGGATCGCAGATCTTTCCTTCCTTTTCTCCTTCTTTCATAAATATAAATGTTTGCTACGGCTTCAGTATCTAACGTGGACATGTAAGGGTCATTCCACGCCAAATCTATTAACCCACTCTCTGCCAATGATACTTTTTTCTAATAAACGCATTTTTACGTACCAGTTTGATTGTTTCATGCTTATTTTTGAATGAATTTTCATTGCTCGATGGAAACCACGGGAAGGTCGAGGGCTTTTTCCATCAGGAGAGGCGAAGGATAGGTTAGAAGTGATTACATGGATCGGATGAGAGTAAATGGTGGATATAAGTGTTGGAAACAAGAAAAAGTATGGCTCAATCTTCGTCGCTGGCGACGCTAATTACGGGATTTACCTGTTCGATATTAAATAAGTTACTCAGAATTTCTGCAGGACGTACAATTCGTGAAAGGTACCCAGCATGTGATAAATAATAAATTATTGCTGCGACGTGCGACAAGCAACCGACAGTACGGTTACCATTCGCACATTCGCAACAATAGCGTTTAATCCCGGAGTAACCGATTAAATTTGGTACGTAGTTAATGTAACATCTATATGTTTTGCTATTGATGTGACGCGATTTCACTTCACATTTAATAATATTTTTTGTCTGCTTAAGGCAAGGAACAGTTATATTATTATCTTCATCCATAACTTCTGCTAAGTAAGACATGGCTTGTGATAATTGATATGTTCCCGTAAATAGAATTTTGAAGTTTTGTTCTGTTAATTCCGGAAAATCAAGAATCTCGAAAGCTGAAAGTAGTTCGAAAAGAGATTTTCGCCTATTCCAATGATTATTCTCTACTTGCACTGCTAACGTATTTGCGATACTATCTTCTGATATTATTTTCGCTGCTATTTCATTAGAAAGCCCTACATCTGAATTCAAACGTTTTACAAACGTATTGTGGAGATAACCTGCTATTTTGTAAAATATATCGACTTTGGGGAGTAACTTATTGTTTAACTGGTGATGTAACAATTTATATTTTTGTCCTAGAATCGCTTCGACTACCCAGCGAACTTTTATAACACGTCGCGCTTAATTTAATTCTGTGTAGTGAGCTGGTTACGCTTTCCCTTCAAAGCCGGCATCAAAACTGTATAACCGCATTTTTCTAAATCTAATTTTATATCACGAAAACCTCTAACCAACGATACAAATATCCCCTGATCTTAAAAGACTTGATAAACCAGTTGGATTCTTCAAAACAATCTTTAGAATCTCCGCGTCATTTTGGTTAGCGTAAAAGGGACCAAGTATATCGACTATATAACCATTTGTTGTGCAAATTGTAAAAGGTTTGCACAATGGTACCTTTTTTTGGCCGGAATATGATTTTCCCTGTTGCTCATTATTCGAACTTTTTTCATGTCGAATATATGTTCCGTCTAAAATCAGTACCAATTGGTCTGTTAAATTATATAATTGTTTAGCAATGAATGATGTTTCATTTTGAATCTAATTATTTCGAGAAATGGCCGCGAATCCGAAATGAAATGGTAGTGTATCTTTTTCGAATGAATTTAAAACAGATGTACAAAATTCCGATATTTATTGTTCGTCTTCCATTCCAAGAATTGCAGCTATCATTTTATTTGAATTCCCGGTACGTAATTTCAGTAAAAAACAACGATGGCTTGTGTAATAGTTTGCTGCTCAGAATTTCTTAAGGAAGTCAGCATTTCGCGAAGTTGCAATAGATTTTCTCACGTTAAACCCGTAAATACTTCTAATTGTTCTTCGGAGAGCGTAAAATCATCTACTTTATCTTTAATATGTGAAGTGTTGTTGACTGAAAGATATTCAAAATAAATACGTGATTCTTTGGTATCGATTATGTTAGTCTTAGAATGTACTTTTAAATTAGAAATATCTTGACATTAATCTTCCTAGTTTCGGCTGGTACATTAATGATACGTTTTGGTGCTAGAGGAAGAAGGTACTTCTGAAGAAATAGTTTCAGTGGAAGAAAATGTTCCACTTGCTTGAAACTACAGAATAATGAGATTCAAATGAAGAAAACGATTGGAGTACGGAAGGGGGTCTGACCGAAGAAAAAGTTTCGATTGCAGAAGAAACTTCTGTTGAAGTTTCTCCAAGCTAAAGAAATTCTTGAGAATTACTGAAATTCGTAGTTTTTACTATTTTATACGTATAAACGCGACACTTATTACACAATACATCACCTATATTCACTGCTCTTTTAACCCTTTGCACTCGAAGTTTTTTTTCATTCATATTACCAGCAACTCGAAGCGATTTTAGTGAAAAGATCATATTCACATGTAAGTTAATGATATTCGCATTAAAAGAAAAGTCATCGTTGTATGTTATTATTTTTTTAATTGTTTATGAATACAAATGTTATGATATATAAAAAAACAAAAAATTATAAAATTATTACATTTTGTAATCGTCCAAAGTGTGATACCTCTCGAAGCAATTGCCAATATGTAATCTTGGCTTTTCTAGACAGGTATCACAAAAATAATGGGTCTGCCGTCTTTCACCCGGAATTTTTCTATTGGAACACACTACACAATCTTTCTTGGTTCCAGAACGTATAATGTGTAGGTGGTTGTTGAGCCTGCCCTCCGTATTTGGCGTGTAAGTGTATTTTCGAGATGTGCTGTTTTGTCGAAAATTCCCAATCAATTGGTCCACCAACAATTTTACAAACTTCAAATGTGACATTGGTTTTTCATTTATTTTTTTAACAGAAGTGTACAATATGTATGAATTTACTGTACACATTTCCATCCCCCAGAAGAATAATTTCCTCCACCATTTCAGGGATTTTCTCAAAAAACAATATGTTGCAGCATATTGGTCGGCCCGATCTACTCCGCGCATATTTTTTGTGTAATCAATAACAATTTTAAGTTTTTGTATTCTGACTAATTCACCAGCACGTACTCTTCTATCAACCGATATCAAACCCGCTTCATTACGAGTACTTAACAAAGTTACAATCCTTTTGTCCTTCCATGCGAGAACTAGGGTTTTGCCTTTTCTGTAAGCCACTGTTTTTCTGTCTCTTACAAATTGCGGTTTTTTTATTACCATTGGTAAATATTTCCTATTTGTTTTTATTGTGCCGGTGAGGAAACAATTCATTTTTAGCAGTTCTTCAGCAAGGGGTATGCTTGTATAATACCTGTCGGTATACATGTGATAACCTTTAGCATTAGGAACATTGTCCAATAGTTTTCTATACAGGTCTAAGGGAATTCTGGAACTGACAGGCAGATCAGGTCTTATGAGATTTTCAGAAGTAATACTGCCGTAATAAGGCAAAACCGAATAAACATAACCGGTATTTGAGTCGGCCAGAACGTAAATTCTAATTCCCCATTTAGTGGGTTTAGCTGGATTATATGTCATAAAACATATTTTCCTCTTAAATTTTATAATGGATTCATCAACGCAAATCGACTGATAAGGTACAAAATGTTCGGAAAATTTTGAGTTGATGTATTGTAAAAAGTTATTAGCCTTTTGAATGCGGGTCCTTAAGCATGTATTTCTGCCTACTGGTGCATTTTTGTGTAAATGAAGCATCCAAAATATTTGTTGGAATCTATCTCGGGTAAATACGTCTGAAAAGAATGGAATTTTACTGGTGAATTTGGTACACCAATATTCCTGGAGATTTGCAACCGGCATGGTTCCCATATTCAAGATCACTCCAATGAAGGCCAGAAATTCTTTCCGATTAACATCACTCCATGTATTCCATATTGATCTCTTTAACAATTGCTTTCCTCGCAGTTTTGAATTTGCGTAATCATTTGTCTCTTTTATTATGGAATCAATCAATGTATCCGTAAAGTATAATCGAAAAAAATCTAATGGTTCTTTTATATCGTTGGAAATTTGTGGTCCGGCAATTCGAGGTGAAATATCGAAATCCGTAGGAGATGGAATATTATCCACTTCCGAAACATCTATCCATTCGTCATTTCCAGTTGAATCTGCTGTGTCTTCTACATTTTCTTCGGTATCACTTTCAGATCCCTCAATATCACTTTCAATTCTCGGTATGTATCGTCGTACAACAGGAAATATATCACTATCATTAGAATCGGATTCATGGTTTAGTTCAATATTGTCTGCGTTATCATGGGTAAGAGCGTCTATATTTGTTTAAAGACCTTAACCGCCCTAAGGGGGGTTATTTTAGTCTGACGTGGTCCGGATTACGAGGGAAAGGACACTGGGAAAAATTATTGAAATAAATTGATGCACCTGAATTCGCGAGCTGCGACCGTCATTTGTCACCAACAGCGAAACATCCTACAACTAGTTTTTACGATTTGTTTTTGTTCTTATGTTAAAAACTGAAAATTATTTGCATTGTCTCCGTAGCGGAGCCCTCGAGTTTGAAGACAAATTTTAAATGGCTCCGCTCCGGAGCCCTCGAGTGCAAAGGGTTAATAAAGCATTGTAGGCTTGCACTAAATTATACAGTATCAAGTAACAAGTAACAATAACAGTAAGAAGTCTCTTAACAGCAATGAAAAGATTAATTGTTTCTATTACCCACCAATGGCATCGTGCAAAGGTGGAGCGATTTATAAATTATAAATACATACAGTGTGTGTAGCAATTACTCTATGTAGTTTCGATAATAGTGGTACTCGTCGAAAAAATGTTTGAAACATAAAGATTTCTTACATCATGCGCATTTAATTATTGCCATGTCACCACAAATATGGCATCTTGGTTCATTTTCAACAGAATAGCAGTACTCAACAGGATTCTGAAATGCATTTGGTTTTAGATCTATACAGGGTATTCGGCCATTCCTGGGAAAAATTGTAATGGGAGATTCTAGAGGCCAAAATAAGACGGAAATCAAGAATACTAATTTGTTGATGGAGGCTTCGTTAAAACGTTAACAAAACTAAATTAAAAAATTTCAAATCATTCTGAAAAAATGTCGCTAAAGATTTTCCTAAGCAAGCTTTATATAGTATTCTGCGCGGAGGAGTCGAATTTATTTGGGTCTATTAGGATACTGAAGGTATCGGAACGCAAAGAGTTTAGCAGGTTTTTAAGGGATTTCAGGAAGTTTTGGATGTGATCAAAATTAAATTCGTCTTGGGGATCGGTTTTGAAAAACAAAAAGAATACCGGGTATTTGTCCTGAGGGAATGCCGTAGCATTCCCAACATTTAGTTTGTATTGTCGTACCTGTTCTATTGATAGACCTATTCGGTTTAACAGTCCCTCGGTGGTGTGGGAAGTATCGGTGCCGTTGATAGGGACGAAGTGAACGAGGTTATTTCGTCGTGTAAAAAGGTGGTCCTTCAAATAGAATACAGTAGGAACGATAGGGGAGGATTGCGTCGGTTCATTCATATCGGCGGTTGTGGTTAAAATTCATTTCCCGACATTAATTCTATTTTTGTCATTGATATCTTGTGCAGCTAAAAGGTTTTCTACGGGGTCTACCGGATTTACTACCGAGGTCACACCTCTGGATCTCTGTGCGGTCCTGGTCATCCCCATTCACACTTTCATCTGGCATCATCCGCCAAGATACACGCAAACCTCGGTCCACTAGGTTCGCGGAGAGTAAGGGGATGGGGCGCGTATCCTCAGGAACGCGATTTGAACTATACCGACGGCACTGTCTTTCCGTGTGCCCCGTTCCCCCGCATTGTCGGCATCTCGGTGTGTATGATTGGGGCCTATGAAATCAGTTATTAGCCTCGCGCCGACAGTCCGCGACCAAATGCCCCGTTTCCCCGCAACGGAAACAAGCTCGCTCATGTACTTCCGTCCTAAGTATCCGGTGCCGATCCCGGGGAATGTTCGCGGGTTTCGGGGTTCACGTAAAACCGGCTAGGCTTTCAATTCTGGAGGCTGACTTTATGACCGTTTTTAAATCCTGCAAATCGTCCCTCGATACTATCCCCGAGATAATGTCGCTTGGCAGGCCTTTTAGGAAATCGCGAACCGCATTCTCCGTGAACAACGCCTTGATCCCGACGAATTGCTCTGGATCGTAATTTTCATGCGCCGTCTGAATCCCACGATCTACAGTCCCATGTACCCGGTAACCGAATTCTTCGATAATTTCATGATCGTGACGCTGTACGCCCCGTAATTCGTTTTGCAAGTCGTTAAGGTTAAATCTCCGGGGATACGCGGATTTTATTAGATTTATTAATGCTTCTACAGTCCGGGGGGAATCGTCGCCTACGATGCCGCGGTAGATTTAGGTACTGTACTCGGCTCTGAATCAACGCGAGTAGATACGTTTCATCCTCGGCCCTAACCAACGAGTCTTAGATCAGCTAGGAGGAGCTAAATATTTTAGCACCTTAGATTTAGCCTCCGGGTTTCATCAAATCCCCGTAGATCCCGCGTCCAAGTCCAAAACAGCTTTCTCCACCCTCCACGGCCACTTTGAATTCAACCGGATGCCTTTCGGCCTGAGGAACGCGCCAGCCACCTTTCAACGAGTTATGGACCTCGCGCTATCCGGGTTGCAGGGAATCGAATTCTTCGTCTACATGGACAACATTGTTATTTATGCAGCTTCCATTTCGGAACACGCACGTAAACTGAGGGCCCTTCTGGCTCGGTTGCAAAATGTTGGATTAACTCTTCAACCGACGAAATGTCGTTTCCTGCAAAAAGAAATCGCATACTTAGGTCATAAAATTACCTGTGAAGGAGTGAAGCCCGACCCAGATAAAATTCGAGCTGTAAAAAATTTCCCAGTACCCCGAATCCGGAAAAACATTAAACAATTTCTAGGTCTGGTAGATTACTACAGACGATTCATCCCCGATATGGCTAAAACCGCAAAATCATTAACGAAACTTTTAAAGAAGGATGTACCTTTTCACTGGCATGTTCTCAGAAGCGACGTGTTGAATATCCACTAGCCCTGAATCGACAGCCTCGCGAAGGAAATGATGCCGGATGTTTATGTGCTTGGTCCAAGCGTGGAAAACTAGATTGTCTGCAAGTCTCTGAGCTCCAAAATTATCATTTGACAATTTTATAACGTCCACGCTTTCGCCGAGCTCGCGTAGAAAACGCCGAAGATAGACAGCCTCCTTGGTTGCCTTGCTGAGTGCCATATACTCAGCTTCGGTTGAAGATAAAGCCACGGTCCGCTGCTTCTTCGAATCCCAGGTTACGCACGCGCTATTCATAATGAATGCATACCCAGTAAATGACCTGTCATCAATACATCCAGCCCAGTCTGCATGGACGAATCCTTCTTTCGGCCGTTCGTTGCGCCGGTAGGTGATGCCCAGATCTGCTGTTCTTCGTAGATACCGTAGAACCCGTTCTGCTGCCATTCAGCGAGTCCGTCCAAAACATTCGTTGAACTGGCTCAGCAAACTCGCCGCATGAGCCATGTCCGGCCGCGTTGCTACGGATAAATACAATAATGTTCCGACTAACTCACGATACGACGGTTTCGGTCCATCGGATGGGGTCCAGACTTTCGTTCTCGTCAATTTTGTACCCACGTCGAGAGGAGTTGATACCGGATTTGCGTTCTCCATCCCGAAACGTCGCAAAATATCGCGAATATAGGTCTTCTGGGTCAGTCTTATGCCGCCCTGATTTCTCCGAAAATTTATACCTAGGCATCGATGATCACCTAGTTCCTTCATCGAAAAATTTTGGTGTAGCTCGATTCCGAAGTTAGTAATTTTATTCAAATTCCTAGACATAATAAGGATATCGCCAACGTATACGACGATCATTAACAGATCGTCTCCTTCACCCTTCAAATACAGATATGGATCGCTTTTTGAAGGGATCGCTCCAAGTCTTCGGAATTCCTTATCAAGCCGCTTGTTCCAGGCGCTTCCGACCTGCGTAAGTCCGTATAAAGGTCGATTTATACTATCCGTTTACAGCATGGCACAGCCGGCACGGTTCAGGCAAACATTCTTTCAAGTTGCTAAGATACGATTATTTATACGTAACGTCGCGGATCCGTTTCGTTACGTTACGTTTTGAACGTGCACATCATCCATTCAAGCACGTAACGTTTGCAGCATCTCCAGTTTGGGCAGACATTATTGCGAGTATTGGAATAGGAGTTTTTATGTCTAGCGTCACAGCATGTTCAGGCACGTTGCGTGTGTGGACAGGCAAAGATCAGTTTCTTTAACAGAATGTTTGAGTTCGGGCAAGCTCGAAGTCAAGGACCCCGACAAAAAAAAAGGTCTAAGATCCTTATCCGCTCGTATTTCTATCCATTTAGCTGAAATTGTGTATTTACTTTGACTCCACGTCTTCGATGCCAAGAACCACCAGCCTTCTTCCCAAACAGAAAATTCGTACTTCGCGCACTTCCCCTTCCATTTTAGAAAATAACCACACCTACTACCACTGTCACGAACCAATAAGCTAAAAAATTGTACACCCCCATCCCCAACATTTTTAACCAATAGCAACGCAACAGAACTTATATAAACCGCAAATACCCTCGAAAAACACAATTTCTCAGTTAAAAATGAGTACGTCAAACACAGGTGCAACGGAATCGCAAAGTATGAAAGACGAGAAATTAGTAGAGTTGGTGCGACAATATAGTTTTTTATATAATTAGGAAGAAAGAGGATACAGTGACAATGAGAAAAAGGAAGCTGCTTGGAGAGACATTGGGAAAATTATAAATTTAACCGGTAAGTAACATATAAATACATGTATTTTATTGTTCTTCATGAGGATACATATTTCTACGTTAGTTTCGTGTAGTATTAAAAAAATCATTAAATGCTTCCCTTAGATGAAACGCGGTTGAAGTATTGCTACCACCTTGCAACGGGAGATTTTGCATCGTTGTTTCCGAAGGTTCCATGCCCATATCCGATGGTCGAAAATCACGGGATGATAAAATATAATTATGTAAAATGCACGTCGTTAAAGTAATTTTATCAACATTTTGTAGGTGTAATTGCATTCGACGTAGATAAATTCGGAATTTTTGTGTTAAAATTCCGAATGCATTTTCCGATACTCGTCTCGCTCGTGAGTGTCGATGATTATAATATTGTTTTGCGGGATCATACATTTGTGGTTTTGGATACGGTCTTAATAAGTATCTTTTTAAAGGGAAAGTTTCATCGCCATCAATGTCACGAGGCATCACAGTATTAGTATCTGGTAATTTTGTATCTTCCGGTATATTCAATTTATTCTGTGCAAGACACTTTTGCTAATTTTGAATTACTGAATATACCTCCATCGCTATTCTTTCTGCATGATCCAATATCGACGGCTATAAATTTATAATTAGCATTTACCAAAGCCAATAGCACAATGGAAAATGTTTGTTTATAATTCTAATTGTTAAAGTACTAAGGGACTTTAACGTGGGTCCGGATGAGGGAACAGACAGGGAGAGAAATTATTACAAGTTTTTCAATAAATTTTTTATTTTACAAAAGTATCAAAATTTAGATGGTGCAAAAATGTAAAAACAAAACAAATAACGGAAACAAAAGCTTGGATTGGAGGGTGGCTCGTTCTTCGGCCCCGTCTCTTCTTTTCTGTCTCCTTTTTTTTACTGCGGAGGCTTTCTGCAACAAAAGAATCCGGCAAATAAATACTTTCGCGGACAAGTCCACAATCGCGTGCTCGTCAGCTGTTTCTCGCGCTCCAGCGACAGTCTGGTGTGCTTGGAGGGGAGAGCTGGCTGGCTATCTAGCGCTGTAGCTAGTGGACTGTAATTTTGCTCTTTCTCGTCGGTAAGATTCGTTTCCTACGATCTCACCGACGCGCACAACCGGGTAGACGAGGTTTTCCTCCGTTCTCCCGGGTTCTCTTCGCAATGCCACGGACGGGAAATCAAATGGTGGTTGTAAGGCTCCAAGAGGCTATATCCCGCGAGCACGCTCACCGTGCGGGTGGCGTATGGGCACCACCCACGCAAGAGGACGTCTTCTCCTGGTTCGGCTTCCTCGACGGCGACTCCTCAGAAGTAACTTGCGGTTTGCTCACGTGGTTGCCAAGCCAGCGATTCCTTCATCAAAGGATCGCCCGGCAGCCAGCCGTGGCTACCTCGACGGAGACTTCTATGTTCCGAGGAACTGGCCTGCGGCTCACCGGTTCAGGACTCAATCCCCTGCAATTCCAACCATCCTACGTACACAGCCCAGTGTGCTCTTCGCTCCACCGTACGCTTAGGATCTTCCTATTGCCCCTTTACGACGTTATATTGGAGCGGGTTCTCCGACGCCCGATGCATGGAGAGCACCACGATGTGATATCCTTCCTGAATATCTATCTTCCGGTTGCTCCTACGCCGTATAGCTCTAATGGGTCGAACCTGCCACCCCACCAGTCGGTGTCCCCTATATGGTACACCTGACGGGTGACTCGAGTGGATTGTCCGATCCCTTCGAACGGCGAACCACCACGAGGCGATACCAGTATGTCGGTATCAACCTTCCAGTGACTCAGACTGTATTAATTCGAAAGAGACTCTAAGTGCTGCGCACCGAATTCCAAACGTCACTGTCGCAGCAACGAACTGTAACGTTCAATCACAATCCTGCGTCCACGGTCGCGTTACGCGCGGCAAGCACTGCGATCGTTACAACGTCAGGCAGATTGTCCTTTTGTGGAACATCTCACGTCGCAATAACGAGATTTTCCAATAAATGAATGTCCGCAAACTAGACTCGATTACGAGGAGTGATTATGAGGATCTCATACTTCTTGGAGGATGTACGTTAATGGAGCGACATCGTCATTGACGGCCGCGGACTGGGTTTGTTCGCGTAACCGCAAAACTTGGTAGCGAGAATTCCTGCGAATTTAGCTAGCAAAAACGCGTAAATGGCCGCGGTTTAATTTTCTGTATGCTGAAAAAATTCAGCGCCAGCCCTGCCTTCTAGAATAACGCGAATTCAACATAGAAACGGGAATCGCGGCCAAGTTTCTCCGTCCTGGAGGAACACAATATTTAAACACAAATTGACAGACAATCGGAATTTTTACAAATGGTTGGAAAATATAATCGCGCTAGCCGTCGTGTTATCTGGAACTACCAATAATCTCAACCGTACGTCATTACGGTCTACCTTTACTTCCTTCTGGGAAACCCCCTTAAGGAGCCATTCTACTTTGTAGGTAAGAAAAATACATGTTTCTTAATAATTTCTTTTTTGCGTGCTATTAAAGAGCGATTAATTCCGGGTTTTGTGGATATATTTATTATATATTTAACTATATTCACGAATTTTTGCAACGCATAATATCTGTTAATTACGCTGTTTTTGTTGATCAACGAACAACAGTTTTTATGAACGGCGCCTGACTGCATAGGTGATATCTTGCGAACGAGTTATCCGAAATCCAAAAACCGAAGATATTCTTAATATAGATAAGTTTGGTTATGACATGAACTAGGATCTTCTCAAAAAAACGAAAAATGGCAGCTATTTTACGAAAAAATATTGAATATTTTCTTATATTCGCTTGCTTTTTTGTTGTAAAAGAAAACATATTGCACATATCGCAAGTATTCTAGTTCATACCATACAGAGACCAGTTCTAAAGATACTATATAAATTTGATGTTCATATCTTGAATGGTTTTCATGTTGTCGTCTACGTAGTGCTGAAAAATATAGTTTCGAGAAAAACAGCTTTACAGTTTCACGTCCAGTTGTTATACCTGCGCGTGGTACATTTCAACAGGCTATAACTTCGTTAATTTTCTGAATTTCAATTTAATATTTGATAGATATATTTTCGAGACTACATATTAAAAGAAAATGCAAAAGACATTCGATTTTTTAAATCTCACAAAGTAGAAAGGCTCCTTAAGAATCTTGCGTTTTCTTGATTTAGTCAAACAGAACAGCTGGAATCGTGGAACCAGTTAGAACACTTTTTCGATACACGATTGAATACGAGACTCTGTACTGCTACTACTTTTTACTGTTTCTCGTTGTAAAAATTTGTGAAAATTACTGTAGGAATAATAAATATATATGCGATATGTCGATGCAAGAAAAATACCAAAGGGAACATTAAAAATACGCGTTTTACAGTAGAAAATCCCCTGAAGATCTCATGTGCAATTCTATTCTTTTTTAATCTCAAAGATGAAAAAAATGAGGAAAGATTGATACTTAAAATTCAAAAAGCTGTCAATGGTTAAAAAATTAAGATGTTCAATGTTTTTTAGCTCGGACTGTAATTGTATCTTCACTAACTAGAATACGTTTTGATTTCTTTGTTTGAGATGAGCGGGACAGTCGCTATGATGTCAGCCATCCGGATCTGTTTTTCAAAAGAGCCTATACATTTCATTTCAAGTACGTATGTCTGCTACTAACCGCGCCGATAATCGAGTGTAATGTTGTACTATTTTATGGAACCTGACAACTGTTTTGACTGCAAGACAGTATACGGGGTAAATTTTCCAACTGCAGAACCGCTAGAAAGATTTTCGACCGTAAGTTCAAGTCTCTTTTTGGATCTAATTACTTTTTTTTTATTCGTCATTTTTTTCAAGTGTTAACTATATAACAATGGTCCATATTTACATATAAATGTTCTAAGAGTATTTCAGAAATTTCCCTAAATTTTTCACAAATAACGTAAATGTATCGAAATAACTAGAAAACTATGAGGTATACTAATCATTATCGACGGGCGAATTATGTTCTAATCGGATCTTGAAATCAGGATATAAAACGTAAATGTAAAATTACATTGAAATTCATTAAGTTGTTTAGACTCAATCGTATTAATAATATAGATACATAAACGCACATTCATAAGCATAGCAAGACAAAATTTCTTATTTTTTAATAGTTAAAATGTGATTAAGGAACCTTGAAACAAGTATTTCTGTAAAAAAAATTTTCAAAATTTGCTTTCATTCTGCTACTTTGCTGCTACATCCATATATGCCTGCGTAGGTAGGAAAGATAAATGCCTGGGCGGCAATAGAGTGGACCTTAGTTATACTTAATGACAAATTTTTTTCGGAACAACCCCAGGAATTGTCAAAATTTTTTATTTTTGTAACCCGTTTTTCTTCATTAAATCTCCATCTATCACTGTCGTACATTTCAATACCTCCTTGAATTCGTCTTTTTACACTCTTATAAGGATACAAAAACAAAATTTTGAATTTTTCATTTTTTATAAATTGTGATTCTAAAATTTCAAAAATTAATTGCGAGAAAAGAATATACTTTCTCACATTATATTTACTTCGTTAAATGGGACTATTTTTACCTATATCATTTTTTTATATGTTTGTATATAACGAAGATATTTAGTGTTTCTATTTCAATCATTATAACATATAGAATCAATGCAAGGGAATATACCGTATAAAATAAATAGCCTTGAAACTAAAAAAGGAATATGCAGTGAAATGAGAAATGAAAATATAATACATCAATTCGTTGCTGTCGGTCTGAACTTCGTACAAACATTGCGCAGAAATTGCGTTCAAAATTCAATGACTCCGAGCTTAATGCGATTATGGTACTTTGGAACGGAAAACTTTTACCAGCTTTACATGGGACAGGAAAAGTCAAGAGATTACCAGTAATTATCACTTCTAGAGGTGTCGAACGATTGCTGTGGATTCTCATCATTCCACGTAACAGTGGGAATGATCAAGCCTCTGCGGTATATGACTCATTAGAAGAATGGTGCAACAAAGTTCAAGCACTTTGCTGTGACACTACATATTCCAACGAACACTGGACGTTTCCAAGGAGCTTGCGTTCTGCTTGAACAAAAATTAAACAGGGATATCTTATATTTACCCTGTAGGCGTTGTATATATGAGATTATTCTACAGAATGTATTTAACGAAAAACTATCAAAATCTTTGGCTCCCAGTGCTCCGCTATAGAATAAATTTCAAGAACCATAACCAAAAATGGATAAATTGAGATTTGTATCCGGAATTGTAAACAAATATGTCCACCAAACAATTCAAACTACAGTAGTTCTAGAAATGATCCAATTTTCAACAAATATTCTAGAAAATGAGCAACAGTTACGAGAGAACTATAAAGAAATTCTTGATCTTGTTGTTACTTTCATAGATGTAACTCCACCAAAAAATATAAGTTTTCGAGCTCCAGGAGATTTTTATGACGCTCGATGGATGGTGAAATCTTTGTATTGCTTGAAAATGTATTCATTCAAGGAACAATTTAATTTAAGTGATAAAGAAGAAAGTGGAATTAGAGATATTTGTTTCTTTCTCGCCAATGTGAATTTAAAGACATGGATTAAAAGTTCAGCGACGATGGTAGCTTCACGCCAAGATTTGGAATTCATTGCAGAACCTCGTTCGTTTCATGAGATTGGTAAAGAAGTAAGCAAGGTAGAAATAAAGAAATTTTTCAACTATTTGTGGTACTTAACATCGGAAGCATTAGCATTATCTTTTTCCGATAACAAAGTGGAAAAGGATAGTAAGTTATGAGTGCTGGAGGCGATGGATCAACAAGACCATAGATTACTCTAGCAAGAGACTAAAAATTGGTACTGAAGATATACAGAATTATATTAAGATAGGACTGGACCATTTTGTTTTCTACGAGGCTACAAGATTTTTTCATAGAATTTCCATGTCAACTGGATTTTTAAGAAAAGATCCTGACACGTGGGAAGATGATGACGATTATAATGACACTACTAAACGTGAAGTTAAACTTATGGAAGAATACAATGAATTATTATCCAAAAATGAGGAAGAGAAACAATTTTATATAATAAATAATTTCGGAACATCGAAAACAATTTCCTAATGTGATAAAACATACTTTGTGAAAGATATTAGAACACAATAAAAATTTCATTGTTTACTCTCCTAGATATTCCTTCAATGCTTCAGAATTGCTTTTTGTATGTCATATTTTCTACTATAAATAGACTGTTTAAATAGAAATATGTAAATTCTATACATATCGTCGTTATTTATGAATATGTAACAAAATTATTCGAACATAAATTTGATGAATCAAATGTAACCCTCAAATAATAGATTTTTTTTCAAAGTCAATTTTTGAAATATCATTCTTTTTTTTTTTTTTAATGCAATGATCTATTTTTTGTCCATATTTTCATACAGTGTAAAAAGACGAATTCAGCGTTATACAAAACTGTATAGAAACTGTATATTTTTTTTAATGCAATGATATATTTTTGTCTATATTTTTATACAGCGTAAAAAGACGAATTCAGCGATATACAAAACTATAAAAACTGTGAATTAAAACGGAGAAAAACGAATTACGAAAATAAAAAATTTTCAATTTTTATGTGCAACACTTTTTCATCTAATGTCATAATCCTAGGGGGTGTTCCAACAAAAATCCCAATGTTTAAAAATGTGTGGCTGAACCACAGACGAGGTATACGAGTAGACCTGACAATTCGGAGGTGATTTTAGTGCCCTCTTCGAATTAATATTGATGGGCAGACAACTGTAGTATATGCGTAAATGCATGTGAATTGACTATGGGAGGGATTGAAAAAGGCAATCCAGTATAGTAATGCCTACATAAATGACCAAGCTCGGGACCGACTTCGGTCATTTATGTGGGCATGGTTAGTTCTCAGAATTCAGCAGAGATATGGAAGGAGGATAAGTGCGAGTAAGGTACAATAGCTTGCACCCGGAACCATATATACAATGTATCGATATCGACCGGCGACGTCAGGTTATATTCGACATGCTCGATGTTCAAAGCCGCTTGGCTTCTAAAAATTGGTGGGGATACCTCTGGTCATAAACATTCGGCATTTATGTGGGCACTACTATATTATCAGATGGCAGGCCGGTGCCCAAAGGAAACTACCCCTCCACTTAACCGCAATAATGCATAGACACCTTGTATATGAGTTCTGGCGCTTCGGATAGCTTCGGGGATTCGAGAAGGAAGGGGAATGTGAGTCTTTCCCCTTCTTTCTGTCAACACAGTTGAAATTCGACCTCACATCATGGGTATGCAATTTCGAATCTCGACTGCCCAGGCATTTTTACTTTCCAATCTATACAGGTTGTTCGGCCAACCCTGGGAAAAATTTTAATGGGAGATTTTTGAGGCCAAAATAAGACAAAAATCAAGAATACCAATTTGTTGATGGAGGCTGCTTTAAAAAGTTTTTAACATTTAATGTTCCGCCCGTACAGAATTTTTTTCTCGAAAATGCGCAAGATTTCGGGGGTATGTCTATTCACCAGAAATGATTGTAATTGGCCCCCGCAACCAAAAATAATTTTTTCAGAACGATTTGAAATTTTTGAATTTAATTATTAATTATATAAAAATTTTGTTATGGAAATACATGTTTTAAGACCCCCTGATCATATGTTAACTATTTAAAAAAGAAGTAATTTTTGTACTATGCTTATGATCGTGCGTTCATATAGTATCTATACTAGTAATACGATTGAGTTGAAACAACCGAATGAACCTCATTTCAAGGTTTGATTAGACTTTGAACATAATTAGCCCGTTGATAATAATCAATACACCTTTTATAGTTGTTAAAAAGCTGACACTTTTAACGACAAAGTCCGGATAGAGGGATCGGTGTTTATGTGGGAAGTGAATGAGAGGCGTTTGATTTTCCTTTTAAAAAACGTTTATTAAAAAATGAAAAATAAACTATTGTAGAAAAATCAATCGCTGTGAAAATAAACAAAAAAAAACGGAGAACAGAAATCCTGATATCAATCCCAGACCGGTTGCCGAACTCGCCGTGCCTGGTTGAGGTAGATTCTGATTCCTGTGAACAGAAAAACACGGCTATGGGTTAGCATACGAAAACACGTTACACGTATATTCGCTGCGTTTGTTTCCGCGCGCACCTGGCTTCGTTATTCGAACGTACAGGAACGAAGAATTTCTCTCGTTCGTAAAGTACGACCTCTCTAGTGGACTGTGAGGGGGACGCGGAGGAAGCGTGTGCCGACTCAGTCGGCGGTCGAGGTTTCGTTGCGGTGAGTGACGTAGGCTGGGTTGTCGGTTCTTAAAATGTATTTATTTCTAACTTAAGGGGGGAACCTCATGTAAATGGTCTGTTTTTCAAGAATTTTTTGTGAAAAATGTAACGCATAGATTGATTTAAAATTTTAGGTATCATTTATTGATATTATAATGTAACATGAGTATTTTTTTTAAGCCGTAATTGTTAATAAGGACGGTATAATGGCGGCTTGAAAATGGCATTTTGTAAATGCGCCGTTGCAGCGTACAGGTTTCAAAAATGATCCGAAACCAAAAAATTAAGATGGATTCTTTAGTTTATGGAAGAACGCTCAGCATGACGTTTTTCTTTTGTTAAAATTTGCAAAATTACAAGAATGGCGAAGTTTTGAAGAAAAGAAGGATTTTTTTGTTATGAATAATTGTTAATAGCAGTGTTTTAAATACAAAAATAAAAAATCGGAGCTCGTCATGCTGAGGCCAATTATTTATAGAATATTTGTGCCAAGTTTCATAATGATCGAGTGATTAGTTTTTGAGCTTTGTTGCACCGCGTGCGAAATTTTGCGTTTCGAGAAAAACGCGTTTAAAGTTTGAGTAACAGAAAAATCGTGAAAAATTCGTAATTCATTTCAATTTATCGTGGTTTTTTACTAATCTACTTCCAGGGTCATGGAACAGATCTTCCTCTTCTTCGGAAAGTTGTGATTTAGCCATTTTTTCTTCTTTTAGAGAAGCGTGAGCCTCTTTTGTGGAATGAAGACTGCGGCGCTACTGCTGTTTAATACGGCGTTTATTTTCACGATCAATGAATGTTTTATTCTGCTGTCCAATTACTATACTGAGCTCTTGCATTATTTGAAGGACGAACGAAAATCCTTCGTTGAATATGCCGGCAGCTAAACTGTATGGCCACCTAAACATCTCTCCAACAAATCATCTCGTGACAAATCTTTGTAAATTGGACGAATATGTTTTTGCATATCTTCATGTAATGGAGGTGGATGGTCAAATTCTTGTCCCAAGGACTATGCAACGCACCACTTACACCACGAATCGGCACCAGGAGAACAGTCGTCGTACTGCAGTTTTTCATTTGTTGAAGATAGATGATCTTGCACTTTTCGACTCATTTTCACTGTTGATTACACGGTCTCTTGGAGTTACTTCTATATTTCTTCGATGTCTGTTTCTGAACGTTCTGAGCGTTCCGAGCTGCTTCATTCGTAAAAGTCTCTATTCGACCGCCAGCAGAACGCTCGCTTCTCTTCGGGAAGATTTCGCTCTCCTCTCTTTCCGAAATCGACACCTCATATCTCTAAAACCTAAACATCCGTCGCCCGACTGCGGTAATCGCTTATACAACCATAAGACCAAGTGTCCGACGAGCATTCGACTACCCGAGGCGCTGCGCCCATTACAACCATTTACTTTATTTTAAAAATGAGGTACAAGGAAATCTCTGATCAGTTTCTAACTTTTTTATCGTATTCCTGAGGAAATTTCCTATCAATTTAAGCAAAAAAAAAAAAAAATGCTCCTTTGGTTCAAGGGTACATTTGACCCCCTTATTCGGCTATACCCTTCTGTAGAATGGTAGATTCTGCTTCCCTGTTGCTGAAAGTATTCTCTGTTGTATGAAAGTATTGGGTTCACATTTATTAATGTGAACGTCGAAAGTCAAGAAAAAAATTGACAAAATTCAGCCACAGAATCGCATTCTTTTTAGGTTACTAAAAGAGTTGTGCGATTCCAATACTGACCAACGCGCGCTGCATTGGACCTTCCTCTTTCGAGTAAGACCTCATCCGACCCAAAATCTGCTCATATAAGGGCAAAATCTCTTATTTGGTAATTGCATTCCCAAATGCGAGTTCCGCCATTACATGGGTAATAACAGAGCAAGTCACGTGACAAATTTAATTCAGACAGTCGCTACGAGATGGCGCCTAATCAGGAGGACTGTGAAGGTGAAACCACAGCAAAAGTGGAGCGTTATGTTCGATTCGTACGCCCCTCCCCTCCGCCGAGAAAGCATGATGCCGACAGCGAATCGTTCGCTGTCCGGCACGAGCGAAGACGCGGCGAGCGAACGGCCGAACAGCTGATGGGTGAATAACCCAGAAAGTGAAAAACGATAGTACGCAAGGAAGAAAGATTGAAAAGTTCCGCAACCGCCGAACATAGGTATGAATGTATTGAAAAAAATAAATACGAGTGTGTATTGTCGAAGTATTAGCGGAGTGATTTTATTAGCGAGAGAGAGATTAGTGTGACTACAAATAAAGCATTTATGAAGTTACTTGCTGTGTTTTACAAACAACCACGGTCCCTGATAATCCCACATTAATTTTTGTAAAAACCGTACGCGATAAGGAAAAACAAATTTGGGATTAGTATTGAAAAAAAGGACAAGATATATTACATACTATTATTTATTAAAATGAAATGAATAATGTGGCCCATCTCCTCTTCCTCCTCTTCCTCCTCTTCCCCCTCTTCCCCCTCTTCCCCCTCTTCTTCCTCCATACCTCAAGTTCCGCACGAGTTTCTTCAAATCGCTGATCTGAAATAATGAAGATGTTAATGTAATATTAAATGTTGCAATGATGTACAAAGTACAGACCTCACATTGTCATACGAATGTAAGAAATGTGGGTAATTATTTAGATTACGGACGGTACCTCCGATTTCGGTGATTTTTCAATATGTTATGGAAATCAACATTTTAAACAAGTTTTTCCTATACATATAACCGCCGCTTGGCCTTAGTTTTCGAGATATTTTCGAAAAACTGTCGGAACTAATACATTAAATTCTGCCTGATCGTGTGCATCCATGTTACACTTCACGCGTTACTATGCGATCGCCGCTTTTCTACTGTTTTGCAGGCAGCAGCACACCCACGGACACCAATCCATAGACATATATATAACGGGTGGGCTTAAAAATCAAATTTATCTAATTTTAGTGATTTTGAATAGAAGTTTATGTCTAGTCGCCGTTAGGCGACCAGAATATTACCTTCGACTCTAACGTAACCTAATTCATTGATTAGGAATATTAGATTAGATTAGGTTAGGCTATTTTCCATTCCCGGCTGCCTCACGGCAATGTATTAGTTCCGACAGTTTTTCGAAAATACCTTGAAAACTAAGGCCGAGCGGCGGTTATACATATAATTATACAGGGTGGTCGGCCACCCCTGGGAAAAATTTTAATGGGAGATTCTAAAGGCCAAAATAAGACGAAAATCAAGAATACCAATTTGTTGATGGAGGCCTCGTTAAGAAGTCATTAACAATTAAACTGAAAAATTTGAAAATCTTTCTGGAAAAATTATTTTCTGTTGTGGGCGTCCATTACAATCGTTCTTGGTAAATAGATATACTCCCGAAATCTTGCGCATTTTCGAGAAAAAAATTCAGTACGAGCGCAACTTTAAACGTTAATAACTTTTTAACGAAGCCTACATCAACAAATTGGTATTTTTGATTTTAGTCTTATTTTGGCCTCTAGAACCCCCCATTAAAATTTTTCCTAGGGGTGGCCGAATACCCTGTATAACTCGATGGTACGCCAGAAAATACTAAATAATATCAAATAGATTTTGTGGGTGGACAAAAGTATTGGTACATGATGTTAAATGTAGTATATCTACATTTGTTTGAAAAATTTCCGATCGTCGGTTTAAAACGTAGCTATGGGACTCCCCGATTGTCATTTTTAACAACGATCATCCTAAAGTTTAGTCGTCTAGCAACAGGGAAAGTAAAACAAAGTAATAATCTCAAGAAAAGCAAAAGAAACGACAAATGAAGAGAGAGAAATAATACTAAATTTATATAAAAAGCAAAAATCTTATAGTGAAATATCACAAATTGTTAATAGAAGTCGTTTTACTATTAGAAGCATCGTAAAACGATTTATAAATGAATCAGATTTTGATAGTGTGAATTGTTAGGGGGAGGAGGTTTGAAAATACCTCGCCTAACGGGGGTCCGGATCTCGAGGGAAGGAACAGACGGAAAATAAGCGGTACAATTATAATTTTATTTTCGCTTGATCGCCTTATGCGACTAAGCCGTTTATTTCGTTAAATTTGACTCTTAAATACAGACGATAGAAGAAATTGGGAAAAAAACTCAGACGTCTGGCTGACGTCTAGAAAAACCCTCGCGTCGATCGGTCTGATGGCTCGCGTCGCGCTGTTATGGAATAGAAAGAGAGAGACGAATTTAGGCGTTAAATACCTGACAACGTTAGTCACGTTGTGTGTCTTACTCTTTTCTGCACGCTCCTGGTTTGTGCTTGTCGCACTCAGGAGCGGGAATCTCAGCCGCCGCGATCCGCAGCTAAGCGAGTGGACTGTATATGTGAGCGTTCCCTTTAAATCGGGAATCGCTCTGTTATTGTTACGAGATCGGGGTTTGTATCCAGCTTCCTCCGCAGCCTTAAGAGAGCGGAGAGTTTTCTCCGGTCTCGGGTAATTAAGAGGCGGCCGAATTTAAAAACGTCCCGTTATCTAGTGAGATTTAATCTCATTACTTTGACGACTGCAACTCTTGATTGTCGCAGGAGAGGGTGAATAGAGGGAGGTTGTAAGGCTCCAACCGTCACCCGGTCCTCGGTCCCTTACCGTCTTCGTATGTGCGTACGGAACACAGTGTGGTGCAGTCTTTCAACGGCGTATTTGACGACTTACGTTGAGACTATCACACCACGGCGCTTTGTGAGTCGCGTTCTACGCACAGTAGCCGTACAGGACTGGCGGTCAGTGAACAGCGCTCTAGCAGGTCGCCGGAAGCTGGGCTTGGAATAACTCGTCCCAAGCTCCGACTGGAAGACGGCAAGTCCACTCAGGGTATACACGCCACGAAGGCCCCTATAGGTGGGAGCAAGACCGTTCGAAAAGCAAGGGAGGATCGAGTTCTAATCTCGATGCCTCTCGCACGACCGCTGTTTGCAGCAATACGTGGAAAATTCGGGAACTCGATGATATCAACGAGTTTCCCGCAGTCTTTTAACCGGGTCGTACTCACGACCGAATCGATTAACTAGCTGATTCGACAAACGGAATTACACGTAGGTTACTGGTATGAATTTGCTTACGCAATCTAACCAGTAAAGCTACGGCTATACGTCGCTTGTCCGCTTAACGAAAGTTCGAATAACTCGAACTATTCGAATCTGCGATAGAATCAGCCGATGTGTCACAAAATGTTTCCTCAACGAAAGCTCGAATAACTCGAAGCGATTCGGAGATTTTGGGAATTCTGCGGAGCGTGATCGTTTACCGATGTGCTCAAGGCAGGATCCTGATTAAGAGTGACGGACGAGCACGAGCTGCCAAAAGTTACGCGTGAGAGGGGGAATCCTCCGACACGCGGCGCTGTCGCCGTGTCTTTCGTCCGTCTTTTTCTAACTTATAAACGTACCTTTTCTCTGTACTCGTACGTTGAACTAATTGTTCGAACTCGTACGTTACTTGGTCGATCGCGTGACTTTCAGAAAAAACCCGAAAATTATGGTTTTTCTAGTCTATATTGTGTCGCGTAACGGACGCCGCGACCGAGAGTCCTCTGGTCGGTTACGTACCTCGAAATCAACATTGTTTAACGAATTTTATGTTATGTTCAAATACCTCGAATTAATGCGATATTTAAACACAAAATGGTCTTCCTCCCAAGTTATCTGTTAGAGAAAAACGCAAAATTGTACATGAAGTGAAGAAAAATCCCAAATTAAACTCCTCAGATCTCGGAATGATATTAAATAAAGAGTGCCAAAGAAGGAAGTTTGAAAACTGTGGAGGGGGTATGAAAAACTACCGCATATTCTGCGTGTATTGCACGAAGAAACCCATACATATCGGAAAAAAATCGACAGATGAAGGTTGAATTTGCCAAAGAATTTATAACGAAGGATTCTATATTTTCAAGGAACGTACTGTTTTCAGATGGAAGCAAATTGAATATATTTTAATCGCATGGTAGAATATTAGTTTGGAGAAAGCCAAATACTGAAATGAATGTACGAAATTTACGAACGAATGTAAAACATGGAGGTGGTGGAGTTATGGTGTGGGGTTCTATGGGAGCGTTTGGAGTTGGCAAATTAATGTTTATAGATAACATTATGGACAAATACACATATTTAAATATATTAAAACAAAATTTCTTCATATGTGAGGAAATATTAAACCTTCCGCGGAATTTCTATTTCCAACAAGATTGCGAAATATTCATTTATAATATTTCTCATTCCCTAAATACACCACCCCAAAGTCCAGACATGAATCCTATCAAATATGTCTGGAACGAGTTAGAAAAAAAGATTAGAAAACATCATATAATAAACAAAGCAGACTCGAAGAATGTTGTTTTAGAAGAATGGAACAAAATCGAGCCGGATTTTACAAAAAAGTTAGTTGATTCGATACCTAAACGATTAAAGGATTAATATGTAATTCCAAGTCATTTTTAAATGTTTTTATTCGAGTGTGCCAATACTTTTGTCCACCCGTAAAATGTTCCATAAATACATTTTTGCTATTATTTTGTGAATCAATGCATATATATTATTCCTCCTGTTGTGTAATAAGCTCAAATAGGTAATAAACGAATATATAAAAAAAGTATTTCCTTCAAATCAATTTATTTAGTATTTATAAGCATTTGTACCACCATAACCATACTGTGCCAATACTTGTATCCGACATTGTATATGCTTCTGACATATCACACGCTTTAGTGCAGATGAATTGAAATATCGCACGAAAATGATCTTCTCGATTTGCCTGACGCCAAAGAAACAATCCACAGGCATGCGCGGGCACGACACGCGTTTTCAAACTTCACCAAGTTCCAAGTTTTTCCCGGGCCGATGACGTATCGCTCGGTCCTTGGTGCAAGTGAAATAGGAAATATTGAGTGACTGAGAAGGGTAGTTTGGGCCTTGCCTACCTTCGAGGGTAGCAGAGCCTCCATCGCCAGTCAAAATCGAGCTGCCGACCTGGAAAGTACCTCGTAAGTACCTTGTCGCTTACTACCCCTATGTGTATGTATGTGCCGGTCATGGTGAAAGTGGTGTAATTACAAATTTCTTACGTAGTGCATTTTACATATTTCTTGTATATTATATCGCGATAGTGCACTTTCTCTTTGTTTAATTTTAACGAACACCACTTTTTTAATGACGTAGACATGTATATATTTTTCTTGAAAGCCGAGACCCTATTTAGACATGTTTCGGTTAAAGTTTCATTACCGAACAGTGGAAATTTGAAAAAAATATTTTTATTCATTCTCCCTTTCTTGTTAGATGGAGAAACAATCTACAAGTGTGGAAAGAGAGGAGGCGCAACGGAGCCCAATCCGGGAAAGCGGCGCGTCGCGACGCAGCCAGACCGCAGAAGTTCATGGGGCACCGTCGTAGCATGAATTCATCTTATACCGAGATTTATCCCAGCGCTACTGGAAGGAGGTATGTATAGCCATAATCATGCATTTCGGTAATTATTTAGATTACGGACGGTACTTCCGATTTCAATGATTTTTGAATATGTTATAGAAATCAACATTTTGAACAACTTTTTCCTATACATACAGGGTGTTCGGCCACCCCTGGGAAAAATTTACATGAGCGATTCTAGAGGTCAAAATAAGACGAAAATCAAGAATACCAATTAGTTGATGGAGGCTTCGTTACAAAGTTATTAACGTTTAAAGTTCCGCCTGTAGAATGGCAACCTGCGTACAGCTGCGTTCGCGCGGAAGGTTGCGGCAGGCCAGTGCTAGTGGTTCTCACGCAGCATGCAAAATTCTACTTACCGACGCTATCGACAGCCTTAGATTTTTGTCCATTTAGGGAAATGCGAACACCTTACGTTGAATAAGATTCAACCTGTCTTATGAAAATCCAGAAGGGCATATCAAAACTCGCCCGACGAGATTTTCACAGAGAAAGGGTGAATGTCACTTCCGATACCATAACGTTATGCACAAAAATCACCCACACGCGATCATACACGCGCCACAATCGTCCACAATGTCCGTAAGTATCCACAAATAATCCTTTCAGGCACTAACCACTATGCAATTAAATAAACACGCACCGCAATTACGGTATTCGTGAGTGACTATGTGTACGTGCACCACGATTGTTCCGAGTTACTTACGAATAGAAACGTTATTAATTTTTCAAATACACTTTAATTTAAAAATGTAAAAAGGAATTTAATATTCGCTGATTGTTTATATCACTGTATTTCTTACATGCTCGATAATACATAACTGAATGAAATATCTCTAAAATGTGTCGCGTGAACTGTCTTGACTGATTCTTTTTTACGACTAACTAGCTGGCCGAACACGTGCCGATGTTGCCCTTTGTCTCCACTGAGCGTAGAGTGCATGTGTTTGTGTGTATGTGTGTGTTTGAGAGAGATAAGCGAGGCGAGTGACGTAGAATCGGGGTCCTTTTCGGCATTTGTTTCTCAGAACCTCGTCGATCGATGGCACAGTCAGCTGCTAGTATTGTTACATTCTTCGACGTGAACGCAAATCGATGGGAAAATTTCATTTATCCTACGATTCCTTTTTACATTTTTAAATTGTAGTGTATTTGAAAAATTAAGAACGTTTCTATTCGTAAGTAACTCGGAACAATCGTGGTGCACGTACACATAGTCACTCACGAATACCGTAATTGCGGTGCGTGTTTATTTAATTGCATAGTGGTTAGTGCCTGAAAGGATTATTTGTGGATACTTACGGACATTGTGGACGATTGTGGCGCGTGTATGATCGCGTGTGGGTGATTTTTGTGCATAACGTTATGGTATCGGAAGTGACATTCACCCTTTCTCTGTGAAAATCTCGTCGGGCGAGTTTTGATATGCCCTTCTGGATTTTCATAAGACAGGTTGAATCTTATTCAACGTAAGGTGTTCGCATTTCCCTAAATGGACAAAAATCTAAGGCTGTCGATAGCGTCGGTAAGTAGAATTTTGCATGCTGCGTGAGAACCACTAGCACTGGCCTGCCGCAACCTTCCGCGCGAACGCAGCTGTACGCAGGTTGCCATTCTACAGGCGGAACTTTAAACGTTAATAACTTTGTAACGAAGCCTCCATCAACTAATTGGTATTCTTGATTTTCGTCTTATTTTGGCCTCTAGAATCGCTCATGTAAATTTTTCCCAGGGGTGGCCGAACACCCTGTATACTCCGGGGGTTCGGCAGGTGCCCCGGAGGTGGTCGCTTGGGATTGGGCCTCCTCCCCCAACCATGCATCCCATCGCCGCGCACCATAACTTAGGATTGGAGGGCGATTTTATAGAGTCGCCATACTCGCGGTCCCGGGCGGTTAAGCCAAGGCCCCCGTTCCTCCTGTCGTCACGTACCATTCACAAAACCAAAAAAGGAATTGTGAATGGGTCTTTGTGACGACCAACAGGAGGCTTACGGTGTGATAAGCATCAGGTACCTCGGGGTCGCTACGCCCCGTACTGCGGCCGACGATTGCTGGACACAGCCCCTGAGGGAGTTTTTTTTTTATTTCTCGTCTTTTTTTTTTTTTTTTTTTTACCTACCCTGCTGCACCCCAGCAGGGACCTCAGGTAGCCCTTTCGGGCACTTCTCGTTATTTTCCGTCGGAGAGGTTTTCCGACGCCCCGTGGGTCTACTACTACACAGGCGGTGTCGTAACTCACCGGGCTAACGCCGTGCTGCCTTGGCACTCTCTAGTCTTGAGAGTGGGCCCCGGAGGGCATTCGCTGTGCGAGGGGTGGCGCGAATCACCCAGCCTTGACTGCACTGTTCGTGTAACAATCGCCTTTCTGTTATTCGTTTACTTCTCCTGCTCACTGGGCCAGCAATGCCCACTGTCCCAACGTCCTGAGCTGTCTCTTCATCATCTCTTCAATCCATAGCATATTCTTTGTCAGTGAAGATAATCCGACTCCTCTTGTACTGATCGCGCGCATCATCGCTCGCGTCGCCCATTTCTTTATGTCTCCCCCGTATCGTGGTCCTACCCTGTCTGTTAAGGGACTGGGGTGTGACCATTCGCCAGTTAGGTACCCGGTATACACCCTCAGGCTCATCCTCTTCCGTGCCATGTTGAGTATAGCTTCCGACCCAGGTATACATGATTCTATCTCTCTCTTCTCAGCAACAAGTTTCCTTTTGTAGTTGTCCCGCAATTGCACTGGGACATGTTCGACATCCCAGAATAGCTCCGACCTGGGTAAGATAATCGGGCTAGATGGCGGTGCTGGTTGCACCGGGGCTACCTCGATGAAGCTAGAGTGAGCATCCCCCACGAGAGTGGACTCTCTCAGGCCCCACGTGGCAGCCAACTGGCTTGTTACAGCCTCTCTTTCCCCTTGGTCAAGGTCCCATCCTAGTCTGGCAAACCGCTGTCTCCATGCTCCGAGGTCATTATTCACTATCCTCATCTCCTTCATTGTCTTCATGGTGTATAATTTCCCGTCTGAGTGTTTGGCTAGTTCAATCCCCATTCGACTCCTGCCATCCAGTCCACACCCTCCTAAAGCATTAGGGGTAATAGCATAGGCAGCCGCCTGGGCAGTATTCAGCCCCTGGGAGCGCGCACTCTCAAGGTACATCCTGGCGCATGCTGTCGGATCGGCGCACCTTAAAGATAACAAGTGCCACTGGCTCAGCGTACCATACAGACGTTCACCCGGTGTGAGCGGAGACGCCTGAGCCGGGTTCCTGAACCTTAAATTAACGAATGATCTGGCCAGATATCCGGTAACTCCCTCTTTCTCGTAGCTACGTCTTAGAAATTCTGCCCTTCCCTTCGAGATGTATGTCTTCAGGGGATGAACCTCGTACCCGATTATCTGATAACAGTCGATGATCTTTTGGACTATACCTAGGTCCTTAGTTGCAAATATCACGTCATCACCCTGAGCATAGAAATGTTTAATATCAGCTCTGTACGACAGAAGTTTCTCCGCAAGCCTGTGCATCACCCTGAAGCTACACACATTAAGTATAGTGTCTAACACTGCCGTCCATCTCCGTCCTGATGGTAACCCGTTGTTCCACTGGAAGATGCTGGGCCCGCATTTAACAATGACGTCCATTTCGAAGAGGGAAACCCACATCGCATCGAACACTTGTGCGAAGTCCTTACTACGGGTGGCAGACCATATGTGGTTGCCGACAACCCTCAGAACGGTCTTAATTGTCTCTTTACTCTGATGCTGGTCAAAACCACCTTGGTCCAAGGGAACTTTCCACAGTGAGGGGTTGCGTACTGCATCGATCAGGTCGAAGTCTATCCGTTCATTCCCGTCCTCACCCGCGAACAAGGTCGATAGTGGCGAGCCCTGCAGTCCTGCCTCCAAATAGGTTGAAAGGAAGTTCATTTTGCGGTTGATCTGGTTGCCGGTCTTAACCACTGGGCGGATCTTTGCACCCTCACTTTTCTGCATAACATTGAACTCCTCTGCAGTCGGGGTCGTGAGCTCCATTGCTATCTGTTCGTCCGTTAAGTAGTAGCCGTCCACCCCCTTCCCCCGGGCACGCATAGGCTTCCGCCCCTCAACGTCCACCTTAAGGGGGAGTCCTGTCCCAGCTTTTCCCTCCATCCATTTGCGCGTGGCTACCCATTGTGGAATAGTTTTTACTCTGGCCGGTATTTTCCATTCGGTGTTCATAAACCCTTCTACTTCATCGGCTAACAGCTGGCAATACGCCTCGGGTCCCAAGGGACCTCCGAGGTCAAGCCTCTTGCCCAGCCATGAGTAAGACTCATCATACATATCCTCTATTGGTTTGTAAGGTAGAAAGCCAAACCCGAGCTCCCAGTAGCAGTACTCTCTCCAGTACACGTCTATGCTGGGGCCTCCCATCTTGTACAGTCCTGTTTCCTTTTTAAGTATCTTCTGTAATCCGTGTCTACATGCTCTACTTGTGGCCTGCTTCAACCTGTTATACCGCTCCAAGATGGCAATTCCGGCACGTTTGTATGCTGTGCGGAAGATCATGTGGATGTGGTCTTCTATGACCCCAGATCCAATGGTACATCCTTTACAGGGGGGGTGGGCGACGACGGGCTTGCGCAGTTGGGTTAGGAATTCGTCGTATTGCATCCCCCATCCCGGTGTCCCGCATCCACAATTGTACCCGGGTCCAACTTCGGCTTCCACATCACAGTATGCAATCTTGAGTTTAAGATCAAAGAGAGCTGGGGACCACATAGGTTCTGGAATGATTTTTCCACTCCCTACCCACTCTTCAGGGGATAGATGTCCGTAAGCTTCCCCCTTTATCGCCTGTCTCCCTCTTTCTGACCATGCTCCTCTAGAATCTCCGGGCTGTTCACTACCTTGGCTATTACTACGTTCGCTCGAGCCCCCCTGGCTGCTTCCTGGGATTCTAGAATCGGGGGATCTCGGCCCTGTTTCTCTCCAAAGGAGAGTTTGGGATCCGACTCCCAACCGAGAGGACCTGCATCCTCGTAGTTTCTTCGGATCCTCTCCTCCGCTACTGCCGCTGACCTCAATCGCTCTATCTCCGCTGTCAGTAGGGCGATCTTGGCCAAGGGGTCTGCCCCGGGTGCTTGGACATCCCCCTTCGCGTTTTCCGACACCTCAAGGTTTTTTCGGTTCTTCGTTAGCTTGGTCACGTCCACTCCCATGGACCTGCCAATATAATGCTGTATTAAGCCCGTTGCTTTTTCATCACGCTCGCCTCGCAAAATAACAGTCCCATCGCTGAACTGTCTCCCGGTCATAATAGTGGCGGTACCCTTTGGTATCACAAGCGTCTTGAGCTCTTCCGTGCTGTAATCCTTCACTCTCACGGGCACGCCCCAACCCCAGGAGTCCTCGGGAACACTGGGACTCCCGTGGTCATCCCACCCTTGTTCCCACGCTAAGCGCCCTCCTCTGGTATAGTCTACTACCCAGTTATAACCGTCTAACCTATCGCCAAGAGGATGGGTTTTATAACATAAACCCCAGTCTTGGCGTTCGTTAGCGTTTAGGTCTATCTTTATTAGTGCGGCGTCGAGTGCAGGGTCGTCCTCACCCTGTTGAACCTGAACATAACATCTGGTGCTCCAACTTCCGGGTATCGTGTTGTATGTGTAATGTGATCCCGGCCTGCCGCTCTCTTGGATGGTCATCGACTGCCATTCGGTGTTAAGGGTCGATCGCCAGTAAGAGCTCGGGGTACGAACACCAGTGAGAGTGCCTCCATTCCCACGCACATGTATGTTCATGGTCCAAGACCAGAACACGCTGTCATTAATAAAATACTTCGCAAACCATTCCGCGGTTGCGCCTTCCCCCCTCATCGGATCCTTTATGAGTAATGCCCAATATTTTAGGGCCGCCTCGTCCTCCTCAGGAAACGCAATGCGGTCCTGCTGGGCCGCTGTGCGCTTCCACTCCTCGTAGGCACGCCTAATCATCCTTCCCCTTTCTAGGCGATCCAGCCCACTTGAATGGCTGCGGGCTGCAAGGTGGACGGGGTCCTCAGTCGTCTCCGTATCGCAGTAAGCGAAACCTGTAGCGACTGCGAGAGATGCCATACCCCCCCATTCCCCGATTCTGACCATGGGGTATCTGCGCGCCTTACTTCTGGTTGTAAAACGTTGGTCGATTCCTGACACCGCCGAGTAGCTGCCATAACCCGGGTATGATGTCGGTTCGATCCCTTCTGCAGGCTGGAGCCCTAGCTGCTCCAAAACGTTTGAAGGGGCCCCGGTGTAACGATTTGGCAGATCTGGCCCGCCGCTGTAACCCTCTACTCGCTGATGCCACCTCACAGTAAGGGCAGTGGTTAGTGAGTTCACCTCTATCCAATCAATACCTCGAGGAAAGTATTGAGAAGTATAGCATGAAAAAGCCTCACGTAATGACCTGCTTGAGGTGAGCATAGTTGTTACCATCGTAGTGATCGTATCGTTCAGGTCATGTGGGGGAATGTTAATATCCCGGGATACGACTCCCCGATGATCAGCCCCGGTAACGTCGAAGATATGGTCGCCCAAATCCACTGACCCTGTAGTCTTGGTCGGCACCACGAATATGATTTTTGACGCGGGGTCGTGGATGTCCACCAGGCTGGACGTCCTAATGTATCGCTCGTATTCTGCTACGTTCCTACCGTCGGGGTCGACGGGTCCACAGATGCGTTCCACTTTATAGGTGTCAATAACGTGGACGAGCGGATATGTTAACTGGGAGGCGACCCATACGTCTCTCCCCAGATGATCGGACCCCTCGTTATCACTCAAGGGGATGATTTTGACGCTTGGATCCGCGAGTCGCCACGTTTCACCGTTACGGCCCCCCACCTGGATGTTTCCTCCGACCCTGAGCGCATATTCAGTCACATCGCCATTAATAAAAATGCCTCGGTAGCTCCAAGGGCCAGTCAAGTTGCTGGAAACCACTTCGGTGGTGGGCATCTCTGGGCGGGCCCAAGCGTAGTCCACTCCAGAGGGTTGTGTTACCCTCCGCTCCCGGAGATCATCATAAAGGTCTATCTTAATGGCCAGAGATCTATAATCGGATTGTCCCCCCGCTATGCTCCTGTCAATAGCGGCCGCGATCAGGGGAACGCTGGACATAAACCCCCAAGCGTAGATTCCTTTAGCCGGGTTTATCACCCCCGGGACTGAAGGGGTGGGTTTAGTAGCAGCCTCAATTAGTAATTGACCTTGTTCAGTACTGCGTAATTTCCCGATACCTAGTCGAGTATCGACTCCAACGCCAGCCCACTTTGTATCACCCCAAACTCTGGCCATCGCCTGCTCTCTAGCCCTGGTGGTACGTCCAGGACCTGCTCCTCCAGTCCGCTGCCTCACACCTCGGTCACCACCCCCTTTTTGAGTCTCTTCGGAGTGGGTACTCTGGGGGTATGCGACTAGATCACTGTCAGGAATCTTGTCGGTTATGCCTGAAGGTCCGTCGATTCGTGGACCAGGTACATGATCCGGATCCGGATCTGCCCTTTGACCGGGCGCTACAACGGGGCCCCCCCTCTCCAAGAATTGGTGGATTGTTGCGACGTTTATCCTAGCCTGGTACGCGCGGTCGGGACCGCGAGACCAATAGGTGACGGGTGTCATCCCCAGCGTATCCGTTACCGCACCGGCAACACTGGTGTTCGTGGTAACCATGTGCGTACCACTGTCGAAGAAAAGGCCTCGTAGGGCATTAATCCTGGGTGCCCTGTCACTCCCGTCCGTCCACACACTATCAATGTTGCCATTGACGGCGTGCATCTCACTATTGTGGGCTTCAGCAGCTGCATTCACCCACCCAGAGCCTTTCTCGCAGACTGTAAGCCTGTCAAATAATCTGTTGGGATCCACTTTCGTTGTAGTCCGGCTTGGCTCTCCGTCTTTCCTCCCCCTTATACACTCCCCTTTGGTACTATTCCTCAGGTCTCTGTTTGGTACCCCGCATAGTTCAAAAAACATGCAGAAAGGACAGACCCTCTCTCTCCTTACTGATCCACCAGCATTCTTAATGCTGGTTATGAACGCGAAAGAGTAAGCCGCTTCGTCCACTGCATCCTCGGTAACTTCAAGCACATTCTTGAGGGCAGCTATCTCTTCTAGCCTAACTTTACCCCCTGGGACCCCGCTCTTCTTATGTCCCTCTGCGGGAACGTTAGCATCTTCGAGAGCTTCAATTCTATCTTCAGTTGCCGTGTCAGGGTTATTAACTGCCCACAAATCAACTGCCGCCTTAACGACGAGCGCACTGTCTTTGGGTGTTGTAGCTGGGGTAGGTGTTATCTTGGCTTCCCACCCTTTAAGTGTGCCATCACCTATTCCAAGTTTCTTCAATGCCTGAGCTACGGCTGCCGCCCAAGCACGGTTGGATGATCCAGTGCCCAACAGTCCCATGATGCGGTTTGGGTCATCTTTTATCTGATGCGCTAAAGTGGCAGCCCTTATGCTAAGAGCCGCCTTCCTCCTCGTCACGCGGCTAATTTTTGCCGCTCCGTCCTCTTTCTTTCCCCTGGGACTGAGGTTCATCTCCTGCTCTTTGTCACCCTTCTTCGAGGATGTGTACGCTACGGTGTTATGGGTGTCTTCGGCAGTCGCTAATAACCGTTCTGCCTGCCGCTCCCAGATGGTCGGTTCTCTCCGGTTTGCAACAGTGGGCGGGAGGGGACCGGCTCCGTTCAGTGCCACCCAGCTGACTAAACGGTTGTATTCGCCCTCCGTATCAGGCGATTCCACACTGGCGTGCACGATCATCTTATCGATGAAGGTGGTTACGCCCCCGGTGAAGTACGGGCCCTTGTCCTCTTCTGGGCTCCGTTGTGGCGAGGTGTCGACATTGATTTTCGGTTCGATTGCCGGTTGGTTAGGCCGTGACCTTCGTGCCGTGGTGGTCCTCTTCTTTCGGTTCTTTATCCCACCGGGAATGCTTGGGACATCGGGGGCCGTGGGTTGACGGTCGCGCCATTCCTCCTGCATTATATCCTTAAGCCTACCCCGCTCTTCCTCGTCACTGGAGGATTCGTGTCCGTCCCAGTTAGCTCCCGCAATGACGCGGGAAACCCTCCTCGTAAATGTAGTCTCCATCGCTCCTCGCAGCCACCCCGTAGGGACACAGCTGCCTCCCCTATATCAATAGATAGCTTACTAGGCAAATTGGTCTGCAAGAACAATTTGCGGTTCAGGCTTTCCTATAGGGCTTCTTAATCAGTAAAAACTGTATATTCTGTCTGATACTAGGTTTAACTAGGTCGTGTCGTCGATCCAGCTACTAGATCACTGGTTGACTTATAGGTTCGCTCTAGAAATCCGCTAGATGAATGCTCGTGAGGCTGGGGAGTCGGTTCCAAACTTCTTCCCCACTGATTTCAACCCCTTAAAGTGAATATTATCAGCTACAAAAAAATACGTGTCTAATAGTTTTATGAGAACTACATAATTGCGATGTTTCATCAAAATTGGAGATTTACACCTTGGGATGGTCCCTTTCAAGAGGCAAAAAAGTCAATTACAAATTCATGTCGTAAATGGTGACGATGATCTTTCTATGCCATATGATGTGTATGTTCCGTCCGCGTTATAAGGCAAAGAGGATCCCTTTACGTCATATAACGTAGATGTTCTCCCCCCGGCACATTACGTGGATGTTCCATTTACGTTATATGACAAGAAGGATCCATGTACATCAGAAGACGGGCTAGATTGCGATTACAGAGCAAATGTTTCCGCACGACATTGCGGTATTTCCCTACCTTGTCGCTCCTATGAACCGCAACGTAGGCGCAACATGACGTAATATCGGATAAAAACACTTTCATTGTAACCACAGCCCTATTGGTGATATCCAAAATATATTTTTTTGGATATTGCCAACTGACTGTTCGATCTATCTAGCGCTATTCCTTTTTTAAGTTGCTTGCTAGTAGTATTTTATTTCTTGCTTGCTGTAAATATCTTTTTATTTAGTTTTGCATGGCATATTCTTTAGTCTCGCATGCTGTAAATATTGTTTTATTTTTATTTTGTAATTTTGCGTGTTGTAAATAGTGCGCTTACAACGCGCTATGTCATATCTTGTTGCGCTTGCATCGTGGTAACGATGAAGCGACAAGGCAAGACATACCGCGATGCCGCGCGGAAACTGTTTTCGCGCAGAAATGCTTGCCCTGTAACCATAATCAATTTTAGAACCATCCACTCCCAAGCATCCTTTCCTTTGGAAATGTAAACAGGTGTATAACACTTTTGTTCCCATAGCACGTATGTACATTAATCAAAATTGATGTATCTACGAGTTTTTTTTTCGTTACATTACTTTAAACATTTTAATGTTGCACAATGTCATAATTAAATAACAGTTTTTTACATTCCCCTCCTGATGGAAGAGACCACCACCTTGTCGTAGTTTCCATTGAGCGGTATCGTGCACGTTATTCGCTTTGATGGATCGATACAATCATTTTTTTATGCAATGTTAAGGCAAATTGTTAAAATAGGTGCGAGTCGGTCTTTGGGGGGTTTTCTCCCCTGACCTGATCTCTCACCCTTTAACGGGGAGTCCGAATTTCGAGAGATTGGAATTGTGTGGGAAAGTGAATTGTACATTTAAAAATTTCCTTCGTCTGGTCCATCGGACACAGGCCGTTTATTTAAACAAAAATAAAATTTAAAATAAACAAAAAGGAAGGAAATTAACAAAACGCGAAATTAAAATGATAAATTTTGTATTAAAATTGCAGGAAAAACCCGAGCTGAAGGCTCGGAAAAAAACCTGCGCCGCCGTCGGCCCCTACGGCTCTCGTCACGGTCTTCTGTAATCAAAAAGAAATACCGAAATCCGGCGGTTAATACCTGACAACGTTCAGTGCGTTGTCTGACTCGCTCTAATCCACACGCTCCTTCTTCCGTTTACGGTAAACAGGAGCGGGATTCTTACACAGCGTTACATAATTGTGTTAGTGGACTGTATTATTATTTCAACGTTTCAGATTTTGGAAACGTTGAATTGCAGATGGGGAAGACGAGATTCTAATCTCAATCTTCCTACTGCTGCAGGCTTGGTTTTTGCAGGAGAGGACAACAAGTGGAGGTTGTAAGGCTCCAAAGGTTGTCAACTCCGCGGTCCCTCGCCGTTCCCTGGTCCATACGGGACCGGTGTGATGCAGAGCCTTAACTGCGCAGAAGCGACTGATTATTAAGGTTCTAACACCACGGTGCCCTTTGAACGTAGTTCTACGTCGAGTGTCCGTACCCACTGACGATCTGGAACCCACGCTCGAGCAGGTCGAAACCAGCCGAGATATTTACCCAGGGGATGCCTATAAGGCCCCTATCGGGTGTTATCCCAAACTTTTGTTTCGACCCTGGAAAACGACGAATCCAACCCAGGGAGAATGCAACAAAGTTGCCCTATAGGTTGGGTTTTTGAACCGTGCAATAGCCAAACAGAGAATCAAGAAACTCTCTCGGTTCTCGAACACGACCACTGATTACAGCAATCCGTGTTCTTCGTCGCAACGGTGGCGATAATCAAGCACTATTTAAGTGTAAATTTGATTATGTTCAGCCAACGATAGCGGGTTAAATCTTTGGAAAGATAATCACGCTGATTTTTATTCATTTCCACTTCTACACGACCACTGATTACAGCAATACGTGTTTATTCAGCACCGATGGCGGTAACCAATCACTATAAGAGTGTAAATTTGGTACTTTTCAGCCATCGGTTGCTTTTTGAGTGAAGTGGAAAGAAAATCAGTTGGATTTTGTTTCTTTCCAAAATGGTTCGTTCGTCGCGGTGACCGATTTCTGCATGTGAACGTATGGCCGGAATATTTCGACTCAAGGGCAGGATTATTTAAATCCGCTGCAATCTCAATTCCGAGCAACTTTGTTCACATGATTCTACGACAAGTTAGACAAAACTAACTTGTCGAGAATCGGTCTCCGACTTCAGACGAGGTCGACGATGAGGTCCGCTCTCGTCGAGAACCAAATAGAGAGTCCCCCTGAGACATACCTGCTTAACCGTGGCCACGAGGAAGGGGAAATTTTCATCTCGTGGCGCTATCTGGTCTAAGCTGTCTGTCTCTTATTAATTTTGAATCCTCTCTTCTTTTCGGCGTAGTAACACCTGTTCTATAGGAACCGTTACTGGGCCGATCGCGGAACTGTTATCGAATGTAAATACGGAGTTTTTCTATGCGGTATTGTTCCTGGAACGTATTACGCCTCAGAGAAGCCTCTGGAATGTCGCGTAAACAAGGACCAACACCGTACAAGAAATGGCCCGTTTTTCTATCGATCACGCGATGGTTTAACCGACGTTTTCCGATTGTCGAATTAACGCGATATTTAAACACAAATTGTTAAAGTACTAAGGGACTTTAACGTGGGTCCGGATGAGGAAACAGACAGGGAGAGAAATTGTTACAAGTTTTCCAATAAAGTTTTTATTTTACAAAAATATAACTAAACTTTTTACAAAATTAGAACAAAAAACTAGAAACTAAAAAATGATTGGAGGGTGGCTCGCTTTTTGGCCCCGTCTCCTCTTTCTTTGTCTCCTGTTTAATTTTCTACTGCGGAGGCTTTCTGAAACAAAAGAATCCGCCTAATAACTACATTTGCGGACAAGTCAACAATCGCGCGCTCGTCAGCTGTTTCTCGCGCTCCAGCGACAGTCTGGTGTGCTTGGAGGGGAGAGCTGGCTGGCTATCTAGCGCTATAGCTAGTGGACTGTATATTCTTCTCTTTCTGGTCGATAAGATTCGTTTTCTACGATCTCACCGACGCGCACAACCGGGTAGACGAGCTTTTCTCCGTTCTACCGGTTTCTCTTCGCAATGCCACGAACGGGAAACCAAATGGAGGTTGTAAGGCTCCAAGGTCCCCGTGCGGGTGGCGCTTCTACACCACCCACGCAAGAGGACGTCTTGTCCTGGTTCGGCTTTCTCGTCAGCTGCTCCTCAGGAGCGACCTGCGGTATGCAGACGTGGTTGCCAAGCCGGCGATTTCCTTCATCAAAGGAAACGCCCGGCAGCCAGCCGTGGCTACCTCGACAGAGGCTCCTATGTTCCGAGGAGCTGGCCTGCGGCTCACCGGTTCAGGACTCAATCCCCTGCAATTTCAACCACCCTACGTTCACAGCCCAGTGTGGTCGACTCACAGCTGGTAGTGGGTGTAGCGATGGAAGGAAGGCTCTTCGAACCCTTTGCTCCACCGTACGCTTAGGCTCTACTTATTGTCCCCTCACGACGGTATATTGGAGCAGGTTCTCCGACGCCCGATGCACGGAGAGCACCACGAAGTGATATTCTTTCTGAATATCTATCTTCCGGTTGCTCCTACGCCGTATAGCTCTAATCTTGGTCGGTGAAACTTTCCACCCCACCGGTCGGTGTACTCTCACTGGTACACAGGACGGGTGGTTCCAGTGGGTTTCGTATGACCTCTAGAAACGGTGAACTACCACTAGGTGATACCTGTATGTCGGTATCAGCCCTCCAGTAGCTCTAACCGGATAATTGGAAGAAGACTCAAGGCGATCCACACCGAATCTCCAACGTCGCAGTCGCATCCACGAACTGCAACGTTCAATCACAATCCTGCGTCTACGATCGCTTCACACTCGGCGTGCCTTGCGATCGCTGCAACGTCAGGCAGATTGTCCGTTTTCTGGGGAAAATCTCAAGTCGCTATGACGAGATTTTCCAATAAACTATTTGTCCGCAAACTGATTCTATTACGAGGAGAGAGATCGACTCATCCTCCTCGGAGCTCGTAGGGAAATGGGAACGCGACCGTCACAGGGTCCGCTCTCGATCGCTACGGCTCAAGAATGAACCGTGACGATCTGCAAGCAGCGACGGCCGCGGCCGGCTCCGTCGCGCAAGCGCGGAACCGGGTAGCTACGCCTCGCGTTGCTGGGCCCGGGCTGCTACGCGCCGCGTGGCCACGGCGCAGCGCTGCCGCGTTTCGTCTATCGATCTTTTTCCGATAGATCTCTTTTCTCTCTCTTTCTCAGCGCTAACAACACATTCCTAGAATTTGTTCCAAAACTCGAGAATTTCAGTGAAGCTAGCTTGAAAAACCACGTAAATAGCCGCGGTATACTAATCTGAACGATAGAAAATTTCCATGTCAGCACAACCATCTAGAATTACGCGAATTCAATATAGATACGGGCATCGCGGCCGAGTTCCTACGTCTCGGACTCATGCGATATTTAAACACAAATCAAACATACAATATTTAGTTCGTCATAACACATTGATACGGTTATCTTCAAACATATCGAGGAATATCATTATTAATTAATTTTTGGAACAATTAATTTTTCTGTTTTGTTCATATAATAAAAATAATCACACTTATTGAAAAATGATACAGCGTGCACGATACTGGCAAAGAGTGGACACTCATTTTACTAATACGTACTAATAATATACATACGAGGTGTGTAAATTAAGTAATGAGACTGGCAACGTAGCGTTCGATGTATCAACATTTGGCACGCGGCACTAGAAGAGATGGTAGTTGAACGTGTGATTACCGCTGCCCTGAGATGGTCCACGTTAGGCAGCGGTGCACGGCGACGGTGGACCGGAGTGGCCGCTGCTATAACTGCGGCTTTTTTTTCGTGGGGAAAATCTTCGTAAAACTCCCTCCCACCTCTTTGGGGAGAGGCGGGAGGGGTGTGTGGGATTCCCCGCGCCCATGGAATGACGGGCGCGTGACCTACCCACTAAAAACCCCACGGTACCCTTCCGCACGATTTGGGAGGATACCGGGAATCGCTCGAAGCATACTTCCGGTATCCTCCCCGTGCCTGCGCTGTGCGCCCATCCACGGGGGGGCAAAAGGGTCCCCCCGGCTGTCACGCTATCTCATGGCGGCAGGACGAGGTCATTCCGTCCCGCCGCCATCCGTCTCGGGGCCGCGTTCAGTGGCGGCTGCGAGTCCCAACTCGCAACTGCCCGCGACCCCATTTCTACCCCACGGCGGCTGGTGGCTCATGGCCGCAACATGCCATCGAGGGTGCCTCCCGATGCGCCGGACCGGAATTAGGGTGGCACTCCCACTCCCATCCGCTCCGGCCCTGCGCCTCGTGGCTAGAGGAGCCTCCCTTCAGGAACCCTCTCCCAGCCAGGGTCATCCGCCACGTCGTGGGCGTCGCCCAAGACGCCCGGCGCCTGGGCGACGCCCTCTTGCCACCACACGAGCGCGAGCCTCAGCACGCCACTGAAGCTCGTGTTCCCTGCCCGCGGCCTACTTCTGCAACATTACGCTCTCGCAGAAGGAGGCCACGGCCCTCCACTTCCGCTCGCTGCCGAGCATGGCGCGCACCATGCCCGGCAACGAGACATCCCGCCCTATGACGCCGACCAGGACACGGCGCTCCTCCTCCCACGCTGGGCATACCTGGAGGGTATGATCAGCCGTGTCCTGCTCGGCGTCACAATGGCAGCAACGCGCCGTCGGCTCCTTCCCTATCCGGCACAGGTATCTCCCGAAGCTGCCATGCCCGGAGAATACCTGTGCCATCCGGTAAGTGAGGCTTCCATGGCGTCTGTCCAGCCACTCACTCAGGAGTGACCGAACAGCCCCGACTGTCCGGTGCCCCGCGGTTGGCAAGGCCAACCGCTCCTGCCACGCGAGCACCACGAACTGCCGGGCCTGGCGCTTCAAATCGCCCCAAGCAGGTTCTTGCATTCCCGGGACCGCTACCACCCCCGCGCGGTGGTCAACGCGGTGACGATACAGCGCCGCGTGCGACCGCGCGAGGAGGTCCATGGGCGGCATCCCCGCAAGAACCGACGCCGCCTCATGCGACATGGTCCAGTACCCGCGGACGACCCTCAACGCCATCCGCCTCTGCAGCCGACGCAGCATCGTCATGCTGCGCCGGGAGGCCGCCAGGTCGTCCGCCCAGACGGGGGCCCCGTAAAGGGCTACCGACTGTACCACTGCCACATAGAGGCGGCGCACTCTGCCAGCCGGGCCCCCCAGGTTGGGTAGGATTCGGCCTAAAGCCGCGACCATCCCCTCCAACCTGGGGACCAGGCAACGGAAATGCTCCTCGAAGCGCCAGTGGCTATCGAGGATCAGCCCCAGATACCTCATCTGGGGTTTCACCTCGATATCAGCCTCACCTACCCGGATCAGAGGAGGTGGTAGATCTGGTCGAGGTGTATGGAAAGCTATCACCTCGGTCTTATGGACCGCCATCGTCATCCCCATCCCCTCCTCCGCGAGACGCTTGGCCCTCCCCCAGTGCGCCCCGACGGCCAGCACCAGTGTGTTATCTGCATAACACACGGCGCTGACGCCGTCGCGGAGGTGGGCCCGCAACACCTTATCGTACGCGACGTTCCACAGGAGTGGCCCGAGGACCGACCCCTGCGGAACGCCACAGTACACCGTTCTCTGCATATCTCCATCCCGGAGTTCGCCGCCTCTATGTGGCAATGGTTCAGTCGGTGGACCTATACGGGGCCCCCATCTGGGCGGATGACCTGGCGGCCTCCCGGCGCAGCATGACGGACCGTGTCGCATGAGGCGGCGACGGTTCTTGCGGAGATGCCGCCCATGGATCTCCTCGCGCGGTCGCACGCGATGATGTATCGTTATCGTGTCGACCGTCGCGTGGGAGTGGGGGCGGTCCCGGGAGAGCAGGAACCTGCTTGGGGCGATGTGAAGCCCCAGGCCCGGCAGTTCGTGGTGCTCGCATGGCAGGAGCGGTTGGCCTTGCCAACCGCGGGGCACCGGACAGTCGGGGCTGTTCGGCCACTCCTGAGCGAGTGACTGGACAGAGACCATGGAAGCCTCACTTACCGGCTGGCACAGATATTTTTCGGGCATGGCAGCTTCGGAAGATACCTGTGCCGGATAGGGAAGGAGCCGACGGCGCGTTGCTGCCATTGTGACGCCGAGCAGGACACGGCTGATCATACCCTCCAGGTATGCCCAGCGTGGGAGGAGGAGCGCCGTGTCCTGGTCGGCGTCATAGGGCGGGAAGTCTCGCTGCCGGGTGTGGTGCGCGCCATGCTCGGCAGCGAGAGGAAGTGGAGGGCCGTGGCCTCCTTCTGCGAGACCGTAATGCTGCGGAAGGAGACCGCGGGAAGGGAGCGCGAGCTTCAGCGGCGCACTGAGGCTCGCGCTCGTATGGTGGCGCGAGCACGTCGCCCAGGCGCCAGGCGTCGCGGACGGCCGCCTTTGCGCGGCGGATGTCCCTGGCTGGGAGGGGGGCCCTGTGGGGAGTCTCCTCTCGCCAGGCGGTGAAGGGTCGGACCGGGTGGATCCGGCCCACGGGGAGGCACCCTCAGTGGCCTGGAGCGGCCATGAGCTCCCGGCCGCCGAGGGGTAGAAACGGGGTTGCAGGCGGTTGCGAGTTGGGGCTCGCAGCCCGCCACTAAACGCGGCCCCGGGGCGGATGGCGGCAGGATGGAGTGGCCCCGTCCTGCCGCTATGAGACAGAGTGTCTACCGGGGGGACCGTTCGCCCCCCCCCCCCCCCCCCCCCGGGGATGGGCGCAAAGCGCGGGCACGTGGAGGATACCGGAAGAATGCTTCGAGCGATTCCCGGTATCCTCCTAAATCGTACGGAAGGGTCACCGTGGGGTTTTTTAGTGGGTAGGTCCCGCGCCCGTCATTCTACGGGCGCGGGGAATCCCACACACCCCTCCCGCCTCTCCCCAAAGAGGTGGGAGGGAGTCTTTCGAAGATTTTCCCCACGACAGAAAAAAAAAAAAAAAAAAAAAAATATCTCCATCCCGGCCCGGATACTCGATCCACCTCCCGCGGAGATAATCCCCAACGACTGCTCTGAGATAAGGGGGGACCCGATGATCTTCGAGGCCCCTCCTTATCTCTTCCCAGGGAAGGGTGTTAAAGGCGTTGGCAATATCCAAGGATACTGCCAAAGCCAACCCTCCCCGGGAGACGGCCGACTCCGAGAGGGCCCTCACGCAACCTATCGCGTCGAAAGTCAATCGACCCTCCCGGAAGCCGTACTGGCAGTCGGCCAGGCCGGGGGCACACCGCGACAGGTGCTCGACGAGGCGGGCGGCAATCACGCGCTCGAAGAGCTTGCCCACCTCGTTGAGGAGACAGATGGGCCGGTATGCGGATGGAGACTCCGCGGGCCGACCCTCCTTCCGGAGGAGGACCATCCTCGCCACTTTCCAACTAGGGGGGAATCGCCCGTCCCTCAGGTATCGGTCAAACAACCGCCTGAGGTCGGCCCCAAGGACGCCATAGGTGAAAACCCATACCCGGCCGGGCACACCATCCGGCCCCGGGGCCGTGTTACGCGCCCCGAGCCGTTTGATGGCCGTGGCCAGCTCCCCCTGCGTGACCCCTAGCTCGGCCGCTCACTCAATTGGGACAGCCGACGCCGCCGGAGGACGTGATCCTCTCTCCCCAATTGGAAAGAAAGTATTGACCACGTCCTCCAGCAGCCGGGGGTCAAGACCCTCGGTGACAAGGGGCGCCCACGGGTGGAGCTTATTTAGCACCACCTTATACGGGCGCCCCCAAGGATCGTCATCGAGGGTCTGAAGGAGCTCCTTCCATGCCCGGGTTTTGGCCCGTTTGATGGCGACCTGCAGAACAACCCGAGCTGTACGGTATGACTCATACCTCGCTCGCGCCACGCCATCGTCTCTTCATAGACGACGGCGCGCGCGGGTGTACAGACGTCGAGCGCGCACACTCGCGACGCGCAATTCTGCGATCGCGGCAGACCACCAGTACACCGCCCGGCGAGGACAAGCCCGCCCGACCCGCGGCATCGCCGCGTCGCAAATATTTGCGACTAATCCTCCGAGCCGGGCAACCGCCTCCTCTATGCTCGGCAACTCGACCGCCCCCTGCGGCCAAGTTGCAGGAAGAGCAGCTGCCATCATAGCGTCCTTGTCCAGGTGCCGAAGCGCCCAGCGGCGCGGTGGGGCCCCAACCGGGCGGTAGTGTCGGGATGTACATCCAGGGGCAGAGACCTCCATCCGAATATACCGGTGGTCCAAGAGTGTTTCTGCCCCCCCCCCCCCCAACCATCTGCCATCCCGACACCATGCACACGACGTTGCGGGTCGCGAATCCAACATCCACGATGGACCCCCCAAATCGCCGCACGCACGTGTGCTCTGACCACCGGTTCAGTAACCGAAGGTCGAGGCCGGCCGCCCAGTCGCCCAGGATCCCACCGCGATCGGAGGTCCTGGGAGATCCCCACGCCACCGACTTGGCGTTAAAGTCCCCCAGAACCAGCACCGGCCAGGCCGCGCAGCGCTGCACGCATGCCGCGACCTCGGCCAGGTATTGCTCGAACGCGGCGTGGCCGCTGCGGGGCGAGATGTAGCACCCCACCACGGCGACTCGCCCCCAGTCCACGGCGACGAAACCCCAACCGCGCTCCAGAATGGAGAAAGGCGGGGACCCGTCGCCTCCTACCCATATCGCCGCCACCAAGCCGTCCGCGTCCCCCACCCAATGAGGGTGATCAAGGACGCGGTACGGCTCGGCGGCCACCGCCCAGGACAACCCCCCACTCCGCGAGGACTTGGAACATAATGTCCTGTGTCGCACGGCAGTGGTTGAGGTTGGCCTGGAGGAGGAGACGGGGCGGCAATACTTAGCGGCCGTCCCAGCCTCCTCCCGGCTGTCCGTCCCTGTGGCACCGTCCACCTCCATCGTGGACGCTGCCACCAACCGCGGAGCCTGAACCGGAGAGGGCCGATTCCCCCTCTTCTTCCGAGAGGGAGGAGAGCACTTTTTGCTCCCCACCCTGTGATCTGCCGGCCTCCCGATGTCCGCACATAGCGGGCAGTGGGGGGCCCCCGAGCACTGGCTCGCGCGGTGGTCTTTCGCTCCGCAGCGGTAACACTGACAGCTGCGGTCCACCGGCGAGGTGCACCACTGCCTCACGTGCTCCAACTCGAGGCAGCGGTGACACTGGAATGGGCGCGGCGCGAGTATCTCGACTCGCGCCGAAACCCACCCCACCACAACCCTCCCGGATTCCGCCACTTTGCGGGCAGCGGTGAGGGGGCACCGGGCCCACACCGACCCCAGGCCGGAAGGAGACCTGCGGATCTCTCCGACCTGCACGTCTCCTTCGGGGCAGTCCCCCGCCCTCGCTAGGGCACGAGACACCTCCTGCGCTGTGACCGAGTCGTCCAGCCCACAGACGCGCATCTCCGTGCGCTTCGTGGGCCTGGCGACCCGGACACCCCGCTCGTCCAGCTGCTCCCGGAGCCTCTGGGCGAGTCGGTTTGCCTTCTCCCCGCCCTCCGGTCCAGGGATCTCCAGCAGGAGACCCCCGGTCACCGCCCTCTTCGCCCTCACGGAAGCGATGCCAAGCTCCTCCAGGGAGATGTTCTCCCTGGCGAGCTGCATCGCCGCCGTGAGGGTCAGGGCGCCACCCTGCGCGACGGTCAACGCCACCGCTGCCGTTTGGGGGGGGGGGCGCCCCGGTCACGTCTTCGCGGCCTTTACTTTGGCCGCGTGCGGCGAGGGCGGAGGTTGCGGCTGCGAGGCCTTCCTCGCCGCCTTCCTCGCCTTCCGCCCAACCACCTCGCTCCAGGACACCCCCCCTTGGGACGGTGCCATGGATGGCGTCCGATCCGGGACCGCGGGTAGTCTGGCCCCCTTGGAGGCTGCGACCCGAGGCCCCGGAGTGACCACGGTGGGCGGAGCCTTCGCTCCCCCCACCTTCGCCTTCCCCAATTGTACCGGTATTGGCCGGGGGTACCGCCTTCCTGCTGACCGCTCTACCGGGGAGGAGCTCATCCCGGAAGGCGGCCAGCTTCCGGTCAATCATTTCCCCAATCCTCCTCAGAATTTCGTCCTCTGAGGAGAACGGGGAACTCTACGCGGTCGGAGTGCGGGTGGAAGGGCCTGTAGAGCCCCGCACCACCGCCGCCGTACCCCACTTATTTGCCACCGCCGAGGCACGCGGCGGAGGAGGCGGGAGGATTGGTGGTTGGGCCGCGCTATTCCAGCACGCCTCTGCCCCCCTCCTCCCCCGTCTCTCCTCCTCCAACAGGAGCTGTAGACGGGCGTTCCGTCCGCTCAGCTCCTGCGCCGCCTCCCTCATTTTTTGCGCAGCCTCTCTCAGGGCCTCTGCGCCGCCGCTCTTCTGCCCCTTAAAGGTGCAGGATGCGGCCACCTTCTCCTCCCACCTCAGAGACGAGGATATCCTCTCGGAAATCTCCTCGGTTACCTCGTCCCTGAGGCAACTCACCATTACCACCGGGCTCATTGCCCTACCCACTCCGGAGACGACCTGCCCCGTCTGCTTCCTCTTGGAGCCTATGTGGCTCCTGGTGGAGGAGAAGGATGAGACTGACGCAGTCTCGTCGTCCTCCTCCGCCCTCCACGAAGCCGACGCCGAGTAAGGCGCGAGTGCCGTCACTCTAGCCCCAACACCGTCTTCGACCTCCCTCTTCGCAATAACCCGCCCCAACCCCGTTTTGTTATGAAAATCCATTTAGTTCCCACGCGTAGGTCGGAAAAAAGGTCGACCCGGGCAAGCCTAATACTCCGGGGGTTCGGCAGGTGACCCCGGAGGTGGTCGCTTGGGATTGGGCCTTCTCCCCCAACCGTGCATCCCATCGCCGTGCACCATAGCTTAGGATTCGAGGGCGATTTTATAGAGTCGCCATACTCGCGACCCGGGCGGCTAAGCCAAGGCCCCCGTTCCTCCTGCCATCACGTACCATTCACAAAACCAAAGAAGGAATTGTGGATGGGTCATTGTGACGACCAACAGGAGGCTTACGGTGTGACTAGCATCAGGTACCCCGGGGTCGCAAGGCCCGTACTGCGGCCGATGATTGCCGGACACAGCCCCTGGAGGGTGCCCCCGGTGCCCTGGCGACCGCGGTCGCCTACCGGGAGGGCCGCAGTGCTCTATCCCGAGAAGATGCGGCCCGACCGGCGATACCGAATCCCGTGCGCCCATGGACGACTCGTCGTCTACCGACGCGACAACGGGTCGATCCTGGTATTACCCCAACCGCCACGACCCTAGATCTAAGTTAGCCGACAAGATAGATTTTTTTTTTTTTTTTTTTTTTTTTTTGTCGTGGGGAAAATCTTCGAAAGACTCCCTCCCACCTCCTTGGGGAGAGGTGGGAGGGGTGTGTGGGATTCCCCGCGCCCGTACGACAGGCGCGGGACCTACCCACTAAAAACCCCACGGTGACCCTTCGGCACGCTTTGGGAGGATACCGGGAATCGCTCGAAGCATTCTTCCGGTATCCTCCCCGTGCCCGCGCTTTCGCGCCCATCCCCCGGGGGGACAATCGGTCCCCCCAGTAGACACACTGCCTCATAGCGGCGGGACGGGGCCACTCCATCCCGCCGCTATCCGTCCCGGGGCCGCGTTTAGTGGCGGCTGCGAGCCCCAACTCGCAACCGTCCGCGACCCCGTTTCCACCCCTCGGCGGCCGGGCGTTCATGGCCGCACCAGACCGCCGAGGGTGCCTCCCCTTGCGTCGGACCGGTAGGGGGAGGCACTCCTACCCCCAACCGGTCCGACCCGGCGCCGCCTGGCGGGAGGAGGGTCCCCTCAGGACCCCCCTCCCAGCCTAGGTCATCCGCCACGCCGAGGCGGCCGCCCGCGACGCCTCGCGACCGAGCGACGACCTCGGGCAACCGCACGAGCGCGAGCTTCAGCGCGCCGCTGAAGCTCGCGCTCCCTCCCCGCGGCCTCCTTCTGCAACATTACGTTCTCGCAGAAGGAGGCCACGGCCCTCCACTTCTCCTCGCTGCCGAGCATGGCGCGCACCACGCCCGGCAGCGAGACATCCCGCCCGACGACGCCGACCAGGACACGGCGCTCCCCCTCCCACGCGGGGCATACCTCCAGGGTATGATCCGCCGTGTCCTGCTCAGCGTCGCAGTGGCAGCAACGCGCTGTCGGCTCCTTCCCTATCCGGCACAGGTATCTTCCGAAGCTGCCATGCCCGGAAAATACCTGTGCCATCCGGTAGGTGAGGCTGCCATGGCCTCTGTCCAGCCACTCCTTCAGGAGTGGCCGAACCGCCCCGACAGTCCGGTGCCCCGCGGTTGGCAGAGCCAACCGCTCCTGCCACGCGAGCAACACGGACTGCCGGGCCTGGCGCTTCAAATCGCCCCAAGCAGGTTCCTGCCCGCCCGGGACCGCCCCCCCCCCCCCCGCGCGACGGTCGAAGGGACTCATGTCTTGCTCGTCGAAGCCGAATCAAGTGAGGAGAGATTGCGTACGAACCACTACGGATCTACACGAGCTCGCGACCGATCCGCTGAACCTCCCATAACCCTGGATACTGGGTCGAACCTCTTCCCTATTTCCTACCCTGGCCCTACCGACATCGCGGCCTCGTAGCAGCGTGATAGGGTATTCTATGTCCTCTCCCCTCCGCTGAGCGACCGACCGCTCGCCGCGCCATTCTCGCTGAGCGACCGATCGCTCACCGCGCCGTCCTCCGTGCCGTAAGATTTGTACCTAGACTAAGTTAGTAATAAATACGTTTCAACCGACAACCCGGCCTACGTCACTCACCGCAACGAACCCTCGACCGCCGACTGAGTCGGCACACGCCACCTTCCTCCGCGTCCCCCTCGAACCGGACCGTCCACGGGGGAACGGTCACAACGCGTTGCGTAGCAGTTTGTAAAAGACGTTGCATAAGCTCAGTCTGGTAGAGACGTTGTTGTGCTGTCCGTAAGTGTCAGTCGGCTAACGTCGTGGTAGTATCGCAGTTAATAGTAACCTACGTGTGGTTACACACCCACACCGCGAAATAAAACAGTTAATAATTGTAAGGTAGTTCCGTGAGGTAGTTCCGTGAGGTGAACCGTATTTTGGAGAAATATTTAGAAGAGATAGATTCCTTCAGATTTTTCGGATGCTCCACACAAATGAAGAAGCAGCATCTGCGCGAAATATAAGAACGCAAAGTGAAAAAATCAGTAAATATTTACATTACCTTGATACGAAGTTCCGAGAAAACTTTGTATCAGGTAGAGAATTGTCTACTGACGAAGCAGTAGTCAAATGCAAGGGAAAAATAAGTTTTATAAGGCTGCATTGCCAAACTTCCGTCGGCGAAAGTACACCCCCACCGTCTGTGGGTAGTACACCCGAAAAAGCGCACCAAGGGCGCAAGGAATAGGTGGTAACATAGAAATAGGAAATACCTAATTGGTTAACTCCGACGCATCGGGTTAACCAATTAGGTTAATGCGTAAAGGAACTTGTGGAAAGAAAGGGTATAGCCGAATAAGGGGGTCAAATGTGGCCCCAAACCGAATTGAACGAATGATGGGTCATTCGATAGCTTATCCAAAAAAAACCAAGTGTGCAAATTTTTAACTTGAAATCTCGACCGTGGGGGTAGTAATGGGGTGAAAACGAAAATCATGTTTTTGAACAATTTCTCTTAACCTATTGAGTAAAAAAATGTAAAAAAATTCAGAGACACTTCGGGTACTGGGATACATATTTTGGGAGATTTTCAGATTTATTGATCGAAGAACCAGGTAGTAAAAAATAAAAAACCGCAAAAAATGCCGAAAAATGCCAATTACGTATCGAAGGAGGCCCGGAACTACTTTTATACTTTTACAGTAAACACGTATTGCTATTACTATTATTCTCAATTTTTTTCAGATTTTTCATTTTGGTGCGCCGCAGTGAAAAAAAATAAAAACCGATTTTTTCCTCATTTTCTGCGTATTAGAGTAACTTACACGTTGAATTTTTATGTATTCTTCAATATACGAGTGTTTTGTACACCGTTTAATGTTTCTACACTAAGCAGAATTACATAACAATTGAAAGAAATAAAATAAACCAACCGTTGAGCGCAACATATCCTAAAAAATCAACGATGTTTTCAACGACGTCGTTGGCGCAGCGTTAGAGTTTCCGACTGTGGAACCGCTGGAAGTTTTTTTACCGTAGGTTCGAGTCTCTCTTTGGGACTTAGAATTTTTTTTTATTCGTTATTTTTTTTCCAAATTCTAACTATATAACAATGGTTTATATTTATTTATAAATATTCTAAAGGCATTTTACAAATATTTTAACCTGAAATGTGTATAAATATAATTTTGGAGCGTCTTTGCGTCCTTATTTTTTTTGTCAACCACGATTATTGTTTAACATCTCTTAAACTGAACTTAATGTGAAATGTTAGTTATCAAATCTCTTACCTTTGACTATTGTGAATGGATTAGAACAGAAGATTCTATACTGGCTTACTATTACTTCTTCTCCCCCTTCGATCAAGCAGATCTTTCCTTTTTTTTCTCTTTCTTTGATAAATATGAATGTTTGCTACAGAGTAACTTGCTACAGAGTGACTAATAACGAAAAATAATCTTACGAAAAAAACGATTCCTAATAACTACAATGTACCAGAAAACTGTGTCATAAACCGAATTCTCAAATCACTTTGGATTTTAACAGTATATTAAATATTGCTATAGTTTAACAATATGTATCCTTAATTTTTTTGAAGTTATTTTTAAATGATGTGGAGATAAGAAAATCATCCTACGCAAAAATCGCTCCAAAATTATATTTATACACATTTCAGGTTAAAATATTTGTAAAATGCCTTTAGAATATTTATAAATAAATATAAACCATTGTTATATAGTTAGAATTTGGAAAAAAAATAACGAATAAAAAAAAATTCTAAGTCCCAAAGAGAGACTCGAACCTACGGTAAAAAAACTTCCAGCGGTTCCACAGTCGGAAACTCTAACGCTGCGCCAACGACGTCGTTGAAAACATCGTTGATTTTTTAGGATATGTTGCGCTCAACGGTTGGTTTATTTTATTTCTTTCAATTGTTATGTAATTCTGCTTAGTGTAGAAACATTAAACGGTGTACAAAACACTCGTATATTGAAGAATACATAAAAATTCAACGTGTAAGTTACTCTAATACGCAGAAAATGAGGAGAAAATCGGTTTTTATTTTTTTTCACTGCGGCGCACCAAAATGAAAAATCTGAAAAAAATTGAGAATAATAGTAATAGCAATACGTGTTTACTGTAAAAGTATAAAAGTAGTTCCGGGCCTCCTTCGATACGTAATTGGCATTTTTCGGCATTTTTTGCGGTTTTTTATTTTTTACTACCTGGTTCTTCGATCAAAAAATCTGAAAATCTCCCAAAATATGTGCCCCAGTACCCGAAGTGTCTCTGAATGTTTTTACATTTTTTTACTCAATAGGTTAAGAGAAATTGTTCAAAAACATGATTTTCGTTTTCACCCCATTACTACCCCCACGGTCGAGATTTCAAGTTAAAAATTTGCACACTTGGTTTTTTTTGGATAAGCTATCGAATGACCCATCATTCGTTCAATTCGGTTTGGGGCCACATTTGACCCCCTTATTCGGCTATACCCTTTGATGTTCATATCTTGAATGGTTTTCATGTTGTCTACGTAGTGCTGAAAAATATAGTTTCGAGATAAATAGCTTTAAAGTTTCACGTCCAGTTGTTATACCTGCGCGTGGTACATTTCAGCAGGCTATAACTTCGTTAATTTTCTGAATTTCAATTTAATATTTGATAGATATATTTTCGAGACTACATACTAAAAAAAAATGCAAAAGAAATTCGATTTTTTAAATCTCACAAAGTAGAAAGGCTCCTTAAGAATCTTGCGTTTTCTTGATTTAGTCAAACAGAACGGCTAGAATCGTGGAAACAGTTAGAACACTTTTTCGATACACGATTGAATACGAGACTCTGTACTGCTACTACTTTTTACTGTTTTTCGTTGTGAAAATTACTGTTGGAATAATAAATATATATGCGATATGTCGATGCAAGAAAAATACGAAAGGGAACATTAAAAATACGCGTTTTACAGTAGAAAATCCCGTGAAGATCACATGTGCAATTCTATTCTTTTTTAATCTCAAAGATGAAAAAAACGTGGAAAGATTGATACTACAAATTCAAAAAGCTGTCAATGGTTAAAAAATTAAGATATTCAATGTTTTTTGGTTCGGACTGTAATTGTATCTTCACTAACTAGAATACGTTCTGATTTCTTTGTTTCAGATGAGCAGGACAGTCGCTATGATGTCAGCCATCCGGATCTGTTTTTCAAAAGAGCCTATACATTTCATTTCAAGTACATATGTCTGCTACTAATCGCGCTGATAATCGAGTGTAATGTTGTACGATTTTATGGTACCTGACAACTGTTTTGACTGCAAGACAGTATACGGGGTAAATTTTCCAACTGTGGAACCGCTAGAAAGATTTTCGACCGTGAGTTCAAGTCTCTTTTTGGATCTAACTACTTTTTTTTTTTCGTCATTTTTTTCATGTGTTAACTATATGACAATGATCCATATTTGCATATAAATGTTCTAAGAGTATTTCAGAAATTTCCCTAAATTTTTCACAAATAACGTAAATGTATCGAAATAACTAGAAAACTATGAGGTATACTAATCATTATCGACGGGCGAATTATGTTCTAATCGGATCTTGAAATCAGGATATAAAACGTAAATGTAAAATTACATTGAAATTCATTAAGTTGTTTAGACTCAATCGTATTAATAATATAGATACATAAACGCACATTCATAAGCATAGCAAGACAAAATTTCTTATTTTTTAATAGTTAAAATGTGATCAAGGGGCCTTCAAACGTCTATTTCTGTAAAAAAAATTTTCAAAATTTGTTTTCATTCTGCTACTTTGCTTCTACATACATATATGCCTACGTAGGTAAGAAAGATAAATGCCTGGGCGGCAATAGAGTGGACCTTAGTTATAATTAATGAAAAATTTTTTTCGGAACAACCTCAGGAATTGTGAAAATTTTTTATTTTTGTTAGAAACTAAGGGTTCTAACCGGTGTCCGGACGAGGGAAATACTAGGGAAAGTGATTGATAAGTTTTTATTTGTAATTTTCGCTTGTCGCTTCGCGACAAGCCTTTTATTTTAAAGTTAACAAAAATGAAAAAATATAAAATTACAAAAAGAATTAGTTTTTTTTATACTCCGGCCGGGGGTTGCTTCACCGGCGTGGCCCCAGGTTGGGATGGACCTTGGTTGCTGTAACAAAGGTTCGTTCAGATTAAATACGTGCGTACACGTATCGTAAACACACGCTCGTCAGCTGTTCGCCTCGCTCTCCTAGCGACTATCGGTGCGCTGGGAGGGGGAGATCAGCTGTCGTTTACCGTGGATCAGTGGACTGTAAATTTGTACTTGTTCGCTGATAATTATTTATTGAAATTATCAGCGAGACTTTTACCCTGAACAGAAGAGAATTCACTCGTATCTGTCGGGGGCGACTTAGCCACGGACGGGTCACCAAATGGAGGTCGTAAAGCTCCAAATGGGTGGATCCCGTGAGCACGCTCTCCGTGCAGGTGACGTAGAAACGTCGTGCGAGGTGATTTTCGGCGACACTGTAAAATTACTGCACGGCAACCGTTTCTACCGGGGACCGTGACAGTAAAGTGTCCTTTGCAAGAAATCCCTAGTGGGTCCAACCGCACTATAAAGCCTACCCGGCGACCGTGTTGCACGGAGACCGTATTTGGTAGGCGGCGTGACGGAAGGTGAGGCGACCTTGAACCCGAACTCCTCCGTAGGGTGTACGGTCGACTCGTACACCGACGGGTTTCTGGAGAGGGTTTTTCAGCGACCTTTGCACGAAGAGCACTCCACGAGGCGGTACCGATTCAACGGTATGACCTTTGGGAGGCTCCAAAGCCGTATAGCTTTAAAGGGATTCTGGGTGGGTGCACCCTGAGTCCCTTACGTCGCGGTCGCGGCAACGACTGCAACGTACAATCCTTCCTAGCGAAGGCGGTCGTGCCACGCGCTGCGTGTATTACGACCTCCCTTTTGTCGCAGGTAGATTGTTCTGGGAAAACTCTAACCGCAGCAACGGAGAGAATTCTTTGTAAAACAAGTCCAAATGTTATATGCGAGTCCGTACTTGAGGAGCGAGATCTTCTGGGATCCGCTCCCGTTGGCAGTCAGCTCGTGAATAATTGCGAATATCGTCGCGGATCGACAGACGAAGACTCGGTCGCGCCTTGTCGTCGCGACGCGGCGCTGCCGAATTCAGCTGTCGATCTCTTTTCAATATATCATACGGTTTTCTCTCTCGACGCTGACGTCACGATACCGTTTAAACCGGTGTGAAGCGAATCTTCGCGTGAGGTCTGCGTACAAAAACACGTAAACGGCCGCGGTTTTAAATCGTCCGAACGTTCAACGAACCTGACGAACGCTTAACCTTCCGCAGTGTCACGTACACAAACGGATACAGGAATCGCAGCCGAGAATTTAATATTTCAGACTAACGCGATTTTAAATAGTTTTTTAACATATTTAAACATACCGCCCCCCTTGCACGAATTGTGCAATACCCGGAGAACGCGGTAGTCCCGTACGGTCACTTTTTCACGCGGAGAGAGAGAACTCGCGCACTTTTAATTGTAAAAAATCAAAAGTACTTACAATTGACCAGCTGCAGCCTGATGAATATAGCGCATTGAGGTCATCAGCATTTGGTCCGCCATGGCCTTCGCCATGGCGATCTGGCCGAACGGCTGCAAGGCCCTTTTTTTCCTCTTGGCCTGCGGGCCTGTAGGGGCTGGCGGCTGCAGGCCGCTGCTTGAAGGTCCAGGATTGGCCGGTGTGTGGTTTACCGGCTTCCTCCTCTTTCTCTTTGGCCGCGGAGCCTGTCCAGCGGGGGCGGCCACCGTCGATGTCGGCGCGGGCGTCGCGGCTGACGGTGTTTCCGCGGCCTTGTCGGCCCTCCAGTTACAGGCCCGGAGGTTACCCTCTGATCGCCATCGGAGAATGTACTGCCCTCCGGGTACCCGGCAGTTCCTCGAAGTTGTCAATATTCTAGCCGGGATTTGGAAAGTTTCCCGGCCGAAACAGAGAGTGACGTCCGGCTCACTCGGGATTTCCGCGGTGGAGACCACAGGGTCCGACGTCCCAAGGCTGGACGTTTCCCCGAGCTTTAAAATCCGCCCGAACCTCTCATCGATCTCGGGGTCGCCCGAGATCGAAATCTCTTCCGTTCGACTACACGTTTCTGAACTAGTATCAATCATTGTCGTTTAGGAACTGAGCGGTTTTCGATTCCGCGAATTCCGTTACGATTCGGGGGCGCTCGGATTACTCGTTACGCCTTACCAATAATCCAACTCAGATTGGTGGATTCGTAACCCCCACTAATCCGTTTGAACTTTTAGTGACAACGTTCAGGTGAAAATCAACACCGTTTATTTCTAGAAACGGTCGTTTCTCACATTTCGATCACTTTCGGCCGTTGGATGTTATGATTTTTATGTGACCTCGTCGGCGTCGCTAACCGTCGCCGACTCGGTTTCTTCCACAGGTAGCTTACACAACCGCGTAATAGGTCGCGTAAATATGGATTTTTCCGTGTGTATTTTAACAACACGTGCATTTCCATCCCTGCCGGTGAATACCTCCTCTACTCGTCCCATTTCCCATTGATTCGGGGGGAGGAGAGGATTTTGCACTAAAACTAAGTCGTTTAGTTTTAATGTTTTTTGGGCTGTACGCCACTTATAACGATTCTGGAGGTGCGTGAGATAATCACGTGTCCAATGCCTCCAGATTTGTTCGTGGAATTTTTGAATCGCCCTCCATCGTGTCAAACGGGAGAGTTTTTCAATTTCCACTGATTGCGTCGGAAGCGCGTTCAGCGGACTTCCGACTAAGAAATGCCCCGGTGTGAGCGGCGCGTAATCGTCCGGGCTATCACTCAAAGCGGCAATCGGTCGCGAGTTTAAACTCGCTTCGATTTTACAAAGCAATGTTTGTAACTCTTCGCTTGTGGGAGTGAATTCGCCCGGAGTCCGCTTCAGGTGAAATTTCACCGATTTCACACCGGCCTCTTGCATGCCACCGAAGTGCGGTGCACTTGGTGGGTTAAATGTCCATCTAATTCCTTTTTGACTGCATTTATTACGCATTTCTCGCGTGTTGTACACTGCTTCGAAATTTTCACGTAATTCTCGATCTGCCCCGACAAAGTTCGTTCCATTGTCACTGAAAATGCAGGACGGAACTCCCCTTCGTGCAATGAATCGATCTAATGCTGCCAAAAAGGCACTCGTCGTATAATCGTGGACGAGTTCAATGTGGATGGCCCGTGTCGCGTAACAGACAAAAACTGCTATGTACGCTTTGTGGGCGGTTTTTCCTCGACCGGCGGAGTCGCGGACACGAAAAGGTCCCGCATAATCCACTCCACAGTTCGAAAATGCTCTCGCCTCGCGGCAACGCTCAGGTATTAAATCCTGCATGATTTGCGTGGAGGTTTTTGCCCTCCATCTAACGCATCGCATGCATCCGTGGATTACCGTTCGCGCTGCATTTTGACAGCCGAGAATCCAAAATCTTTGTCTTACTGTGTACATGGTCAACTGCAATCCCCCGTGCAACGTATCAATGTGGCACTGCCGAATTATCATCGTAGAAACGTGATGTTTCGGCAAAATTATGGGGTGCTTGGTTTCCCATGACAGTGTTGTATTTTCCAGTCTGCCTCCGACTCTCAAGACATCTTTGTCATCGAGAAAAGGGTTCAGACTTCTCAACGTTGATTTTGCTGGGATTTTTCGGTGGCTTTTCAAACACCGGTACTCCTTTGCAAAATGCGTGCGCTGGATGTAGCGGACAATTCTCTCCCTTGCGAGCTGCATCTCAGACGCTTCAATGACCTACGCATTATACGAGCTTCGCTCACCTTGCATCAGTCCCCTCAGTCGGAGACAGTATGCGGTTACACGAAGTAGCTTATTCCAGGTCGAGAATCGAAATACAAATTCCCATTCTTTCTCCGGAATTGCTACGTGGGCGTGCATTTTACGCTTCCCTTCTTCGGTCTCGATGGACGAAGGCGTTTTCGGCCAACAATCTTGCGATTCCGTTAGCCAATTTGGTCCTGAAATCCACAGCTTAGATTGAAGGAGTTCCGCAGCTTCCACTCCGCGCGAATTCAGATCCGCGGAATTGAAGCGGATGGGAACGTGCCTCCATTCAGCATTCGGAAATAACGTTTGGACCTTTGACACACGGTTGGCGATTAAAACCTTCCATGTGGAGGCGTGCTTTCTCAACCATGCCAATGCGATCGTGGAATCTGTCCAGCAGATTATTCTGTCGACCTTCAATGAAAGTGACTTCTCCACGTGCACAATAAGCTCGGCGAGCAGCACGGCGCCGTTCAATTCCACTGCAGGAATTGACTGCGTTTTAATTGGAGCCACTTACGTTTTTGCCATTATCAATGTCGAGGAAGTGACATTGCTCATTGCGGTCACTCGTAAGTAGGTGACCGCTGAGTAGGCTGCGAGAGAAGCGTCACAAAATCCATGAATTTCCACGGAAATTGTGACGGCTCCATAATTAATCCATCTGGGGATTTTTAGCTTATTTAAGCTGCTCCAATCCACGCAAAACGTATTCCACGTATTGAGCGTATTCGCTGAGATTTGATCATCCCACTGGATTTGGGTGGGTGGGACTGATATCGAGATGAAGCCCCGGATGAGGTATCTGGGGCTGATTCTCGATAGCCACTGGCGCTTCGAGGAGCATTTCCGCTGCCTGGTTCCCCGGTTGGAGAGGATGGTCTCGGCTTTAGGCCGGATCCTCCCCAACCTGGGGGGCCCGGCGGGACGAATTCGCCGCCTCTATGTGGCAATGGTTCAGTCGGTGGCCCTATACGGGGCCCCCGTCTGGGCGGACGACCTGGCGGCCTCCCGGCGCAGCATGACGATGCTGCGTCGGGTGCAGAGGCGGATGGCGCTGAGGGTCGTCCGCGGCTACCGGACCGTGTCGCATGAGGCGGCGACGGTTCTTGCGGGGATGCCGTGCATGGATCTCCTCGCGCGGTCGCACGCGATGATGTATCGTCATCGTGTCGACCGTCGCGCGGGAGTGGGAGCGGTCCCGGGAGAGCAGGAACCTGCTTGGGGCGATTTGGAGCGCCAGGCCCGGCAATTCGTGGTGCTCGTGTGGCAGGAGCGGTTGGCTCTGCCAACCGCGGGGCACCGGACAGTCGGGGTTGTTCGGCCACTCCTGAGTGAGTGGCTGGACAGAGGCCATGGAAGCCTCAGTTACCGGGTGGCACAGGTATTTTCCGGGCATGGTAGCTTCGGAAGATACCTGTGCCGGATAGGGAAGGAGCCGACGGCGCGTTGCTGCCATTGTGATGCCGAGCAGGACACGGCTGATCATACCCTCCAGGTATACCCAGCGTGGGAGGGGGAGCGCCGTGTCCTTGTCGGCATCATAGGGCGGGAAGTCTCGCTGCCGGGTGTGGTGCGCGCCATGCTCGGCAGCGAGAGGAAGTGTAGGGCCGTGGCCTCCTTCTGTGAGACCGTAATGCTGCAGAAGGAGGCCGCGGGAAGGGAGCGCGAGCTTAGCGGCGCGCTGAGGCTCGCGCTCGTATGGTGGCGCGAGGGCGTGGCCCAGGCGCCAGGCGTCGCGGGCGGCCGCCCTTGCGCGGCGGATGACCCTGGCTGGAAGGGGGGCCCTGAGGGGAGCCTCCTCCCGCCAGGCGGCGAAGGGTTGGACCGGGTGGGTCCGGCCCACGGGGAGGCTCCCTCGGTGACCTGGAGCGGCCATGAACTCCCGGCCGCTGAGGGGTAGAAACGGGGTCGCAGGCGGTTGCGAGTTGAGGCTCGCTGCCGCCACTAAACGCGGCCCCGGGACGGATGGCGGCGGGATGGAGTGGCCCCGTCCTGCCGCTATGAGACAGAGTGTCTACCGGGGGGGGGGGGCCGTTTGTCCCCTCCGGGGATGGGCGCAAAGCGCGGGTACGGGGAGGGTACCGGAAGAATGCTTCGAGCGATTCCCGGTATCTTCCCAAATCGTGCGGAAGGGTCACCGTGGGGTTTTTAGTGGGTAGGTCCCGCGCCCGTCATTCTACGGGCGCGGGGAATCCCACACACCCCTCCCGCCTCTCCCCAAAGAGGGGCATATCTTTTGTTTTACCGACTAGACTGTTATTCTTCAACAGAGCGAGCAGCCATTCGAACGTAGATCGCGTGGCTACTTATCGACTTTTCAGTTATCCTTAACAGTGCCTGTCCTGATTTTTCAACTCAAGGAGGGTTCGCATCGACAAGTATGGTGCACATGCCGTACCGTAGGTTACGGTATTTAATTCGAACGCACTGTGTCGTTCGTTTTCGGGTGTGTGCCATAGGATGCATTGATAACGACGATCCTGTAGGGCGACGAGAATCTGTCGGAACATTTTCTCTATGTCGGCCACCAACACGTACTCATACAGACGCCATCGGGTCAAAACTGACGTGATGTCGTTCTGCAATTTTGAACCTACGTGTAGGATGCCATTTAAAGAACGACCGCCGGTAGTTCGGCTTGTCGCGTTAAATACAACTCTTAATTTAGTCGTTGCACTCTCAGTGCGTATGACCGCTCGATGTGGAATATAGAGTCTGGTCTCGTCAATAGACTCTATGTGAGTCATATGACCCAGCTCCTCATATTCCTCGAGAAACGTCGTATATTCTCTTACGAGGGTCTGGTTTGTGTCCAATTTTGTCCGTAACCTCCCAAGGGCGGAGAGAGCGATTCGATAGGAGTTTCCTAACGCTTCGTCCGGTCTCGGGTGAGAAAAAGGCAATCGGACGACAAACCGTCCTGTCGCATCTCGAGCGACGGTTTTTTGGAATGCGTTTCACACTCCTCCTCCGCCTTGGTGTGTACCGAGGTCGAAGGGAGTTCTTCATCTTCCCAAAATTTGCGAATCGCCGTGTCCAGCGATTCGAGGACGTTACAGTGCAACGTCCGCGAAGTTTTGTTTTTATTGCCCTTAGCATTTATTGGGCCGGAAAGGATCCAGCCAAATGCAGTTTCTTGGGCGACTGGACCTGTATTGCCTATTCGACGGAAACCCGGTCGAATAATTTGCGCGTACAGGTCCGCACCGATCAACACTTCAATCGGTTGACCGGAAGCTGGATTTGGATCTGCAAGCGGCAGATTCCTCAGCGCGTCGCATTTGAGTGCACTTGCCAAGGGCGAGACGTAGCTCGTAATTTTGTGTACGATATATGCTCTCGTCTTGACTATCGGCGCGGTATCTTGTACCGTTCCCAAATGCATTTGCACGCTGTATTTAATTTATTGGGTTTGGCCGCCCCCCAAGCCCGTCACTGTGGCTGGGGATTTCCTCCGCGAGAATTTGAGGTCATTTGTCAAATTCGCGGAGATGAAAGACGACTCGGAACCCTGATCGATCAGTGCGCGCGCGATTCGCGACGCACCGTTCTCTTCGTACACACGCACGCTCGTCGTGGCTAACAGCACAGCCTTCGGTACGTCTGCACCGATCACGGTACAGTGTGACGTCGTTGCCTGTGACGTCGTGGTACGAGCTGCTCGTTCGGCAGGTTGCGGCCGGCTCGGTGGAGCCGTATACCGCTTTTTCGGGCGTTTATCCGACGGAACCGTTGTCGCAGGTTTACGACTTTCGGTTTCGCTCCGAAAGGTCTCAAAATACAGCAGAGCATGATGTCTGGCATTGCATTTCGGGCACCCCTTCTCGGAAGGACAACGCGCGTTTCTATGCTGAGGTGACAGGCAGAGGATGCATCGCTGGCTATATTTTATGAACTGATAGCGGCGGTTCGGCGTCAAGTTTCGGAATGCACCACATTTGGTCATTCTGTGCTCGAGGCTGCAGAATCCGCAGGTTACATTTTTCCCAGCTGGACTTTCCAGAACGGAGTCGTGACGCCGTACTTTATGTTTCGGTGGGTGTTCGATCGCAGGCTTGCTCGGACCTTCATCTAACATAGTTAGAGCCCTTGCATGCCCCTCCAGGAACTCTATCAACTCGGCATGCGAGGGATAGTCCGGAGAGAGACGGTGCGACCTTTCCCACTCAGCTTTGAGAAGCCCTTCTAAATGGCTTCGAATACTATGAGCCAGCAGCCAATTTCGCTGCTGTAAAATTGTGCCCTGTTTGTCGAATGCCGCAAGGGCCTGTTTGAAAACGACGACAATCTGGTTTAGACTATCCAGATCATGGCCGCGATGTCGGTAGGGCCAGGGTAGGAAAGAAGGAGCGGTTCGACCCAGTATCCAGGATTACGGGAGGTTTAATCATTTTCAATTTGGTCAATTGATTAAGCAATTTGGCGGTCACGATACGTGGTAACCCGAATTGTTCCTTCAAGGTTTTCCACGCCACTTCGAAAATCTCATTGGTAACTTCGAGGTGCGCGATCGTTGCCAACGCTTTATTCTCCAGACAGGCGTTCAGATATTGCAATCGATGCTCATCTGCAAGTCTCGAATTATTTATTATGCCGGAGGTGAACAGATCCGCGAAATGTCTCCATTTGCGTGGGTCACCTCCGAACTTGGGGAGCCATTGTTTTGGAAGTTCGATAGTAACGTCATGAGGGCTGACCGACGTGGGTGCCGCTTTTGATTCAGCGGCCAGTTTGGTCAGCTCCGTGGTAACGTACGCCTGAAATTCCATATACTCGGTCTCCTTATTTTCTACGCCACCTGTTGCGTTTCGCAGGGGCATATTTTCTCCGAATCGACAAGTACTGCTCAATGGCTTCCTTGTATTGTTCGGATACGGTGGCGAGCTTTGTCCTGAAGAGCTCCTCTGTGTATTGAGCTCGGCCACGTTTCTTTAAATAAGAGATCGACCTTGACATCATGTCGAACCGGGTGATGAGGTCGTCGAGATCGCCTTCGAACTCGCTTCGACCTTCATCCTTGGCGACAGACATGGTAATCTCTGATTCGAGGATTTTATAATCTACTCGAAATTATTTGTCCCGTAAGCAGCGACTTACGTGAACGTACTTGCAAATCTTTCCTGTTCTTTCAACCTCAACCCGGCTCGAAGGACCGTTTGTTAGAAACTAAGGGTTCTAATCGGGGTCCGGACGAGGGAAATAGCGGGGAAAGTCAATTGACAAGTTTTATTATTAATTTTTCGCTTATCGCGCAGCGACAAGCCGTTTATTTTCAAAAAAGAAAAATATAAAAATATAAAACAAAATATAAAAATAAAAAAAAAAAAAATATAAAAATGTAAAAAATATATTTTTTGTTGGTCAGGAGGTGGCCTCATCGGCGTTGCCCTGGGTGTGGTGGACCTTGAGTGCTGAAACAAAGTTTCAACCAAATTTGATACATGCGTACACATATCGTAAACACACGCTCGTCAGCTGTTCGCCTCGCTCTTCTAGCGACTATCGGTGCGCTTGGAGGGGGAGATCAGCTTCCGTTTAGCGTTGATCAGTGGACTGTAATTTTTAATTGCTCGCTGATAGTTATTTATTTAAGCTACCAGCGAGACTTTTACCCTGAACAGAAGAGAATTCACTCGTATCTGTCGGGGATCGACAGACGAAGACTCGGTCGCGCATTGTCGTCGTGACGTGTCGCTGCCGGATCCAACTGTCGATCTCTTTTCAATATATATTACGGTTCTCTCTCTCGACGCTGACGTCACGATACCGTTTAAACCGGTGCGAAGCGAATCTTCGCGTGAGGTCTGCGTACAAAAACACGTAAACGGCCGCGGTTTTAAATTGTCCGTACGTTCAACGAACTTGACGAACGCTTAACCATGCAAAGTGTCACGTACACAAACGAATACGGGAATTGCGGCCGAGAATTTAATTTGCCGAACGGACGCGATTTTAAATAGTTTTTAACATATTTAAACACACGTCCAGTTGTTATATCTGCGCGTGGTACATTTCAGCAGGCTATAACTTCGTTACTTTTCGGAATTCCAATTTAATACTTGGTAGATATATTTTCGAGACTGTGACCGTTCCCCCGTGAACGGTCCGATTCGAGGGGGACGCGGAGGAAGGTGGCAGATGCCGACTCAGTCGGCGGTCGAGAGTTCGCTGCGATGAGTGACGTAGGCCGGGTGGATGTTTGAAGCGTATTTATTACTACCTTAACCTACTTACAAAGCTTAGTCTATGTATAAACTTATGGCTACGGAGGACGGCGCGGTGAGCGGTCGGTCGCTCGAAGAGAACGGCGCAATGAGCGTTCAGGCGCTCAGCGGAGGGGAGAGGGCATACAGTACCCTACCTACGCTGCTACGAGGCCGTGATGTCGGTAGGGCCAGGGTAGGAAAGAAGGAAGAGGTTCGACCCAGTATCCAGGGTTACGGGAGGTTCGGCGGATTGGTCGCGAGAGTGCCCCTCGCACTCTCGTGTTTGCAGAAAGTCGGAGCTCGTGTAGACCCATATGGTTCGTACGTAATCTCTCGTCACATGAACAGGCTTCGACGAGCAAGACACGAGTCCCCCGAATCCGGCCGGTGGCCCGGTATTAATACCCGCGCGGCGCGTAATTAGCGGCGAAAAGTCGCGGACGCCTAGCGGCCGCGCGGGAAACCACCGGTCGCGGGGACTCGGCCGTGACGGTGCTCGGTTCGCGGTCCCGCGTCGGATATGCGCGTTACAAGAATATATACTAAAAGAAAATGTAAAAAAAATTCAATATTTTTAATCCCACATAGTAGAAAGGCCCCTTAAGAATCTTTTGCGTTTTCTTGATTTAGACAAACAGAACTGCTGGACTCATGGAAGCAATTGGAACACTTCTTCGATACACGATTGAATACGAGGCTCTGTACTGCTACTACTCTTTACTGTTTCTCATTGTAAAAATTTGTGAATATTACTGAAGGAGTAATAAATATATATGCGATACGTCGATGCAAGAAAAATACCAAAGAGAACATTAAAAAAAACGCGTTTTACAGCAGAAAACGTCTTGAAGATCTCACCTGGATCTGGTTTTCAAAAGAGCCTATACATTTCATTATTAAACTCGTACATTTCTTACTATTTTGTACTAAAAAAATTTATGTATTCTGAGAATACGAATAATAAAGTGAGCGAAATATTCGTATTAAGAAATCTCATGGTTTTTTCGTATAAAATTCGAAAAGAATGTCTATTTTGTTGTCTACTTTATTAAAGGACCCCCCTAAGTACATACATCTGCTACTAACCGCGCCGATAATCGAGTGTAATATTGCATGGTTTTGTGGTACTTGAAAACTGCTTTGACTGCAAGACAGTATACGGGTTAAATTTTCCAACTGTGTAACCGCTAGAAAGTTTTTCGACTGCAAGTTCGAGTCTCTTTTTGGATTTAACTATTTTTTTTTTCGTCATTTTTTTTCAAGTGTTCTAAAAGTATTTCAGAAATTTCCTTAAATTTTTTAAAATAACGTATATGTATCGAAATAACTAAAAAACTCTGACGTATACTAATCATTATTGACGGGCTAATTATATTCGAAGTCTAATCGGATCTTCAAAACAGGATATAAAACGTAAATGTAAAATTACATTGAAATTCATTAAGTTGTTTAGACTCGATCGCATTAATAATATAGATACATAAACGCACATTCATAAGCATAGTAAGACAAAATTTCTTATTTTTTAATAGTTAAAATGTGATCACGGGGCCAATAACGTGTATTTCTGTAAAAAAAATTTTCAAACTATGTTTTCATTCTACTACTTTGCTTCTACATACATATATGCCTACATAGGTAGGAAAGATAAATGCTTGGGCGGGAATAGAGTGGACCTTAGTTATATTTAATGAAAAATTTTTTTCGAAAATCGACTTCAGGAATTGTGAAAATTTTTTATTCTTATAACCCGTTTTTCTCCATTAAATTTCCATGTATCGCTGTTATACATTTTAATACTCCTCTGAATTCGTCTTTTTACACTTTTATAACAATATGAAAACAGAATTTTGAATTTTTTGTTTCTTATAAATTTCGATTGTAAAATTTCAAAAATTAATTGCGAGAAAAAAAAATACTTTCTCACATTATATTTTCTTCGTTAAATAGGACAAGTTTTACCTATATCATTTTTTTATATGTTTGTAAATAACGAAGATATTTAGTATTTCTATTTCAATCATTATAAGATATAGAATCAATGCAATGGAATATACCGTATAAAATGAATAGCCACGAAACTAAAAAAGGAATATGCAATGAAATGAAATATGAAAATATAATGGATCATATAATACATTCATAATATGAAAATGTAATACAACAATCAATGACTGCGAGTGTGATGCGATTACGAGACATTGGGACGGAATACTTTCACTAGCTTTACATGGAGCAGGAAAAGTCAAGATTACCAATAATTATCACTTCTAGAGGTGTCATACGGTTGCTGTGGATTCCCATCATTCCACGTAACAGTGGGAATGATCAAGCCTCTCCGGTATATGACTCATTAAACGGATGGTGCAACAAAGTTCAAGCACTTTGCTGTGACACTACATATTCCAACGAACACTGGACGTTTCCAAGGAGCTTGCGTTCTACTTGAACAAAAATTAAACAGGGATATCTTATATTTACCCTGTAGGCGTCGTATATATGAGATTATTCTACAGAATGTATTTAACGAAAAACTATCAAAATCTTTGGCTCCCAGTGCTCCGCTATACAACAAGTTTCAAGAAACATAACCAAAAATTGATAAATTGAGATCTGTCCACCAAACAATTAAAACTACAGTAGTTCTAGAAATGATCCAATTTTCAACAAATATTCTAGAAAATGGGCAACAGTTACGAGAGAATTATCAAGAAATTCTTGATCTTGTTATTATTTTCAAACATGGAACTCCACTAAAAAATATAAGTTTTCGAGCTCCAGGAGATTTTTATCACGCTCGATGGATGGTGAAAGCTTTGTATTGCTTGAAAATATATTCATTCAAGGAACAATTTAATTTAAGTGATAAAGAAGAAAGTGGAATTAGATATATTTGTTTCTTTCTCGCCAAAGTGTATTTAAAAACATGGATTAAAAGTTCAGCGACGATGGTAGCTTCACGCCAAGATTTGGAATTCGTTGCAGAACCTCATTCGTTTCATGAGATTGGTGAAGAAGTAAGCAAGGTAGAAATAAAGAAATGTTTCAACCACTTGTGGTACTTAACATCGGAAGCATTAGCATTATCTTTTTCCGATACCAAAGTGGAGAAAAACAGTAAGCTATGAGTGCTGGAGACGGTGGATCAACGAGGCCATAGATGACTCTAGGAAAAGACTAAGAATTGGTACTGAAAATATACAAAATTATATTGACAAAGTACTGGACCATTTTGTTTTCTACGAGGCAACATGATTTTTTGAAAGAATTTCCATGTCAACTGGATTTTTAAGAAAAGATCCTGACACGTGGGAAGATGATGACAATTATAATGAGACTGATAAACGTAAAATTAAACTTTTGAAAGAATACACTTAATTATTATCCAAAAATGAGGAAGAAAAACAATTTTGCATAATAAATAATTTCAAAATACCGGAAACAATTTCCTAATGTGATAAAACATACTTTTACGAAAGATATTTTAACACAATACGAATAATTTCATTTTTTACTCTATTAGATATTACTTCAATGCTTCAGAATTGCTTTTTGTATGTTATATTTTCTTCTATAAATAGACCGTTCAAATAGAAATATGTAAATTCTACACATATCGTAGGTATTTGTGAATGTATAACAAAATTGTTCGAACAAAAATTTGAAGAATCAAATGTAACCCTCAAAGAAGAAATTTTTTTTCAAAGTCAATTTTTGAAATTTCAGTCCTTGTTTTTTTTTTTTTTTTAATGCAATGATATATTTTTGTCTATATTTTTATACAGCGCAAAAAGACGAATTCGGCGATATACACAACTATAAAGACTGTGAATTAAAACGGAGAAAAACGAATTACGAAAATAAAAAATTTTCAATTTTGATGTGTCACACTTTTTCATCTAATGGCATAATCCTAGGGGGTGTTCCAACAAAAATCCCAATGTTTAAAAATATATAGCTGAACCACAGACGAGGTATACGAGTAGACCTGCAAAATTCGGAGGTGATTTTAGTGCCCTCTTCGAATTAGTATTGATGGGCATACAGCAGTAGTATATGCGTAAATTCATATGAATTGACTATGGGAGGGATTGAAAAAGGCAATCCAGTACAGTAATGCCTACATAAATGACCAAGCTCGGGACCGACTTCGGTCATTTATGTGGGCATGGTTAGTTCTCAGAATTCAGCAGAGATAGGGAAGTAGGATAAGTGCGAGTAAGATATAATAGCTTGCACCCGGAACCACATATACAATGTATCGATAACGACCGGCGGCGTCAGGTTGCATTCGACACGCTCGATATTCAACGCCGCTTGGCTTCTAAGAATTGGTGGGGATACCTCTGGTCATTTATGTGAGCAAACATCAGGTTACTTATATGGACACTACTGTATTATCAGACGGCAGGCCGGTGCCCAAAGGAAACTACCCCTCCACTTAAACGCAATAATGCATAGACACCTTTTATGTGAGTTCTGGCATTGCGTACAGCTTCGGGGATTCGAGAAGGAAGGGGAATGTGAGTCTACCCCCTTCTTCCTGTCAACACAGTTAAAATTCGACCGCGCATCATGGGTATGCGATTTCGAATCTTGACTGCCCAGGCATTTTTACTTTCCAACCTATACAGGGTTTCGGCCATCCCTGGGAAAAATTTTATTGGGGGATTCTAGAGGCCAAAATGAGACGAAAATCAAGAATACCAATTTCTTGATGGAGGCTTCGTTAAGAAGTTAATGTTTGAAGTTCTGCCCGTACTGAATTTTTTTCTCGAAAATGCACAAGATTTCGGAGGTATATCTATTTTCCAGAAATGATTGTAATTGACCTCCGCGACCAAAAATAATTTTTCCTGAACAATTTGAAATTTTTGAATTTAATTGTTGATAACTTTTTAACGAAGCCTCCATCATCAAATTGGTATTCTTGATTTTAGTCTCATTTTGGTCTCTAGAATGCCTCATTAAAATTTTTCCCAGGAGTGGCCGAACACCCTGTATAGCTATAGTGTGCCATAATAAAAAGAAATTTCAAAATTTTTTTTACATAAATACACGTTTTAAGACCCCCTGATCATATGTTAACTATTTAAAAAAAAGACATTTTTTACTATGCTTATGGACGTACGTTCATATATTTATACTGTTGAACAATTGAGTCTAAACAACCGAATGAATTTAAATGTAATTTTACATTTAAGTTTTATGTTCTCATTACAAGGTTTCATATACGTTATTTGTAAAAAATATAGTAAAAATATAAAGTAATAAAATTATAATGATAAAGAATGATTAAGTAATAACCAACAAATTAAAATTTATTTATTAATTTATTTATAAACGGGTTTAAAGGTCATAATGTACAAAAAGGAAGAATGCATACAGACGAGTAATGTAGAGAATATAACTATAACAAGAAATATACAAATTACACTATATTATACACAAGATCTAAACGAGATTAATTATGTAGAACGTAAGTTTTGTATTTTCCTAGATGAATCGCGTAAATTTTCTTCTTCGGTGAATGATTTGTCCGACTGACTCACTCGTATATGGAGGCCTGAAAAATAGAATCCAAGAGAAATTATCATTATAATTGTAAGTGCCTTTCTTTCATCTTAGTTCCATTACTACTATGTATGTATACAATAATATTAATATTATTGTATGTGTAGTAATGTTAACGGGATTGGCCACGTGAAGGCGTGAAGAAAGGACTTTACAATCCCGGAATACACTCAACGTTTCTGAAGATAGAAACCATGCAATAGGCTATACAAATTATAATGTGATTCTACTATTATACATGACATCCCACAAATTTCCCTGTAACACACAAAACCTTGAATGTATTCAAAATATGTACAAATATATATATACATTAAATAGCCTACTTTGCTATGGAATACATTTATCTAAAAAAAGCATGTTTACATATTTTGCAAATTACGTAGTCTGGAAATATGAGAATTTCTATTAGCAGAAAATCTCAGTTCCTGACCTAACCAGACTGTGTCTTTATGAATCTTCGTAATCATTGTAAAATAAACTAAATCTTTTCGATGTGTAGCACATTCAGTTTCTATAAACCACTTTAAATATTTTTGATGTACAGCATCAGATATAATCTGAAATAGTTTATCCAAAATGAATGTTTCGCTGTGCAATGCTGGATAAAAGTGATCAAATGCAGCATTAATAATTTTAAAAATATTTGAAAATTCGAGTGATGGTATTAATAAATGACCAAACTCGACATTTTCACTTACAATAAACGCGCGAAAGAATATTAGTAGTTGATCGTTTCGCTGAAATTATCTGCTCTTGTCTGTTAAATCATTATAAGACATGTTACATCGCGATTTTTCCTTGCTCTTTTTGGCAATATATGCTGCAAAGTATTCTATTGCACAAGATTCTAAAGAGCACACTGATGTCGACAATGATTCCAATTCGTTATGAATTTCTAACTGCATGTCATCAGTCTCTACATCATTGTCCTCTATTTCTACATTATTACATGAAACATCATCGTTTGTTAATGCTAAAGCATAATGTGCTATAGCAACATCCTCTTCTAAAAGCGTTGCGTCTTCATCAGGCAGACAATTACTATTTAGAGAACTACTGGTCAAATTTAACATTATATTCTTCCTGATAGCAAGACGCACCGCTTTCACAGATGGATTTCGGTTGTAAGTGTCACCGTGCATTCGAAGAATCGAAAAGAAATTTTCTATAACATCCATATTCAATCGAGAGGTCATCAAAAACATGACAGCCCCTCTCTGTAAATCGTGTCAAAGTTGCACAGTAGCATTTACTGACTGTCGCAATCCTAAGAAACAAGGCGGAATTTTAAGTTCATTATTCACGATAACATACCAATTGAATATGTTATTTGATTGTGTTTGCAAATTGCTTCCAATATTAGGAAATAAATCAGAAATAGCGCACTTGTTTGAATTAGAATCGCGAGCACATCTGCTGTTCAAATTATCAAATAAATCATTCAGAGTTTGAAAGAAGCATGCTGTATTTTGCACGGTACTCGATTTTACACATTTTGTAGCACAAGCAGTAAACAAAGCAGAAGAAAGTTGTTGCGGCTCGCGGTATCCGTTGAGTGAACAGTCTGCACTCAACGTCGGGCTCGCGTCTTTCCGAGAATAAATTAATACTCCGGATGGAAGAATGTTGTGTAAAGTGTTATGTTCGGCAAATCAGAACCAAGTGCCCTTGCCTCGGTTTTCCAAAACTCCCATGCCGTCTCCTCCCTTCCAAATCGCCCTTACGCGATGCTCTTGGAAGGGGGTGCGTGTCGCGTGGGAGTGTCGACGTCACGAGATGACTGCGTTTGTCTTGGTCTCCTGGTAGTTGACAAAAAGATGCAGAACTGGCCGTTTTATGCAGAGGGCTGGGGCTGGCCTGCAGATGCCGGAGTTTCGACCTGCACGCTGCAGCAAGCCCAACCCCTGTCATAAACAGCACTTGACCTGGCTTTTGGTGGTCTGCTACGCTGGTCTAAGGCGTTCGCTCGCTTCGAACGTAGAGATTTATGCCAGGGCTGAGTGTTGGCACGCAGATGCGACAGTCGATGCGCCTAATGTCGCTGGTTTTTCCCTGACATAAATCTCGCTTTGTTACGTTTTTTTTTTTCTTCTGCTGTTTTTGTTATTGTGCGCGGTACTAGAAACGGCGTGTTCGTTTCCGCGCTCAACAGTGTTGTTCCTTGTTTACGCGACATTCCAGAGGCTTCTCTGAGGCGTAATACGTTCCAGGAACAATACCGCATAGAAAAACTCCGTATTTACATTCGATAACAGTTCCGCGATCGGCCCAGTAACGGTTCCTATACGAGGTGTTACTACGCCGAAACGAAGAGAGGATTCAAAATTAATAAGAGACAGACAGCTTAGACCAGATAGCGCCACGAGATGAAAATTTCCCCTTCCTCGTGGCCACGGTTAAGCAGGTATGTCTCGGGAACACTTGCTATCTGGTTCTCGACGAGTGCGGATCTCCTGAGCCGACCTCGTCAATCTGTCGGAATCGATACATACGATTAATTAGATTCGTCTAATACGATCGTGGATCCACTTAACCGAAACGGTACAAGACAGAGACTGCTGCGGATTCGAAAGAATCACGTCAAGTCGAATTTCGTACCCTACGGTTTCGTAAGAATATCTCGATTTCCGCGGTAAATGAACCATAGGAACGGGAAAATTTACTCGATAATTTGAGTAATTTTCACAACCCGCCATCGGTGGCTGAATATAATCAGATTGCACTTAAACAGTGCTTGATTATCGCCACCGTTGTGACGGACAAACACGTATTGCTGAAATCAGTGGTCGTGTTTGAGAACCGAGAGAATTTCTTGATTCTCTGTTTGGCTATTGCACGGTTCAAAACCCCAACCTATAGGGAGCCTTCGTTGCAAAATCCCTGGGTTGGGTTCGTCGTTTTCCAGGGTCGAAACAAAAGTTTGAGATAACACCCGATAGGGGCCTTATTGGCATTCCCTGGGTAAATATCTCGGCTGGTTTCGACCTGCTCGAGCGTGGGTTCCAGATCGTCAGTGGGTACGGACACTCGACGTAGAACTACGTTCAAAGGGCACCGTGGTGTTAGAACCTTAATAATCAGTCGCTTCTGCGCAGTTAAGGCCCTGCATCACACCGGTCCCGTACGGACCAGGGAACGGCGAGGGAATGCGGAGTTGACAACCCTTCGAGCCTTACAACCTCCACTTGTTGTCCTCTCCTGCAAAAACCAAACCTGCAGCAGTGGGAAGGACGAGATTAGAATCTCGTCTTCCCCATCTGCAATTCAACGTTTCCAAAATCTGAAACGTTGAAATATTTTACAGTCCACGAACCCGGCTGCGTATCGCTGTGGTAAAAATTCCCGCTCCAGTTTACAAATATACGGAGTAAGGAGCGAGTGGATTAAAGCGAGTCCGACAACGCGACGAGCGTTGTCCTTTATTAACAGCTGGATTTTGGTCTCTTTTTGTTACAGAAGACCGAGGCGAGAGCCGTAAGGGCATGCCGGCTCAGCCCAACACCAGTTCTCTTTTTTCTAATTCTCGTTAATTTTCTTTTTACGTTTATTTAATTTTGAATTTTTGTTTTCCACCTCAATAAATGGCCAGTCCATTGGACTAGACGAAAGAAAATTATCAATTGTACACTCACTTTCCCCCATATTTCCGATCCCTCGTAATCCGGACCATATTTCGTTAAAGGGTACGAGACAAGGTTTTATTATAACCTTTGCACGAACTCGTACCTACTTTAACAAAGGTCCTTCGAGCCGAATTACACGAGGTTGTGTGGAATAGGGAAAGGTACATTGTATCTCACGTGTCGAATATCCACGTGAGAGGTTAGTTCGAGCTGATTAATCCTCGATAAAACCCAACAATGGCCATGGCTAAAGAAACCATGTGGTCGGAAGCTGATGAGCACATAGACACCATGTGCGAAATCACCTACCGCCTAAGCAAATTGGGTACTAACCTGAGGAAGACGGGCAAAGCGAATTACTCGGTGAGGCTTCTCGAGGAAAAGCTCGATTTTGCCAAAACACAATGGAAGGAGTTAAACGATCGGTACACGACCGTGCCCAAGCTCTTAAAGCCGGCGCAAAGGCAAAACTACGATTTCTTTAAACAGAATATTATCGTAGCCGCCGAAAACGATTTCCACGAATACATGGATCTCGTAAGCACGGAAATCGACCGACTCACCGCTGAGAAAAGACCAGCGGTGTCACCGCTGACCAAGCAGCGAATACCCAAATTCGGAGGTGATCCTCGAGAGTGGGAACACTTTGAGGATCTGTTTACCGCCGGGGTAATTAACAATGCTGCGTTGGGAGACATCCAACAATTGTATTTTCTAAATGCCTGCCTTGAGGGGCCGGCTGCAGCAATCGTTGCTTCCCTTCCAGTCGTGGGTCGCAACTTCACGGAAGCGTGGACGAGGCTGAAGACCGAATTCGGCCTCCCATTTATAGTCACTGGGAAACTACTGGACAAGCTTCTATATCTGAATCCCATCGATATGAACGACTTGTCCAGCATGCAACAAGTGACCGTGGGTTGCACCCAAGCAATCGCTGTTCTGGATACAAAGGGCTCACCAGAACAGCAACGAGACTGGCTGCTCGCGAATTGGGTGAAGCAACACTTCACCCCCGAAATGGAACTGGAATGGCAAAAAACGCTAGACCTCTCGCTCGATTATCCTACGTTCGAGGACGTAAGGAAATTCGTGGACAAACGGTCACATGCCTTGCTCTCCATGAACGAGGAGCGCAGAAAAGCTGCCTTGGGGCTTCCAACAAAACCCACGCGTAATCGAAGCGCGGCGTGGGAAGTCAGCGCCGCCTCGAAGAACGTGAGAAGCCATAACGTTGTCATGGAAAACGTCCAGGCTGAACAGCCACGACGAACGGGTTCCGATAACGTCAGGCAGGTTGGAACAACGCCCACTCAATTGTGCGGATTCTGTAACGGGCCGCACAGTTTGCCGAACTGCAGAAATTTTGCAATATTGACTGCAAAAATGCGCAGTCAGTATGTGAAAGGTCGCCGGTGGTGCATCCAGTGCTTGGGCACCACTCATACGGTGACCAAGTGCAAAAACTCCACGGCATGTACGACGTGCGGCGGGCTGCACCATTCCCTGCTGCACTTCGAAGTAAAACGGGAAGCTCAACCGACTAAGCCGTTACCAAAAAGTGAGGTCGGCAATCGGGAAGAGCGGCGTCTTAATGACCAATCCCGTCGGCCTACGAAATCGAGGCCGAAACCTAACACTTCGGCGCGTGCTAAAACAACGCTCGCCTCCACGTCGCACTGTACCGCTCTTGGTACAGGCGCATCGAGGCCAGTGCTATTAGCGACCGCCCGAGTTAAAGTGTTCGGCAAAAATGGCACGACGCGAAACGTCTTTCATATCCGCGAGTTTGGTGAATGACCTCAAACTCGCGCGGAGGAAAACCCCAGCCACGGTGACGGGCCTAGGGGGTGACCGAACCCGATCGATGAAGTACAGTGTCGGAATGAGTCTCGGCGCAAAAGACGGTGAGAAACCGATGTGTGTGGCTGATGCGTACGTCGTGCCTCAAATCACGACCTACGCGACTCCATCGGTAGGAACGCTCGGATACGAAGCGTTCCGGGAATTACCGCTTGCCGACCCCGACCCCGCATCGGATCAAACCATTGAAATTTTGATCGGTGCGGACTTATATGCACAGATTATGCGAGCGGGATTCCGGCGCATAAACGATGCAGGTCCCATTGCACAAGAAACTGCATTCGGCTGGGTGATATCCGGGCCGACAAACGCAGCAAGTGGTGCGCAGAATACGGTGCAGTCGCTGCACTGCACCGTACTCGAATCGCTGGATCAAACGGTTCGAAAGTTCTGGGAAATGGAAGAAATTCCCGCAACCTCCGTGCATACCAAAGCAGAAGAGGAGTGCGAAGCATTCTTTCAAAAAACCGTTACCCGTGATGAAACTGGGCGATTTGTAGTCCGACTCCCCCTCAATTACCCGAGACCGGAAGAAGCGTTGGGAAATTCATTCCATATCGCGCTTTCCGCTCTTACAAGGCTGAGGAAGAAATTGGACACGAACCCGACTCTCGGTACAGAATACGCAGAGTTTCTAGCGGAATACGAGTCTTTAGGTCATATGTTGCGTATCGAACCTATTGACCAAATTAGACATTCCGCACCGAGCGGTCATTCGCACGGACAGCGCGACCACCAAATTGCGGGTCGTCTTTAATGCGACAAGCAGGACAGTGGGTGGACGCTCCCTAAACGACATCCTACACGTAGGTCCGAAATTACAAAACGATATTACCTCGGTATTAACGAGATGGCGTTTGTACGAATACGTGTTGGTGGCTGATATCGAGAAAATGTTTCGACAGATTCTCGTCGCCCCAGAGGATCGTCGTTTTCAATGCATAGTATGGAATGCACCCGAAACCGAACAGCTGGCAGCGTTCGAGTTAAATACCGTTACATACGGAACGGCGTGCGCCCCGTACTTGTCGATACGTACCCTCCTCGAATTAAAGGAACAGTGCACCGCGGATCTAAATTCGCGTGGGGTGGACGCGTCGGAACTCCTTCAGTCGGAGCTCTGGATTTCCGGGCCGACGTGGCTTCGACAAGCGGAAGAAAATTGGCCAAAAATGCCCGCTTCGATCGAGACCGAGGAGGGTAAGCGCGTATCGCATACCCTCGTAGCAACTCCACAAAAGGAATGGGATTTTGTATTCCGATTTTCCAAATGGAGTAAGCTACTCCGCGTAACCGCCTACTGTCTTCGACTAAAAAGGACGTGGGACGGGGAGCGGCGGTCTTTCGGTGCCAAAATCGTCGAAGCACCAGAATTACAGCGTGCAACAGAAAGAATTGTGCGCTATTTACAACGCATGCACTTTGCGGAAGAGTACCAAAGCTTAAAAAAGCGGAAGGGAATTCCTGCAAAGTCTCCGTTAAAAAGCCTCAACCCTTTCCTCGACGAAAAAGACGTCTTGCGAGTGGGTGAACGGCTGGAGAATGCAGCACTTACATAGGAAACAAAACACCCGGTAATTCTGCCAAAGCATCATGTTTCTAACATGATAATCAGGCAATGTCACGTTGATACGTTACACGGGGGTTTGCAATTAACCATGTACACAGTGAGACAGAAATTCTGGATCATCGGTTGTCGTAACGCGGTGCGTACGGTTATCCATAATTGCATACGATGCGTGAGATGGCAAGCAAACGCCTCCACGCAGATAATGCAGGATTTAATTCCGGAACGCAGTCGCGAGGCACGAGTTTTTTCGAACTGCGGAGTAGATTACGCTGGACCATACCGTGTCCGCGACTCCGCCGGTCGAGGAAAAGCGGCTCACAAAGCTTACATAGCAGTATTCGTCTGCTTCGCTACGAGAGCCGTGCATATCGAACTCGTGCATGATTTCACAACAAGTGCATTTTTGGCCGCCTTGGATCGATTTATCGCCCGTCGAGGAGTTCCGTCCTGCATGTTCAGTGACAACGGAACAAACTTCGTCGGAGCGGATCGAGAATTGCGAGAACATTTCAATATCGTGTACAATACACAGGAAATGCGCAATAAGTGCGGCCAGAAGGGTATTACGTGGAAATTTAATCCACCTAGTGCACCTCATTTCGGCGGTATGCAAGAAGCTGGTGTGAAATCGGTGAAACATCACCTCAAACGCATCCTCGGCGATTTCGCGCCTACAAGCGAAGAAATGCAGACATTACTCTGCAAGATCGAAGCGAGCTTGAATTCTCGACCGATTGCCGCTTTAAGCGATAGCCCTGAAGATTATGCGCCTCTCACACCGGGCCACTTCTTGATCGGAAGTCCGATAAACGCACTTCCGCTCGAGTCCGTGGAAACTGAAAAACTCTCCCGCCTTAGACGGTGGAGAGCGATACAGAAATTCCACGAGCAACTCTGGAGGCATTGGACGCGTGATTATCTCACGCACCTCCAGAACCGCTATAAGTGGCATACCGCCCACGCACAGCTAAAACCAAACGATTTGGTGTTAGTGCAAAACCCTCTTCTCCCCCCAAATCAATGGGAAATGGGGAGAATCGAGGAAATATTCCCGGGTAAAGACAGGCGTGTGCGTGTAGTTAAAGTTCGCACAGCAAAGTCTACTTACACGCGTCCTATCACACGTCTGTGTAAATTGCCTGTGGAAGAGTCGGTAACGACAACACAAGTCGACGACGCTATCGGGACATAAGAAATCCCGAATTCCACTGACAAAGACAGAAGGAAGTGAGAACGACCGTTACACACAAAAACGGTGTTGATCCACATTCCGCATGTCTCTGGTGATAATACGAACAGAGGGGAACCATATCCTACCATCCCGTCAAAGATTAAGGACGGGAGCGATTCACGAAAATCGCGAGATCCTGAGCTTTAAAAGCAGGATCCGCAGGCCGAATCGGTTCAGTTCCTAATCAATCATCGAAGAAGCATGTCAAGCGACGAAAGTACGGAAACAGTGATCCGTGCCACAGGGTTGGACCCTGTAATGGAGGCCCAATTCGGGCGTCTCCTCCAGCTCGGGGAGGTATTCTCCCCGAGGGCGAAGGACGCCGTTGAGGAGACGGTGGAAAAGGAGGCGCTATCGGCCACCTCCACCGCCCCTGCTGATCAGCCTCCAGCAGCCTCCACATACGAGCATCCCGCCGCCACCTTACCGATACCGCCATACGAGGTGCGGCTGGGACCAACGCTCCTATTAATACCGGCCGAAATACCCTCGACGTCCCGGAGGTATAAGTGTCCGGTTCCGGGAGGCCAGTATCACCTCAAGTGGGCTTCAGAAAGCAAGCTAGTCGGCTGCAATTTCCGGCCATCGAAGGGCCCAAAGCCAACAAAGCCTGCTGCCGAGCATCGGCCAACGCCGCCCGCACTGCCAGAGTCGCCTGCACGGCCGCCTACGAAGGCGGCGATGAAATGGACGGAGGCCCACGCCAATGCACACATCCGCCGCCGCAACGAGCAACGACGGAAGGCGGCTGCGGAAGCAAGAGCCTCTAGGGCCAGGAGCCAGCCGCAGCCGCAGCCGTACGGGAGTGTGGCCGACCCAAATTTGGTGGCCCAGGCGGTCCTCGCATCCCTGCGTATCTTGCAAGGCCAGCAGGTTGTCCAGCCGATACCGAAGTAAGTAACTTAATTTTTATTAATTAAGTGAAGAAAATTTCCTCTCGGTTTATTAATTGCAAAGAGACCGCGAATTACCGCTCCTATTGTTTATTGCACGGACCGTGCAAGGGGGGCGGTATATTTAAATATCGCGTTAATTCGACAATCGAAAAACGTCGGTTAAACCATCGCGTGATCGATAGAAAAACGGGCCATTTCTGGTACGGTGTTGTTCCTTGTTTACGCGACATTCCAGAGGCTTCTCTGAGGCGTAATACGTTCCAGGAACAATACCGCATAGAAAAGCTACGTATTTAGATTCGATAACAGTTCCGCGATCGGCCCAGTAACGGTTCCTATAAGAGGTGTTACTACGCCGAAACGAAGAGAGGATTCAAAATTAATAAGAGACAGACAGCTTAGACCAGACAGCGCCACGAGATGAAAATTTCCCCTCCCTCGTGGCCACGGTTAAGCAGGTATGTCTCTGGTGGACTTGCTATCTGGTTCTCGACGAGTGCGGATCTCCTGAGCCGACCTCGTCAATCTGTCGGAATCGATACATACGATTAATTAGATTCGTCTAATACGATCGTGGATCCACTTAACCGAAACGGTACAAGACAGAGACTGCTGCGGATTCGAAAGAATCACGTCAAGTCGAATTTCGTACCCTACGGTTTCGTGAGAATATCTCGATTTCCGCGGTAGATGAACCATAGGAACGGGAAAATTTACTCGATAATTTCAGTAATTTTCACAACCCGCCATCGGTGGCTGAATATAATCAGATTGCACTTAAACAGTGCTTGATTATTGCCACCGTTGTGACGGACAAACACGTATTTCTGAAATCAGTGGTCGTGTTTGAGAACCGAGAGAATTTCTTGATTCTCTGTTTGGCTATTGCACGGTTCAGAACCCCAACCTATAGGGAGCCTTCGTTGCAAAATCCCTGGGTTGGGTTCGTCGTTTTCCAGGGTCGAAACAAAAGTTTGGGATAACACCCGATAGGGGCCTTATTGGCTTTCTCTGGGTAAATATCTCGGCTGGTTTCGACCTGCTCGAGCGTGGGTTCCAGATCGTCAGTGGGTACGGACTCTCGACGTAGAACTACGTTCAAAGGGCACCGTGGTGTTAGAACCTTAATAATCAGTCGCTTCTGCGCAGTTAAGGCCCTGCATCACACCGGTCCCGTACGGACCAGGGAACGGCGAGGGACTGCGGAGTTGACAACCCTTGGAGCTTTACAACCTCCACTTGTTGTCCTCTCCTGCAAAAACCAAACCTGCAGCAGTGGGAAGATCGAGATAAGAATCTCGTCTTCCCCATCTGCAATTCAACGTTTCCAAAATCTGAAACGTTGAAATATTTTACAGTCCACGAACCCGGCTGCGTATCGCTGTGGTGAAAATTCCCACTCCAGTTTAGAAATAAACGGAGTAAGGAGCGAGTGGATTAAAGCGAGTCCGACAACGCGACGAGCGTTGTCCTTTATTAACAGCTGGATTTCGGTCTCTTTTTGTTACAGAAGACCGAGGTGAGAGCCGTAAGTACAAGCCGGCTCAGCCCAACACCAGTTCTTCTTCTTTTTCTAATCCTCGTTAATTTTCTTTTTACGTTTATTTAATTTTGAATTTTTGTTTTTCCACCTTAATAAACGGCCAGTCCATTGGACTAGGCGAAAGAAAATTATCAATTGTACACTCACTTTCCCCCATATTTCCGATCCCTCGTAATCCGGACCATATTTCGTTAAAGGGTACGAGACAAGGTTTTATCATAACCTTTGCACGAACTCGTACCTATTTTAACATACGCTATTTTTTGTTCGCTCTCTATTGTTTTGCTATACAGGGTGTTCGGCCACCTCTGGGAAAAATTCTAATGGGAGATTCCAGAGGCCAAAATAAAACGAAAATCAAGAATACAAATTTGTTGATGGAGACTTCGTTAAAAAGTTGTTAGCATTTAAAGTACCGCCCGTACTGAATTTTTTTCTAAAAAATAGGTAGGATTTCTAGGGTATGTGTATTGACCAAAAATTATTGTAAATGACGCCCGCAATCAAAAATAATTTTTTCAGAATGATTTGAAATTTTTTAAATTAATTTGTTAATAACTTTTTATTGAAACCTAAGTCAAGGAATTGATACTCTTCATTTTCGTATTGTTTTGGCCTCTACTCCCATTAAAATTTTTACCAGGGGTTGCCGAACACTCTGTATAAGTAAAAAATCTACATGAAAACGAAAGAAAGAGAAAACGAAAAGTAATACCTCACAGATATTTCGTGACCGTTATAAAGTAAGGCAGGTATAAGGTACAATTTACAACTTGCAGCAGGGCCTTCGTATTTTTTGATTCTTAGTGCTTTTACATGACAAATGCGAAAAATGTTTTAGTTAGAAATTCTCAAATTTTATTAATTGTTTTCAAAATAAATAATTTTTTATCTAATTAGTTTAATACAGATTTATAGTCAATAATGAGCTAAATCAACTGGTTCATTAAAAAATATACAATTTTTAATAATAAAAAGTTATTTATGCATTAGTTTCAAGATTTATTAAACCTAATAATAAGTCCACCCAAACTTATACATTATTTATTTGAAAAAATTTGTTGCATCTGCCACGGTTTTCAAGAAAAAACAGCTTGATTTAGTAACGCGGCCACCCTGCATTATAAAATAGGGCTGTACGATCAAAAGGGGCAAAAAGTGGCAGCTAATTTTTGCAAATCTATAAGATCAAAGTATCAAATACAAGTCTGAAGAGGAATTGTACGGTGATATTGTGGGATATGCAACTTTTTGCTTACATGTTTGCGATGCATGCATGAAATTTCACGTTCTATTTTCAGTAATAAATATACCGGTTTACAAACTTACTGGGTAACAATTTTCAATATATCACTACTCAGAAATGTTGTACCTACTTCCAGGAACAGCATCCATTTTGCAGAATTGATATTGATGTCTTCTAAAAAAACTTATTCACTTTTTACTTGGTCGCGCGTATTCACGCTTACGATCTCGCCAAACGACTGACTAAAGAAGCCGAAGTTTGGATCGCAATTGCCATCCAGCTATAAAAATATGACACATTTCATTTTCCCTACCCTAAAGGGACATCATTAAACTAACGATTCCGACAGGTCAAACCTTCGTAGCGAAAAATTATTTTTTGGGGTTTTGGCCACGATTTCACGATTTGGGACCACTGTGCGACGGGGCGAATGGCGAATACGGGGCGACCAGCGAAAACGGGCAGAATAGAGGTACGGGCGAATGGCGAAAACGGGGCGAATAGGGATGACAGGGCGAATAGGGATGACGGGGCGAGTTGTGAAGACGGGGCGACCAGCGAAGACGAGGCGCAAAGGAATGATGGGGCGACAAGCGATAACGGACCGAATAGGGTTACGGACGAATGGCGAAGACGGGTCGAATGACGAAGACGAGGCGTATAGGGGGACAGCGCGAATAGGGCTAATTCAACATCTTTCACGTTTTGTCATTTGAAACAAACAGAATGGTCAGTGCCATGAATACCGTGAGACAATCTTTTTTAAAAGCCACTGCGTTTGAGAGTATACAGTTTTAACTCTTTTTTATAAATCATATCATCAGTTTTAACTCTTTTCGCCCAAAAAATTGAAAAATGTCACTGAAACATGTAGAAATGAACCTTTCAAATGGAGCATTTTTTTTTTTTTGCTTAAATTGATAGGAAATTTCCTCAGGAATACGATAAAAAAGTTAGAAACTGAACAGAGATTTCCTTGTACCTTATTTTCAAAATAAAGTAAATGGTTGTATTGGGCGCAGCGCCTCGGTTAGTCGAATGCTCGTCGGACACTTGGTCTTATGGTTGTATAAGCAATTACCGCAGTCGGGCGACGGATGTTTAGGTTTTAGAGATATGAGGTGTCGATTTCGGAAAGAGAGGAGAGCGAAATCTTCCCGAAGAGAAGCGAGCGTTCTGCTGGCGGTCGAATAAAGACTTTTACGGAAGAAGCAGCTCGGAACGCTCAGAACGCTCAGAAACAGACATTGAAGAAATATAGAAGTAACTCCAAGAGACCGTGTAATCAACAGTGAAAATGAGTCGAAAAGTGCAAGATCATCTGTCTTCAACAAATGAAAAACTGCAGTACGACGACTGTTCTCCTGGTGCCGATTCGTGGTGTAAGTGGTGCGTTGCATAGGCCTTGGGACAAGAATTTGACCATCCACCTCCATTACATGAAGATATGCAAAAACATATTCGTCCAATTTACAAAGATTTCTCACGAGATGATTTGTTGGAGAGATGTTTAGGTGGCCATACACAAAATGCTAACGAGAGCTTTAACGCCATCATTTGGCGTTTAGCGCCTAAGCATTTCAATTGTCGCATAAAAATTATTGAAATAACTGTTTTTTTGGCTGCCGGCATATTCAACGAAGGATTTTCGTTCGTCCTTCAAATAATGCAAGAGCTCAGTATAGTAATTGGACAGCAGAGTAAAACATTCATTGATCGTGAAAATAAACGCCGCATTAAACAGCAGTAGCGCCGCAGTCTTCATTGCACAAAAGAGGCTCACGCTTCTCTAAAAGAAGAAAAAATGGCTAAATCACAATTTTTCGAAGAAGAGGAAGACCTGTTCCATGGCCCTCGAATTAGATTAGTAAAAAACCACGATAAATTGAAATGAATTACGAATTTTTCACGATTTTTCTGTTACTCAAACTTTAAACGCGTTTTAAAAGCTCAAAAACTAATCACTCGATCTTTATGAAACTTGGCACAAATATTCTATAAATAATTAGCCTCAGCATGACGAGCTCCGATTTTTTATTTTTGTATTTAAAACACTGCTATTAACAATTATTCATAACAAAAAAATCCTTCTTTTCTTCAAAACTTCGCCATTTTTGCAATTTTGCAAATTTTAACAAAAGAAAAACGTAATGCTGAGCGTTCTTCCATAAACTAAAGAATCCATCTTAATTTTTTGGTTTCGGATCATTTTTGAAACCTGTACGCTGCACGGCACATTTACAAAATGCCATTTTCAAGCCGCCATTATACCGTCCTTATTAACAATTACGGCTTAAAAAAAATACTCATGTTACGTTATAATATCAATAAATGATACCTAAAATTTTAAATCAATCTATGCATTACATTTTTCATAAAAAATTCTTGAAAAACAGGCCATTTACATGAGGTTCCCCCCTTAAGTTAGAAATAAATACATTTTAAGAACCGACAACCCAGCCTACGTCACTCACCGCAACGAACCCTCGACCGCCGACTGAGTCGGCTCACGCTACCTTTCTCCGCGACCCCCACGAACTGGACCGTCCCGGGGAAGCGGTCCCACAGTCTACTAGAGAGGTCGTACTTTACGAACGAGAGAAATTCTTCGCTCCTGTACGTTCAAATAACGAAGCCAGGTGCGCGCGGAAACAAACGCAGCGAATATACGTGTAACGTGTTTTCGTATGTCTAACCCATAGCCGTGTTTTTCTGTTCACAGGAATCAGAATCTACCTCAACCAGGCACGGCGAGTTCGGCAACCGGCCTGGGATTGATATCAGGATTTCTGTTCTCCGTTTTTTTTTGTTTATTTTCACAGCGATTGATTTTTCTACAATAGTTTATTTTTCATTTTTTAATAAACGTTTTTTAAAAGGAAAATCAGACGCCACCCATTCACTTGCCACATAAACACCGATCCCTCTATCCGGACTTTGTCGTTAAAAGCGTCAGCTTTTTAACAACTATAAAAGGTGTATTGATTATTATCAACGGGCTAATTATATTCAAAGTCTAATCAAACCTTGAAATGAGGTTCATTCGGTTGTTTCAACTCAATCGTATTACTAGTATAGATACTATATGAACGCACGACCATAAGCATAGTAAAAAAATTACTTCTTTTTTAAATAGTTAACATATGATCAGGGGGTCTTAAAACATGTATTTCCATGACAAAATTTTTATATAATTAATAATTAAATTCAAAAATTTCAAATCGTTCTGAAAAAATTATTTTTGGTTGCGGGGGTCAATTACAATCATTTCTGGTGAATAGACATACCCCCGAAATCTTGCGCATTTTCGAGAAAAAAATTCAGTACGGGCGGAACTTTAAATGTTAAAAACTTTTTAAAGCAGCCTCCATCAACAAATTGGTATTCTTGATTTTTGTCTTATTTTGGCCTCGAAAATCTCTCATTAAAATTTTTCCCAGGGTTGGCCGAACAACCTGTATAGGTTGGAAAGTAAAAATGCCTGGGCAGTCGAGATTCGAAACCGCATACCCATGATGTGCGGTCGAATTTCAACTGTGTTGACAGGAAGAAGGGGAAAGACTCACATTCCCCTTCCTTCTCTAATCCCCGAAGCTATACGAAGCGCCAGAACTCATATACAAGGTGTCTATGCATTATTGCGTTTAAGTGGAGGGGTAGTTTCCTTTGGGCACCGGCCTGCCATCTGATAATGCAGTAATGCCCACATAAATGCCGAATGTTTATGACCAGAGGTATCCCCACCAATTCTTAGAAGCCAAGCGGCTTCGAACATCGAGCGTGACGAATGCAAGTTGACGCCGGTCATTATCGATACATTGTATATATGGTTTCGGGTGCCAGCTATTGTATCTCACTCGCACTTATCCTCCTTCCTTATCTCTGCTGAATTCTGAGAACTAACCATGCCCACATAAATGACCGAAGCCGGTCCCGAGCTTGGTCATTTATGTAGGCATTACTGTACTGGATTGCCTTTTTCAATCCCTCCCATGGTCAATTCACATGTATTTACGCATATATGTACTACAGCTGTCTGCCCATCAATACTAATTCGAAGAGGGCACTAAAATCACCTCCGAATTGTCAGGTCTACTCGTATACCTCGTCTGTGGTTCAGCCACACATTTTTAAACATTGGAATTTTTGTTGGAACACCCCCTAGGATTATGCCATTAGATGAAAAAGTGTTGCACATCAAAATTGAAAATTTTTTATTTTCGTAATTCGTTTTTCTCCGTTTTAATTCACAGTTTTTATAGTTTTGTATATCGCTGAATTCGTCTTTTTACGCTGCATAAAAATATAGACAAAAATATATCATTGCATTAAAAAAATATACAGTTTCTATACAGTTTTGTATAACGCTGAATTCGTCTTTTTACACTGTATGAAAATATGGACAAAAAATAGATCATTGTATTAAAAAAAACAAAAAAAAAAGAATGATATTTCAAAAATTGACTTAGAAAAAAAAATCTTTTATTTGAGGGTTACATTTGATTCACCAAATTTATGTTCCAACAATTTTGTTACATATTCACAAATAACGACGATATGTATACAATTTACATATTTCCATTTAAACAGTCTGTTTATAGTAGAAAATATGAAATACAAAAAGCAATTCTGAAGCAGTGAAGGAATATCTAGGAGAATAAAAAATGAAATTTTTATTGTGTTCAAATATCTTTCACAAAGTATGTTTTATCACATTAGGAAATTGTTTTCGATGTTCCGAAATTATTTATTATATAAAATTGTTTTTCTTCCTCATTTTTGGATAATAATTCATTGTATTCTTCCATAAGTTTAACTTCACGTTTAGTAGTGTCATTATAATCGTCATCATCTTCCCACGTGTCAGGATCTTTTCTTAAAAATCCAGTTGACATGGAAATTCTATGAAAAAATCTTGTAGCCTCGTGGAAAACAAAATGGTCCAGTCCTTTGTTAATATAATTCTGTATATCTTCAGTACCAATTTTTAGTCTCTTGCTAGAGTAATCTATGGCCTCGTTGATCCATTGCCTCCAGCACTCATAACTTACTGTCCTTTTCCACTTTGTTATTGGAAAAAGATAATACTAATGCTTCCGATGTTAAGTACCACAAGTAGTTGAAACATTTCTTTATTTCTACGTTGCTTACTTCTTTACCAATCTCATGAAACGCATGAGGTTCTGCAATGAATTCCAAATCTTGGCGTGAAGCTACCATCGTCGCTGAACTTTTAATCCATGTCTTTAAATACACTTTGGCGAGAAAGAAACAAATATCTCTAATTCCACTTTCTTCTTTATCACTTAAATTAAATTGTTCCTTGAATGAATACATTTTCAAACAATAAAAAGATTTCACCATCCATCTATGAAAATAACAACAAGATCAAGAATTTCTTTATAGTTCTCTCGTAACTGTTGCTCATTTTCTAGAATATTTGTTGAAAATTGGATCATTTCTAGAACTACTGTAGTTTGAATTGTTTGGTGGACATATTTGTTTACAATTCCGGATACAAATCTCAATTTATCGATTTTTGGTTATGGTTCTTGAAACTTATTCTATAGCGGAGCACTGGGAGCCAAAGATTTTGATAGTTTTTCGTTAAATACATTCTGTAGAATAATCTCATATATACGACGCCTACAGGTAAATATAAGATATCCCTGTTTAATTTTTCTTCAAGCAGAACGCAAGCTCCTTGGAAACGTCCAGTGTTTGTTGGAGTATGTAGTGTCACAGCAAAGTGCTTGAACTTTGTTGCACCATTCTTCTAATGAGTCATATACCACAGAGGCTTGATCATTCCCACTGTTACGTGGAATGATGAGAATCCACAGCAATCGTTCAACACCTCTAGAAGTGATAATTACTGGTAATCTCTTGACTTTTCCTGTCCCATGTAAAGCTGGTAAAAGTTTTCCGTTCCAAAGTACCGTAATCGCATTAAGCTCGGAGTCATTGAATTCTGAACGCAATTTCTGCGCAATGTTTATACGAAGTTCAGACCGACAGCAACGAATTGATGTATTATATTTTCATTTCTCATTTCACTGCATATTCCTTTTTTAGTTTCAAGGCTATTTATTTTATACAGTATATTCCCTTGCATTGATTCTATATGTTATAATGATTCAAATAGAAACACTAAATATCTTCGTTATTTACAACCATATAAAAAAATGATATAGGTAAAAATAGCCTCATTTAACGAAGTAAATATAATGTGAGAAAGTATATTTTTTTCTCGCAATTAATTTTTGAAATTTTAGAATCGCAATTTATAAAAAATAAAAAATTCAAAATTTTGTTTTTGTACCCTTATAAGAGTGTAAAAAGACGAATTCAAGGAGGTATTGAAATGTATGACAGTGATAGATGGAGATTTAATGAAGAAAAACGGGTTACAAAAATAAAAAATTTTCACAATTCCTGGGGTTGTTACGAAAAAAATTTGTCATTAAGTATAACTAAGGTCCACTCTATTGCCGCCCAGGCATTTATCTTTCCTACCTACGTAGGCATATATGGATGTAGAAGCAAAGTAGCAGAATGAAAGCAAATTTTGAAAATTTTTTTTACAGAAATACTTGTTTGAAGGTTCCTTAATCACATTTTAACTATTAAAAAATAAGAAATTTTGTCTTGCTATGCTTATGAATGTGCGTTTATGTATCTATATTATTAATACGATTGAGTCTAAACAACTTAATGAATTTCAATGTAATTTTACATTTACGTTTTATATCCTGATTTCAAGATCCGATTAGAACATAATTCGCCCGTCGATAATGATTAGTATACCTCATAGTTTCCTAGTTATTTCGATACATTTACGTTACTTGTGAAAAATTTAGGGAAATTTCTGAAATACTCTTAGAACATTTATATGTAAATATGGACCATTGTTATATAGTTAACCCCTGGAAAAAATGACGAATAAAAAAAAAGTAATTAGATCCAAAAAGAGACTTGAACTTACGGTCGAAAATCTTTGTAGCGGTTCTGCAGTTGGAAAATTTACCCCGTATACTGTCTTGCAGTCAAAACAGTTGTCAGGTACCATAAAATAGTACAACATTACACTCGATTATCGGCGCGGTTAGTAGCAGACATATGTACTTGAAATGAAATGTATCGGCTCTTTTGAAAAACAGATCCGGATGGCTGACATCATAGCGACTGTCCTTTTTTTTTTTTTTTTTTTTTTTTTTTTTTGTCGTGGGGAAAATCTTCGAAAGACTCCCTCCCACCTCTTTGGGGAGAGGCGGGAGGGTTGCGTGGGATTCCTCGCGCCCGTAGAATGACGGGCGCGGGACCTACCCACTAAAAACCCCACGGTGACCCTTCCGCACGATTTGGGAGGATACCGGGAATCGCTCGAAGCATTCTTCCGGTATCCTCCCCGTGCCCGCGCCTTGCGCCCATCCCCGGGGGGGACAAACGGCCCCCGCGGTAGACACTCTGTCTCATAGCGGCAGGACGGGGCCACTCCATCCCGCCGCCATCCGTCCCGGGGCCGCATTTAGTGGCGGGCTGCGAGCCCCAACTCGCACCCGCCTGCGACCCCGTTTCTACCCCTCGACGGCCGGGAGCTCATGGCCGCTCCAGGCCACCGAGGGTGCCTCCCCGTGGGCCGGACCCACCAGGTCCGACCCATCGCCGCCTGGATAGCGACTGTCCTGCTCATCTTAAACAAAGAAATCAAAACGTATTCTAGTTAGTGAAGATACAATAACACTCCGAACTAAAAAACATTGAACATCTTAATTTTTTAACCATTGACAGCTTTTTGAATTTTAAGTATCAATCTTTCCTCATTTTTTTCATCTTTGAGATTAAAAAAGAATAGAATTGCACATGAGATCTTCAGGGAGTTTTCTACTGTAAAACGCGTATTTTTAATGTTCCCTTTGGTATTTTTCTTGCATCGACATATCGTACATATATTTATTATTCCTACAGTAATTTTCACAAATTTTTACAACGAGAAACAGTAAAAAGTAGTAGCAGTACAGAGTCTCGTATTCAATCGTGTATCGAAAAAGTGTTCTAACTGGTTCCACGATTCCAGCCGTTCTGTTTGACTAAATCAAGAAAACGCAAGATTCTTAAGGAGCCTTTCTACTTTGTGAGATTTAAAAAAAATCGAATTTCTTTTGCATTTTCTTTTAGTATGTAGTGTCAAAAATATATCTATCAAATACTAAATTGAAATTCAGAAAATTAACGAAGTTATAGCCTGCTGAAATGTACCACGCGCAGGTATAACAACTGTACGTGAAACTTTAAAGCTGTTTTTCTCAAAACTATATTTTTCAGCACTGCGTAGACGACAACATGAAAACCATTCAAGATATGAACATCAAATTTATATAGTATCTTTAGAACTGGTCTCTGTATGGCATGAACTAGAATACTTGCGATATGTGCAATATGTTTTCTTTTATAACAAAAAAGCAAGCGAATATAAGAAAATATTCAATATTTTTTCGTAAAATAGCTGCCATTTTTCGTTTTCTTGAGAAAATCCTAGTTCATGCCATAACCAAACTTACCTATATTAAGAATATCTTCGGTTTTTGTATTTCGGATAACTTGTTCGCAAGATATCACCTATGCAGTCAGGCGCCGTTCATAAAAACTGTTGTTCGTTGATCAACAAAAACAGCGTAATCAACAGATATTATGCGTTGCAAAAATTCGTGAATATAGTTAAATATATAATAAATATATCCAACAAACCCGGAATTAATCGCTCTTTAATAGCACGCAAAAAAGAAATTATTAAGAAACATGTATTTTTCTTACCTACAAAGTAGAATGGCTCCTTTAGGGGGTTTCCCGGAAGGAAGTAAAGGTAGACCGTAATGACGTACGGTTGAGATTATTGGTAGTTCCAGATAACACGACGGCTAGCGCGATTATATTTTCCAACCATTTGTAAAAATTCCGATTGTCTGTCAATTTGTGTTTAAATATTGTGTTCCTCCAGGACGGAGAAACTTGGCCGCGATTCCCGTTTCTATGTTGAATTCGCGTTATTCTAGAAGGCTGGGCTGGCGCTGAATTTTTTCAGCATACAGAAAATTAAACCGCGGCCATTTACGCGTTTTTTGCTAGCTAAATTCGCAGGAATTCTCGCTACCCAGTTTTGCGGTTACGCGACAGAACCCAGTCCGCGGCCGTCAATGACGATGTCGCTCGATTAACGTACATGCTCCAAGAAGTATGAGATCCTCATAATCACTCCTCGTAATCGAGTCTAGTTTGCGGACATTCATTTATTGGAAAATCTCGTTATTGCGACGTGAGATGTTCCCACAAAAGGACAATCTACCTGACGTTGTAACGATCGCAGTACTCGCCGCGCGTAACGCGACCGTGGACGCAGGATTGTGATTGAACGTTACAGTTCGTTGCTGCGACAGTGACGTTAGGGATTCGGCGCGAAGCACTTAGAGTCTCTTTCGAATTAATACAGTCTGAGTCACTGGAAGGTTGATACCGACATACTGGTATCGCCTCGTGGTGGTTCGCTGTTCGAAGGGATCGCACAATCCACTCCAGTCACCCGTCAAGTGTACCATATAGGGGACACCGACTGGTGGAGTGGCAGGTTCGACCCATTAGAGCTATACGGCGTAGGAGCAACCGGAAGATAGATGTTCAGGAAGGATATCACTTCGTGGTGCTCTCCATGCATCGGGCGTCGGAGAACCCGCTCCAATATAACGTCGTAAAGGGGCAATAGGAAGATCCTAAGCGTACGGTGGAGCGAAGAGCACACGAAGGGCTGTGAACGTAGGATGGTTGGAATTGCAGGGGATTGAGTCCTGAACCGGTGAGCCGCAGGCCAGTTCCTCGGAACATAGAAGTCTCCGTCGAGGTAGCCACTGCTGGCTGCCGGGCGTTCCTTTGATGAAGGAATCGCTGGCTTGGCAACCACGTGAGCAAACCGCAGGTTGCTTCTGAGGAGTCGCCGTCGAGGAAGCCGAACCAGGAGAAGACGTCCTCTTGCGTGGAAGTGTCCATACGCCACCCGCACGGTGAGCGTGCTCGCGGAATATAGCCTCTTGGAGCCTTACAACCTCCATTTGGTTTCTCGTTCGTGGCATTGCGAAGAGAACCCGGTAGAACGGAGGAAAACCTCGTCTACCCGGTTGTGCGCGTCGGTGAGATCGTAGGAAACGAATCCTAGGAAAGAGCAAAATTACAGTCCACTAGCTAGAGCGCTAGAGAGCCAGCCAGCTCTCCCCTCCAAGCACACCAGACTGTCGCTGGAGCGCGAGAAACAGCTGACGAGCGCGTGATTGTAGACTTGTCCGCAAAGGTATTTATTAGGCAGATTTTTGATACAGAAAGCCTCCGCAGTAAAAAAAAGGAGACAGAAAAGAAGAGACGGGGCCGAAGAGCGAGCCACCCACAAATCCAAGCTTTTGTTTCCGTTATTCGTTTTGTTTTTACATTTTTGTACGATCTAAATTTTGATACTTTTGTAAAATAAAAAATTTATTGAAAAACTTGTAATAATTTCTCTCCCTGTCTGTTCCCTCATCCGGACCCACGTTAAAGTCCCATAGTACTTAACAATTATAATTATAAAAAAACATTTTCCATTGTGCTATTGGCTTTGGTAAATGCCAATTATAAATTTATAGCCGTCGATATTGGACCATACGGAAAGAATAGCGATGGAGGTATATTCAGTAATTCAAAATTAGGAAAGTGTCTTGCACAGAATAAATTGAATATACCGGAAGATACAAAATTACCAGATACTAATACTGTGATGCCTCATGTCATTGTTGGCGATGAAGCTTTCCCTTTAAAAAGATACTTATTGAGACCGTATCCGAAACCACAAATCCATGATCCCGGAAAACAATATTATAATCATCGACATTTACGAGCGAGACGAGTGTCGGAAAATGCATTCGGAATTTTAACACAAAAATTCCGAATTTATCTACGTCGAATGCAATTACACCTACAAAATGTTGATAAAATTATTTTAACGACGTGCATTTTACATAATTATATTTTATCATCCCGTGATTTTCGACCATCGGATATGGGCATGGAACCTTCGGAAACAACGACGCAAAATCTCCCGTTGCAAGGTGGTAGCAATACTTCAACCGCGTTTCATCTAAGGGAAGCATTTAATGATTTTTTTAATACTACACGAAACTAACGTAGAAATATGTATCTTCATGAAGAACAATAAAATACATGTATTTATATGTTACTTACCGATTAAATTTATAATTTTCCCAATGTCTCTCCAAGCAGCTTCCTTTTTCTCATTGTCACTGTATCCTCTTTCTTCCTGATTATATAAAAAACTATGTTGTCGCACCAACTCTATTAATTTCTCGTCTTTCATACTTTGCGATTCCGTTGCACCTGTGTTTGACGTACTCATTTTTAACTGAGAAATTGCGTTTTTCGAGGGTATTTGCGGTTTATATAAGTTCTGTTGCGTTGCTATTGGTTAAAAATGTTGGGGATGGGGGTGTACAATTTTTTAGCTTATTGGTTCGCGACAGTAGTAGTAGGTGTGGTTATTTTCTAAAATGGAAGGGGAAGTGCGCGAAGTACGAATTTTCTGTTTGGGAAGAAGGCTGGTGGTTCTTGGCATCAAAGACGCGGAGTCAAAGTAAATACACAATTTCAGCTAAATGGATAGAAATACGAGCGGATAAGGACCTTAGACCTTTTTTTTTTGTCGGGGCCCTTGACTTCGAACTTGCCCGAACTCAAACATTCTGTTGAAGAATACTGATCTTTGCAACGTGCCTAAACGCCGTACACGCAACGTGCCTAAACATGCTGTAACGCTAGATATAAACACTCCTATTCCAATACTCGCAATAATGTCTGCCCAAACTGGAGATGTTGCAAACGTTACGTGCTTGAATGGATGATGTGCACGTGCGAAACGTAACGTGCCGAAACGGATCCGCGACGTTACGTATAAATACTCGTATCTTAGCAGCTTGAAAGAATGTTTGCCTGAACCGTGCCGGCTGTGCCGTGCTGTAAACGGATAGTATAAATCGACCTTTATACGGACTTACGCAGGCCGGAAGCGCCTGGAACAAGCGGCTTGATAAGGATTCCGAAGACTTGGAGTGATCCCTTCAAAAAGCGATCCATATCTGTATTTGAAGGGTGAAGGAGACGATCTGTTAATGATCGTCGTATACGTTGGCGATATCCTTATTATGTCTAGGAATTTGAATAAAATTACTAACTTCGGAATCGAGCTACACCAAAATTTTTAGATGAAGGAACTAGGTGATCATCGATGCCTAGGTATAAATTTTGAGTGAAATCAGGGCGGCATAAGGCTGATCCAGAAGACCTATATTCGCGATATTTTGCGACGTTTCGGGATGGAGAACGCGAATCCGGTATCAACTCCTCTCGACGTGGGCACAAAATTGACGAGAACAGAAGTCTGGACCCCATCCGATGGACCGAAACCGCCGTATCGTGAGTTAGTCGGAACATTATTGTATTTATCCGTAGCAACGCGGCCGCACATGGCTCATGCGGCGAGTTTGCTGAGCCAGTTCAACGAATGTTTTGGACGGACTCACTGAATGGCAGCAAAGCGGGTTCTACGGTATCTACGAGGAACAGCAGATCTGGGCATCACCTACCGGCGCGACGAACGGCCGATAGAAGGATTCGTCGATGCGGATTGGGCTGGATGTATTGATGACAGGAGGTCATTTACTGGGTATGCATTCATTATGAATGGCGGGTGCGTAACGTGGGCTTCGAAGAAGCAGCGGACCGTGGCTTTATCTTCAATTGCAGCTGAGTATATGGCACTCAGCGAGGCAACCAAGGAGGCTGTCTATCTTCGGCGTTTTCTACACGAGCTCGGCGAGAGCGCGGACGTTATAAAATTGTCAAATGGTACTTTTGGAGCTCAGAGACTTGCAGGCAATCTAGTTTTCCACGCTTGGACCAAGCACATAAACATCCGGCATCATTTCGTTCGCGAGGCTGTCGATTCAGGGCTAGTGGATATTCAACACATCGCTTCTGAAAACATGCCAGTGAAAAGGTACATCCTTCTTTAAAAGTTTCGTTAATGGTTTTGCGGTTTTAGCCATATCGGGGATGAATCGTCTGTAATAACCTACCAGGCCTAGAAATTGTTTAATGTTTTTCCGCATTCGGGGTACTGGGAAATTTTTTACAGCTCGAATTTTATCTGGGTGATGCTTCACTCTTTCACTGGTAATTTTATGACCTAAGTATGCGATTTCTGTTTACAGGAAACGACATTTCGTCGGTTGAAGAGTTAATCCAGCATTTTGCAACCGAGCCAGAAGAGCCCTCAGTCTACATGCGTGTTCCGAAAGGGAAGCTGCGTAAATAACAATATCGTCCATGTAGACGAAGAGTTCGATTCCCTGTAACCCGTATAGCGCGAGGCCCATAACTCGTTGAAAGGTGGCTGGCGCGTTCCTCAGGCCGAAAGGCATACGGTTGATTTCAAAGTGGCCGTAGAAGGTGAAGAAAGCCGTTTTGGACTTGGACGCGGGATCTACGAGGATTTGATGAAACCCGGAGGCTAAATTTAAGGTGCTAAAATATTTAGCTCCTCCTAGCTGATCTAAGACTCGTTGGTTAGGGCCGAGGATAAAACGTATCTACTCGCGTTGATTCAGAGCCGAGTACAGTACCTAATCTACTGCGGCATCGTAGGGGACGATTCCCCCCGGACTGTAGAAGCATTAATAAATCTAATAAAATCCGCGTATCCCCGGAGACTTAATCTTAACGACTTGCAAAACGAATTACGGGGCGTACAGCGTCACGATCATGAAACTATCGAAGAATTCGGTTACCGGGTACATGGGATTGTAGATCGTGGGATTCAGACGGCGCGTGAAAATTACGATCCGGAGCAATTCGTCGGGATCAAGGCGTTGCTCACGGAGAACGCGGTTCGCGATTTCCTAAAAGGCCTGCCAAGCGACATTATCTCGGGGATAGTATCGAGGGACGATTTGCAGGATCTAAAAACGGTCATAAAGTCAGCCTCCAGAATTGAAAGCCTAGCCGGTTTTACGCGAACCCCGAAACCCGCGAACATTCCCCGGGATCGGCCCCGGATACTTAGGACGGAAGTACATGAGCGAGCTTGTTTCCGTTGCGGGGAAACGGGGCATTTGGTCGCGGACTGTCAGCGCGAGGCTAATAACCGATTTCATAGGCGCCGACCATACATACCGAGAGGCCGACAATGCGGGGGAACGGGGCACACGGAAAGACAGTGCCGTCGGTATAGTTCAAATCGCGTTCCTGAGGATACGCGCCCCCCAGTCCCCTTACTCTCCGCGAACCTAGTGGACCAAGGTTTGCGTGTATCCTGGCGGGTGATGCCAGATGAAAGTGTGAATGGGGATGACCAGGACCGCACAGAGATATCCAGAGGTGTGACCTCGGTAGTAAATCCGGTAGACCCTGTAGAAAACCTTTTAGTTGCACAAGATATCAATGACAAAAATAGAATCAATGTCGGGAAAAGAATTTTAACCGCCGATATGAATGAACCGACGCAATCCTCCCCTATCGTTCCTACTGTATTCTATTTAAAGGACTACCTTTTTACACGACGGGATAACCTCGTTCACTTCGTCCCTATCAACGGCACCGATACTTACCACACCACCGAGGAACTGTTAAATCGAATAGGTCTATCAATAGAACAGGTACGACAATACAAACTAAATGTTGGGAATGCCATGGCGTTCCCTCAGAACAAATACTCGGTATTCTTTTTGTTTTTCAAAATCGATCCTCAAGACGAATTAAATTTTAATCACATCCAAAACTTCCTGAAATCCCTCAAAAACCTACTAAACTCTTTGCGTTCCGATACCTTCAGTATCCTAATAGACCCAAGTAAATTCGACTCCTCCGCGCAGAATAATATATTAAACTTGCTTAGGGAAATCTTTAACGACATTTTTTCAGAATGACTTGAAATTTTTTAATTTAATTTTGTTAACGTTTTAACGAAGCCTCCATCGAGAAATTAGTATTCTTGATTTCCGTCTTATTTTGGCCTCTAGAATCTCCAATTAAAATTTTTCCTAGGAATGGCCAAATACCCTGTATAGATGTAAAACCAAATGCATTCCAGAATCCTGTTGAGTACTGATATTCTGTTGAAAATGAACCAAGATGCCATATTTGTGGTGACGTGGGAATAATTAAATGCGCATGATGTAAGAAATCTTTATGTTTTAAACATTTTTTCGACGAGTACCACTATTATCGAAACTACATAGAGTAATTGCTATACACACTGTATGTGTATTAAAAATAATTAATCCTTCCATTGCTGTTAAGAAACTTGTTACTGTTACTGTTACTTGTTACTTGTTACTGAATAATTTAGTGCAAGCCTACAGTGCTTCATTAAAATCAAAGTTAGAACGGCTACTACCATAGTGGATGTACGCGCAAGATGTAAATCATCAAAATTTGCAAAACTATAAGAGGCAATTTTAAAATGTTACATGCCAATGGATTTGTAAGTTAATAAATTTTTTTTTGTTATAAATTGCAATTTGTTAAATTTTTTAACACCATGTTATTGTACATAAGAAACCATTAACCTCGCCCGTTAACAATTTTTTCGTATGTCTTTCCGTTTTCGAGAAGGCCGTTTCGAGCCACAACTTCAAGGGGTGGTTTCACCCCCTAAACTCGAGTTACCGCAGCTAAAAAAAATACGTGTCAATTATTTTTGGCTGCTTTATAAGTGTACGAAGTTTCATCAAAATCGAAGCCGGACCGTTCACGAAGGTTCCTTGTAAGCACCACGAGGAAATGCGAATAAATAAATATATAAAACAAACAAATTTTATATTTTATAATTAAAGCAGGGAGACAGTGTTGAAAACACATGAGAACTAACGATGAGATTAGTAAAACTTGACAATTTATAACCTCCCGATAACCTGAGAAACGGCCAGCGACAAGCGAAGTAATCCTAATTAGTGCAGCCGGCGCCAAGAGAATACGTTTTTACGAGACGTGCGGACGGCAAAGTGTTAACATCCAAAGAAAATACGAAAAACATCATTTAAGTTCCGCTTTACACTTTTCTTAATGTTTTTCTAAAAAAAATAAATTTCGCGTCAAATTTCCTTCATGAAGAACTTATATAATGTTATTTTTAGTAAAAATATGCCAACCTGTAGTAAGAATGTTGAATACCCATAACACATGTATATAAGAAATCTACATGTAAAAAGAACTATTGTACTTTACCACCCCTCTTTTCATGTTAATATTAAACTAAGAGAAACGACGCGGCCTACGCCGAAAACCGACCCAAGTTCTACGAAGTCAACAAAGCTCACGGCGAAAAAAGCTAGGCCGCGCCAATCAGCGACAACTGATGGGCTCGAGACGATCTACCGTTCCGGTATAAATATAGTCCCTTTGGCCCATCGCAGTCAGTCGCGACCCGACTACCGAAAAGGTAACCTTTCAAAGTACCGGCTTCTTCACGGCAGCACAGACAAGGTATACGAGTAGACCTTACACCTTATGGACTCGTAGCCAAATCTGATTGCCATACCGACCTGAAAATTCGGAGGTGATTTTAGCGTCCACTTCTCATGTATAGCGGTCAGTAGAAAAACTATTCACTAAATTCGTGGGATGGGCAAACAGACTATAGTTGCGTATAAATATATGTGAGTTGCAAAATACGAATTATTCGCATTTCTTTGTCTGGTTAAAGTTGCAAATAATCTATATTAATTGACTAGTTCCATTTAGAATTACGAACGATGAGAAACTTTTGATTTCCTTTTCCAAATTCTAATTTGGAGGATCAGGCCTCGATCTACCATATGATTCATAATTAAATTGAGCAACAGAAGAATATCTCGACTTTCGAACCATACGTACAATGCGTAAATAATTTTTGATCGAAACTTTCGTCGATAGCGCATCAGAAGAAAAATTCGTGAATTTCCTTTCGTTACCAATATCAACGAACGGGTTAAATATTCGCAGAGCCACTATCCTTAAACACAGAGTGCGCTATAATACTATTGATATTTTACATAATCAGTATTTCGATTTGTTAAAACATAACCTCATATTGAACCGGTGATGTAAACAAAACTTAATTACTTATTAAACGATTGTTTGAAAAAGATATACTTATTCCAAAACGTGTGATTTAGGTACGGCGAATGCTACAGATCGGAAAGTGTCTAACTTTACAATCAATTATCGATTGTAAACAAAGAATCAAATTTAATAGACTACGTATCACATTACTTTTCGACAATTATTAAATACTCTGTTGGAAAGAGAATCAATCTTAGATCAGTTTCTGAATTAAACTGCTCTTGACAATCATTTTATGTATACAGAAAGTAAAAAAATAAAATTTGTTCGTTTTGCTAGAAGAACAGAAACTCTTCGATCGGTAATCAAATAAAAACGTCCATTCGTGTCACGAACGTTCTCTATGCATAATACGGAGGACCTTATTTTACGATTTTCGAATTTTTTTAGGACACCTTCAGAAATTATGACACTAGATGAAAAAATAACCTATGCAAAATCTGAAATTGATCAGACAACGGGAAAACGTGGCAAATCGCAGTTGAAAATTTGGTGTCTTTGTAACCCGTTTTTCTCCATTATAATGTCTTGCTATCATATATGTTAGTACCTCTTTGAGTTCATCTTTTTATGCTTTATAAAGACATAGAAAAAAAATTTTGAATTTTTTGTTTTTTATAAGTTGCGATTCTCAAATTTCAAGAATGTATTGCGGAACCAAAATATACTTTTTCGCATTATATTTGCTTCGATAAATAGTACAAGTTTTACTTATAACATTTTTTTCTCTGTTTATAAATAACGAAGATATCTACAGTGACCTTTTAAAGCGCTTTTACGTCTTTGATTTCATATTTTGAAATGATGAAGGTGTATATCAAGATTATAGTTTCTTAATTATTTTGTATTTCAATTAAATCATACGGACAAAATGATGTATGTAAACACGTGCGAAATAGTATTCAATATTTTGGAAATGCTACTACATTTTCCTTCGACTAGATGCTATATAGTACTTAAAAATCCTTAACTATGGTCCATCAGGCTACTATCTGTTCTCAACAAAGGATCAGGTACTGAATGCTGGAGGGGAACAGGGCTAGTACTTGAATTTGATGAGGCTGAATCAACCCACCTGTTAGATTTGCGCTAAGGAAAGTTTATGGTAAGAAAAAGCCTCCAAAACTGTATGCAAGTCCAAGATTGTCACATCTGCAGGCCAGCTTATAGTCCTAGCATAAACCCTCCGAATTTCGAACCAAGAAAAAGCATCAAGGAAAAATTAAACCATTGTAAGAAACTGTAGCGGTCGACTGCCTAGATTCGCGGCTAGGCGAAATTTATGACAGTGAATGTGTATGACCAGCTTTTGCGAGCACGTAAGCGCGAGCAGTGTCGTACCCAGGCTTTCGCCTATACCGACAGGTGTTATGGTGCGACATAGCCATTATATTTATTATAGCCAGAGCCTCGTTAGCCGGCAACGGCAGGAGATGTAATATCTCCCTCACAGCTTTGGACAGCCCGAGGTTTATGACAGTCGAAACGTTCAGGGTTCTTTAAAGTAATATCACAGCAAAGTGCAATCACTTTATTACACCACTCTTCTAGTAATTCATATACCGCAGAGACTTGATCATTTCCACTGTTACGTGGAATGATGGGAATCCCCACTAATCATTCGACACCTCTACAAGTAATAATTTCTGGCAATCGCTCAACATTTCCTACCCCGTATAAGACTGGTAAAAGTTTTCAGTCCCAGTATACTACAATTGCATAAGGCTCGCAGTCATTAAATGTTGAACGTAATTTCTGCGCAAGGTTTGTATGAAGTTCAGATAGACAGCGACAAATTGATTAATTATTAAGTACTAATTATTAAATCTTCTAACTCATGACCAGGAGCTGCAATAGCACCAAAATCAAATTTTAACAAAACATGAAAAAAATCTTTTGACAAAAATTGCGTTGTTTGATGAAAGAATATAACCTGAAAAAGAAGTTTTCTCATGGTCAATATTTGAAATTTCAAACTCATCATTTCTTTTTAATGCAGTCATATATTTTTTTTTCTATATTGTTATAGAGCGTAAAGGGTGAATTCAACGATATACAAAACTATATAAAAACTGTGAATTAAAACGAAAGAAAACAAATTACATTGCAGTCAGGTTTCAGTGCCAAATTTTCAACTACTATGTGCCAAGTTTTCCCATTGTTCGTTCAATTTCAGATTTTGCATAGGTTGTTTTTTCAACTATTGTCACAATTTCAGGGAGTATAATTTTCATCAAATATAAATAAGGTCCACCCTAATGCATAAGAAACGTAACTTTGTAAATAATATTGAATTGTGATTTTCGAAATGAATAATGTGAATGTATTCAAGAATCTTCTCATCCATCAATAGGGTTCTACAAACAAGGTATTTACGTTGTTCAAGTTTGTAGACTTATTGTTAGTGTCTTCGTTTTTTTATTTTGAATCCGCGGTTTCTACCTGAAACATCCTTAGTTCCGCAAATTAACGAAGTTTCGAAAACGTGGTTTAATCTTTCTTTTCGAATCACAAGCTTCGCGAGATATTGGAGCTTCCCCAACCCGCTACCTATTTATCATTTATATTTGGTAAATTAACATAGTAACACGTTTCGCGACCAACGAGGTGCGTATTTCTAACCTGCTCATATTTTGTTATTAATACTACTCGCGTTTACTCTCTAACGGTGATTTCGTTTAGAATTAATACATTCCTACCTAAAATGGGGTTGGAATTGTGGCAAAAAGTAAATCAATTTCACACACTTTCTTCGATATTTAACCGGCGTCGATTCATATCTGTCTAAACGAAATGACGTATCTTGTAGATATTATTTCAAGTTCAATTATTGTTTAATTGTCATTAGATGTGTGTACCGTAATGCACTTGGTTTTAATTTGTATTTTCCTTGTGTAGCAGTTTCTGATTAGAATGCAAATAAAAGGGAAGCTACCGGCTCGGAATCGTAGCCATTACACTTGGAGAACTTCGAATGGTCTAATAAGAATTGGTAAAATTTAATATACATATATTATTACAACAAATAACATTTATACATTTATTTTATATCTTTGTAATTCTATTGAGTTATTATTTGTCGGAAACGTGATATATCAGTGTTGAGATTAAATAATTAAAATTAAATAATAAATCATTTTTTAATTTGCGTTATAATCGGCAAATTAAATGAAAATTAATTTGCGCATTTTATTCAATATTAATCACGATTACATATTTCTGGGTGTGAAATATTTATTGTTTTTACAAATCTAACACTATGAATTGTTGCAATTGTATTTGCATACAATCTTCTATGCAAGTCAAGTAGAACATAGAAACTGCGTAATTATTATATGCCATTCATATACAAGTAAATTGCAAACTGTAATTTTTATACGTTCTAGAACTTTTTATAAAAATCCAAACATATTGTTCTGCCCCTAGGGGTTCACCGTAGTGTGTGGGAGGTTGCGGATTCGGGAGTGGTTAAAGAATTATTCCAATCAAAGAAGCCCAAACCAAGGAGCCGGTGCAAGTAGAGGCAGCAGCCTTGACCTCTACTGCCCCGGAGACGGCCGCTCCGGAGACAATGCAGTGCTAGGGGAAAAATGAGAAGAGCGCGATCTGCTACTACCAAACGACGAGCAATCTCTTTTTGTGGAAGACGACGAAGACGTTCACAACTGCGAACAGTCATCGGATGGTGGAAGTGCTTCGAATAGCGATTCTGAGCCAGAGGTGCAGGATTGGGAATCTGACGAATCTGATACGTCAGAATCTGAAGAATATACTGTTCCAGAAAACGAAATTGTATTTGGACGTAACTGGCAGTACATTGCACCAAATAACGGAGCAGTAGAAGACCTTTCGCGTAAGTGTTCATTTACAGAAAAAAATGAACACGTAGAAATGTTTTCATTTATTTATGAATGATGAAATCTTCCATACGATCATTCTGTACACAAATATCAAGGCAAAGAAGAATATGCCGCCAAATAAACACTGGAAGCCAGTGGACCGCATAGAACTCGATGCATTTTTTGGGCTTCTTCTACTTATTGGGCAGTTCAGAGAATCACGTGAACGCAAGCAGGACCTGTGGAAGACAAGCGATGCATTTTCTCGACAATTTTATACGGCAACAATGTCGCGTGATTGCTTCGTAGATATACTAAGTTATGTTATTATTATTATTATTACTATTATTATATTTATTTATTATCCTGGTCATTCGGTTTTGGATGGCTTTCGCTTACACTTTCACATACATCCACACATAAATTTACATTTATATTTTATTCAGGTATATTCGTTTTGACGATTCTGCCACACGAGAAGAAAGAAAATCAAAGGATAAATTGGCACCTCTGAGGGATATTACAAATATGTTTGTACAAAACTGCGCGAACTCGTACGATGCAACAGCCGTTGGGTGCGTCGATGAACAACTAGTCACATTTCGCGGTCGTTGCTCGTTCAAAGTCTATACGCCAAGCAAACCAGGAAAATATGGTATCAAAATATGGACCCTTTGCGATTCGAATACTTTGTATTGCTGCAACATGCAAGTATACCTGGGGAAACAAGGACAGGCCCCAGAAAAGCAACAAGGGCAACGGGTCGTCAAAGAAATGACAGATTTTTGGAGAAATTCTGGCCGCTGTGTAACAACAGATAATTTTTTCATGGATATAAGTTTGGCGGAATATCTGCTAGAAAACAAACTTTTTTTGATTGGAACAATTCGTAAAAATAGGCGGGGCCTACCAAAAATATTAACACAAATACAAAATCGACTTATATATTCTTCTCATTTCCTATTTATAGAAACAATAAGTTTACTATCCTACATCCCGAAACCGCGAAAGTGCGTTGTTCTACTTTCAACACTACACGCGAACACGGTATATCTACAGCAGCAGAAATGTTCAAACCAAAAATAATAAAATATTATAATTCCACAAAAAGTGGGGTAGATGTATTAGATAAATTAATAAGGGAGTACTCTTGTAGGCGTTGCATCCGCCGTTGGCCATTATCATTATTTATGCATTATATCGATATCGCCGCATACAAAGCTTTTGTTATATGGCATACGAAGTATCCAACATGGGAACTTAGACACTCCTCAAAAATGAGGAGAAAGTTATTTTTGCAAGAGTTAGCAAAAAAATTAACTGCTAACAATATTGATAGACGGACTACTAAATTTAAAAATGAAGAAGGAGGGCTACAAGCCAATATTGTAATCGTGATAGAAGCGACGGGAAGAAAAATCATAAAGAAAAACAAACAATTAGCAGGTCACAAACGTGGTAGATGTTGTTTCTGTATAGGGAACAACAACAAATATCACACTGTATGCGATTCCTGTAAAAAACATGTTTGTAAAAACCACTTTACCGAAAACCGCACACTTTTATGTAATACATGTAGTAGGTAATATAAATGTTGAATAAACATAATTTTTTTATAATTCACAAATCGCAACCCTATTATTGTTTCGTATAAGTATACCAAATATCCAAACGTAATCGGAATCCCCTTCCACTACTTTGCATAGTATTCCGGCGAGGATCTCGAGCTCGAGCGACCGTCCCTACCTGAGTACAGTATCGGTGAGGGTCTTGAGCCACCGTGAATATGTATTAGTGAACTATCGGTGAGGGGTCTGCAAGGACCCAGGCGCAGGACTCGAAGTCCTGTACTCGGAGGATTAAGTGAATTACTGAACGCAACAAAAATGAGCTTGCGTAAGCATGGCATGACTCAATAAATTCGTCTTCTTAAATATATACAGTCAAATGAATATAGCAAAAGAATTTAAGTACTTCTTAAAGGAGATTTGTTATAAAAAAAAAGTCATTTAGTTCAGAAAAAGCTTTAAGCATTTCTATCATGACAGTCCTTTCCAAATTTCAATATATTACCATGCGTAATGAATTCATAAAATGCAATAATTATCAATGGCCTTCGTACTTCAAATTATTGATAGAGAAAAGAAATTGTTATCCTGCAAAACATACGGTGAAAATAACAGAGGTATTGCAAATAACAAAACATATTAGATCATACAATTTCCCGCATAATTAAAGATGTAAGTACATCAGAAACTACTCTTACTGAGCTATTACTTATAAGCAAATGGGGCTGTGATGGTGCATCCGGGCAATAAAGATACAAACAACCTCAATATGAGAATGTTAACATTAATGATACCATTTTCATTTCAAGTTTTGTACCATTAAAGTTGCAAAAAAAATCGTCCGATGAAATAATTTAGAAAAACCCATGCCTATCGTCGCCGTGGTTTTCTCAACCTATTAGATTCCGATTTGTTCAAAAAAGCAAGCAAACCATCGAAGAAGAAGTTAATAATATTAAAAAATAAATTTAAAATTTAAAATCATACAATGAAAATAATGTAGGAGATTTGTATTGAATATTTGTGCCACGCTGTAGTTTTGTTAAATGTTAATTTATGAGCAAAAGGTTTGGGAGTGTTTTGTTCGAGAAGGAATGGGTAACCAGGGACAGCGAGAAAACTAAGAGTTGGAAACGAGTGATTGTGAAAGAGAGATGTGATTATAAGTTGTGTTACCAATTAATGTGATTTGAATTTGTTCCGTCCGATGTGGAATAATCGTTCCGGCCGAACAGTCTCGAAATCGGGCCGTCCGCATTCGATTGGAGGAATCGGGCCGGGTGCAAAAATCAATAGCGAGCACGTGTCGTGGAACATAGTTTCGAAGGATCGAGAACGTTCCGCGGCACGCGCGCGCGAGAATCTTTGCACCCGGCTTGAAGAAAAAACGGACGATCGGGAAAAGGCGCGTATAAAGACAGGACCCCGATCGCCCGAGCCAGTATAATCCAGATCCGCACGACAACGCGAAAGTAAAATTGAACTAGTTATTTCACTATTAAATTAGTAAATTAACGCGTCGCGACTATACGCATCGAGTCGCAATCTTATAAATTTGTGTTGTTAATTGTTAATTGCTAATTTGTGTGTTCCTAATTCGTTTATTAAAATTATATTCTTTGTATATTTGTTCCTCAAATATATTCTCTCCGTTAAATCCTACAAATTTGGGGGCTCGTCCGAGTCAATCAAGAAGAAGAATTTGTGAAGGAACATTTTACATATATATATTTCTTTAAGAATTCTGAAAAGTTAAGTACTTTTAGTATGGAAACTTTAGCTAAAATCGGGAAAATTCAGCACAAAATTAATAACGCATCTGTGGCGAGCATAAAAGCTTTGCACAAATTTATTTTCGAAACTGAAGGTGACCGAGGAAATCGAAAACGCATACGTGATTTTGAAGGCTTTCAATTTCATACAGATTCAGTAGAGCATAAAGCTAAATTAACATATGCTACTGGTTTAAGTTATGGCGATTTGGTATCTTGTTGTAACATCCTAGACCTGGATTATAGAGGATCTCGAGAAGATTTGATTCAGAGAATTTGTTCTGGTTTAATGGATTTACGTTCTCTGTGTTCCACTACAAAAGATGATCCTGAAGACGATGAAATCATTGAAGATGTTCAGGGTGAGAATGTTGAAACATCTATTGTACTTGATGATATATGTTTAAATAACGCGTTAATTCGTTGTTTGAAAACGTCGGTTAAACCGTCGCATGATCGATAGAAAAAGCAGGACATTTCTTATACGGTTATTCTCAGTTTACGCGACATTCCAGGGCCTTCTCTGCGGCGTAATATGTTTCGAGCAATACCATGTAGAAAAACTACAAACTTACTTTCGATACAAATCACGCGATCGGCCTAGTAACGGTTCCCAGAGAACAGGTGTTACTACGCCGAAATTACAGAGAGGATACAAAATTAGTAAGAGGCAGACAGCTTAAACCAGACAGCGCCACGAGACGAAAATTTCCCCTCTCTCGTGGCCACGGTTAAGCAGGTATGTCACGGGAACAGTTGCTACCTGGTTCTCGACGAGTGCGGATCTCCTGAGCCGACCTCGTCAATCTGTCGGAATCGATACATACGATTAATTAGATTTGTCTAATACGATCGTGGATCCACTTAACCGGAACGGTACAAAACAGAGACTGCTGCGGATTCGAAAGAATCACGCCAAGTCGAATTTCGTACCCTACGGTTTCGTGAGAATATCTCGATTTCCGCGGTAAATGAACCATAGGAACGGGAAAATTTACTCGATAATTTGAGTAATTTTCACAACCCGCCATCGGTGGCTGAATATAATCAGATTACACTTAAACAGTGCGTGATTATCGCCACCGTTGTGACGGACAAACACGTATTGCTGAAATCAGTGGTCGTGTTTGAAAACCGAGAGAATTTCTTGATTCTCTGTTTGGCTATTGCACGGTTCAAAACCCCAACCTATAGGGAGCCTTCGTTGCAAAATCCCTGGATTGGGCTCGTCGTTTTCCAGGGTCGAAACAAAAGTTTGAGATAACACCCGATAGGGGCCTTATTGGCTTTCTCTGGGTAAATATCTCGGCTGGTTTCGACCTGCTCGAGCGTGGGTTCCAGATCGTCAGTGGGTACGGACTCTCGACGTAGAACTACGTTCAAAGGGCACCGTGGTGTTAGAACCTTAATAATCAGTCGCTTCTGTGCAGTTAAGGTTCTGCATCACACCGGTCCCGTACGGGTCAGGGAACGGCGAGGGCCCGCGGAGTTGACAACCCTTGGAGCCTTACAACCTCCACTTGTCCTCGCCTGCAAAAACCAAGCCTGCAGCAGTGGGACGATCGAGATTAGAATCTCGTCTTCCCCATCTACAATTCAACGTTTCCAAAATCTGAAACGTTGAAATATTTTACAGTCCACGAACCCGGCTGCGTATCGCTGTGGTGAAAATTCCCGCTCCAGTTTACAATAAACGGAGTAAGGAGCGAGTGGATTAAAGCGAGTCCGACAACACGACGAGCGTTGTCCTTTATTAACAGCTGGATTTCGGTCTCTTTTGTTACAGAAGACCGAGACGAGAGCCGTAAATCGAGCCGGCTCAGGCCCAGGATTTATTAGTTATTTTCTTTTTCTTGGAGACAAAAGTTCCTTTTAGTTTGTTTTTCCAATAAATTTTCGTTCTTTTCGTTTTATTTAATTTTGAATTGTTCATTTAAATAAACGGCCTAGTCCCGTGGACTAGGCGAAAGAAAATTACCAACTGTACAATCACTTTCCCCCATATTTCCAATCCCTCGTGATCCGGACCATATTTCGTTAAAGGGTACGAGACAAGGTTTATCATAACCTTTGCACGAACTCGTACCTATTTTAACAATATAAATGATAACAATACTACACATTTCTCTTCATTAAATAAACGAGATCACTTTAAATTTCCTATGAGCTATCGTGATGTAGAAGATTGTGTTCGCCAGTTTGATGGTCTGGTGTATATTCTGTAAAAGGATGGATTTCTGATTTTGAAGATGTTGCAATGTTGTTTCAATGGTCTGAGTTAGAGAAAGTAATCTTTGCAAAAAAGTCTTTGACAGGTATAGCAAAATTATTTATTCAGAGCAAAGGTGTTGTCACGACGTGAAGAAAACTTAAATCTCTACTACGTGATGAGTTTTCACATAAAATTAATAGTGCTGAACTACATGAAATGTTAGTTAAACGAAAAATGAGGAGAGACGAAACTCTTCAAAAATATTTTCTCAAAATGAAAGAATTAGCTTCTCAGGGCAATGTGGAAGATGATGCTCTTATTAAGTACGTTATAGATGGAATACAGGATGATATTAATAATAAACTTGTTTTATTTGGAGCCAAGAAACTGCAGGATTTTAAGAATTGTCTTAAACTTTACGAAACGATTCGGAACGCAAAAAGATTACAGCAAACAAACGGATATGGACGGCGGAATGAAGAAAACAAAACAAGAATGGAATCTTCGAAGGTGTATACGTCAAAGAATATTGAAGGAGGAGAGCAGAAGATGGAACTTCGGTGTTACAACTGCGGGGGGAAGGCCATGTATTCAATGATTGTTGTTACAAAGAAATGGGGAGAAAATGTTTTAAATGTCAAAAATTTGGGCATGTAGCAAACGATTATACCGTTGTACGAGAGGGTAAGTCATCTGTGCAGTTACGGTCAAATGTTAATTGTATTTTACCGCCCTTTAAAAATAATATGTTTAAAGATGTTTATATAAATGATATACGTGTAAAAGCATTAATAGATACTGGAAGTCAAGTAACACTAATACGTGAAAATATTTATAACAAATTAAAATCTATTCCTTTATACGATACGCATATACGCTTAACTGGTTTTGGAAAATATGAGACTATACCCTTAGGATATTTACAAACAATTATTACGATAGACAACAATGATTTTCCAACTACTGTTTATATTGTCCCAAATACTGTAATGAATATGGATGCAGTAATTGGAACTGATATTTTAAATTTGGCTGAAGTCGAAATAGATAATCAGGGTATAACGATAAGGAAAATTCCTTCGGTAATGTTTTTAACGCAAATGAGTTCTACTAAAGAGCAGTTATTAGATGCTAGTCATGTTACTGATGAAAAATTACGCGAAGAATTAAAAAATGTTATTTTATCGTATGAACCAAAAAAATGTAAGACAACTAACGTACAAATGTGTATAAGATTAAAAGATGACCAACCACTTAGTCAGAAACCACGTAGATTACCTAAACTAGAGGGTGAAACTGTTCACAAGCAAGTAAAGGAGTTGATTAAGGATGGAATAGTAGAGCCTGGTACGCCTGAGTATGCAAGTCCTGTAGTTGTGAAAAAGAAAGATGGAAGTCCACGTCTTTGTATTGATTATCGGCGATTGAATAGAATTACTGAAAAAGATAAATTTCCTCTTCCATTAATCGAAGTATTATTAGATAAATTGCAGAACGCTCGAGTGTTTAGTTCTCTCCATTTAAAAAATGGATTTTTCCACGTGTCAGTAGAGAAAGAGAGTAGGAAATACACTGCATTTGTTACACAAAATGGACAATATGAATTTATTAAAATGCCATTTGGATTGTGTAACGCTCCTTCGGTTTCTCAGAGATTTATAAATTGTGTATTTCGGGATTTAATTAATCAAGATATTGTTTTACTGTATTTGGATGATGTTATTATTTTAGCTTCAGATGATAAAAAGAATTTATCACGTTTAAAATTAGTTCTTCAAGTTGGTAGTGTCTATGGATTGCAAATAAATTTCAAAAAATGTAAATTTATGAAAAGACGTATTGAATTTTTGGGTCATATTGTAGAAGCAGGGAAAATTTATCCATCAGAAGAGAAAATGAAGGCTGTATTTATTTTTCCAGAGCCAAAAAAGATAAAAGATGTCCAAAGTTTCTTGGGATTATCTGGTTATTTTCGTAAATTTATTATGAATTATTCACTAATAGCAAAGCCATTAAGTGATTTGTTAGGAAAAGACAGGACATTTCAATTTACCGATAATGAAAGAAAGGCATTTTTGGAATTAAAACAGATTTTGACACAAAGTCCTGTGTTGCATATATATAATTTGAATTTTGAAACAGAATTGCATACTGATGCGTGTAAAGATGGATATGGTGCTGTATTAATGCAAAAATCGCCTGACGACGGACAATTTCATCCTGTATATTATATGAGTAAAAAGACTAAATGTGAGGAACGGAATTATTGTAGTTATGAACTTGAAACTCTTGCTATCGTTAGGGCACTCGAAAAATTTCGTGTATATTTATTAGGAATTTCTTTTACCATAGTTACTGACTGTACTGCTTTTAAATTAACGATAAATAAGAAAGAATTAGTTCCGCGTATTGCTCGATGGGTTCTTTTTCTAGAAGATTATCACTATAAGATTATACATAGATCAGGCACACGTATGAAACACGTAGATGCTTTAAGTAGATATCCAGTTTTTCAAATTACTAAAGATCCTCTATATGTTAAAATACAAAAGTTTCAGGAAAATGATGGAGAGATTAAAGCTATTATGGAAATTTTAAAAGATCATCCTTATGATAATTACTGTATACACAACAATTTGTTATATAAATTTGTGGATGGCCGAGAATTATTGGTCGTACCAAAATTGTTAGAAGGCGAAATAATTCAATTAGCACATCGACGAGGACATTTTGCGTTGAAACGTACAGAGGAATTTATAAAACAAGATTATTATATACCTAATCTTGAAAAAAAGATTCAGCAATATATTTCTAGTTGTGTTCCGCGCATTATGGCAAATTACAAACAGGGCAAACAGGAAGGTTTCTTACATCCACTTACAAAAATTGATATTCCATTGCATACATGTCATATCGATCATTTAGGACCATTAGATACTACAAGCAAAAGTTATAATCATATTTTTGTTATTATTGATAGTTTTACTAAGTTTATTTGGTTGTATTCGACAAAGTCGACGACGACGAGAGAAGTCTTATGTAAATTAGATGTACAAAAAAAAAATTTTGTAAGTCCACAACAGATTATATCAGATCGAGGTACAGCATTTACTTCGAAAGAATTTAAAGATTATTCTGTGAAAGAAAATATTAAATGCTTACATATAACAGCAGGCTTACCGCGAGCTAATGGTCAAGTAGAAAGATTAAATAGAACAATTATTCCGATTTTGACAAAGCTTTCAATTAATGATCCTACGAAATGGTATAAGCATATAGATAAATTACAACGCGTGTTAAATTCAACTTTTCAGAGAAGTATCAATATGACACCGTTTGAATTATTATTTGGGGTAAAAATGTATGATGAAACTGATACTAAACTAAAAGACATTGTCGAACAGGAATTTTTATCTCAATTTAATGAAAACAGGAACGAGTTACGTGAAAGAGCTAAAGAACAACTTTTTAAAGTGCAGGAAGAAAATCGTCAAACATATACTCGAAAAAGGAAAAAAGCCGTTAGGTATGAAGTAGATAACCTTGTAGCTATCAAGCGTACACAATTAGGTCCAGGACGAAAATTACGAGCAAAGTATCTAGGTCCATATCGCATTACAAAAGTTAAATGTAACGACACGTATGATGTAGAAAAAGTAGGTTTCCATGAAGGTCCTTCGGCAACATCAACATGTGCAGAATACATGAAACCATGGCTTATTTTGTAAACCTCATCCGGGGCGGATGAATGTCAAAATGGCCGGGAAGGATTAAATCCTAAATATAAGATATATTCATCCGAGGCGGATTGTTTAAATATCGCGTTAATTGACGGATTTGAGAACCGTTTAGAGAAATATTCAAGTTAACGTGAATTATAACTGAGAACCATAAATTCCTCGTACGGTATTGTTTTTCGTGTACGCGACATTCCAGAGACTCTCTGATGCGTAGTTCGGTACACAGAACGATACAGGTTAGAAAAACCATACGCGAGTGTTGGCTGCTCTCAGTCACGTGATCGACCCAATATATTTACTCGGGATCGATCGTCGAAGATCCATAAACAGAGAGGGTAGAGAAATATTGAAATTAAGAAGAGATAGACATTGAAGAGCAGGGATAGCGCCGCGAGGTGGTGATTACCCCTCTCGTGGCCGCGACTGCGGATGTCTGATCGCTTCTTAGCTTCGATAACGATTCCGCTCCGCGACGAAACCAAATCTCCGAATATAGGTTCTGAGAACACTCGAACCTTTCGTTGAGAATATTAAATTGTTGCTCAAAATTAACTAAATCGGTGAGGCATTTTATCAGCCCCGATTATTGACTGTACAATCTCGCCGAATAGCACGTGACGCTCGAGTTACGTGGTCGTGTGAGGGAATTGATAAACTTCGGTTCCCGCTTGGCGAGATTATTAACAAAATTTAAAAGACTGTGGGTTTTCGTCCAACTTTCATGTGACGTTTGTGCTACGCGGTCATGAAAGGGGAATCGAGATAAGAATCGTTTCCCGTGTGTCGAAACTCCAGTCTCAGCAAAGGGCTACGGCCCGATCAGTACTGACGACTCCACGGACTGCTGCATTTGACGCGGTCGTGAGGCTGACTTTCCAACGTCTCGCTGCAACCAGCGGTCGTCGGAAGTCCAGTTTCGGCCAGTGGCTACGGCCAACTCAATACTGATTTCTCCACGGACTGCTGCATTTGACGCGGTCGTGTGAGGCTGATTATCCTCACGTGACGTTTGAGTTTCGCGGTCGTGTAAGAATTTGTCGTACGGACTGCTGCATTTGACGCGGTCGTGCGACAAGTTGAATTGTCCGCACGGTTTTGTATATCACCCCTAGGGTGGTCTCTGACCGATACCCTACGTGGGCTCTCCGTTTCTCAGGTCGGGGCTAAGAAATTCCGGACTTCTTAGCTCTCAACCTGCTCGAGCAACGCTCCTTGACCGCCAGTGAGTACGTACCCTGTGCGTAGAGCAACGCGTAATGAGCACCGTGGTGTATGCTCCTTTAAACGTAAGACGCTACGTGCGCCGTTAAGGGCTACACCACACCGCGTCTTGTACGCAGGGAACGGTGAGAAACTGCGGTTTGGACAGCATTTGGAGCTTTACGACCTCCATCTGTTGTCCTTTCCTGCGGCATTCAACGATCACTAAAAAGCGGAGAATTGAGAAATTAGATCTCTTCTTCCGCACAGCGATCGAACGGTTCTCGATTTGTGAAAACGTTCATATATACAGTCCACTCACACTTATCTCACACGTGTCTGTAATCTCCGCTCTTGAGTGCGAACGGCACAGACAGGAGCGTGCGAGATAGAGCGAGACGGGCGACGCGACAAGCGTTAATAGGTATTTAAATCCAGCCTTGTCTTTCCTTGTTACAGAACAACACATCGCGAACTTGGCCAGGAGCAGCCGGCCCAGGTTTTTCCCCCAGACGTCTGGCTGACGTCTAGGCGGTTTTTTTTCCTTTTTTTTCTTTTTGATTAAAAATAAACGTTAATTTCATTGAGCAAATTCAGGTGCATCAATTTATTCAATACTTTTTCCCAGTGTCCTTTCCCTTGTAATCCGGACCACGTCAGACTAAAATAACCCCCTAAGGGGGGTTAAGGTCTTTAAACACGGATGAAGGTCAGTATGGCCGAATGTAGGAGATTTGTATTGAACATTTGTGCCACACTGTAGTTTTGTTAAATGTTAATTTATGTGCAAAAGGTTTGGGAGTAATTTGTTCGAGAAAGAATGGGTAACCAGGGACAGCGAGAAAACTAGGAGTTGGAAACGAGTGATTGTGAAAGAGAGACGTGATTATAAGTTGTGTTGCCAATTAATGTGATTTGAATTTGTGTTGTTAATTGTTAACTGCTAATTTGTGTGTTCCTAATTCGTTTATTAAAATTATATTCTTTGTATATTTGTTCCTCAAATATATTCTCTCCGTTAAATCCTACATTACGCGACGACCATGACCGAGGAAATTTTCACAACCTTGATCATGGCAAAAACGAGGGTGGCTCCCATTAAAACGCAGTCAATTCCGATTCTCGAAATGAATGGAGCCGTACTGCTTACCGAGCTTGCAGTACATATGGAACGGTCACTTTCCATAAAAATTGACCGGATAATCTGTTGGTCAGATTCCACCATTGCACTAGCTTGGTTGAAAAAACATGCTTCGACTTGGAAAGTTGTGATAGCCAACCGAGTGTCGAAAATCCAAACGCTGCTTCCGAAAGCTGAATGGAGACATGCTTCCATCCGCTTCAATCCCGCGGACTTGAATTCGCGCGGTGTCGAAGCGGCGAAGCTCATTCAATCGAAGCTGTGGATTTCTGGACCAGCATGGTTAAGATAACGAGAAGAAAATTGGCCAAAAACGCCTGATTCCATCGACACGAGCGAGGGTAAGCGCATTCCGCACGCCCACGTTGCAACTCCAGAGAAGGAATGGGAATTTGTATTCCGATTCTCAACCTGGAGTAAGCTACTTCGCGTGACTGCATACTGTCTCCGATTACGAAGACCAATGCAAGGTGAGCGAAGGTCGTTCGATGCAAAAGTTGTCGAAGCATCAGAATTGCAGCTAGCTAAGGAAAGAATCGTCCGTTACATCCAGCGAACGCACTTTGCGGGCGAGTACCAGTGTTTAAAAAAGCACAGGGAAATTCCAGCAAAATCTCCATTAAAAAGTCTGAACCCTTTCCTCGACGCGAACGATGTCTTGAGGGTAGGCGGACGACTGGAGAATGTGACGCTGGCATGGGAAGGGAAGCACCCCAAAATTTTGCCAAAACATCATGTGTCTACCATGATAATTCGGTAGTGCCACGTAAATACGTTGCACGGGGGCTTGCAGCTGACAATATCCATGGTAAAGCAACAATTTTGGATCCTTGGTTGCCGAACCACGGCTCGAAAGGTCATCCATCAATGCATGAAATGCGTAAGATGGAGGGCACAAACCTCCACGCAGATCATGCAGGATTTAACCCTAGAACGCAGCCGTGCAGCAAGGGCTTTTTTAAACTGCGGAGTCCATTATGCGGGACCGTATAAAGTTCGCGACTCCGCGGGCCGAGGAAAAACAGCTCATAAAGCGTATATCGCAGTTTTTGTCTGCTTCGCTACAAGAGCTATACATATTGAACTCGTCCATGATTACACGACGAGTGCATTTTTGGCTGCATTGGATCGGTTCATGGCACGACGAGGAATCCTGTCTTGCATACGCAGTGACAATGGGACAAACTTCGTCGGTGCAGATCGTGAATTGAGAAAACATTTCAATAAGGTGTGTAAAACGCCCGAAATGCGAAACCAATGTGGCCAAAAGGGCATTCGGTGGAAATTTAATCCACCCAGTGCTTCCCATTTCGGTGGGATGCAGGAAGCCGGAGTCAAATCTGTGAAGCATCATTTAAAGCGCATCATAGGAGAATTCACTCCCACGAGCGAGGAATTACAGACGTTACTTTGTAAAATTGAAGCCAGTTTAAACTCGCGCCCGATTGCCGCTCTGAGTGAGAGCCCTGATGATTATGCGCCGCTCACACTGGCACACTTCCTAATCGGAGGGCCCATGATGGCACCCCCGATGGAATCCGTGGAAAATGCAAATATTTCGCATCTGACAAGATGGAGAGCTATGCAAAAATTCCACGAGCAGCTCTGGAGACACTGGACGAGAAATTATCTCACGCACCTCCAAAACCGCTACAAATGGCAGACGGAAAATACATGCCTAAAAAAGAATGATCTTGTTTTAACGCAGAATCCTCCCCCCCCCCCCCCCCCCCCGAATCAGTGGGAAATGGGAAGAATAGAGGAAGTATTTCCGGGAAAGGATGGGCAAGTACGTGTAGTTAAAGTACGCACAGCCAAATCCACATATACGCGACCAATTAGGCGATTGTGTACACTGCCTGTGGCTGAGTTTTCGTTTGAGTCACCTTCGGCAACGGTTCCCGAAGCCGAGCAGATGATCTAAACAAAACCGTTCGAGTTCGAAAAGACAAGGATTTTGGAAGGTGAGAACGGTTGATTCTTACCGGCCACTTGTCACCCGTGCGAAATCGAAGAGTAGGGGGTAATATCCTCCAATCTCGTTAGCGCTAAGGGAAGGAGGCACTTCACATACGCGAACGCCCTGAATCGAAATTTGAACGATTTCTCGCCAAAGAGGATCAGTTGTTAATTAGCTACCATGGCGAGCGAATCGACAAACAGTTCCGCGAACAGTGCACCAGCCACGCCGGAAACCGCGATATCGTCGCCCGGTTTCGACATTGCTTTCGAGCGCATCCTCCAATTGGGAGGTTTGGCCGAGGCCTCCTTGGCGAAACCTGAGGGGGAGGAAGAGCAGCTCAAACCCTCAACCAGCGGGGGAGTGACCCCCGTGCTGATCTTCCCGGTAGGACGACAGTCCATATCGGTTCCGGCGCACATCCCGCTTAAACGTTAACAAAACGTTAACAAAATTAAATTAAAAAATTTCTAATCATTCTAAACAAATTATTGTACGGGCGGAGCTTTATACGTTTATAACTTTTTAACGAAGCCTCCATCAAGAAATTAGTATTCTTGATTCCCATCTTATTTTGGCCTCTAGAATCGCCCATTAAAATTTCCCCCAGGAATGGCCAAATACCCTGTATAGATGAACAACCAAATGCATTCCAGAATCCTGTTGAGTACTGCTATTCTGTTCAAAATGAACCAAGATGCCATATTTGTGGTGACGTGGCAATAATTAAATACGCATGATGTAAGAAATCTTTATGTTTCAAACATTTTTTCAAAGAGTACCACTATTATCGAAACTACATAGAGTAATTGCTATACACACTGTATGTATTTATAATTTATAAATCGCTCCACCTTTGCCACGATGTAATTGGTGGGTAATAAAAACAATTTATCTTTTCATTGCTGTTAAGAAACTTGTTACTGTTATTGTTACTTGTTACTTGATACTGTATAATTTAGTGCAAGCCTACAATGCTTTATTAAAATCAAATTTAGAGCGGTTGCTACCATAGTGGATGTGCGCGCAAGATGTAAATTATCAAAATCTGCAAAACTCTAGGAGGCAATTTTAAAATTTTACATACCAATGGATATGGAATAAAATGCTCGTCATTTTTTGTCATTATGAAAATTTCAATAAAATGAAAAACTAAGTTAATAAATTTTTTTTGTTATAAACAAATTGTATTTTAATAAATTTTTTAACACTATGTTATTGTACATAAGAAACCATTAACCTCGCCCATTAATAATTTTTTCGTATGTCTTTCCGTTTTCAAGATAGCTGTTTCGAGCCAAAATTTCAAGGGGTGGTTTCACCCCTTAAACTCGAATTACCGCAGCTAAATAATAATACGTTGTAGACAATTAGAATGCTTCGGACAGGGACAGGGTTTATGATGCGTACGCTAGCTCGATCAGCGAGAGCGCATAATAGCGATGGTCGCATCATAAACCTGGTCGCCGAAGGGAGTGCAGGTAGCCGACGTCCAGGGTGCAAAATTGTCACCTGGTTTGCACGAGGAGGGACGTCGGAGGCGGGTGTTTTCGGAGGAATATGATTGGCGGAAAAAAGAACCGCCTATCCTCCGAAAACCAAATAAGAAGCAGGCCGCGACAGGCAGTCGGGGCCATAAGTAATACGTAAGCCAGAAGAGACTTGTATGATTATAATTGTGTAGTATATAGAATATAGACTGTATTATTTATTGAACTAGTATCTCCGTTCCCTTGCCCTGATTCAGCCATCCCTTTTACTTGACCACAGTAATTTCATTTTCTGTCTCACTTCCTCTTGTGTTCATTTCTAAATCTGTTAATAACGTTGCGAGTGACACGGAAATGGTAATGGGGCTCTAGAGCCCCAGAGAATCGGGCCGAAAAAATACATTAGGTGATAGGCCTACTCGTATACCTTGTCTGTGATGCAATTACGAAATAAGAGATATTGCCCTTATATGAGCAGATTTTGGGTCAGAAGAGGTCTCATTCGAAAGAGGAAGGTCCAATGCAGCGTGCTCTAGTCAGTATTGGAGTCGCACAACTCTTTTAGTAACCTAAAAAGACTTCGATTCTGTGGCTGTATTTTGTCAATTTTTTTCTCGACTTTCAACGTTCATATTAATAAATGTGAACACAATCTCGTTCGATCCTGACCAGAGCGCGCTGCATTGGGCCTTCCTCTTTCGAATGAGACCTCATCCGACCCAAAATCTGCTCATATAAAGGCAAAATCTCTTATTTCGTAAACCCATATTTCGGGCCAAATTGTGTCGGTATACAGCGCGCTGCATTACCCGTGTCTACCCCCTTAAGTATGAAATTAAGTTTTATTCAGTGTACCCATAATTTAATGAATGTCTAAAATTATGATAAAGGTTTACTACATTTACAAACAAATTTGGCTCTCAATTTTTTTTTTAATTATTTTAATTTGCATATTTGGCTCTCTGGCTAATAAGTTTGCCGACCACTGATCTAGCAATTTCAAATTAGATCAATCATTTATAAGTTGTAACATGAACACAGCAACGATAGTCATTTGTATTTACCTGTGAATCTATCAAAATATACTTAACCTTACTTTTTTAATAATGAAATGCATATTAATAATGTACTGAATTAGACGAATTGAATGACATATAACTCACCCCGATCGGTAAACGGTCGGTTTGCTAGGAATATTTCCAAATTCGCTTTCTTTTGTAAGCATTGGCAGATGCTGCAATTGTTCTTCAACAGCGTCAATCTTCATTTACCAATTTCATTGCATTTCCACACTGTGGGAAATTAAAATTTTTAGTAATTGACTTCTTGTCTTGCAAAAATTTCAATAAGGCTTCTTTATTTTTACAAAATTCGTACAATTTAGATAAAGTCCATACCTCTGGAACTACTGATTCACTCATTTTTATAGCGCAGTTGAACAAAATTTACACAGTACAAGAAACAGAAGAAAATCAGAAATGACAGTTGAAACAAATGACTACTGAAACAATTTCTGCTTTTTTTCTGTTTCTTGTACTATCTGCAATGTGGAAATGTTATAAAAATGGTATATGAAAATTGGTAATGCAGGATAACTATTTCAGGATCTGTCAATCCAACTAAACGTAAAAGACGTTGTAATATAAAGATATTTGCAAAGCAAAGAACGTGGTTTTCTAAAAACAAACTCAGCTACAGATGTTTTAAAATTAACATATATGCTAACATATAATTATGAGCAATGTCATATTATTATATAACTAAAATTAAATAAAAATACTGCACAGCAATTGGCAGGGGTAGAGTAGATTGTCGAGATTGATGAATCAACATTTTGTCATAGAAAATATCACAGGGACCATTTGAAAATTAATCACAGCATCAATTTTGAAGATCCCATTACTGATGCTTATATGAATTACATTGAAGCCACTTGGAGGTATGCCACACGTCTTTTAATCTTTTTTATAACATATAATACTATCAATATTTTATATTTTCAAGAAGAGTAACTTCATTGGATACCTGGGCCATTATGTATTTAGTAAATGTTACTAATAGGAAAATGGTGATTTATTCAAGGAAATATTACCAGAAATAGCAGAAATTTAATTCCATAAATGTTTAAGAAATTAGCATTTGACTACCTGGCATTTTGAACACAATAACTACAGCTACTTGTTTCCACCTGTGAACCTGTCAAAATATACTTCACCTTACTTTTTTACTGTAACTTTACGACAAGTTCATAAAAAAATAACAAATTTCCGCAGATAATGAAATGTATATCAATAATATACTGAATTAGATGAATCGAATGACCTATAACTCACCTCGATCGGTGAACGATCCGTTTGCTAAGAATATACCGCAAATTTGTAATATAAAAATATCTATAAAGCGTGGAACATGGTTTTCAAAAACAAAACTTTCTTACGAAATAGTACTAAAATTAACTTACATGTTAGTCCACAATTTTGAACAATATCATATCATACAAGAATTACAATTAAATAAAAACACTTTTTCTCAATGGAACTATTATATGAAGCAAGTGATGGCTGTTTGGATACAAAACTCATGTGAAATACTTGGTGGGCCAGGCAAAGTGGTACAACTAGATGAGTCTAAATTTGGCTGAAGAAAATATCATAGAGATCACCGTGTGAAAGGACAGTGGATTTTCGAAGGAATAGAAAGGCAAAGTGACACAGAGCTCTTTCTTTCAATAATTAAACAGTGGTTGTTGCCTGGAACTACAATTATCTCAGATTGTTGGAAAGCCTACAACATTCTGGAAAAAGAAGGGTATAAACATCTCACCGTAAACCATAGTTTACATTTTAAAGATCCAGAAACAGGTGCTCATACCAATAGAATAGGAACTACGTAGAGGCATACTAAACACTCTTTGCCTGAATATTGTCGGTTAGTATTTGCAATTTCACACGTTTTTTAATATTTTTTGTAACATATAATACCATGAATATTTTCTATTTTCAGCAAAAAAGATAAGTTCATTGGGTACTTAAGTCATTACATATTTTATAAATCTTCCAAGCAAGGAAAGGATGATGAAATTCCCCACGGATCAATTCTTAAATGAATTTCAATAAATACCTGTGGATTTTCGTTGTATTGAGGATCACATGGCCAAGTCCTGCCTCGAGTTGAAATGCCTATTAATATGCCCACTCCTACTTCGTTATCGAAAGGGTTGTCGATTAATGACTACAACTCATGATTAACAAAAAAAACAACGAGATATATATTTCAACGACGCAATGCGTGTTAGTCTTCAATTTCTTATTACACTTATTTTCTTGCACGCGCCTCAACTCGACGAATGTTGGAGAGGAAGCGGAAGGACACAATCCCGCCAGTGCATTGCGCGCGCAGCCTTACGGCAGGTTTACACGCGCTCGCATTAGTACGTTCCATGCGAGCTACTGTGTAAACGAGACCACAAGTCTCGTCCCCACATCAGAGACAGAGATGTCAGACGGAGACGGGGATGCACCGGGGACACCTCATTCCACTTTCTCTCACTATGCCAGAGATGCCAGATTTAGCACCCGGTGCCCTATTCACCCATGCCAGATCACGCGTACGTGAGCTCGTGGAGTTTCGGAAAGTCAACGAAAGCAAACTAACACATGCCCTCTTTCTCGATTATTCCGAATCTGCCCGATGTATTTTCGAACCGCCTCGTGGGAGTCGAGAGAGGAAGGCTCACATTTGCCTTCACTTTCTTAACAACTGAAATCCGACCTCCCGTCAACGGCATACGATTTGGAATGTCGAGCCGAGATTTTCGACTGACCAGGCATTTTTACTTTCCGACCTACGTAGGCGCACATAAGCAAAGTACCCATAATGAAAAAAAAATTTTGTAAAATTTAGTTTACGGAAATACACGTTTTAAGACCCCCTGATCATATTTTAATTGTTGAAAAAAAAAAAATTTTTTTTTATTATTCCTATGTATGAGCGCACATATGTATATTATTAATACGATTGAGTATAAATGGCTAAATGAATTTAAATGGAACTTTACATTTAAATTTTATTTTCTCATTTTATTATGTTTTAGACTTTGACTATAATCAGCCCATGGATAATAATGAATATACCTCTTGTTTTATAATTGTTCCGATACATAGGCGTAATTTACAAAAGTTCTTTTAAATGTTTCATATAAATCTTGGGAAGAATTCAATTTTATACAAAAAAAATTAAATAAACTTTTCTTCTATCTTCTCTAGAAAAGAAAAACTTAAATGAAATCTTATACATTATATGTTTACTAAAATCGCATTGAAAACGAATACCACAAATGTTTTAGAATAATGTGCAAAATGGTCTCACTCGCAAAGGGTTAATTGAGAAATAAATGTTTGATAAATGAAAACAGGTAAGCAGCTTAACCAGCTGCGATTTTCGCTAAGACAAATTGAAAACTCGATTTTAATAAGAAAAAATTGGAAATGCCCGAATGGTACCCGATTTTGGGTTAGGTTATTACAGGTACTTATTTTCAGAAATAGAACTACATTTACAACTAATGAGCGAGGCGTAAGTGATGAGGTGTTTACCTGCAAGTTCGAGCTTCCTTTGCTCTGCAGGTTTGAACCCTGGCAGAACAAATTTTTTTTTTATTTTTTCAATCATATTTTAATCGTACACAAAATGTGACATTATATTTTTGTATGACCTTCAAATATTTTTTTTTAAAGTTAAACTTAACCAATTACATTTAACATATGTTATTCTCAATGTACGAAGTACATGAACCTGGATAGTACTTTTCGTAAAAACAGTCAAAACATAAAAATTTCAAGCACCACGAACATCTAATGAAAGTTCTGTTTTTACAGAAATTACAAAATTTTGTACTTAACTCTGGCGGAAAGGCCGCTTCATTTACATTGATAATGTGTGAAGGATTTTCGGATAGACGTACCTTGTAGCTCGTACTTTTTACCTTATACTTCAGGTAAAAAGGGATATAACTGGGTAAAATAGTTTTATGACATTACCTGCTAACTCATGTTACTGTTCTAAAATGAAACGCTATGTTTTGTACCTTTAAAAATATTCAACTATACCCTTTTAAAATTTTAAATCCAATCCATACTTTGTATTAAACTGGCAAACGGGAACATTTTTCTTTTGTTTCTAAACGGTTTGGTGGTGCACGTTATTAATTTTGATGGATCGATACAATCATTTTTTTATGCAAAATTAAGCCAAATCAAACATATAATATTTAGTTCGTTATAACAAATTGATACGGTTAACTCAAAATATATCGTGGAAAATCATTATTAATTAATTTCCGCAACTATTAATTCTACTTTTTTGTTTGTTATAAAAATAAGAACTTTTCTTATTGAAAAATGCCACAGCGTGCACGATACTGGCAAAGAGTGGACTCTCATTTTAATTTATTAATTTTCAATCTTAAAGAATTTTGATTTTGAAAAATCGTATTATTAATATACATTTGTACGCTCATACATGGGAATAATAAAAAAAATTTCTTCTTTTTCAATAATTAAAATATGATCAGGGGGTCTTGAAACGTGTATTTCCGTAAAATAAATTTTACAAAATTTTTTTTCCATTATGGGTACTTTGCTTATGTGCGCCTACATAAGTCGGAAAGTAAAAATGCCTAGGCAGTCGAAAATCACGGCTCGAGATTCCAAATCGTATGCCGTTGACGGGAGGTCGAATTTCAGTTGTTAAGAGCGAGAAGGCAAATGTGAGCCTTTCTCTCTCGACTCCCACGAGGCGGACCGAAATTACTTCGGGCAGCTTCGGAATAATCGAGAAAGAGGGCATGTGTCAGTTTGTCTTTGTCGACTTTCCGAAACTCTACGAGCTCGCGTACGCGTGATCTGGCATAGGTGAGTAGGGCACCGGGTGCTGAATCTGGCATCTATGCTGCAGGCCCGAGTTTAGATGCGCTTGCGACCGTGCGATCTAGAAGCAAAGATTGTCGTTGTTCGTCACTGTTATTCATCGTTATACATTGTTGTTCATCGTTATATATTGTTATTTATTGTTATCCGTTGTTGTTGAATAAAGTTTATTGTTAGAAATATATACGTGTGCTCGTCGATTACTTCCACCAACGGAGAGAGCCACAACATGGAACGTACTCATGCGAGCGCGTGTAAACCTACCGTAAGGCTGCGCGCGCAATGCACCACGGCAGGATCGTGTCCTTCCGGTTCCTTCGCGACATTCATCGAGTTAAGACGTGTGTGAAAAATCCAAGTTAATAAGAAACCAAAGGCTAACACGCATTACGTCGTTGAAATATATTTCGTTGTTGTTTGTGTTAATCACGAATTGTAATTATCAATCGACAACTCTTTCGATAACGAAGTAGGAGTGGGCCTACTAATACGGATTTCAACTCGTGGCAGGACTTGGCCATGTGATCCTTCATACAGCGAAAGCCCATAGGTATTTATTGGAATTCATTTAAGAATTGATCCGGTGGGAATTTGATCATGTGAACATGTATAGTGTTGGTGGGTGAAGTAAACGATTCGAATATTTGGTTAACAAATGATAAGTGCGTAAGGATAATGTTCAGTCATTCATATTCTTTATTTCTACTTGTTTTATGACTAGTGCTGTATCGAAGATACGTACAGTCAATCTTAAAAATAACGAACACTGAAAAAAATGAATAAAAAGAGTTTAGTTTGGATTTTTTTATTATGTAATTCTGTCTTCCGAGGAATGAACATTGAATTTCTTGGAAATTGAACATGAATTTTTAAAAGAAAAGTATTCTTTATCCCTTGTTTGAGAATCCAAGAAATAAAAAGAAGAAAAAATGTGTGGTGTTTTACACTTATCATCAAAAATTTATTACTTATTAGCCTTTTTATTAACTGTAATTAATGTCAAATATTATAATTTAAGTTAATTGCAATTGAGGTTAAATGACATTTCTGTCTGAAACTGTTTAAGAAAATATTGGAGGTAGAGTAAATAAGAATAAGAATAAATTTTGATTGAAAGTACTATTATAGCTACCCATTCTAAGAATGGGATATGATGGATTTGTAGTTTTAACTCTTTCACATTTGGTATAATTACATACCTATTTTTTACACTACTCATTTCTTTTTAAAATTATTTTGTTGCTTTGGTTCATTAGCGATCCCTTTCCAATTATTACACCACTTACTTGAAGGTAGTTCTTGTTAAACAATATTCTAGGATAAGCTGGATTTCTGATTTTTAAAAGAGCCAATGTTATCAAATGAATGCCCTTGTGATTTATGTATTATGATGGCATATGAAACATTCACTGGAAATTACCAATGTTTTAATAAGAAAAGCAGTAACGTATCGCTCAGTATCTATGCAGAGTATTATTGTTATATATTTCTTCCTTTTTCCTGAAATTATTTTTGCTACAATGTAATTACTGGTCAGTGTCAATATCTAAAGCCTCATTCCATTTAATAAACCTTTCTTTACATTGAAATTTCTCAACAACATAATTAGACTTCCAACCTTCAAGTTTAATTTATGTGGTGATGAGTCTGACATCTGTTGATTACAGTAGAACTCCATTTATCTGAACCAAAAGGAAGACAAGAGTGTTTGGATAATAAGAGCTCACGGATTATCCTTTCCTCTACCGTTTATTGGTTCGCATAATAGGATCTAATATTCGCATAACTTGATTTCTAGTCTTACTTATTTAGTTCAAATTTTTCAGAATGGTAGATTTTGCTTCCCTGTTGCTGAAAGTGTATGATTATATGGGCCCCCACTCAACAATTTTTTAGATATTTGCAATCGAAGATTATTTAACCCTTAAGTGGACTCTCAATCTTAGTTTACTTGTTGGGCCCATAGGGCTATTGCAGCCTCGTAGGTGAATTCGCAAAGTGATTCTTCTCCTCCACTTACATGAAATACATGATGATATTACAAATTTGAAATTTGAAGTAGGTGAGATTACTTTACGACTAATGTCAAACACAGAGTATGCAATGTTTCTTTATTTTAAACAATCACTATAAATTATTTTTGAATATTTTTTGCATATATTTTTATTACACATTGGGCAAATTTTAGCAAACACGTCTTGTTATTAAAGACAAATGACATTTTGAACGTTTTATCTGCTTTTCTTGTAGTTCTGTTGATGGACCTTTCTTCAACAGTGCTTGTAGTACGCTTTAATGTTTTACTACGTATGTTCTCACATATTTGAGACTGATGGATAAGATTGATAGATAAAATTACTAAATAAATTTTTTATAACTAATCATTCTTTTGGTCAACCTGTTAAAAGACCACTCCCTCATGGATTTTGATGAGCCTGAAATATGTTGTAAAGATATTTTGGACAACATTTTCCTATACGTATAGTGGGTAATCGAATTTAGTGTAATGATACCGAAAGTTTTTTGAAAATATCTTGGAAACTAAAGCCATTCATTTATTATATGTATAGGAAAAAGTTGTATAAAATATTGTCCTTTGCAACATATTTGAAGCTCGTCAAACTTCATGAAGAACATTCTTTTGTTACATGTATAAAACTTCTCCAAGAATGATATCAATACCACAAAATATAACTTTTTCAGGAAAGCACAGTTAAAATATCTTACAAGTTCATAGTACAAGATCTGATACTCGACTGTCTTTTCTGGTATGACGTTATGTTTATGTTTATATTATCTCAGTTCAGATCTGCGTACATTAGAACTTTGTGACAAAAAACAGACCTTGTTACTAAGAATCAAACAGCCGCGACTAGCCGTTCAGTAAGCGAAATGTATCGGGGCCGCTGGGGCCCCGAAAGTCCAATTGAATTATTTTATTTATTGTTGATTTTTACCGAATTGGTAAATGGAGATCAACTTTTCTTTAAAGTATTTAAAAAATAATGAACTAATGGAGGATTACATCAATTTTTAAATAATTACATTAGCATATAGCATCCTTTAATAGTTGGTTTTCATTAAATTTTTTATAACTCATAATTACTCGTACCGGAAGTATAAACTAATTGTAAAGTTGAAGGTTGTGAATCCATTCTAACTTTGCTATAATTGCAATAAATATTTATATAAATGATCGTTTCTGTAGCTTTTTATCTTTAACCGTAATTTATTTTTTTATGTTTTTTTATGACAAATGAAATTTTTACAAGTTTTTAGCAAGTAAACACATTTAATTTCTAATTTATTTAAATTCCATTATGTATTTTTATATGTAAAAAATTATATAATATTATTTTTTATATGTAAAAAAAATATGTAAAAACAAAGCGTAAAGATTATTCTCATTGTTTGCGGAGTTGAACTCGGATCCTCGGGCGTATGAACACTAATCCGTTGTCACTACACTAAATCATTACATAGTAATAATCCTGAACAGAATTGAATTTAAGGAATGGCAAATAATATATATTTTCTTTTCTTTTTAAGCATAATGTATATTTTCAGCAACAGGGGAGTAAAATCTACCATTCTGCAAAATTTAAACTAAATTGGTGCCTCTAAAGCCTTGCATTCTCCTTGTTGGTTATTATTTCTTACAAGATGCAGTAATAACTTCGTACATTTGAAGTGTATCCACAATCTTTAAAATTATGAAATAATTTCCAACTTAAGAATTCTATCTTTCTAAATAGCATATTATATGTTCCCATAATTATGAAAGTGGTCTAATTGTAAGTCATATATTTCTTGTTTTGAGATATTTAATAAATTGCATTTGAATAATTTAAAAAATATTTTTATATTATGCAACATTTTAATTTAGAATTTTATTAGTTTTGATTAATGGAAACTTATTATGAATATGAAATTTTGTGTGAATTTCATACGAAAATGTTGTTTTTAAAATTTGAATTGACTTAGACCATTTTCAAAATTAACTGAATGTTCTATAAATGACTTAAAGCACTAAAAAACTACGAGTTTTATTGGAAACAATAATTTTAACCCTTAGCGCTCCGCGCGTTTCTCGAGTACTACTTATCAGCAACTCCGGCACATTTTTGAAGCAAAGCGCCTGAGGTAAAGGAAGTCTTATTTTGAGCGGAAAAAATTACACGTCCTTGTGAAAACATTTGATTTTATTTATTTTATAAATATGCATTTTCCAATTGTAAATATAAGATAAATTTTAAATTTTGTAGTTCACCACGGTGTGATATCTATGAAAACAATCTCCCATGTGCATTCTGGGTTTACTTGGGCAAGTGTCACATCAATCACTTGTGTGACATCTGCCATCCATTTTATTCCTCCTAGAGCACACAACGAAGTCCCTCTTTGCAGCTTTCCTCATTACGTGAAGTTTTCCATTTAATCTGAATTCAGAAATTGATGTAGAAACTCATCTTCTATCGTGACGAAAATCTCCTATGAATTGATGGACTAAAATTTTTCTATATTGTAAATGCGTCAATGCTTTCTCTTTTTTATTGTACTGTACAGTTTTATAGAGAATGTATGAATTAATAATTGACATCTCTATTCCCCAGAAAAACAGTTTCCGCCACCACTTAAGTGATTTCCTCAAAAAGCAATAACTAGCGGCATAGTGATCAGCCCGATCAACTCCAACCATCGACTTTGTGTATCCGACAACTACACTTGGCTTTTCAATTACTTCATTTGTACCACCTCGTATAAATCTTTTAGTAGTTATCATTTCAGCATTATGCCAGTTGCTTAACAGCGATACTATCCTCTTATTCCTCCAAGCTAAGAGCATTGTATTTCCTTGTTTGTATGCGACAGTCCTTTTTTCATATAATTTTGGTTTCTTCAGAATTGTTGGAACACCTTTTCTGTTTGTTTGTATGGTGCCGGTTAAGTGGCACTTCATTTTTCTTAATTCTTCAGCTAAGGATATGCCAGTGTAATATACCTGTCGGTATGCATGTGATATCTTTTTGCGGTAGGTACCCGATCCAATAATTGTTGGTACAGATTCAGGGTAATTCTGGTGCTGACCAGTAAATCTGGTCTTGGCAGATTTTCGGAAGTGATACTTCCATAATATGGAAAGATGCTATACACATATCCTGTTTCTGAATCTGCTAAACCGTATATTCGAATGCCCCACTTGGTAGGTTTGTTGGGATTATATGTAATAAAATTTATTTTTCCAATAAATTTTACTACGGATTCATCAACGCATATATTTTCTCCAGGTATAAAGTACTCCAACAATTTTGAATTTATATATTCTAAAAAATTACTTGCTCGTTGAATACATGTTTTAATATTATTTTGCGTAGGATCAGGTGTTTTCAAATGGGTCAGTCCATGCGAAGTCGGACACCTTTTGGAGTACCATGTCGAATTTTGTTCTAATTTGAGTATGTTGTAGTCTTTAGTGATATATAAACGTATCTCGAAAGTTTTTTAAAAATTTTAAATATTGTTGGTTTTACATCTGTTTGAAATATACAGCTCACTTTTTTCAATAAATAATAGCTGCCTAAGTAAGAAAGTTATAAAAATGAGACTTTAGGTACTTGTAATAGACCCATGGGAGTATCGAATAAAAATTATTTCAATTAAAAGAAAAATTTTTTTGACTATTTATTTTGCAATTATTTACAACAAATGTCATTTTTTTATAGCGGGGAAATATTTAAAAATCTGAAAGAAATGTGCATATAGTCTTGTTTGTCCCTTTACGGCCCTAGTTTTAAAAATACGGACATTAAAGTTGGCCTGATAAAAATTAATTGAATGGAACGCTGCGTCGCGTCGTGGCACGCTGGCTCGCGCGGTGCCTGCAACAGCCAAGCGGCTATACCTGCTATTGTTATACATACATAGGATGTTGGACTGCTGGAAGATGTGACTGTTATTGGACACTTACTCTTTGTCAATGACACTTAGCATTATACACAAGTTGTCAATGTTCAATGAAAACCACGAGAAGGTGGTGAGTATTCTTCCATAGGGAGGCGGGATAGGATATGATGGGATGTAATGGGATTTGGTTCTGGTTAAGGAATAATAGTTGGATTCTATCAATGATCGTCTATCGGATTAAACTGTTTGTTATAAAATTACTTACCTCATAACAGCTACAACTGTTGATTTCTCACTGTCTGAATACATTCGGGCATTTAAATGCGTTACTTCTTTGGTTGGAGTAAATGAGTGAAAATTGCGTGTTCCACAGATTGTTGTAGCCGGTCCACGCCTTTCCAGCAAAAATTTCGAATGTTTCTTATTGTTATGGAGAGGAGGTTTGAATACCTCGCCTAACAGTGGTCCGAATCTCGAGGGAAGAAGCTGTGGGAAAAAGAATACAACTTCGATTTTAATTTTCACTCAGCCGAATTATTCAGCTAAGCCGTTTATTGCTTATTGTAATGGTGACTGGTGGAAGAAAAACTCGTCTGCGGCTGCCAGACGTCGAAGATAATCCGCCAGACGATACCCTGCAACAGAAAGAGACACGAATAGGTGTTTAATACCTGTCGACGTGATTCAGGCTGTGTGTCTTACTCTTTTCCGCACGCTCCTGGTTTGTGTTTGTCGCACTCAGGAGCAGGAATCTCAGCCGCCGCGATACGCAGCTAAGCAAGTGGACTTTATATGTGTGTGAGTGTTCCCTTTAAATCGGGAATCGCTCGATTATTATTTCGTGAATACGAGATTTAATCTCGTTTCTTCTGCGACTTCAACACTTGATTGTCACAGGAGAGGGCGATTAGAGGGAGGTTGTAAGGCTCCAACAGTCGCCCGGTCCTCGGCCCCTTACCGTCTCCGTTATGCGTACGGGGTACGGTGTGATGCCGTCTTTCAACGGCGCACGTGGCGACTGTTGAGACTGGAACACGGTACATTATGAGTCGCGTTTTACGTACAGTGACCGTAAGACTGACGGTCACAGAACAGCGCTCTAGCGGGTCGCCGGAAGCTGGGAGTGAAAGGATTGTTCCATGCTCCGATTGGAAGGCGGCAATTCCACCCAGGGTATATACGCCACGTAGGCCTCTATAGGTGGGTTTTAAAGCCGTTCGACAATCAAGGGAGGATCGAGTCCTAATTTCGATGCCTCCCACACGACCGCTGTTTGCAGCAGTTCGTGAAAACGTCAGGCTGACGTGAACCTAAGTTCACTGCTGAAGGAAAATCTCGTTGAACGAGTTTCCGAAGTCTTTTAACCGGGTCGTACTCACGGCCTAATCGATTAAATAGCTGATTGGACAAAACAGAATTGCGCGTAGGTTACTGGTATGAGTTTGCCTACGCAATCTGTACCAGCAAAACTACCGCTATACGTCGTTTGGCCGCGTAACGAAAGCTTGAAAAACTCGACAGTATTCGAACCCGCGACGGAATTAGCTAATGTGTCACGATATGTCTCAACGAAAGCTCGAATAACTTGACACTATTCGGAGATTTTTCTTAGGTTCTGCGGGGCGTGATCGATTACCGATGTGCTGACGGCAGGATCGCAATTGCGAGTGACGGACGAGCACGGTCTGCCAAAATGTACGCGTGAGAGGGGGTATCCTCCGACACTCAGCGCTGTCGCCGTGTCACTCGTCCGTCTTTATCTAATATTTAATTTTCGTACCTCTATGGTCGAGCGTTCAACCCGCGAGTTCGAAATTGAACGTTACTGTATCGTTTGCATGAATTGCAGAACCCCCCGAGAAGCGTGGTTTTTTCTGCTATCTGATGTTTCGAATCACGGACGCGTCAACCTAGAATATTCCGGTCGGTCGCGTTTACCGAAAATAAAACGATTAACGAATTATTTCAGGTTTAAATAAAAATCGAATTAACTCGATATTTAAACACTTATATTCTCCTATTGAGCTAAATTCAAAATGTATATTTTTGTGGTGTCGTTATCTGGGTCTTCCAACGGCCTTTGTAAACTAGCTCGAGCAGCAAGGCGTTTTAAAGAACCACTGTTAGAATCTAAGGGTTCTAACCGGGGTCCGGACGAGGGAAATAGTAGGGAAAGTTGAATGACAAGTTTTTATTATCTGTATTTTCGCTTGTCGCTCTGCGACAAGCCTTTTATTAAAAATAAATTTGACACATAAATAAAAAAGTAAAAAAATATAAAATTAGAAAAAAATAATTATATTTTTTTTTGTATGGCCGGGGGTGGCTTCACCGGTGTTGCCCCGGTTGGGATGGACCTTGGTTGCGTACACGTATTGTAAACACACGCTCGTAAGCTGTTCGCCTCGCTCTCCTAGCGACTATCGGTGCGCTGGGAGAGGGAGATCAGCTGTCGTTTAGCGTGGATCAGTGGACTGTAAATTTGTACATTATTTCAATAAATAATTATCAGCGAGACTTTTACCCTGAACAGAAGAGAATTCACTCGTATCTATCGGGGGCGATTTTGCCACGGTCGGGACACCAAATGGAGGTCGTAGAGCTCCAAGTGGGTGGATCCCGTGAGCACGCTCTCCGTGCGGGTGACGTAGAAACATCGTGCGAGGTGATTTCCTGCGACACTGTAAAATTACTGCACGGCAACCGTTTCTTTCGGGGACCGGGACAGTAAGTGCTTTTTGCAAGAAATCCCTAGTGGGTCCAATCGCACTATAAAGCCTACCCGGCGACCGTGTTGCACGGGGACCGTATGTGGTAGGCGGCGGAAGGTGAGGCGACCTTGAACCCGAATTCCTCCGTAGGGTGTACGGTCGACTCGTACACCGACGGGTTTCTGGAGAGGGTTTTTCAGCGACCTTTGCACGAAGAGCACTCCACGAGGCGGTACCGATTCAACGGTATGACCTTTGGGAGGCTCCGGAGCCGTATAGCTTTAAAGGGATTCTGGGTGGGTGCACCCTGAGTCCCTTACGTCGCGGTCGCGGCAACGACTGCAACGTACAATCCTTCCTAGCGAAGGCGGTCGTGCCACGCGCAGCGTGTATTACGACCTCCCTTTTGTCGCAGGTAGTTTGTTATGGGAAAACTCTAACCGCAGCAACGGTGAGAATTCTTTAAAAAATAAGTCCAATTGTTAGGGGGAGGAGGTTTGAAAATACCTCGCCTAACGGGGGTCCGGATCTCGAGGGAAGGAACAGAGGGAAAATAAGCGGTACAATTATAATTTTATTTTCGCTTGATCGCCTTATGCGACCAAGCCGTTTATTTCGTTGGTATAGGGTTTTTTTTTTGTAACAATCGGCCGACGTCTGCCAGACGATGTGTGGTGCGGCCCGCGTTGTTACCCTGAAACAGAAAGAGATACGACTAGGCGTTAAATACCTATCGACGTGAGTCACGTCGCTTGTCTTTCTCTTTTCGGTACGCTCCTGGTCGGTGCTTGTCGCACCTAGGAGCGGGAATCTCTGCCGCCGCGATACGCAGCTAAGCTAGCGGACTGTACGTGTGTGAGCGTTCCCTTTAAACCGGGAATCGCTCGCTTTCTTCCAATTATGGAATTTCGTCTCGGTTTTTCTGTTAGACTGCAACACTTGATTGTCGCAGGAGTGGGTGCCTAGAGGGAGGTTGTAAGGCTCCAACCGTCACCCGGTCCTCGGCCCCTTACCGTCTTCGTATGTGTGTGTACGGAACACGATGCGGTGCAGTCTTTCAATGGCGTATAGGACGTCTTACTATTGAGACTGGCACAACGACGCCTTGTGAGTCGCGTTCTACGCGCAGTGACCGTACAAGACTGGCGATCAGAGAACAACGCTCTGTCATTCGCCTGAAGCTGGGCTTAGAATAACTCGTCCCACGCTCCGACTAGAAGGCGGCAAGTCCACCCAAGGTATTTACGCCAATAAGGCCCCTTTAGGTGGTTGTAAGGCCGTTCGATTGAATCAAGGGAGGATCGAGTCTTAACCTCGATACCTCTCGCACGACCGCTGTTTGCAGCAATACGCGGAAAATTCGGGAACTCGATGATACCAACGAGTTTCCCGCAGTCTTTAACCGGGTCGTACTCATGACCGAATCGATTAACTGGTTTGATTCGACAACCGGAATTACACGCAGTTTACTGGGGGCAGTTTGCTTACGCAAGCTAATCCCGTAAAGTTGCGGCTATACGTCGGTTGCCCGCATTGTGAAAGTTCGAATAACTCGAACTTTCAACGTTGCGAGGGAATCAACCGCTAGAACCCGAGAATTTTCTTTATAGTTTTCTTAATTTTCCCGAATGCTCGAATAACTCGAAGCAATTCGGATATTGCGAGGGCCTTTTGATTTTCAACGAATGCTCGAATAACGCGAAGCAATTCGGAATTTTGTGAATTAGGTGAAGCGTGATCGGTTATCGATCCGCGCTTGACAGGCTCTCGTTTTCAAGTGACGGACGAGCACGAGCAGCCGAAAAGTACGCGTGAGAGAGGGGGAATCCTCCGACGCGCGGCGCTGTCGCCGTGGCTCTCGTCCGTCTTTATCTAATATGTAATTGTCGTACCTTCTCTATGGTCGAGCATTTAACCGAAAAGTTCGAAATCGAACGTTACTGTAATGCTCGCGTGACTTACAGAGAAACTTAAGGAGCGAGAGTTTTTCTGCTGCCTTCTGTTTCGAATCGCGGACACGTCGACCTAGAATATTCTGGTCGGCCGCGTGTATTGAAAACAAAGCAGATTAACGGATAATTACGGGTTTAAATAAATCGAATTAACTCGATCTTTAAACACCTACCCTAAAGGGACATCATTAAACTAACGATCCCGACAGGTCAAATCTCCGTAGCGAAAAATTATTTTTTGGGGTTTTGGCCACGATTTCACGATTTGGGACCACTGTGCGTCGGTACGTTTGCTGCTTCCCCTGCCTCACCTCTATCGAGATTAAGCCTTTGCATTTCTCGAAGTAATGCACTTTGCTGGCGAGCTAATTCAAGCTCCCGCTCTACTAGTTGTTTTTCTCTTTGCGAAAGTTCCATTTCTCGCCGCATCTGTGCCATATCACTTGCGCATCCTGAACTATTGTCACTCGCAGTTTCTTCGACCACGCTGCTTGTACATACTTTTAACCATTCGCCAGTCGGATCGGCCTCATGCAACTGCTGAATCAGTTCCGCTTTCAAACCAGATATTGAAAGTCCCTTCTCTCGTAATTTTTCTTTCAATTCTGCGATGCAGAAATCTCTTGCATCCCTCCTTACTGAAGCCATTTTATTGACCACCACAACTATGAATCGTCACTTTCAACACTAGTCCTCGCAGTACTCACTCTACACTTTTACCTCAGCCCTTTTAAGTAAACTCTGTTCTCACAATACTTTACTGACCACACTAGGCGTTCTACTACGACTCGGTTTAAATTGTGATCCCGGACGAGACCCCAATTTTGTAGGAAATGAAATTAAAATAGAATAAAAGATGTTAAGTTTATTTTAACATGAAATAAAATAAAGGTGGTAAAAAATATAACTCGCTACGTCTCAACTCGCTCGTGTCACCTCTTCGACGGTTCGCTCGACTCTGCCTTTTTTCTCAGGGCCAGCCACGTGCGTCTTCCAAACGAACGACGCCACACGCAACATTGTCGGCATCGATATCAATACCTTGCATAAACAATCATTCGGCTCCAAGCATTCGTCGCTCGCTCATACCACTCATTATTCACACATACCATACACACACTACACATCACATTAAGTTGTTTAGACTCAATCGTATTAATAATATAGATACATAAACGCACATTCATAAGCATAGTAAGACAAAATTTCTTATTTTTTAATAGTTAAAATGTGATCAGGGGGCCATCAAACGTGTATTTTTATAACAAAAATTTTCAAAATATGTTTTCATTCTGCTACTTTGCTTCTACATACATATGTGCCTACATAGGTAGGAAAGATAAATGCCTGGGCGGGAATAGAGTAGGCCTTAGTTATATTTAATGAAAAATTTTTTTCGAAACAACCCCAGGAATTGTGAAAATTTTTTATTTTTGAAACCCGTTTTTCTCCATTAAATCTCAGTGTATCGCTGTCATACATTTTAATACCCCTCTGAATTCGTCTTTTTATACTTCTATAAGGATATAAAAACAGAATTTTGAATTTTTTGTTTCTTATAAATTACGATTATAAAATTTCAAAAATTAATTGCGAGAAAAAAATATACTCTGTCACATTACATTTTCTTCGTTAAATAGGAGAAGTTTTACCTATATCATTTTTTTAAATGTTTGTAAATAACGAAGATATTTAGTGTTTCTATTTCAATCATTATAAGATATAGAATCAATGCAAGGGAATATACCGTATAAAATGAATAGCCGTGAAACTAAAAAAGGAATATGCAGTGAAATGAAATATGAAAATATAATACATCATATAATACATTCATAATATGAAAATGTAATACAACATTCAATGACTGCGGGTTTGATGCGATTACGAGACATTGGGACGGGAAACTTTCACCAGCTTTACATGGGGCAGGAAAAGTCAAAAGATTACCAATAATTATCACTTCTAGAGGTGTCATACGGTTGTCGTGGATTCCCATCATTCCACGTAACAGTGGGAATGCTCAAGCCTCTGAGGTATATGACTCATTAGAAGAATGGTGCAACAACGTTCAAGCACTTTGCTGTGACACTACATACTCCAAAAGACACTGGACGTTTCCAAGGAGCTTGCATTCTACTTGAGCAAAAATTAAACAGGGATATCATATATTTACCCTGTAGGTGTCGTATATATGAAATTATTCTACAGAATGTATTAAACGAAAAACTATCAAAATCTTTGGCTCCCAGTGCTCCGCTATACAAGTTTCAAGAAACATAACCAAAAATTGATAAATTCAGATTTGTACCCGAAATTGAAAATAAATATATCCACCAAACAATTCAAACTACAGTAGTTCAAGAAATGATCAAATTTTCAACAAATATTCTAGAAACTGAGCAACAGCCACGAGAGAATTATAAAGAAATTCTTGATCTTGTTATTATTTTCATAGATGGAACTCCACTAGAAAATATAAGTTTTCGAGCTCCAGGAGATTTTTATCACGCTCGATGGATGACGAAAGCTTTGTATTGCTTGAAAATGTATTCATTCAAGGAACAATTTAATTTAAGTGATAAAGAAGAAAGTGAAATTAGAGATATTTGTATCTTTCTCGCCAAAGTGTATTTAAAAACATGGATTAAAAGTTCAGCGACGATGGAAGTTTCACGCCAAGATTTGGAATTCGTTGCAGAACCTCATGCGTTTCATGAGATTGGTGAAGAAGTAAACAAGGTAGAAATAAAGAAATGTTTCAACCACTTGTGGTACTTAACATCGGAAGCATTAGCATTATCTTTTTCCGATAACAAAGTGGAAAAGGACAGTAAGTTATGAGTGCTGGGGGCGATGGATCAACGAGGCCATAGATGACTCTAGCAAAAGACTAAGAATTGGTACTGAAGATATACAAAATTATATTGACAAAGGACTGGACCATTTTGTTTTCCACGAGGCAACATGATTTTTTGGAGGAATTTCCATGTCAACTGGATTTTTAAGAAAAGATCCTGACGAAGATCTGGTGGGAAGATGATGACAATTATAATGAGACTGCTAAACGTGAAATTAAACTTATGAAAGAATACAATTAATTATTATCCAAAAATGAGGAAGAAAAACAATTTTACATAATAAATAATTTCAAAACACCGGAAACAATTTCCTAATGTGATAAAACATACTTTAATGAAAGATATTTTAACACAATAAGAATAATTTCATTTTTTACTCTCCTAGATATTCCTTTGATGCTTTAGAATTGCTTTTTTTATGTTATATTTTCTACTATAAATAGACTGGTTAAATAGAAATATGTAAATTCTATACATATCGTTGTTATTTGTAAATATGTAACAAAATTGTTCGAACAAAAATTTGATGAATCAAATGTAACCCTCAAAGAAAACATTTTTTTCAGTCAATTTTTGAAATTTCAGTCTTTGTTTTTTTTTTAATGCGATGATATATTTTTTGTTTATATTTTTATACAGTGCAAAAAGACGAATTCAGCGATATACAAAACTATAAAAACTGTGAATTAAAATGGAGAAAAACGAATTACGAAAATAAAAAATATTCAATTTTGATGTGCCACACTTTTTCATCTAATGGCATAATCCTAGGGGGTGTTTCCACAAAAATCCCAATGTTTAAAAATATGTGGCTGAACCACAGACGAGGTATACGAGTAGACCTGCAAAATTCGGAGGTGATTTTAGTGCCCTCTTCGAATTAATATTGATGGGCAGACAGCTGTAGTATATGCGTAAATACATATGAATTGACTATGGGAGGGGTTGAAAAAAACAATCCAGTACAGTAATGCCTACATAAATGACCAAGCTCGGGACCGGCTTCGGTCATTTATGTGGGTATGGTTAGTTCTCAGAATTCAGTAGAGACAGGGAAGGAGGATAAGTGCGAGTAAGATACAATAGCTTGCACCTGGAAGCATATATACAATGTATCGATAACGACCAGCGGCGTCAGGTTGCATTCGACACGCTCGATGTTCAAAGCCGCTTGCCTTCTAAGAATTGGTGGGGATACCTCCGGTCATTTATGTGAGCAAACATCAGTTCACTTATATGGGCACTACTGTATTATCAGATGGCAGGCCGGTGCCCAAAGGAAATTATCCTTCCATTTAAACGCAATAATGCATAGACACCTTGTATAAGAGTCCTGGCGCTTCGTATAGCTTCGAGGATTCGAGAAGGAAAGGGAATGTAAGCCTTTCCCCTTCTTGCTCTCAACACAGTTGAAATTCGATCTCGTATCACCGGCATGCGATTTCGAATCTTGACTGTCTAGGCATTTTTACTTTCCAACCTATACAGGGTGTTCGGCCATCCCTGGAAAAAATTTTATTGGGGGATTCTAAAGGCCAAAATGAGACGAAAATCAAGAATACCAATTTGTTGATGGAGGCTTCGTTAAGAAGTTAATGTTTCAAGTTCTGCCCGTACTGAATTTTTTTCTCGAAAATGCGCAAGATTTCGAAGGTGTATCTATTTACCAGAAATGATTGTCATTGACCCCCGCAACCGAAAATAATTTTTCCTGAACGATTTGAAATTTTTGAATTTAACTGTTGATAACTTTTTAACGAAGTCTCCAAGAACAAATTGGTATTCTTGATGTTCGTCTCATTTTGGCCTGTAGAATCCCTCATTAAAATTTTTCCCGGGAGTGGCCGAACACCCTGTATAGCTATAGAGTGCCATAATAAAAAGAAATTTCAAAATTTTTTTTATATAAATACACGTTTTAAGACCCCCTGATCATATGTTAACTATTTAAAAGAAGACATGTTTTTACTATGCTTATAGACGTGTGTTCATGTATTTATACTATTGAACGATTAAGTTTAAACAACCGAATGAATTTCAATGTAATTTTAAATTTGTAAATATGAAACAATTTGGGAGTACTGTCCTATTTGTCCTTTTTGTTTAGCAATTTAGAAAAAACGCTGACTCGTTAAAATCAATCAAATGAAATACACGTTTTAAGACTCCCTGATCATATTGTAACTATTAAACAAAAAACATTTTTTTATTATGCTTATGGACGTGCATTCATACATTTATACTATTAGTAGGATTGAGTTTAAACAACCGAATGAATTTAAATGTAATTTTACATTTAAGTTTTATGTTCTCATTACAAAGTTTCATATACGTTATTTGTAAAAAATATAAAAAAATATAAAGTAATAAAATTATAATGATAAAGAATGATTAAGTAATAACCAACAAATTAAAATTTATTTATTAATTTATTTATAAACGGGTTTAAAGGTCATAATGTACAAAAAGGAAGAATGCATACAGACGAGTAATGTAGAGAATGTAACTATAACAAGAAATATACAAATTACACTATATTATACACAAGATCTAAACGAGATTAATGATGTAGAACGTAAGTTTTGTATTTTCCTAGATACATCGCGTAAATTTTCTTCTTCGGTGAATGATTTGTCCGACTGACTCACCCGTATATAGAGGCCTGAAAAATAGAATCCATGAGAAATTATCATTATAATTATAAGTGGCTTTCTTTCATCTTAGTTCCATTACTACTATGTATGTATACAATAATATTAATATTATTGTATGTGTAGTAATGTTAACGGGATTGGCCACGTGAAGGCGTGAAGAAAGGACTTTACAATCTCGGAGTACACTCAACGTTTCTGAAAATAGAAACCATGCAATAGGCTATACAAATTATAATGTGATTCTACTATTATACACGACATCCCTTGAATGTATTCAAAATATATATATATACATTAAATAGTCTACTTTGCTATGGAATAGATTTATCTAAAAAAAGCTCGTTTATAAATTTTGCAAAGTATGTAGTCTGGAAATATGAGAATTTCTATTAACAGAGAATCTCAGTTCCTCACCTAACCACACTGTATCTTTATGTATCTTTGTAATCATTGTAAAATAAACTAAATCTTTTCGATGTGTAGCACATTCAGTTTCTATAAACCACTTTGGATATTTTTGATGTACAGCATCAGATATAATCCGAAATAGTTTATCCAAAATGAATGTTTCGCTGCGCAATGTTGGATAAAAGTGATCAAATACAGCATTAATAATTTTAAAAATATTTGAAAATTCGAGTGATGGTACTAATAAATGACCAAACTCGACACTGTCACTTACAATAAACGCGCGAAAGGATATTAGTAGTTGATCGTTTCGCTGAAATTATCTGCTCTTGTCTGTTAAATCATTATAACACATGTTACATCGCGATTTTTCCATGCTCTTTTTGGCAATATATGCTGCAAAGTATTCTATTGCACAAGATTCTAAAGAGCACACTGATGTCGACAATAATTCCAATTCGTTATGAATTTCTAACTGCATGTCATCATTCTCAACATCATTGTCCTCTATTTCTACATTATTATATGAAACATCATTGTTTGTTAATGCTAAAGCATATTGTGCTATAGCAACATCCTCTTCTAAAAGCGTTGCGTCTTCATCAGGCAGACAATTACTATTGTGAAAACTCTCTGATAGCAAGACGCACCGCTTTCACAGATGGATTTCGGTTGTAAGTGCCACCGTGCACTCGAAGAATCGAAAAGAAATTTTCTGTAACATCCATATTCAATCAAGAGGTCATCAAAAACATGACACCCCCTCTCTGTAAATCGTGCCAAAGTTGCACAGTAGCATTTACTGACTGTCGCAATCCTAAGAAACAAGGCGGAATTTTAAATTCATTACCCACGGTAACATACCAATTGAATATGTTATTTGATTGTGTTTGCAAATTGCTTTCGATATCAAGAAATAAATCAGAAATAACGCACTTGTTTGGATTAGGATCGCGAGCACATCTGCTGTTCAAATTATCAAACAAATCATTCAGAGTTTGAAAGAAGCATGCTGTATTTTGCACGGTACTCGATTTTATACATTTTGTAGCGCTAGCAGTAAACAAAGCAGAAGAAACTCTTTTACTAAATACTTGCAAAACGAGCTTACATTTCATTTTATCAATAGAATTTGGCCTGACATGTTGATCGCTTAATTTGTAAGTCGCTCTTGTGCCTTTATCGCGTTCTACATTCCATAAAGATATAACATCGCACCAGGCTACTCTATGACCATCAATTAAAAAATCGTACTTTAATAAATTATTCCTGATGCTCTTAAATAAGTGTAAATAATCAAATAAGAAATAAATTTTACGGCCATTTCGAATAAAAAAAGGATTTTCTACATTTACTCTTTCTCCTGCTGTGCTTTAGTTGCTTGCTGCTTGAACTGATGTAACAGCTCTGACTATCAAACCTACAATATACAGGGTGTCCCGTAAATAGTGTAAGAGCCGGAAATGTGGAGTAGCTGAGACGATTCTAAACAACAATTTCCTTTGCAAAAATGTCGGATGGAGCTTCGTTTTTGAATTATTAACGAAAAACACTGACGAATCACGGCGCGCGCTTGCCGCGCGCTCAGGGCCGTCCGAACTAAGAGAGCCACCGTGTCGGGTAGATAGCAAGATGTGCATCGGAGATACGTCGAGGAACGAATACAAATAATTAAAAATACTACCACTGCAACTGTTACCTCTGCGGATTGGATAAATCAGCCAGATAAATCGAATTTATTAATTATTTGTATTCGCTGTTTCCAAGCAAGAAGGAATAAAATGTGGGAAGATGCTCTCGGAATTTTTAGGAAATTAATTCTTCGCACCTGAGTGACGCTTCTCGCCAGAGTGTGTTAAAATTAAAATAAGAATTATTTTCAGAAAATTAAAATAAATACGGTAAGAACCATTTGTAATCGTTTGTTATTAAAAACTGTACTGGAAAAGCAGACTGAATTTGTGCATGCCGAAACATTCTTCGCATGCAAGGGGTTAATAGAGAATTAATTGAAATTCGCCTTACCCATTTACTTGCAAGTTGCAGTAGGGCCGGTTAGTGCACTCCTGTCAATCATGGAAAGGTCGAAGACTCCAATAAAAATCAGCTGATGGGACAGCCCGGTCACTGCACTCGCTTCTTACCCCGAAAACACTTCACAGCACGGTCACTAGCACTTTTCACTTTTACATTTTCGGGGTAAGAAGCGGGTGCAGTGACCGGGCCGTCCCATCAGCTGATTTTTATTGGGGTCTTCGACCTTTCCGTGATGGACAGGAGTGCACTAACCGGGCCTTATTGTCAGCACAGCAGAGCAACTTGCTAGTAAATGGGTAAGTCGAATTTCAATTATTTCTCTATTAAAGCCTTTGCATTCGAGGAATGTTTCGGCATGCACAAATCCAGTCTGCTTTTCCAGTACAGTTTTTAATAACAAACGATTACAAATGGTTCTTACCGTATTTATTTTAATTTTCTGAAAATAATTCTTATTTTAATTTTAACATACTCTGGCGAGAAGCGTCACTCAGGTGCGAAGAATTAATTTCCTAAAAATTCCGAGAGCATCTTCCCACATTTTATTCCTTCTTGCTTGGAAACAGCGAATACAAATAATTAATAAATTCGATTTATCTGGCTGATTTATCCAATCCGCAGAGGTAACAGTTGCAGTGGTAGTATTTTTAATTATTTGTATTCGTTCCTCGACGTATCTCCGATGCACATCTTGCTATCTACCCGACACGGTGGCTCTCTTAGTTCGGACGGCCCTGAGCGCGCGGCAAGCGCGCGCCGTGATTCGTCAGTGTTTTTCGTTAATAATTCAAAAACGAAGCTCCATCCGACATTTTTGCAAAGGAAATTGTTGTTTAGAATCGTCTCAGCTACCCCACATTTCCGGCTCTTACACTATTTACGGGACACCCTGTATAAAGCGTCTAAAATGGCATCTAATAATCCTGATAATTGTTTCGATTTGATACCATTCTTTGAAACAAATAATGCAAGCGGTTGTTTCCGATTCCTGAATAAACCTCTTATCATAAAAACAAGTACCTGCGTCTCCACTGCTGTGCTTCTACCCAAGGAACCTAAATCTTCGAAACCCTCAATGATTTGTTTACGTGGATGGAAACTAAATCACTTTTTAATTGCCATTTCATCAAATAGTAAAACACAATTCCGATCAAAAGCATCCATGTTGGCTGCTTTAATCGCTAAAACATTAAATAAATTTGGACAAATTCCAGGTCAAATGTCGATTTTACTGAACCAACGAATGATTGTGACCAAACTTGGAAGGTGAAACTTGACCGGCTCGTTACCAATATTGCTATCTGTAGAATATAAATAAGGAACAGCATCCTTTTTTACTCTTCCAGAATTATGGAAATTATTAATAGAAAAATGGTGACTACATATAAATTTTTTTTTTAATTCAGTGTTTGCCATTTTCACCCAGTCGTCCAAGCCGCAATTTGTTAACCACGTTATACAGCGTTCATTGTCATTCATTGGAAATAAAACGATTATTGTGAACATTGTCATTGTTAAAGTACTAAGGGACTTTAACGTGGGTCCGGATGAGGGAACAGACAGGTAGAGAAACAGTTACAACTTTTACAAAAATTAAATTTATTTCACAAAATATAATCTCTTACAAAATTAAAAAATGTGGAAAATAAATATAATAGAAAACGAAAACTATGGAATGCCCGGCTCGGTTTTTTCGACCGGTTTCCTCTTTTGTTTCCCAATTAATTTATCTTGGTGGAGGCCTTCTGTAACACAATTGTACAGTACAATTAACGCGCGCGTCAGCTGCTTATCTCGCGCTCCAGCGACAGTCTAGTGTGTTTGGAAGGGTGAGCTGGCTGGCAATTTAGCGCTCTAACCAGTGGACTGTATATTCTTACTGGTCGATGAGATTCGTTTCTTACGATCTCACCGACGTGCACAACCGGGTAGATGAAGATCTCCTCCTATCTACCGGGTTCGCTCTCGCAATGCCACGGACGGGAAACCAAATGGAGGTTGTAAGGCTCCAAGAGGCTATATCCCGCGAGCACGCTCACCGTGCGAGTGGCGTCTGGTCACCACCTACGCAAGAGGACGTCTTGTCCTGGTTCGGCTCCCTCATCAGCTGCTCCTCAGGAGCGACCTGCGGCCTGCCTACGCAGCTGCCTAGCCAGCGATTCCTTTCAACCAGGAATGCCCGACAGCCAGCCGTAGCGACCTCGACGGCGGCTCCTATAGTCCGAGGAACTGGCCTGCGGCTCGCCAGATTAGAACGAATTCCCCTGCTAACCTATCCACCCTACTTTTACAGCCCAGTGTGGTCGACTCACAGCTGGGAGTAGGTGTAGAGGTGGGAGGTAGGCTCTTCGAACCCTTTGCTCCACTGTACGCTTAGGCTCTACTTATAGTCCCCTCACGACGGTATATTGGAGCGGGTTCTCCGACGCCCGATGCACGGAGAGCACCACGAAGTGATATTCTTTCTGAATATCTATCTTTCGGTTGCTCCTACGCCGTATAGCTCTAATCTTGGTCGGTGAAACTTTCCACCCCACCGGTCGGTGTACTCTCACTGGTACACAGGACGGGTGGTTCCAGTGGGTTTCGTACGACTTCTACAAACGGTGAACTACCACCAGGCGATACTAGTGTGTCAGTATCAGCCTTCCAGTAGCTCTAACCGGATAATTGGAAGAAGACTCAAGGCGATTCACACCGAGTCTTCAACGTCGCAGTCGCATCCACGACCGGCAACGTTCAATCTCAATCCTGCGTCTACGATCGCTTCACACCCGGCGTGCCGTGCGATCGCTACAACGTCAGGCAGATTGTCCTATCTCTGGGAAAATCTCAAGTCACGATGACGAGATTTTCCAATAAATTGTTATCGCTGTCCACTTGCTTTGTATACTAAGAGCGAGCTTGCCTCACACTCTTCTGAGCTTCGATTGAAAACCGGAGCGAGATCGTGAATAAGACTGCTCTGGATCACCGACAGCTCAGTACTGAAGCGTGACAATCTGCAAGCAGCCACGGCCCCGGCTGGCTCCGTCGCGCAGGCGCAGAACTGGTTAGCGACGCAGCGCGCTGCTGGGCCCCGGGCAGCTCCTCGCTGCGTGGCCACGGCGCGGCGCTGCCGCGTATCGTCTATCGATCTTTCTTCGATAGATCTCGTTTCTCTCTTTTTCTCGTCGCTAGCAACACAATTCCTAGAATTTCTCTCAAAACTCGAGAATTCCCGTGAAGCTAACTGGAAAAAACATGTAAATAGCCGCGGTATACAAATCTGAACGATGGAAAATTTCCACGTCAGCACAACCATCTAGAATTACGCGAATTCAATATAGATACGGGCATCGCGGCCGAGTTTCTCCGTCTCGGACTCACGCGATATTTAAACACAAGTATTATTAAAAAATTAGTGTAAATTCGGGATGGGAGTGAATTTGCCCTGATGGCTGGCATGTATAGTGCAATTATATACACAGTACATGCATACGTTAGCCAGCCAGGAAAACAGGGCAGGGATGGCTGACAAGTATGGCGCAATCATGTACAGGGTGTCACAAAATTATATGTCACGACTATCATAGCGTGATTCTACACCTACGATTTGGTGGAAATTGACATAAAAAAAATTCCCCGGAAAATATTTTTTAATATCTTTGCTAAATATTTAAGATTTTTAAGAATTATTTTTAAGAAATATCTTTGCTAAATATTTATTTTTAAAATAAAAACTAGAAGAAATATTTGTTACTACTACATTTTTACATTTACATCACATTTACAATTTTATATTTCATTACTGCTAACAAGTAACAAAATTTCTTCTTGGAATTTGTATTTGAGAAATTTGAAATTCGAATAGCAAAGACATGGAAAAACAGCAGACGTCGCATGGCTATAAAGAATAGAGGCATTTTTCTGATTGTTCGGGCGTACAGCCGGCCCGCGACGTCACTTACGCGCGTTATGGCCAGCCTAGCATTTTTTTCGTCACTCTATTGTTTTTCAACACGATAGAACCGAGAGGACGTAAGCCGTGGGCATTGTCCAGACCACTCACTTGTTCCTCAAACGTGCAATCGTAACCGACGACATTGATTTGCCGGACGAGCGAGCCGGATCCTCCAAAATTCATAGACGGTGCGTACACTGACCTAGTGACCTAGTGGGGAGGGCGAAGGTATTTTTCGGAAGGGAAAATGGAATTTATTAGTCAACATTTTTCACAGTACCTTCGCGTTTTTCCAGGAGCATGGACCGTTCGAACTCCAAATTCTATCGGATGTTCTTCATTTTCGCACAATATAATGGTAATGCGGAGGAGGCTGCCCGCGTGTACCGCGAGAGATATCCCGGTGGAAACACACCGACCGCGAAAATGCTTTCGCAGACTCGCGAGTCGATTATACTCGAGTGACTCGTTTCAACCCCCGCATCGCGATGCGGGATGCGCGTGTCGAATTTCCACGACACGGGCGGACGAAGCGCTCGAAGAATTCCATCGGGACGGCACGGTTAGCATACGCGAGGTCAGCCGGAAATCGAGGTAAGACAATCATTCGTATAGTTAATTAAACGTTTCTCAGTGCCAATAGATTTTTCCATGTATTAATAATTTTTTAGATTTCATTTCAGAGTGAACCGCTCAACGGTTCATCGGCTGGTCCATCGTTTCGGGATGCACCCGTACAAGTATGTGCGGGTGCAGCTCCTGCTCCCCAGGTACTACCTCCAGCGGGTGAATTATTCGCGGTGGGTGTTGGCGGAAATCCAACGGAATCCGTCGTTCTCCGCGTGTGTTTTGTGGACGAATGAAGCACTCTTCACTAGAGAAGGGTGCTTTAACGCCCACAATGCACACGTGTGGGACGATCGGAATCCGGTTGCGATTCGCCCACGCGCAACACAGCATCAGTGGTCCGTCAACGTATGGGCGGGCATTTACAAGGAGTCCATCGTTGGGCCGTACCTTCTGCCTCACAGATTGGACGGTCCAGCGTACAAGGACTTCCTGGAACATGTTCTTCCGGTTCTCTTGGAATAAATTCCACTAGAAATCCGGAAGAACATGATTTTCCAGCATGATGGTGCTCCGGCCCATTATGCCGCACATATCCGCCGATACCTTGACGATACCTTCCCCGGAAGGTGGATCGGCCGCGGCGGTGCTGTTGCGTGGTCCCCTCGCTCCCCGGATTTGAATCCACTGGATTTTTTCTTCTGGGGGTACTTAAAGGTGTATTCATTTTTTTCTCTTATCCCCCAAACCCTTTAACGCATTCCTGCTAACATTACGTTTCTTCATTATTTGTTGCAGAATGAAGTATACCGACACCCCGTCTCCACCAAGGAGGAAGTGCTGTCGCGTATACACGCGGCCGTGGCGACTATCACCGTCGAGACGCTTCGCCGAGTACAGCGAAGCGTCGCTAACCGTGCCGAGGACTGCGTGGCGGCGGAGGGAGGTAATGTGGAGCCTCTCCTACATTGACACACGGCCCCCCTCGGGGGGGGGGGGGGCCACCAAATATTTTCAACGAGGAATATGCTCTGGCTTCAGCCGAGTGAACAATCGGCCCCTTTCGGGGCCCAAAAACTCAATAACAATCGAACTAATAATTAAAAAATTAAATACCCTTCCTATCGGCCCCTTTCGGAGCCAGACAGTTTTTTTTCTTTTTTGCAGGAACAGCAATCCTGGAGGGAGTAATAATCGAAGAAGCAACAATTCAAGAGGGAGCAACAATTCAGGAAGGAACAACAATTCAGAGAGCAACAACAATTCAGGAGGGAATAACATCCAGACACCGTCATCAACCCAAAAAGGAGCAACAATCGAAGAAGGGTGCAACGAAACACACCGGCATGTAAAAGTGAAAAGTGCTAGTGACCGTGCTGTGAAGTGTTTTCGGGGTAAGAAGCGGGTGCAGTGACCGGGCCCGTCCCATCAGCTGATTTTTATTGGGGTCTTCGACCTTTCCGTGATCGACAGTGGTGCACTAACCGGCCCTATTGCAACTTGCAAGTAAATGGGTAAGGCGAATTTCAATTAATTCTCTATTGTGGAGTGAGAATGTGAGTGCGTTGGTATGTAAATGCGTGAGGTGAATGACTGGAGTCAGCTGTTCGGACCGGGAAAGCAAACTAATCGATTGCCTGGTTTTATCGATTTTGCCCGGTTACGAAGACGAATGCAGAATGCGTGCAGGTTTTGTCTTAAGGCGTGTGTGTGTGTGTGTGTGTGTGTGTATGTGAGAGAGTATGAGAGATTAGGAAAGAGTGACCGGGGAAAAGACAGAGCGTTGCGAGCAATTGGGGAATGCGGAGCGAGTGTGTGCGCTGATTTTATCCTACACTATTAACCCCTTGCATGCGAAGAATGTTTCGGTACGCACAAATCCAGTCTGCTTTTCCAGTATAGTTTTTACTAACAAACGATTACAAATGGTGCTTACCGTATTTATTTTAATTTTCTGAAAATAATTCTTATTTTAATTTTAACACACTCTGGCGAGAAGCGTCACTCAGGTGCGAAGAATTAATTTCCTAAAAATTCCGAGAACATCTTCCTACATTTTATTCCTTCTTCCTTGGAAACAGCGAATACAAATGATTAATAAATTGGATTTAGCTGGCTGATTTATCCAATCCACAGAGGTAACAGTTGCAGTGGTAGTATTTTTAATTATTTGTATTCGTTCCTCGACGTATCTCCGATGCACATCTTGCTACCTACCCGACACGGTGGCTCTCTGAGTTCGGATGGCTCTGAGCGCGCGGTAGGCGCGCGCCGTGATTGGTCAGTGTTTTTCGTTAATAATTCAAAAACGAAGCCACATCCGGCACTTTCGCAAAGGAAATTATTGTTCAGAATCGTCTCAGCTACCCCCCATTTCCGGTTCTTACACTATTTACGGGACACCCTGTAGATATATCAACGTACATTCATAAGCATACTAAGACAAAATTTCTTATTTTTTAATAGTTAAAATGTGATCAAGGGGCCTTCAAACGTGTATTTCTGTAAACAAAATTTTCAAAATTTGTTTTCATTCTGCTACTTTGCTTCTACATACATATATGCCTACATAGGTAGGAACGATAAATGCCTGGGTAGCAATAGAGTGGACCGTAGTTATGCTTAATGAAACATTTTTTTCGAAACGACCCCAGGAATTGTGAAAACTTTTTATATTTGTAACCCGTTTTTCTCCATTAAATCTCCATGTATCGCTGTCATACATGTTAATACCTCCTTGAATTCGTCTTTTTACATTGTTATAAGGATATAAAAACAAAATTTTGAATTTTTTATTTTTTATAAATTGCAATTCTAAAATTTCAAAAATTAATTACGAGAAAAAAATATACTTTCTCACATTATATTTACTTCGTTAAATAGGGCAATTTTTTCCTATATCATTTTTTTATATGTTTGTAAATAACGAAGATATTTAGTGTTTCTATTCCAATCATTATAAGATATAGAATCAATGCAAGGGAATATACCGTATAAAATGAATAATCTTGAAACTAAAAAAGGAATATGGAGTGAAATGAGAAATGAAAATATAATACATTAATTCGTTGCTGTCGATCTGAACTTCGTACAAACCTTGCGCAGAAATTGCGTTCAAAATTTAATGACACCCAGCTTAATGCGATTACGGTACTCTGGGACGGAAAACTTTTACCATCTTTACATGGGACAGGAAAAGTCAAGAGATTACCAGTAATTATCACTTCTAGAGGTGTCGAACGATTGCTGTGGATTCCCATCATTCCATGTAACAGTGGGAATGATCAAGCCTCTGCGGTATATGATTCATTAGAAGAATGGTGCAACAAAGTTCAAGCACTTTGCTGTGACACTACATACTCCAACAGACACTGGACGTTTCCAAGGAGCTTGTGTTCTACTTGAACAAAAATTAAACAGGAATATCTTATACTTACCCTGTAGGCATCGTATATGTGAGATTATTCTACAGAATGTATTTAACGATAAACTATCAAAATGTTTGGCTCCCAATGCTCCGCTATATAAAAAATTACAATAAATATAATCAAACATTGGTAAATTGAAATTTGTACCCGGAATTGAAAATAAATATGCCCACCAAACAATTCAAACTACAGTAGTTCAAGAAATGATCCAATTTTCAGCAAATATTCTAGAAAATGAGCAACAGTTACGAGAGAACTACGAAGAAATTCTTGATCTTGTTGTTATTTTCATAGATGTAACTCCACCAAAAAATATAAGTTTTCGAGCTCCAGGAGATTTTTATCACGCTTGATGGATGGTGAAATCTTTGTATTGCTTGAAAATCTATTCATTCAAGAATCAATTTAATTTTAGAGATAAAGAAGAAAGTGGAATTAGAGATATTTGTTTCTCTCTCGCCAAAGTGTATTGAAAAACGGATTAAAAGTTCAGCGACGATGGCAGCTTTACGCCAAGATATGGAATTCGTTGCAGAACCTCATGCGTTTCAAGAGATTCGTGAAGAAGAAAACAAGGTAGAAATAAAGAAATTTTTCAGCCACTTGTGGTACTTAACATCGAAAGCATTAGCATTATCTTTTTCCGATAACAAAGTGGAAAAAGACAGTAAGTTATGAGTGCTGGAGGCGATGGATCAACGAGGCCATAGATTACTGTAGCAAAAGACTAAAAATTGGTACTGAAGATATAAAAAATTATATTAATAAAGGATTGGACCATTTTGTTTTCCACGAGGCTACATGATTTTTTGAAAGAATTTTCATGTCAACTGGATTTTTAAGAAAAGATCCTGACACGTAGGAAAATGATGACGATTATACTGATACTGCTAAACATGAAGTTTAACTTATGGAAGAATACAATTAGTTATTATCCAAACATGAGGAGGGAAAACAATTTTACATAATAAATAATTTCGGAACACCGAAAACAATTTCCTAATGTGATAAAACATACTTTAATGAAAGATATTTGAACTCAATAAAAATTTCATTTTTTACTCCTAGATATTCCTTCAGTGCTCCAGAATTGCTTTTTGTATGCCATATTTTCTACTATAAATAGACCGTTTAAATAGAAATATGTAAATTCTGTACATATCGTCGTTATTTGTGAATATGTAAAAAAATTGTTCGAACAAAAATTTGATGAATCAAATGTAACCCTCAAAGAAAAAATTTTTTTTTCTAAGTCAATTTTTGAAATTTCATTCTTATTTTATTTTTTTTTTTTTTTTAATGCAATGATCTATTTTTTGTCTATATTTTTATACAGTGTAAAAGGATGAATTCAGCGTTATACAAAACTGTATAGAAACTGTGTATTAAAACGGAGAAAAACGAATTACGAAAATAAAATACTTCAATTTCGATATGCCACTCCTTCTCGTTGTCCGATCAATGTCAGATTTTGAATAGGTTACTTTTTCATCTAATGGCATAATCCTAGGAGGTGTTCCAACAAAAATCCCAATGTTTAAAAATATGTGGCTGAACCACAGACGAGGTATACGAGTAGACCTGACAATTCGGAGGTGATTTTAGTGCCCTCTTCGAATTAGTATTGATGGGCAGACAGCTGTAGTACATATATGCGTAAATACATGCGAATTGACCATGGGAGAGATTGAAAAAGGCAATCCAGTACAATAATGCCTACATAAATGACCAAGCTCGGGACCGGCCTCGGTCATTTATGTGGGCATGGTTAGTTCTCAGAATTCAGTAGAGATAAGGAAGGAGGATAAGTGCGAGTGAGATATAATAGCTGGTACCCGAAACCATATATACAATGTATCGATAATGACCGGCGTCAAGTTGCATTCGACACGCTCGATGTTCGATGCCGCTTGGCTTCCACGAATTGGTGGGGATATCTCTGGTCATAAACATTCGGCATTTATGTGGGCACTACTGTATTATCAGATGGCAGGCCGGTACCCAAAGGAAACTACCCCTCCACTTAAACGCAATAATGCATAGACACCTTGTATATGAGTTCTGGCGCTTCGTATAGCTTCGGGGATTCGAGAAGGAAGGGGAATGTGAGTTTCTCCTTCTTCTTGTTAACACAGTTGAAATTCGACCGTGCATCATGGGTATGCGATTTCGAATCTCGACTGCCCAGGCATTTTTACTTTCCAACCTATATAGGTTGTTCGGCCAACCCTGGGAAAAATTTTAATGGGAGATTTTCGAGGTCAGAATAAGACGAAAATCAAGAATACCAATTTGTTGATGGAGGCTGCTTTAAAAAGTTTTTAACATTTAATGTTCCGCCCGTACTGAATTTTTTTCTCGAAAATGCGCAAGATTTCGGGGGTATGTCTATTCACCAGAAATGATTGTAATTGACCCCCGCAACCAAAAATAATTTTTCTAAAACGATTTCAAATTTTGTTTTCCGTTGAAAAATTTCACACTTTCTCGAATTTTTTCTAGAAAGTGGGTTTGATTTCGTAGATATGTCTGTTCACCAAAAATGATTGTAATTGACCCCCGCAATCAAAAATAATTTTACCAGAACGATTTGAAATTTTTGTATTTAATTGCTGATAACTTTTTAACGAAGCCTCCATCAACAAATTGGTACTCTTGATTTTCGTCTCACTTTGGCCTCTAGAATCCCCCATTAAAATTTTTCCCAGAGGTGGCCGAACACCCTGTATAGGTATAAAATGCCGTAATAAAGAAAAATTTCAAAAATTTTGATATGGAAATACATGTTTTAAGACCCCCTGATCATATGTTAACTATTTAAAAAAAAAGTAATTTTTTTACTATACTTATGGTCGTGCGTTCATATAATATATATACTAGTAATACGATTGAGTTTAAACAACCGAATGAATCTCATTTCAAGGTTTGATTAGACTTTAAACATAATTAGTCCGTGGATAATAATCAATACACTTTTATAGTTGTTAAAATGCTGACGATTTTAACGACGAAGTCCGGATAGAGGGATCGGTGTTTATGTGGGAAGTGAATGAGAGGCGTTTGATTTTCCTTTTAAAAAACGTTTATTAAAAAATGAAAAATTAACTATTGTAGAAAAATCAATTGTTGTGAAAATAAACAAAAAAAACGGAGAACAGAAATCTTGATTTCAATCCCAGAACCGGCTGCCGAACTCGTCGTGCCTGGTTGAGGTAGGCTCTGATTCCAGTGAACAGAAAAACACGGCTATGTGTTAGACACACGAAAACACGTTTCACGTATATTCGCCGCGCTTGTGTCCTCACGCTCCTGGTTTCGTTATTCGAATGTACAGGTGCTGAAAATTTCGCTCGTTCATAAAGTATGACCTCGCTAGTAGACTGTAGTTAATATTCTGGCGTGAAAAGAATTAAACTTCTTTTCTTTGCAGATTTTTGTCGATTGCCTAACGGACGGGGATGCAAGTGGAGGTTGTAAGGCTCCAAATGCACTGATCCCGTGAGTATGCCCACGGAGTCTGTGCGTCGAGTCGCACTGCAGTATAACGGCACGACCGTCAATCTGCGGCTTTTCTTTAACGTTCCGACAGATGACTTGTTGGTCGAGAGTTGCACTACGAAGCCCGACTGCACGTTGTTCACTGCCCGAATGCACCACTCGACGTGATTCGTGACAGTATTTGAACTATGTGGGGGCCTGACCCGCGACTCCTTGACCTCTCCGCACAGGTGCTCCTCTAAGCGTTACACCTGCGGGATCTGTAGAAGTAAGGAATCGAAGACCGAATGTCAAGCGTCCGAAGTGGACACTGACCTGACTCCAGTGAGCCCACCTGGAGGTTCACCACGTAGGTGCCTCCCTTCGGTGTCTCCTATGCCGAACGACAATCACAGAGAAGTTTGAACGGTATCCGCCCACTTCTCTGTGTTTCAAACGTTTATACGCTTGAAACGACAAAATAATACTGCACGAGGGGGGTCGAACACCTTATTGGTGTATTCTCGAACCCTCCAAACTAGACAGTAAATGGGAATTATTCTCTTATTCGAATCGAAAGTCGACTCGTTTGATAAGCAAAGTCTAAATTAGTTGATGCTAATTTGAGTTTTAATGAATTCTCAGCTGTGCGAGGTCAATCAGAGGACCCGCACCAGACTGAACATCGGCTCGTTGCACCCTTTATTTGAGAATAGTCTAATAGCAGTATCTTAAGAATTTCACTCTCAAGATTCGCTCGAAATCTGTTCGGACACGATCGGGAGCCGATGTCTCTTCTTTAGAAGTCGTTGTGAGACTGTGCGGATTGACAGCCGAAGACGTCGCCGTGGTACTCTAATTAATCGTTCCGCGGCGCTGTCTAAATTTTGGCAGTCTATCTTTGTCTAATTATTTGCGCGCTACTCTCTCACGATACTGACGTCATCAACACCGTTGGCACACTCGAATCGAAGGTAATGAGCCATTACCGATGCCAGAAAGACTAGTAATACACGCGTTTTTCTATCACTGCTTGCTGTACAAATTCTATTAGAGATAATCTCCTTAGAATTGTACGCTAACAGGATTAACGGTAATTGCGGCCGAGAATAATCACTCGGCATTATGCAATTTTTAAGCAGTTACTGTTGGTAATATATTGTGCAACATGTGTCGTATTTTTGTATACAAAAATAAGAAACGTATGCGCAAGGTGAATTTCGAAACACCAGTTGACCAATTTCCACAACGTGAGGATTCTTCACATGAAACATCTTCAATCAGAACACCCTCTATCGAAACTTCCACAGCCGGGATCTTTTTGGACGAAACGATTGTACCTGGAACATCTGTAATCGGAGAATGTTCATCTGACACGCGTGCACAAAAACCACCTTCACCCGAAGAATCAAGCGATAAATCATCATTTGAGTCGAATCCAACAATTTTTTTAATGGGAGATCCGTCGTTTACATTGGATACAAGTGATCATCCAGAAACAAATATTGTATGTATCGAAATGCCATTTTCAAGGATTATTGCCACTTATGGATATTGTTTCATCTGTGGGTCCAAAACGAATATTATTAATATACCACCTGAGACAAGGAAGCAGGTAGGTATTTATTAAGCGGAGATTATATGCTCCCCAAGGAAATAGGTGCTGCTCTAAATACTTATTAAAACAACGGTTGTTCGAAGATGTTATATTGAGCTTACGCGTACATTCAAATACCAGTTTGATCGATGTTAACGAAATTAGAGATTATTTCAAATACCTTGCAGTTAGTAATGATTCTAGTATTAAAGATAAAATAGGTGATTTTACATTATCAGAAGAACGTCTAAAAATATTCGCGGGATTAACTTGGGAAAATCTAATCCAACTTAGAGAAATGATGAAGTCCATGAGAAGTACGGAAAAACGCGCTGTGACACAGGCTATTGTTGTCTTCTTATTTAAATTGCGTACTGGAAATTCCAATAGTATGATAGCTTCAATTTTTGGATTAGAGCGTGAACAACAGGTATCCGATTTTTGTAAAGCAGTAGGAAGTCGTTTGAAAAAGATATTTTATCATTTCAGAGTCGTGGTTTTTTCTCGACAACATTTAATAGAAAATGAAACGTTCATTATTGCTAAATAGTTATATAATATAACAGACCAGCTAGCACTTATTTTTGACGGAACATATATTCGCCATCAAAAAGTTCAAACAACGAATACCAACGGAAATCATATTCTGGCCTTTAAGGTCGATTTATACTATCCGTTTACAGCACGGCACGGCACAGCCGGCACGGTTCGGGCAAACATTCTTTCAAGCTGCTAAGACACGAGTATTTATACGTAACGCCGCGGATCCGTTTCGGCACGTTACGTTTCGAACGTGCACATCATCCATTCAAGCACGTAACGTTTACAGCATTTCCAGTTTGGGCAGACACTATTGCGGGTATTGGAATAGGAGTGTTTATATCTAGCGTCACAGCATGTTCAGGCACGTTGCGTGTACGGGCAGGCAAAGATCAGTATTCTTTGACAGAATGTTTGGGTTCGGGCAAGCTTGAAGTCAAGGGCCCCGACAAAAAAAAAGGTCTAAGGTCCTTATCCGCTCGTATTTCTGTCCAGTTAGCTAAAATTGTATATTTACTTTGACTTCACGTCTTCGATGCCAAGAACCACCAGCTTTCTTCCCAAACAGAAAATTCGTACTTCGCGCACTTCCCCTTCTATTTTAGAAAATAACCACACCTACTACCACTGTCACGAACCAATAAGCTAAAAAATTGTACACAATAGCAATGCAACAGAACTTATATAAACCGCGAATACCCTCGAAAAACACAATTTCTCAGTTAAAAATGAATACGTCAAACACGGGTGCAACGGAATCGCAAAGTATGAAAGATGAGAAATTAATAGAGTTGGTGCGACAGTATGGTTTTTTATATAATCAGGAAAAAAGAGGATACAGTGACAATGAGAAAAAGGAAGCTGCTTGGAGAGGCATTGGGAAAATTATAAATTTAACCGGTAAGTAACATATAATTACATGTATTTTATTATTCTTCGTGAGGATACATATTTTTAGTTTCGTGCAGTATTAAAAAAGTCTTTAAATGTCTCCCTTACATGAAACGCGGTTGCAGTATTGCTACCACCTTGCAACGGGAGATTTTGCATGGTTGTTTCCGCAGGTTTCATGCCCATATCCAATGGTCGAAAATCACGGGATGACAAAATATAATTATGCAAAATACACGTCGTTAAAATAATTTTATCGACATTTTGCGGGTGTAATTGCATTCTTCGTAAATAAATTCGGAATTTTTGTGCTAAAATTCCGAATGCATTTTCCGACACTCGTCTCGCTCGTGAGTGTCGATGATTATAATGTTGTTTTGCGGGATCATGGATTTGTGGTTTCGGATACGGTCTTAATAAGTATTTTTTCAAAAGAAAAGCTTCATCGCCAACAATGACATGAGGCATCACAGTATTAGTACCCGGTAATTTTGTATCTTCTGGTATATTCAATTTATTTTGTGCAAGACACTTTCCCAATTTTGAATTGCTGAATATACCTCCATCGCGATTCTTTCCGTATGATCCAATATCGACGGCTATAAATTTATAATTGGCATCTACCAAAGCCAATAGCACAATGGAAAATGTTTTTTTATAATTATAATATAGAGAACCACTGTTAGATCGTGCAAAAATCTGTACATGTTTTCCATCCAACGCACCAATGCAATTAGGGAAATTCCATGTTCTCCAAAATTCCTCCGCTATTTCAAGCCACTTTTCCCGACTGGGTATACTCATATATTCTGGCATTAGATGTTTGATAATTGCATCACAAACTTCAATCACAATACGTGATACTGTTGTGTGACCTAATCGATAACTGAATGCTATTGTCCTGTATGAGTCACCAGTTGCTAAAAATCTGGAAAACAGTATATACATATATTAAGTTTACAATACTTAGGATACCAGCAGCGGGCAGGCCTCGATAAAAAAAAGAAAATGGAAATTCGAGGACGAAATGTCTTTTTTAATTCCATATTTCAAAGAGAGGGAAAGTACTACATCACTAGATACAGCCTATAATTTAAATGTAGAAGTAAATGATATTGCACAGGAAACTACTGATTTAACCTCCAACGAAATTTCATCGCCCAACCCAGACAATATACACGCAATAGTCAATAAATCTAAAGATAATAAAAAAAGAAAATCAGATACGGCATCCGAAACAGTAATGAATTATATTTTACAAAATAGAAATATCGATGACAGTAACACAATATTTTTTAAAAGTTTAGCAGCAACAGTAAATAAATTAACTCCGTATAATCATGCAATAGCCAAGGCCCGGACCTTCGCAATAGTTTCAGAACTAGAATTACAGGAATTGTCTAATAAAAATGACCATACCACATGCACTTTAATTACAACACCTCTGCCATCTTCATCACCACATTCACAAAACCCAAGTGCTTCCTCCACTCCAAATACGTATAGCAATTTTTCAAATAAATCCGACGGATAGAAATAAATAAATTTTTGTACTTTTATATTATTGTATTTTTATTATATTGTATTATATTATGTATTTTTATGTTAATTAATTACGAATAAATAATGTTTTTGTATTTTTATATTGTTTGTATTATTAAACATACCTCAAACATACTGCCAGTTTTTCTCTTGGGAATATAGCCTCTTTGAACACTGTGTCTTGTTTAGCAATGGAATTTTCAATTTTTTCCAAAAGCAAATTAAAACTATGAATGGACATTCGAAAGTATTGGAAGAATTTTTCCTCATCATCCATTAAATGTTTGTATAATGTCCAATATTCTCCATCAATTTTTGTTCTTTTTAACATGTTGTGTACTGAAAAACGACGTTTTCTCACTTTCCTTTCTTCTTCTTCATCTAATAATAACGCTACGCAGCATAGATCTTCTATGGATAAATGTGAAAACATTTTCAACTTCTTCTGATTCACAATCACAGTTTAAAAACTTTTTACGACTGTCGTTACCGAACGTACACTGAGGGAATGAATTCTTGCGGAGACTAAAAATGCGAAGGCGTAACTCTGTCAAAATTAATCTAACTCTCCGTCTTGATTTTTCCCATAGGGAAACCTCGGTCTCCCCTGTCAGGGTGACAACAACGAACATTGCCTACTGGAGGGAGGATTGGTCAAGCCAATCCTTATCGTCGTCACCTTGACAGGGCGGTTCCTAACAATTTGCAACATTCCCGCCCACGCTGCTGTCCAGTGTCCAGGTAGACCATGCAGGAGTGAGCGAGAACGTTGCGCTGTTATTAACTTATTTGTCAGTCGCTATTGAGGCAAGGAAGTGCTCCAATGATTCCAAGTCCCGTGTGGAGTTTGGAGGTTCCTTAATGACCGTATCCTCATTTGTTCAAATAAAAATGTCTTGAAGGCCTAATCCGCAAAAATAGCGGAGAAGTCACATCCGTATCGTAAACCCGCTTGTTTTGTGCAGTAGCAGAATGTCGCACGGCAACTTAATTTTGTGCGAACTGTTTAGGGGGATACGTTTGGAGGCTCCAATATGAAATATCCGCCAGATGAAGTCTTCCGTTTGTTGATTCGTGTTCTGTGTCCTTCTCAGTGTTGTCGGTTTGATTTTTTGACTCAATCTGTTCTCTGGCGTATCCAAGGCCATGGGAGGAAGTATCGGTTGCTGATTAGTTTTGCATTACTAATACACCGGCCAATCATTTTGGCGGCGAAGTTGATCGGTGGGAGGCGGCATGTAATAGTGGTTTTTAATAATTTTTTGCGGACCCGGGTTTTTCCGCGAGGAGGTTACGGGCCCGGGTCAGCGCTTGGGGTCCAAATGTTTCGCGCGGTACCTGAGTCTGGTCATAAAACATCTGGCACCGGTCGTCGATGTTATTACAGGTAGTAAAGTCATAGAGCGACTGGATTTGGAGGACCATGCAGATTTTAAGTGAATTTACTAATTAAATAGCCGCCTTACGGGCACTAGGTAGTTAGCAAAAACCTTAATTGTTTATGAAAGGTGTGACTCTATATCCGCTGGCTTTATGAATTTACTGATACGCTGCAACACCGCTCGCTGTACCGACCCTGAACAGTGAGGTCTCGAAAGATGAGCCGTGCCGGAACCAAAACATTACGTGTTGAAACGCAAGAGGACATTTGCCTGAACCGAACCGTGCCGTGCCGTGCCGTGCCATGCCGCGGCGTGCCGTAAACGGATAATATAAATCGATCTTAAGGCTTTCCTCAGGCGACACACCTTATCACCGCTCATCAGTTTCTTGAAATTGGTCTTCGCATCGTTCGACGTTGGCTCCCTCCTGAGAATATATCGAAGAGTGTCTTCGACCGTCTTCGGAACTTCCATGAAGATTTCCTCTTCTAATATGCCATTCAGGTATGCAGTGGTCACGTCGTACTGCCTGATGTGCATTCCTCTACGAGCTGCCAGAGCAATCGCCAAACGAAACGTTTCCAGATGCGCTACAGGAGCGTACGTTTCGTGAAAATCTCTTCCCGGCTGCAACGAAAAAACTCTCGCAACAATCTTGGCTTTCCGTTTTTTCAGGGCTCCATTGGTCCCAAATTTGTTTCGAAGCACGAAACGCCTTCCAACGACGCTGCGCCCCTTCGGCCTATCCACAATCTCTCAGGTTTTGTTACGTAGAACGGACTTCAGCTCACTCGCCATGGCTTCCATCCATTCGTCCGACTCTGGACTTGACAACGCTACTGTTAACGGAATCTCCGTCAGGAATACTTCTTCGACCATCTGAAAAACTCTACACTCTTCGGCGCTGGCAGTAGTAGAATCAACCACTTCCTCTTCTTCCTCTTCAGCCTCGGCGATAGAATCGACCTCGACCATGTGGTAATCTTTTCTCGGTCTTCCTCGTCTCCCCGTCATTACCTTTCGTGGCCTCCCTCTGCCTCGCCTCGAAGTCGATGGTTGCGATGGTTGCTGGTTTATTTCTCTACCCTCAATCGCTGAAACAGAAGATGTAGGAGAGTCATGTCTCATATTTGATTCACGATCGTCGTAGTTTTCCGTAAGAGTCGACTGCGGGCTAGTCTAAACACCAACTTTCTCCAAGAACTTTATATCGTGGGATACCACGATTCTTCTTTCGCTCGGGATCCAGACCCGATAGCCCTTAGATTCCTCGCTGTACCCGACGAGATCGCCCTTCTTGGATCGCGGCTCAAGCTTGCTTTTGTTTTGGGTCCTATGCCAAACATGTACTTCGCATCCGAAGTGTCGCATGAAACCCACGTTAGGAGCCTTTCTGTACCATGCCTCGTACGGCGTTCTTCCCTTCAGTCTGCTCATGGGGCATCGGTTCCGAATGAAATTCGCCGTATTCACGGCCTCTGCCCAGAAATATGGTGGCAAACCTGACTCGATAAGAAGACACCTTGCCATCTCCATTAGAGTTCGATTCCGTCTTTCGACTACCTCATTCTGTTCCGGACTATACGGAACCGCCAAGCGCCGTGTTATTCCGTGTTTTCGGAGAAGATCGTCGAACTTCTTATTCACGTATTTCAGGCCGTTGTCCGTTTGAAAAGTCTTCACCCTCCTCCCCTGCTGGATCTCGACGAGTACCCTGTATTCTTCGAATTTCTGGAGCGCCTGGTTCTTGTGTTCGACGAACCTTATCTCGCACCATCCTGTGCAGTCGTCAATAAACGTCACGAAGTAACGATTTCTTCCAATGGATGCGTTCCTCATTGGGCCACAAATATCTGAGTGGACCAGATCGCCCAGGCTGGACACCCTCTCCGACATCCTGAGGAAAGGAACACGGGACATCTTCCCCTTAATACATACCTCGCAGACAAATTTCTTTTTCACGTCCCCCACTTGCACTCCCTGAATTGCGCCACTTTTGAGTGCGTTGCGAAGCGACTCCTGATTCAAGTCTCCGAGACGAAAATGCCAATCCTCCAGCAATCTACTCTCGACGCACAAACTGCTCTCCCTCGTTCGTTGACTGCCTTGCAGCTGTCCTCATTGCCACGAACGTAGTACAGGCCGTTCGTCCGGTCCGCGACCAGAATCACGCTTCCCGCGTCATCGACCACCTTGGCTTCGTGCTTGTCGAAAATTACGCAATATCCCTTATCAGTTATTCGACCGACTGATACGAGATTTGTTCGGAGATCCGGCACATATAGTGTCTCGTGAAAACGAATTGTTCTTTCACTCCCGTTTATACTCGTCGCGGAGGGAACGATTTCCTTCGCTTCTATTTCCGCGCACGTACTATTTGCCATATTTATGCGTCCGCGTTTGCACGCGGCAACTTTCGTAAACGCACGAGCATCGTTACAAATATGGGATGTACACCCACTGTCGATACACCAATCGCCCCTATACGACCGTTCAAACGTCTGAGAAACCTCGTTACGTTTCCCCGCACCCGACACTGCGTATAAACTCACGTCCTCGGCACGTCTAACAGTCTGATTCGAGGACCGATCTTTCCCTTTCGCGTCACAGTCCCTCGCAAAACGTCCGTACTTGTGGCACCTAAAACACTTCACTTTACCATTTGGATTTTGAGGCTGAGACTCCCTTTTCCAATTGTAGTTGTTTTTCTTGTTTACGGATTTCCTGGCCACCATTGCATTTTGATTAGGAACACTTCGGCCTTCCTTGCGCGATTCGTACTCTTCCCATATTTTAATACGCAACGACTCAGGCGATGGAAAATCGTCTCGCGACACAATCGCGCGCGTGAAATTAGACGATTTAGTAAAGCTGCTTTACGAACCGGACCTTTCGATTGGTGAATCTTTTCCAACTTCAGCCAGATTTCTCGTGCTGTTGTGCACGACTACACTGTCTTGATTTCTGACGGGCTTATCGACAATATGATATCCGATTGCGCTTTTAAATTCCCTTGAATCCAACCGGTCGCAGCAGCGTCGGCTGCAGGCCTCGCAAAATCGCCGCTTACGTAACCCCAGGCGTCGTTTTTTATAAAAACCGCCCGCATTTGGATCCTCCAGGTTTCGTAATTGTCTTTACTTAGTTGCTCAAGTCGCACTGCACTAATGGGGTAGCGGGCGGTTGCGAGGTGGGGCTCGCAGCCGCCAATAAACGCGACCCCGAGACGGATGGCGGCAGGACGGAATGGCCTCGTCCTGCCGTCATGAGACAGCGTGACTGCCGGGGGGACCGTTTGTCCCCCCGTGGATGGGCGCACAGCACGGGCACGGGGAGGATACCGGAAATATGCTTCGAGCGATGCCCAGTATCCTCCTAAATCGTGCGGAAGGGTCTCCGTGGGATTTTTAGTGGGCAGGTCCGGCGCCCGTCATTACATGGGCGCGGGGAATCCCGCACACCCCTTCCGCCTCTCCTCAAAGAGGTGGGTGGGAGTCTTTCGAAGATTTCTCCCACGACAAAAAAAAAGAAAAAAAAAAAGTCGCACTGCACTGCCCGTATTCATCTTGAACGTTCACTCGAGTGAAAAATGGGAAATAAAAAAGAAAAAACACAAACCACACTTTCCGAGCTACGCGTGTCTAAGAAATTTATTTTCCGTGTATTTTCGTATTTCCTGGGCCCATAACCTGTTGATGAGGTCGGAATATGAAATAATAAACTTAGACACAATTAACAAACAAAATAGAAATTTATATAAAAGTAAATATGGCTGTACAGAACTACGTAATGCGTAGTAACGACGTGATGCGAGGATCTCTCGTCGCAATGAAACATTCGCGACGTGCTCAAATATTTACAACTCGAACATTCAAAAACACTAGCTCAGGTCCAAATAAGATCCCCAACAAACTGCTAATTAATCTTCCAAATAGTAGACTTCACTACATCTTAAAGAGTATAGCCGAATAAGGGGATCAAATGTGCCCCCAAACCGAATTGAACGAACGATGGGTCATTCGATAGCTGATCAAAAAAAACCCTATGTGCTAATTTTTAACTTGAAATCTCGATCGTGGGGGTAGTAATGGGGTGAAAACGAAACTCATGTTTTTGTACAATTTCTCTTAACCTGTTGAGTAAAAAAATGTAAAAAAATGCAGAGATACTTCGGGTACTGGGACAAATATTTTGGGAAATTCTCAGATTTTTTGATTGAAGAACCAAGTAGTAAAAAATAAAAAACCGGAAAAAATGCCGAAAAATGCCAATTACGTATTGAAGGAGGTCCGGAACTACTTTTATACTTTTACAGTAAACACGTATTGCTATTACTATTATTCTCAATTTTTTTCAGATTTTTTATTTTGGTGCGCCGCAGTGAAAAAAAATAAAAACTGATTTTTTCCTCATTTCTTGCGTGTTAGAGCAACTTACACGTTGAATTTTTATGCATTCATCAATATATGAGTGTTTTGTACACTGTTAAAAAGCTGATGCTTCTAACGACGAGGTCCGGATAGAGGTATAGGAGTTTTCAGGGAAAATTATTATGGGCGTCTGGTTTTCTTTTCGTTGGCCTTCTACGCCAACCTTTTATTACAAACGTAAAATTGAAATAAAAATAACAATCGAAAACCAAAATAAATTGTGATTATCTATAATCGTGCTGGGACGTTGCCTGCCTCGTCTCTGCCGGTCGCCGAACTCGCCGGGTTGAGGTAGGCTAAGGTTCCTATAATCAGAAAAACACGGCTATGTGTTAGACACACGTAAACACGTTATACGTATCTATGCCGCGTTTGTGTCCTCACGCTCCTGGCTTCGGGAATCGAATGTATAGGAGCGGAGAATTACGCTCGCTCGTAATATACGAGCTCGCTAGTGGACTGTATTTATAATTTTGGCTTTTGATAAAGAATAAATTCCTTATCTACGCCGTTTGCAGTCGATTACCTTGTGGACGGGATTGCAAGTGGAGGTTGTAAGGCTCCAAATGCACTTTTCCCGTGAGTCTGTCCACTGAGTCTATGCGCCGAAACGCAGTGCAGTGCAACAGCCCAACCGTCGAACTGTGGTTGCTCTTGGCTGCTTCAACAGACGACTTATTGGTCAAGGGTTGCACTACGGAGCCCGACTGCACGTGGTTCACTGCACGTTGCACATCTATTCGTTGCACTTAGCATTATTTGAACCATGTGGGGGCCTGACCCACGACTCCGTTACTCCTCCGCACAGGTGCTCCTCTAAACGTTACACCGGCGGGATCTGTAGGAGTAAGGACTCGCAGACCGGAAAAGTCAGACGTCCTTTGTGGACGTCGACCCGACTACAATGGACCCACCCGGATGGTTCACCACGTAGGTGCCTTCCTTTGGTGTCTCCTCAGCCTGGCGGTAATCACAAGAAAATTGAAGCGTAATTTTTGCCAACTTTCTTATGCCTCGATCGTTTATACGATCGAGACGACCGCTCAATTCTGCACGGAGGGATCGAACACCTTACTGGTGTATATTCTCGATCACTCCACAGGATATCGAACACCTTGCTGGTGTATATTCTCGATCTCCTGTCGCAGTACTGATTTCGTGGAATCTCGATTTGGGAAATCCCATACAAGATTCCGGGGCGTACTTGACCGAATCTAAACCGATCCGTTTGTCAAGGAAAAGGCGGATTATTCCCACACTTTTCTCGAGTTTTATCGAATTCTCAGCTGTGCGAGGTCAATCAGTGGACCCGCACCAGACTGAACATCTACTTTTTACACACTTTAACTACAGGCAGAATCGTTCTGAATATCAAACAATTCGAACTTTCCTTTTGTAAATCTTTCCGTTCGAGTGCAATCGGGAGCCGATCCGCTCTAGTTGGAAGTCTACGTAGGACTGCGCGGATTGACAGCCGAAGACGCGGCCGCGTTACTCTAATTAGTCGTTACGCGGCGCTGTCTAAATTTCGGCAGTCTTTCTCCGTCTAATTCTTAGCGCACTACTCTCTCACGGTACTGACGTCATCAACACCGTTGGCATACTCGAATCGAAGGTAATGAGGCGTTACCGATGTCAGAAAAACTAGTAATACACGCGTTTTTCTATCACTGTTTGCTGTACAAATCCTATTAGAGATAATCTCCTTCGAATTGTACGTTAACAGGATTAACGGTAATCGCGGCCGAGGACAATCGCTCGGCATTATGCAAATCTTTAAACATACACTATTTAATGTTTCTACACTAAGTAGAATTACATAACAATTAAAAGAAATAAAATAAAGCAACCGTTGAGCGTAATATATTCTAAAAGATCAACGATGTTTTCAACGGCGTCCGTGGTGCAGCGTTAGTGTTCAAATATCAAAATCTGGCGACCACCACCGATAACAGTATACAGTAATAACTCACGTAAAACAGTAGGGATAATAGCAACCCTTACAAAAGATTTTTACATAAAAAAAATTAACAACACGAAACACACAGTCTACATAAATACAATAGAACACTTTAAAACCGCGTGCGCAGCTTTGAAGCAAAATAATATAGAGTTCTTCACGTACACACCTAAACAAGAAAGATATTTAACAATTCTCTTAAAAAACCTGGAAGGAAACTACGATCCAGAAGTAGTACTCGCCGAGTTAAAAAAACAAAATATTAATAATGTAAACTTCGCGGCCGTGAATAAATTCAAAACACAAAAATCAATCAGGGAAGGCAAAAACCTGCCAATATATATTGTCCAATTATCGCCTAATAGCAAATTCGAAAACCTACAACAAATTAGAGTCTTACTTCACTCCCTCATTTCATGGGAAAAATTAATTAAAAAAGACCGCATCCAATGCAAGAGATGCCAGCGCATAGGCCACGTTGCGCTTAACTGCAATCTGAACTACAGATGCGTTAAGTGCAACATACAACACAATCCGGGAGAGTGCTCTTTTCCGGTAGCTGGCACTAGCGCAGAAGATGACGCGGAAACGCGTCCCTTCTGCGTGAACTGCAAAAACTTCGGACACCCTGCATCGTACAGAGGTTACCCGAGGTTAAAAGAAGTGAAACAAAAAATAGAAGAGAAAAAAACTCAAATTAGATTAGAAAGAGAACGGAAACATCAACTCGTCAATAAATTCGTTAAACTAAACATCTCGTTTAGCGCGATATTAGGAAACAAAATTCAAACAAGTAACCCCAAATCACAACAGCCAACAGAAACACTATCACAACAACAACCACCCAAAACGTTCCCAACACAATTGTTCCTAGAGGAGATAAAGAACATTATCGCCTCGTCAATAAACACACACATAGCTAGTATCGCGGAAAGCATACAAGCAAACACGAATAAAATAAACATAATAACGGAAGCATTAGGTATAGAATTTTAAACATCATAAATGGCTAATACACAACACACCGCACAAAATAAAACAAGCTTTGCTTTACTAAAAATTATTCAAATCAATGTCAACTCGATTATCACTAACGAAAGAAGAGTCACTCTCCTGGACGCACTCACACTACACAATCCGGACATAGTTTTATTATCAGAAACAAAATTAAATCACACACACCGGTTAAACTTCAGGGACTACCACATAATCCGTACAGATAGGCCACGCTCCAAACAAGCGGGCGGCACGGGTATCCTTATCCGCAAAAACATTTCGTTTAGATCCATCCAACCAAACTGTTTAAAAAATAGCATCTGTTTCGAATCCACAATAATAGAACTTAAATTACAGAACAACGCTAAAATTTACATCATTGCAGCATATGCAACTAGCAACTGCAAAAAAGAATTCATGATAGAGTTAAAGAAATTATTTGAAATCCTTGAACTACATAGATCAAATCATTACTACCTTCTAGCCGGCGACTTAAACGCGAAACACACCTCCTGGGGTAATTCCTCGAACAATGCAAGAGGCGTATCGCTTAACAAATGGTATACCGAAAGTAGAATCAAATATAGAACCTCCTTACTCAAAACAGCAGTCCCATCGTTCCCAAAAAGCGGAGCGTTCCTCGACCTCTGCCTCGCGGACGATAGAATCAAATTCCACAATCTACCTGCTCCAAGGGCCCTAGACACATTCACATACGACAGTGACCACAGAGCATCACTAATGAACATTTCGATTCAGACTCTCGACACACTCGAACTAGACGAACCCACGCCGTCAATAAAATACAATTTTAGCAAAGCCGACTGGGCAAAATATCGCGACTTCTTAATAGAAAATGACGACACAAACGTCACGAACGACAGAAATTTAACAAAAAACGAGATCGACGCACACATAGACAAGCTTAACGACAACATAACTCAGGCAATAGATTCTGCAATACCGCGAGCAAACAACAATTTTAACTCCACGGACAGATACCTAAATCCTAAAATCAAGAATCTCCGAAGACAAAAGAGCCGTCTGCTCACATATCTAAATAACCTATCCAGAATCCAAAACTACACCACAGCAAACGACCCACTGATACAAGCACTTAAAGAGGCTCTAAAGACAATTAGACACGAAATCAAAAAAGCTTTTCACGAATCGGCCAGCACTTTTTGGAAAAACAAAATTAGTAACATTTCACAACGAAAATCGAAAGAACTTTTCCCATCTATTAATAGTATATTCCGTCCCAAAGAAAAGAACTCCATCGAGGATCTGAAAATACCAGCATCCAATAGAAGCATTTTTCATAGAGCCAATGTAATAGTTGACAACCTACAAACTGACGCACACAACAACGTACTCGTTACAGACGCACAAGACAAATTAAACATATTAGGCGCGCATTTTGAATCGGTCCACACGCAAAATGCAGAGATGGGAAAAGAACAACTCTCCAATATCATCAAACGAAAAATCGACTCACTCCAACAGGAAATCGAACAAGACAGACTAGACAACAAAACATTATGCACATTTACGGACACAAACACAGCAGACAATCCCGACCCAGATGCCATCCCATCCAACTACTTCACAACCTTTGATAAACTAAAAACCACATTCAAGCGTCTGAACAATAAAAAATCCTCTAGCTTCGACGGTATCCCAAATATAGCTTTGAAAAACCTTCCGTTTCGCTACATTTACTATTACGCGATTCTTTTCAACAACTGTTTAAATTTAGCTTATTTCCCAACCGCATGGAAAACCGCGAAACTTATCACAATTAAGAAAAAGGGCAAGGACGGTAACGACCCTTCTAGTTATCGCCCCATCAGCCTGCTTTCTAACATCAGTAAAATATTCGAGACGTGCATAAACAATTCAATCAACGCCTTTTGCAATACCAAGAATATTATCCCAGAGACCCAATTCGGATTTAAATTCAAACACTCCACCGTCCATGCTATATCGAAGTTCACTTCCGATATATGCTGGGCCCGCAACTCAGACGAATGCGTAGGTGCGATTTTCATTGACCTCGAAAAAGCATTCGACACAGTTTGGCTGGATGGTCTATTCTTCAAACTCCTTAAGAAAGAATTTCCCAAACATCTCGTTAAATTGATATGGTGTATGCTACGCGGTAAAAACTTTTTTGTTACAGACGGCGAATTTATCTCCAGCAAACGTTTCAACATCACCAACGGACTTCAACAGGGCACCGTCAACTCTCCACTGCTCTTCAATATATTTATAAGCGACTTGCTGCAAATGTATGACCTAAACAGCGACAACGTCAAATCAGCAATAGCTTTCGCGGACGACCTTTTGATTTACTCTCGACACAATAAACCTTCCGTAATACAAAACGAACTTCAGAACACCTTCGGTAAAATTCAGAATTACTTCCACACATGGAAATTGAAAATTAACATTAGCAAATGCGAAACTATTCTCTTTAGACCGTATATTTCAAGCATTTCCGACGCGAACGCAGACGTACGCAAGCATGGCACAAAATTTCACTTATACGACAGCAATGATCGCAACCGCAAGTTACCCCATAAAGACATCGTTCGCTATTTAGGCATACATTTGGACTTTAAACTGAACTACAATCACCACGTACAAATACAGATAGACAAAGCTCAAAAGGCATTCTTCTCTCATAAACGCCTCTTTTACTCAAAGGATCTTGACACATCCGTCAAGGTCCTTTGCTATAAATCTTTAATCCGGCCCGTATTAACCTACGGTTGCCCTATTTGGTTTAACGTCAGCGCGAGTACTATGGAAAAGCTAAGACTTTTCGAGAGAAAGTGCCTCAGAGCTTGTCTAGGGGCATACAGAACACCTGAGTCTAACTTCACTAGAATGATCAGCAACTACAAATTATACGAAAACGCGAAAATTATTAGAATAGATTTGTTTATGCTTAAATTGATCCGAAACCACTGGTCTAGCGCGCGTAGAATCAAACTCAATAGCCTAATTTACGGTCCAACTTATCCGAATCCATTATATCACGATAAGACACGACTGACAGGATACACCCCACCGGAATCATTTTTATATTTAGACAGCGCAGGATATATTCAGAACAATGTTAACATACCAATCATCTACCATATCAATAGAAAAACTTACGACAAGAAACTCTCATACGACGTAAACACATACTTCGACGACCCCGACATACGTTTTAACTACAGACTTTCGACGATAGACCTGAACGACAAACATAGACACAACACTGACAAATATTGGTGGTTGCAGTCCAGTTAAACATACCATAGATCGTAATCGAGTACACCTAAGATACACTGTATTATACATACAAACACAACTGTTTTAAATTTAAGTAGCTCTAAACCGACCTTAACTACTCCACAGTTACAATCAAACTATATAACTATACTAACACAGACAGTATTTACTGTCCCATTTATTTATTCGTAACAAGCACGGCCTCCTCGGTAGTATAGTGGTTAGTATCCCCGCCTGTCACGCGGGAGACCGGGGTTCGATTCCCCGCCGGGGAGAGTATTATTTTTGAATTTTATTGTTTATACTTAGTTTAAAGTTCTATTTATTATATTAACATATAACTAACATCCTCCCCATTCCCTACCCTATCCTCCTTTCAATCACCACATAAGTATAGTTTTTCCCTCGTGCCGTTTTCTATACATAATCCCAATCCAGCTAACTATAAGAAATTCCTCTTTATATTACACTCACTGTAGCATTAAGTGCAGTAATTATAGTCTAGTGTTAAGACTACGCGTGCTCTGCGCTGAGCCATTAGTCTAAGTATATATTGTTTTAATGTAACCATTTGTACGTTTAGGTTTATTGTACCATTGTATATATATTTATAATTGTTCTGGCACAATAAACGTATGTTTTCAAAAAAAAAAAAAAAAAAAGTGGTTAGTATCCCCGCCTGTCACGCGGGAGACCGAGGTCGATTCCCCGCCGGGGAGGATTTCATTTTTGCCATTTTATTAATGTTTAATAATATTATTTCACTACATTTTTGTTTTGACTATATAAATTTATTTCTTCTATCTTCCCTCCCCTTTTAGACACTATTGTACAGTTTTTCTGCCCTTTTCTGTACAAACTTTATGTAATACATTAAGTTCGTTTTACTTATCATATTCCTTTTATTCCGCAATAAGTGCAATTAACTGGGTATACCAAAGTGTAAACTACGCGTACTCAAATAGAGTCTTTAGTTTGTAAGAATAAGCCACATGTTCCTATTTTGTACGTTTAAGGATTGTTGTTATATTGTTGAATATGTTGTATATATCTTCAGAGGCTTTAATAAACGTATAATACAAAAAAAAAGGCGTTAGAGTGTCCGACTGCGGAACCGCTGGAAGTTTTCTTACCGTAGGTTCGAGTCTCTCTTCTGGACTTAGTATTTTTTTTTCTTCAAATTCTAACTATATAATAATGCTTTATATTTATTTATAAATGTTCTAAAAACATTTTACAAATATTTTAACCTGAAATATGTATAAATATAATTTTGGAGCGTGTTTTGCGTCTTTATTTGTTTTGTCAACCACGATTGCTGTTTAACATCTCTTACACTGAAATTAATGTGAAATGTTAGCTTTCAAATTTCATACCTTTGACTACTGTGAATGGGTCGCAGATCTTTCCTTCTTTTTCTCTTTCTTTCATAAGTATAAATGCTTGCTACGGCTTCGGTATCTAACGTAGACATGTAAGGGTTATTCCACGCCAAATCTATTAACCCACTCCCTGCCAATGATACTTTTTTCTAATAAACGTATTTTTAAGTACCAGTTTGATCGTTTCATGCTTATTTTTGAATGAAGTTTCATTGCTCGATGGAAACCACGGGAAGGTGGTGGGCTTCTTTCATCAGGAGAGGCGAAGGATAGGTTAGAAGTGATTACATGGATCGGATGAGAGTAAATGGTGGATATAAGTGTTGGAAACAAGAAAAAGTATGACTCAATCTTCGTCGCTGGCGACGCTAATTACGGGATTTACCTGTTCGATATTAAATAACTTACTCAGAATTTCTGCAGGACGTACAAATCGTGAAAGGTACCGAGCATGTGATAAATAATAAATTATTGCTGCAACGTGTGAACAGCAACCAACAGTACGGTTACCATTCGCACATTCGCAACAATAGCGTTTAATCCCGGAGTAACCGATTGAATTTGATACGTAGTTAATGTAACATCTATATGTTTTACTATTGATGTGACGCGATTTCACTTTACATTTAATAATATTTTTTGTCTGCTTAAGGCAACGAACAGTTATATTATTATCTTCATCCATAACTTCTGCTAAGTAAGATATGGCTTGTGATAATTGGTATGATCCCGTAAATAGAATTTTTAAGTTTTGTTCTGTTAATTCCGGAAAATCAAGAATGTCGAAAGCTGAAAGTAGTTTTAAAAGAGATTTTCGCCTATTCCAATGATTATTCTCTACTTGCACTGCTAACGTATTTGCGATACCATCTTCTGATATTATTTTCGATGCTATTTCATTAGAAAGCCCTACATCTGAGTTCAAACGTTTTCCAAACGTATTGTGGAGATAATCTGCTATTTTGTAAAATATACCGACTTTGGGGAGTAACTTATTGTTCAACTGGTGATGTAACAATTTATATTTTTGTCCTAGAATTCCGTGTATCGCTTGGACTACCCAACGAACTTTTGTAACACGAAGCGCTTGATTTGATTCTGTGTAGTGAGCTGGTTACGCTTTCCCTTCAAAGCCGGCATCAAAACTGTATAACCGCATTTTTCTAAATCTAATTTTATATCACGAAAACCTCTAACCAACAATACAAATATGCCCTGATCTTAAAAGACTTGATAAACCAGTTGGATTCTTCAAAACAATCTTTAGAATCTCCGCGTTATTTTGATTAACGTAAAAGGGACCATCGATTATATAACCATTTGTTGTGCAAATTGTAAAAGGTTTGCACAATGGTACCTTTTTTTGGCCGGAATATGATTTTCGCTGTTACTCATTATTCGAACTTTTTTCATATCGAATATATGTTCCATCAAAAATCAGTGCCAATTGGTCTGTTAAATTATATAATTGTTTAGCAATGAATGGTGTTTCATTTTGAATCAAATTATTTTGAGAAATGGCCGCAAATCCGAAATGAAATGGTAGTGTAAGTTTTTCGAATGTATTTAAAACAGATGTACAAAATTCCGATATTTATTTTTCGCGTTCTATTCCAAAAATTGCAGCTATCATTTTATTTGAATTTCCGGTACGTAATTTTAGTAAAAAAGAACAATGGATTGTGTAATAGTTTGCTGCTCAGAATTTCTTAAGGAGGTCATCATTTCGCGAAGTTGTAATAAATTGTCTCACGTTAAACCCGTAAATACTTCTAATTGTTCTTCGGAACGCGTAAAATCATCTACTTTATCTTTAATATGTGAAGTATTGTTGACTGAAAGATATTCAAAATAAATGCATGATTCTTTGGTATCGATTATACTAGTCTTAGAATGTATTCTTAAGTTAGAAATATCTTGGTGGAATAAACTTTTTTTTAATAAATTGTTAGAACAGCACCGATTTCCTTTTAGAACATATAATCTTCAGATGAGAAATACTTGACACCTAGTTTCGGCTGATATATTAATGATGCGTATTGAAGATCCACAAACGAAGCAATATTTGTATCTTGAAATGACTCTAGAAAATGGCATTTCCACATACTGTGGTTCGACTGGTTTAACGCTAGTGATGTCCATCATAAACGATGGATCCTGCACGGAAGAGATTAATGGAGTAGATGTAGAGAAGGATTCTTCTAGAGAACATTGCTTATTGGATTCTTCAGGTGAAGTTATCCTGATTGAAAATGATCCCGGTAAAGATATTGGACACTTTGATACATCAACTGAAACAGCATGAAATGAAGAAGATTCTACTGAAGAAATAATTTCAGCTGAAGGTCCGACTGAAGGAAGGGTGCTAGAGGAAGAAGGTACTTCTGAAGAAATAATTTCAGTGGAAGAAAATATTCCACTTGCTTGAAACTACACAATGAGATTCAAATGAAAAAAACGATTGGAGTACGGAATGAGGTCTGACCGAAGAAAAAGTTTCGATTGCAGAAGAAACTTCTGTTGAAGTTTCACCAAACTGAAGAAATTCTTGAGAATTACTAAAATTCGTAGTTTTTACTATTTTACACATATAGACGCGACACTTATTACACAATACATCACCTATATTCACTGCTCTTTTAAAAATGGTTGAAGACATTACTGTTTCAGCTTCTTTCTTGATTTTCCTAATCTGACCTGCCAATTTACGAATTAACGAATGACAACGAATACACTTAACACGCAAGGTTTTCCTTCCAACAAATTGTACTTTATTCCTATACATATTGAAAAATGCAGAGGGAACGAATGTACACGGACTGCCCTTCAAAAGTGCCGAAATCGGATTGCCTTCCAAAAGTGCCGACACTCGATCGCGCACATCACTCGCTCATTCTCTCTATCTCTCTCACTCACTCCTACATTCTCACCTACATTCGGCGGTTGCCGAACTTTTCAATCTTTCTCTCTTCCACGCTATCGTTTCTCACTTTTTGGATTATTCACCCATCAGCTGTTCGGCTGTTCGCTCGCCGCGTGTTGACAGTTTTTTTCGCCGGTAACCGTCTTCGCTCGCGTCGGACAACGAACGATTCGCTGTTCGGTCAGAATTCATGCGTGTTAAAGCAGGATTGTGAATAATTCGTACGCTGTTGTTAATATTCCCTTTATTAAATAATAATAGACTTAGCGAGACTATTCGTAACACGTCCGTCTTATACAAAATGATGCCCGGAACTGCACGTTTGTTACATGATTCGCGCTTGGCTTTTGTTCGTAGTACGAGAGGTGCCGAGGTTGTCCGACTCGCGCTCGGCTCGCTGCTACACAGACACATATGTAGATATGGGTTTGTGTGCGCTATGGAGAAATGAGGTGAACTTAACCATTCTCAATACTACCGCCGTTCACGCGATTCTCGTCAATAGTTATCAGATTCAATTTGAAACATAGATCTCTGAAACGGTCTCGCGGCAGGGCTTTTGTGAATATATCCGCGCGTTGATTCTCGGACGGAACGTACTCGACGTTAATTTCTTTTTCGTTTACTTTTTCGCGTATAAAATGAAAATGGACATCTATATGTTTTGTTCGCTTGTGAAATACTGAATTTCTGACTAGCTGAATAGCGCTTTGATTATCAACATATAGAGTTGTCGCTTTATTACAGGGGCATCCAATGCCCGATAGTAGCTTCCTTATCCAAACTACTTCTCGCGCTGCTGCCGATGCAGCCACATACTCGGCTTCCGTTGTACTTAGAGTCACCAGTCTTTGCCGCTGCGACATCCACGTAATGATACCGTTCGCGTAACAGAAAACGTATCCCGTTGTGGATCTCCGCGTTTCAACATCTCCGACATAGTCGGCGTCCGAGAAACCTATTAATTGTGCTTCGCTACCGCCGCTTACATACTTAATACCGTAATTAATTGTGCCTTGCAGATAAGCGAATATTCGCTTTACTGCTCGCCAGTGCGTTGCATTGTGTTTCGCCAAATGCTTGCTTACAGAAGCTACTGCGAATGCAATATCCGGTCTCGACACGGTTGCTAAGAAAACTAATGACCCGACTGCCTCGCGATAAGGTACATTACTTAGTTTTTCATCATCCTCCTCGGCTGGGGATAGTACTGTGTGGGGATCGGCCGGCACACTCACCGTTTTCGCGTCCGTCATTCTGAATTTTTTAATGATTTTCCGTATGTACGCGCTCTAGTGAATCGTTAATGTCTTTCGCTCTTTATCACGTTCAATCTGTAAACCTACAAAGCAATTTGAGTTCTCGACTGTTATTTTGAACGTTTCACTTAGTCGCTGAATTACTATTTTGAGAGTCTCTGCATTGTTTGACGCGATTAGGCCATCGTCGACAAACACCGCCAAATACACTATGTCGTCCTTGAGCTTCCCGACAAACACACACTTATCTGCATCACACTCTTTGAAGTTGTACTCGTTCAGAAATTACGTGAATTTCAGATTCCAACATCTTGGGGCCTGTTTGAGTCCATAGAGAGACTTCTGGAGCTTGCATGCGACGTTCCTGGGATCTTCTTTCACCTTCAGTCCTTCTGGAATTTCTATAAATATCGTCTCTTCCAGCTCTCCATATAGAAATGCAGTTTGAACATCAAACTGCACTACTTCAAGGTTTTCCGCAGCGATTACCGCTAGCAATACTCTCAGTGAATCATATCTCACCACTGGAGAAAATGTTTCCTTGAAATCAATTCCCTCTCGTTGTAGAAAACCCCTTGCACACAGTCGTGCTTTGAATCGATGCGACTTCCCGTCTGCATCTGTTTTCACCCGAAACACCCACTTCGAGTCAATCAGTCTCATTTCCGATGTTCTTTTTACGAGTTTCCACGTCTTGTTTTCTTCGTGCGCTCTAAATTCGTTTTGAATAGCACCCGCCCACTGCGCGGCTTCAGTGCTATTCATAGCCTCTTCGTACGTCATTGGTTCAACATACTCAGCGACGTTTACGCTGTACCGATACCTGCTAGGAATCTGAATTCTCGAGCGATCTCGCAGGACTGTTGAACTTCCTCGTGTTGACTCGTCCGCTTGTTCCTCAACTTCGTTGTTGTCTTCTTCTCCAGCACCAACCACATTCTTGTCCTCGTACTCGAACTCGTTTTCGGCTTTTGATTGTGGAAGAATTACTTCGATTTCATCTTCTTTCTTTTCTGCTCTCGCCAGCGCCGCTCCGACTATCTCATTGAACACAACGTTACGAGCTATGCTTATCTTTTTCGATTCTGGATCGTACACCCGGTAATTCGTTGATTCCTCTGTATATCCGACAAAAATCTTCTTGCTCGCTCGCGCATCAAATTTTCGCGTGAATTGTTTGGGGATATGCACATACGCATCCGAACCAAAAATTCGTAGATGCTTCAGATCCGGAGTCTTCCCAGTCCAGGCTTCGTACGGCGTTACTGCACCACTCGCCCATATGGTTCGATTTAGGACATATACCGCACAATTCACTGCCTCTGCCCATAGACTCAACGGCAGATTTTTCGCAATTATCATCGTGCGCGCACTTTCAACAATCGTCCGATTGTCGCGTTCGGCTTTGCCATTTTGCTCCGGATTGTGCGGCGCCGTCGTTTCTCGTTGTATCCCATTTTTCTCGAGATAATTGTCCATTTCTTTATTGCAGAATTCCCGACCATTATCCGAGCGTAGCGTTTTCATTTTTCGACCGAACTTGTTCTCGATCATCTTCTCGAAGATCTTGAATTTTTCGTATACTTCGTATTTCTTCTTTATGAAGTATACGTGTCTGTACCCGGTAGCTTCGTCCTTGAAGATTAAAAAATATCTTGATCCTCCGACCGAGTTCACTGACATCGGTCCACAGACATCCGAGTGCATTTTTTCACCTGGTTTTATTCTCTTATCGCGTCCCAGTTTCTTGTTAAACGGCAGCCTGTGCAGTTTCCCCATTTGACACGATTCACAGAAAACGTCCTTTTTGTCCAAAATTGACACTCCACTCACTAATCCCTTCTCGGCCAATTCGCGTATCGCGCGCTTCCCAATATGTCCCATCCGCTCATGCCACACGGTTAAATTCGTCGTGGCTATATTCGCTTCTTCGGCGCTTCCTTGTTTCACGACCTTAAACAACATGCGATACACATCGTTGCTTTGCTTCATGCCTGTTGCAAGCACCTTGTCATCATGCACTACTTCAACATGATCACCTTTAAACCACACTCTGAATCCCTTTTTCGTACAGACACCAACGGAGAATAAGTTTTTCCGCAGTCTCGGAACATGCAACACTTTCTCAATTCGCGCATTGTGCCACACCCCATCGATAAGTCTTTTGATTTGCACCGTGCCTTCACCAGCAACGTTGCAGATCTGGTTATCACCAGGGTGGGTGGGGCTGACATCGAGGTGAAGCCCCAGATCAGGTATCTGGGGCTGATCCTCGATAGCCACTGGCGTTTCGAGAAGCATTTCCGCTGCCTGGTCCCCCGGTTGGAAAGGATGGTTGCGGCTCTGGGCCGGATCCTGCCCAACCTGGGGGGCCCGGCGGGCCGAGTTCGTCGCCTCTATGTGGCAATGGTCCAGTCGGTGGCCCTATACGGGGCCCCCGTCTGGGCGGACGACCTGGCTGCCTCCCGGCGCAGCATGACTATGCTGCGTCGGGTGCAGAGGCGCATGGCGCTCAGGGTCGTCCGCGGGTATCGGACCATGTCACATGAGGCGGCGACGGTTCTAGCGGGGATGCCGCCCATGGACCTGCTCGCGCGGTCGCACGCGGTGATGTACCGGCACCGCGTCGACCGTCGCGCGGGGGTGGGGGCGGTCCCGGGCGGGCAGGAACCTGCTTGGGGCGATTTGAAGCGCCAGGCCCGGCAGTCCGTGTTGCTCGCGTGGCAGGAGCGGCTGGCTCTGCCAACCGCGGGGCACCGGACTGTCGGGGCTGTTCGGCCACTCCTGAAGGAGTGGCTGGACAGAGGCCATGGCAGCCTCACCTACCGGCTGGCACAGGTATTTTCCGGGCATGGCTGCTTCGGAAGATACCTGTGCCGGATAGGGAAGGAGCCGACGGCGCGTTGCTGCCACTGCGACGCTGAGCAGGACACGGCGGATCATACCCTGGAGGTATGCCCCGCGTGGGAGGGGGAGCGCCGTGTCCTGGTCGGCGTCGTCGGGCGGGATGTCTCGCTGCCGGGCGTGGTGCGCGCCATGCTCGGCAGCGAGGAGAAGTGGAGGGCCGTGGCCTCCTTCTGCGAGAACGTAATGTTGCAGAAGGAGGCCGCGGGGAGGGAGCGCGAGCTTCAGCGGCGCGCTGAGGCTCGCGCTCGTATGGTGGCGCGAGGGCGTCGCCCGGGCGCCAGGCGTCGCGGGCGGCGGCCTTTGCGCGGCGGATGACCCTGGCTGGGTGGGGGGTCCTGAGGGGACCCTCCTCCCGCCAGGCGGCGCCGGGTCGGACCGGTTGGGGGTAGGAGTGCCTCCCCCTACCGGTCCGACGCAAGGGGAGGCACCCTCGGCGGTCTGGTGCGGCCATGAACGCCCGGCCGCCGAGGGGTGGAAACGGGGTCGCGGGCGGTTGCGAGTTGGGGCTCGCAGCCGCCACTAAACGCGGCCCCGGGACGGATAGCGGCGGGATGGAGAGGCCCCGTCCCGCCGCTATGAGGCAGGGTGTCTACCGGGGGGACCGATTGTCCCCCCGGGGGATGGGCGCGAAAGCGCGGGCACGGGGAGGATACCGGAAGAATGCTTCGAGCGATTCCCGGTATCCTCCCAAAGCGTGCCGAAGGGTCACCGTGGGGTTTTTAGTGGGTAGGTCCCGCGCCTGTCGTTGTACGGGCGCGGGGAATCCCACACACCCCTCCCACCTCTCCCCAAGTAGGTGGGAGGGAGTCTTTCGAAGATTTTCCCCACGACAAAAAAAAAAAAAAAAAAAAAAAAAAGATCTGGTTATCACCAAGTGATATTGTGGCGCCAGTAGTGTCCGTCTTGTAGTCGGTAAACCAGTCACGTCGGTAAGTTAGATGCCTCGACGCACCGCTGTCGATCAACCAGGCCTCACTATGATCGGCCGTCATTACATAACTTTGCGTCCACAGCACCGGTGCGTTTTCTGCAGTTTTCGAATTCAAGGTGACCGAATTTTCCACCGTCTCCACTACGAATGCACAATCACGGGTTTTGTCACCTTCATCGCGCAGCTTCTGTCTGTTTCGACACTGAAACGCAAAATGTCCCATCCCGTGACACCTGTAACACCGTATTTCCTTTTTATTTTTATTTTTTTTTTTTTTTTTCCTTTGTTCTCGGTACTTCTCGCTCCCCGCGGACGTCGATTTTTAGCGACCGCTGCTAACGCTTCCGAAGCGTCTTCGTCGCTATTGAGCCTCGCATCCTCTCTAATCAACCTTTCTTGCAGATTATCGAGAGTTTGTCGTGCAGGATCGACACTATCCCACGCCACTTGCAGCGTACTAAACCTCGTGGACAGACTCGCGAGAATCTTTGCCATAATTGTGGCATCCGATACATTTTCTCCGACATCCTTGAGCTGACTTGCCATGTTCATTACCCTGGCCACGTGCTGTACCGCCGTATCCATTTCGCTCATCCGATACGCGTGAAACCTTTGTAGCAGACCCAGCTTGTTTGTCGCTGTCTTCTGCTCGTGTATTAAACATAATTTGGTCCACATTTCTTTCGCTGAAATGCACGATAGCACACAGACTTGTTGAGCCTCATCAAGATTGGACAGGATTATAAACTTCGCCGTTGCATCGTCTTCTATATTTTTCTTCAACGCGTCCGCGTGTCCCACTCCCGCGACCGGCTCACCCCTTGTACCGTCTACGATATCGAGAACATCGTTCATAACAAATAGCGCGTTCACTTGAGCTTTCCAGCCCTGGAAATTCGTTCCATCGAAAGGCTTCACACCCTTCACTGAGATTCCAACAGACATCGCAGACCCGTTTTTTTTCCGTATGTTTTCCGACACGTTCCCACAAGCACTCGAACAAAAGACTGACGTCCGTTTCGCGCCACGTGCACCTCCCTGAATAATCTTCACAGCGTTCACACAATTTCAGCGCAGTTACACATTAACTGGGCCCATAACCTGTTAGAGCAGGATTGTGAATAACTTAAACGCTGATGTTAATATTACCTTTTATTAAATAATAATAGACTTTAGCGAGACACGTCCGTCTCATACATAATTATGCCCGAAACTGCACGTTTGCTACCTGATACGCGCTTAGCTTTTGTTCGCAGTACGGGAGGTGCCGAGGTTGTCCGACTCGCGCTCGACTCGCTGCTACACAAACACATATTTAGATAAGTATGTGTCTGTGTACGCTATGGAGAAATGTGTTGAACTTAACCATTCTCAATACAGACAAACAGCTTTATTCTGTTTGTGAACGCCAAAAGGAATGACAATTACAACAGTACTGAGAAACGATGCATTCTGGGCAACAGAAATGGAAGAAAAACTGAGGAAGTTTTATGAAGACTGCATGTTGCCAGAAATTATAGACAGTAGATTTAATCAACACCAGCCAATTAGAGAACCTCCGTACATAAAAACAGGATGAGAATGTACCTACCACTAAACAATAAAGTACGTGTTATAACGATGGATGACAACATCGAAGCAGCACCGGCGAGTGCATTCAGCATATATGAAAAGCTGTTACATAAGCAATTGTAACTACAATGTACCATTGCATCGGCGAATGAATTCAATGGACAGGAAAAGCTGTTGAAAAAGGAATGGAAGTATGATGTATGTGAAAAACACAGAGTAAGGAGGACCGTCTATGACGGAGGTGGTGGTGGGTCTCTTTACATTCTTCTAATAATATATAGTTTCACCTATATTTTCAGCTACAAAATTGTAAGTATAGCACTGATACTTTTCTTATGCAAATAATTGGATCAATTGAAAATCATTATGAATTCCTCTTTCAGCTATGAATTTCTGACATCTATTTCTGGTAAGCAGTATTACAGGCAAAAATCACCATATAGGAATCGAGGAAAAAACCAAGGCTTCGCAATGCATGTAAACAAATAAGTAAGTAACAAGTAAGTAATACACACATTTAAATTTATATTGTATGCCAAATTATTACAATTTGTTCTAACTTTCTACCACAGGTTCTATTAATAGTAATTGCAACTGAAAGGGGCCGGTATTGTTACAAGAAAATATGTATGAGAAACAGTCAACATTAATAATACATTCTTCAGAAGATGTAAGTATTGCTTTTTACATTCAAGTGGTATAAACCATAAAAGTAATTTTTATTATATTTCTTTCTTTTTACAGATGAAAGCAAGACGTACAGCACGTTATTTCAACAGATGTGGTCCAGATGAGGGATCATGACATAACCTTGACATAATCTTATACATTATAATGTGCGTTCGATAACTACTTTGTGTATCAGACGTTTATTTATGTTAGGACAAGTGCATAACTTTCCTGTTCTGTTTGTGTTTTCTTAATAAAAAACTGTCTAAAGTAACAAATTTCATTTTGCTGCAACATCCTCTCATATGTCCTTATACAGGGTGTCCCGTAAATAGTGTAAGAGCCGGAAATGTGGGGTAGCTGAGACGATTCTGAACAACAATTTCCTTTGCAAAAATGTCGGATGGAGCTTCGTTTTTGAATTATTAACGAAAAACACTGACGAATCACGGCGCTTGCCTGCCGCGCGCTCAGGGCCGTCCGAACTAAGAGAGCCACCGTGTCGGGTAGGTAGCAAGATGTGCATCGAAGATACGTCGAGGAACGAATGCAAATAATTAAAAATACTACCACCGCAACTGTTACCTCTGCGGATTGGATAAATCAGCCAGCTAAATCGAATTTATTAATTATTTGTATTCGCTGTTTCCAAGGAAGAAGAAATAAAATGTGGGAAGATGCTCTCGGAATTTTTAGGAAATTAATTCTTCGCACCTGAGTGACGCTTCTCGCCAGAGTGTGTTAAAATTAAAATAAGAATTATTTTCAGAAAATTAAAATAAATACGGTAAGAACCATTTGTAATCGTTTGTTATTAAAAACTGTACTGGAACAGCAGACTGGATTTGTGCGTACCGAAACATTCTTCGCATGCAAGGGGTTAATAGAGAATTAATTGAAATTCGCCTTTCCCATTTACTTGCAAGTTGCAATAGGGCCGGTTAGTGCACCCCTGTCGATCACGGAAAGGTCGAAGACCCCAATAAAAATCAGCTGATGGGACGGCCCGGTCACTGCACCCGCTTCTTACCCCGAAAACACTTCACAGCATGGTCACTAGCACTTTTCACTTTTACATTTTCGGGGTAAGAAGCGGGTGCAGTGACCGGGCCGTCCGATCAGCTGATTTTTATTGGGGTCTTCGACCTTTCCGTGATCGACAGGAGTGCACTAATCGGGCCTTATTGTCAGCGCAGCAGAGCAACTTGCTAGTAAATGGGTAAGTCGAATTTCAATTATTTCTCTATTAAAGCCTTTGCATTCGAGGAATGTTTCGGTACGTACAAATCCAGTCTGCTTTTCCAGTACAGTTTTTAATAACAAACGATTACAAATGGTTCTTACCGCATTTATTTTAATTTTCTGAAAATAATTCTTATTTTAATTTTAACACACTCTGGCGAGAAGCGTCACTCAGGTGCGAAGAATTAATTTCCTAAAAATTCTTCCTTGGAAACAGCGAATACAAATAATTAATAAATTCGATTTAGCTGACTGATTTATCCAATCCGCAGAGGTAACAGTTGCAGTGGTAGTATTTTTAATTATTTGTATTCGTTCCTCGACGTATCTCCGATGCACATCTTGCTACCTACCCGACACGGTGGCTCTCTTAGTTCGGACGGCCCTGAGCGCGCGGCAGGCACGCGCCGTGATTCGTCAGTGTTTTTCGTTAATAATTCAAAAACGAAGCTCCATCCGACATTTTTGCAAAGGAAATTGTTGTTCAGAATCGTCTCAGCTACCCCACATTTCCGGCTCTTACACTATTTACGGGACACCCTGTATATAGGAGCTAAAACATAGGCTCTTGGATTGTCAGTACGAATTCGAATACGATCAGTTCACGTCACGTCTTTTCCTCGTTTAGTCTTATCGTAGAACTCTAGTTGCTGTAACCGAGTAATATTAGAAACCACTGCGAAATATATTATACCTGTAATATACCGACAGTCTACGAGTTTGTTACCCGGTTCCCAACAATGCATGCATTTAAAAATTCTACTATACAAAATAAAGTAACATTTATTTTCTTGAATAATGTAGGGTATGTAAGTTTAGACAATGAGGAACATATTTTTTGTACAAAAATTGAAATATTAATTCGTGTAGATTTCTACAATTGTATAGTACGATGTATTTTGAAGCAATTTCGAATGTAGTCAAATCTGGATATATGTAAATGAGATAAGGACTCAAAAATTGCATGCTAATGACGTATTTATTACAAACGTTTATCGAATCGTATGTAACTTAAATTCGAAGCTTCAAATCATTGAAAATGTTCGCAGTTTCGAACTTGGTGAACACTGTTCGATTGTTTCGAAATTCAGGATGTCAGAGATTGCAAAGTTCGAAAAGTATTGACCGAGAATAAAGTTTGGAAACTATTGACCGCTTCGAACCTCTGCTCTGGTCGAATTCGAGGCTTTAGCCATATTCGAAACATTTGAAATCCTGTAAAGTATTGTCCGACTTCAACCTCGGAAAAGTATTGGCCGATTCAAAACTTAATCGATTCTGAGATTCATATGGAATCGATAACTCTTTGTAGTAATTTATGCTTGACGGTTATTAAATATTAAATGTGTTTCAAGCTTTTTTAGTAATACAGGAAATTCCAAAAATTCGGTTTGTTGTATAATGACATATATAAGTGCAACCCGCGATAAAGAGAAGAAACACCAAACAGAAAAATTTATAACTTGTACATAATAAATTAATGTAATTGCGATGGTACTTTTATTATGCATATCAGTATTTTCTCTATACAAGCTCAGAACTAGTCTATGATGCAAATGTCATGTTCCCTCTACTAATACCCACTGCGTACCCTTAGAACCCAGCACTTGCTGTACCGGCGAGTGTGCCTTCCTATAGGCAGTTCCCCAAGATAGCGACGCACTTACCTTTCGGTCGTCGAACATTGTTACACGATACAGGTTCAAATTACTAAGGCAACGCTAGTGCAATAATAGAAATTTATTTCTCTTTTTCTTGTTTCGAAACTTTTCACCTATTTGTGACAATTTTCTGATTTAACTAAGTAAGATCAAATACAACATAATTTTCATAGTTGTTTTTCATAAATTATAACGTATGCTACAATTGTCCTTTCTTTAAAATGTACATACTGAAGTCAAGACGCAATTTAACTAGAACATATACAATATTAAATCAACAACGAAATTTATTTTTATTTTTTATTCCTTTTCTCAAACTTCATCAACATATTCATGACACTTTCCAGATCCTATTTACTAACGCAATAAGCGATCAAAGGCATACATCGCTCAGGTCACTCCACGTCGGCTGTATCGAAACACAGGCGATCTTTACGGGAGCCTATACAGAATCAGTATTTCATTCTGCGACCTCTGCCAAGAGAGGTAGAGGTTGGAATTAGAACACCGATTTCGTATACGCTACCATAAATATCGCCTGTGTTTCGCTACAATCGACCCGAAGCGAAAGAAACGATATCAAATTCGACGTTGCTCGAGCGCTCAGTCCCTCTTTGTCATATGCTCGCTGTTCTTTTCTACACTCGCCGCCTCCAGTAAGCGTCAACAAAGAATCAAGAATCGTTTCTCGTCTACGCAACAGCCGAGCATTGAGCCCCGAGAGCGTCACTTCTATAGAGAAAATACTGTATTGCTTTTTACATTCAAGTGGTATAAACCACAAGAGTAATTTTTATTACATTTCTTTCTTTGTACAGATGAAAGCAAGACATACAGCACGTTATTTCAACAGATGTGGTATTGTATGTTACACATTTCATACATCATCTTATCATAACATAATCTTAACATAATCTTATATATTATAATGTGCGTTCGATAACTACTTTCTGTATCAGACGCTTAATTATGTTAGTATAGCAGTTATAATTCGTTACTGTAATGTAATATTTTGCAGAATAATATAATATAATTGAAAATGTACAATCAGTTTTTTACATTCCCACTACTAGCATTGTTTCATATACAGTAACCAAGTATTTCTTTACACATTCGGAATGGGATATGACAATAGCAAGCAGCTCGCTCTGGTTTCTTCAGGCAGCAGCGTATCTGATGGTATTACCATTTCTGCGCAGAGAATCGCTGCTGTAATACCGACCTGCCGAATCGGCGAGGTCACGTACCGTGTCTACCCCTTTAAGTGTATTCGTTGTCATTCGTTAATTCGTAAATTGGCAGGTCAGATTAAGAAAATCAAAACGGAAGCTGAAACAGTAATGTCTTCAGCCATTCTTAAAACAGCAGTGAATATAGGTGATGTATTGTGTAACAAGTGTCGCGTTTATACGAATAAAATAGTAAAAACTACGAATTTCAGTAATTCTCAAGAATTTCTTCAGCTTGGAGAAACTTCAACAAAAGTTTCTTCTGCAATCGAAACTTTTTTTTCGGTTAAACCCCCTTCCGTACTCCAATCGTTTTCTTCGCTTGAATCTCATCATTCTATAGTTTCAATCAAGTGGAACATTTTCTTCCACTGAAACTATTTCTTCAGAAGTACCTTCTTCCTCTAGCACCAAAACGTATCATTAATGTACCAGCCGGAACTAGGAAGATTAATGTCAAGATATTTCTAATTTAAAAATACATTCTAAGACTAATATAATCGATACCAAAGAATCACGTATTTATTTTGAATATCTTACAGTCAACAATACTTCACATATTAAAGATAAAGTAGATGATTTTACTCTCTCCGAAGACCAATTAGAAGTATTTACGAGTTTAACGTGAGAAAATCTATTGCAACTTCGCGAAATGATGACCTCCTTAAGAAATTCTGAGCAGCAAACTATTACACAAGCCATCGTTGTTTTTTACTAAAATTACGTACCAGAAATTCAAATAAAATGATAGCTGCAATTCTTGGAATGGAAGATGAACAAAAAATACCGGAATTTTGTACATCTGTTTTAAATTCATTCGAAAAAGATATACTACCATTTCATTTCGGATTCGCGGCCATTTCTCGAAATAATTTGATTCAAAATGAAACATCATTCATTGCTAAACAATTATATAATTTAACAGACCAATTGGCACTGATTTTTGACGGAACATATATTCGACATGAAAAAAGTTCGAATAATGAGTAAAAGCGAAAATCATATTCCGGCCAAAAAAAGGTGCCATTGTGCAAACTTTTTACAATTTGCACAACAAATGGTTATATAGTCGATATACTTGGTCCCTTTTACGCTAACCAAAATGACGCGGAGATTCTAAAGATTGTTTTAAAGAATCCAACTGGTTTATCAAGTCTTTTAAGATCAGGGGATATTTGTATTGTTGATAGAGGTTTTCGTAATGTAAAATTAGATTTAGAAAAATGCGGTTATACAGTTTTGATACCGGCTTTGAAGGGAAAGCGTAACCAGCTCACTACACAGAATGAAATCAAGCGCGTCGTGTTACAAAAGTTCGCTGGGTAGTCCAAGCGAATTCTAGGACAAAAATATAAATTGTTACATCACCAGTTGAACAATAAGTTACTCCCCAAAGTCGGTATATTTTACAAAATAGCAGGTTATCTCCACAATACGTTTGGAAAACGTTTGAATTCAAATGTAGGGCTTTCTAATGAAATAGCAGCGAAAATAATATCAGAAGATAGTATCGCAAATACGTTAGCAATGCAAGTAGAGAATAATCATTGGAATAGGCGAAAATCTCTTTTCGAACTATTTTCAGCTTTCGACATTCTTGATTTTCCGGAATTAACAGAACAAAACTTAAAAATTCTATTTACGGGAACATACCAATTATCACAAGCCATATCTTACTTAGCAGAAGTTATGGATGAAGATAATAATATAACTGTTCGTTGCCTTAAGCAGACAAAAAATATTATTAAATGTGAAGTGAAATCGCGTCACATCAATAGTAAAACATATAGATGTTACATTAACTACGTACCAAATTTAATCGATTACTCCGGGATTAAACGCTATTGTTGCGAATGTGCGAATGGTAACCGTACTGTCGGTTGCTGTTCACACGTCGCAACAATAATTTATTACTTATCACATGCTCGGTACCTTTCACGATTTGTACGTCCTGCGGGAATTCTCAGTAACATATTTAATATGGAACAGGTAAATCCCGTAATTGACTTTGACAGCGACGAAGATTGAGCCATACTTTTTCTTGTTTCCAACACTTATATCCGCCATTTACTCTCATCCGATCCATGTAATCACTTCTAACCTATCCCTCGCCTCTCCTGATGGAAGAAGCCCACCACCTTCCCGTGGTTTCCACCGAGCAATGATACTTCATTCAAAAATGAACATGAAACGATCAAACTGGTACTTAAAAATGCGTTTATTAGAAAAAAGTATCATTGGCAGAGAGTGGGTTAATAGATTTGACGTGGAATGGCCCTTACATGTCTACGTTAGATACTGAAGCCGTAGCAAACATTTATATTTATGAAAGAAAGAGAAAAGGAAGGAAAGATCTGCGATCCATTCACAATAGTCAAAGATAAGAGATTTGAAAGCTAACATTTCACATTAATTTCAGTGTAAGAGATGTTAAACAACAATCGTGGTTGACAACAAAAATAAAGACGCAAAACACGCTCAAAAATTATATTTATACATATTTCAGGTTAAAATATTTGTAAAATGCTTTTAGAACATTTATAAATAAATATGAAGCATTATTATATAATTAAAATTTGAAGAAAAAAAATACTAAGTCTAGAAGAGAGATTCGAACCTACGGTAAAAAAACTTCCAACGATTCCGCAGTCGGACACTCTAACGTTACGCCACCGACGCTGTTGAAGACATCATTAATTTTTTAGGTTATATTATACTCAGCGGTTGGCTTTGTTTTATTTGTTACAATTGTTATGTAATGCTGCTTAGTGTAGAAACATTAATTAGTATGCAAGAACTCATATATTGAAGAATGCATAAAAAGTCAACGTGTAAGTTACTCTAATACGCAGAAAATGAGGAAAAAATCGGTTATTATTTTTTTTCACTACAGCGCATCAAAATGAAAAATCTGGAAAAAATTGAGAACAATAGTGTTTAAATAACGCGTTAATTCGTTCATTGAAAACGTCGGTTAAACCATCGCATGATCGATAGAAAAAGCAGGACATTTCTTATACGGTTATTCTCAGTTCACGCGACATTCCAGAGCCTTCTCTGCGGCGTAATATGTTTCCAGAGCAATGCCGTGTAGAAAAACTACAAACTTACTTTCGTTAGGAATCACGCGAACGGCCTAGTAACGGTTCTCAGAGAACAGGTGTTACTACGCCGAAATTACAGAGAGGATATAAAATTAATAAGAGACCGACAGCTTAGACCAGACAGCGCCACGAGACGAAAAACTTCCCCTTTCTTGCGGCCATGATTAAGCAGGTATGTCTCGGAGACACTTGCTATCTGGTTCACGACGAGTGCAGACCTCCTAAGCCGACCTCGTCTATCATCGCAGATCAATATATACGATTAGTTAGATTCGTCTAATTCGATCGTCGATCCACTTAACCGACCCGGAGCGAATTCAAGACTGCTGCGAATTCGAAAGAATCGCGCCAAGTCAAATTTCGTACCCTACGGTTTCGTGTGAATAACTCGATTTCTGCGGTGAACGAACCATTCTGGGAACGGAAAAGTTTTCTCGACAGTTTGAGTAATTTTCCAACCCGCCATCGCTGGCTGAGCATAATCAAATTTACACTTAAATAGTGCTTGATTATCGCCACCGTTGTGACGAAAAACACGTACTGCTGCAATCAGAGGTCGTGTACGAGAACCGAGAGAATTTCTTGATTCTCTTTTGGCTATTGCACGGTTCAAAAACCCAACCTATAGGGCGCCTTTGTTGCAAATTCCCTGGGATGGGATCGTCGTTTTCCAGGGTCGAATCTCAGCTTGGGATAACACCCCCGTAGGTGCCTTATTGGCACATTCCCTGGGTAAAAATCCCAGCTGTTTTCGACCTGCTCGAGCGTGGTTTCCGGATCGTCAGTGTGTACGGACATTCGACGTAGAGCGACACTCAAAGGGCACCGTGATATAAGTCAGTCGTTTCTGCGCAGTTAAGGGTCTGCATCACACTGGTCCCGTACGGACCAGGGAACGGCGAGGAACCGCGGAGTTGACAACCTTTGGAGCCTTACAACCTCCACTTGTTGTTCTCTCCTGCAAAAACCAAGCCTGCAGCAGTGGGAAAATCGAAATTAAAATCTTGTGTTCCCCATCTGCAATTAAACGTTTCCAAAAATCAGAAACGTAAAATTTACAGTCCACGAACCTGGCTGCGTATTGCTGTGGTAGAAATTCCCGCTCCTGCTTACAATATACGGAGTAAGGTGCGTGTGAATTGAAGCGAGTCCGACAACGCAACGAACGTTGTCCCTTATTAAGAGCCGGATTTCGGTCTCTTTTTGTTACAGAAGACCAAGGCGAGAGCCGTAAAGGCGAACCGGCTCAGGTCCAGCATTTTCACTCAAAAAGAAAAGTTCCGTTTTTAGTTGTGTTTTTCCTTGCTAATTTTCTTTTCTCGTTAATTTTTTTTTCTTACGTTTATTTAATTTTGAATTTAATTTTAATAAACGCTCTAGTCCCTTGGACTAGGCGAAAGAAAATTATAAACTGAACATTCACTTTCCCCCATATTCCCAGTCCCTCGTGATCCTGACCATGCTTCGTTAAAAGGGTACAAGACAAAGTCTGTCTATAAACCTTTGCACGAACTCGTAACTATTTTAACAAGGCAGAATTGTCAGATTTAAATAAGTTTTGGGTTAGATTTTTTTATCTCTACTCAAATCGAGTTTTTAAGGATTCTCTTCAATTAATGCAGTAATTCAATTTGTGGCATTTTGTCATCGAGCAGTTTCAAATCGGAAATCAGAATAAAAAGATAGGCAAATTTACCATCGTAGAATTAAGGAATGCACGAACTCAGATTATACGGGTGATTCAATAAACTCATCTTTCGCGAGACATAAAAAATCAAAAAGTAAAATCATATGCCTAAACCCATTTCTTGATACTGAGGGTATAATTCGAGTAGGGGGAAGTTTAACAAATGTTCAGATAACATACTCACGAAAGTACCCTACACTATTACCATCAAATAACGACGTTACCAAATTAATTATTCACAACGAGCACATCAAGAATTGGCATGCGGGAGTGCAGGCTATTTTACACGCGGGCAGAAACAATTTTTGGCCTATTGATGGAAGAAACACAACACAACACGTCATACATAAGTGTGTACGATGTAGCAAGTTAAATTCCAAACTACCTAGTTAAGGAAAAGAAATTTAGAAATAAGAACAAGATAAAATCATATGTCGCTGTGTATGTTTGTTTTGTGACAAGAGCTGTCCATTTTGAGCTTGTTACAGATTTAATCACTGAAGCGTGTCTGGAAGCTATTAAAAGATTTTACGCTCGACGAGGAAAACCAAAAAATGTATATTCAGACAACGCAACTAACTTCATTGGAGCAAAAACTGAAATATTAAAGGTCAGGGCATTGTTTATATCTGTTTAAAGATTGCATAATGCCGAGCGATTGTCCTCTGCCGCGATTACCGTTAATCCTGCTGGCGTATAATAATCGGGAAAGTATCTCTAAGAGAATTTGTACAGCGAGCAGTGATAGAAAAACGCGTTTATTACTAGTTTTTCTGGCATCGGTAACGGCTCATTACCTTCGATTCGAGTGTGTTAACGGTGTTGATGATGTCAGTATCGTGAAAGAGTAGTGTGCTAAGAATTAGACGTAGAAAGACTGCCGAAATTTGGACAGTGCCACATAACGACTAATTAGAGTACCACGGCGACGTCTTCGGCTGTCAATCCACACAGTCTTACAACGACTTCTGAGAGAAACACATCGGCTCCCGATCGCGTCCGAACAGAACTCGAGCCAGATTTGAGAAAGAAATTCTTGAGAAAAGCAAATAGACTCTTATTGAAAAAAGGCTGCAACGAGCAGATGTTCAGTCTGGTGCGGGTCCACTGGTTGAACTCGCACAGCTGAGAATTCGTTAAAGCTCGAACAAGCGTGACAATAAATTCACTCTTTGCTTGTTAAACGAATCGAATTCCGATTCGTACAAGAGCATCCAGAAGTTTCGTTCGGGAAATTCCAAATCCAGCTTCCATTCTTTCAATACTCCTTGTGTATTATTAACCGGTCGTTTCAAGCGTATAAACGTTTGAAACGCAAAGAAGTCGGCGGATAACGTCCCAACTTCTTTGTGATTGCCATTCGGCTTAGGAGACACCGAAGGGAGGCACCTACGTGGTGAACCTCCAGGTGAGCTCACTGCAGTCAGGTCGACGTCCACTTAGGACGTTTGACATTCGGCCTTCGCCTCCTTACTTCTACAGATTCCGCCGGTGTAACGCTTAGAGGAGCACCTGTGCGGAGAGGTAACGGAGTCGTGGGTCAGGCCCCCACGTAGTTCAAAATACTGCAACGAATCACGTCGAGTGGTGCATTCGTGCAGTGAACAACGTGCAGTGGGGCTTTGCAGTGCAACTCTCGGCCAACAGGTCAACTATTGGAACGTTTGAGAGAAGCCGCAGATCGACGGTCGTGCCGTTGCACTGCAGTGCGACTCGACGCACAGACTCAGTGGGCATACTCACGGGATCAGTGCATTTGGAGCCTTACAACCTCCACTTTCATTCCCGTCCACTAGGCAATCAACAAAATCGGCAAAGAAAGGAAGTTTAATTCTTTTCACGCTTGAAAAATAAATACAGTCCACTAGCGAGTTTGTATATTATGAACGAGCGAAATTCTCCGCTCCTGTACATTCGAGTAACGAAACCAGGAGCGCGCAGAGGCAAGCGCGGCGAATATACGTGTAACGTGTTTACGTGTGTTTAACACATAGCCGTGTTTCTCTGTTTACAAGAATCAGAGCTTACCTCAACCCGGCGAATTCGGCAATCGGCCTGGGATTTCAAACAGCCAGCTCTGTTCTCCGTTCCTTTTTATTTATTTTTCTACGAATTAATTTTCTCCAATAGTTTATTTTTATTTTTATAAGAAACGTTTTTTAAAAGAAAATCAAACGCGTCCCATTCACTTCTCACATAAACTCCGATCTCTCTATCCGGACTTCGTCGTTAAAAGCATCAGCTTTTTAACAACCATACTGTGCCAATACTTATGTCCAACATTGTATATGCTTCTGTCATATCACACGCTTTAGTGCAGATGAATTCAAATATCGCACTAAAATGATCTTCTCGATTTGCCTGACGACAAAGGAACAATCCGCAAGCTTGCACAGGCAAGACACACGTTTTTAAACTTCACGAAGTTCCAAATTTTTCGCGGGCTGATGACGTATCGCTCGGTCCTTGGTGCAAGTGAAATAGGAAATATCGAGTGACTGAGAAGGGTAGTTTGGGCCTTGCCTACCCTCGAGGATTGCAGAGCCTCCATCACCAGTAAAAATCGTGCTGCCGACCTGGAAGGATCGTAAGTACCTTGTCGCTTACTAACCCTATGTGTATGTATGTGCCGGTCATGATGAAAGTGGTGTAATTATAAATTTCTTACGTAGTACACTTTACATATTTCTTGTATATTATATCGCGATAGTGCACTTTCTCTATATTTCATTTTAACGAACACCACTTTTTTAATGACGTAGACATTTATATATTTTGCTTGAAAGCCAGGACCCTATTTAGACATGTTTCGGTTAAAGTTTCATTACCGAACAGTGGAAATTTGAAAAAACATTTTTATTCATTCTCCATTTCTTTTTAGATGCAGAAACAGTAAAGTATGCACAGCGAGAAGGCAGCCCAGCTTCGGAACGCAGCGCGTCGCAACGAAGAAGCCCGGCCCAGGAACGTGACGCGTCCTGGCCCGAATATATTCTGTATCGGGAATTAGCCCAGCGTTACCGGAAGGAGGTATGTATGTCCATAATCACACATTTCTTACATTCGAATGACAATGCGAAGTCTGCACTTTCTACATCATTCCAACATTTAACATTACATTAACATCTTCAATATTGTAGGTTAGTGAATTAAAAAAAGAAATTGCGTGCCCGCCACTATGGGGGAGGAAGAGGTGGTAGAGGTGGAAGAGGAAAAAGCGAAGGAAGAGGACGAAGAAGAGGAAGAGGAGGAAGAGGAGGAAAAGAAGGATTGGCAAATATTTTTTATTTTAATAAGTAATACTATTAATATACCTTGTCTTTTTCTCAAAACCAATCCCAAATCCGATTTCCTTATTTTTAAAAAAATTAATGTGGGATTATCAGGGACCGTAGTTGTTGTTGTGTAAAACACAGCGAGTAACCTCATAAATCCCTTATTCGTACTCACACTAATCTCTCTCTCGCTAATAAAATCACTCTGTTAATACTTGGACAATGTCTATCGCAATTCTCCGCGGTTCATTCGTATTTATTTTGTTCAATACATTCACAACAATGTTCGGCGGTTGCGGAACTTTTCAATCTTTCTCTCTTCTGTACTATTGTTTCTCACTTTCTGGGTTATTCACCCATCAGCTGTTCGGCCGTTCGCTCGCCGCGTCTTCGCTCATGCCGGACAAAACAATTGTAGAAATCTTCACGAATTAATATTTCAATTTTTGTACAAAAAATATGTTCCTGATTGTCTACACTTTCATGCCATACATTATTCACGAAAATATATGTTACTTTATTTTGTATAGTAGAATTTTTAAATGAATGCATAGTAATCAAGTTTTGTTGGAAACATTATTCTGGAAGATTTTAGAATCGGGTTTCATGTCGATTAAAATAAAATATTGCCGTGAAAGTCTTCTTCATTTATAATACGCGCTTCGTGGGAGAGTATGTGTTGGATTTATTGTAAATAATAAATGAGCAATAACGAATCGATGATTGAGAAACACGGTCTTTGCCTGTATAAAGAAAAACCTTATTGGGTTCAACGAATCTAAGGGCCTCCGCTGTTTGTCACCGAAGGACAGAGTAATAAACACGGTGCAGGCATAGAGTTTCTTTTTCAAGTAGATGACACGTTTTCTTCAAGTACGATTTTCACAGCGATAGGACATCCTTCCTAGCCGTAAAATAAATTTTTTCAAAAACCTTTTTTCTCGCCGTTTTATGCGTATGTTTCGGATTCATCGTTATTAAGACAATAACGGACGCGACGCGCAGGACGGTTAGATCAGTAAACTACCGTCTCGACGGTTACCGGTGTTTACCGTGCGACAAATTTTTTGCTCCCGGTTTCGAATCGAACCGAGCCGAAACGCTTCGATACTGAGCTCAGTTGTCGTATCGCCGCTGACCGGACCACTCGAAATAAACTGTGATTTCTATTCCGCTAGTGATTTCGGTCCAATACTTTTGTACCTCACCTTTCCTCCTCGTACGCCAGTGGTCTACGGCCCTGACTCCGAAACCATCATCCACTCGCGTGCAGAGAGATATTGACTCGGAAATCGTTCCATCGAATCTCGCACAGCGTATTATAGCAAAGTATGCGACAAACTTTTGTGTATTTTTTAGCAAATAAGTATATTTTACAATGTTTAATATTTCTATAATGCATACAGCAAGCTAACATTCGAGTTACAATAATGAAATAAATCAGAATGATTGCGTTTATGAGACGAGTAATATACCATGAAGTAAGCACAGTTTTCCAAGAGCGTCGATAGTCCAGCAATAATCACCAGCAATAATACACCACCAAATGGACAATAAATTACTCCCCACAGTCGGTTTATATTGCAGAATAGCATGTTTTTTAAATCATATATTTGGGAAACGATTAAATTCAGATGTTGAATTATGTGATGAAATAGTAAATAGAATGTCAAATCAACAATATATAGAAAATACATTAGCAATAGAGGTTGAGACGAACCACTGGAACAGAAAAAAAATACCATTTAATATGATATCCGCGACGGATCTCCTTGATTTCCCAGACATGACAGAGAGAGACCTAAAAGTTCTATTTACCGGATCGTATCAATTATCACAAGCAGTTTCATATTTAGCAGAAATAATGGACGAAGACAACAATATTCATATACGTTCCTTATTAGATAATAACAACATAATTAAATTCCAAGGACAATCGCGTCATATTAATAGTAAAATGTATCGATGTTACATAGAATATATAACAAATTCAATTGTCTATTCAGGAGTGATACGGTATTATTGCGAATGGGCGAATGGTAATCACACTATCGGGCGTTGTTCCTATATTGCAGCTATTATTTATTATTTGTCACATGCTCGATTCTTGTCGACAATTATAAGGCCTGCAGAGATATTAAGTAGAATGTTTAACGAGGAGCAAGTGGCAACTGTTATCAATGAAGACAGTGATGAAGATTAAAAATATAAGATATAACTTTATTCAATTTACTTAATGATCATGCAGATGAGTACTATCACAACAAAATTCATATATGTGTAAGATTAGAATTTTAAGAATTATCTAATACGATTCGCGACGCACACGGCCGGATTGTGTTCGTCAGATTGTCGTAATTGCAAAAAGCCCTGCATGTCGCGGACGCTCGCCTTTTATTGTACCCCGGCCGAATGTTCTAGACGTTTCCACGTTCTCGATGCTTCGGCCGGGCCTTCGCACACATGCATACGAAACCACATTCACGCCATCAATGACCGCTCGTCTCCTACAATATTAAGCGGGCAGGACCAAAAGTTAAAATTAATGAAAATGAATAAATCAACGTGGCTACATTTAGTGCTGAATTTGTACTAATTTGTACCACCAAAAGAAATTTTCTACTTCCTGCCGTTTTCAAGAAAATCGTGGCGCTGCTAGCTTAATGTTAAGCTGGCAGGACCAAAAGTTAAAATTAATGAAAATGAATAAATCAAAGCGAATACATTTAGTGCTGAATTTGTACTAATTTGTACCATCTAAAAAAATTATTGCTCACTGCGCATCGCGTTACCTCGATAGGTAATTTCATTGATTCTTCGTGGCGTTATGACCTCCCGCTTCGAGTCGTTACATGGGCCACGTAAGGATCGAGATCGATGTGGATCTCTTCCGTTTTCGGCAGTTCGAGAGTATAAATGTCGCAGGTGTAATACTCTATTTCGGCCACGTTCCCAGTGTAAAGTAAGATCGCGTTCAAGTTTTCCGTCCGATCAATTTTATCCATTTGCGAGCTTGTGAAAAGGGTTCGAGTGCGGAATGCTTTCAATGGACATTATAAGTGTTTACACAAACGTTTAAAAAAATCCACGGAAGTGTATTATACATTCTTTTTCTGTGCGCCATAATCTCCAGTTCCGCATTCTAATCAGGATGGGTCCGGTGTTCTACACGTATTTCAAGGATTTCTTTGTTGAACACGAAACTGGTACTGTTATCAAGGAAATCTGGATGATGTGAGTTTCACGTTAGACTAGATAGTGAAAATGTTAGAATAAATCAAAATGGATAAATAAAAAAAAAATTTAATTATCATTTATTGTGTAAATTAATAGACTGGTGTTATTGTATTTGTTTAAATATGTTAAAAAACTATTTAAAATCGCGTTCGTCTGAAATATTAAATTCTCGGCTGCGATTCCCGTATCCGTTTGTGTACGTGACACTGCGGAAGGTTAAGCGTTCGTCAGGTTCGTTGAACGTTCCCTCAGGGGCTGTGTCCGGCCAGGTGTCCGGCGCAGTACGGGGCGTAGCGACCCCGAGGTACCTGATGCTAATCACACCGTAAGCCTCCTGTTGGTCGTCGCAACGACCCATTCACAACTCCATTTTTGGTTTTGTGAATGGTACGTGACGGCAGGAGGAACGGGGGCCTTGGCTTAACCGCCTGGGCCGCGAGTATGGCGACTCTATAAAGTCGCCCTCTAATCCTAAGTTATGGTGCGCGGCAATAGGATGCATGGTTGGGAGAGAAGGCCCAATCCCTAGCGACCACCTCCGGGGGCACCTGCCGAACCCCCGGAGTATTAGGCTTCCCCAGGCATGGCGGCTCTGCCTGGGGTAACGTTCATTCCGATCACACTCGTGGGATGTAACATGGACTCTACAAGAAAAACAAAAAAGGGGGGAAGGGGTGTGGATGGTCAGAAGGAGGGAGGCATCGCGGGATCGCGGATCGCGGCCGCTGCTGCCTCAGAGAGAGAAAAGATGGCGGATGGAGGAAGCGCGGGATCGCGGATCGCGGCCGCTGCTGGGTCATCGAGGGAGAAGGCGGCGGACTTCGTGGCGCCACGTCAGGACAGACTAGCGGAGGGTTCTGCAGCGCGCCGGAAGAGGCAGTTGGATCCGGTGGATCCGGGCTCCCTCTCTGCCGGGAACTCTGCCACTTCAGAGGAGTGGCGGACAGTCTCAGGGAGGAAAGTGAAGAAGAAGAGGAAGGACGTCCTGGGGGAGGCTCTCCGCCAGGAAATTAAAACGAAGGAGGCGATGACCTTGTCCGTCGAGATAGGCGATGAGACGGATAAGGTCATGGAGGTTGCGGAACGGTCCGTGAACCTGAAGGGCACGTGTATTCGTGACCTTAGGTTCGCTGCCGAATTCATTCGGGTGGCTACCACCGAATTGAGGGAGAGGGCGGCAGCCATGGCGAACCAGGCGGTGAGGGAGGAGGAGCTGGCGGAGGAGCTGGCCAGGCTTCGTCAGGAGTTGAGGAGCGTGGAGGAGACTGGACTGGTTACGTCAACTCCGCCCATCCCAAAGGAGACACTGGTGGGTGTCCCACCGGGTATATCCCCCGCTCCGGTACATATCCCGCCCACAAATTCTCTGCCGAACCATCATGCAGTCCGGGAAGAATTGGTCGGCGAGGAGATGGTGGTGGGGAAGCGAGCATCATATGCGCAGGATGTAGAGACCCTGGTAAAGGGGATGGAGGCAGCAATGGAGGTGCGGTTTCGGGCGTTGAGGGAGGAGTTATTGTCTTCCCTCAAGCGTCCGAATCGAACCCCCTTGCGGCCACAAGCGTGTGGACTGGCGCCTGTGCCGCGGCAGAGGCAACCGCCAAGGGCACCAGAAGTGTCAGAGCAAAGGGAGGAGCGGTCTCCCCAGCAACCGGCGGGGGGGGGGGGGGAGGGGGTCCGCTGCTAATAGGCGAACAAGGAAGAGGAAGGAGACGAGAAGGAGGCAGAAGGCAAGACTTGCTGCCCTCCTGGTGCCTTCCTCTTCCGGGAGGCCCAATAGGGTGCCGGAGCAACGGGCGGCGGTTGGCCCTGCAGGGGGCAGGAGGCCGCTTCCGGCACCTAAGTCCTTTCCTAGGCCCTTCACTTCCCCACGCACCCGTTTGGTTGTCCAGGCGGCAGGGGAGGTGAACCCCTACGTGGCGCGTCCCCAGGTGGCGGATAGGGGTAGCCGCTGGGATGGGATGCGGGGATGGGGTCACCAACCTGAGGAGGCTGGTGATCGCATCCTCGCATGGCATCTCGGAGGTTGGAGCGAAAGCTCCCGCGGACCAAACACCGATATGAATGCTTTGCGTGTTTGAATGTGTGTGCGAGTGGCCCGTGACATGGGATATTTGCCGCGGGTGTTACCTAAGGCTGTTGGTAGGCCCGTTGGCTGCGGATGAGTCCAGCGGCCAACGTGGCCACCCAGCCGGCGGCTTAGTCCTATGTCACGGGGCCGTGGGCGCTGGTGACCAGGCGCCTGCGGTTGAGTGGGAATGGCTTGAAAAGGCACGACGCGGCGGGGTGATGTCTCACTAGAGTTCCCGGTCCCTCGCCAGGCGTCTGAAGATGGTCACCGTGGGGTTTTAGTCGGTAATAGTCCGAGACAAGTGTCCATGAGGATTTCCCCGCGTAAAAAAAAAAAAAAAAAAAAAAAAAAAGGCCCTTCACTTCCACCCAGTCTCTTACGCCGGGAAATGTGCCCCGGGAGTCCGGGGGCACGTGGGCGGACGCGGTGAGGCGTGGTCGAGAAGCCATCCAGACCCGCCCACGCTCCGCCCTGGTCTCCCCCAAAAAGAATCCGCCAGGCCGAAGCGGCGCCCAGTGGAATAACGGGGCCGCGAAAAAGTCCGCGGGAACCGGCCGCCAGCCTAAGACGACGGCCGTGTCCTTGGAGGCGATAGAGGGCTCGGCAGAGGTTCTGGCCGAAGCGGTGGCCAGAGCTCGGGCGAGTATTAAACTCGCCGACCTGAGCATCGCCGAGATGAAGGTCAAGCAGGCAGTAACTGGGGGTCTCCTCTTTGAGATCCCCGGGCCTGAGGGGGAGACCAAGGCGGACGCCTTGGCCGGGAGGATGAAGGAGGCCCTGACCGATATGCCGGTCAGGGTGGCCCGCCCAGTCAAACGGACCGAGCTGAGGGTGAGCGGTCTCGACGATGCTGCCACCCCAGTCGAGGTTGGTGCAGCCGTGGTGACCGTGGGAGGGTGCCCAGAGGAGGGGGTCCAAGTGGGTGGCATACGAAGGACCGAGCGGACTCTGGGTACTGTTTGGGTGAGGTGCCTCTTAGCGGCCGCCATTAAGATTATGGCGGCTGGAAAGGTCAGAGTGGGTTGGACTTCTGCCAAAGTCGAGGTCCTTCCGCCGCGCCCCATGCAGTGCTACCGTTGCCTGGAGACAGGTCACGTCAGGCAGCGGTGCACGGCGTCGGTGGACCGGAGTGGCCGCTGCTACAACTGTGGCTTCTCTGGCCACCGCGCCAAGGAATGTGGCGCGGCGTCCCCGGTGTGCCCCCTCTGTGTGGACATACCGGGGAGACCCACGGGGCACCGATTGGGGGGGGCCGGGTTGTGCCCCGCCACCCAGATAGGGCCGTCGTGGGCAGGCCAGGGTTATAGGGGGCTCCAAGGCCCCTGTCAATAAAGAGAGTGAAGACGCACAGGCGCCACCAGCAATGGAGGTTGACTAGTCGGTCGGGGGGGTTGGGCCTCTTCCAGCGGCGAAGTCGATACGAGGAGTTCGCAAGGGAGCGGCGGACCCTCCAGCGCGCCATCCGAGACGCCAAGGCACAGGCATGGAAGGACCTCCTCGGGGAGTTGAACAGAGAACCGTGGGGGCGCCCGTATAAGCTTGTAATGGACAAGCTTCGTCTATGGGCGCCCCCGCTGACAGAGACTCTCGACCTCCAGTTTTTAGAGGAGGTGGTATCAACCCTGTTCCCGGGGTTTAACCGGGTCGGGGTACCACCTCCCCGAGAACCCTGGGACCCTTCCATCTGGTCCCAGGAACTGGAGGTCACCCCCGAGGAGATGGGCCGGGTCGTTCGTCGGATGGGGTCTCGGAGGGTTTTTTTTTTTTTTTTTTTTTTTTTTTTGTCGTGGGGAAAATCTTCGAAAGACTCCCTCCCACCTCCTTGGGGAGAGGTGGGAGGGGTGTGTGGGATTCCCCGCGCCCGTACAACGACAGGCGCGGGACCTACCCACTAAAAACCCCACGGTGACCCTTCGGCACGCTTTGGGAGGATACCGGGAATCGCTCGAAGCATTCTTCCGGTATCCTCCCCGTGCCCGCGCTTTCGCGCCCATCCCCCGGGGGGACAATCGGTCCCCCCAGTAGACACACTGCCTCATAGCGGCGGGACGGGGCCACTCCATCCCGCCGCTATCCGTCCCGCGGCCGCGTTTAGTGGCGGCTGCGAGCCCCAACTCGCAACCGCCCGCGACCCCGTTTCCACCCCTCGGCGGCCGGGCGTTCATGGCCGCACCAGACCGCCGAGGGTGCCTCCCCTTGCGTCGGACCGGTAGGGGGAGGCACTCCTACCCCCAACCGGTCCGACCCGGCGCCGCCTGGCGGGAGGAGGGTCCCCTCAGGACCCCCCTCCCAGCCTAGGTCATCCGCCACGCCGAGGCGGCCGCCCGCGACGCCTCGCGACCGGGCGACAACCTCGGGCCACCGCACGAGCGCGAGCTTCAGCGCGCCGCTGAAGCTCGCGCTCCCTCCCCGCGGCCTCCTTCTGCAACATTACGTTCTCGCAGAAGGAGGCCACGGCCCTCCACTTCTCCTCGCTGCCGAGCATGGCGCGCACCACGCCCGGCAGCGAGACATCCCGCCCGACGACGCCGACCAGGACACGGCGCTCCCCCTCCCACGCGGGGCATACCTCCAGGGTATGATCCGCCGTGTCCTGCTCAGCGTCGCAGTGGCAGCAACGCGCCGTCGGCTCCTTCCCTATCCGGCACAGGTATCTTCCGAAGCTGCCATGCCCGGAAAATACCTGTGCCAGCCGGTAGGTGAGGCTGCCATGGCCTCTGTCCAGCCACTCCTTCAGGAGTGGCCGAACAGCCCCGACAGTCCGGTGCCCCGCGGTTGGCAGAGCCAGCCGCTCCTGCCACGCGAGCAACACGGACTGCCGGGCCTGGCGCTTCAAATCGCCCCAAGCAGGTTCCTGCCCGCCCGGGACCGCCCCCACCCCCGCGCGACGGTCGACGCGGTGCCGGTACATCACCGCGTGCGACCGCGCGAGCAGGTCCATGGGCGGCATCCCCGCTAGAACCGTCGCCGCCTCATGTGACATGGTCCGATACCCACGGACGACCCTGAGCGCCATGCGCCTCTGCACCCGACGCAGCATAGTCATGCTGCGCCGGGAGGCAGCCAGGTCGTCCGCCCAGACGGGGGCCCCGTATAGGGCCACCGACTGGACCATTGCCACATAGAGGCGACGAACTCGGCCCGCCGGGCCCCCCAGGTTGGGCAGGATCCGGCCCAGAGCCGCAACCATCCTTTCCAACCGGGGGACCAGGCAGCGGAAATGCTCCTCGAAACGCCAGTGGCTATCGAGGATCAGCCCTAGATACCTGATCTGGGGCTTCACCTCGATGTCAGCCCCACCCACCCGGATCAGAGGGAGTGGCGGATCCTGCCGAGGTGAATGAAACGCAATCACCTCGGTCTTATGGACCGCCACCGTCATCCCCATCCCCCTGATCCGGTCGACGACGCGTTGCGACCCCTCCTCCGCGCGACGCATGGCCCTCCCCCAGGGGGACGGCGTGCCCGGTCAGGTGTTGGCCTGTGCCCTCGGCGTCTTGAGTCCGCGGTTCGGGAGGCTGCTGAGCGGTTGCCTCCGCCGAGGGGTATTTCCCTCGCCCTGGAAGGCGGCGCGGCTGGTCCTTCTCCAGAAGGCGGGAAGGCCCGCATGTACGCCCTTCGCGTACCGGCCGGTGTGTTTGTTGGGTGAGGCGGGCAAGCTCTTTGAGCACATAGTGGCTGCCCGCCTCTCCAACCACCTGTCCACAGTAGGACCCGACTTGGCCCCCTGCCAATTCGGCTTTAGAGAGGGACGCTCCACGCTCGATGCCGTCCAGCTGGTCCGGTCCCTCTCTCAGGGGACCACCTCCCAGGGTAGGGTGGTTCTGGCGATATCGCTAGATATCGTCAATGCCTTTAACACCCTACCCTGGGAGACGATTATGGGGGCGCTAGACTTTCATCGTGTGCCCCCATACCTGAAGAGGATAGTCGGGTCCTACCTTAGCGACAGGTGGATCAGTTGCACCGGCCGGGATGGAGTATACATGCGGAGGGGAGTCGTACGCGGTGTTCCACAGGGGTCGGTTCTAGGGCCCATGCTGTGGAACATAGGGTACGACTCGGTACTGCGAGCCCCTCTGCCCGCTGACGTGGCGCTGGCGTGTTATGCCGATGACACGCTGGTGCTCGTCAGCGTGTCAGATTGGAGAGGGACAGCGCGCGCCGCGGAGATGGCGGTGGCCACCGTCGTCGCCGAAATCCGCAGGCTGGGTCTAGAGGTGGCACCCCAGAAAACGGAGGCCATGTATTTTCAAAAACTTGGCCCCCGTAGGGTGCCGCCGGCCGGCCTGTGGATCCGAGTTGGGACAGCCTATGTCGAGGTGAAGGCCCATATGAAATACCTGGGCCTGATCCTCGACAGCCGGTGGCGCTTCGTCGAGCATTTCGACCGCTTGGCCCCCCGTGTGGAGAAGGCGGCTGCCGCGTTAGGCCGCCTTCTTCCGAATATCGGGGGGCCTGATGTTGGAGCCCGCCGCCTCTATGTGGAGGTGGTGCGTTCAATTGCCCTCTACGGGGCCCCAATCTGGGCCCCACAACAGGATGCCAGCCGGCGCAGCATCTCCGTGCTGCGCCGCGTCAACCGTCGGCTGGCAATCCGGGTTGTTAGAGGGTATCGCACCATCTCCCACGAGGCGGCGACTACCCTGGCGTGTCTCCCGCCCCTGGAGCTCCTAGCCTGGAGAAACCAACTGGTTTTCCGGCATTCGAGGGAGCTTCAGGAGGCTGGGAGGCCGCCAGTGGAGAGGAGGCAAGCGGTCGAAGTGACGAGGCGCCATGCCCAACGGACCGTTTTGTTTATGTGGTTCCACCAACTCATTCAGACTGGTGGAGCCACACAACGTTCCGTTGGTGCAGTCCTGCCACATTGGCAAGAGTGGCAGGACAAACCGGGTAGGCTGTCCTACAGGATGACACAGGTGCTTACCGGGCATGGTTGCTTTGGTGAGTACCTGTGTCGAATCGGGAAGGAGGCGACGGCGGTGTGCCACCACTGTGGAGACCCTCGAGACACGGCGCAGCACACGCTGGCAGCCTGCCCAGTGTGGGCAGATGAGCGCCGTGTCCTGCAACAGCAAGTTGGAAAGAATGTCTCGCTGGCCACAGTAGTTGGCAAGATGGTGGCCAGCGAGAGGACATGGCAAGTGGTGGCCTCCTTCTGTGAGGTAGTTATGTCACAGAAGGAGGCCGCCTAGCGGGCACGTGAGCAGGCCGCGCATCCCGCTCGGAGAAGGAGGGCTCGGAGAGGGGCGAGGGCGAGGCGACCATCGCCTCCTGGCCCCATTCAATAGCTCCTGGAGAGAAGGGGCGGCCCGTCAGCTTTCACCTCCGGCCACCACGTCGATGGCCGGGGGATGGACGGGCCGCCGGTGGGGGCTGCAGGTGCTCGGCAATAGGGGCCCGAGAACCGAAGACAGCCGCGGGGCCGCGGGCGTCGGGTGACCTGGCGTCTGCGGCGGAGAAATCAGGGGGGGAGGGGCACGTTGCCGATCCCCCCGGGATGAGCCTCGATAGGCAAGGCGCGGCGGGGGACTCTGTGATGTCTCACTAGAGTTCCCGGTCCCCCGCCGCAGCGCCCGAGGACGGTCACCGTGGGGTTTTAGCCGGTAGGAGTCCGGCACTACCCTGAGGCCCACCCCTAGAGAATTCTCTTTTGTTCAGTATAAAAGTCTCGCTGTTAGCTTAAATAAATAACTATCAGCGAGCAATTAAAAATTACAGTTCACTGATCAACGCTAAACGGCAGCTGATCTCCTCCTCTAAGCCCACCGATAGTCGTTAGGAGAGCGAGGCGAACAGCTGACGAGCGAGTGTTCACGATACGTGTACGCATGTATTAAATTTGGTTGAACCTTTGTTTCAGCACTCAAGGTCCACCACACCCAGGGCAACGCCGGTGAGGCCACCCCCCTGGCCAACAAAAAATAAATTTTTTATATCTTTATATTTTTTTTTATTTTTATATCTTGTTTTATATTTTTATATTTTTCAAAAATCTCTATTTTTCTTTTTTGAAAATAAACGGCTTGTCGCTGCGCGACAAGCGAAAAATTACTAATAAAACTTGTCAATTGACTTTCCCTGCTATTTCCCTCGTTCGGACCCCGGTTAGAACCCTTAGACTCTAACAAACAGTCCTTCGAGTCGGATTGAGGTTGAAAGAACAAGAAAGATTTGCAAGTACGTACCCATAAGTCGCTGCTTACGGAACAAATTAACTTCGAGTAGATTATAAAATCCTCGAATCAGAGATCAGCATGTCTGTAGCCAAGGATGAAGGTTGAAGCGAGTTCGAAGGCGATCTCGACGATCTGATCACCCGGTTCGACATGATGTCAAGGTCGATCTCTTATTTAAAGAAACGTGGCCGAGCTCAATACACCGAGCTCCTCAGGACAATGCTCGCCACCGTGTTCGAACAATACAAGGAAGCCGTTGAGCAGTACTTGTCGATTCGAAGGAAATATGCCCCTGCGAAAAGCAACACTTGCGACTTCCTCGCAAAAGGTGGTGTAGAAACTAAGGAGACCGGGTACATGGAGCTCCAGGCGTAAGTTACCACGGAGCTGACCAGACTGGCCGCTGAATCAAAAGCGGCACCCACGTCGGTCAGCCCGCATGACGTCGCTATCGAACTTCCGAAACAACGACTCCCCAAGTTCGGAAGTGATCCACGCAAATGGAGACATCTCGCGGATCTGTTCACTTCCGGCATAATAAATAATCCGAGGCTTGCAGATGTGCATCGACTGCAATATGTGAACGCCTGTCTGGAAGATAAAGCGTTGGCAGCGATCGCGCACCTCGAAGTTACCGATGAGAATTTTGAAGTGGCGTTGAAAACCTTGAAAGAACAATTTGGGTTACCACGTATCGTGACTGCCAAACTGCTCAATCAATTAACAAATTTGAAAACGATAAAAAGAGATGATCTGGATAGACTAAACCAGATCGTCGTCGTTTTCAAGCAGGTCCTTGCGGCATTCGAAAAGCAGGGCACAATTTTACAGCAGCGAAATTGGCTGCTGGCCCATAGTATTCGAAGCCATTTGGAAGGGCCTCTCAAAGCGGAGTGGGAAAGGTCGCAGCGTCTCTGCCCGGACTATCCCTCGCATGTCGAGTTGATCGAGTTCCTGGACGGGCATGCAAGGGCTCTAACTATGTTAGATGATGACCCGAGCAAGCCTGCAACCGAACATCCACCGAAACATAAAGTACGGAGTCAGAACTCCGTTCTAGAAAGTCCAACTGAAAAAACTGTGACCTGCGGATTCTGCGGCCTCGAGCACAGAATGACCAAATGTGGTGCAATCCGTAACATGACGCCGAACCGCCGCTATCAGTTCATAAAAGATAGCCAGCGGTGCATTCTCTGCCTGTCACCTCAGCATGGAAGCGCGCGTTGTCCTTCCGAGGAGGGGTGCCCGAAATGCAATGGCAGACATCATTCTCTGCTGCATTATGAGACCTTTCGGAGCGAAACCGAAAGTCGTAAACCTGCGACAACGGTTTCATTAGACAAACGCCCGAAAAAGCGGTCTACGGCTCCATCAAACCGGCCACAGCATGCCGAACGAGCAGCTCGTACCACGACGTTACAGGCAACGATGTCACAGCCCGGTACGTCACACTGTACCGCGATCGGTGCAGACGTACCGAAGGCTGTGCTGTTAGCCACGGCGAACGTACGCGTGTACGGAGAAAACGGTGCGTCCCGAGTCGTCTTTCATCTCCGCGAATTTGACAAATGACCTCAAATTCTCGCGGAAGAAATCCCCAGCCACAGTAACGGGTTTGGGGGGCGGCCGAACCCAATAAATTAAATACAGCGTGCAAATGCATTTGGGAACGGTACAAGATACCGCGTCGATAGTCAAGACGAGAGCGTATATCGTACACAAAATTACGAGCTACGTCTCGACCTTGGCAAGTGCACTCAAATGCGACGCGCTGAGGAATCTGCCGCTTGCAGATCCCGATCCAGCTTCCGGTCAACCAATTGAAGTGTTGATCGGTGCGGACCTGTACGCGCAAATTATTCGACCAGGTTTCCGTCGAATAAGCAGTACAGGTCCAGTCGCCCAAGAAACTGCATTTGGCTGGATTCTTTACGGCCCAACAAATGCTAAGGGCAATAAAAACAACACTTTGCGGACGTTGCACTGTAACGTCCTCGAATCGCTGGACACGGCGATTCGCAAGTTTTGGGAAGTCAAAGAACTCCCTTCGATCTCGGAACGCACCAAGGCGGAGGAGGAGTGTGAAATGCACTTCCAGAAAACCGTCGCTTGAGATGCCACAGGATGGTTTGTCGTCCGATTGCCTTTTTCTCACCCGAGACCAGACGAAACGTTAGGAAACTCCTATCGAATCGCTCTTTCTGCCCTTGGGAGGTTGAGGAAAAAATTGGACACAGACCAGACCCTCGTAAGAGAATATACGACGTTTCTCGAGGAATGTGAGGAGCTGGGTCATATGACTCGCATAGAGTCTATTGACGAGACCAGACTCTAAATTCCACATCGAGCGGTCATACGCACCGAGAGTGCAACGACTAAATTAAGAGTCGCATTTAACGCGACAAGCCGAACTGCCGGCGGTCGTTCGTTAAATGACATCCTACGCGTAGGTCCAAAATTGCAGAACGACATCACGTCAGTTTTGACCCGATGGCGTCTGTATGAATACGTGTTGGTGGCCGACATAGAGAAAATGTTCCGACAGATTCTCGTCGCCCCACAGGATCGTCGTTATCAGTGTATTCTATGGCGCCCACCCGAAAACGAACAGCTCAGTGCATTCGACTTAAATACCGTAACTTACGGTACGTCGTGTGCACCATACTTGTCGATGCGAACCTTTCCTGAGCTGAAAAATCAGGACAGTCACAGATATCCCTTTGCCGTCCCGATACTCGAGCAGGACATTTACGTAGACGACGTTTTTATGGGAGCTCCCGATACGTCTTTGTTGGAGAAAATTCATAACCAAGTTTGCGAGCTCCTACAAAGAGGTGGGTTTAAGCTGCGAAAAGGGGCAGGAAATTCGCCATTATTATTGCGAAATATCCCCCAAAGCGCTCACTCCCACGCCGTCGACCTTACCTTATTCGATGATAGCGAATTAAGGATATTAGGTTTACGCTGGATACCGTTCGGCGATTATTTTTATTTCAATCTGCAACGGTTTCAGCCGTCTGCCTTGCCGATGACAAAACGAAATTTGTTTTCGGAGATTGCTAAGTTGTTCGATCCGCTCGGCTGGTTATAACCAGTCGTGATTCGCGCGAAGATTTTGATGCAATCCCAATGGTTGGAGAAAATCCAGTGGGACGATCAAATCTCAGCGAATACGCTCAATACGTGGAATACGTTTTGCGTGGATTGGAGCAGCTTAAACAAGTTAAAAAAAACCCAGATGGATTAATTACGGAGCCGACACAATTTCCGTGGAAATTCATGGATTTTGAGACGCTTCGTTCGCGACCTTCTCAGCAGTCACTTATTTAGGAGTGACAGCAATGAGCAATGTCACGTCCTCGACATTGATAATGGCAAAAACACGAGTGGCTCCGATTAAAACGCAGTCAATTCCTGTATTGGAATTAATCGGCGCCGTGCTGCTCGCCGAACTCGTTGCGCACGTGGAAAAGTCACTTTCATTGAAGGTCGACCGAATAATCTGCTGGACAGATTCCACGATCGCATTGGCATGGTTGAGATAGCACGTCTCCACATGGAAGGTTTTAATCGCCAACCGTGTGTCAAAGGTCCAAACGTTACTTCCGAATGCTGAATGGAGGCACGTTCCCACCCGTTTCAATCCCGCAGATCTGAATTCGCGCGGAACGGAAGCTGCAAAACTCCTTCAATCTGAGCTGTGGATTTCAGGACCAAGTTGGCTAACGGAATCGAAAGATTGTTGGCCGAAAACGCCTTCGTCCATCGAGACCGAAGAAGGAAAGTGCAAAGTGCACGCCCACGTAGCAATTCCAGAGAAAGAATGGGAATTTGTATTTCGATTCTCGACCTGGAATATGCTACTTCGTGTAACCGCATACTGTCTCCGACTGAGGGGACCGATGCAAGGTGAGCGAAGGTCGTATGATGCGAATATCGTTGACGCGTCTGAGATGCAGCTCGCAAGCGAGAGAATTGTCCGCTACATCCAGCGCACGCATTTTGCAAAGGAGTACCGGTGTTTGAAAAACCACCGAAAAATCCCAGCAAAATCAACGTTAAAAAGTCTGAACCCTTTTCTCGATGACAAAGATGTCTTGAGAGTCGGAGGCAGACTGGAAAATACAGCACTGTCATGGGAAATCAAGCACCCCATAATTTTGCCGAAAGTTCACGTTTCTACGATGATAATTCGGCAGTGCCACATTGATACGTTGCACGGGGGATTGCAGTTGACCATGTACACAGTGAGACAAAGATTTTGGATACACGGCTGTCGAAATGCAGCGCGAACGATAATCCACGGATGCATGCGATGCGTTAGATGGAGGGCAAAAACCTCCACGCAAATCATGCAGGATTTAATACCTGAGCGTTGCCACGAGGCGAGAGCATTTTCGAACTGCGGAGTGGATTATGCGGGACCTTTTCGTGTCCGCGACTCCGCCGGTCGAGAAAAACCGCCCACAAAGCGTACATAGTAGTTTTCGTCTGTTACGCGACACAAGCCATCCACATCGAACTCGTCCACGATTATACGACGAGTGCCTTTTTGGCAGCGTTAGATCGATTCATTACACGAAGGGGAGTTCCGTGCTGTATTTTCAGTGACAATGGAACGAACTTTGTCGGGGCAGATCGAGAATTACGTGAAAATTTCGAAGCAGTGTACAACACGCCAGAAATGCGTAATAAATGCAGTCAAAAAGGAATTAGATGGAAATTTTACCCACCGAATGCACCGCACTTCGGTGGCATGCAAGAGGCCGGTGTAAAATCGGTGAAATTTCACCTGAAACGGACTCTGGACGAATTCACTCCCACAAGCGAAGACTTACAGACATTGCTTTGTAAAATCGAAGCAAGTTTAAACTCGCGACTGATTGCCGCTTTGAGTGATAGCCCGGACGATTACGCGCCGCTCACACCAGGACATTTCTTAGTCGGAAGTCCGTTGAACGCGCTTACGACGCAATCAGTGGAAATTGAAAAACTCTCCCGTTTGATACGTTGGAGGGCAATACAAAAATTCGGTAATTATTTACTTTAGTGATTCCTCGCCGATTTCGTTGACCTTGAAGTATGTTGTTAAGGTCACTGTTATGAATACTTTTTCTTTATAGATGTTACCGCCGCTCGCCCTTTGTTTTCGAGATATTTGCAAAAATAATTTTATGTCCGAATTAGCCTCTGGTTGCGTTGGAGATAAAATATTGTACTATTATTATTGTTACTATTATTATTATTATCGTTATTATTAACAGAAATTAGAAAAATGTCTGCCATTATATCAAAAAATGCAGGTATTCTTGTATTGAAATCATATTGTCGTCGAAACAAAAACTCAGCTATGTAACCGACATAATGCTCTTTCCGGGTCCCATATCGTGGAATATTCGCTCTTGTTTCACGCCAACAACGTTCGATATTCAATCATAATATTTACACCATATTAACTTGGTACATACCAATATTCAAATACCAGTACACAAATAATGTATACTGTGTCAAGCTAATATCGGATAATATTAATAAAGAAAATTGAAATAGAAAATGAATGCGTGGCCGGCCGCCTTACGGCGGCCGGTATAAAATAAACTAACCCAAACCTAATTCATTATATTAGTTACTAGGTAGAATAGTTAGGTTTGGGTTAGGTCTGGGTTAACTTTTTTTATACTACGGCTACTCGAATCGAGTTTTTAAGCACATCCGTTATACGCATCCATTGCCGGTCGCCTCGAAGTATCTATAGAAACAATAAACAATCGGCGATTCAACGCTTACACACACGCTGCTACAGTCACGTACGTATAGACACAATGAATTGTAGTAGCAGCGGTCTTTTTGACGAAAAATCTCGAAAACTAAGCCCGAGCGGCGGTAACATGTATAAAGAAAAAATCTTCATAACAGTGACCTTGACAACATATTTCAAGGACATCGAAATCTGTGAGGAATTGCTAAAGTAAATAATTACCAAAAATTCCACCAACATATCTGGAGGCATTGGACACGTGATTATCTCACGCACCTCCAGAATCGTTATAAGTGGCATACAGCCCAAAAAACATTAAAACTAAACGACTTAGTTTTAGTGCAAAACCCTCTCCTCCCCCCGAATCAATGGAAAATGGGACGAGTAGAGGAGGTATTCACCGGCAGGGATGGAAATGCACGTGTTGTTAAAAAACGCACGGCAAAATTCATTTTTATGCGGCCTATTAAGCGATTGTGTAAGCTGCTTGTGGAAGAAACCGACTCAGCGACGGTTAGCGACGCCGACGAGGTCACATAAAAATTACAACATCCAACGGCCGAAAGTGAACGAAAGGTGAGAAACGATCATTTCTAGACATAAACGGTGTTGATTCTCACCTGACCGTTGTCACCAAAGGTTTAAACGGATTAGTGGGGGTTACGAATCCACCAATCTGAGTTGGATTATTGGTAAGGCACACCGAGTAATCCGAGCGCCTTCGATTCATAACGGAATACGCGGAGCCGAAAATCGCTCAGTTGAATTTAAGCAACGATGAGCGATACAACTTCAAAGGGCCTAGCCGGGTAAGCATGGGGAGGCGGCCCCCACCACCAATACTACTTGTTTAAATATCGCGTTAATTCGACGTATTTTCGAGTAAAATAAAATTCGTCACCCGGTATTATTTTTTCGGCGTACGTAAGACCAGAGGTACCTCGGTCGTCGTGTCCGCTACGCGAAAACAGTACGGGATAGAAAAACAGCCGCTCTCGGGTTTTTTCGAGACCTCACGCGATCGACCACGTAACGCTCAATTTCGAAACGAAAGTTTCGACGCGCATGTCTAGAGAAGGTACGACAATTTTGTATTAGACAAAGACGGACTCAAAAAACGTTCACAGCGCCGCTCTACGGAGGTTTCACCCTTCGAGCGAACATTTTGACTGTCCGTGCTCGTCCGTGACTCTTAATCTGGAACCGGCAAGGAGCACATGGGCATACGACCCCGCTTCTCGGACATTCCATTGTTCTCGAATAGTTACGAGTCACTCGAACTGTTCGAATAAATTCTAAACGTGGAATAGGAAGGACTCCATACGAGAACGGATTGTAAAAACAATCCTTTACCGTGACTCCTTCCGTAACCCGTTTACAATTTAAATTAAAAAATCGCAAACGAGGAAAGGAATCGAATACGAGGATGGATTGAGAATCAATCCCTTCCCGTGATTCCTTTCGTAACTCGTTATAATTCGATAACGAGTTCTGGTCAAAACCCGACCTGATCAAAGCGACTGGAAGATTTCGTGAATTGTAATCCGGAATTTCCATTCAGCGGTGGCTATAGTCCACGTCAGTCTGAAATCAGACACGTATCGCTGCAATCAGAGGTCGTGTCCGAGGTTTCGAATTTGAATCCCGAACCTCTCTCGACTGTCGAACGGTTCAAACCCACCCTTAGGGGCCTTCGTGGCGTGTATACCCTGGGTGGCCTTGCCGTCCTCCAGTCGGTGTTCGGGACAATCTTTGAGTTCCAGCATCCGGCGACCAGCTAGAGCGCAGTTCACTCATCGCCAGTGTGTACGGACACTGTGCGTAGAACCGCTCAGTATAGCGCCGTGGTGTACGCACTATAATTATCAATCGCTGCATGCGCTGTAAAGGTGCTACACTACACAGTGTCCGTACGCATTACGAGGACGGTAGACGACCGAGGAGTAGCCAAATAGTTGGAGCCTTACAACCTCCCTCTGTTAACCTCTCCTGCGACAGTCGAAATTAGCAGTCGGGAAAAATCGAGATTGTTTCTCGTCTTCCAAATCTGCAATCAAACGTTTCCTGGTTTAAAGGGAACGTTCACACATACAGTCCGCTAGCTTAGTTGCGTAACGCGGCGGCCGAGTTCCCCGCTCTTGAGTGCGACAAGCACAACCAAGAGCGCGTGAACCTTAGAACGAGACGGACAACGTGACTCACGTTACTCGGTATTTACGCATAGTCTCGTCTCTTTTGTTTCAGGATAGAGTGACGCTAACCGCCAAAGGAGACGGCCCATCGGCGGGGCTTTTTTCTGGCCAGACGCCGGCCAGACGTCCAGGCACCTAAGATTAGGAGTCTGTGTTTGTGTTTGTCCTGAAAAATTGAAAATAAACGGTTTCGTCGCATCATCGACGAAGCGAAAATAAATTCAACGTGCAATTACTACTTTTCCAACGTCCTTTCCCTCGCGATTCGGACCTCCGTTAGACGAGGCGTTCAATTAAAATATTTGAACCCTCCCTATTCTAACACTACTATTTATGTATTCCAAATATTACTGATTAGCTAGAAGTCAACTGTGTAAAGTTCCAGGTCCCTAACCCTCCTCCTAAGGGAGATATGGGGATAACAACCCTGAGCATTAACACTTTTTTTCTTGGAAACGGGCTATGATATTTGGACAAATTCAAATGAAAATAATAGATATTTATTAGCTCTCCTACATATATTTTTTTCAAAATTGTAAGTTAATTACAAGGGGTGGAAAAAAATTAATTTAATTTTTGAGGGTGGTGTTTATGAACAACCCCTTGAGTGACAATCACCAAAAAAATTAAGAATAATGCTCTATCATCGAATTATTTTATATTAAATTTTCAGTACTGTCAAATGGGTGGAACATGGTCAAATAATTTAAAAAGCATTTTAGTGTTATGAGGAAGAAGTCTTTATTCAATTTTCGTCACTATTTTCCTCAATAACTGGTATTGTTTGTGTCGATTCGAATATGTTTGTTAATATTTCCGATGGTTTGATAATTTTTGACTTGTACCGCGCATGCGACAAGTAATAAATAATTGCGGCTACGTGGGAACAGCAGCCTACTGTTCTGTTGCCATTCGCACAATCGCATGTATATCGTGTTATTGCCGTGTAGCTAATGGAATTTGGCACGTATTCTATATAACACTTATACTTTTTTCTATTAATGTGCCGTAAGCGCACCTTTATCCTAATAATGGTTTCATTTTTCATCAAATACTCAACGTTTAAAGAATTTTCATTATTTAGCAGTTCTGCAAGATAACACACTGCTTGCGAAAACTGGTACGTGCCTGTAAATAGTATTCAACAGTTTAGTATTTATTACTCATTAATTTCGCAAGATAGCATACTGTTTGTAACAATTAGTACGTACCTGTAAATAATATCTGTAGGTCTTTTTCAGATAATTGTGGGAAATCCATAATAGAGCTAGCAGCCATTGATATGAAAGGTTTTTTGCGTCGACTTAATTTTTCTGTTTCTATCAGCTGTTGCAAGGTGTTATTTTCAATCCGACGCATTTTCATATGGTCAATGATTAAATCTGTAATCTCTGGATTTGATTCAAATCTTTTTCCAAACATATTATGCAAGAAAGAAGCTATCCGGCATATTGATCTTAAACTTGGTAGGAGTTTGTTGTCCATTTTGTGGCGCAATAAGCGGTACTTTTGGGCAATGGCACCATGCACTGCTTCGACCACCCACCTTATTTTAGTAACGAATCGTGACTCATTGGCCTCTTCAGTCGTTAATTGTAGTCGGTTACCTTTACACGCCGGCATCAAGACATTATAACCTTGTCCTTTCAAATATTTTGCTACGTCTCGAAAGCCACGATCGACAATGCAAAAGTCACCCGGTCGCAAAAGTGTCTTCAATCCGGTTGGATCTTCTAATAATATTTTCAATATTGTAGCGTCATTCATATTTCCGTTAAACGGGCCTGCTGTATCGATAATGTAGCCATTTGTTGTGCAAATAGTGAACGGTTTGCACAAAGACGTCTTTTTTTGGCCGGAGTAAGATTTTTTTTGGTATTCATTATTCTTACTTTTTTCGTGCCGGACATATGTTCCGTCAAATATTACAGCTAGTGCTGATTGTTCCAAATTAAAAAGTTTTCTTGCAACATAGGCGATTTCATTCATTAGTTCATCCCTCGTTTTTGAATGAATACCAAAACGACTTGGTATAATATCTTTTTCAAATGCAGTAATTATTTAATGAAAGTATTCCGATACTAGCAGTTCACGTTCTAAAACAAACGTACTTTGGATTACAGCATTAGAGGCACCGCTTCTTAATTTAAATAAAAATATAATTAGGGCCTGCAGCACAGTTCGCGATTCACTATTACGCATGCTAATTAACATATCTCCTAGTTTCTTAATGTTTTCCCAGTTAAATCCAGTAAATGTTAATAATTGCTCTTCATTCAAAGAGAAGTCTGCTATTTTATGAAATAGCGACGAGTCAACATTTATCGATAGTTGCTCCAAAAATAAGGAAACATCTGATATTTTTATTAAACTAGATGCGGAATGAATGCGTAGCAACTGCAGATCATCGATGTAAAATTGGTTTCTAATTATATGCGTGGAACAGCACCGATTACCTTTCGGTATATAAATTCTTCGTTGGGTAAATGCTTGAAGGCGTGCATTTAACGGTATCACAACAAAAGTTTAGTACATGCCTGACACAAAATACAATTAGGAAATCGTTGTTGGCCCGCAAACAAAATTGTTTGCTCAGCGCATAGATAGAAAGCGAATTATCACAGCTGAAGAACAGGCTTCTACGTCATTTCAACAACGAAAATTGACCAAGAAAGAATACTCAAGTACCCTCAATGAGTTTTATGAAGAAACCGAAGGATTCATGTACAGACCTGGAATTGCCGATTAAAGGTAAATGCTTTTTTAATTCAATTTTTCATCATGTAAAACTTCAAACACGTTTTTCTCAAAGCATCATTTTTTAAACTTGTGGGATAAATATCTCAAAAAATAATTCATCAATTTGAGTGAAACTTTTCTTATATTATAGAGAAGACTCTTGAGCCGGCAGTGAACCTCTAATATCTTGAGTTTTTTAAAATTTAGTAACTTTTAAAGAATGTAGAATTGTGAAAAAAATTTTTTCCACTTTTAAAGGTTCACTGCTTCGGAAATTTCATGCAGTTTAAGAATACGTACGACTTTTTTGTTTTGATTTACACTCGAGAAGCTAGAACGCCCGTATTGCAACAAAAATTTCTCGAGAATTACGACCAAATATGGCTTACTCTCTTTGAATGTTTACATAAAATAAAAAATTTTATAATTTTTTACATCTATAAAGGATGCATAATAAAATGGCAAAACCACAGATTAGTTTGTTTAGTTTGTCTTAGTTTGTCTTGTTTAGCTTGTTACAAAAGAAATCTTAAAGAATTACCTTTTTCAAGCATTCTAGACTGGAACTTCCTTTTTAAAAAGTGACGCCAAAATCGGATTCTTCGGGTCAAAAAACATCTAATATTAACCCACTTGTAATAAATAATGTATAACTAATAAAGATATGAATTTTGTCCACGTTTTCAGGAAAATGAACCACTGTGCGACGCGTAACTTTAAGTAAAAATTGTCATCGAAGTTAGTTCGTTCCGATAGCATACTTTTGCAACGTAGAGGAAACGCGCCTTTCGACTGCTGACTTAATGTAGACTTTATCTAGTGATAAAATGGAATCGCAATCATCTACCTCGGCCACAGCAGTGAACGAAAAATACAAAATTATTTGTGCAGACGCTGTGGAGTTTGCAGTACGTTCATTGCGGTCAAAAGCTTTGATTGCTGAAAAAGCATCAGGCACCATAACAAGTGCTGCAATTGTAATTAGGAATGAGTTTCTCAGACGCATCGAAGATGCCATAGAAGGCATGGTACTCTGTGAGAAGGAGGCAGTAATCCACTGTGAAGAAGAGGATGACAAAGCAGACTATCAATTCGTGGAGGAAACTGAACCTCACGAAGAAGTATCCAACGAGGGAAGCAATACATCTGGCACTGACGATGAATCTACGTACAGCCCACCTGCAAAGAAGGAAAAAACAGAAATTACTTCGTGGGATACGAAAGTAAAAGCAGTAACCGCTGCAAAGCTTCATCCTACATGGACTTGGAAATCAATTCAGAGGAGTGTGACAAGGCAGCTGTGTTCTACTAGCCAATTGTTAAAATGGAAATAGGCAGTTGAAGAAAATAGTTGCACATACGGAAAATATCATGTAATTACACAGTGGACAATGGACAGATTTATAGACGCTCGCCAAATGAAGAAGCAAGTGACAACTCGAATGTTGCAATTATGGGCTTTACAACTGCATATCAATTCAGATCATATGCTTTTAAGTTCGTGGCTTCAACATCGTGGGTGAAGAAATTGAAATGAGAACAAAAAATAAGACAACGAAAAATAACGCGTTTTATATAGAAAAAGATACGCTAACGGTGGAAGAAATAACGAAATCAGCACAATTCTTCCAAAAGCAAATTCAGAATTTCCACGATTGATAAAGATTATATTATTAATACTGATCAAACTGGATGCAAATACAAAATCCAACCCAAGAGGACGTATTCAAGGTGAGAAGACCAATGAAGTTGCTGTGGGGAGTTTATATGAAATATCGGGTGACTGCAGATGTACAAAAGCAACAAGAGGAATTAGGCAATGTATATTACTTGCACAAAATCTGGAAAATTGTAATTTGATTCCTACCAATCATTTTTTAAAACTGTGTTAAAATCATACGTAAAAACAAACAAATTCCTATTAATCATCGATTCGTGGGGTGGACAAACAAATCCAACTCTATACAATTGCACCTTCTATAATGCGGAAGAAGAAAATATGACTACCTACATGTTAAAAGTGATACAACCAAAATGTACACCCATTTGTCAACCGTGTGACGTGTATCTTTTTAGGCAGGTTAAGAACTTCCTCTCAAAACTCCAAAACGCTCCAACACTGATCCGCGAAAACAGAGAATTAACCAATAGACCGGATATAATAGAATTACATTCCATAATCCATATTTCAATTAGAGCCATTTTAAAAAAAAATGTTTGGTTATAAACATCTAGTATTCTACAGATTACGTTTGGACATCAGCTCCAAGAAAAGGTATAACCCAATAACCGGGTAAAATTAGCCCTTGAACCAAATTTGATATACGATGGATCCATCGATACAGCATTAGAATCAAACATTCTGCCCCAAGTTTCAACCTTCTATCCTGTTCGGAAGGGTAACTAGAGAAAATACGGATTATTGTATTTGTGCCCATTTTCAGTATTTTACCACGTAAGAAAATTACGTAAAAAATCTGGTGCATTGTGGTTATCGAGATACGTGTTCAAGAATTTTTCTCGATTTTTCAATTCCAACTTTTAGGCGTGAAAAATTAAAAACACAAAAACGCAGAAAAATACGGATTTGGTATTGAAGCATTCGAAATCTAAAAAAGATGAGTAGAGCCAAGTATTCGGAGAAACTCCTTGAGGAAAAACTTACCTATGCCACACAATTATGGCGAGATACCCGAGCCCTGTACATGAGCGTGCGGAGGATGATCCCCGCCGCGAAAAAACAAGCTTACGCGCTGTTTAAGCCGGGCTACCTCCTCAATGCGGAAAACAAATTCCAGGAATTCCAGAATTACGTTACCACTGAGACAGACCGAATAATCGCTGAGTCTAAACCAGCGGCACCGGAAGTTCAACAAAGCAGCATGCCGATCGAGCTCCCGAAACAACGATTGCCCAAATTCGGAGGCGATCCTCGAGAATGGGAACATTTCGAGGATCTATTCACCTCCGTGGTAATTAATAATGCATCGCTATCATCTGAATGCATGTTTAGAGGGGCCGGCCTTCGCAACGCTTGAGATAGTCGGACGAAATTTTCCGAAAGCTTGGAAAAAGTTGAAGGATAAATGCGGCCTTCCACGCCTGGTAACAGGAAAGCTGTTGGGCAGACTTCTGTTTATGAAGCCGGTCGATATAAACGATCTGGCCAGTATGCAGCAGATAACTGTGGATTGCACAGAAACTCTCGGTGCCTTCTAAAAAAGAGGCACCCCCGAGCAGCTTCGAATGGCTGCTCGCTTACTGGGCGAAACAGCATTTTACCCCGAAATTGGAGTTGGAATGGCCAGCCTCTCGACCGAGTACCCTACGTTTGAAGACGTAAGGAAGTTCATCGATCATCACGCGCAAGCCCTGCTTTCGATGAACGAAGACCGGTGAGAGGCAGCCCTCGCGCCCGAAACGAAAACTCGAGCGTCGAAGCCTAATGATGCTCGACAAAAGAGCGTCGCTTCAAAAGCCCTGATGAGCCATAACGTCGTTGTGGATACCAACCTGGTTCAAAAACCAAAAGGATCGAGTTCGGAGATCGACGGGCGAGTCAGGCAGGCGCGAAAGGATGTGTGCGGATTTTGTGCTGGGCCACACCATTTGCTGCAATGCAATAATTTCAAAGTGTTGCCACTGGCACTGCCAGAGTCCCCAGGTGTGCCATAAGTGCACTGGGAGGCACCATACCCTACTGCACTACGAGTACACGCGGGAAGAAATATGTGCGAGGCCGTTAGCCCAAAACGCACACGGCAGACAAGAAAGCCGTTTAAATGACCAGCAACGGCGACCGGCCAAATCGAAGCCAAGAGGAAAAATTTCGGCTTCGAATGCTAATATGAAACATGCCTCGACTTCACACTGTACCGCGCTCGGTACAGGCGCACCGAGGCCTGCGGTGTTAGCTACGGCACGGGGGCGCGTCTTTGGTAAGAATGGTGCGACACGAATCGCTTGCGCACTGTTAGACCAAGGTTCGGAGACGTCATTCGTCTCCGCGGGTTTAGCTAACGACATTAACCTAAAGCGGGTACGATCCCCAGCCACGGTATCGGGCTTGAGGGGCGGTCAAACGCAAAACATAAAATATAGCGTTAATTTAAACCTCGGTCCGCAAAACGAAGCAGTCTTCCGAAAAACCGTCAGACGGGACGCAACCGGTAGGTTCATAGTCCGATTGCCCTTTATCACCCGAGACCGGATGAAGCGTTAGGGCGCTCGCTCCACATAGCGTTGTCCGCTCTAACAAGACTGCGGCGTAAACTCGACACAGATTCGACCCTCGACAGAGAATACTCTGAGTTCCTTGCAGAGTACGAATCCTTAGGTCACATGACTCAGATTGAGCCGATTGAGCCGATCGACCAAGAACGCTTGTACATTCCGCATCGAGCGGTCATTCGCACCGAAAGTGCAACCACCAAACTGCGGGTTGTATTCAATGCAACCAGCAGAACAGTCAGAGGGCGCTCCCTTAACGACGTCCTACACGTAAGACAAAAACTACAAAACGATATTACCTCTGTTTTAACGAGATGGCGTCTGTATGAATATGGCTTGGTGGTCGACATCGAGAAAATGTTTCGACAAATTCTCGTCGCCCCACAGGACCGTCGTTTTCAATGCATCGTCTGGCGCGCGTCAAAAAACGAACAGCTGACCGCGTTCGAACTAAATACCGTAACATACGGTACGGCGTGTGCCTCATATTTGTCGATACGTACCCTTCTCGAATTGAAGGAACAGGATGGAGAGAGGTACCCTCTCGCCGCTCCGATTCTCGAGAAGGATATATACGTCGACGATGTATTTATGGGAGCGCCCGACAAACCCCTGCTCGAGAAAATTCGCAAGCAAGTCTGTGACCTTCAAATTGAGAAAGTGGGCTGGAAATTCGGCACAATTATTGCGGAATATCCCCCAAAGCGCTCACTCCCACGCCGTAGACCTCACACTGTTCGATGATTCCGAACTAAAAGTGTTTGGTCTGCGTTGGATCCCTTCCGGAGACTACTTCTATTTCAATCTGCAACGGTTTCAACCGTTTGCGTTACCGATGACAAAAAGAATTTTGTTTTCGGAGACTGCGAAGCTCTTCGATCCACTCGGCTGGTTATCACCAGTCGTAATTCGTGCAAAAATTTTCATGCAGTCCCAATGGCTGGAGAAAATCCAGTGGGACGATCAAATTTCCGCGGATACGCTGAAGACGTGGGACACGTTCTGCGTGGATTGGAGCAGTCTCAAGGAATTGAAATTCCCTAGATGGATCCGTTACGGAGCCGACGCAGTCTCTATGGAACTACACGGATTCTGCGAAGCGTCGCTCGCAGCCTTCTCGGCCGTCACATATTTACACGTGACGACGAAAACCAATGACGTTTTCACGACATTAATAATGGCAAAGACGCGGGTAGCTCCGATAAAAACACAGTCCATCCCCGTCCTGGAATTGAACGGGGCTGTACTTCTCTCCGAGCTCGTAGTGCACGTAAAACGGTCCCTCCCTATAGAAATGGACCGCATAATCTGCTGGACAGATTCTACGATTGCACTCGCTTGGTTGAGAAAGCATGCGTCGACATGGAAGGTTGTGATAGCCAACCACGTGTCAAAAATCCAGACCCTGCTCCCGAAAGCTGAATGGCGACACGTTCCCACACGCTTCAACCCCGCAGATTTAAATTTGCGAGGTGTAGAAGCTGCGGAACTCATTCAGTTGGAGTTGTGGATCTCTGGACCGAAATGGCTTCGACAAGCAGAAGAAAATTGGCCGAAAGCGCCGGCCTCTCTCGAGACCGAGGAGGGTAAACGCGCATCGCATACCCTCGTGGCAACTCCACAAAAGGAATGGGATTTTGTATTCCGATTTTCCAAATGGAGTAAGCTGTTACGAGTCACCGCCTACTGCCTCCGGCTCCGGAGGCCGTCGGTTGGAGAACAAAGCCACCTGAACATTCTTTCATTCACGCGGGAAACATTTCCTCAAAAATAGCTTTCTTTACCGCATGAGTCATAAACCGCGTTGACCATTATCTTGCAAACCGATAAAAGAACAAACACTTAGCGATAACTATAAAATATGTAAAAAGTTGTCTGGAAATATTTCGCTGTGCACGATCAAAGGGCTCTGTAGCGTAGCGTGTAGCATGGTAGCGATAGACGCGACCATGAGTAATGCCACTGACGGCTTTAAACAATAATAATATGAAAAGTGGTCTGAAGGGGGAAGTGATTTTATATGAACATTTAGGGAAAGATGTGCTGAAAACATTCCATTTAATTAAAATACATGATATTTTAAGATTAAGATATTTGTTATGAATTGTAAAGAATTTTGCAAATTTATTCATTTCATTCAGCATTACTTTTTAAACATATTATGTACAGCAATTATTAACGAAAGCATTGTTTTTCACTGCGAAGAAATACTCTTGATTTAAAAGAAAAAAACGAAATGAAAATATTATACGGAACTGTTAAAACATTTCAATGAGGAAAAGCAATTTCTTACGGTGAAAATGGTAGTTTTAAAACGTTCAACTTTAAAGACTTGTACAAATTATAATTTTCATTAAATTTCACAAACATTTCTATTTTTGAGGCTGCTGGACATTCAGAAAACAATTCTAATTCATTGAATTTCGATATAAAAAGGAATTTATTTTTCGACAAAATGTCGCTAAATACTTCAATCCGGACCACTGTGTGGCACGGCGGTTGATGATAGAAGACCTCTGCCTGGAAGAAATATCTAGCGGTACATACTATTGCAAATGGGTGGATAAATGAAAAGTCTTTGTTTTGTAACGAACTAGAAAGTTCCTTTTACGACTAGAAAGGATGTCCTATCGCTATGAAAACTGCACGTGAAGAAAATGTGTCGTCCACTTGAAAAAGAAACTTCAGGCCTGCACCGTGTTTATTACTTTGTCCTTCGGTGACAAACAGCAAAGGCCCTTAGACTCGTTGAACCCGTTAAGGTTTTTTTATGCAGGCAGACAGTGTTTCTCAATCATTGATTCGTTTTTGCTCATTTATTATTTACAGTAAATCTAACACATACTCTCCCACGAAGCACGTATATAAATGAAGAAGACTTTCACGGCAATATTTTATTTTAATCGACATGCAACCCCACTCTAAAATCTTTCGAAATAATGTTTCCAACAAAACTTGATTACTATGCATTCATTTAAAAATTCTGTTATACAAAATAAAGTAACATTTATTTTCGTGAATAATGTAAGGTACGAAATTGTAGACAATAAGGAACGTATTTCTTATATAAAAATTGAAATATTAATTCGTGTAGATTTCTACAATTGTATAGTACGATGTATTTCGAAGCAATTCCGAATGTAGTAAAATCTGCATATATGTAAGTAAAATAAGGACTCAAAAATTTCATGCCAGTGATGAGGTATTTATTGCAAACGTGTATCGAATCGTATGAAACATAGATTCGAAGCTTCAAATTATTGAAAATGTTCGCTGTTTCGAACCTGGTGAACACTATTCGATTGTTTCGAAACTCACGATGCCAGAGATTACAGAGTTAGGAAAGTATTGACAGAGCATAAAGTTTGGAAACTATTGACCGCTTCGAACCTCTGCTTTGATCATATTCGAGGCTCCAGCCGGATTTGAAACATTTGAAACCCTGGAAAGTATTGTCCGACTCCAACCTCGCAAAAGCATTGGCCATTCAAAATTTGATCGATTCTGAGATCCATATGGACTCGATAACTTTGTGTAGTAAGTGCTTGACGATTATTAAATATAAAATGTGTTTTAAACTTTTGTAGTACTACAGGAAATCCCAAAAATTCGGTTTGTTGTATAATGACACATATAAGTACAACCCGCGATAAAGAGAAGAAACTTGTACATAATAAATTAGAATGCAAATAATGTAGCCGTTACTGATGCAGTAAGTGTTTGATATACCATCTTCAAACGAACAGGAACGTAATTCTTGCAAATCAGTACATTTGCAACTGAGGTAGCTTGAAAAGTAATTAAAATCGGGTGTATGTCTTGAAGAAAATAAAATACAGATGACCAGCCACGAGACAGATAGTACACGAGAGAGAGAGAGAGAGAGAGAGAGAGAGAGAGAGAGAGAGAGAGAGAGAGAGGGCCATAACCGAGAGGCCGAAACATATCGATGACACAATACTCATTCAACAATGCAACTTTTTCATTCATTCATTTTTCCACATATAACTTTTATCAACCTATTTCTTAGACTTCTCTGATTGAAACTACACCAAGCACGATACATATATATACAGGGAGTCTCAGCCGATTTTGAAATCTTGATTTCCTCGGTATTCTGGCATGTTTTTTTAAATGTTTTTATAAATGTTTTTGTAAATGTGACAAAATATCAGCCGATACATTAAATAATGTAGGCCAGTCCTTACTAAGAACTAAGCAATCGTATGATATTTTGAAGTACTTTTTTGTGCCATTGCAATAATAACTTTTTTGAAACATGCATTCGTCAAAAATTGCGGTGGAATGAGTTCATCCTCCGCAATCAGTAAGAAATGAAAATATCCCTTCATGTTAATATTAATATAATTATAAGTACTGCAGAAACTACAAAATACCGAGACCATTGTCGATTCTGAGGTGCGACAAAACAGGCATCCACTAGCTGCGGCCGCAGCAATCAAGCACGTTGACGTTTTGTATACATCTTCTCCCTCCTCTCGAAGGACAGATTTCTGCAATGCTCTTTATCTCAGCATGTGTTACTAGTGAAACGAAAACGCTAGGCGATCACTTTTTGAGCGTTCGCACTACAGTACAGACGCGCAAAGCAGTCCGGCTTATTTTTACTGTAAACCGGATTGTTTCTAATCTTGTAATTTTTGAATTCCGCGTTTGTGGTTAGTGTAGTTCAATGGGTGATCAAACAGTTAGTGAGAACAAGAGTAAGCAGGATGGAGATAAAACCGAGAAACGCTGTTCAATTTCCAATAAGAGAAAACGGCTTGTGTTATCGGCACATCGCTTCTCAAATAGTAAAAAGCGTCGAGAAAGGTAAGTTACGCTTAGTTAGATACATAAATAAGTAACAAATGGTAGGATAAAGTTTCAATTTTTCGATTTGGATGAAACTTTACATAAATATTTATTAGTCTGAAATACTAAATTCTCGGCTGCGATTCCAGTATCCGTTTGTGTACGTGACACTGCGGAAGGTTAAGCGTTCGTCAGGTTCGTTGAACGTTCGGACGATTTAAAACCGCGGCCGTTTACGTGTTTTTGTACGCAGACCTCACGCCAAGATTCGCTTCGCACCGGTTTAAACGGTATCGTGACGTCAGCGTCGAGAGAGAGAACCGTATGATATATTGAAAAGAGATCGACAGCTGAATTCGGCAGCGCCGCGTCGCGACGACAAGGCGCGACCGAGTCTTCGTCTGTCGATCCGCGACGATATTCGTAATTATTCACGAGCTGACTGCGAACGGGAGCGGATCCCTGAAGATCTCGCTCCTCAAGTACGGACTCGCACAATTACTGTTTGGACTTGTTTTTAAAGGATTCTCACCGTTGCTGCGGTTAGAGTTTTCCTATAACAATCTACCTGCGACAAAAGGGAGGTCGTAATACATGCTGCGCGTGGCACGACCGCCTTCGCTAGGAAGGATTGTACGTTGCTGTCGTTGCCGCAACCGCGACGTAAGGGACTCAAGGTGCACCCACCCAGAATCTATCTTTAAAGCTATCCATCTTTAAAGCTATACGGCTTTGGAGCCTCCCAAAGGTCATACCGTTGAATCGGTACCGCCTCGTGGAGTGCTCTTCGTGCAAAGGTCATTGAAAACCCCTCTCCAGAAACCCGTCGGTGTACGAGTCGACCGTACACCCTCCGGAGGAGTTCGGGTTCAAGGTCGCCTCACCTTCCGTCACGCCGCCTACCGCATACGGTCCCCGTGCAACACGGTCACCGGGTAGGCTTTATAGTGCGGTTGGACCCGCGAGGAATTTTTTGCAAAGGACACTTTACTGTCACGGTCCCCGGTAGAAACGGTCGTCGTGCAGTAATTTTACAGTGTCGCAGGAAATCACCTCGCACGACGTTTCTACGTCACCCGCACGGAGAACGTGTTCACGGGATCCACCCACTTGGAGCTTTACGACGTCCATTTGGTGACCCGTCCGTGGCAAAATCGCCCCCGATAGGTACCACTGAATTCTATTTTGTTCAGGGTAAAAGTCTCGCTGATAATTTCAATAAATAATTATCAGCGAACAAGTACAAATTTACAGTCCACTGATCCACGTTAAACGACAGCTGATCTCCCCCTCCCAGCGCACCGATAGTCGTTAGGAGACACTATGACTCGCATAGAGCCTATTGACGAGACCAGACTCTATATTCCACACCGAGCGGTCATACGCACCGAGAGTGCAACGACTAAATTAAGAGTCGTATTTAAGGCGACAAACCGAAGTGCCGGCGGTCGTTCCTTAAATGACATCCTACACGTAGGTCCAAAATTGCAGAACGACATCACGTCAGTTTTGACCCGATGGCGTCTGTATGAATACGTCTTGGTGGCCGATATAGAAAAAATGTTCCGACAGATTCTCGTCGCCCCACAAGATCGTCGTTATCAGTGTATTCTATGGCGTACACCCGAAAACGAACAGCTAAGTGCGTTCGAATTAAATACCGTAACTTATGGTACGGCGTGTGCACCATACTTGTCGATGCGAACCCTTCTTGAGTTGAAAAACCAGGACAGGCACAGATACCCCCTTGCCGCCCCGATATTCGAGCAGGACATTTACGTAGACGACGTTTTTATGCGAGTACCCGATACGTCCTTGTTGGAGAAAATTCGTAACCAAGTTTGCGAGCTCCTACAAACAAGGGTTTAAGCTACGAAAATGGGTAGGAAATTCACCATTATTATTACGAAATATCCCCCAAAGCTCTCACTCCCACGCCGTCGACCTTACCTTGTTCGATGACAGCGAATTAAAGGTATTAGGTTTACGCTGGATACCGTCCGGCGATTACTTTTATTTCAATCTGCAACGGTTTCAGCCGTCTGCCTTGCCGATGACAAAACGAAATTTGTTTTCGGAGATTGCTAAGTTGTTCGATCCGCTCGGCTGGTTATCGCCAGTCGCGATTCGCGCAAAGATTTTGATGCAATCCCAATGGCTGGAGAAAATCCAGTGGGATGATCAAATCTCAGCGAATACGCTCAATACGTGGAATACGTTTTGCGTGGATTGGAGCAGCTTAAATAAGTTAAAAATCCCCAGATGGATTAATTATGGAGCCGACACAATTTCCGTGGAAATTCATGGATTTTGTGACGCTTCGCTTCCAGCCTACTCAGCGGTCACTTATTTACGAGTGACGGCAATGAGCAATGTCACCTCCTTGACATTGATAATGGCAAAAACGCGAGTGGCACCGATTAAAACGCAGTCAATTCCTGTATTGGGATTGAACGGCGCCGTGCTGCTCGCCGAACTCATTACGCACGTGGAAGAGTCACTTTCATTGAAGGTCGACCGAATAATCTGCAGGACAGATTCCACGATCGCATTGGCATGGTTGAGAAAGCACGCCTCCACATGGAAGGTTTTAATCGCCAAGCGTGTGTCAAAGGTCCAAACGTTACTTTCGAATGCTGAATGGAGGCACGTTCCCACCCGCTTCAATCCCGCAGATCTGAATTCGCGCGGAGTGGAAGCTGCGGAACTCCTTCAATCTAAGCTGTGAATTTCAGGACTGAATTGGCTAACGGAATCGAAAGATTGTTGGCCGAAAACGACTTCGTCCATCGAGACCGAAGAAGGGAAACGCAAAGTACACGTCCACGTAGCAATTTCGGGGAAAGAATGGGAATTTGTATTTCGATTCTCAACCTGGAATAAGCTACTTCGCGTAACGGCATACTGTTTCCGACTGAGGGTACCGATGCAAGGTGAGCGAAGGTCGCATGATGCGAATATCGTTGAGGCGTCTGAGATGCAGCTCGCAAGCGAAAGAATTGTCCGCTACATCCAGCGCACGCATTTTGTAAAGGTGTACCGGTGTTTGAAAAACCACCAAAAAATTCCAGCAAAATCAACGTTGAGAAGTCAGAACCCTTTTCTCGATGACAAAAATGTCTTGAGAGTCGGAGGCAGACTGGAAAATACAGCACTGTCATGGGAAACCAAGCACCGCATAATTTTGCCGAAACATCACGTGTCTACGATGATAATTCGGCAGTGCCACATTGAAACGTTGCACGGGGGATTGCAGTTAACCATGTATACTGTGAGACAAAGATTTTGGATTCTCGGTTGTTGAAATGCAGCGCGAACGGTAATCCACGGATGCATGCGATGCGTTAGATGGAGGGCAAAAACCTCCATGCAAATCATGCAGGATTTAATACCTGAGCGTTGCCGCGTGGCGAGAGCATTTTCGAACTGTGGAGTGGATTATGCGGGACCTTTTCGTGTCCGCGACTCCGCCGGTCGAGGAAAAATCGCCCACAAAGCGTACATAGCAGTTTTTGTCTCTTACGCGACATGGGCCATCCACATCGAACTCGTCCACGATTATACGACGAGTGCCTTTTCGGCAGCGTTAGATCGATTCATTGCACGAAGGGGAGTTCCGTCCTGTATTTTCAGTGACAATGGAACGAACTTTGTCGGGGCAGATCGAGAATTACGTGAAATTTTCGAAGCAGTGTACAACACGCCAGAAATGCGTAATAAATGCAGTCTGTTTAAATATCGCGTTAATTCGACAATCGAAAAACGTCGGTTAAACCATCGCGTGATCGAGAGAAAAACGGACCATTTCTTGTACGGTGTTGTTCCTTGTTTACGCGACATTCCAGAGGCTTCTCTGAGGCGTAATACGTTACGGGAACAATACCGCATAGAAAAACTCCGTATTTACATTCGATAACAGTTCCGCGATCGGCCCAGTAACGGTTCTAAGAGAACAGGTGTTACTACGCCGAAACGAAGAGAGGATTCAAAATTAATAAGAGACAGACAACTTAGACCAGACAGCGCCACGAGATGAAAATTTCCCCTCCCTCGTGGCCACGGTTAAGCAGGTATGTCTCAGGTGTACTCGCTATTTGGTTCTCGACGAGAGCGGACCTCATCGTCGACCTCGTCTGAAGTCGGAGACCGATTCTCGACAAGTTAGTTTTGTCTAACTTGTCGTAGAATCATGTGAACAAAGTTGCTCGGAATTGAGACTGCAGCGGATTTAAATAATCCTGCCCTTGAGTCGAAATATTCCGGCCATACGTTCGCATGCAGAAATCGGTCACCATGACGAACGAACCATTTTGGAAAGAAACAAAATCCAACTGATTTTCTTTCCACTTCCCTCAAAAAGCAACCGATGGCTGAAAAGTACCAAATTTACGCTTTTATAGTGATTGGTTACCGCCATCGGTGCTGAATAAACACGGATTGCTGTAATCAGTGGTCGTGTTCGAGAACCTAGAGAATTTCTTGATTCTCTGCTTGGCTATTGCACGGTTCAAAAACCCAATCTATAGGGCAACTTTGTTGCATACTCCCTGGGTTGGGTTCGTCGTTTTCCAGGGTCGAAACAAAAGTTTGGGATAACACCCGATAGGGGCCTTATTTGGCATTCTCCCTGGGTAAATATCTCGGCTGGTTTCGACCTGCTCGAGCGTGGGTTCCAGATCGTCAGTGGGTACGGACACTCGACGTAGAACTACGTTCAAAGGGCACCGTGGTGTTAGAACCTTAATAATCAGTCGCTTCTGCGCAGTTAAGGTTCTGCATCACACCGGTCCCGTACGGACCAGGGAACGGCGAGGGACCGCGGAGTTGACAACCTTTGGAGCCTTACAACCTCCACTTGTTGTCCTCTCCTGCAAAAACCAAGCCTGCAGCAGTGGGAAGATCGAGATTAGAATCTCGTCTTCCCCATCTGCAATTCAACGTTTCCAAAATCTGAAACGTTGAAATAATAATACAGTCCACTAACACAGTTGTGTATCGCTGTGTAAGAATCCCGCTCCTGTTTACCGTAAACGGAAGAAGGAGCGTGTGGATTAGAGCGAGTCAGACAACGCACCGAGCGTTGTCAGGTATTAACCGCCGGATTTCGGTATTTCTTTTTGATTACAGAAGACCGAGACGAGAGCCGTAGGGGCCAACGGCGGCGCAGGTTTTTTCCCCGAGCCATCAGCTCGGGGTTTTTTCCTGCAATTTTTTAAATAATAGATAAATTTAATTTCAATTTTTATTTTCCTTCATTTTTGTTTAAATAAACGGCCTGTGTCCGGTGGACCAGGCGAAGGAAATTTTTAAATGTACAATTCACTTTCCCACGTAATTCCAATCCCTCGAAATTCGGACACCCCGTTAAAGTGTGAGAGATCGGGTCAGGGGAGAAAACCCCCCATCAGACGGACTCGCACCTATTTTAACACAGTCAAAAAGGAATTAGATGGAAATTTAACCCACCGAGTGCACCGTACTTCGGTGGCATGCAAGAGGCCGGTGTGAAATCGGTGAAAGGGTATAGCCGAATAAGAGGGTCAAATGTGCCTCCAAACCGAATTGAACGAACGATGGGTCATTCGATAGCTTCTCCAAAAAAAACCCTGTGTGCAAATTTTTAACTTCAAATCTTGACCGTGGGGGTAGTAATGGGGTAAAAACGAAAATCATATTTTTGTACAATTTCTCTTGACCTATTGAGTAAAAAAATGTAAAAAAATTCAGAGACATTTCGTGTATCAGGGCACATATTTTGGGAGAGTTTTAGATTTTTTGATTGAAAAACCAGGTAGTAAAAAATAAAAAACCGCAAAAAATGCCGAAAAATGCCGATTTCGTATTGAAGGAGGTCCGGAACTATTTTTATACTTTTACAGTAAACAGGTATTGCTATTACTATTATTCTCAATTTTTTTCAGATTTTTCATTTTAGTGCGCCGCAGTGAAAAACAATAAAAACCGATTTTTTCCTCATTTTCTGCGCATTAGAGTAACTTACACGTTGAATTTTTATGCATTCTTCAATATATAAGTGTTTTGTAGACTGTTTAATGTTTCTACGCTAAGCAGAATTACATAACAATTAAAACAATGAAAATAAAGCCAACCGTTGAGCGCAACATATCCTAAAAAATCAACGATATTTCCAACGGCGTCGTTGGCGCATCGTTAGAGTGTCCGACTGTGGAACCGCTGGAAGTTTTTTTACCGTAGGTTGGAGTCTCTCTTTGGGACTTAGAATTTTTTTTTATTCGTTATTTTTTTTTTCAAATTCTAACTATATAACAATGGTTTATATTTATTTATAAATATTCTAAAGGTATTTTACAAATATTTCAATCTGAAATATGTATAAATATAATTTTGGGGCGCTTTTTGCGTCTTTATTTTTTTTGTTATCCACGATTATTGTTTAACATGTTTTACACTAAAATTAATGTGAAATGTTAGTTTTCAAATCTTTTACCTTTGACTATTGTGAATGGATCGGAGCAGAAGATTGTATATTAGCTTACTATTACTTCTTCTCGCTCTTCGATCAAGCAAATCGTTTACGCCAAATCTATTAACCCATTCTCTGCCAATGATACTTTTTTCTAATAAACGCATTTTTAAGTACCAGTTTGATCGTTTTATGCTTATTTCTGAAAGAAGTATCATTGCTCGATGGAATGTACGGGAAGGTGGTGGGCTCCTTCCATCAGGAAAGGCGAAGGATAGGTTAGAAGTGATTACATGGATCGGATGAGAGTAAGTGGCGGACATATGTGTTGGAAATAAAAAAATGTGTGGCTCAATCTTCGTCGCTGTCGACGTCAATTACGGGATTTACCTGTTCGATATTAAATATGTTACTGAGAATTTCCGCAGGACGTACAATTCGTGAAAGGTACCGAGCATGTGATAAGTAATAAATTATTGCTGCGACATGTGTACAGCAACCGACAGTACGGTTACATTCGCACATTCGCAACAATAGCGTTTAATCCCGGAGTAACCGATTCAATTTGGTACGTAATTAATGTAACATCTATATGTCTTACTATTGATGTGACGCGATTTCACTTCACATTTGATAATATTTTTTGTTTGCTTAAGTCAACGAACAGTTATATTGTTATCTTCATCCATAACTTCTGCTAAGTAAGATATGGCTTCTGATAGTTGATATGTTCCCGTAAATAGAATTTTTAAGTCCTGTTCTGTTAATTCCGGAAAATCAAGAACGTCGGAAGCTGAAAGTTGTTTGAAAAGAGATTTTCGCCTATTCCAGTGATTATTTTCTACTTGTACTGCTAACGTATTTTCTATACTATCTTCTGATGTTATTTTTGCTACTATTTCGTTAGAAAGCCCTACATCTGAATTCAAACGTTTTCCAAACGTATTATGGAGATAACCTGCTATTTTGCAATATGTACCGACTTTGAGGAGTAACTTATTGCTCAACTGGTGATGTAACAATTTATATTTTTGTCCTAGAATTCCGTGTATCGCTTCAACTACCCAGCGAACTTTTGTAACATGACGCGATTGATTTGATTCTGTTGTGGTGAGCTGGTTACGTTTTCCCTTCAAAGCCGGCATCAAAATTGTATAACCGCGTTTTTCTAAATCTAATTTTACGTCACGAAAACCTCTATCAACGATACAAATATCTCCTGATTTTAAAAGACCTGATAAACCAGTTGGAATCTTCAAAACAATCTTTAGAATCTCCGCGTCATTTTGGTTAGCGTAAAAGGGACCAAGTATATCGATTATATAACCATTTGTTGTGCAAATTGTAAAAGGTTTGCACAATGGTACCTTTTTTTGCCCGGAATATGATTTTCGCTGGTGTTCATTATTTGAACTTTTCTCATGTCGAATATATGTTCCATCAAAAATCAGTGCCAATTGGTTTGCTAAATTATATAATTGCTTAGCAATGAATGATGTTTCATTTTCAATCAAATTATTTCGAGAAATGGCCGCGAATCCGAAATGAACTGGTAGTATATCTTTTTCGAATGAATTTAAAACAGATGTACAAAAATCCGATATTTGTTGTTCACGTTCTATTCCAAGAATTGCAGCTATCATTTTATTTGAATTCCCGGTACGTAATTTCAGTAAAAAAACAACGATAGCTTGTGTAATAGTTCGCTGCTCAGAATTTCTCAAGGAGGTCATCATTTCGCGAAGTTGCAATAGATTTTCCCACGTTAAACCCGTAAATACTTTTAATTGCTCTTCAGAAAGCGTAAAATCACCTACTTTATCTTTAATATTGGAAGTATTGTTAACTGAAAGATATTCAAAATAAACGCGTAATTCCTTGGTCTCCATTATACTAGTATTAGAATGCACTCTTAAGTTGGAAATATCGTGGTGGAATAAACGGTTTTTAAATAAATGGTTAGAACAGCACCGATTTCCTTTAGGAACATATAATCTTCTCATGAGAAATACTTGACACCTAGTATCGGCTGGTACATTAATGATATGTTTTGAATATCCACAAACGAAGCAATATTTGTGTGTTGAAATGAGGAAGAGATGCCTAGAAAATGACATTTCCACAAATTGTGATTCGACTGGTTCAACGCTAGTGATATCCATAATATACGATGGATCCTGCACGGAAGAGACTGATGGAGTAAATGTGGAGAAAGATTCTTCTGAAGAAGATTGTTTAATGGATTCTTCAGGTGAAGATATCCTGATTGAAGATGATCCCGGTAAAGATATTGAATAGTTTGATACTTCAGCTGAAACAGCATGAAATGAAGATTCTACTGAAGAGATAGTTTCACGTGAAGATCTAACTGAAGGAAGGACGCTAAAGGTAGAAGGTACTTCTGAAAAAATAGTTTCAGTGGAAGAAAATATTCCACTTGCAGAACGAGATTTAAATGAAGAAAACGATTTGAGTACGGAAGGGGGTTTGACCGAAGAAAAGGTTTCAATTGCAGAAGAAACTTCTGTTGAAGTTTCTCCAAGCTGAAGAAATTCTTGAGAATTACTAACATTCGTACTTTTTACTATTTTATACATATAAATGCGACGCTTATTACACAATATATCACCTATACTCACTGCTCTTTTAAGAGTGGTTGAAAACAATACCGCTTCAGTTTCCGTCTTGATTTTCTTAATCTGACCAGCCAATTTACGAATTAATGAATAACAACGAATACACTTAACATGCAAGGTTTTCCTTCCAACAAATTGTACTTTATTACTAGACATATTGGAAAATGTAAAGGGAACGAATGCATGCGAACAAAATAATTTTAAGGAATAACTTATTAATAATAAAGTCACTGGCGTGAAAGAAAATGTTCATATGACGGAACTCCGTCATGTTTGATATTTCAACCAAGACTGACAATTTTCCACGCGTTTGCTTAAAAGAAGATTTTCCATGGAGAGATAATGGAAAGGATGAGGTGTGGGTAGGAATAGTGTGTTACTGGTTGCATTTCTGAATTTTAAAAAACCTGAGTTCCTATTGGCGGGTGAACAATTATCCTTTCCTTACTGGCTGTTTTAAAGATAATGGAAACACTTGTAGGACCACCCTCCACGATCATGCCAAGTAATTATGTATAAATCCCATCGCATACACTAGCCTGAACTGAGTAATAAAAAAATAAACCTATTGTGACTCTTTTACAAAGATTGAAAACTGCCACTATTATTGCCGATAGCAGTTATAAAGAACTAAAATCAGTGAAGCCATAAATAATAGATATACCTAAAATCCTCATTTGGGAATTTACAGTACTAAAGTTTACGGTACGAATACCCCTACACCGATATTTTTAAAAAACGGATGAAGATATTCAAACGTTACTGTGAATAAGTAATTGTCAGTACATGTTTCCAGTGCTTTGCTCCTCCGTACTCAATAGTCATTGACGTATCATAAATACATTGTGAAACCCGAACGCGACAATCACCCATTGACCTGAACGGTCTGGACCCTCACCGAACGAACCTTTATTTCCTTCGTAGCACAGGTAGGACAATTAATCAGTTTACCCCGTACTTTCCATCGAGCAATGATACTTCATTCAGAAATAAGCATGAAACGATCAAACTGGTACTTAAAAATGCGTTTATTAGAAAAAAGTATCATTGGCAGAGAATGGGTTAATAGATTTGGCGTAAACGATCTGCTTGATCGAAGAGCGAGAAGAAGTAATAGTAAGCTAATATACAATCTTCTGCTCCGATCCATTCACAATAGTCAAAGGTAAAAGATTTGAAAACTAACATTTCACATTAATTTTAGTGTAAAACATGTTAAACAATAATCGTGGTTAACAAAAAAAATAAAGACGCAAAAAGCGCTCCAAAATTATATTTATACATATTTCAGATTGAAATATTTGTAAAATACCTTTAGAATATTTATAAATAAATATAAACCATTGTTATATAGTTAGAATTTGAAAAAAAAAATAACGAATAAAAAAAAATTCTAAGTCCCAAAGAGAGACTCCAACCTACGGTAAAAAAACTTCCAGCGGTTCCACAGTCGGACACTCTAACGATGCGCCAACGACGCCGTTGGAAATATCGTTGATTTTTTAGGATATGTTGCGCTCAACGGTTGGCTTTATTTTCATTGTTTTAATTGTTATGTAATTCTGCTTAGCGTAGAAACATTAAACAGTCTACAAAACACTCATATATTGAAGAATGCACAAAAATTCAACGTGTAAGTTACTCTAATGCGCAGAAAATGAGGAAAAAATCGGTTTTTATTGTTTTTCACTGCGGCGCACTAAAATGAAAAATCTGAAAAAAATTGAGATTAATAGTAATAGCAATGCCTGTTTACTGTAAAAGTATAAAAACAGTTCCGGACCTCCTTCAATACGAAATCGGCATTTTTCGGCATTTTTTGCAGTTTTTTATTTTTTACTACCTGGTTTTTCAATCAAAAAATCTAAAACTCTCCCAAAATATGTGCCCTGAAACACGAAATGTCTCTGAATTTTTCTACATTTTTTTACTCAATAGGTCAAGAGAAATTGTTCAAAAACATGATTTTCGATTTTACCCCATTACTACCCCCACGGTAAAGATTTCAAGTTAAAAATTTGCACACAGGGTTTTTTTTTGGATAAGCTATCGAATGACCCATCATTCGTTCAATTCGGTTTGGGTGCACATTTGACCCCCTTATTCGGCTATACCCTTTATATAGCATCTTTAGAACTGGTCTCTCTATGGCATGAACTAGGCTAATTGCGATATATGCAATATGTTTTCTCTTATTAACAAAAAAGCAAGCGAATATAAGAAAATATTCAATATTTTTTCGTAAAATAGCTGCCATTTTTCGTTTTTTTGAGAAGATCCTAGTTCATGTCATAACCAAACTTATCTATATTAAGAATATCTTCGGTTTTTGGATTTCGGATAACTTGTTCGCAAGATATCACCTATGCAGTCAGGCGCCGTTCGTAAAAACTGTAGTTCGTTGATCAAGAAAAACAGCGTAATCAATGGATATTATGCGTTGCAAAAATTCGTAAATATAGTTAAATATATAATAAATATAGCCACAAAACCCGGAATTAATCGCTCTTTAATAGCACACAAAAAAGAAATCATTAAGAAACATGTATTTTTCTTACCTACAAAGTAGAATGGCTCCTTAACACGTTGACGCCGGCGCTGATATTCAGAGTTTTCTCTGAGAGGCGGCGCCCGAATTCACGTTCTGTTCTGTGGGGCGGCGCAGCCACAGATTACGCTGTTTCAGCGCGTTGAAAATCTTTCAACTTTGACCTCAATTTATAACAAAACTACGAAAGCTATACGATTCCTGTTGGATTCAGTGAATTCCGTAGACTTCAACTAATACATTGTATTGCTATAGTTTCCAAGATCAATTTGCATATACCTGCAAATGTTAAGTAAACCTGACGGGACAATATAAAATTCCGCGAAAAAATTATCGATTATCTGCTCAGTAAAATGGATCCCCACGAAGTACAATCTGAAACTGAACCAGTGCCCAAACAACGTACCCATTTTCTACGGTCGTTCGAAGAGCCCGCGAGAAAAACAAGACAACGATGTAAAGAATGTTATAAACGTATGTCTAAAATAAATGGTCAGCAGTATGCCGCGAATAAGGCGAAAAAAGTAAAAACATATTGTAACCAATGTAAGGGCCAACCGGCACTCTGCCCACCATGTTTTGATAAATTGCATAAAAACATGAAATAATTATGTTATGTTTATAATATTGAATTGTTGTGTTTATAATATTTAATAGTTATGTTTTTAATGTTCAATGTGTTACGAGCCAGGGCCGTGCAGCGCGCGTGGCCTGCGAGTGCGAGAGAGAGTATGGAATATGGTATCAATTTGTTAGTTAGGTACACGGACGAACCCGATGCGAAATCGGGGAGCCGCTAGGATAGTTGATAACGAGGACGAACCTGATGCGAAATCAGGGAGCCTCTGGGATGGAGTCACGTACGGACGAACCTGGTGCGAAACCAGGGAGCCGTAGGAGGGTGAAACGTCGTGAACGAACCCGATGCGAAATCGGGGAGTCACTAGGATTGTTGATAACGACGCAGACGAACCCAATGCGAAATCGGGGAGCTGCTAGGAGGTTGGAAGAAACGCAGACGAACTCGATGCGTAATCGAGGAGCTGCTGGGAGGTTGGATAAATCACAGACGAACCTGATGCGAAATCAGGGAGCTGTAGGATGCGGACGAACCTGATGCGTGATCAGGGAGCCGCTAGGATGGTAATAGATTGCGTGGACGAACTCGATGCGTAATCGAGGAGCCACTAGGTTGTAAAGGGTTGTATTTGGATTTGGAGATGTGTTAATTGAACTCGTAACTATGAATTATTAAATATAATATAACCCGAGCGGTAAGGTTATATTATTATGGGAACGTTTAACTAATAATAATCGCTTTATATAATTGTGGGTTAAAGAAGTTGGGTAACTCTGATTTGATAATAAAAGTAGATATATTCTTAAATCAACAAATAAAATACAATTGTTTCGTGTATCTTGTGTCGCGATCAAAGAATGATTATATTTACCTAAAAAGATCTTGCGCGGTGTTGACACACTGGCGATGCGGGGGTATGTCAGTTGAAAGTAATGGCCGCAATAGAATTTATGCCGGTTCACGGATTCTATATGGTATAATATTGATACGACAGGGAACTGTAGCCCGATCTCACAAATACAACTGACTAACAAAAATCGTATACGCGTAACGAGAGTCGTGGAGTTGACACTAAGCGTGACGGTACGATTATGATCCCCTGAGTAATGAAATCACGGGGTTTATATACCAAAAAATCTGTGTGGGGCGGATTCAAAAGTACGTTAGAAATAACCGTGTGCACTATTCTCCGAATTGTATTAATTAACGGGCTGCTGCATCGCGACGGAAGTGACCCCCATTTCAAAGGTTAGATAAGTAGCAGGGCGATTTCATAATGCACGCAAGTGGCAAGACAAATTTGAGGAACGAAACGTTCGACATACGTAACAAATGTCTGTTTATAATGTTGAGAATTGAAAAATAAACCTATTTTGTACCACCTATTTTGTGAAATACAAGTGTGACCCACGGTGATGCACGCCGCCCCACGGAACAGACACGCGTGACCCACCGGTGATGCACGTCGGCGTCAACGTGTTAAGGGGGTTTCACGTAAGGAAGTAAAGTTAGACGGTAATAACGTACGGTTGAGATTATTGGTAATTCCAGATAACACAACGACTTCCGCGATTATATTTTCCAACTATTTGTAAAAATTGTGATTGGCTGTCAATTTGTGTTTAAATATCGTGTTCGACCAAGACGGATAAACCCGGCCGCGATTTCTGTTTTTATGTTGAATTCGCGTTATTCAAGAAGGCTGGGCTTGCGCTGAATTGTTTCAGCATACAGAAAATTACACCGCAGCCATTTACGTATTTTTGCTAGCTAAATTCGCAGGAATTCTCGCTACCCGGTTTTGCGGCTGCGCGACAGAGCTCAGTCCGCGGCCGTCAATGTTTGCAGATCGTCGCGAGTCATTTGTGAGCCGTCGGAGATCGCGAGCAGAACATGTGTCGGTCCATTAACGTACGTGCTCGGAGAAGTCTGAGCCAAGCTCGCTCCTCGTAAACAAGTCTAGTTTGTAGACATTTATTTATTGGAAAATCTCGTCATAACGACGTGAAATGTACCCACAAAAGGACAATCTGCCTGATGTTGTAGCGATCGCATTGTTTAAATATCGCGTTAATTCGACGTATTCTAAAGTAGAATAAAATTCGTCACCCGGTATTGTTTTTTCGGCGTATGTAAATAACCAGAGGTACCTCGGTCATCGTGTCCGCTACGCGAAAACAGTACGGGATAGAAAAACAGTCGCACTCGGGTTTTCTCGAGAGATCACGCGATCGACCACGTAACGCTCAATTTCGAAACGAAAGTTTCGACGCGCGAGTCTAGAGAAGGTACGACAATTTTGTATTAGACAAAGACGGACTCAAAAACGTCTACAGCGCCACTCTACGGAGGTTTCACCCTTCGAGCGAACATTTTGACTGTCCGTGCTCGTCCGTCTCGTTCGGGCAAACATTCTTTCAAGCTGCTAAGACACAAGTATTTATATGTAACGTCGCGGATCCGTTTCGGCACGTTACGTTTCGAACGTGCACATCATCCATTCAAGCAAGTAACGTTTACAGCATTTCCAGTTTGGGCAGACATTATTGCGGGTATTGGAATAGGAGTGTTTATATCTAGCGTCACAGCACGTTCAGGCACGTTGCGTGTACGGGCAGGCAAAGATCAGTATTCTTTGACAGAATGTTTGAGTTCGGGCAAGCTCGAAACCAAGGGCCCCGACAAAAAAAAGGTCTAAGGTCCTTATCCGCTCGTATTTCTGTCCATTTAGCTAAAATTGTATATTTACTTTGACTCCACGTCTTCAATGCCAAGAACCACTAGCCTTCTTCCCAAACAGAAAATTCGTACTTCGCGCACTTCCTCTTCTATTTTAGAAAATAACCACACCTACTACCACTGTCACTAGCAACGCAACAGAACTTATACAAACTGCGAATACCCTCGAAAAACACAATTTCTCAGTTAAAAATGAATACGTCAAACACAGGTGCAACGGAATCGCAAAGTATGAAAAATGAGAAATTAATAGAGTTGGTGCGACAACATAGTTTTTTATATAATCAGGAAGAAAGAGGATACAGTGACAATGAGAAAAAGGAAGCTGCTTGGCGAGACATTGGGAAAATTATAAATTTAACCGGTAAGTAACATATAATTACATGTATTTCATTATTCTTCGAGGGGATACATATTTTTAGTTTTGTGCAGTATTAAAAAAATTTTTAAATGTCTCCCTTACATGAAACGCGGTTGCAGTATTGCTACCACCTTGCAACGGGAGATTTTGCATGGTTGTTTCCGCAGGTTCCATGCCCATATCCAAAGGTCGAAAATCACGAAATGACAAAATATAATTATGCAAAATACATGTTGTTAAAATAATTTTATCGACATTTTGCGGATGTAATTGCATTCTTCGTAAATAAATTCGGAATTTTTGTGTTAAAATTCCGAATGCATTTTCCGACACTCGTCTCGCTCGTGAGTGTCGATGATTGTAATGTTGTTTTGCGGGATCATGGATTTGTGGTTTCGGATACAGTCTTAATAAGTATTTTTTCAAAGAAAAAGCTTCATCGCCAACAATAACATGAGGCATCACAGTATCAGTACCCGGTAATTTCGTATCTTCTGGTATATTCAATTTATTTTGTGCAAGACACTTTCCCAATTTTGAATTACTGAATATACCTCCATCGCTATTCTTTCCGTACGATCCAATATCGACGGCTATAAATTTATAATTGGCATCTACCAAAGCCAATAGCACAATGGAAAATGTTTTTTTGTAATTATAATATAAAGAGCCGTTGTTAGGTGGTGCAAAAATTTGTACGTGTTTTCCATCCAACGCACCAATGCAATTGGGAAAATTCCATATTCTCCAAAATTCCTCCATTATTTCAAGCCATTTTTCCCGACTGGGTATACTCATGTATTCTGGCATTAGTTGTTTGATAATTGCGTTACAAACTTCAATCACAATACGTGATACTGTTGTGTGGCCTAATCGATAACTGAATGCTATTGTCTTATATGAATCACAAGTTGCTAAAAATCTGGAAAACAGTATATATATATATTAAGTTTATAATACTTATATGCGTGATAATTATTAATTTTATTTCATCTTTCCAGCTAAAGATTGCAAAAAGCAATGGATATTGTTACGAGACTGCTTTCGTAGAGCCCTAAAAAAAAGGAGAGATACCAGCAGCAGACAGGCTTCGACAAAAATAAGAAAATGGAAATTCGAGGACGAAATGTCTTTTTTAATTCCATATTTCAAAGAGAGGGAATGTATTACATCACTAGATACAGCCGATAATTTAAATGTAGAAGTAAATGATATTGCGCAGGAAACTACTGATTTTACCCCCACCGATATTTCATCGCCCAACCCAGATAATATACACGCAATAGTCAATAAATCCAAAAATAATAAAAAAAGAAAATCAGAGACGGCATCCGAAACAGTAATGAATTATATTTTACAAAATAGAAATATCGATGACAGTAACACAATATTTTTTAAAAGTTTAGCAGCAACAGTAAATAAATTAACTCCGTATAATCAAGCAATAGCCAAGGCCCGGACCTTCGCAATAATTTCAGAACTAGAATTACAGGAATTATCTAATAAAAATGACCATACCACATGCACTTTAATTACAACACCTCTGCCATCTTCATCACCACATTTACAAAACCCAAGTACTTCCTCCAAATACGTATAGCAATTTTTCAAATAAACCCGACGGATAGAAATAAATAAATTTTTGTACTTTTATATAATTGTATTTTTATTATATTGTATTATATTATATATTTTTATGTTAATTAATTACGAATAAATAATGTTTTTGTATTTTTATATTGTTTGTATTATTAAACATACCTTAAACATACTGCCAGTTTTTCTCTTGGGCATATAGCCTCTTTGAATACTGTGTCTTGTTTAGTAATAGAATTTTCAATTTTTTCCAAAAGTAAATTAAAACTATTAATAGGCATTCGGAAGTACTGGAAGAATTTTTCTTCATCATCCATTAAATGTTTATATAGTGTCCAATACTCTCCATCAATTTTTCTTCTTTTTAACATGTGTACCGAAAAACGTCGTTTCCTCACTTTCCTTTCTTCCTCTTCATCTAATAATAACGCTACGCAGCATAAATCTTCCACGGATAAATGTGAAAACATTTTTAACTTCTTCTAATTCACAATCACAGATTAAAAATTTTTCACGATTGTCGTTACCGAACGTACACTGAAGGAATGAATTTTTGCGGAGACTAAAAATGCGAAGGCGTAACTCTGTCAAAATTCATCTAACTCTCCGTTTTGATTTTTCCCATAAGGAAACCTTCATCTCCCCTGTCAGGGTAACAACGGCGAACAATGCCTACTGGAGGGAGGAAAGGTCAAGCCAATCCTTATCGTCGTCACCTTGGCAGAGCGGTTCCTAACAATTTGCAACATTCCCGCCCACGCTGCTGTCGTGTCTAGGTAGACCATGCAGGAGTGAACGAGAACGTTGCGTTGTTATTAACTTATTTGGGAAATGCCCAACGACCGCGAGACCCCGGTGGTCCGCAGCTGTGCGCCAACGCGGGTTTACGATACGTCAATCGCTATTGAGACAAGGAAGAGCTCCAATGATTTCAAGTCCCGTGTGGAGTTTGCAGGTTCCTTAATAACCGTATCCTAATTTGTTCAAGTAAAAATGTCTTGAAAGCCTAATCCTCAAAAATAGCGGAGAAGTCACGTTCGTATCATAAACCCGCTTGTTTTGTGCAGTAGCACAATGTCGCACGGCAACTTAATTTTGTGCGAACTGTTTAGGGGGATACGTTTGGAGGCTCCAATATGAGATATCCGCCAGATGAAGTCTTCGGTTTGTTGATTCGTGTTCTGTGTCCTTCTCAGTGTTGTCGGTTTGATTTTTTGACTCAATCTGCTCTCTGGCGTATCCAAGGCCATGGGAGGAAGTATCGGTTGCTGATTAGTTTTGCATTACTAATACACAGGCCAATCATTTTGACAGCGAGGTTGGTCGGTGGGAGGCAGCATGTAATAGTGGTTTTCGATAATTTTTTGCGGGCCCGGGTTTTTCCGCGAGGAGGTTACGGGCACGGGTCAGCGCTTGGTGTCCAAATGTTTCGCGCGGTACCTGAGTCTGGTCATAAAACATCTGGCACCGGTCGTCGATGTTATTACAGGTAGTAAAATTATAGAGCGACTGGATTTGGAGAACCATGCAGATTTTAAGTGAATTTACTAATTAAATAGCCGCCTTACGGGCACTAGGTAATAAGCAAAAACCTTGATTGTTTATGAAAGGTGTGACTCTATATCCGCTGGCTTTATGGATTTACTGTTACGCTGCAACATCGCTCGCTGTACCGACCCTGAACAGTGAGGTCTCGAAAGATGAGCCGTGCCAGAACCAAAACGTTACGTGCTGAAACGCAAGAGGGCATTTGCCTGAACCGTGCCGTGCCGTGCCGTGCCGTAAATGGATAGTATAAATCGACCTTTAATCTGGAGACGGCAGGAAGCACGTGGGCATACGACCCCGCTCCACGGACATTCCAATACGACCGAATAGTTCCGAGTTATTCGAACTTTCGAAGAAATTGTAAATGTGGAAAAGGATGGACTCAATACGAGAATGGATTGTGAAACAATCCCTTACCGTGAATCCTTCCGTAATTCGTTTACAATTCAAATAAGAGCAACCATAAACGTGGACAGGAAGGACTCAATACGAGAACGGATTGTGAATCAATCCCTTACCGGGAATCCTTCCGCAACCCGCTTATAATTCAAAACAGATCAGGTCAGGCTACGACCAGATCAACAAGACTGTAGAATTTCGTAAATTAATCCTTTGCACTCCGAGAGTATTTATTAATATGAACGATTAGCAATACCAAATTAAATCTTGTGATGTGATTTCTAAAAATAAAAAAACATTCTTCTTTCCATAAACATGTATATGAATACCTAATTAAATTTTATTTATATATTTTCTAACTTCAGTTTGTGTAATCATAAATGAAACTTCAATCGAGCTATGGTATGTATTATGTTTGTCGCCATAGCGTCGCCAGTGAAGTGCAAAGGGTTAAAATACGAGATTTCCATTCAGCGGTGGCTATAATCCACATCAGTCTGAATACAGACACGTATCGCTGCAATCAGAGATCGTGTCCGGGGTATCGAGTTTGCTCCTCGAACCTCCCTTAACTGTCGAACGGTTAAACCCCCACCTATACGGGCCTTCGTGGCATATATACCCTGGGTGGACTTGCCATCCTCCAGTCGGTGTTCGGGACAACCTTTGAGTTCCGGCATCCGGCGATCAGCTAGAGCGCGGTTCACTCATCACCAGTGAAAACAGATACTGGTCGTAGAACTCCGCTCAAGTAGTGCCGTGGTGAACGCACCTTAATTGTCAGTCGCTGGAAACACAACGTGCCCGTACGCATTACGAGAACGGTAAGAAGCCGAGGAGCAGGCAAACCGTTGGAGTCTTACAACCTCCCTCTATTAACCTCTCCTACGACAGTCGAGATCTGCAGTCGTGGAAAAATCGAGATTGATTCTCGCCTTCCCAAACTGCAATCAACCGTTTCCTGGTTTAAAAGGAAACGTTCACACATACAGTCCCCTAGCTTAGCTGCGTAACGCGGCGACCGAGTTCCCCGCTCTTAAGTGCGACAAGCACAAACAGGAGCGCGAGAACATTTAAACGAGACGGACAACAACACTAACGTGTTTCAGTACAGCGTGACGCGAACCAACCGTCGACGGCCCATCGACAGGGTTTTTTTCTAGCCAGACGCCGGTTAGACGTTGCGGCAAAAAAGAAAAATAACTAGAATTAAGAGTCAACGTTCGGTTTCGCTGAATAAAATAAAATAAACGGTTTCGTCAATAATTCGACGAAGCGAAAATCAATTAAACGTGCAATTATTACTTTTCCATTGTGCTTTTCCTCGTGATTCGAACCTCCGTTAGACGAGGCATTCAAATAAAATATTTGAACCCTCCCTATTTCTAACACAAGTTAATAGCCGAGAAAAATATTCCGTATCGAACCGCAGAGACGATTCTTGAAGTTTTCAAAGACATTGGTTAAGATCCTGATGTCTTGCAACATATGTCTGTTAAAATACTAAATCTTTTTATGTAAGAGGTCACCGTTCGGCTCGAAGAGTCTGGGGTAAGTGCCGTGCTGTTCATCACAGTCCTCTTACCAAAAGGCAAAAGCCCTCCCCACTACGTGGCCAGATCCTTCTACGAACCCTTATCGTTTTCCACGTGCCATGCCGCACCATGACTTCGGGTCATCGGCCACGCACGCAGCACCTTTGACGATCGGTGGTCGGCCTCCCTATCGCCGACCCATAAACAAAACATCCGCGACTCTCAAAATTCGTCGCGCCTCAAGTATCAACTCCGTTCCCTCAGGGGCTGCCAACCTTTCAGCTGCAGTACGGGCTTAACGAACCCGGGGTACCCGAGTCATACACACACCGTAAGCCTCCTGTTGGTCGTCACAACGACCCATTCACAATTCCCTATTGGTTTTGTGAATGGTACGTGACGGCAGGAGGAACGGGGGTCTTGGCTTAACCGCCTGAGCCACGAGTATGGCGACTCTATAAAATCGCCCTCCAATCCTAAGCTATGGTGCGCGGCGATGGGATGCATGGTTGGGGGAGATGGCCCAATCCCAAGCGACCACCTCCGGGGAACCTGCCGAACCCCCGGAGTATTAGGCTTACCCGGGTAAGGCGGCTCTGCCCGTGTGGACCTTTATTTCCGACCATCTCGTGGGATTATTATGGACACAGAAAATAAAATGGGGATGGGGCGGGTTTTGTCGGTTGGGGAGGACGGAGACGGGGTTGGGTTAGGGTGGCGGCGCTCGCGCCCCACTCAGCGCCAGGTCCGGCTTCGTGGAGGGTGGAGGAGGACGACGAGACGGCGTCGATCTCGTCCTTCTCCTCCAGCACGAGCCACATAGGCTCTAAGAGGAAGAGGACGGGGCAGGCCGTCGTCGAGGTGGGCGGGGCGATGAGCCCGTCGGTGAGGCTGAGTTGCCTCAGGGACGAGGTGACCGAGGAGATATCGGAGAGGATCTCCTCGTCCCTGAGGCGGGTGGAGAAAGTCGCCGCTGCCTGCGCCTTTAAGGGGCAGAAAAGCGGTGGCGCGGAGGCCCTGAAGGCCGCGGCGGAGGAAATGAGGGAGGCGGCGCGGGAGCTCAGAGGGCGGAACGCCCGTCTGCAGCTCCTGTTGGAGGAGGAGCGACAGGGGAGGAGGAGGGCAGAGGCGCTGTGGAACAGCGCGGCCCTCCCTCCCATCCTCCCTCCTCCTCCACCGCCTCGTCCCTCGGCGGAGGTAAATAAGCGGAGTGCGGCAGCAGTGGTGCGGGGCACCGCGGGCCCCTCCACCCGCACTCCGCCCGTGAAGAAGTCCCCGTCCTCCTCAGAAGACGATCTTCTGAGGAGGATTGGGGACATGATTGATGGCAAGCTGGCCGCCTTCCGGGAGGAGCTCCTCGCCGGAAGAGCGGTCAGCAGGAAGGCGGTGCCTCCCCGACCTGTTCCGGTACAGTCGGGGAAGGCAAAGAAGGGCGGAGTGAAGGCTCCGCCCAGCGTTGCGGCACCAGGGCCCCGGGTCGCGACCCCCAAGGGGGGTGGTGTACCCGTGGTCGCGGTGGTCGCGTCCTCCACAGCACCCTCCCAAGGGGGGGGTGGCGTGGAGTGAGGTGGTGGGGCGGAAGGCGAAGCGGGCGGCGAGGAAGGCCTCGCAACCGCGGCCTCCGCCTCCGCCGCCGGCGGCCAAGGTAAAGGCCGCGAAGGTCGGGAAGGCACGACCAGGTCGTCCCCCATAAACGGCAGCGGTGACGCTGACCGTTGCGCAGGGGGGCGACCTGACCCTCGCGGAGGCGATGCGGCTCGCGAGGGAGAATATCTCCCTGGAAGAGCTGGGCATCGCCTCCGTGAGGGCGAAGAGGGCCGTGACCGGGGGTCTCTTGCTGGAGATCCCCGGTGCAGAAGGCGGCGCGAAGGCGGATCGTCTCGCCCAGAGGCACCGGGAGCAGCTGGGCGAGCGAGGTGTCCGGGTCGCCCGGCCCACGAAGCGCACGGAGATGCGCGTTTGTGGGCTGGACGACTCGGTCAGCGCACAGGATGTGTCCCGTGCCCTTGCGAGGGCGGGGGACTGTCCTGTGGAGGACCTGCGGATCGGAGAGATCCGCAGGTCGCCCTCCGGCCTCGGGTCGGTGTGGGCCCGGTGCCCCCTCTCCGCCGCCCGTAAGGTGGCGGAATCCGGGAGGGTGTTGGTGGGGTGGGGTTCGGCGCGAGTGGAAATCCTCGCGCCGCGCCCGCTCCAGTGTCACCGCTGCCTCGAATTGGGGCACGTGAGGCAGTGGTGCACCTTGCCGGTGGACCGCAGCGGTCAGTGTTACCGCTGCGGTGCCAAAGAGCACCGTGCGAGCCAGTGCTCGGCGGCCCCCCACTGCCCGCTGTGTGCGGACATGGGGAGGCCAGCCGATCACAGGGTGGGGAGCAAGAAGTGCTCCCCCCCCTCCCGGAAGGAGAGGAAGAGGCGGGCTGCACCGGCTCCGGTGCCGAGGGCGGTGGCATCGTCCTCCATGGAGGTGGACGGTGCTACGGGGACGGACGGCCGGGAGGAGGCTGGCGCGGCCATTAATTAATGCCGCCCCGCCTCCTCCTCCAGGCCAACCTCAACCACTGCCGCGCGGCACAGGACTTGATGTCCCAAGTCCTCGCGGAGTGGGGGGTTGGCCTGGCGGTCGCCGCCGAGCCGTACCGCGTCCCTGATCACCCTCATTGGGTGGGCGACGCGGACGGCTTGCTGGCGACGGTATGGGGAGGGGGCGACGGGTCCCCACCGTTCTCCTTGTTGGAGCGCGGTCGGGGATTCGTCGCCGTGGACTGGGGGGGAGTCGCTGTGGTGGGGTGCTACATTTCGCCCCGTAGCGGTCACGCTGCGTTCGAGCTGTACTTGGCCGAGGTCGCGGCATGCGTGCAGCGCTACGCGGCCCGGCCGGTGCTGGTCCTGGGGGATTTTAATGCCAAGTCGGTGGCTTGGGGATCCCCCAGGACCTCCGTTCGCGGCGGGATCCTGGGCGATTGGGCGGCGGGGCTCGACCTCCGGGTATTGAACCGGGGGTCGGAGCACACATGCGTGCGGCGATATGGGGGGTCCATCGTGGATGTTGGATTCGCGACCCCCAACGCCGTGCGCATGGTGTCGGGTTGGCACGTGGTCGCGGGGGCAGAGACACTCTCCGATCACCGGTACATCCGGATGGAGGTCTCTGCCGCCGCGAGTGCATCCCGACACGGCCGCCTGCGTGGCACCCCACCACGCCGCTGGGCGCTTCGGCGCCTGGACAAGGACGCCCTGATGGCAGCTGCCCTCGCTGCAACTTGGCCGCAGGGAGCGGCCGAGTTGCCGAGCATAGAGGAGGAGGTCGCCCGGCTCGGAGCATTGGTCGCGGGTATTTGCGACGCGGCGATGCCTCGGGTCGGGCGGGCTTCTCCTCGCCGGGCGGTGTACTGGTGGTCGGACGCGATCGCAGAGTTGCGAGTCGCGACTGTCCGCGCCCGACGCCAGTGCACCCGCGCGCGCCGTCGTCAACCTACAGGCGACGGCGTGGCGCGAGCGAGGGCAGCTGATGACCTGTATGGAGCATACCGCGTGGCGCGGGTTGCTCTGCAGGTCGCCATCAAACGGGCCAAGACCCGGGCATGGAAGGAGCTCCTCCAGACCCTTGATGACGATCCATGGGGGCGCCCATATAAGGTGGTGCTGAATAAGCTCCGCCCGTGGGCGTCCCCCGTCACCGAGGGTCTTGACCCCCGGCTGCTGGAGGACGTGGTCAATACACTCTTCCCAATTGGGGAGAGGGGACCGCGTCCTCCGGCGGCGGCGGCTGTCCCAGTGGAGTGGACGGCCGAGCTGGGGGTCACGCAGGAGGAGCTGGCAGCGGCCATCAGACGGCTCGGGGTTCGTAACACGGCCCCGGGTCCGGATGGTGTGCCCGGCCGGGTTTGGGTCTTGACCCAGGGCGTCCTTGGGGCCGACCTCAGGCGGTTGTTCGACCGCTGACTGAGGGACGGGCGATTCCCCCCCAGTTGGAAGGTGGCGAGGATGGTCCTCCTCCGGAAGGAGGGTCGGCCCGCGGAGTCTCCCTCCGCATACCGGCCCATTTGTCTCCTCGACGAGGTGGGCAAGCTCTTCGAGCGTGTGATTGCTGCCCGCCTCGTCGAGCACCTGTCGCGGGGTGATCTCGGTCTGGCCGACTGCCAGTTCGGTTTCCGGGGGGGCCGATCGACTATCGACGCGATAGGTCGTGTGAGGGCCCTCTCGGAGGCGGCCGTCTCCCGGGGAGGGGTGGCATTGGCGATATCCTTGGATATTGCCAATGCCTTTAACACCCTCCCCTGGGAAGAGATAAGGAGGGGACTCGAATATCATCGGGTCCCCCCTTGTCTCAGGGCGGTCGTCGGGGATTATCTCCGCGGCAGGTGGATCGAGTATCCGGGCCGGGATGGTGATATGCGGAGGGAGGTGTACTGCGGTGTTCCGCAGGGGTCGGTCCTGAGGCCACTCCTGTGGAACATCGCGTACGACTCGGTGTTGCGGGCCGGCCTCCCCGACGGCGTCAGCACGGTGTGTTATGCGGATGACACACTGGTGCTGGCCGTCGGGGCGCACTGGGGGAGGGCCATGCGTCGCGCGGAGGAGGGGTCGCAACGCGTCGTTGACCGGATCAGGGGGATGGGGATGACGGTGGCGGTCCATAAGACCGAGGTGACTGCGTTTCATTCACCTCGGCAGGATCCGCCACCCCCTCTGATCCGGGTGGGTGGGGCTGACATCGAGGTGAAGCCCCAGATCAGGTATCTGGGGCTGATCCTCGATAGCCACTGGCGTTTCGAGGAGCATTTCCGCTGCCTGGTCCCCCGGTTGGAAAGGATGGTTGCGGCTCTGGGCCGGATCCTGCCCAACCTGGGGGGCCCGGCGGGCCGAGTTCGTCGCCTCTATGTGGCAATGGTCCAGTCGGTGGCCCTATACGGGGCCCCCGTCTGGGCGGACGACCTGGCTGCCTCCTGGCGCAGCATGACTATGCTGCGTCGGGTGCAGAGGCGCATGGCGCTCAGGGTCGTCCGCGGGTATCGGACCATGTCACATGAGGCGGCGACGGTTCTAGCGGGGATGCCGCCCATGGACCTGCTCGCTCGGTCGCACGCGGTGATGTACCGGCACCGCGTCGACCGTCGCGCGGGGGTGGGGGCGGTCCCGGGCGGGCAGGAACCTGCTTGGGGCGATTTGAAGCGCCAGGCCCGGCAGTCCGTGTTGCTCGCCTGGCAGGAGCGGCTGGCTCTGCCAACCGCGGGGCACCGGACTGTCGGGGCGGTTCGGCCACTCCTGAAGGAGTGGCTGGACAGAGGCCATGGCAGCCTCACCTACCGGCTGGCACAGGTATTTTCCGGGCATGGCAGCTTCGGAAGATACCTGTGCCGGATAGGGAAGGAGCCGACGGCGCGTTGCTGCCACTGCGACGCTGAGCAGGACACGGCGGATCATACCCTGGAGGTATGCCCCGCGTGGGAGGGGGAGCGCCGTGTCCTGATCGGCGTCGTCGGGCGGGATGTCTCGCTGCCGGGCGTGGTGCGCGCCATGCTCGGCAGCGAGGAGAAGTGGAGGGCCGTGGCCTCCTTCTGCGAGAACGTAATGTTGCAGAAGGAGGCCGCGGGGAGGGAGCGCGAGCTTCAGCGGCGCGCTGAAGCTCGCGCTCGTGCGGTGGCCCGAGGTCGTCGCCCGGTCGCGAGGCGTCGCGGGCGGCCGCCTCGGCGTGGCGGATGACCTAGGCTGGGAGGGGTGTCCTGAGGGGACCCTCCTCCCGCCAGGCGGCGCCGGGTCGGACCGGTTGGGGGTAGGAGTGCCTCCCCCTACCGGTCCGACGCAAGGGGAGGCACCCTCGGCGGTCTGGTGCGGCCATGAACGCCCGGCCGCCGAGGGGTGGAAACGGGGTCGCGGGCGGTTGCGAGTTGGGGCTCGCAGCCGCCACTAAACGCGGCCCCGGGACGGATAGCGGCGGGATGGAGTGGCCCCGTCCCGCCGCTATGAGGCAGTGTGTCTACTGGGGGGACCGATTGTCCCCCCGGGGGATGGGCGCGAAAGCGCGGGCACGGGGAGGATACCGGTAGAATGCTTCGAGCGATTCCCGGTATCCTCCCAAAGCGTGCCGAAGGGTCACCGTGGGGTTTTTAGTGGGTAGGTCCCGCGCCTGTCGTTGTACGGGCGCGGGGAATCCCACACACCCCTCCCACCTCTCCCCAAGGAGGTGGGAGGGAGTCTTTCGAAGATTTTCCCCACGACAAAAAAAAAAAAAAAAAAAAAAGTATCAACTCCGTCGGCCCAAGTCTGATGACAGACTTATGGTTCCGACATCGACACCTACAAGACTCTTGAGAGTCGGGTCAAAACCCCGAATGCATTGATCTCGCCACGTGTCACACTTGTACACGTGCCGGCGCTAACGCGGCCAACCTGATCTGCTTCACGCTCTCGGGAAGCATCAATTTCGGAATTCATTCACACAGTGCACCAACAACAATCTGGATTATTTATGCACATTTAATCAGGCATAACATCCTCTTAAAACAGCGTCTCCAGGCCACATAGCCCTTGGCTCCGCATCTCTTTCGTGCCCTGCCGCTGGCACTGCCTAACGTTTCGACGACAAGTGTCCTCAGGCGTCGTAACCTCCACAGCTCCGTACGCTACCTGTACCCTGCTGCAGTTACCGCCACACTTTTACCAGTCCTAGGCCGGCGAGATCATAACGTCCTCTATTCCGCGCAACTTGTATACCTTTCAAACGCCGTCCTTCGACTACCTTGTCAAGGCAAGACCACGTGTCATCCCTGACAAAGTTTAGATTCGAACACCTAGCGTTACTCTATTCCGTACACAACATTGTCGCCTTTCATACGTTATACTCGGGCCTTACCACACTCACCTAAAACACTTGCTACAACCAGACAACCTCCCACTTTCCCATAACTTAAAAGGTTTAGGTTAAGTCTTAAATAAGAAAATGCAAAATTGACAAAAATCTTTTTAATTTGACCAAATATGCAAGGATTTCAAAATACTAACAGATATTAACCTAAAACTGAACTAAAGTTTAATAAATAGGCATACAAAAAGTAACTAATACTAACTCTAATATAAATATTATCTAACAATCTACCATTAGCGTATATATATGAGCGTATTATTGAATTATTATTGCTATTTTATATTTTATTATAAACCTAATTATCTACCGCTAACACGGTTCATCGCTACTCTCAAATTCATCGTCATCGCCTGGCCATTCGCCCTTCCATAACCGCAACCGATCTTTCGGTACTACCTGTAGTTTACCGCTCTTGCCTAGAATCTCATACCTGTCCTTTTCCATTACGCATGTGATTTTAAATGGTCCCACATATTTCTTGTCCAGCTTAGCCCGACGAGTATCAGATGGACGTACAAACACTGTATCACCGACTTTATATACTATATTATCTCTACGTTGTTTATTAAAACGTCTATTCTGCGATTCAGCATTTTTCGCCAGCCGTTCTGCTGCCAGCACCCTATCCGCGCTGACGTCGATCCGCTCTCCCGTATCTGGTATTTCCCTCTCGGCCGCTACCGCGCTGCCCGCGCTACGCTGCATACCAAACAATAGCCGCGTAGGTGAAAACCCGGTTGAACTCTGGATGGTGGTATTCAAAGAAAGTTGAATCTTTGCTAATTTGTTCGGCCATTCTGTAGTATTTGCTGCTTCAACCGTAAGCAAATTAGTTACAGTGGCAACGTAGCGTTCCGCCTGTCCGTTCGCTCGCGGGGCCCCGGTGGCAATTAAATGTAACTCAACCCCGTGTTTTCGAAAGAACTGTTCCAGTGGTTTATATGTAAAGTTCGTCGCCCGATCAAGGGCCACCCGACGCAGAGTTCCAAAGAGCGTCAATCAATCTCGAAAAACTTGTAACGTCTCCGGGCCGCTTAAAGATTTCAACGGGAGTAGTTGTACGTACTTTGTAAAAGCATCAACGATCAACAAAATGTGCTTATAACCGTCCCGCGTCTCGGGAAAAGGACCCACGCAGTCCCCGTGAATGGTGTCAAAGGTAATCGCCGACTTGGATATCGAATGTAATAACCCCTGCTTCGGCCCACTATGCTTTTTGGCGACGATACACGTGATGCAGTGGTCTATGTATTTTTTTGTAACACTCCGGGCACGGGGAAACCAATATCGTTGCGTAATGCGGTCATAGGTTTTATCAAACCCCACGTGGCAATTTTCGTCATGATACATACCTAACAGACCAATCCGACTTCCCTTTGGCACGTAACTGCGATAGATTGTACGCCCGTTGTCTTTTAAGATCTTTCGGCATAAAATATTCTGTCGGAGATCGAAATCACTGCAGATTGATTCCTTGTTACAGACCCGGCTTATAATGTTTTGCGTTTCCTCGTCCCTACTCTGAGCTACCTCCAACCATGAACCCTCACAAATTACGTTTACCCGGCGATTTTCCGGCGGATTTCTACTCAAATAATCTACGTGTTCAACATACTTCCCTTTCCGGTATTCTAGATCAAACGTGAAATCCTGCAGATAAACCCACCATCCCCTCAGGGGCTGTGTCCGGCAATCGTCGGCCGCAGTACGGGGCGTAGCGACCCCGAGGTACCTGATGCTTATCACACCGTAAGCCTCTTTTTGGTCGTCACAAAGACCCATTCACAATTCCTTTTTTGGTTTTGTGAATGGTACGTGACGGCAGGAGGAACGGGGGCCTTGGCTTAACCGCCCGGGACCGCGAGTATGGCGACTCTATAAAATCGCCCTCCAATCCTAAGTTATGGTGCGCGGCGATGGGATGCATAGTTGGGGGAGGAGGCCCAATCCCAAGCGACCACCTCCGGAGCACCTGCCGAACCCCCGGAGTATATAGGCTTACCCGGGTAAGGCGGCTCTGCCCGGGCGGACCTTTTCTTCCGACCTGCTCGTGGGAATACTATGGAGTTTAAAATTAAAATGGGGATGGGACGGGGTAAGTCAGAGGGGGAGAACGAAGGCGGTGTTGCGACTGGAGTGACGGCGCTCGCGCCACCTCCAGCACCTGGCCCGGCTTCGTGGAGGGTGGAGGAGGATGACGAGACTGCGTCAGTCTCGTCCTTCTCCTCCACCAGGAGCCTCATAGGCTACAAGAGAAAGATGACGGGGCAGGCCGTCAATGGAGTGGGCAGGGCGATGAGCCCGGTTGTCCGGATGAGTTGCCTCAGGGACGAGGTGACCGAGGAAATATCGGAGAGGATCTCCTCGTCCCTGAGACGAGTGGAGAAAGTGGCCGCTGCCTGCTCTTTTAAGGGGCAGAAGAGCGGCGGGGCAGAGGCTCTGAGGGAGGCTGCCCAAATGATGAGGGACGCAGCGCGAGAGCTAAGCGGGCGGAACGCCCGTCTGCAGCTCCTGTTGGAGGAGGAGCGACGGGGGAGGATGAGGGCAGAGGCTCGCTGGAACAGCGCGGCCCTCCCTCCTGTCCTCCCTCCTCCTACGCCGCGCCCACCTGCGGTCGTTATGAAGCGGAGTGCGGCGGAGGTGGTGCGGGCCCCCACGGGCCCTTCCACCCGCACTCCGCCCGCGCAGAGGTCCCCGTCCTCCTCAGAGGCCGATCTCCTGAGGAGGATAGGGGACATGATTGACAAGAGGCTGGCGAGAGGGTGGTGCCACCCTGACCAGTGCCGGCACGGCCGGGGAAGGTGAAAGTGGGGGGAGCGAAGGCTCCCCCCACTGTGGCGACTCCGGGGCCTCGGGATGTGACCCCCAAAGGGGGAAGCGTACCCGCGGTCCCGGTTCCCGCGTCCTCCGCGGCACCGCCCCAAGGGGGGGGGGGGTGTCGTGGAGCGAGGTGGTGGGGCGGAGGGCGAGGAAGGCTTCGCAGGCGCAGCCTCCGCCCCCGCCGCCCGCGGACAAAGGAAAGGCCGTGAAGGCGCGACTTGGCCGCCCCCTTAAAACGGCAGCGGTAGCGCTGACCGTTGCGCAGGGGGGCGACCTGACCCTCGCGGAGGCGATGCGGCTCGCCAGGGACAATGTGTCCCTGGAAGAGCTTGGCATCGCTTCCGTCAGGGCGAAGCGGGCCGTAACTCGGGGTCTCCTGCTGGAGATCCCCGGTCCAGACGGCGGCGTGAAGGCCGACCGACTCGCCCAGAGGCTCCGGGAGCAGCTGGGCGAGCGCGGTGTCCGGGTCGCCCGGCCCACGAAGCGCACGGAGATGCGCGTGTGTGGGCTGGACGACTCGGTCACCGCGGAGGACGTGGCGCGTGCCCTAGCAAGGGCGGGGGATTGCCCTGAGAGGCATTTGCGGGTCGGGGAGATCCGCAGATCTCCTTCCGGCCTGGGGCCCGTGTGGGCCCGCTGCACCCTCTCCGCCGCCCATAAATTGGCGGAATCCGGGAGGGTTTTGGTGCAGTGGGTTTCGGCGCGAGTGGAGATACTCGCGCCGCGCCCGCTCCAGTGTCACCGCTGCCTCGAATTGGGGCACGTGAGGCAGTGGTGCACCTTGCCGGTGGACCGCAGCGGTCAGTGTTACCGCTGCGGTGCCAAAGAGCACCGTGCGAGCCAGTGCTCGGCGGCCCCCCACTGCCCGCTGTGTGCGGACATGGGGAGGCCAGCCGATCATAGGGTGGGGAGCAAGAAGTGCTCCCCCCCCCTCCCGGAAGGAGAGGAAGAGGCGGACTGCACCGGCTCCGGTGCCGAGGGCGGTGGCATCGTCCTCCATGGAGGTGGACGGTGCTACGGGGACGGACGGCCGGGAGGAGGCTGGCGCGGCCATTAATTAATGCCGCCCCGCCTCCTCCTCCAGGCCAACCTCAACCACTGCCGCGCGGCACAGGACTTGATGTCCCAAGTCCTCGCGGAGTGGGGGGTTGGCCTGGCGGTCGCCGCCGAGCCGTACCGCGTCCCTGATCACCCTCATTGGGTGGGCGACGCGGACGGCTTGGTGGCGACGGTATGGGGAGGGGGCGACGGGTCCCCACCGTTCTCCTTGTTGGAGCGCGGTCGGGGATTCGTCGCCGTGGACTGGGGGGGAGTCGCTGTGGTGGGGTGCTACATTTCGCCCCGTAGCGGTCACGCTGCGTTCGAGCTGTACTTGGCCGAGGTCGCGGCATGCGTGCAGCGCTACGCGGCCCGGCCGGTGCTGGTCCTGGGGGATTTTAATGCCAAGTCGGTGGCTTGGGGATCCCCCAGGACCTCCGTTCGCGGCGGGATCCTGGGCGATTGGGCGGCGGGGCTCGACCTCCGGGTATTGAACCGGGGGTCGGAGCACACATGCGTGCGGCGATATGGGGGGTCCATCGTGGATGTTGGATTCGCGACCCCCAACGCCGTGCGCATGGTGTCGGGTTGGCACGTGGTCGCGGGGGCAGAGACACTCTCCGATCACCGGTACATCCGGATGGAGGTCTCTGCCGCCGCGAGTGCATCCCGACACGGCCGCCTGCGTGGCACCCCACCACGCCGCTGGGCGCTTCGGCGCCTGGACAAGGACGCCCTGATGGCAGCTGCCCTCGCTGCAACTTGGCCGCAGGGAGCGGCCGAGTTGCCGAGCATAGAGGAGGAGGTCGCCCGGCTCGGGGCATTGGTCGCGGGTATTTGCGACGCGGCGATGCCTCGGGTCGGGCGGGCTTCTCCTCGCCGGGCGGTGTACTGGTGGTCGGACGCGATCGCGGAGTTGCGAGTCGCGACTGTCCGCGCCCGACGCCAGTACACCCGCGCGCGCCGTCGTCAACGTACAGGCGACGGCGTGGCGCGAGCGAGGGCAGCTGATGACCTGTATGGAGCATACCGCGTGGCGCGGGTTGCTCTGCAGGTCGCCATCAAACGGGCCAAGACCCGGGCATGGAAGGAGCTCCTCCAGACCCTTGATGACGATCCATGGGGGCGCCCATATAAGGTGGTGCTGAATAAGCTCCGCCCGTGGGCGCCCCCCGTCACCGAGGGTCTTGACCCCCGGCTGCTGGAGGACGTGGTCAATACACTCTTCCCAATTGGGGAGAGGGGACCGCGTCCTCCGGCGGCGGCGGCTGTCCCAGTGGAGTGGACGGCCGAGCTGGGGGTCACGCAGGAGGAGCTGGCAGCGGCCATCAGACGGCTCGGGGTTCGTAACACGGCCCCGGGTCCGGATGGTGTGCCCGGCCGGGTTTGGGTCTTGACCCAGGGCGTCCTTGGGGCCGACCTCAGGCGGTTGTTCGACCGCTGCCTGAGGGACGGGCGATTCCCCCCCAGTTGGAAGGTGGCGAGGATGATCCTACTCCGGAAGGAGGGTCGGCCCGCGGAGTCTCCCTCCGCATACCGGCCCATTTGTCTCCTCGACGAGGTGGGCAAGCTCTTCGAGCGTGTGATTGCTGCCCGCCTCGTCGAGCACCTGTCGCGGGGTGATCCCGGTCTGGCCGACTGCCAGTTCGGTTTCCGGGGGGGCCGATCGACTATCGACGCGATAGGTCGTGTGAGGGCCCTCTCGGAGGCGGCCGTCTCCCGGGGAGGGGTGGCATTGGCAATATCCTTGGATATTGCCAATGCCTTTAACACCCTCCCCTGGGAAGGGATAAGGAGGGGACTCGAATATCATCGAGTCCCCCCTTGTCTCAGGGCGGTCGTCGGGGATTATCTCCGCGGCAGGTGGATCGAGTATCCGGGCCGGGATGGTGATATGCGGAGGGAGGTGTACTGCGGTGTTCCGCAGGGGTCGGTCCTCGGGCCACTCCTGTGGAACATCGCGTACGACTCGGTGTTGCGGGCCGGCCTCCCCGACGGCGTCAGCACGGTGTGTTATGCGGATGACACACTGGTGCTGGCCGTCGGGGCGCACTGGGGGAGGGCCATGCGTCGCGCGGAGGAGGGGTCGCAACGCGTCGTCGACCGGATCAGGGGGATGGGGATGACGGTGGCGGTCCATAAGACCGAGGTGATTGCGTTTCATTCACCTCGGCAGGATCCGCCACCCCCTCTGATCCGGGTGGGTGGGGCTGACATCGAGGTGAAGCGCCAGATCAGGTATCTAGGGCTGATCCTCGATAGCCACTGGCGTTTCGAGGAGCATTTCCGCTGCCTGGTCCCCCGGTTGGAAAGGATGGTTGCGGCTCTGGGCCGGATCCTGCCCAACCTGGGGAGCCCGGTGGGCCGAGTTCGTCGCCTCTATGTGGCAATGGTCCAGTCGGTGGCCCTATATGGGGCCCCCGTCTGGGCGGACGACCTGGCTGCCTCCCGGCGCAGCATGACTATGCTGCGTCGGGGTCAGAGGCGCATGGCGCTCAGGGTCGTCCGCGGGTATCGGACCATGTCACATGAGGCGGCGACGGTTCTAGCGGGGATGCCGCCCATGGACCTGCTCGCGCGGTCGCACGCGGTGATGTACCGGCACCGCGTCGACCGTCGCGCGGGGGTGGGGGCGGTCCCGGGCGGGCAGGAACCTGCTTGGGGCGATTTGAAGCGCCAGGCCCGGCAGTCCGTGTTGCTCGCGTGGCAGGAGCGGCTGGCTCTGCCAACCGCGGGGCACCGGACTGTCGGGGCGGTTCGGCCACTCCTGAAGGAGTGGCTGGACAGAGGCCATGGCAGCCTCACCTACCGGATGGCACAGGTATTTTCCGGGCATGGCAGCTTCGGAAGATACCTGTGCCGGATAGGGAAGGAGCCGACGGCGCGTTGCTGCCACTGCGACGCTGAGCAGGACACGGCGGATCATACCCTGGAGGTATGCCCCGCGTGGGAGGGGGAGCGCCGTGCCCTGGTCGGCGTCATAGGGCGGGAAGTCTCGCTGCCGGGTGTGGTGCGCGCCATGCTCGGCAGCGAGAGGAAGTGGAGGGCCGTGGCCTCCTTCTGCGAGACCGTAATGCTGCAGAAGGCGGCCGCGGGAAGGGAGCGCGAGCTTCAGCGGCGCGCTGAGGCTCGCGCTCGTATGGTGGCGCGAGTGCGTCGCCCAGGCGCCAGGCGTCGCGGGCGGCCGCCTTTGCGCGGCAGATGACCCTGGCTGGGAGGGGGGACCTGAGGGGAGCCTCCTCCCGCCAGGCGGCGAAGGATCGGACGGGGTGGGTCCGGCCCACGGGGAGGCACCCTCGGTGGCCTGGGGCGGCCATGAGCTCCCGGCCGCCGAGGGGTAGAAACGGGGTCGCAGGCGGTTGCGAGTTGGGGCTCGCAGCCGCCACTAAACGCGGCCCCGGGACGGATGGCGGCGGGATGGAGTAACCCCGTCCTGCCGCTATGAGACAGAGTGTCTACCGGGGGGACCGTTTGTCCCCCCCCCCCCCGGGGATGGGCGCAAAGCGCGGGCACGGGGAGGATAACGGAAGAATGCTTCGAGCGATTCTCGGTATCCTCCCAAATCGTGCGGAAGGGTCACCGTGGGGTTTTTAGTGGGTAGGTCCCGCGCCCGTCATTCTACGGGCGCGGGGGATCCCACACACCCCTCCCGCCTCTCCCCAAAGAGGTGGGAGGGAGTCTTTCGAAGATTTTCCCCACGACAAAAAAAAAAAAAAAAAAAAAAAAAATGTCGATCGAGCTCCCGAAACAGCGATTGCCGAAATTCGGAGGCGATCCTCGATGATGGGAACATTTCCAGGATCTATTCACCTCCGGTGTAATCAATAATGCATCGCTTTCGGATGTACAGAGATTATTTATTAGACCGGCTGTCGCGACGATTTCGTCGTTTGAGATCGTCGGACGAAATTTCCCGGACGCCTGGAAAAAGTTGAAGGATAAATACGGCCTTCCAAGCCTGGTAACGGGGAAACTGCTTGACAGACTTCTGTTCCTGAAGCCGATCGATTTGAACGATTTGGCCAGTATGCAGCAGATAACTGTGGATTACACAGAAACTATTGTTGCCCTCCGAAAATGAGGAACCCCCGAGCAGTTGTTCGAATGGCTGCTCGCTCACTGGGCGAAACAGTATTTCACTCCAAAACTGAAGTTGGAATGACAGAGGACGCTAAACCTCTCGACCGAGTACCCTACGTTTGAAGACGTTAGGAAGTTCATCGACCATCACGCGCAAGCCTTGCTTTCGATGAACGAAGACTGGCGAGAGACAGCCCTCGCGCCCGAAACGAAACTTCGAGCGCCGAATCCTAATGATGCTCAGCAAAAGAGCGTCGCATCCAAAGCCCTGGTGAGCTATAACGTCGTTGTGGATACCAACCCGGTTCAAAAACCAAAAAGGCCGAGCTCGGAGAACGACGGGCGAGTCAGGCAGGCGCGAAAAGAAGTGTGCGAATTTTGTGCAGGGCCACACCATCTGCTGCAATGCAATAATTTCAAAATGTTGCCGGCGAAAGTACGTAGTCAATACGTAAGAAGTCGCCAGTGGTCTGTGCAATGCCTAGCTTCCTCACAAACAGTGATGCACTGTCAGAGCCCCCAGGTGTGCGATAAGTGCAGTGGGAGGCACCATTCCCTACTGCACTACGAGTACACGCGGGAAGAAATAAGTGTGAGGCCGTTAACCAATAACGCATACGGCAGACAAGAAGAAAGCCGTTTAAATGACCACCATCGGCGACCGGCCAAATCTAAGCCAAGGCAAAAAAGTTTGGCTTCAAATGCTAACTTGAAACCGGCCTCGACGTCACACTGTACCGCGCTCGGTACAGGCGCACCGAGGCCTGTGGTGTTAGCTACGGCACGAGTACGCGTGTTTGATAAGAACGGTGCGACACGAATCGCTCGCGCACTGTTAGACCAAGGTTCGGAGACGTCGTTCGTCTCCGCGGGTCTGGCTAACGACCTCAACCTACAGCGAGTACGAACCCCAGCCACGGTATCGGACTTGGGGAGCAGTCAAACGCAAAAAATAAAATATAGCGTGAATTTGAACCTCGGTCCGCAAAACGAAGCGAAACCGGTGTGTGTTGTAAATGCGTACGTCGTGCCGAAAATCACGACCTACCGCACACCGTTGGCGAGCGCACTTGTTTGCAGCGCGTTCCGAGGATTACCGCTAGCCGACACAGATCCCGCGGCCGATCAAACGATCGAAATTCTAATTGGAGCGGATCTTTACGTTCAGGTGATTAGATCAGGCTTCCGACGAGGGTCGATCAATGGTCCCATCGCCCAAGAAACAACGTTCGCTGGGTTATTTCCGGCCCGATAAATGCTGAAGGCGAAACCCGGAATACCGTACGAACGTTGCATTGCACCGTTCTCGAATCGCTCGATTATGCAATTCGAAGGTTCTGGGAGACCGAAGAAATCCCCGTGACTTCGGTACGTTCCAAGGCGGAAGAAGAGTGCGAAGCACTCTTCCGAAAAACCGTCAGACGGGACGCAACCGAAAGGTTCATAGTCCGACTGCCCTTGAATCACCCCAGACCGGACGAAGCGTTAGGACGCTCGCTCCACATAGCGCTGTCCGCTCTAATAAGGCTGCGGCGTAAACTCGACGCAGATACGACCCTCGACATCACGGCGGGTACAGTGGGGGCTCTTGAGGAGCGTGCAAACCACTCCATAAGGGTCGTTATGGAGTGGCTCGTTGCACACGACCTGGAGGTGGCGCCCTCCAAGACGGAGGTGTTCTCCCTAAACAAGAAAAGACTAGGGGACTTTAAAATTCAAGTCGCGGGGGTAGAGGTGAGACCCAGCACCCAGATCAAGTACCTGGAGGTCACCTTCGATAGAAGCCACAGTTTTCGCGTGCACGTGGAAACGGTGGCTTCAAGGGCGGTGCGAGTTATGGCGGCGCTGGCTCGTATCATGCCTAACGTCGGGGGGCCCGGTCAGGCGAAAAGTATGTTTTACTACCGTGTGCTGGAGTCTATCATCCTGTACGCCTCCCCCATATGGGCAGTGGTTAAGGCATACCGTACCGTGTCCCTGGACGTTCTTAATGTGCTCGGGGTGGTCCCCCCCATCGTACTGAAAATCAAGGAACGGGCAGCCTTGTATGCCATACAAAGAACGGAGCAGGCCGAGGCGGGGCCACAGGGGGGGCAAAACATTAACGGCCCGCACCTGGAAGCGGAAAGGGAGAGGGTCCGGGAAGGCACACTACGCTCCTGGCAGCAATACTGGCAGGAGAGATGCAGTGGGAAAATCACGTACGGATGGATCCCCAGCATTCATGAATGGATTGGAAGGGGACACGGTGCCCTCACGTACCATCTCACCCAGGCCCTTACCGGTCACGGGTGTTTCAACGAGTTCAGGCATCAGACTGGTAAGGCAGCCTCTGGCGTGTGCTGGTACGGCTGCGGGGCAATCGACACGGCGGAGCACACACTGTATGTTTGTAAAAAATGGGAGATTAGGAGAAGGAAGCTGGCGACGACCCTCAGGGTGGGGAGGGTCACGGTCGGAGAGATGGGGAGGAAGATGCTTGAGGGCATCGAAGAATGGGAGGCCATTGTGAAATATGCAACGGATATAATACGAGAGAAGAAGGATTTCGAAAGGGAAATCGACAGGGCTCGGCGAAGGGGTTCTCCTCCTCCCCCCCGCCCTCTGCCGCCCCCGCAGTAGCCATACCACCTGGAAGGACATGGCGGGTGCAACGGGTGCATCGGGACACGGGATGTACCGGCCTGGCACCCACGTGCACTTTCCGCCGCTATTTTCCCACTCGAATTTACGCTCTCTCACAGCGTGGTTACGTAGATCTCTCGTTACTTTTAGCTATCACTTGTGTATTTATTTATCCATTTATTCAGTTCATGCATTTATTTTGTTTAGTTATTTATTTATTTATGTACTCATATAGGCCTTCGGTTAACAACTCATTTATTTTATGTATTCATCTATCTAGTTACTTATTTTATGTTATTTATTTTATTTTATTATATTTATTATATTTATATTAACTTTATTTTATTTTATTTTGTCTTATCTTATTTTATTTTATTTTATTTTATGTATTTAACCAGCTTAAGTTAGTTATATGGGATTGTGCTTACTCATTTACTTACCTCGGTTAAACCATCGCGTGATCGATAGAAAAACGGGCCATTTCTTGTACGGTGTCGTTCCTAGTTTACGCGACATTCCAGAGTCTTCTCTGAGGCGTAATACGTTACGGGAACAATACCGCATAGAAAAACTGTGTATTTACATTCGATAACAGTTCCGCGATCGGCCCAGTAACGGTTCCAAGAGAACAGGTGTTACCACGCCAAAACGAAGAGAGGATTCAAAATTAATAAGAGACAGACAGCTTAGACCAGACAGCGCCACGAGATGAAAATTTCCCCTCCCTCGTGGCCACGGTTAAGCAGGTATGTCTCAGGTGTACTCGCTATTTGGTTCTCGACGAGAGCGGACCTCATCGTCGACCTCGTCTGAAGTCGGAGACCGATTCTCGACAAGTTAGTTTTGTCTAACTTGTCGTAGAATCATGTGAACAAAGTTGCTCGGAATTGAGACTGCAGCGGATTTAAATAATCCTGCCCTTGAGTCAAAATATTCCGGCCATACGTTCACATGCAGAAATCGGTCACCGCGACGAACGAACCATTTTGAAAAGAAACAAAATCCAACTGATTTTCTTTCCACTTCGCTCAAAAAGCAACCGATGGCTAAAAAGTACCAAATTTACACTTTTATAGTGATTGGTTACCGCCATCGGTGCTGAATAAACACGTATTGCTGTAATCAGTGGTCGTGTAGAAGTGGAAATGAATAAAAATCAGCGTGATTATCTTTCCAACGATTTAACCCGCAATCGGTGGCTGAGCATAATCAAATTTACACTTAAATAGTACTTGATTATCGCCACCGTTGCGACGAAGAACACGGATTGCTGTAATCAGTGGTCGTGTTCGAGAATCGAGAGAATTTCTTGATTCTCTGCTTGGCTATTGCACGGTTCAAAAACCCAATCTATAGGGCAACTTTGTTGCATTCTCCCTGGGTTGGGTTCGTCGTTTTCCAGGGTCGAAACAAAAGTTTGGGATAACACCCGATAGGGGCCTTATTTGGCATTCCCTGGGTAAATATCTCGGCTGGTTTCGACCTGCTCGAGCGTGGGTTCCAGATCGTCAGTGGGTACGGACACTCGACGTAGAACTACGTTCAAAGGGCACCGTGGTGTTAGACCCTTAATAATCAGTCGCTTCTGCGCAGTTAAGGCTCTGCATCACACCAGTCCCGTACGGACCAGGGAACGGCGAGGGACCGCGGAGTTGACAACCTTTGGAGCCTTACAACCTCCACTTGTTGTCCTCTCCTGCAAAAACCAAGCCTGCAGCAGTGGGAAGATCGAGGTTAGAATCTCGTCTTCCCCATCTGCAATTCAACGTTTCCAAAATCTGAAACGTTGAAATAATAATACAGTCCACTAACACAGTTGTGTATCGCTGTGTAAGAATCCCGTTCCTGTTTACCGTAAACGGAAGAAGGAGCGTACGGATTAGAGCGAGTCAGACAACGCACCGAGCGTTGTTAGGTATTAACCGCCGGATTTCGGTATTTCTTTTTGATTACAGAAGACCGAGACGAGAGCCGTAGGAGCCAACGGCGGCGCAGGTTTTTTTTCCCGAGCCATCAGCTCGGGGTTTTTTCCTGCAATTTTTTAAATAATAAATAAATTTAATTTCGATTATTTTAATTTCCTTCATTTTTTGTTTATTTTCAATTTTATTTTGTTTAAATAAACGGCCTGTGTCCGGTGGACCAGGCGAAGGAAATTTTTAAATGTACAATTCACTTTCCCACACAATTCCAATCCCTCGAAATTCGGACACCCCGTTAAAGGGTGGGAGATCGGGTCAGGGGAGAAAACCCCCCACCAGACCAACTCGCACCTATTTTAACATATATTAACTTTATTTTATTTTATTTTGTCTTATCTTATTTTATTTTATTTTATTTTATGTATTTAACCAGCTTAAGTTAGTTATATGGGATTCTGCTTACTCATTTACTTACCTACTTATTCATTCACTTATTTGTTATTCTACCCATTTACATCTACAAACGTGTACACCCTACACCTATTCTTATGGAGGCTGTCTGCATTTACATTCGCTACTTAGGTACCTATCTATTTTCCTAGTAGTAACAAGTTCATTCTCATCGACACTTAATATAACAGAACTGTAGGAGACGAGCGATCATTGATGGCGTGAATGTGGTTTCATATGCATGTGTGCGATGGCCCGGCCGAAGCATCGAGAACGTGGAAACGTCTAGAACATTCGGCCGGGCGAGAATGATAAGAGTACGGTATGATTGGTGTATGTGCGTGTATGTTGGAAATCGCAGAAACGCGGAAAGCATCGAGAACATTCGGCCGGGGTACAATAAAAGGCGAGCGTCCGCGACATGCAGGGCTTTTTGCAATTACGACAATCTGACGAACACAATCCGGCCGTGTGCGTCGCGAATCGTATTAGATAATTCTTAAAATTCTAATCTTACAGAACATACTCAACATACTGAACAGATTTAAAACATAATGGTCATACTAGACTCCTCCATACTTTATTTCATTTTATTATCTCGGCTACGCGTGGCAGTTATTATCACCTCAGCTTGCTCATCTCATTATAAAATTATTTTATCTTATTTTAGTTTCTATTACTTCTATTTTATTATTTTATTCTTATTCTCATTCTATCTCATTTGATACGGCGTGGTTTCGTTATACTTTATCTGATTCCTATTTCATCCTTAGCATTTTAAGCAAAACAAATTATCCTCATATATACTTTACGCTATCGCAGTTCATATTCTTTACCATACTACCACTTTAATTACTCCACGTTTCATGTATGTACTATCTACGGAAACCGTGACTTTCATTTAAAGCACCTTAGCATGACTGCGTATTCATACAGCAGCACTGTGGTACCAGCTAGCTAGACGATAAGGCAAGGTAAGGCAACAACAACAGTTATTTTGAAATTACACTTCAAACACACTGGTAAGGTGCAATTACACATGCAACGAAGCTTCTGTTTTCTTTTATTCCATTAACCTGTAGCGTCCGGTCGTACGCACAAGGGAAAGTTTTTCTTTCGTGCAAACGGCCCACGTAATTTACGACTCTTGTTCATCGAAGCTGTTTTTGAGGAAGATATTTTCCAGACTCGCGTAGCGAATGTATTCAGTAAATTCCTTTTTCTAAGTCCCTCAACAGCAAATAAAGACCGTCGTAAATTAGGGATTTCCGGAGGACACTCGACGCGTTCCCATCGGAGTTTCGCCAAGTGGGCCCAGCGCGGGTGGCCCGAAGGAAATCTTGCAGTGAGGGGCGCAACGTTGTCCCCCTCGATCACCACGCCGTTTCGAAAACAAGCACGCTGTGGGCGTAAGAAATAGGCGGTGATTTGGGGAAAATAAACGGCACTGATTGGAAAGGCCCAACGCGTGGGGTTAACCAATCAGGGTTGTTTAACAATTTTACCAGTGCGAACGTGGGGTTGACACGGAGGAAAAAGCGACGAAACAACACTTGGTTTGACGCGCTCCAACGAGTAAGGTATTTCGAACAATAAAGAACTTTTGTCACCCCAACAGTGTTCCTACATTAATTAAACTTACCCCACAAACCTCAGCCAATGGGGCGTCTGGGCGAATTGGTGTAATAATAAACTTAATTCTATTCTATTCCATTTTATTCTATTTTATTTTAGTTTCCGAATACGCGGCATACTAGTTTCACCGGGAACTTCGTTTTACTCTTACTTTCTGTCTGTATTATTTTATCTATACGCACGACCTTTTACTTCTTTAGAAGTGCCCTATATTATGTGAGGAGGAATGAAATGACCATCTATTATGCGCTAAAGCTAAAGTCTAAATGCCAAAATTCAAATTTTACTTTAACTGTATTGTAATCAAACTTAAACCCAAACAAAATCCTCATTTAATTTAAATACGATACCATACTGTTTCTACTCTATAGCCTAGCTTATTTTACGACTGTTATTACAGCTTCTCTTTACGGAGGCAATGGTTTTCTTTTATTTTACTCACCTCATCCTACTTAATTTATTACACTTTATTATTATAGTATTGTATTGTACGTGCACACAGCTGGTCTCTTCATTCTACTTCACTTTATTTTACCTTATACGGTACTTTATTTCACTTGCACATGTTCTCATTCTCATACACTGAATGTCGTACTATAAGGCCATTAGTTAAATACACCGCCACACCGCGAAACCGGATCCCAACATAGCTGGCTGTTTCACCTGAATTGTCATAAATTACTATAACAGCAAGGCCCTGCCTGGAGTTCATCATATTTACTTACTTGCTTACTTATTTACTTACGCAGGGACCTACCGTCCTTCATTCTAGTCCCGTAGCTTATTTTACTACATTTACCTCATTTACTTTATTATATTCTGGTATCTTTTCTAGGTCCATCCTTATTTTATATTATTGTATTTCCTACTTATTTTAATTTTATTCCATTTATTCTATTCATTTTCAAAATAACTTAGCTTTATTTCATTATTATACTTGTTCGAACCTTGCTGGTTTCAATTTTCACTCTTACTTTGGCTTTATTCTTGGTGGTAGACACGGTCTTAGACTGTAGTTACGTTACGGTACGTTATTAGTACTTTCAGTTCCTACATCCATATATCATTGTTCGTTTATATTATACACATACACACACTCACGCCCTCCGAGGTAGCAGCGTAACGGGCACACTAGATGTAAGGTAGTAGGAGGGTGTTTATTACGGTTATTCCGTCCACAACACAAGGATACTACCCTATCATAAAGCTTTCTTTTCTTTCTTTTCCCTTTTCTTTTCCTTTCCTTTCTTTTCCTTCTCGTGTCTCCGTCTTCTTCTTGTCATGCATACATGATACTTTCCCTCCCACCTTAAGTCAATATTATTCTTACATTCACGTCACCTATTTCATCGGTACTTTATCTTTAACCTTAACTTTACTTCTTATTTCACTACTCTATTGCACTATCTTTAGTTCGATTTCTACCTGTATGTACCCCCACATCACTTTACTTCCATGCACACACAGCATACATTATAGCGAACTTTGGAACAAGCTGGCTGCATTCTACTCTTCATATTGTATATGTATAGTCTATATCTACAGCTCATATATCTTTTATACATTTCATATAACTCTATCACTTACTACATATTATACCGACACATCATTTTTATTTCATTTTATTTTACTCTACTTTTACTCTCACTTTTTACCTTCTACTTTACTTTTACTTTATATACCTGACAACTCACACCTCACGGCATAGTATCACCATGCGTAAAGGGTTGCATGTATCACTTTCCATTATTCATTCCCGCTGTACCTTTGCGCTTTGCAGTGGCAGCAACTCTTACATCCGTTTTGGATCTATCTAGGGCTTACATTCAATTACTCTCTTAGTACATCTATACACATACATATACATATACATTAACACTTACACATTACATTTATACATTCACATCTGCATTTACATTCATAGGCGCGTTTATATTTACATATATTTACATCCATCTATTCATTTAATTATTTATATATTTACTGATATTATACTCTACTGATATTATTGTTAGGGGGAGGAGGTTTGAAAATACCTCGCCTAACGGGGGTCCGGATCTCGAGGGAAGGAACAGACGGAAAATAAGCGGTACAATTATAATTTTATTTTCGCTTGATCGCCTTATGCGACTAAGCCGTTTATTTCGTTAAATTTGACTCTTAAATACAGACGATAGAAGAAATTGGGAAAAAAACTCAGACGTCTGGCTGACGTCTAGAAAAACCCTCGCGTCGATCGGTCTGATGGCTCGCGTCGCGCTGTTATGGAATAGAAAGAGAGAGACGAATTTAGGCGTTAAATACCTGACAACGTTAGTCACGTTGTGTGTCTTACTCTTTTCTGCACGCTCCTGGTTTGTGCTTGTCGCACTCAGGAGCGGGAATCTCAGCCGCCGCGATACGCAGCTAAGCGAGTGGACTGTATATGTGAGCGTTCCCTTTAAATCGGGAATCGCTCTGTTATTGTTACGAGATCGAAGTTTGTATCCAGCTTCCTCCGCAGCCTTAAGAGAGCGGAGAGTTTTCTCCGGTCTCGGGTAATTAAGAGGCGGCCGAATTTAAAAACGTCCCGTTGTCTAGTGAGATTTAATCTCGTTACTTTGACGACTGCAACTCTTGATTGTCGCAGGAGAGGGTGAATAGAGGGAGGTTGTAAGGCTCCAACCGTCACCCGGTCCTCGGTCCCTTACCGTCTTCGTATGTGCGTACGGAACACAGTGTGGTGCAGTCTTTCAACGGCGTATTTGACGACTTACGTTGAGACTATCACACCACGGCGCTTTGTGAGTCGCGTTCTACGCACAGTAGCCGTACAGGACTGGCGGTCAGTGAACAGCGCTCTAGCAGGTCGCCGGAAGCTGGGCTTGGAATAACTCGTCCCAAGCTCCGACTGGAAGACGGCAAGTCCACCCAGGGTATACACGCCACGAAGGCCCCTATAGGTGGGAGCAAGACCGTTCGAAAATCAAGGGAGGATCGAGTTTTAATCTCGATGCCTCTCGCACGACCGCTGTTTGCAGCAATACGTGGAAAATTCGGGAACTCGATGATATCAACGAGTTTCCCGCAATCTTTTAACCGGGTCGTACTCACGACCGAATCGATTAACTAGCTGATTCGACAAACGGAATTACACGTAGGTTACTGGTATGAATTTGCTTACGCAATCTAACCAGTAAAGCTACGGCTATACGTCGCTTGTCCGCTTAACGAAAGTTCGAATAACTCGAACCATTCGAATCTGCGATAGAATCAGCCGATGTGTCACAAAATGTTTCCTCAACGAAAGCTCGAATAACTCGAAGCGATTCGGAGATTTTGGGAATTCTGCGGAGCGTGATCGTTTACCGATGTGCTCAAGGCAGGATCCTGATTAAGAGTGACGGACGAGCACGAGCTGCCAAAAGTTACGCGTGAGAGGGGGAATCCTCCGACACGCGGCGCTGTCGCCGTGTCTTTCGTCCGTCTTTTTCTAACTTGTAAACGTACCTTTTCTCTATACTCGTACGTTGAACTAATTGTTCGAACTCGTACGTTACTTGGTCGATCGCGTGACTTTCAGAAAAAACTCGAAAATTATGGTTTTTCTAGTCTATATTGTGTCGCGTAACGGACGCCGCGACCGAGAGTCCTCTGGTCGGTTACGTACCTCGAAATCAACACTGTTTAACGAATTTTATGTTATGTTCAAATACCTCGAATTAATGCGATATTTAAACAATTTATAATTTGTAAGAAGAACATAGCAACGATAATCACATGTATCTACCTGTGAATCTATCAAAATATACTTAACCTTACTTCTTTACTACAAATTTACAACCACTTTATAAAAAATAACGAATTTCTGCAAATAATGAAATACATATTAATAAGGTACTGAATTAGACGAATCGAATGACGTGTAACTCACCCCGATCGGTACACGGTCGATTTGCTAGGAATGTTCCCAAATTCGCTTTCTTTCGCAAGCATTGGCAGATGCTGCGATTGTTCTTCTCCAGCGCCAATTATCATTTACCAATTTCATTGCATTTCCACACTGTGGGCAATTAAGATTTTTGGTAATTAACTTTTTGTTTTGCAAAAATTTCAATAAGGCTTCTTTATTTTTACAAAATTCGTGCAATTTAAATAAGGTCCATACTTCTGGAACTACTAATTCACTCATGTTTATAGCGCAGTTGAACAAAATTCACAAAGTACAAGAAACAGAAGAAAATCAGAAATGATAGTTGAAACAAATGATTACTGAAACAATTTCTGCTTTTCTTCTGTTTCTTGTACTATCTGCAATGTGGAAATGTTATGAAAATGGTATATGAAAATTGGTAATGCAGGATAACTATTCCAGGATCTGTCAATCCAACTAAACGTAAAACACGTTGTAATATAACGATATTTGCAAAGTAAAGAACGTGGTTTTCTAAAAACAAACTCAGCTACAGATGTTTTAAAATTAACATATATGCTAACACATAATTATGAGCAATATCATATTATTATATAACTAAAATTAAATAAAAATACTGCACAGCAATTGGCAGGGTAGAGTAAATTGTCAATATTGATGAATCAACATTTTGTCATAGAAAATATCACAGGGGCCATTTGAAAATTAATCACAGCATCAATTTTGAAGATCCCATCACTAATGCTTACACGAATTAAATTGAAGCCACTTGGAGGCATGCCACACATCTTTTAATCTTTTTTATAACATATAATACAATCAATATTTTATATTTTCAAGAAGAGTAATTTCATTGGATACCTGAGCCATTATGTATTTAGTAAATGTACCTAATAGGAAAATGGTGATTTATTCAATGAAATATTAACAGAAATAGCAGAAATTTCATTCAATAAATGTTTAACAAATTAGCATTTGACTACCTGGCATTTTGAACACAGTAACTACAGTCACTTGTTCCCACCTGTGAACCTGTCAAAATATACTTCACTCTTATTTTTTTACTGTAACTTTAGGACAAGTTTATAAAAAAATAACGAATTTCCGCAGATAATGAAATGTATATCAATAATGTACTGAATTAGACTAATCGAATGACGTATAACTCACCTCGATCGGTGAACGATCCGTTTGCTAGAAATATACCGCGAATTTGTAATATAAAACTATCTATAAAGCGTGGAACATGGTTTTCAAAAACAAAACTTTCTTACGAAATAGTACTAAAATTAACTTACATGTTAGTCCACAATTTTGAACAATATCATATAATACGAGAATTACAATTAAATAAAAACACTGTTTCTCAATGGAACTATTTTGTGAAGCAAGTGGTGGCTGATTGGCTACAAAACTCATGTGAAATATTTGGTGGACCAGGCAAAGTGGTACAAATAGACGAGTCTAAATTTGGCTGAAGAAAATATCACAGAGGTCATCGCGTGGAAGGACAGTGGGTTTTTGGAAGAAGAGAAAGGCAAAGTGACACAGAATCCCTTCTTTCAATAATTAAACAGTGGTTGTTGCCTGGAACTACAATTATCTCAGATTGTTGGAAAGTCTACAACATTTTGGAAAAAGAAGGGTATAAACATCTCACCGTAAACCATAGGTTACATTTTATAAATCCAGAAACGGGCGCTCACAGAAATACAATAGAAACTACGTAGAGGCATTGTAAACACTTTTTGCCTGAATATTGTCGGTTAGTATTTGCAATTTCACACGTTTTTTAATATTTTTTGTAACATATATAACCATAAATATATTCTATTTTCAGCAAAAAAGATAATTTCATTGAGTACTTAAAAGTCATTACGTATTTTATAAATCTTCCAAGTAAGGAAAGGATGATTTATTAAATCAGTTATTAGAAGAAATTTCATTTGATTCTGTAGAAAATCAAAATATACCATACTTAGATGATAATGAAATTTAATAATAAAAAAAAGTTAAACCAATGCACTGCATACAATAGTAATTTATTATATTGTCTACTCGTAAACACTGCCAGAGCGGGGTGGCAACATTTTTTACTGTTGCTGCATGTACTGTCTACCTAGAAGTACTATCTGACTAGGTCTGGGTTATATGGGGGGGGGAGGAGTTAGTTGTGGCATACACTGTCTACCTGACCAACTCAAGCAAAGTCTATGCGTAAAAAACTGATTTTTATGCATACACGTTCTACAAATTCCCATTTGACAATGTAGCATTATCAAATTAGATCAATCACTTATGTTAGGGGGAGGAGGTTTGAAAATACCTCACCTAACGGGGGTCTGGATCTCGAGGGAAGGAACAGACGGAAAATAAGCGGTACAAGTAAATATACTTTTCGCCTAGCCGAAAGGATCGGCTAAGCCTTTTATTGTATCTCTTTTTTTTTTATATAGGGTGTTCGGCCACCCCTGGGAAAAATTTAAATGAGCGATACTAGAGGCCAAAATAAGACAACAATCAAGAATACCAATTAGTTGATGGAGGCTTCGTTGCAAAATTATTAACGTTTAAAGTTCTGCCTGAAACGCGGCAACCTGCGAGCAGATGCGTAAGCGCGGTAGGTCAGGAGACGGTGTGTTAGAGGAACCGAGGTTACCGACTTATCGATCGCCTTTCGTTTTTGCGTCAACTCCTCGGACGGCGAACGTGGTACGTTGAATAAGATACGACAGCCGCTCGTTTTTGCGTCAACTCCCAGGAAGGCAAACGCATATCGTCGAATGGGATTCAACCTGTCTTATGAACATCCGGAGGGGGGATATCAAAACTCGCCCGACAAGATGTTCACAGAAAGAGGTTGAATGCCTCTTTGCACACACACATTTTTTTTTTCACAAAAATCACCCATACGCGAGCATACACGCATCGCGATTGTCCGGTAGTAGAATAGCAGATAGTACGGTAATGGAAAAAATTTCCAGAATTTTGTTTACGGAAATACACGTTCTAATCCTTTGCGGTCGGTGTCCCCGTAGCGGGAACCTTCAAAAATCCTAACGATGACAAAACTCTATGGTTCCCTATGCCTCGTGATTCAAATGTTTCGGTCAACTTACGAGATAATAATGTATGATGGTTCATAGAAATTTCCAGGCCATCTTTTTCGAATCAGCATTCGAGAAACATTGAGATCGCTAAGAAGCTAGTCACTGTGTACATCACACACGTTATTTTCCCATCAATAAAAACCGCGTAAATAATTAAATTTGTGTTCAAAATTTAAAAAATACAGTGTAATTTGTTGCGTTTTCTACTAAAAACCAAGTGCAAAAATTAATCTCATTTACGTACGGTGTATTTCCGTAAACAAAATTCTGGAAATTTTTTCCATTACCGTACTTATGCCTATATAAGTCGGGACGTAAAAATGTTGGGACTTTTATAAATAATAAATTAGTTTATGATTAAAGTTGCCTTTTTCCGGCGATACACGCTCAGAACATACCTGGATATTGTTACAATGTATTTCCTCCTGACGTTATTAACTATTGGGGCAGATTAGACTCGAAATCGTATAGCGGCAACGTTACTCGAATTTCAGTTATACGAGAGCAATAAGGAAAGATTTACACTCTCCTTATTTCGCTTTCGTCGATCTCGATGTCAAAGTGCCGAATTCACGTCCACGTGCTTCGTAGGCCGCGAGTTTGGCACTGTAATAGTATGTGTCTGCTTTTCTCACCACTCGTCATTCGTTTGGCTTTTCTCATTTATGTTGGCGAAGGCAATCGCCAACGAATACAGACCTAAGAGAGCTTAGAACGACTTGAACTGCAATTTAATATTTAGCAATTAAATATAATTTTCATTTTTCTTTCAGTATTTATTTTTTATTCCATAATAGTGCGTGAAATACGTAAGTTCGTGGATTGTGTAGTGTAGTGTAGTGTGTGTGCGTGGTTTGTGTTGTGTAGTGCGCGGCGCGGGACCGGAAAAAATGTCGGGTACCAATTACACGCTGGTCGAACTGTCCGATGTAATTATGTGCTACGGGGAAGCAGAAGGCAATGCCTGCGAAGCACGTCGTATTTATGCCGAAAAGTACCCCGATAGGCAAATACCGGACAGGAAGACATTTACAAGAACATACCAGCGTTTGCGAGATACGGGGTCGGTCCTGACCCGTCCAATTGATGGGCGGGATCAATAGCCCCAACAATTGGAGGAAAGAATAATTCGAAGAATTGAAGAAGATCCGAGCACCAGCACACGGAGAATTGCAGCAGCCGAGCAAGTCAATAATTCGACTGTTTGGCAGGTATTGAAGCAGTGGCAACTGCACCCATACCATTTTCAACGGGTACAAGAAATAGAAGAGGGTGATTTTGCAAAACGAAAAGATTTTTGCACATGGATATTATCCATGATTAGAGATAATGAAGATATTATCTCAAACATACTGTTTACCGACGAGACAACATTCAATCGCCACGGTACAGTAAACACACACAATGCCCATATTTGGGCAGAAGAAAACCCACACGCGGTTTACGAAATAAATACTCAACGCCAGTTTTCTGTCAATATTTGGACAGGAATACTTGGCAATAAAATTATTGGTCCTGTGGTCTTCCCACACCGTTTAACAGGACAATTGTACCTCGAATTTTTGGAAACGCAGTTGCCAAACCTTCTGGAGGATCAACCACTAGATGTACGTAGAAGCATGTGGTATATGCATGACGGTGCACCGCCGCATTCCATACTGGTAGTACGCGGTCATTTAAACGCGTATTTTGGAAACAAATGGATTGGACGAGGAGGACCTACGCCGTGGCCAGCTCGTTCGCCCGATTTCAACCCCCTTGATTTCTTCTATTGGGGCCACTTGAAGGATTTAGTTTACTCCATGCCAGTAAACTCGCTCGAGGAACTCAAACACCGAATTACATTATCAGCGGATATTATTGAGTTAAGAGAAGGGGCTAATTTGGAAAATATGCGACGAAATTTTCACAGAAGAATGCAGCTGTGCCTGCAAGAGAATGGTGGCCACGTGGAACATTTATAGTGAGGCAGGGCAGTTCTCTGTGAATATGTGGACACTCGAGGACGGGACAATCACGGTGCGCGTACACGTGGACACTCGCGGACGGGACAATCGCAATGCGTGTATGCTCGCGCGTGGGTAATTTTTGTGAAAAAAAATGTGTGTGTTCAAAGAGGCATTCACCCTCTCTCTGTGAACATCTTGTCGGGCGAATTTTGATATCCCCCCTCCGGATGTTCATAAGACAGGTTGAATCCCATTCGACGATATGCGTTTGCCTTCCTGGGAGTTGATGCAAAAACGAGCGGCTGTCGTATCTTATTCAACGTACCACGTTCGCCGTCCGAGGAGTTGACGCAAAAACGAAAGGCGATCGATAGAAAGTCGGTAACCTCGGTTCCTCTAACACACAGTCTCCTGACCTACCGCGCTTACGCATCTGCTCGCAGGTTGCCGCGTTTCAGGCGGAACTTTAAACGTTAATAACTTTGCAACGAAGCCTCCATCAACTGATTGGTATTCTTGATTTTCGTCTTATTTTGGCCTCTAGTATCGCTCATTTAAATTTTTCCCAGGGGTGGCCCAACACCCTGAATATCAAATTTCAAAAAACAACCAAAAAAAAAGAATGCAAAAAATTAACGCCGGACGCTTTACAACTCTTAATTTTACCAATTAACTCTTGTTTAAAGATTGCATAATGCCGAGCGATTACCCTCAACCGCAATTACCATTAATCCTGTTAGCGTACAATACATCGGAGATTATCTCTAATAGGAATTGTACAGCAAGCAATGACAGAAAAACGCGTTTATTACTAGTTTTTCTGGCATCGGTAACGGCTCATTCCTTCGATTCGAGTGTGCCAACGGTGTTGATGACGTCAGTATCGTGAGAGGGTAGCGCGTAGATAATTAGACAAAGATAGACTGCCGAAATTTAGACAGCGCCGCGGAACAACTAATTAGAGTACCACGGCGACGTCTACGGCTGTCAATCCGCACAGTCTTACAACGACTTCTGATAGAGACACACCGGCTCCTGATTGCGTCCGAACAGGACTCGAGCGAAACTTGAGATAGAAATTCTTAAGAAAAGCGATTAGATTGTTCTTAAATACAGGGTGCAACGAGCCGATGTTCAGTCTGGTGCGGATCCACAGATAGACCTCGCACAGCTGAGAATTCGTTAAAGCTCGAAAAAGCGTGATAATTAATTCAGTCTTTACTTGACAAACGAATCGAATTCCGATTCGTACAAGAGCATCCAGAAGTTTCGTTCGGGAAATTCCCAAGCGAGCTTCGAGTCCTTCTTTACTGAATATTTTGGAGGGTTCGAGAATACACCAATAAGGTGTTCGACCTCCCTTGAACAGAATTGTCTGGTCGTTTCAAGTGTATAAACGTTTGAAACACAAAGAAGTGGACGAATAACGTCCAAACTTCTTTGGGATTGCCGTTCGGCTTAGGAAACACCGAAGGGAGGCACCTACGCGGTGAACCTCCAGGTGGGCTCACTGTAGTCAGGTCAACGTCCACTTAGGACGTTTTATATTCGGTCTTCGCCTCCTTACTTCTACAGATCCCGCCGGTGTAACGCTTAGAGGAGCACCAGGTGCGGAGAGGTAACGGAGTCGTGGGTCAGGTCTCCACGTAGTTCAAAATACTGCAACGAATCACGTCGAGTAGTGCATTCGTGTAGTGAACAACGTGCAGTCGGGCTTCGCAGTGCAACTCTCGGCCAACAGGTCATCTGTTGGAACGTTAAAGAGAAGCCGCAGATCGACGGTCGTGCCGTTGCACTGCAGTGTGACTCGACGCACAGACTCAGTGGGCATACTCACGGAATCAGTGCATTTGGAACCTTACAACCTCCACTTGCATCCCCATCCACTAGACAATCGACTCAATTCGGCGTCGAAAAGAAATTTAATTCTTTTCACGCCAAAAATCAAATACAGACCACTTGCGAGCTCGTATATTACGAGTGAACGAAATTCTCCGCACCTATACATTCGAATATCGAAGCCAGGAGCGTGAGGACATAAACGCGGCGAATATACGTGTAACGTGTTTACGTGTGCCTAACACATGGCCGTATTTTTCTGTTCATAGGAATCCTGGCCTACCTCAACGCAGCAGATTCGACAAAGCGGAGAGGAATAATCTAGCCAGTTATTCCAGCAATTAATAAGTTGATTTTCATTATAGTTTATTTCTCTTTTTACATTTATAATAAACGTTTTTTTTGACGAAGAAAATCTTACGCGTCCCATTCACTTCCCACAATAAAATCCCAATCCCTCCATCCGGTCATCGTCGTTAAAAGCATCAGCTTTTTAACATTTGTGGTTGTTATCAATAATCAATCACGTTTCAATTAGTGTTTAGTGCCAGTGTTTTTTCATCGAGAGATGACGCTGGATTTATATGGAGTTTGTGTTAGCAAATTTTATAATACTATAATAAAATTATGGTATTTTAGTATTATAAATTTTAGTATTTAAATAAAGAGAAGAGACATAAACAATACTTTTTAATCACGTTTATACTTTTTATTATCTTTTAATTTGCTGGAAGTCACAAATTCTTTATTTAAATATATAAATTAAGACTCTAATTTATTTAATATAATGGAACATTATTAAGACGCGCGACCACATTATAAGAAGTGTTCTTATTATAATTATAAAAATAATAATCATGAAAATGTTCACAATATTCGTTGTTTTTCTTTTCCAATGAATGACAATGAACGCTGTATAACGTGGTTAACAAATTGCGGCTTGGACGACTGGGTGGAAATGACAAACACTGAATTAAAAAAAAAATTTATATGTAATCACCATTTTTCTATTAATAATTTCCATAATTCTGGAAGATTAAAAAAGGATGCTGTTCCTTATTTATATTCTATAGATAGCAATATTGGTAATGAGCCGGTTGTTTTGCCTCAAAAAAAAAAATGCCATTTCTAGAATAGAAAAACGCGATGAAATACAGAAACTTGAGAATGAGTTAATGCAAGAGAAGAATAAGTCTGAGATTCTTTACTCGCAATTACGGACAAAGTGTAAAGTAGTAGATAGATTAACGGAAAAAATTTCTTCAAGCAATATCAGTGATGCATGTCTGAAGAAAGCTATCGCGCGTAGAGTTCGAGGTTTTATTTTAACATTTATTTTAATGCAATTATTCCCCTCAAGAAGGGAAGCATATAGTAAAAAAGTACATCGTTTATGTTTAACACTGCATTATACTTCGCCCTTGCCGTATAATAAAATGCGCGACGTTCTCAAGTTTCACTTTCCAAGTCCGGTCACAATCATTCGTTGGTTCGGTAAAATCGACATTTGACCTGGAATTTGTTCAAATTTATTTAACGTTTTAGCAATTAAAGCAGCCAACATGGATGCTTTTGTTCGGAATTGTGTTTTACTATTTGATGAAATGGCAATTAAAAAGTGATTTAGTTTCTATCCAAGTAAACAAATAATTGAGGGTTTCGAAGATTTAGGTTTCTTGGGTAGAAGCGCGGCAGTGGGGACGCAGGTACTCGTTTTTATGATAAGAGGTTTATTCAGGAATTCTGTTTAAATATCGCATGAGTCCGAAACGCAGAAACTCGGCCGCGATGCCCGTATCTATATGGAATTCGCGTAATTCTAGATGGTTGTGCTGACATGGAAATTTTCCATCGTTCAGATTGGTATACCGCGGCTATTTACGTGTTTTTTCAAGCTAGCTTCACTGAAATTCTCGAGTTTTGGAGCAAATTCTAGGAATGTGTTGTTAGCGCTGAGAAAGAGAGAGAAAAGAGATCTATCGGAAAAAGATCGATAGACGAAACGCGGCAGCGCCGCGCCGTGGCCACGCGGCGCGTAGCAGCCCGGGCCCAGCAACGCGAGGCGTAGCTACCCGGTTCTGCGCTTGCGCGACGGAGCCGGCCGCGGCCGTCGCTGCTTGCAGATCGTCACGGTTCATTCTTGAGCCGTCGGCGATCGAGAGCGGAGCTTGTGACGGTCGCGTTCCCATTTCCCTACGAGCTCCGAGGTGGATGAGCCGATCTCTCTCCTCGTAATAGAATCAGTTTGCGGACAAATAGTTTATTGGAAAATCTCGTCATAGCGACTTGAGATTTTCCCCAGAAAACGGACAATCTGCCTGACGTTGCAGCGATCGCAAGGCACGCCGAGTGTGAAGCGATCGTAGACGCAGGATTGTGATTGAACGTTGCAGTTCGTGGATGCGACTGCGACGTTGGAGATTCGGTGTGGATCGCCTTGAGTCTTCTTCCAATTATCCGGTTAGAGCTACTGGAGGGCTGATACCGACATACAGGTATCACCTAGTGGTAGTTCACCGTTTCTAGAGGTCATACGAAACCCACTGGAACCACCCGTCCTGTGTACCAGTGAGAGTACACCGACCGGTGGGGTGGAAAGTTTCACCGACCAAGATTAGAGCTATACGGCGTAGGAGCAACCGGAAGATAGATATTCAGAAAGAATATCACTTCGTGGTGCTCTCCGTGCATCGGGCGTCGGAGAACCCGCTCCAATATACCGTCGTGAGGGGATCATAAGTAGGGCCTAAGCGTACGGTGGAGCAAAGGGTTCGAAGAGCCTTCCTTCCATCGCTACACCCACTACCAGCTGTGAGTCGACCACACTGGGCTGTGAACGTAGGGTGGTTGGAATTGCAGGGGATTGAGTCCTGAACCGGTGAACCGCAGGCCAGTTCCTCGGGACAGGAGCCTCCGTCGAGGTAGCCACGGCTGGCTGCCGGGCGTTCCTTTGATGAAGGAATCGCCGGCTTGGCAACCACGTGTGCATACCGCAGGTCGCTCCTGAGGAGCAGCTGACGAGGGAGCCGAACTAGGACAAGACGTCCTCTTGCGTGGGTGGTGTAGAAACGCCACCCGCACGGGGAGCGTGCTCGCGGGATATAGCCTCTTGGAGTCTTACAACCTCCATTTGGTTTCCCGTCCGTGGCATTGCAAAGAGAACCCGGTAGAACGGAGAAAAGCTCGTCTACCCGGTTGTGCGCGTCGGTGAGATCGTAGAAAGAGAATCTCATCGACCAGAAAGAGAAGAATACAGTCCACTAGCTAGAGCGCTAGATAGCCAGCTAGCTCTCCCCTCCAAGCACACCAGACTGTCGCTGGAGCGCGAGAAACAGCTGACGAGAGCGCGATTGTTGACTTGTCCGCAAATGTATTTATTAGGCGGATTCTTTTGTTACAGAAAGCCTCCGCAGTAGAAAATAAGGAAAAAAGGAGACTGAAAAAGAGGAGACGAGGCCGCAGTAGGAGCCGTCGTCGTTATTCTTTTAATTCAGTATTTTTTGTTATAATTTCCTAAAGAGTTAACTTTCTATTTTTGTAAAATAAAAACGTTATTGAAAAACTTGTAACAATTTTCTCTTCCTGTCTGTTTCCTCATCCGGACCCACGTTAGAGTCCCTTAGTACTTTAACAAATTCGAAACAACCGCTTGCGTTATTTGTTTGAAAGAACGGTATCAAATCGAAACAATTATCAGCATTATTAAATGCTATTTTAGACACATTATATAATGTAGGTTTGATAGTCAGAGCTGTTGCTTCAGCTCAAACAGCAAGCAACTAAAGCACAGCAGGAGAAAAAGTAAAAGTAGAAAATCCTTTTTTTATTCGAAATGGCCGTAAAATTTATTTCTTATTTGATTATTTACACTTATTTAAGAGCATCAGGAATAATTTATTAAAGTACGATTTTTTATTTGATGACCATAGAGTAGCCCGGTGCGGTGTTATATCTCTATGGAATGTAGAATGCGATAAAGGCACAAGAGCGGCTTACAAATTAAGCGATCAACATGTTAGGCCAAATTCTTTTGATAAAATGAAATGTAAGCTCGCTTTGCAAGTATTTAGTAAAAGAGTTTCTTCTGCTTTGTTTACTGCTAGCGCTACAAAATGTATAAAATCGAGTACCGTGCAAAATACAGCATGCTTCTTTCAAACTCTGAATGATTTGTTTGATAATTTGAACAGCAGATGTGCTCGCGATCCTAACCCAAACAAGTGCGCAATTTCTGATTTATTTCCTGATATCGAAAGCAATTTGCAAACACAATCAAATAACATATTCAATTGGTATGTTACCGCGGGTAATGAACTTAAAACTCCGCCTTGTTTCTTAGGATTGCGACAGTCAGTAAATGCTACTGTGCAACTTTGGCACGACTTACAGAGAGAGGGTGCCATGTTTTTGATGACCTCTCGATTGAATATGGATGTTATAGAAAATTTCTTTCCGATTTTTCGAGTGCACGGTGGCACTTACAACCGAAACCCATCTGTGAAAGCGGTGCGTCTTGCTATCAGGAAGAATATAATGTTAAATTTGACCAGTAGTTCTCTAAATAGTAATTGTCCGCCTGATGAAGACGGAACGCTTTTAAAAGATGTTGTTATAGCATGATATACTTCAGCATCATCAAACAATGATGTTTCATTTAATAATGTAGAAATAGAGGACAATGATGTTGAGAGTGATGACATGCTGTTAGAAATTCATAACGAATTCGAATCATTGTCGACATCGGTGTGCTCTTTAGAATCTTGTGCAATAGAATACTTTGCACGATATATTGCCAAACAAAGCACGGAAAAATCGCGATGTAACATGTGTTATAATGATTTAACAGACAACAGCAGAGAATTTCAACGAAACGATCAACTACTAATATCCTTTCACGCGTTTATTGTAAGTGAAAACGTCGAGTTTGGTCATTTATTAATACCATAATTGCGCAGCGACACATTCATTTTGGATAAACTATTTCGGATTATATCTGATGCTGTACCTCAAAAATATTTCAAGTGGTTTATAGAAACTGAATGTGCTACACATCGAAAGGATTTAGTTTATTTTACAATGATTACGAAGATACATAAAGATACAGTGTGGTTAGGTCAGGAACTGAGATTCTCTGTCATTAGAAATTCTCATATTTCCAGACTGCGTAATTTGCAAAATTTGTAAACGTGTTTTTTTTAGATAAATGTATTCCATAGCAAAGTAGACTATTTAATGTATATAGTTATATATATATATTTGTACATATTTTGAATACATTCAAGGTTTTGTGTTTTTCAGGGAAATTTGTGGGATGTCATGTATAATAGTAGAATCACATTATAATTTGTATAGCCTATTGCATGGCTTCTATTTTCAGAAACGTTGAGTGTATTCCGGGATTGTAAAGTCCTTTCTTCACGCCTTCACGTGGCCAATCCCCTTAACATTATTACACATACAATAATATTAATATTATTGTATACATACATAGTAGTAATGGAACTAAGATGAAAGAAAGGCACTTATAATTATAATGATAATTTCTCATGGATTCTATTTTTCAGGCCTCCATATACGAGTGAATCAGTCGGACAAATCATTCGCCGAAGAAGAAAACTTACGTTCTACATCATTAATCTCGTTTAGATCTTGTGTATAATACACTGTAATTTGTATATTTCTTGTTACAGTTATATTCTCTACATTGCTCGTCTGTATGCACTCCCTCTTTTTGTACATTATGACCTTTAAACTCGTTTATAAATAAATAAATAAATAAATTTTAATTTGTTGGTTATTACTTAATCATTCTTTATAATTATAATTTTATTACTTTATATTTTTTTGATATTTTTTACAAATAACGTATATGAAACCTTGAAATGAAAACATAAAACGTAAATGTAAAATTACATTTAAATTCATTCGGTTATTTAATCTCAATCGTACTAATAGTATAAATATATGAATGCACGTCCATAAGTATAGTAAAAAAATGTCCTCTTTTAAATAGTTAACATATGATCAGGGGGTCTTAAAACGTGTATTTCTGTAAAAAAAATTTTGAAATTTCTTTTTATTATGGCACTCTATAGCTATACAGGGTGTTCGGCCACTCCTGGGAAAAATTTTAATGAGGGATTCTATAGGCCAAAATGAGACGAAAATCAAGAATACCAATTTGTTGAAGGAGACTTCGTTAAAAAGTTATCAACAATTAAATTCAAAAATTTCAAATCATTCAGGAAAAATTATTTTTGGTTGCAAAGGTCAGTTACAATCATTATTTATGAATACACATACCCCCGAAATCCTACCCACTTTCTAGAAAAAAATTCGAGGTGTAAAATTTTTTGACGGAAAAAAAAATTTGAAATCATTTTGGAAAAATTATTTTCGGTTGCAGAGTAAATAAATACACCTCCGAAATCTTGCGCATTTTTGAGAAAAAAATTCAGTATGAGCAGAACTTCAAACGCTAACTTTTTAACGAAGCCTCCATCAACAAATTGGTATTCTTGATTTTCGTCTCATTTTGGCCTCTAGAATCCCCCATTAAAATTTTTCCCAGGGGTGGCCGAACACCCTGTATTGGTTGGAAAGTAAAAATGCCTAGGCAGTCAAGATTCGAAATCGCATGCCGGTGATACGAGATCGAATTTCAACTGTGTTGAGAGCAAGAAGGGGAAAGACTCACATTCCACTTCCTTCTCGAATCCCCGAAGCTATACGAAGCACCAGAACTCATATACAAGGTGTCTATGCATTATTGCGTTTAAGTGGAGGGGTAGTTTCCTTTAGGCACCAGCCTGCTGTTTGATAATACAGTAGTGCCCACATAAGTGAACTGATGTTTGCTCACATAAATGACCAGGGATATCCCCACCAATTCTTAGAAGCCAAGCGGCTTCGAACATCGAGCGTGTCGAATACAACCTGACGCCACCGGTCGATATCGATACATTGTATACAGGGTGGTCGGCCACTCTTGGGAAAAATTTTAATGAGGGATTCTAGAGGCCAAACTAAGACGAAAATCAAGAATACCAATTTGTTCATGGAGGCTTCGTTAAAAAGTTATTAATGTTTAAAGTTCCGCAAGAACTGAATTTTTTTCTCGAAAGTGTGTAGGATTTCGGGGTTATGTCTATTCACCAAAAATGATTGTAATTGACCCCCAGAGTTAACAATATTTTTTTCAGAACGATTTGAAATATTTTAATTTCATCGAAAAATTTCACACCTTCTCGAATTTTTTTCTCAAAAGTTGGTAGAATTTCGAGGGTATGTATAATGACCACAAATGATTGTAATTGACCCCTGTAACTAAATATAATTTTTTTAGTACGATTTGAAATTTTTTAATTTCGTCTAAAAATTTTAGTACCTACTCGAATTTTTTTCTCGAAAGTGGGTAGGATTTCGAGGATACGTCTAATGAACAAAAATGATTGTAATTGCCCCCCGCAATCGAAAATAATTTTTCCAGAACGATTTGAAATTTTTGAATTTAATTGTTAATAACTATTTAACGAAGCCTCAGTCAAGAAATTGGTATTCTTGATTTTCGCCTTATTTTGGCCTCTAGAATTCCTCATTAAAATTTTTCCCAGGAGTGGTCGAACACCCTGTATATGGTTCCGGGTGCAAGCTATTGTACCTTACTCGCACTTATCCTCCTTCCATATCTCTGCTGAATTCTGAGAACTAACCATGCCCACATAAATGGCCGAAGCCGGTCCCGAGCTTGGTCATTTATGTAGGCATTACTATACTGCATTGCCTTTTTCAATCCCTCCCATAGTCAATCAACATGCATTTACGCATATACTACAGCTGTCTGCCCATCAATACTAATTCGAAGAAGGCACTAAAATCACCTCCGAATTTTGCAGGTCTACTCGTATACCTCGTCCGTGGTTCAGCCACATATTTTTAAACATTGGGATTATTATTGGAACACCCCCTAGGATTATGCCATTAGATGAAAAAGTGTTGCACATCAAAATTGAAAATTTTTTATTTTCGTAATTCGTTTTTCTCCGTTTTAATTCACAGTTTTTATAGTTTTGTATATCGCTGAATTCGTCTTTTTACGCTGTATAAAAATATAGACAAAAATATATCATTGCATTAAAAAAAAACAAGGACTGAAATTTCAAAAATTGTCTTTGAAAAAAATTTTTTCTTTGAGGGTTACATTTGATTCTTCAAATTTTTGTTCGAACAATTTTGTTATATATTCACAAATAACTACGATATGTATAGAATTTACTTATTTCTATTGAAACGGTCTATTTATAGAAGAAAATATAACATACAAAAAGCAATTCTGAAGCATTGAAGTAATATCTAAGAGAGTAAAAAAAGAAATTATTTTTATTGTGTTAAAATCTCTTTCATTAAAGTATGTTTTATCACATTAGGAAATTGTTTTCGGTGTTTTGAAATTATTTATTATGTAAAATTGTTTTTCTTCCTCATTTTTGGATAATAATTAGTTGTATTCTTTCATAAGTTTAATTACACGTTTAGCAGTGGCATTACAATTGTCATCATCTTCCCACGTGTCAGGATCTTTTCTTAAAAATCCAGTTGACATGGAAATTCCTCCAAAAAATCATGTTGCCTCGTGGAATACAAAATGGTCCAGTCCTTTGTCAATATAATTTTGTATATCTTCAGTACCAATTTTTAGTCTTTTGCTAGAGTCATCTATGACCTCGTTGATCCATCGCCTCCAGCACTCAGCCCTCCTTTTTCACTTTGTTATCGGAAAAAGATAATGCTTCTGATGTTAAGTACCACAAGTGGTTGAAACATTTCCTTATTTCTACCTTGCTTACTTCTTCACCAATCTCATGAAACGAATGAGGTTCTGCAACGAATTCCAAATCTTGGCGTGAAGCTACCATCGTCGCTGAACTTTTAATCCATGTTTTTAAATACACTTTGGCGAGAAAGAAACAAATATCTCTAATTCCACTTTCTTCTTTATCACTTAAATTAAATTGTTCCTTGAATGAATATATTTTCAAGCAATACAAAGCTTTCGCCATCCATCGAGCGTGATAAAAATCTCCTGGAGCTCGAAAACTTATATTTTTTAGTTGAGTTCCATCTATGAAAATAATAACAAGATCAAGAATTTCTTTATAATTCTCTCGTGGCTGTTGCTCATTTTCTAGAATATTTGTTGAAAATTGGATCATTTCTTGAACTACTGTAGTTTGAATTGTTTGGTGGACATATTTATTTTCAATTCCGGGTACAAATCTCAATTTATCAATTTTTGATTATGTTTCTTGAAACTTGTTGTATAGCGGAGCACTGGGAGCCAAAGATTTTGATAGTTTTTCGTTAAATACATTCTGTAGAATAATCTCATATATACGACGCCCACAGGGTAAATATAGATATCCCTGTTTAATTTTTATTCAAGTAGAACGCAAGCTCCTTGGAAACGTCCAGTGTCTGTTCGAGTATGTAGTGTCACAGCAAAGTGTTTGAACTTTGTTGCACCATTCTTCTAATGAGTCATATACCGCAGAGGCTTGATCATTCCCACTGTTACGTGGAATGATGGGAATCCACAGCAACCGTATGACACCTCTAGAAGTGATAATTATTGGTAATCTTTTGACTTTTCCTGCCCCATGTAAAGCTGGTGAAAGTTTTCCGTCCCAATGTCTCGTAATCGCATCAAACCCGCATTGTTGTATTACATTTTGATATTATGACTGTATTATATGATGTATTATATTTTCATATTTCATTTCACTGCATATTCCTTTTTTAGTTTCACGGCTATTCATTTTGTACGGTATATTCCATTGCATTGATTCTATATCTTATAATGATTGAAATAGAAACACTAAATATCTTCGTTATTTACAAACATATAAAAAAATGATATAGGTAAAACTTGTCCTATTTAACGAAGAAAATATAATGTGAGAAAGTATATTTTTTTCTCGCAATTAATTTTTGAAATTTTACGATCGTAATTTATAAGAAACAAAAAATTCAAAATTCTGTTTTTATATCCTTATAAAAGTGTAAAAAAACGAATTCAGAGGGGTATAAAAATGTATGACAGCGATACATGGAAATTTAATGGAGAAAAACGGGTTACAAAAATAATAAATTTTCACAATTCCTGGGGTTGTTTCGAAAAAAATTTGTCATTAAATGTAACTAAGGTCCACTCTATTCCCACCCAGGCATTTATCTTTCCTAGCTATGTAGGCATATATGTATGTAGAAGCAAAGTAGTAGAATGAAAACATATTTTGAAAATTTTTTTTACAGAAATACACGCTTGATGGCCCCCTGATCACATTTTAACTATTAGAAAATAAATAATTTTGTCTTACTACGCTTATGAATGTGCGTTTATGTATCTATATTATTAATACGATTGAGTTTAAACAACTTAGTGAATTTCAATGTAATTTTACATTTACGTTTTATATCCTGATTTGAAGATTCGATTAGACTTCGAATATAATTAGCCCGTCAATAATGATTAGTATACGTTATAGTTTTTTAGTTATTCCGATACATACACGTTATTTTAAAAAATTTAAGGAAATTTCTGAAATACTTTTAGAATACTTATATGTTAATATGTAAAAAAATAAAAATTGTTAAATCCAAAAAGAGACTCGAACTTGCGGTCGAAAAACTTTCTAGCGGTTACACAATTGGAAAATTTATCCTGTATACTCTCTTGCAGTCAAAAGCAGTTTTCAAGTACCATAAAACCATGCAATACTACACTCGATTATCGGCGCGGTTAGTAACAGATATATGTACTTAGCAGGGTCCATTAATAAAGTAGACAACAAAATAGACATTCTTTCCGAATTTTATACGAAAAAACCATGAGACTTCTTAATACGAATATTTCGCTCACTTTATTATTCGTATTTTGAGAATACATAAATTTTTTTAGTACAAAATAGTAAGAAATGTAGGAGTTTAATAATGAAATGTATAGGTTCTTTTGAAAAACAGATCCAGGTGAGATCTTCAAGAGGTTTTCTGCTGTAAAACGCGTTTTTTTAAATGATCTCCTTGGTATTTTTCTTGCATCGACGTATCGCATATATATTTATTACTCCTTCAGTAATATTCACAAATTTGTACAACGAGAAACAGTAAAAAGTAGTAGCAGTGCAGAGCCTCGTATTCAATCGTATATCGAAAAAGTGTTCTAATTGCTTCCATGAGTCCAGCAGTTCTGTTTATCTAAATCAAGAAAACGCAAAAGATTCTGAAGGGGCCTTTCTACTTTGTGGGATTAAAAAAATTGAATTTTTTTTGCATTTTCTTTTAGTATATAGTCTCGAAAATATATCTACCAAATATTAAATTAGAATTCGGAAAACTAACGAAGTTATAGCCTGCTGAAATGTACCACGCACAGATATAACAACTGGACGTGTGATTAAATATGTTAAAAACTATTTAAAATCGCGTTCGTCCGGAAAATTAAATTCTCGGCCACGATTTCTGTATCCGTTTGTGTACGTGACACTTCGAAATGTTAAGCGTTCGTCAAGTTCATTGAACCTACGGACAATTTAAAACCGTGGCCGTTTATGTGTTTTTGCACCCAGCCATCACGCGAAGATTCGATTCAAACACCGGTCCAAACGGTATCGTGACGTCAGCGTCGAGAGAGAGAACCGTAATATACATTGAAAAGAGGTTGACAGTTGGATTCGGCAGTGCCGCGTCGCGACGACAATGCGCGACCGAGTCTTCGTCTGTCGATCCCCGACAGATACGAGTGAATTCTCTTCACTGCGCGACAAGCGAAAAATTAATAATAAAACTTGACAATTGACTTTCCCTACTATTTCCCTCGTCCGGGCCCCGGTTAGAACCCTTAATTTCTAACAAACGGTCCTTCGAGCCGGATCGAGGTTGAAAGAACAGGAAAGATTTGCAAGTACGTTCACGTAAGTCGCTGCTTACGGACAAATTAACTTCGAGTAGATTATACAATCCTCGAATCAGAGATCAGCATGTCTGTAGCCAAGGATGAAGGTCGAAGCGAGTTCGAAGGCGATCTCGACGACTTGATCACCCGGTTCGACATGATGTCAAGGTCGATCTCTTATTTAAAGAAACGTGGCCGAGCTCAATACACTGAGCTCCTCAGGACAATGCTCGCCACCGTGTTCGAACAATACAAGGAAGCCGTTGAGCAGTACTTGTCGATTCGAAGGAAATATGCCCCTGCGAAACGCAACACTTGCGACTTCCTCGCAAAAGGTGGTGTAGAAACTAAGGAGACCGAGTACATGGAGTTCCAGGCGTACGTTACCACGGAGCTGACCAGACTGGCCGCTGAATCAAAAGCGGCACCCACGTCGGTCAGCCCGCATGACGTCGCTATCGAACTTCCGAACAACGTCTCCCCAAGTTCGGAGGTGATCCACGCAAATGGAAACATTTCGCGGATCTGTTCATTTCCGGCATAATAAATAATCCGAGGCTTGCAGATGTGCATCGACTGCAATATCTGAACGCCTGTCTGGAAGATAAAGCGTTGGCAGCGATCGCGCACCTCGAAGTTACCGATGAGAATTTCGAAGTGGCGTTGAAAACCTTGAAAGAACAATTCGGGTTACCACGTATTGTGACCGCCAAACTGCTCAATCAATTAACTAAATTGAAAACGATAAAAAGAAATGATCTGGATAGCCTAAACCAGATCGTCGTCGTTTTCAAGCAGGCCCTTGCGGCATTCGAAAAGCAGGGCACAATTTTACATCAGCGAAATTAGCCGCTGGTCCATACTGTTCGAAGCCATTTGGAAGGGCCTTTCATAGTGGAGTCGGAAAGGTCGCAGCGTCTCTCTCCGGACTATCCCAAGCATGTCGAGTTGATCGAGTTCCTGGAGGGGCATGCAAGGGCTTTAACTATGTTAGATGATGGTCCGAGCAAGCCTGCAACCGAACATCCACCGAAACATAAACTACGGAGTCAGAACTCCGTTCTAGAAAGTCCAGCTGAAAAAATTGTGACTTGCGGATTCTGCGGCCTCGAGCACAGAATGACCAAATGTGGTGCATTCCGTAACTTGACGCCGAACCGCCGCTATCAGTTCATAAAAGATAGCCAGCGGTGCATTCTCTGCTTGTCACCTCAGCATGGAAACGCGCGTTGTCCTTCCGAGGAGGGATGCCCGAAATGCAATGCCAGACATTATGCTCTGCTGCATTTCGAGACCTTTCGGAGCGAAACCGAAAGTCGTAAACCAGCGACAACGGTTTCGTTAGACAAACGCCCGAAAAAACGGTCTACGGCCCCACCAAGCCGGCCACAGCATGTCGAACGAGCTGCTCGTACCACGACGTCACAGCCCGGTACGTCACACTGTACCGCGCTCGGTGCAGACGTACCGAAGGCTGTGCTGTTAACCACGGCGACGTACGTGTTACGGAGAGAACGGTGCGTCGCGAATCGCGCGCGCACTGATCCATCAGGGCTCAGAGTCGTCCTTCATCTCCGCGAATTTGACAAATGACCTCAAATTCTTGCGGAGGAAATCCCCAGCCACAGTAACGGGCTTGCGGGGCGGCAAAACCCAACAAATAAAATACAGCGTGAAAATGCATTTGAGAACGGTACAAGATACCCCGCCGATGGTCATGACGAGAGCGTATGTTGTACAAAAAATTACGAGCTACTTCTCGCCCTAGGCAAGTGCGCTCAAATGCGACGCCCTAAGGAATCTGCCGCTTGCAGATCCCGATCCAGCTTCTGGTCAACCGATTGAGGTGTTGATCGGTGCGGACCTGTACGCACAAATTATTCGACCGGGTTTCCGTCGAATAAGCAGTACGGGTCCAGTCGCCCAAGAAACTGTATTTGGCTGGATTCTTTCCGGCCCAACAAATGCTAAGGGCAATAAAAACAAAACTTGGCGGACGTTGCACTGTAACATCCTCGAATCGCTGCACACGGCGATTCGCAAGTTTTGGGAAGTCGAAGAACTCCCTTCGACCTCGGTACGCACCAAGGCGGAGGAGGAGTGTGAAACGCACTTCCAAAAAAACCGTCGCTCGAGATGCGACAGGACGGTTTGTCGTCCGATTGCTTTTTTCTCACCCGAGACCGGACGAAGCGTTAGGAAACTCCTATCGAATCGCTCTCTCCGCCCTTGGGAGGTTGAGGAAAAAATTGGACACAGACCAGACCCTCCTAAGAGAATATACTATGTTTCTCACAGAATATGAGGAGCTGGGTCATATGACTCGCATAGAGCCTATTGACAAGACCAGACTCTATAATCTACATCGAGCGATTATACTCACCGAAAGTGCAACGACTAAATTAAGAGTCGTATTTAACGCGACAAGCCGAACTGCCGGCGGTCGTTCGTTAAATGACATCCTACACGTAGGTCCAAAATTGCAGAACGACATCATGTCAGTTTTGACCCGGTGGCATCAGTATGAATACGTGTTGGTGGTCGACATAGAGAAAATGTTCCGACAGATTCTCGTCGCCCCACAGGATCGTCGTTATCAGTGCATCCTATGGCACACACCCGACAACGAACAGCTCAGTGCGTTCGAATTAAATACCGTAACTTACGGTTCGGCGTGTGCACCATACTTGTCGATGCGAACCCCTTTTGAGTTGAAAAATCAGGACAGGCACAGATACCCCTTTGCCGCCCCGATACTAGAGCAAGACACTTACGTAGTCGACGTTTTCATGGCAGCACCCGATACGTCCTTGTTGGAGAAAATTCGTAACCAAGTTTGCGAGCTCCTACAAAGAGGTGAGTTTAAGCTGCGAAAATGGGCAGGAAATTCGCCATTATTATTGCGAAATACCCCGAAAGCGCTCACTCCCACGTCGTCGACTTTACCTTATTCGATGTTAGCGAATTAAAGGTATTAGATTTACGCTGGATACCGTCCGGCGATTATTTTTATTTCAAACTGCAACGGTTTTAGCCTTCTGCCTTGTCAATGACAAAACGAAATTTGTTTTCGGAGATTGCTAAGTTGTTCGATCCGCTCGGCTGGTTATCACCAGTCGTGATTCGTGCAAAGATTTTGATGCAATCCCAATGGCTGGAGAAAATCCAGTGGGACGATCAAATCTCAGCGAATACGCTCAATACGTGGAATACGTTTTGCGAGGATTGGAGCAACTTAAACGAGTTAAAAGTCCCCAGATGGATTAATTATGGAGCCGATACAATTTCGTGGAAATTCATGAATTTTGTGACGCTTTGCTAGCGGCCTACTCAGTGGTCAGTTATTTACGAGTGACAGCAATGAGCAATGTCACCTCCTCGACATTGATAATGGCAAAAACGCGAGTGGCTCCGATTAAAACGCAGTCAATTCCTGTATTGGAATTGAACGGCGCCGTCCTGCTTGCCGAGCTCATTGTGCACGTGGAAAAGTCACTTTCATTGAAGGTCGACCGAATAATCTGCTGGACAGATTCCACGATCGCATTAGCATGATTAAGAAAGTACGCCTCCACATGGAAGGTTTTAATCGCCAACCGTGTGTCAAAGATCTAAACGTTACCTCCATATGCTGAATGGAGGCACGTTCCCACCCGCTACAATCCCGCGGAGTGGAAGCTGCGGAACTCCTTCAATCTAAGCTGTGGATTTCAGGACCAAATTGGCTAACGGAATCGAAAGATCGTTGGCCGAAAACGCCTTCGTCCATCGAGACCGAAGAAGGGAAGCGCAAAAAGCACGCCCACGTAGCAATTCCGGAGAAAGAATGGGAATTTGTATTTCGATTCTCGACCTGGAATAAGCTATTTCGCGTAACCGCATACTGTCTCCGACTGAGGGGATCGATGCAAGGTGAGCGAAGGTCGTATGATGCGAAGATCGTTGAGGCATCTGAGATGCAGCTCACAAACGAAAGAATTGTCCGCTACATCCAGCGCACGCATTTTGCAAAGGAGTACCGGTGTTTGAAAAACCACCAAAAAATTCCAGCAAAATCAACGTTGAAAAGTCAGAACCCTTTTCTCAATGACAAAGAGGCAGACTGGAAAATACAGCAATGTCGGAGGCAGACTGGAAAATACAGCAATGTCATGGGAAACCAAGCACCCCATAATTTTGTCGAAACATCACGTTTTCACGATGATAATACGGCAGTACCACATTGACACGTTGCACGGGGGACTGCAGTTGACCATGTACACAGTGAGACAAAGATTTTGGATTCTCGGCTGTCGAAATGCAGCGCGAACGGTAATCCACGGATGCATGCGATGCGTTAGATGGAGGGCAAAAACCTCCACGCAAATCATGCAGGATTTAATACCTGAGCGTTGCCGCGAGGCGAGAGCATTTTCGAACTGTCCGCGACTCCGCCGGTCGAGGAAAAACCGCCCACAAAGCGTACATAGCAGTTTTTTGTCTGTTACGCGACACGGGCCATCCACATCGAACTCGTCCACGATTATACGACGAGTGCCTTTTTGGCAGCATTAGATCGATTCATTGCACGAAGGGGAGTTCCGTCCTACATTTTCAGTGACAATGGAACGAACTTTGTCGGGGCAGATCGAGAATTACGTGAAAATTTCGAAGCAGTGTACAACACGCCAGAAATGCGTAATAAATGCAGTCAAAAAGGAGTTAGATGGAAATTTAACCCACCGAGTGCACCGCACTTCGGTGGCATGCAAGAGGCCGGTGTGAAATCGGTAAAATTTCACCTGAAGCGGACTCTGGGTGAATTCACTTCCACAAGCGAAGAGTTACAGACATTGCTTTGTAAAATCGAAGCAAGTTTAAACTCGCGACCGATTGCCGCTTTGAGTGATAACCCGGACGATTACACGCCGCTCACACCGGAACATTTCTTAGTCGGAAGTCCGTTGAACGCGCTTCCGACGCAATCAGTGGAAATTGAAAAACTCTCCCGTTTGACACGTTGGAGGGCGATTCAAAAATTCCACGAACAAATCTGGAGGCATTGGACACGTGATTATCTCACGCACCTCCAGAATCGTTATAAGTGGCGTACAGCCCAAAAAACATTAAAACTAAACGACTTAGTTTTAGTGCAAAATGCTCTCCTCCCCCCGAATCAATGGGAAATGGGACGAGTAGAGGAGGTATTCACCGGCAGGGATGGAAATGCACGTGTTGTTAAAATATGCACGGAAAAATCCATTTTTACGCGACCTATTACGCGGTTGTGTAAGTTGCCTGTGGAAGAAACCGAGTCGGCGACGGTTAGCGACGCCGACGAGGTCACATAAAAACCATAACATCCAACAGCAGAAAGTGATCGAAAGGTGAGAAACGATCGTTTCTAGAAATAAACGGTGTTGATTCTCACCTGACCGTTGTCACTATAAGTTCAAACGGATTAGTGGGGGTTACGAATCCACCAATCTGAGTTGGATTATTGGTAGGGCGTATCGAGTAATCTGAGCGCCCCCAAATCGTAACGAAATTCGCCGAACCGAAAACCGCTCAGTATCAAAAGCGACATCATGAGTGACACAGCGTCAAATCTATCGTGCGAGAGCAGTGCGGTATCGTTTTCCGGGGACCCGGAAATAGACGAGCGGTTCGGGCGTATTTTACAGCTCGGGAACGGCCCATATCCCCGAGACGAAACGACGAGGAGCCAACCACCGAATCGGCGCCGAGGGAACCGGAGGTGACTCTAAATTTCTGGGTCGACTCATTTAAAATCCCGGCCAGGGTCCTAACCACGACGAGGAAGTACCACTGCCGGGCTCCCGGAGGCCAATATGTCCTCCGGCGGGACAAGGACGGACGCATGAAGTCCTGTGCGTGCCGGGCCGATAAACCGGAGGAATCGACCCCGCCGCCACCACCAGCAGTGCCAAGGTCGACTGTGGCTGCCCCCGCCGAACGAGCTCTGCAATCAAAGCGGAAGCGGAGGAAGCCGGGCAAAAATGCTCCCGCCAACCCTGGACCATCCAGCAGCGGCCTGCAGCCGCCGACCTCTACAGGCCCGCAGGCCAAGAAAAGAAAGAGGGCCTGGCAGCCGTTCGGCCAGATCGCCACGGCAAAGGCCATGGCAGACCAGATGTGAACGACATCCATGCGCTACATCCATCAGGCTGCACCTGGTCAATTGTAAGTACTTTTGATTTTTTTATAATTAAAAGTGCGCGAGTTCTCTCTCTTCGCGTAAAAAAGTGTCCGTACGGGACTACCGCGTTCTCCGGGTATTGCACAATTCGTTCAAGGGGGGCGGTATGTTTAAATATGTTAAAAACTATTTAAAATCACGTTCGTCTCAAATATTAAATTCTCGGCTGCGATTCCCGTATCCGTTTATGTACGTGACACTGCGGAAGGTTAAGCGTTCGTCAAGTTCGTTGAACGTTCGGACAATTTAAAACCGCGGCCGTTTACGTGTTTTTGTACGCAGACCTCACGCGAAGATTCGCTTCGCACCGGTTTAAACGGTATCGTGACGTCAGCGTCGAGAGAGAGAACCGTATGATATATTGAAAAGAGATCGACAGCTGAATTCGGCAGCGCCGCGTCGCGACGACAAGGCGCGACCGAGTCTTCGTCTGTCGATCCGCGACGATTTTCGCAATTATTCACGAGCCGACTGCGAAGGGGAGCGGATCCCTGAAGATCTCGCTCCTCAAGTACGGACTCGCACATAATATTCGGACTTGTATAAAAAAGAATTCTCTCCGTTGATGCGGTTAGAGTTTCCCAGAACAATCTACCTGCGACAAAAGGGAGGTCGTAATACACGCTGCGTGTGGCGCGACCGCCTTCGCTAGGAAGGATTGTACGTTGCAGTCGTTGTCGCGACCGCGACGTAAGGGACTCAGGGTGCACCCACCCAGAATCCCTTTAAAGCTATACGGCTTTGGAGCCTCCCGAAGGTCATACCGTTGAATCGGTACCGCCTCGTAGAGTGCTCTTCGTGCAAAGGTCGCTGAAAAACCCTCTCCAGAAACCCGTCGGTGTACGAGTCGACCGTACACCCTACGGAGGAGTTCGGGTTCAAGGTCGCCTCACCTTCCGTCACGCCGCCTACCACGGCAACACGGTCGCCGGGTAGGCTTTATAGTGCGGTTGGACCCGAAAGGGATTTTTTGCAAAGGACACTTTACTGTCACGGTCCCCGGTAGAAACGGTCGCCGTGCAGTAATTTTACAGTGTCGCAGGAAATCACCTCGCACGACGTTTCTACGCCACCCGCACGGAGAGCGTGCTCACGGGATCCACCCACTTGGAGCTTTACGATCTCCATTTGGTGACCCGTCCGTGGCAAAGTCGCCCCCGACAGATACGAGTCAATTCTCTTCTGTTCAGGGTAAAAGTCTCGCTGATAATTTCAATAAATAATTATCAGCGAACAAGTACAAATTTACAGTCCACTGATCCACGTTAAACGACAGCTGATCTCCCCCTCCCAGCGCACCGATAGTCGCTAGGAGAGCGAGTCGAACAGCTGACGAGCGTGTGTTTACGATACGTGTACGCACGTATTTAATCCGAACGAACCTTTGTTACAGCAATCAAGGTCCATCCCAGACGGGGTCACGTCGGTGAAGCCACCCCCGGCCAGATCAAAAAATATAATAATTTTTTTTTCTAATTTAGATTTTTTATTTTTTTCATTTTTTTGTTAAATTTATAAAATAAAAGGCTTGTCGCAGGACGACAAGCGAAAATTACAAACAATAAAAACTTATCATTCACTTTCCCTAGTATTTCCCTCGTCCGGACCCCGGTTAGAACCCTTAGTGTCTAACACATGGATCTAATATATTTTATTAAAACATGTATTCCATAGAGTAAAACATTCCATATAAATGTTTTTTTACATAATAAAAATACGCAATGGTCTTTAGACTTTATCAGCCGATTTCAGATACTGGTACGTTCATTTACAGTGTGAATGGAGTCAGTTGTGTCCGGGTATCGGGGGAACCCTGGGGAGACCTCTCCAGGTCGCGCCCGGACATTATATGTCAAAATCGTGGAATGTGTTTGTATGTAAAATTGAGTTTTGCTATTTACTATAGAGTTAGACAGGTAGGTCACTTACTTTCTGGTGTGTATATGCTAAACATAAGCGGGTAGGTCAGGGCAGGACTGTCCACATTAGTTATTTGGGTAGACATGTTTTCGCGTGTCAGTCCTGTACCTGTAGTTCGATTTCGAGAGTTGAAAAGTTAACCGATCCAAACAGTTGTACTGTTTGTTTTGGTATAACTTTCGATTCTTGACATCGCCACAACTTTGAAGTCGCTCTTCGCGTTCGCGGTCGTGGTTAGCCCCCCTCGAAACGTTCGACCCATTCGAGTTACTTCACACGTGCTCCGACAACAATTCTAGAAATTGTTGGAGGTCAGCGTATTCCACGGAATTCTCAAACCTAGTTGTAAGTTTCAGGCTTTGACAGAACTGCCGAAAAAAGAAAAGACTCTACGAGTAGAAGAGGCCCTGACAAACTGTTGCAAAAGTGGGCTGCAACGAATGGCTGTTCATTATCATCCTCGCATGAGGATGGACAGTCATTATTGATACTACTTTGTCACTTTAACTTGTTTATAGTTTGTACATAATCCCACCGTAAATGCCGTACATATCACTTTAACTCGTTTATACTTCGTACATAATTCCACCGTACATGCCAGCCATCCCACCCCCATTTTTTGATTCCATATACATAGAGTTGCTAATATACAATAATCGTGTTTGCTTTTAGAGTTGCGAATTGTTATTTTTCGCGTTGCCTTTTGAGGGTAGTGTTGCTACTAGATACGACTCGCGATTGTTTTTATGCAAGCTTAGACTCTGAATGTTTGCTCTAAAAATAGCGTTGCGAATGATTAGTAAACGCAATTGCATCTCAGAGTAGTGTTGCGAATAATTACCATTTGCGATTTCTTTTACTGTTACAAGTCTCGTTTGGAATTTTTATATTATAAATTACAGTTGCCCCACTTTCCCTTAAAACATTTAAAAAATAATGAGCTAATCGAGGATTACATAAATTTTTTAATAATTACATTGACATGTATTAAACAATAATTAGTTTAATCTTGCGAAGGCCGCAGTGACCCCAATAATCCACTTAAGGATTAAAAGCACAATTACATTCCATTAACAGTATAATAAAAGATACTTAACTGTCCAATTAAATCTACTCTTACATCCAATGAAATCTATTTTACTACCCAAAGAAAATAACTAAAACATAATTTTAAGTTCCACTTTAACCTTTCTTTTTAAATTTTTATATGAAAATGAATTTCGCGCTAAAGGGTATAGCCGAATAAGGGGATCAAATGCGCCCTTGACCCAAATTTGACATACGATGGGTCCATCGATAGAGCATCAGAAAAAAACATTCTGTGTCAAATTTCAACCCTCCATCTTGTTCCGAAGGGTAGTTCAAGGAAAAATTCGGCTTAGCGAATTTGTGCCTATTTCCCCTATTTAATCGAGTACGAAAATTATGAAAAAAATCCGGTGCATTGTGGTTATCGCGATACGTGTTTGAGAATTTTTTCTGATTTTTCAATTCAAAATCCTACGCGTGAAAAATTAAAAACACAAAAGAACGCAGAAAAATATCGATTTCGTAACGAAGCTTCCGAGACACTAGATTTTTATAATTACTGTAAATGTATACCATTGGTTATGTCCCTGAATTTTTTCAGATTTTTTGGCAGGGTGTGCCGTAGTAGCAAAAATCGAAAACCGATTTTTGCGCCGTTTTTCGCGTGAAAAAGCAACTTATACTCTGAATTTTTGTGTTACCTTTAATGGATAACTATGGTCTATGGTCTTAAACAATTCTATGTTGAGTAGAACGGTGTATAGAATAGAAAAATAAAAATAAGTCACCGAATTAAAGGTGCTATGTGTACATCTTTTTTTTATTTTATTAATTATATATTTTTTCAATTTTCAACTATATAACAATGAAAACCTTAAAATATTTTCACTTAAAATATACACAAAAACAACTATGAAGTGGTTTATATTCCATCGTTTCTCTAGCTGCGTAATATTAATACTTAATTACGACAGCAACTATTCAAAAATAGCTCGTTATGAAAATAGTCGGTTTATATTGTAGAATAGCATGCTTTTTTAGCAATTCATTTGGAAAATGCTTAAATTCAAACGTTGGAATCTGTGATGATTTAGTGAACAGAATGTCAAGTCAACAAACGGAAAATACATTGGCAATGGAAGTTGTGACAAAACACTGTAACAGACGAAAAGTTTTTGTGAATATTTTAAGTGAAAATATTTTTTAAATATTTTAAATAGATTTTCATTGTTATATAGTTGAAAATTGAAAAAATACATAATTAATAAAATAAAAAAAACATATGGTTTAAACGGGGCGTGAACCAGCGTCAAAAAGTTTGCATCGTAGCCACAGTCGAGCATCTTACTCACTGCACCACCACATTCCTTCGTAATACTACTAATATGGTAACTCTTTTTAGTTTTTCCATTCTATACACCATTCTCTACAACATATAATTGTTTAAAACCATAGAATGTAGTTATCCATTAAAGGGAACACAAAAATTCAGAGTATAAGTTGCTTTTTCACGCGAAAAACGGCGCAAAAATCGGTTTTTGATTTTTGCTACTACGGCGTACCCTGCCAAAAAATCTGAAAAAATTCAGGGACATAACCAATGGCAGTATGCATTTACAGTAATTATAAAAATCTAGTGTCTCGGAAGCTTCGTTACGAAATCGATATTTTTCTGCGTTCTTTTGTGTTTTTAATTTTTCACGCGTAGGATTTTGAATCGAAAAATCAGAAAAAATTCTCAAACACGTATCGCGATAACCACAATGCACCGGATTTTTTTCATAATTTTCGTACTCGATTAAATAGGGGAAATAGGCACAAATTCGCTAATCCGAATTTTCCCTATAACTACCCTTTCGAACAAGATAGAGGGTTGAAATTAGGCACAGAATAATTTTTCTGATGCTCTATTGATGGATCCATCGAATGTCAAATTTGGTTCACGAGCACATTTGACCCCCTTATTCAGCTATACCCTTATCTTCATAAACTACTTAAATAACCTTATTCTTACAATTAGTAGAAATATGCCAAGCTGTAGTAAGAATGTTAAATACCCATCACATTTATATAAGAAATGTATACGTAAAAAGAAACACTGTACCCAAAAAATATGTAATGAAGAAAAAAATTCATGGGAATTTTGGACTATTTTTTTAATACAGAAATCTATTAATAAATAAAAAACTAAAAAGTAATATGAAATATATGAAAAAGGAATTGAGATTTACTGTTTGGGTTAAGTTAGCAGGATAAGGGTAGAATTTTTGAAATTTCATATAAAGAAAGAGACAAAGAAAATGAAGGTAAGGCAAATGAAGAAGGGGATGACGAATCAATTTACAAATTTTTTTAATCTCTGTAATCTCAAAATTCAGAGATAAAGAATAAGAAAGAACATTTATCATAGTCAGAAAAGTAGTTTAATTAATAACACAATATTTAGGATAATTGACATGCTATTATGTTATATCACTACATTATCTGATGCATTAGATAAATATCCAAGTAATGGACCAATGACACTTAATGTTTGGGATGTTGAACCCCTTTTCTGTAAAAATGAACCATATTTCGAATTTTTAGTCATGCAAAATGAGAATATAAAGATACGGAGAGAACTCTTTCTATACAAAATAAATGGAATTGTTTACATAGAAGTCTAATTATAATGTGTGTTGAAATGTGATCTCCTTAAGATAAAAGATGCATCAAGGGGTAAAACCACTGTGATGGCTGAAAGTAAAGGCAATTTTCAACAATTTCTTGGGCATAACTATGAAACTTTTTCTGATAAATGTTTACTGTCTTCGAAAGTACATTTCTTGAACTACTTCTTGTAAAAATTTCGTACAAAAATATTAATTGTTATAACCATAATAGGAACCGGCGTGAGAGGCTTCCAAAAATTTATTAGAAACGGCCGGACGTGTCATTTTTCATAGCAAGTTGTGAAACAAGAAATCATGCCATTTTCTGAAACTGTAAGACAGTAGCTTCAGTTGCACGTACAGATTTTTAAACATAATTATTTATTATAAAATGATGGAACTTTGAAGGAAATATTTTCAAAAAACTGTAACCAAATCAATATTTCTTTTAACATCACGTCGAAACTAATTATTTCACCGAAAATTCCGTACGTGCAACTAAAGAAAATAGTATTAGAAATCACCATGCAAAATTTTAAGTAAATCGAATGAAAATTGACTGCATTATTGAGACACACAGTTTGAAAAATCTGATTTTGAGAAAAACGTGTTCAAAAAGTTTTGCATCAAATAATCTAAGAAATAATATTGGAGTATTTAAACTTTCTAAAGGGTATCTACTTCAAAACCCAAAAACGTATCTTTTGTAGAAGGATCATCCTCATCTCCTTCATTTATATCTCTTTTTCCCTTTAACCGAATGTCCTGTGTCGCTGTTTTGTGTTTTCACTTAGCAGTGGAAAGGCAAAGCATGTTCTGTTTGTGTCGATATGCGTAACCTGTGGTCCAATTCTAATATCGTGGATCTTCATAATTTGTAATAATCCTGAATAGTTATTGTTAAATTGGATTAGGCTAAATAAGTTGCCAGTTAGACCACTTTAGTCGTGTATCAATACATTCCAAATACTCTTTACTCACACAATTATCTCGATCAAAATACATCCTATTCATATAAAACCTTTACCACAGCAGAAATAATGAAAGAGTTTCAAATGAATGTCCAAAAGTACAGAGCAGTTACTTTCAAACATTCAAATCACATCTACTAAATCTTTTGTGATGTTGTCATTTTTGTGAATTTTACTTTAATATTTTAGGGAATCATTCTTAAAACCCCAAGCATTAGAAAGAGATTAAACAAAATTTCAAATTTTTTCAATCTGTCATAGTGGTTTTTCCCCTTAAATTCAAGCCTTTTTCATTTTTCCGATTTAAAAATAATTTAAATATTAACATAAAAATGATAACAGATTAAAAATATTTAACCAAATTAAACATTAGAGATACACAATATTAATAAAAAATAATATTAATACTATTGTGACACTCTTACTTAATTATAATATTAATATAGACACTTTGACTATTAATTCACTAAGACATAAAGTTAATAAAGTCCCAGATCATAAATGTTTTAACGAGCCTAAATTAGCATATAACTTTATAAAATATTTTATGAGTGATAAAAATAATTTCAGTAATCTGAATGTTATAGCTGCAACTATATCTTTAGTTAAGGAATCAGGGATTCAATTTACGAGTAGTCCGACTAATAATGTTAAGTTCTATGTTAAGACATTTGTTAATAAATACAGACATAATGTTGACGATTTACTCAGATTTATTAAAGTAAGTAGGCCAAATGGGAAGAATATTGATATATCTAAGAATATGAAGATACTGGTAAAAATATTTTTCTTATCTTTATATATGTCTGTCTTTATATCTTGTGTATTGGATAATACAGATTTAGATTCTTTTATTGATGAATTACGAATAAACTGAATCATTTTACAGGACTTGTCAAAAACGTTTTTCATTGTTTTATAAATTTGTTTTATGAAACAACCAATTAAATTAAGTTGCATGTGTGCGTAAGTGATAAAACTGTATAGACTTTTGAAGCATGAGAGATAAAACTTACAAAGGTCTTTATAGAAAATTTTTAAACAAAATGTTTACTTGAATGTTACGACTTACCTTTTGTAAAAACCGGCAATATCGACTGTATAAATCGTCTTACGCTCATGCCCGATGAAGTAGAACAAGTGCTCGATTTAGGTTATGTATGGTCCTCACATGCCACTTTCTCGATGTATACTTTTCCATCAAAATTTTCGACTAGCATCGCATCCTCTTCACCAAATTGTAGTGTCTTTGAATTCGCGAGTCTGGTTAGGTCCAAATCTTCGTTGATCATCTACTCCCAATTTTATTAATAACAAACCGTGAATGCAGGACAGCCTTCGTATATCTAACTATATGCTCACACTACTACTTGATTGTCGATAAATGATTACAACTCACCATATATTTCTTTGGTTTGATATTGCACTTCGTTTTTTACATGCGTCTCCACTCGATGAGTGTAACTGAGGAAGTATCAAGATTCCCCGAAAATTCTTTCATTGCGAAGAAAGCGGAAGAACACGATCCTGGCATGCTGCACTCAGAGACGCCGGAAAAGCACCGAAGCTGCTTTCTCATACTATGCCAGATCACGCGTACGTGAGCTCGTGGAGTTTCGGAAACCCGACAAAGGCAAAATGACGCATGCCCTCTTTCTCGATTCTCCGAAGTTGCCCGAAGTAATTTCGGACCGCCTAGTGAGAGTCGAGAGAAAGGCTCACATTTGCCTTCTCGCTCTTAACAACTGAAATCCGACCTCCCGTCTACGGCATACGATTTGGAATCTCGAGCCGTGATTCCCGACTGCCCAGGCATTTTTACTTCCCGACCTATGTAGGCGCTCATAAGTAAAGTACCCATAATGGAAAAATAATTTTGTAAAATTTATTTTACGGAAATACACGTTTTCAGACCCCCTGATCATATTTTAATTATTGAAAAAAAAGAAATTTTTTTTTATTATTCCTATGTATGAGCGTACATATGTATATTATTAATGCGATTGAGTATAAATGGCTGAATGAATTTAAATGGAACTTTACATTTAAGTTTTATGTTCTCATTTCAAAGTCCGATTAGTCTTTCACTATAATCAGCCCATGGATAATAATGATTATATCTCTTGTTTCATAGTTGCTCCGATACATAGGGGTAATTTATAAAAGATCTTTTAAATGTTTCATATAAATCTTGGGAAGAATTCAATTTTATGTAAAAAAAATTAAATAAACTTTTTCTTTATCTTCTCTAGAAAAGAAAAACTTAAATGAAATCTTATACATTACATGTTTACTTAAATCGCATTGAAAACGAATACCACAAATGTTTTAGAATAATGTGCAAAATGGTTTTACTCGCAAAGGGTTAATTGAGAAATAAATGCTTGATAATTAAAAACAGCAATAAGCAGCTTAACCGGCTGGAATTTTCGCTAAAACAAATTGAAAACTCGGTTGTAACAAGGGAAAGTTGGAATGGTACCCGGTTTTGGGTTAAGTTTTACTGCAAGATATTATAAAATTTATTACAGCTACTTATCTCAAAAAATAGAACCAAATTCACCAATAACCAGCGTGACGTAAATGATGAGGTGTTTGGCTGCAAGTTCGTTCTTCTTTTGCTCTGCAGGTTCGAACCCTGCTAAAAGAAATCTTTTTTTTTTAATTATATTTTAATCGTACACTAAATGTGACATTATATTTTTGTCTGCTCTTCGAATATTTTTTTTTAAAGTTGAATTTACCAATTACATTTAACATGTGTTATTTTCAATGTATGAAGTACATAAATCTGGATGGTATTTTTCGTAAAAATAGTCAAAACATAAAAATTTCAAATACCACGTACATCTAATGAAAGTTCTGTTTTCACAGAAATTACAAAATTTTGTATTTAACTCTGATGGAAAGGCCGCTTCATTTACATTGATATAATGTGAATGATTTTCGGATTTCGATTTACTTGTACCTCGTACTCTTTACCTTATACTTTAGGTAAAAAGAGATATAACTGGCTAAAACAGTTTTATGATAGTACCTGCTAACTCATGTTACTGTTCTAAAATGAAACGCTATGTTTTATACCTTAAAAAATATTCGACTATGTCCTTTTAAAATTTCAAATCCAACCCATACTTTGTATCACACTGGCAAACGGTATCACTATTCCTTTGTTTTTAAACGGTTTGATGGTGGGGATCTCGTGACTCCTAGCAAAAGAGTTCAGTTATCGATTGCCAACAGGCAAATAAAGTTATTCTTTTAAATTCAATTTAATCGAGCCAGTGTGTGTGCAGAGTGTAAATATTTCGTGCCGTTGGGTAAGCTTTTAATAGTTAATTTTTAATTAGTGCAAATAAATTCTATAACAAAAATGGCAACATTTGAGGGAGCCAACAAAAAGTTAAATTATAAATTTCAATCTGTTTGGATGAACGATCCAAATTTGAAATCATGGCTCCGCGAAGTTTCAGGGGACAATAGCGTTTTCTATTGTTCCGTTTGCAAAAGCACTTTTAAGTGTCGATCCTCAAATGTTAAGAGGCATTTAGAATCTGCGAGGCATAAATTTTTGTTAAGTAAATTAAATCTTGATACAACGGAACGTCCGACGGAGACTGTCACGTCTCAATGTTTTAACATTGAAAAATTTAAACCATGGTTACGTGAAGTCGACGGCGTTCCGTCTTCTTGTTATTGCTCAATTTGTGAGATAAGATTAAAGCCGCGTTTATATATTTTAAATCGCCATGCAGATTTTAAATGCCATCTTGAGAACTGCGCAAAAAATGGAATAGACATGACTAGATCGAATGATTTCAATACGCAATCCGAAGGATCGGCTCTGTCGTTCGAGGAACAGCGGCATAGCGCGGAGATTCGGTATGCAGCTTTACTAGCTACATTGAATCTTCCGTTTAAAGTCGCGGGCCGGATACTTGAGTACTTTCAAACTGTGCCAAAACCGATTTTGGACAGTATGAAAATAAGTCGAACAAAGTGTACCAATATTATAACGAAGGTTCTGTATTCCTACGAAACAGATCGTCTTTCTAGTGTTCTACGAAACAATAAATTTTCAATTTTTATTGACGAGACATCGGACTCGACAAATGAAAAATGGATGACGCTTCTAGTTCGTTACGTCGATGTACTTCGGATGTACGATCGGAATTATTAAAATTAACTAATCTCGACGCGAAAGATTGTAGTTTCGAAAAGATATTTGAAGCATTTAAACATGAAATGTGGAAAAAAGAAATTCCGATTAAAAACATCCTTGCCTTGTCATGCGACAACGCGTCTGTCATGGTAGAGCAATATTGCTCGTTCAAGACTGCTCTTGCAAAAATTCTCGGCGATAATTTTTTAACTTTGAGATGTCCTTGCCATTCCTCTGCATTGGTAGTGTGCGCAGCGTGCAGTACCCTTCCAGACGAATGTGAGGAAGTTTTACATCAGGCAGTAGGTTTTATATATTCCAGCCCGAAACGGACTGCAATATTCCGCGAGTTCCAAGAATGCTACCAAATTAAAAGCCGAAAGATTTCAAAATTGTGCACTACGCGCTGGCTTTCCCACCACGCGGCTGCAACTTCATTATTAGATAATTGGGATTGTATTGTATCATATCTTCGAGAATTTGTCTTGAGCGAAAAAACAAAGTCTGGGGAAAGTCTTCTAATCTTGTTACAAAATCCAGAAATAAAAGCATATATCTATTTTTTGAAATATGCTCTTGGCTTTTTCGTTAAATTTAATATATTTTTTCAAAGCCAAGAAACCAGGATCCATTTGCTTCAACAATCTGCAATATCTCTTTTGCAATGCATGCTGCGGAATTTTTTGAAGCCAGAGTTGTTGAAGCAAATAGATACAATAATTAACGTAGATTTTTCGAGTCACGGGAATCAGATCAAGCTTGCTGAGATATGCGTTGGTTCCGAATGTGGTAGCTTCCTCGATGATTTGATTGAGAAAGGCAAACCCGATATTGCTAAAACCGTTCGAAAACATTGTTTGGATTTTTATATTACAGCTGCAAATGAAATTCGTCATCGATTACCAATCAATGACAAATTTCTCAGCAGTCTACGTATTTTCAGCCATCAATGGGCTTTAATTAATAGAAACAGAGACAATTCCTTCAGAGTTGTTCTCTATATTGCAAACAAATTCGATGGTTTCGATATAAAGGGTTTGCGAAAAGAATGGTTTGGTCTACATCTGGATTTTGATACTAAAGAAAAGGAGATGCTTTCTAGTAAGAAATTTGATGGTTTATGGAAAATGATCTTGTCAACGCGAGATGAAAATAATGCATTTAAATACCCAAATTTGGGTAAATTAATCAATTCTATTAGATGCCTACCAAATTCGAATGCCGAAGCCGAAAGAATATTTTACGTATTACCAGACGTGAAAACTAGAAAGCGTAATAGACTTTGTTCAACTTCCACGAGTGCTGTTTGTGTGTTGAAATCGTCGTTAAGGACGTCAGAGGGAAAATACCGAACCATAGAGGTAGATGAAAAACATCTATCTCTAATGACTTCCAAAAACTTATATCCAACAACTGCTAAGAGGCAGAAATGTCAATTACGTATTCATGCCGTAGATGATGACGGTACCGCGAATATTCCCTCTACGTCATACAACGACGATGATCTTTCTATAACGTGGATGTTCCGTCCACGTCATATGACAAAGAGGATCCCCCTACGTCATATAACGTAGATGATCAAGATTCATTTACGTCACATGACGCGGGCTAGACTGCGGTTACAAAGTAAATGTTTCCCACGATATCGCGGTATTTCCCTGTTTTGTTACTTCTATGAACCGCGACATAGGCGCAACAAGACGTAATATCGGATAAAAACACTTGCATTGTAACCGCAGTCCCATTGGTAATGTCCAAAATATATTTTTTTGGATATTGCCAACTGACTGTTCGATCTGTCTTGCGCTATTCTTTTTTTAACTTGCTTGCTAGTAGTATTGTAGTTTTTGCTTGCTAGTAGTATTGTTGTTTTTGCTTGCTGTATATATGCGCGAAGACAGTTCGCGCGGAAATGCTTGCCCGCAGGTAACTGTAAAATAATTCTCTCCCACGCACCCTTTCCTTTGGAAATGTAAACAGTTGTATAATACTTTTCTTCCTATAGCTCGTATGTACATTAATCAAAATTTAATGTATCTACGAGCTCTTTTTTCATTACATTAGTTTAAATATTTCAATATTGCACATTACATAATTAAATAACAGTTTTTTACATTTCCCTCCTGATGGAAGGGACCACCACCTTCCCGTGGTTTCCATTGAGCGGTATCATGCACGTTATTAATTTTGATGGATCGATACAATCATTTTCTTATGCAAAATTAAGCCAAATCAAACATATAATATTTAGTTCGTCATAACAAATTGATACGGTTAACTCAAAATATATCGAGGAAAATCATTATTAATTAATTTCCGCAACTATTAATTTTACTTTTCTGTTTATGTCATAAAAATAAGAACTCTTCTTATTGAAAAATGCCACAGCGTGCACGATACTGGCAAAGAGTGGACTCTCATTTTAATTTATTAATTTTCAATCTTAAAGAATTTTGATTTTGAAAAATCGTATTATTAATATACATATGTACGCTCATACATGGGAATAATACAACAAATTTCTTCTTTTTCAATAATTAAAATATGATCAGGGGGTCTTAAAACGTGTATTTCCGTAAAATAAATTTTACAAAATTTTTTTTCCATTATGGGTACTTTACTTACGTGCGCCTACATAGGTCGGAAAATAAAAATGCCTGGGCAGTCGAAAATCACAGCTCGAGATTCCAAATCGTATGCCGTAGACGGGAGGTCGGTTTTCAGTTGTTAAGAGCGAGAAGGCAAATGTGAGCCTTTCTCTGTCGACTCCCACGAGGCGGACCGAAATTACTTCGGGCAGCTTCGGAATAATCGAGAAAGAGGGCATGTGTCAGTTTGCCTTTGTCGACTTTCCGAAACTCCACGAGCTCACGTACGCGTGATCTGGCATAGTGTGCGAAAGCACCTTTGGTGCTTTTCTGGCATCTCTGGGTGGGATCGTGTTCTTCCGCCTTCTTAACGATGAAAGAATATTCGGGGAATCTCAACATTTCCTCGGTTAGACTCATTGAGTTTATACGCGTGTGAAAACGAAGTGTAATATCAAACCAGAGAAATATATGGTGAGTTGTAATTATTTATTGATAACCAAGTAGGAGTAGGAGTATTTAGTTAGATATACAAAGACTGTCCTGCATTCACGGTTTGTTATTAATAAAGTTGAGAGTAAACGATCAAAGAAAATTTACACTTAACCAGTTCCCCGAATTCCAGGATACTAAAATTTGGCGACGAGGATGGGATGCTTGTCAAAAATTTTAACGTAAAATTATACGTCGAAAAAGTGGCACGTGAGGACCATACATAACCTAAATCGAGCACTTGTTCTACTTCATCGGGCATGAGCGTAAGACGATTTATACAGTCGATATTGCCGGTTTTTACAAAAGGAAAGTCGTAACATTCAAGTAAACATTTTGTTTAAAAATTTTCTATAAAGACCTTTGTAAGTTTTATTTCTCATGCTTCAAAAGCCTTTATACAGTTTTATCACTTATGCATGCATGCAACTTAATTTAATTGGTTGTTTCATAAAACAAATTTATAAAGAAATGAAAAACGTTTTTGACAAGTCCATTAAAATAATTCAGTTTATTCGTAATTCATCAGCAAAAGAATCTAAATCTATATTATCCAATACACAAGATATAAAGACAGACATATATAAAGGTAAAAAGAATATTTTTACCAGTATCTTCATATTCTTAAGTATATCATTATTCATCCCACTTGGCCCACTCATTTTAATGTGTCTGAGTAAATAATCAACACTATGTCTATATTTATTAACAAATGTCTTAACATAGAACTTAATATTATTAGTCGTACTACTCGTAAATTGAATACCTGATTCCTTAACTAAAGATATAGTTGTAGCTATAAAATTTAGAATACTCAAATTATCTTATCACTCATAAAATATTTGATAAAGTTGTATGCTAATTTAGGCTCTTTAAAATATTTATGGTCTGCTGGGACTTTCTTAACTTTACATCTTAGTAAATTAATAGTCAAAGTGTCTGTATTAATATTATAATTAAGTAAGAGTGTCACGATAGTAATAATATTATCTTTTATTAATACTGTGTATTTCTAATGTTTATATTTTATTAAATATTGAAAATCTGTTATCATTTTGTTATAAATATCTAAATTATGTTTAAAACTGTGATTTGGAAAAATGAAAAGGGCTTGAATTTAAGGGGAGATGCCACAGCGATAGATTGAAGAAATTGAAACTTTTGTTTTAATTCTTTTCAATGCTTGGGATTTTAAGAATGATCCCCTAAAATATTAAAGTATAATTTGCAAAAATGACAACATTACAGAAGATTTAGTAGATGTATAAATTGTAATACCCATAATACTTGAAACTAACTGCTCTTTACTTTAGAACATTGAAACTCTTTTATTATTTCTGCTGTGGTAAAGGTTTTATATGAATTGGAAGTATTTTGATCGAGATAATTGTGTGAATGAAGAGTATTTAGAATGTACAGATACACGACTAAGGTGGTTCAACTGGCAACTTATTTAGCCATAATTCAATTTAACAATGGTTATTCAGGATCCAAATCAATAATAAAGGTCCACGATATTAGAATTGGATCACAGGCTACGCATATTGACACAAACTGAACATGCTTTGTCTTTCCGCTGCTGAGTGAAAACACAAAACAGCGACACATGACATTTGGTTGAAGGAAAGAGGAGATGAGGATGATCTTTCTACAGAAGATACGTTTTTAGGTTCTGAAGTAGATCCCCTGTAGAAAGTCTAAAAACTCCAATATTATTTCTTAGATAATTTGGTGTAAAATTTTTTGATTACGTTTTTCTCAAAACCACATTTTTCAAACTGCGTGTCTGAATAACACTGTCAATTTTCATCCGATTTACTTAAACTTTTGTATGGTGATTCCTAATACTATTTTCTTGAGTTGCACTTACGGAATTTTCGATAGAATAATTAGTTTCGATGTGGTGTTAAAAGAAATATTGATTTGGTTACAGTTTTTTGAAAATATTTCCTTTAAAGTTCCATCATTTTATAATAAATAATTATTTTTAAAAATTTACACGTGCAACTGAAGCTACTGTCTTACAGTTTAAGAAAATTGCATGATTTCTTGTTTCACAACTTGCAATGAAAAATTACACGTCCGGCCGTTTCTAATACATTTTTGGAAGCCTCTCACGCTGGTTCCTATTATGGTTATGACAATTAATATTTTTGTACGAAATTTTTACAAGAAGTAGCACAAGAAATGTACTTTCAAGATAAACATTTATCAGAAAAAATTTCATAGAATACTTAAAAAATTGTTGAAAATTGCCTTTATTTTCAGCAGTCACAGTGATTTCACCCCTTGGTGCATCTTTTATCTTAAGGAGATCATATTTCAACAGAGATCATAATTAGACTTGTATATAAAACAATTTAATTTATTTTATATAGAAAGAGTCCTCTACGTGCCATTATATTCTGATTTTGTATGACCAGAAATTCGAAATACGGTTCATTTTTACAGAAAAGGGGTTCAACATTCCAAACATTAAGTGTCATTGGTCCATTACTTGGATATTTATCTAATGCATTAGATTATGTAGTGTTATAACATAATATCATCCGAAATATCGTGTTGTAACAACCCCCTCTTTAGTTTATTAATTGTAAGAGTAGCGTTATTGAAGTAGTTTATGGAGGAAATTTAGCGCGAAATTTATTTTCTTATAAAAATTTAAAAAAAAAGGTTAAAGTGGAACTTAAAATTATGTTTTAGTTATTTTCTTTGGGTAGTAAAATAGATTTCATTGGATGTAAGAGTAGATTTCATTGGGCAGTTAAGTATCTTTTATTATACTGTTAATGGAATGTAATTGTGCTTTTAATCCTTAAGTGGATTATTGGGGTCACTGCGGCCTTCGCAAGATTAAACTAATTATTGTTTAATACATGTCAATGTAATTATTAAAAAATTTATGTAATCCTCGATTAGCTCATTATTTTTTAAATGTTTTAAGGGAAAGTGGGGCAACTGTAATTTATAATATAAAAATTCCAAACGAGACTTGTAACAGTAAAAGAAATCGCAAATGGTAATTATTCGCAACACTACTCTGAGATGCAATTGCGTTTACTAATCATTCGCAACGCTATTTTTAGAGCAAACATTCAGAGTCTAAGCTTGCATAAAAACAATCGCGAGTCGTATCTAGTAGCAACACTACCCACAAAATAGGGTGGGATGGTTAGCATGTACGGTGAAATTATGTACAAACTATAAATAAGTTAAAGTGACAAAGTAGTAACAATAATGACTGTCCATCCTCATCCGAGGATGATAATGAACAGCCATTCGTTGCAGTCCACTCTTGCGGCAGTTTGTCAGGGCCTCTTCTACTCATAGAGTCTTTTCTTTTATCGGCAGTTCTGCCAAAGCCTGAAACTTACAACTAGGTTCGAGTATTCCGTGGAATACGCTGACATCCAACAGTTTCTAGAATTGTTGTCTGAGCACGTGTGAAGTAACTCGAATGGGTCCAACACTTCGAAGGGGGCTAACCACGACCGCGAACGCGAAGAGTGACTTCAAAATTGTGGCGCTGTCAAGAATCGAAAGTAATACCAAAACAAACAGTACAACTGTTTGGATCGGCTAACTTTTCAACTCTCGAAATCGAACTACAGGTACAGGACTGACACGCGAAAATATGTCTTCCCAAATAACTAATGTGGACAGTCCTGCCCTGACCTACTCACTTACGTTTAGCACATACACACCAGATAGTAAGCTACCTACCTATTTAACTCTATAGTTAAGAAATAGCAAAGCTCAATTTCACAAACAAACACTCCACGATTCTGGCATATAATGTCCGGGCGCGACCTAGAGAGGACTCTCCTGGGTTCCCCCGACATCCGGACACAACTGACTCCATTCACACTTTAGATGTACGTACCAGTATCTGAAATTGGCTGACAAAGGCTAGAGACCATTGCGTATTTTTATCATGTAAGAAAACATTTATATGGAATGTTTTACTCTATGGAATACAGGTTTTAATAAAATATATTATATGCATGTGTAATTATATAAAATTGAAAAGTAAGAAGATTGTAAATCTATTAAGCATTTTCGGTATATTAAGTTACAAATAAATGGTATATTGTTAGAAACTAAGGGTTCTAACCGGGGTCCGGACGAGGGAAATAGCAGGGAAACTTAATTGACATGTTTCATTATTAATTTTTTCGCTTGTCGAACAGCGACAAGCTGTTTATTTTCAAAAAAAGTAAAAATAGAAATTTTGGATAAACGTAAAAATAAAAAAAATATAAAAATATAAAAAAAAAATATATTTTTTTTTGTGGCCAGAGGGGTGACCTCACCGGCGTTGTCCTGGGTATGCTGGACCTTGGTTTCTGCAACAAAGTTCGACCAAATTAAATACGTGCGTACACGTATCGTAAACACACGCTCGTCAGCTGTTCGCCTTGCTCTCCTAACGACTATCGGTGCGCTTGGAGGGGGAGATGAGCTGCCGTTTAGCGTTGATCAGTGGACTGTAATTTTTATGGCTCGCTGATAGTTATTTATTTAAACTACCTGCGAGACTTTTGCCCTGAACAGAAGAGAATTCACTCGTATCTGTCGGGGACGGTTTTGCCACGGACGGGTCATCAAATGGAGGTCGTAAGGCTCCAAGTGGGTGGATCCCGTGAGCTCGCTCTCCGTGCGGCTTGACGTAGGAACGTTGTGCAAGGAGATTTCCTGCGACACTGTAGAATTACTGCACGGTGACCGTTTCTTCCAGGGACCGTGACAGTAAGTGTTCTTTGCAGGAAATTTCGAGCGGGTCCAACCGCACTATTGCACGGGGACCGTATGTGGTTGGCGGCGTGGCGGAAGAGAGGCGCTTTGAACTCGAACTCCTCCGTAGGGTGTACGGTCGACTCGTACACCGACGGGTTTTTGGAGAGGGTTCGCAGTAGCCTTTGCACGAAGACCACACCACGAGGCGGTACCGATTCAATGGTAGGACCTTTGGCAATCTCCGAAGCCGTATAGCTTTAAAGGGATTCTGGGTGGGTGCACCCTGAGTTCCTTACGTCGCGGACGCGGCAACGACTGCAACGTACAATCGTTTCCTAGCGAAGGCGGTCGCGTCACGCGCAGCGTGTATTACGACCTCCCTTTTCTCGCAGGTAGATTGTTCTTTGAAATCTTAGATCGCAGCAACGATGAGAATTCTTTATAAAGTCTAAATTTTCAATATTCTGTGGAGCACGTATTTAAGGAGCGAGATCGTCTGGGATCCGCTCCCGTTCGCAGTCGGCTCGTGAATAATTCTAAGTATCGTCGCGGATCGACAGACGAAGACTCGGTCGCGCATTGTCGTCGCGACGTAGCGCTGCCGAATCCAACTGTCGATCTCTTTTCAATATATATTACGGTTCTCTCTCTCGACGCCGATGTCACGATACCGTTTAAACCGGTGCGAAGCGAATCTTCGCGTGAGATCTACGTACCAAAACACGTAAACGGCCGCGGTTTTAAATTGCTGTACGTTCAACGAACTTGACGAACGCTTAACCTTCCGAAGTGTCACGTACGCAAACGGATACGGGAATCGCGGCCGAGAATTTAATTTTCCGGACGGACGCGATTTTAAATAGTTTTTAACATATTTAAACACACGTCTAGTTGTTATATCTGCGCGTGGTGCATTTCAGCAGGCTATAACTTCGTTAGTTTTCCGAATTCCAATTTAATATTTGGTAGATATATTTTCGAGACTATATACTAAAAGAAAATGTAAAAAAAATTCAATATTTTTAATCCCACATAGTAGAAAGGCCCCTTAAGAATCTTTTGCGTTTTCTTGATTTAGACAAACAGAACTGCTGGACTCATGGAAGCAATTGGAACACTTCTTCGATACACGATTGAATACGAGGCTCTGTACTGCTACTACTTTTTACTGTTTCTCGTTGTACAAATTTGTGAATATTACTGAAGGAGTAATAAATATATATGCGATACGTCGATGCAAGAAAAATACCAAAGAGAACATTTGTTAAAATAGGTTCGAGTTCGTGCAAAGGTTATGATAAACCTTGTCTCGTACCCTTTAACGAAATATGGTCCGGATCACGAGGGATTAGAAATATGGGGGAAAGTGATTGTACAGTTGGTAATTTTCTTTCGCCTAGTCCACGGGACTAGGCCGTTTATTTAAATGAATAATTCAAAATTAAATAAAACGAAAAGAGCGAAAATTTATTGAAAAAACAAACTAAAAGGAACTTTTGTCTCCAAGAAAAAGAAAATAACTAAAAAATCCTAGGCCTGAGCCGGCTCGATTTACGGCTCTCGTCTCGGTCTTCTGTAACAAAAGAGACCGAAATCCAGCTGTTAATAAAGGACAACGCTCGTCGCGTTGTCGGACTCGCTTTAATCCACTCGCTCCTTACTCCGTTTATTGTAAACTGGAGCGGGAATTTTCACCACAGCGATACGCAGCCGGGTTCGTGGACTGTAAAATATTTCAACGTTTCAGATTTTGGAAACGTTGAATTGCAGATGGGGAAGACGAGATTCTAATCTCGATCTTTCCACTGCTGCAGGTTTGGCTTTTGCAGGAGAGGACAACAAGTGGAGGTTGTAAGGCTCCAAGGGTTGTCAACACCGCGGTCCCTCGCCGTCCCCTGGTCCGTACGGGACCGGTGTGATGCAGAGCCTTAACTGCGCAGAAGCGACTGATTATTAAGGTTCTAACACCACGGTGCCCTTTGAACGTAGTTCCACGTCGCGTGTCCGTACCCACTGACGATCTGGAACCCACGCTCGAGCAGGTCGAAACCAGCCGAGATATTTACCCAGGGAATGCCAATAAGGCCCCTATCGGGTGTTATCCCAAACTTTTGTTTCGACCCTGGAAAACGACGAACCCAACCCATGGATTTTGCATCGAAGGCTCCCTATAGGTTGGGGTTCTGAACCGTGCAATAGCCAAACAGAGAATCAAGAAATTCTCTCGGTTCTCAAACACGACCACTGATTTCAGCAATACGTGTTTGTCCGTCACAACGGTGGCGATAATCAAGCACTGTTTAAGTGCAATTTGATTATATTCAGCCACCGATGGCGGGTTGTGAAAATTACTCAAATTATCGAGTAAATTTTCCCGTTCCTATGGTTCATTTACCGCGGAAATCGAGATATTATCACGAAACCGTAGGGTACGAAATTCGACTTGGCGTGATTCTTTCGAATCCGCAGCAGTCTCTTTCTTATACCGTTTCGGTTAAGTGGATCCACGATCTTATTAGACGAATCTAATTAATCGTATTTATCGATTCCGATAGATTGACGAGGTCGGCTCAGGAGATCCGCACTCGTCGAGAACCAGGTAGCAAGTCCCCCAGAGACATGCCTGCTTAACCGTGGCCACGAGGGAGGGGAAATTTTCATCTCGTGGCGCTATCTGGTCTAAGCTGTCTGTCTCTTATTAATTTTGAATCCTCTCTTCGTTTCGGCGTAGTAACACCTCTTATATGAACCGTTATTGGGCCGATCGCGGAACTGTTATCGAATGTAAATACGGAGTTTTTTTATGCGGTATTGTTCCTGGAACGTATTACGCCTCAGAGAAGCCTCTGGAATGTCGCGTAAACAAGGAACAACACCGTACAAGAAATGGCCCGTTTTTCTATCGATCACGCGATGGTTTAACCGACGTTTTCCGATTGTCGAATTAACGCGATATTTAAACATACCGCCCCCCTTGCACGGTCCGTGCAATAAACAATAGGAGCGGTAATTCGCGGTCTCTTTGCGATTTATAAACCGAGAGGAAATTTTCTTCACTTAATTAATAAAAAATTAAGTTACTTACTTCGGTGTCGGCTGGACAACCTGCTGGCCTTGCAAGATACGCAGGGATGCGAGGACCGCCTGGGCCACCAAATTTGGGTCGGCCACACTCCCGTACGGCTGCGGCTGCGGCTGCGGCTGGTTCCTGGCCTTGGAGGCTCTTGCCTCCGCAGCCGCCTTCCGTCGTTGCTCGTTGCGGCGGCGGGTGTGTGCGTTGGCGTGGGCCTCCGTCCATTTCATCGCCGCCTTCGTCGGCGGCCGTGCAGGCGGCTCTGGCTGTGCAGGCGGCGTCGGCCGGTGCTCGGCGGCAGGCTTTGTCGGCTTTGGGCCCTTCGATGGCCGGAAATTGCAGCCGACTAGCTTGCTATCTGAAGCCCACTTGAGGTGGTACTGGCCTCCCGGAACCGGACACTTATACCTCCGGGACGTCGAGGGTATCTCGGCCGGTATTAATAGGAGCGTTGGTCCCAGCCGCACCTCGTATGGCGGTATCGGTAAGGTGGCGGCGGGATGCTCGTATGTGGAGGCTGCTGGAGGCTGATCAGCAGGGGCGGTGGAGGTGGACGCTGACGGCGTGACCGATAGCGCCTCCTTTTCCACCGTCTCCTCAACGGCGTCCTTCGCCTTCGGGGAGAATACCTCCCCGAGCTGGAGGAGACGCCCGAATTGGGCCTCCATTATAGGGTCCAACCCTGTGGCACGGATCACTGTTTCCGTACTTTCGTCGCTTGACATGCTTCTTCGATGATTGATTAGGAACTGAACCGATTCGGCCTGCGGATCCTGCTTTTAAAGCTCAGGATCTCGCGATTTTCGCGAATCGCTCCCTTCCTTAATCTTTGACGGGATGGTAGGGTATGGTTCCCCTCTGTTCGTATTATCACCAGAGACATGCGGAATGTGGATCAACACCGTTTTTGTGTGTAACGGTCGTTCTCACTTCCTTCTGTCTTTGTCAGTGGAATTCGGGATTTCTTATGTCCCGATAGCGTCGTCGACTTGTGTTGTCGTTACCGACTCTTCCACAGGCAATTTACACAGACGTGTGATAGGACGCGTGTAAGTAGACGTTGCTGTACAAACTTTAACTACACGCACACGCCTGTCTTTACCCGGGAATATTTCCTCGATTCTCCCCATTTCCTATTGATTTGGGGGGAGAAGAGGGTTTTGCACTAACACCAAATCGTTTGGTTTTAGCTGTGCGTGGGCGGTATGCCACTTATAGCGGTTCTGGAGGTGCGTGAGATAATCACGCGTCCAATGCCTCCAGAGTTGCTCGTGGAATTTCTGTATCGCTCTCCACCGTGTAAGGCGGGAGAGTTTTTCAGTTTCCACGGACTCGAGCGGAAGTGCGTTTATCGGACTTCCGATCAAGAAGTGGCCCGGTGTGAGAGGCGCATAATCCTCAGGGCTATCGCTTAAAGCGGCAATCGGTCGAGAATTCAAGCTCGCTTCGATCTTGCAGAGTAATGTCTACATTTCTTCGCTTGTTGGCGCGAAATTACCGAGTATGCGTTTCAGGTGATGTTTCACCGATTTCACACCAGCTTCTTGCATACCGCCGAAATGAGGTGCACTAGGTGGATTAAATTTCCACGTAATACCCTTCTGGCCGCACTTATTGCGCATTTCCTGTGTATTGTACACGATATTGAAATGTTCTCGCAATTCTCGATCCGCTCCGACGAAGTTTGTTCCGTTGTCACTGAACATGCAGGACGGAACTCCTCGAAGGGCGATAAATCGATCCAAGGCGGCCAAAAATGCACTTGTTGTGTAATCATGCACGAGTTCGATATGCACGGCTCTCGTAGCGAAGCAGACGAATACTGCTATGTAAGCTTTGTGAGTTGCTTTTCCTCGACCGGCGGAATCGCGGACACGGTATGGTCAAGCGTAATCTACTCCGCAGTTCGAAAAAACTCGTGCCTCGCGACTGCGTTCCGGAATTAAATCCTGCATTATTTGCGTGGAGGTGGTTGCTTTCCATCTCACGCATCGCATGCATTTGTGGATAACCGTCCGCGCCGCATTACGAGCGCCGATGATCCAGAATTTCTGTCTCACCGTGTACATGGTTAATTGCAAACCCCCGTGTAACGTATCAACGTGACATTGCCTGATTATCATGTTAGAAACATGATGCTTTGGCAGAATTACCGGGTGTTTTGTTTCCCATGCAAGTGCTGCATTCTCCAGCCGTCCACCCACTCGCAAGACGTCTTTTTTAAGCTTTGGCACTCTTCCGCAAAGTGCATGCGTTGTAAATAGCGCACAATTCTTTCTGTTGCACGCTGTAATTCCGGTGCTTCGACGATTTTGGCACCGAAAGACCGCCGCTCCCCGTCCCACGTCCTTTTTAGTCGAAGACAGTAGGCGGTTACGCGGAGTAGCTTACTCCATTTGGAAAATCGGAATACAAAATCCCATTCCTTTTGTGGAGTTGCTACGAGGGTATGCGATACGCGCTTACCCTCCTCGGTCTCGATCGAAGCGGGCATTTTTGGCCAATTTTCTTCCGCTTGTCAAAGCCACGTCGGCCCGGAAATCCAGAGCTCCGACTGAAGGAGTTCCGACGCGTCCACCCCACGCGAATTTAGATCCCCGGGGTTCGAGCGCGTGGGAACATGATGCCATTCAGCGTTCGGAAGTAATGTCTGGATTTTCGACACTCGGTTGGCGATTACAACCTTCCATGTCGATGCATGCTTCCTTAACCAAGCCAATGCAATCGTGGAATCTGTCCAGCAGATTACGCGGTGCACTTTTATCGGAAGTGACCGCTGCACGTGCACCACCAGCTCGGAGAGGAGTGCCGCCCCGTTTAATTCGAGGACTGGGATGGACTGCGTTTTAATCGGAGCGACTCGCGTTTTTACCATCAGCAACGTCGTAAAAATTTCGTTGCCTATCGTTGTCACGCGTAAATACGTGACGGCCGAATAGGCCGCGAGCGAAGCGTCGCAGAATCCGTGCAATTCTACTGACACCGTATCAGCTCCGAAACGTATCCATCTAGGAATTTTTAACTCCTTTAAGCTGCTCCAATCCGTACAAAACGTATTCCATGTTTTCTGCGTATTCGCGGAGATTTGGTCGTCCCACTGGATTTTTTCCAGCCACTGAGACTGCATCAAAATCTTCGCGCGAATTACAACCGGCGAGAGCCAGCCGAACGGATCGAAGAGCTTGGCAATTTCCGAAAATAAATTTCTTTTTGTCATCGGTGATGCCGAGGGTTGGAACCGTTGGAGATTGAAATAGAAATAATCTCCAGACGGTATCCATCGTAAACCGAGCACTTTTAGTTCGGAATCATCGAACAAAGTGAGGTCAACGGCGTGAGAGTGAGCGCTGTGGGGGATATTTCGCAATAATTGTGGCGAATTTCCTGCCCACTTTCTCAGCTCAAACCCGCTTCCTTGGAGGAGCTGGCAGACTTGTGTGCGGATTTTCTCCAGCAAGGGTTCATCAGGTGCTCCCATGAATACATCATCGACGTAAATGTCCTTCTCGAGAATCGGAGCGGCAAGCGGAAATTTCTTTCCATCCTGTTCCTTTAATTCGAGGAGGGTACGCATCGACAAGTACGGGGCGCACGCCGTTCCGTATGTAACGGTGTTTAACTCGAACGCTGCCAGCTGTTCGGTTTCGGGTGCATTCCATACTATGCATTGAAAACGACGATCCTCTGGGCCGACGAGAATCTGTCGAAACATCTTCTCGATATTAGCCACCATCACGTATTCGTACAAACGCCATCTCGTTAATACCGAGGTAATATCGTTTTGTAATTTCGGACCTACGTGTAGGATGTCGTTTAGGGAGCGTCCACCCACTGTCCTGCTGGTCGCATTAAAGACGACCCGCAATTTGGTGGTCGCGCTGTCCGTGCGAATGACCGCTCGGTGCGGAATGTAAAGTCTAGTTTGGTCAATAGGTTCGATACGCGACATATGACCTAAAGACTCGTATTCCGCTAGATACTCTGCGTATTCTTTACCGAGAGTCGGGTTCGTGTCCAGTTTCTTCCTCAGCCTTGTGAGAGTGGAAAGCGCGATATGGAATGAATTTCCCAACGCTTCTTCCGGTCTCGGGCAATTGAGGGGGAGTCGGACTACAAACCGCCCAGTTTCGTCACGGGTAACGGTTTTTTGAAAGAATGTTTCGCACTTCTCTTCTGCTTTGGTCTGCATGGAGGTTGCGGGAATTTCTTCCATTTCCCAGAACTTTCGAACCGCTTGATCCAGCGATTCGAGTACGGTGCAGTGCAGCGACTGCACCGTGTTCTGCGCACCACTTGCTGCGTTTGTCGGCCCGGGTATCACCCAGCCGAACGCAGTTTCTTGTGCAATGGGACCTGCATCGTTTATGCGACGGAATCCCGCTCGCATAATCTGTGCATATAAGTCCGCACCGATCAAAATTTCAGTGGTTTGATCCGATGCAGGGTCGGGGTCGGCAAGCGGTAATTCCAGGAACGCTTCGTATCCGAGCGTTCCTACCGATGGAGTCGCGTAGGTCGTGATTTGAGGCACGACGTACGCATCAGCCACACACATCGGTTTCTCACCGTCTTTTGCGCCGAGACTCATTCCGACACTGTACTTTATCGATCGGGTTCGGTCACCCCCTAGGCCCGTCACCGTGGCTGGGGTTTTCCTCCGCGCGAGTTTGAGGTCATTCACCAAACTCGCGGATATGAAGGACGTTTCGCGTCGTGCCATTTTTGCCGAACACTTTAACTCGGGCGGTCGCTAATAGCACTGGCCTCGGTGCGCCTGTACCAAGAGCGGTACAGTGCGACGTGGAGGCGAGCGTTGTTTTAGCACGCGCCGAAGTGTTAGGTTTCGGCCTCGATTTCGTAGGCCGACGGGATTGGTCATTAAGACGCCGCTCTTCCCGATTGCCGACCTCACTTTTTGGTAACGGCTTAGTCGGTTGAGCTTCCCGTTTTACCTCGAAGTGCAGCAGCGAATGGTGCAGCCCGCCGCACGTCGTACATGCCGTGGAGTTTTTGCACTTGGTCACCGTATGAGTGGTGCCCAATCACTGGATGCACCACCGGCGACCTTTCACATACTGACTGCGCATTTTTGCAGTCAATATTGCAAAATTTCTGCAGTTCGGCAAACTGTGCGGCCCGTTACAGAATCCGCACAATTGAGTGGGCGTTGTTCCAACCTGCCTGACGTTATCGGAACCCGTTCGTCGTGGCTGTTCAGCCTGGACGTTTTCCATGACAACGTTATGGCTTCTCACGTTCTTCGAGGCGGCGCTGACTTCCCACGCCGCGCTTCGATTACGCATGGGTTTTGTTGGAAGCTCCAAGGCAGCTTTTCTGCGCTCCTCGTTCATGGAGAGCAAGGCACGTGACCGTTTGTCCACGAATTTCCTTACGTCCTCGAACGTAGGATAATCGGGCGAGAGGTCTAGCGTTTTTTGCCATTCCAGCTCCATTTCGGGGGTGAAGTGTTGCTTCACCCAATGAGCGAGCAACCAGTCTCGTTGCTGTTCTGGTGTGCCCTTTGTATCCAGAACAGCGATTGCTTGGGTGCAACCCACGGTCACTTGTTGCATGCTGGACAAGTCGTTCATATCGATGGGCTTCAGATATAGAAGCTTGTCCAGTAGTTTCCCAGTGACTATGCGTGGGAGGCCGAATTCGGTCTTCAGCCTCGTCCACGCTTCCGTGAAGTTGCGACCCACGACTGGAAGGGAAGCAACGACTGCTGCAGCCGGCCCCTCAAGGCAGGCATTTAGAAAATACAATCGTTGGATGTCTCCCAACGCAGCATTGTTAATTACCCCGGCGGTAAACAGATCCTCAAAGTGTTTCCACTCTCGAGGATCACCTCCGAATTTGGATATTCGCTGCTTGGGGAGCTCGATCGGTACGTTGCATAGTTCGACCGACACCGCTGGTCTTTTCTCAGCGGTGAGTCGGTCGATTTCCGTGCTTACGAGATCCATGTATTCGTGGAAATCGTTTTCGGCGGCTACGATAATATTCTGTTTAAAGAAATCGTAGTTTTGCCTTTGCGCCGGCTTTAAGAGCTTGCGCACGGCCGTGTACCGATCGTTTAACTCCTTCCATTGTGTTTTGGCAAAATCGAGCTTTTCCTCGAGAAGCCTCACCGAGTAATTCGATTTGCCCGTTTTCCTCAGGTTAGTACCCAATTTGCTTAGGCGATAGGTGATTTCGCAGATGGTCTCTATGTGCTCATCAGCTTCCGTCCACATGGTTTCTTTAGCCACGGCCATTGTTGGGTTTTATCGAGGATTAATTAGCTCGAACTAACCCCTCACGTGGATATTCGACACGTGTGATTTACTGTACCTTTCCCTATTTCTCTCAACCTCGTGTTAAATCCGGCTCGAAGGATCTTTGTTAAAATAGGTACTAGTTCGTGCAAAGGTTATGATAAAACCTTGCCTCGTACCCTTTAACGAAATATGGTCCGGATCACGGGGGACTGGAAATTTGGGGGAAAGTGAATGTACAATTGATAATTTTCTTTCACCTAGTCCAACGGACTAGGCCGTTTATTTAAATGAAAAAAATTTAAAAATGAAATAAACAAAAATAAAGAAAATTTATTAAAAAAAAACAAACGAAGAGAAAAGAAATACTGGGCGCCTCGCCCTTACGGCTCTCGTCTCGGTCTTCTGTAACAAAAGAGACCGAAATCCGGCGGTTAATACCTGACAACGCTCGGTGCGTTGTCTAACTCGCTCTAATCCACACGCTCCTTCTTCTGTTTACGGTAAACAGGAGCGGGATTCTTACACAGCGATACACAACTGTGTTAGTGGACTGTATTATTATTTCAACGTTTCAGATTTTGGAAACGTTGAATTGCACATGGGGAAAACGAGATTCTAATCTCGATCTTCCCCCTGCTGCAGGCTTGGTTTTTGCAGGAGAGGACAACAAGTGGAGGTTGTAAGGCTCCAAAGGTTGTCAACTCCGCGGTCCCTCGCCGTTCCCTGGTCCGTACGGGACCGGTGTGATGCAGAGCCTTAACTGCGCAGAAGCGACTGATTATTAAGGTTCTAACACCACGGTGCCCTTTGAACGTAGTTCTACGTCCAGTGTCCGTACCCACTGACGATCTGGAACCCACGCTCGAGCAGGTCGAAACCAGCCGAGATATTTACCCAGGGAATGCCAATAAGGCCCCTATCGGGTGTTATCCCAAACTTTTGTTTCGACCCTGGAAAACGACGAACCCAACCCAGGGAGTATGCAACAAAGTTGCCCTATAGATTGGGTTTTTGAACCGTGCAATAGCCAAGCAGAGAATCAAGAAATTCTCTCGGTTCTCAAACACGACCACTGATTTCAGCAATACATGTTTGTCCGTCACAACGGTGGCGATAATCAAGCACTGTTTAAGTGTAATCTGATTATATTCAGCCACCGATGGCGGGTTGTGAAAATTACTCAAATTATCGAGTAAATTTTCCCGTTCCTATGGTTCATTTACCGCGGAAATCGAGATATTCTCACGAAACCGTAGGGTACGAAATTCGACTTGGCGTGATTCTTTCGAATCCGCAGCAGTCTCTTTCTTGTACCGTTTCGGTTAAGTGGATCCACGATCGTATTAGACGAATCTAATTAATCGTATTTATCGATTCCAATAGATTGACGAGGTCGGCTCAGGAGATCTGCACTCGTCGCGAACCAGATAGCAAGTCCACCAGAGACATACCTGCTTAACCGTGGCCACGAGGGAGGGGAAATTTTCGTCTCGTGGCGCTATCTGGTCTAAGCTGTCTGTCTCTTATTAATTTTGAATCCTCTCTTCGTTTCGGCGTAGTAACACCTCTTATAGGAACCGTTACTGGGCCGATCGCGGAACTGTTATCGAATCTAAATACGGAGTTTTTCTATGCGGTATTGTTCCTGGAACATATTACGCCTCAGAGAAGCCACTGGAATGTCGCGTAAACAAGGAACAACACCGTACAAGAAATGGCCCGTTTTTCTATCGATCACGCGATGGTTTAACCGACGTTTTTCGATTGCCGAATTAACGCGATATTTAAACAATAACAAAAATACTGAACTAAAAGAAAAATAACGACGGCTCCTACTGCGGCCTCGTCTCCTCTTTTTCAGTCTCCTTTTTTCAACTTTCTACTGCGGAGGCTTTCTGTAACAAAAGAATCCGCCTAATAAATATTTCTGCGGACAAGTCAACAATCGCGCGCTCGTCAGCTGTTTCTCGCGCTCCAGCGACAGTCTGGTGTGCTTGGAGGGGAGAGCTGGCTGGCTATCTAGCGCACTAGCTAGTGGACTGTATTTTCTTCTCTTTCTGGTCAATAAGATTCGTTTCCTACGATCTCACCGACGCGCACAACCGGGTAGACGAGGTTTTCCTCCGTTCTACCGGGTTCTCTTCGCAATGCCACGGACGGGAAACCAAATGGAGGTTGTAAGGCTCCAAGAAGCTAGATCCCGCGAGCACGCTCACCGTGCTGGTGGCGTGTGTACACCACCCACGCAAGAGGACATCTTGTCCTGATTCGGCTTCCTCGACGGCGGCTCCTCAGAAGCAACCTGTGGTATGCTCACGTGGTTGCCAAGCCGGCGATTCCTTCATTAAAGGAACGCCCGGCAGCCAGCCGTGACTACCTCAACGGAGGATCCTATGACACGAGGAACTGGCCTGCGGCTCACCGGTTCAGGACTCAATCCCCTGCAACTCCAACCACCCTACGTTCACAGACCAGTGTGGTCGACTCACAGCTGGTAGTGGGTGTAGCGATGGAAGGAAGGCTCTTCGAACTCTTCGCTCCACCGTACGCTTAGGCTCTACCTATTGTCCTCTCACGACGGTATATTGGAGCGGGTTCTCCGACGCCCGATGCACGGAGAGCACCACGAGGTGATATCCTTTCTGAATATCTATCTTCCGGTTGCTCCTACGCCGTATAGCTCTAATCTGGTCGTTGGAACTTTTCACCCCACCGGTCGGTGTACTCTCAGTGGTACACAGGACAGGTGATTCCAGTGGGTTTCGTACGACCTCTACGAACGGTGAACTACCACCAGGCGATACCAGAATGTCGGTATCAGCCTTCCAGTAGCTCCAACCGGATAATTGGAAATGACTCAAGGCGATTCACACCGAATCTCCAACGTCGCAGTCGCGTCCACGAATTGCAACGTTCAATCTTTATCCTGCGTCTACGATCGCTTCACACTCGGCGTGCCTTGCGATCGCTGCAACGTCAGGTAGATTGTCCTTTTTCTGGGGAAAATCTCCAGTCGCTATGACGAGATTTTCCAATAAATTGTCTGTCCGCAAACTGATTCTATTACGAGGAGCGAGATCGACTCATCCTCCTCGGAGCTCGTAGGGAAATGGGAACACGACCGTCACAGGGTCCACTCTCGATCGCCGACGGCTCAAGAATGAACGGTAACGATCTGCAAGCAGCGACGGCCGCGGCCGGCTTCGTCGCGCAAGCGCAGAACCGGGTAATAACCACGTAAATAGCCGCGGTATATTAATCTGAACGATGGAAAATTTCCACATCAGCACAACTATCTAGAATTACGCGAATTCAATATAGATACAGGCATCGCGGCCGAGTTTCTACGTCTCGGACTCACGCGATATTTAAACATACCGCCCCCCTTGCACGAGTTGTGCAACACTAAGAGGACGCGGTTGTCCCGTACGGCAATGATTTTACGCGAACCAAGAAAGAGAGACGCGCACTTTTAATTCAAAAAATTAAAAAAATTTTTTAATAATTAAAAGTACTTACGGTTGTCCATAAGTGGCCTGCTGCAAGAACTTCATCGAGGTTAGCAGCATCTGGTCTGCCAGGGCTCGCGTGGTGGCTTCCACCGTCCGAAGATGGCCGGGATGACCGGGATGCCATCTGGCATTTTTCCCCGGCTGGGGCTTCATCGGCTGACGGGCCCCGCTGGGTCCCGGCTGCGGTTCCGCAGCGGGCTTTGCCTGCCTTCGCCTTCGTCACTTCCTTGCAGCCGCCTTGCTGCCGGCCTGCGCTGGTCCTGGCTGCTGTGGCGGCGGAATTGCCGCTGGCTGGACCGACGACGGAATCGGTTGTTGCTGGCCTGGCGGCTGGGCCGGTGCCTCCAGCTTCTCCGGTCGCCAGGCGCTATGTAGAAGGCGCCCGCCTGGCGCCCATCGAAGGATGTACATTCCTTCGGCGATCCGGGCGTTGTATCTTCCACCCGATTCGACAATCTGAGCCGGAACTCGGACCTTGTCCAGTCCCAATTTTATAACCAGCTCTGGCTCTGGTTCAGGCTTGTCGGCTTCGACCTCGTCCGCCAAGGACGGGTTTTGTGGACTCTTCGGCGATCCGCAGAATCTGCCCGAACCTTAGATCAATCTTAGGATCTCCCGAGATCATGATCGTATTGTCTTCAGGGTTGCTGCGTGTGTCACTCATCTCGAAGCTCAGATTTAACTGAAGCCAATATGGCGACGCGTGGACCGCAGCATTACTCGGGTCGTTTACGTTGCTAGGCAACCCGTACCTCAGATTGAGCCTTAGCAACGACGGATAGATGGAAGTAGACACCGGTTGCTATGAACGTGGTGGTACTTCACCTTCCGAATTCCTCGGCAACAAAATCTGGAATTTCAGTGTTTCCTCGAAAGCGACGTTTCGTGGTAAATGGCTCGGCGAGTGCTTCTCGAGTCAGCCAATCACTTTTTGGTTCGCTAGTTCTAGTACGGAGCGAGGAATCGTGACTTTACAGCCACGTTGGGTTTTGTGCCAGAGAGAATCATACACTTAGATTGTTCACTATATCATTTAATTACAATTTACTATAACGATTACGATGATACACTGGACGACAATATAATTAACGACGGTGTTCGGTTGAAAGTACAAATCACAGTGGTCGAAAATTTACAACAAGAAAAGTCGTTAGCTGCGGACGCTTCGAACCTTTACACATATGGTTTCAAAACAAAAACGCTCATAGATCGCATGCTTGAAGGTCGATTTATACTATCCGTTTACGGCACGGCACTGCACGGTTCAAGCAAATGCCCTCTTGCGTTTCGGCACGTAACGTTTTGGTTCCGGCACGGCTCATCTGTCGAGACCTCACTGTTCAGGGTCGGTACAGCGAGCGGTGTTGCAGCGTAACAGTAAATTCATAAAGCCAGCGGATATAGAGTCACACCTTTCATAAACAATCAAGGTTTTTGCTTACTACCTAGTGCCCGTAAGGCGGCTATTTAATTAGTAAATTCACTTAAAATCTACATGGTTCTCCAAATCCAGTCGCTCTATTATTTTACTACCTGTAATAACATCGACGACCGGTGCCAGATGTTTTATGACCAGACTCAGGTACCGCGCGAAACATTTGGACACCAAGCGCTGACCCGGGCCCGTAACCTCCTCGCGGAAAAACCCAGGCCCGCAAAAAATTATTAAAAACCACTATTACATGCCGCCTCCCACCGACCAACCTCGCCGTTAAAATGATTGGCCTGTGTATTAGTAATGCAAAACTAATCAGCAACCGATACTTCCTCCCATGACCTTGGATACGCCAGAGAGCAGATTGAGTCAAAAAATCAAACCGACAACACTGAGAAGGACACAGAACACAAATCAACAGACCGAAGACTTCATCTGGCGGACATCTCATATTGGAGCCTCCAAACGTATCCCCCTAAACAGTTCGCACAAAATTAAGTTGCCGTGCGACATTGTGCTACTGCACAAAACAAGCGGGTTTATGATACGGACGTGACTTCTCCGCTATTTTTGAGGATTAGGCCTTCAAGACATTTTTACTTGAACAAACTAGGATACGGTCATTAAGGAACCTCCATACTCCACACGGGACTTGGAGCTCTTCCTTGCCTCAATAGCGATTGACGTATCGTAAACCCGCGTTGGCGCACAGCTGCGGACCACCGGGGTCTCGCGGTCGTTGGGCATTTCCCAAATAAGTTAATAACAACGCAACGTTCTCGCTCACTCCTGCATGGTCTACCTGGACACGACAGCAGCGTGGGCGGGAATGTTGCAAATTGTTAGGAACCGCCCTGTCAAGGTGACAACGATAAGGATTGGCTTGACCAATCCTCCCTCCAGTAGGCAATGTTCGTTGTTGTCACTCTGACAGGGGAGACCGAGGTTTCTCTATGGGAAAAATCAAGACAGAGAGTTAAATTAATTTTGATAGAGTTACGCCTTCGCATTTTTAGTCTCCGCAAGAATTCATTCCTTCAGTGTACGTTCGGTAACGACAGTCGTGGAATGTTTTTAAACTGTGATTGTGAATCAGAAGAAGTTGAAAATGTTTTCACATTTATCCATAGAAGATCTATGCTGCGTAGCGTTATTATTAGTTGAAGAGGAAGAAAGGAAAGTGAGAAAACGTCGTTTTTCGGTACACAACATGTTAAAAAGAAGAAAAATTGATCGAGAATATTGGACATTATACAAACATTTAATGAATAATGAGGAAAAATTCTTCCAATACTTCCGAATATCCATTCATAGTTTTAATTTGCTTTTGGAAAAAATTGAAAATTCCACTGCTAAACAAGACACAGTGTTCAAAGAGGCTATATGCCCAAGAGAAAAACTGGCAGTATGATTAAGGTATGTTTAATAATACAAACAATATAAAAATACAAAAACATTATTTATTCGTAACTAATTAACATAAAAATATATAATATAATTCAATATAATAAAAATACAATAATATAAAAGTAGAAAAATTTATTTATTTCTATCCGTCGGATTTATTTGAAAAATTGTTATACGTATTTGGAGTGGAGGAAGTACTTGGGTTTTGTAAATGTGGTGATGAATATGACAGAGGTGTTGTAATTAAAGTGCATGTGGTCTGGTCACTTTTATTAGATAATTCCTGTAATTCTAGGGCCTTGGCTATTGCTTGATTATACGGAGTTAATTTATTTACTGTTGCTGCTAAACTTTTAAAAAATATTGTGTTACTGTCATCGATATTTCTATTTTGTAAAATATAATTCATTACTGTTTCGGATACCGTATCTGATTTTCTTTTTTTATTATTTTTAGATTTATTGACTATTGCGTGTATATTGTCTAGGCTGGGCGATAAAATTTCGTTGGGGGATAAATCAGTAGTTTCCTGCGCAATATCATTTACTTCTACATTTAAATTATAGGCTGTATCTAGTGATGTAATACATTCCTTCTCTTTGAAATATGGAATTAAAAAAGACATTTTGTCCTCGAATTGCCATTTTCTTATTTTTGTCGAGGCCTGTCCGCTGCTGGTTTCTCTCCTTTTTTTTAGGGCTCTACGAAAGCAGTCTCGTAACAATATCCATTGCTTTTTGCAATCTTTAGCTGGAAAGATGAGATAAAATTAATAATTACTACGCATATAAGTATTGTAAACTTAATATATATATACTATTTTCCAGATTTTTAACAACTGGTGACTCATACAAGACAATAGCATTCAGTTATCGATTAGCTTTGGGTTAGATATCACGTATTGTGATTGAAGTTTGTGATGCAATTATCAAACATCTAATGCCAGAATATATGAGTATACTGAATCGGGAAAAGTGGCTTGAAATAGCGGAGGAATTTTGGAGAACATGGAATTTCCCTAATTGCATTGGTGCGTTGAATGAAAAACATGTACAGATTTTTGCACCACCTAGCAGCGGTTCTCTATATTGTAATTATAAAAAAACATTTTCCATTGTACTATTGGCTTTGGTAGATGCCAATTATAAATTTATAGCTGTCGATATTGGATCATACGGAAAGAATAGCGATGGAAGTATATTCAGCAATTCAAAATTGGGAAAGTGTCTTCCACAGAATAAATTGAATATACCGGAAGATACAAAATTACCAGATACTAATACCGTGATGCCTCATGTCATTGTTGGCGATGAAGCTTTTTCTTTAAAAAGATACTTATTAAGACCGTATCCGAAACCACAAATCCATGATCCCGGAAAACAATATTATAATCATCGATACTCACGAGCGAGACGAGTGTCGGAAAATTCATTCGGAATTTTAGCACAAAAATTCCGAACTTGTCTACGTAGAATGCAATTTGTTAAAATAGGTACGACTTCGTGCAAAGGTTATAAAAAGACCTTGTCTCGTACCCTTTAACGCAATATGGTCCGGATCACGAGGAATTGGGAATATGGAGGAAAGTGAATATACTGTTTTATAATTTTCTTTCGCCTAGTCCAAGGGACTAGGCCGTTTATTAAAATTAAATACAAAAATTAAATGAACGTAAAGAAAATTAATGGAAAAAAGCAAAATTAATGAGAATAAAACACAACTGAAACGGAACTTTTATTTTCTTTTAAAAACAAAATTGCTGTGCTTAAGCAGGCTTGCCTTTACGGCTCTCGCCTCGGTCTTTTGTAACAAAAAGAGACCGAAATCCGGCTGTTAATAAGGAACAACGCTCGTCGTGTTGTCGGACTCGCTTCAATCCAGAGGCTCCTTACTCCGTTTATTGTAAACAGGAACGGGGATTTTCATCACAGCGATACGCAGCCGGGTTCGTGGATTGTAAATTTTGCGTTTCTGATTTTGGAAACGTTTAATTGCAGATGGGGAAGATGAGATTTTAATCACGATTTTCCCACTGCTGCGGAATTTTTACCCAGGGAATGTGCCAATAAGGCCCCTATCGGGTGTTATCCCAAGCTCAGATTCGACCCTGGAAAACGACGATCCCAACCCAGAGAATTTGCAACAAAGACGCCCTATAGGTTGGGGTTTTGAACAGTGCTATAGCCAAAAAGAGAATCAAGAAATTCTCTCGGTTCTCGTACACGACCGCTGATTGCAGCAGTACGTGTTTTTCGTCACAACGATGGCGATAATCAAGCACTATTTAAGTGTAAATTTGATTATGCTCAGCCACCGATGGCGGGTTGGAAAATTGTTCAAACTATCGAGAAAACTTATCCGTTCCCAAATTGGTTCGTTCACCGCAGAAATCGAGTTATTTACACGAAACTGTAGGGTACGAAATTTGACTTGGCGTGATTCTTTCGAATCCGCAGCAGTCTTTATTTCGTTCCGTTTCGGTTCAGTGGATCGACGATCGTATTAGACGAATCTAATTAATCGTGTATATGGATCTCCGACGGATAGACGAGGTCGACTCAGGAGATCCGCACTCGTCGAGAACCAGGTAGCAAGTGTCTACGAGACATACCTGCTTAATCGTGGGCACAAGAGAGGGGAAATTTTCGTCTCGTGGCGCTGTCTGGTCTAAGCTGTCGGTCTCTTATTAATTTTATATCCTCTCTGTAATTTCGGTGTAGTAACACCTGTTCTCTGAAAACCGTTACTAGGCCGTTCGCGTGATTCCTAACAAAAGTACGTTTGTAATTTTGCTACACGGCATTGCTCTGGAAACATATTACGCCGCAGAGAAGGCTCTCGAATGTCGCGTGAACTGAGAATAACCGTATAAGAAATGTCCTGCTTTTTCTATCGATCATGCGATGGTTTAACCGACGTTTTCAATGAACGAATTAACGCGTTATTTAAACAATATTTTTGTTATTAGTTAATCAATTCTATTATAATTTGGTATAGATAAACGTTATACATGTGTTCATTAACAGCAAAAAGTTTATTGCAAAATCTTACATGGCATCGTTTGATTTCAACAAATTTCTCCCATAAGCAATGAGGGTACGAATACTTACGGGATTAACTATACGGCCATGTCGTCGAGACTCGAAATTGTCTGTAGCTTTCACTGACAGCCGTAGTTGACAACTGAAGAAAAGGACAGCGAGTGGGAACGAGTGGGAGCGAATGAGAAAAAATAAAAGGCAGTCGAAGAAAAGGATAACAAATGAGAAAGAATGAACTGAAGTTGAAGAAACGGACTCTGTATGATTTTTCGTCTGCTCTGTCCATTTTAAATCAGCCACTTATTGAAATTATTAATATTTGTGTCATTCTACGACAAATGAATCACTTTTTGGACACTCAATTAGCTGATATCACGTTCCTCTTTAAATTTACAAGGTTTATTTCTACATGTTTCAGTGACATTTTTCAATTTTTTGGGCGAAAAATAGTTAAAACTGATGATACTGTATACTCTCAAACACAGTGGCTTTTAAAAAAGGTTGTCTCACGGTATTCATGGCATTGGCCATTCTGTTTGTTTCAAATGACAAAACGTGAAAGATGTTGAATTAGCCCTATTCGCCCCGTCCCCCTATACGCCTCGTCTTCGTCATTCGCCCCGTCTTCGCTGGTCGCCCCCTCATCACAACACGCCCATCTTTCTTATTCGCCCCGTCATCCCTATTCGCCTCGCCTTCCCTGTTCGCTCCGTCTTCGCTATTTGCGCCGTCTTCTTATTCGCCCCGTCTTCGCCATTCGCCCGTACCCATATTCGGCCCGTTATCGCTTGTCGCCCCGTCTTCGCTGGTCGTCCCGTCTTCACAACTCGCCCCGTTTTCGCTATTTGCGCCGTCCCCCTATTCGGCCCGTTTGAGCTGGTCACCTCGTCTTCCTTACACGCTACGTCATTCCTATTCGCCCCGTCTACGGCATTTGCCCCGTCTTTGCTATACATTCCGTCTCTCTATGCGCCCGTGTTCGCCATTCGCCCGTCGCCCTATACGCCCCGTCTCCCTATTCGTACCATCATCGCCATTCGCCCGTAGCCCCTATTCGTTCCGTTTTCGCTGGTCGCGCCGTCATACCTATTCGCCCCGTTTTTGTTGTTCGCCCCGATTTCGTTGTTCGTCCCGTCTTCGTTATTTGCTCCGTCTTCGCCATTCACCCCGTCACCCTATTCTGCCGGGGTTCGCTTCTCACCCCGCTTCGCGTCGGCGAGGGCCTCGCGCAGTCAATGTTGTGCTTGGGGCACCCCTCGTACGACAGAAAGCCCTTCTGTGCCGTGGAAAACCATAGGTTTTGGACGTCCCAGCTTGTGAAACTGTCGGCCATCGCAGCTGTGAAGAGTTCGGGGGCGGCGTCATCCATAGTGATAGGACGTTAGTTGCTGAGGTCATCTCTTTCACCATTCTTGTGAATCCAGTCGATGTTGGGCTCTTTCCACAGTGAGGGAATCAACTCCACCGACCAATCGTCCAGCGGACGATTTTTTCATTCTCCTGAGTTAGTTGGACACCTCGGCTGCCCCGAAGGGCCTCTCCAGGGCTTTACTGGAACCCTCATCCTGCTGGTCGCGGTGGTGCGCCGGGAAGTGTATTGAACGATCCCGAACTGCGTACATCGAGCTAAAGTGCCCTTAGTCGATGTCCTTGGGCACCTGACAGTGTGGAGATTGCCCGGCTAGTACCTCCTGCACTGCCCGCTTGTGGTTCGTTCGAAACAAACGCTGGATTTGCGTTGCTTCCCGGACGTGGTCGGTCCGTGTGAGTGGAGCCCCGGTCGCTCCGTTGCAACTGGCGTCCCCCAGGGGATACCCCCCAAATTTTCCGCCGCATCCGGCCTTCTGCCCCCTCCCCCGGTAGCTCTTGCGGCGGCACCCCTCCCCCTCTCTCGAGCAGAAACACCACGAACCAAAGAATTCCGCCACAAGGGCGGCAAGGGCCTCGGAGCCTTCCGCTGTCTCCACGGCCTCCGCGACCGCGACGATTCGCGCCCTTTCGGACGCTTCCTCGACGGTGTCGCGTCGGCGAGGGGCAGCCACAGGCGTCTGCAAACCTTGGAGGGGTCCGCACCCTCTCCCTGGACGCTCCACGATTGTGTCGGGGTCGCGCGCCGGCCCATGCCTGCGCCCCCCGCACGTTCGCTGCGTCCGCGTACTTCCGGTCACCTTCGGGTCACGACGTGTGAATGATCTCCGGTTGGCAGCACTCTCGCGTCACCTCGTCGCTCGGACACAGCCCGGAAGCTTCTTCCCCTCCGCGGGATGGGGCATTCTAACGCTGCCGGGGATGTCGTCGGCGACGTTCTCCTCCCGGCCGGGGATGGGGTCACCAACTTGAGGAGGATAGTAACCGCATCCTCGCATGGCATCCCAGAGGTCGGAGCGAAAGCTCCCGCGGACCAAACACCGGTATGAATGTTTTGCGTGTGTGATTGTGTGTGTGTGTGGCCCGAGACATGGCATATTTGCCGCGGGCTTTACCTAAGGCTGCAGATTGGTCAGTTGGCTGCAGATGAGTCCTGCGGTCAACGTGGCCACCCGGCCGACGGCTTAGTCCCATGTCTCGGGGCCGCAGGCGCTGGTGACCAGGCGGCTGCGGTTGAGTGGGAATGCCTGTGGGAAGAGTGCCCCCCACCGGGATGGACCTGAAGAGGCACGACGCGGCGGGGGACTCTGTGATGTCTCATTAGAGTTCCCGGTCCCTCGCCAGGCGTCTGAGCGTGGTCACCGTGGGGTTTTAGCCGGTAAGAGTCCGGTACTACCATGAGGTGTCCATGAGGATTTCCCCACGTACAAAAAAAAAAGAGAGAGGCGGTGGTGTTGTTACGGCGGGGCTCGATCCAGGAATAAAAAAAAAAGGAATTTCTTATCCAGCTACACAATCCGCGTAAAGAATAAAGCCCTTTCGTCCACGCAGCACGTACGTCTACGTTTGACCGGGGAATTTTGTATGCAGTTAACGGGGCGTCACGCGTAATTGTTTGTTTTACCTATATCTTCTATTTTCTGGCGCGTTCAGGAGTCTGCCGTGTTGTCTCTGGAGGGATCCACCTCGTGGAAGCAGAGCCTCTGATCGTCAGGCGGGCTTTCGGGGATGCGTGTTGAATGGCCGGCGATTGTCTGGACAGGCGAATTCACAGGGTTCCTCGGCAGCTGGGTCGCTTGCAGAGGATGTTGACGATGGAGAAGGTCTTCCAAGGCTTGCAGAGGATGTTGACGATGAAGAAGGTCTTCCAAGGGTGGTTTGCACAAAATGAATTGAGAGGCGAATGTATTTTGTAGTGAAATAACTATATTCTGACACTTGAACTTGTACAAACTTAATTCTTATACGAGCCTTTGCACGACTCGTGTTAACAATGGAAAATGGTACAAAGACTGAGACTGGTTTCGGTGGTTGACAAAGATTACAAGATTCAGAGCTTTCGCTGGTCGGTGTGTATGGATTACAATATATTTCAGGCTCTTTTGACAATCGGATCAATTTGCTAACCTCTCAACTCTATGTTTCTGTTAAACTCTCAACTAACTCTTACGCGTCGCGTGGTCGCTTTTATATTCACTCTCGGGAGTGGGGAGCAGTCGGTATTCGCTACTCCGCTGAGTAGGGATAGTCACGTGGCCACGGTTGGCTCCGTGTAGTGGGGGGTGCTTGCCTGCTTGCGCCGTCGGATAAGGCGCGCGTGTACGAACCTCGGTAGTGGAGGGGGGTCGCGCGTGTATCGGCAGCTACGTGCTGCCTTGGCGAAGGGTTCGCGCGTCTTACAGAATAACCACAGAAATGCTTAATGGTAGACATACAGATTAATATGCTTGTAATGCAATTGCCTGATCAACGTATATCGGAGATACAGAAGGGTGTGCAGAGGAGTCGACGGGCGTAGCCTGACGTTACATCCCCCCCCCCCCCCCCCGGAAAAAGAAGCTCAGCCATGTTAAGCTCTCTTGCTAGCTAGGCGGAGAGCGAACGAGAGCGAGACGGGTATGGTATTCTTATTCAACTGATTACCATAGGAATGCGTTCTGTTTACAAAAGCCTTTTTCTTTGGTGTTCACGGAGGACGGGGCTGGGGTTGGTTTCTGATGACGTCCTTGTATGTGGGGTGAGCTGGTAGTCCATTCTCTGCGGTCTATCCGGTTTGTAGGCGTGTTGATGCCTGCTGCTTGGGAGCGGCTTTGCTCGTTGATTGGTGAGGGGGCGTGGTGTTTGCCACGCGCCTTGCACTTATGCTGATCGTTGAAGGGGGTGTGCCTCGGTTTGAGACGGGCGGGTTTTCGAGGGGTTGTGCTTACTGCTTCGCAGGAGGTATTTCTCCTGCATCCTCTGCCGCTGGTAGCGCTGATGATGGATCTCCGAGCAGGTGTCGCAATCCTGCGCTGCCCGGGCTGACAATATATCCTTGCCATTGTTGTCACGATGTTTCATTATGATGTGAGGTGATAAGGGACTTGTTTCCCTCATCGTCATACATCTCTACGCTGCTCGCGTGGAGTTTGATAAATGAATCGTTTCTGGCTCGCCGTTGTTGGATGTCTTTGGCTGTAGTGCTCCTTGCAGGAACTCGGGTTGGGTAGATGTTAGAAAATAAATGTCATTGGATATAGAAAATACTACGCATCCTCGTGCTCTCGCTGTTTCGAAGTCTTAGATATTTTTAACGTATTCGTATGAACTACTCTAATTTTTCTTTTAAATTTTATTCTTACATTACTCTTATCTATTACTTCGGTGATTACGTATGGACCCGTATATTGGTCGTCTAATTTTCCTTTCTGGGGTTCTTTCAGAAGATAAACGCGGTCGCCCGTTTGGAAGTTGTATACATTCAGTTTCCGGTCGTAGTACGCTTTTAATTTCGTTTTCGCTTTGTTTAGATTCTCTTTCGAAGTTCGTCGAAGTACGCTGTGTACGTCTCGTCGACCGTATCTAATTCGAGGGGCTGGGCCGAAGGGAGCCGGGCAAGTTTTCCGAAAACTAGTTCATGTGGCGTGTACATCGTGCCTTCGTGTACGCTTGTGTTGTATGAAAAGGAGGCTAAGTCTAGCCATTCGTTCCAATTTCTATTTTTGCCGATAAAGTGTTTGAGGTATTCCGTCAAGACTGCGTGGGATCTTTCGATGGATCCGTTTGATTGAGGATGAAAGGCTGTTGTTTGCATCTGCGTTATCCGGAATCTTTTAGCTACGATTTTCATTAGTCTACTTGTAAAATTTGCTCCCTGATCTGTTAGAATTGCTTTCGGAGCGCCGAATCTACATATGAAAGAATTTTTGAGGGAATTAGCAATATCGACGGACATGGCCTGTTTTAAGGGGATCGCTAGTGAATATTTCGTTAGGAGGCATTGCATTGTTAGTATATATACGTGTCCGGCGGGAGTGGAAGGTAAGGGACTTACTATGTCCATGGAAATTTTGTCGAAGGAAGCGCCCGGTGTATCGGTAAGCGTCATTGGTTGTCGTGTTTTCTATCGCGTTAGTTTTTTTAATTGACAGCTGGTACAGTCTTGGATAAAAGTTTGTATCTCTTCCTTCATTTTCGGCCAGTAGTATCTCTGTCTGATTCTACTGTAAGTTTTGTTAACTCCTTTGTGACCGCCAAAGGCAGATGCGTGATTTTCTGTAATAATGTCTTGCTGAGTATTTTCCGCGGGGATTTGAACTAGGCTTTGGCATACTATGATTTTGCATGTGGTTTCTAGGAAAATTAGTAGGAGTAAGTCGCGGATTTTTGTCCATGGAATGTGATCGATACGCGTTTTTGCCATACTGAACGTAGGTAACTGTAACTCTCGTACGACGTCTAGAAGTGATTTCAACGATTCAGTGAGGATTTCCGGATCCAGTGGTTGGTGTGTGTTATTTTTAATTGGTAACGCGATGTGGTATTTTTGATTTCTTTTTGTTACTTTGGCTCTGGCTAAGATGGCGTCTGTAAATTTAGTTAGTTTATTGTTTTTAGAGAGTTCATTCGCGCCTTGATCGATTGGTTCACCGGTGATAGTTGTGAAATATACCAAATTATCGTTTCTCATAACAAGTTTGTCGCGGGTTTCTATGATGCGAGTTCCGTGCGTTTTCGTTTGTCGATAAGGAATAATTTCTGATTCGAATATTTGTTCGTCTGAGTCGCTCGTGTCTGTACTGTCTATAATGTATGTTGTCGCAGGCGTGCTTTCGTGGGACGTCTGCAGGGACTGGTCTTGCGAAGAAAAAGGAGAGGGATTCGCGTCGCTGGTTTGAGGGTTGGTGGGCGAGAGAGGCAATGGAGGGGGCGTTGCCTCCCTGATTTCTGGGTTTTGGGGGTTTTCGCGCGGTGCTGAAAAAATTGATTCGTCGGAACTGGAATTGGCGAGAAATAAGACTTGCGCGGGATTCCTGGATAATGCGTCTGCGTTTAAATTTATTTTTCCCGATTTATACTTGACTTCGTATTCGTATTCGGCTAGTTTTAATCTCCAGCGTAGTAATCTGGAGGAAGGATCTTTGACGGAGTGCATCCACACAAGCGGTTTGTGGTCTGTGATAAGCGTAAATTGTCGACCGTATACATAGGGTCGGAAATATTGTACCGCGTATAGAATGGTCAGACATTCCTTTTCTATTGTGGAGTAATTTAACTCTGCCCCGGTGAGCAATCTGGACACGTATGCGATTGGTAAATCTCTTCTCGATATTCCCTGACTCAGCACTCCTCCTATCGCGTATCCGGACGCGTCGGTCGTGATGTTGAATGGTTAAGAAAAATTAGGTTATTGCAGGATCGGAGACGTGCACAGCGTATCGCGCAAGCATACGAACGCGTTTTCGTGTGCGGGTGACCATTCGAACGGTGTATCTTTCTTTAATAAATTCGTAAGGGGTTTCGCTATTTTAGAGAATTTAGGTATGAACCGACGGTAGTAGCCTGCTCGGTCGAGGAATTGTTTTACGTTTTTCGGATTTTTGGGTCTTGGAAAGTTTTTCACGGCGGCGATTTTATGAGAGTCGGGCTTGACTCCGTTTTCGCTTATAACATGGCCCAGGTATGCCACTTCCTTTCGAAGGAACTCACATTTGACCGGTTGTAACTGGAGATTCGCCTGCCTGAGTCGCTTACAAAGTTTTCTGAATTTTACGGAATGTTCCTGGTAAGAGCTAGCGTATAGTACGATGTCGTCCATGTATACGAACATTTCGTTGCCTTGTAGGCCCGAGAGGGTGGAATCCATTACCCTTTGGAAAGTGGCTGGCGCGTTACATAAACCGAACGGCATGCGCGAGAATTCGAAATGGCCGTACGGAGTTGAGAAGGCCGTTTTAGGTGTGTCTGCATCGTCTATACCTATTTGATGAAAACCGCTCGCTAAATCAAATACGCTGAAAAATTTCGCTCCGCCGAGCTGATCTAGTATTTCTGTGATACTCGGTAACGGGCACGCGTCGGCGATGGCTTTTTCGTTCAAAGCTCGGTAGTCGATTACGACTCTCCAGCGTTTGTTGCCCTTGCGAGTCCGGTTTCTTGGGGACGACCCATAAGGGAGAATTGTAAAGCGATTGAGATGGTTTAATAATATCATTTTTCAATAATTCGTTAATTTGTCTATTAATTTCTTCCTTATGGTTCGGTGGGTGGCGGTATTGCTTTACATTTATTGGAATATCATCGGTAGTCGGAATTTTATGTTTGACTAGATTTGTTTTCCGAAGCGGTTCGCCGGGAAGATGGAAAAGATCTGCGTTTTCTTTTACGAGATTTTGTACAATTATGCGTTCCTCGTCGTTCAAGTGTGCCAGGCGCAAGAGAGGGAGGATTTCGTCGTATCGCGATTTAGGATTTTGCCCCGTCGTTCTAACCCGGGCTGATTCAAAGAGATCCGCGGATACAGGGGAGTTAGAAAAATTTCCCGACGCTTTCGGGGATACAGCGGATTTAGTACAATTTCCCGACGCTTTCGGGGATACAGCGGATTTCGAACAATTTCCCGACGCTTTCGGGGATACAGCGGATTTAATCAAATTTCCTACGCGTTCTTTGTGGTGATCGACGCGTATTTTGGCGGCCGAAGAATTCTCATTTGCTTTAGAGGTGACATCATTGCCCATGGATATCGAGAATATTTTAGATAAGGAGAATTCTTCGTCGTCGATGGAGTCTATGTTTATTTGGTCGGCGGCCGCGAGGTATTCGCTGACGTCAAAGTCTTCGAGCGCAACGGTTGGCGTTGCTATCTCGATGTCGTGGTCCGTCGTGTTTATAATTCGGGTGAGAGCGCGTCCGTGCTCGTTCCGAACTATAGAGTTACCGAGATAGAGTCCCGGTTCGATATTGATTCGGGAAATTATGCCTTCGGCGACGTTGCCGCTTAATACCCTGATCGCGATGACTTTATTTGTTCTTGATCGTGTCGGCGATCGTGTCGGCGTTAGAAAACGGAATCGAATGATTATGCCATTTTAGGCGTTGCTCGGTGTATAATATTTCTGCGGCGCCGTTGGAGAAAGCTGAACCCAATATTCCGGAGGCTTCGATAGGAAAATCTGGACTGACTACATGGAATTTGACGATTTTATCTAGTATTTCGATATTTGTTGAGCCGATAGTGAAAACTGTGCCCTCGGTGATTTCGTGGATTTTTAGCGTGTCTCGTTCGTCTATTAAGGTGTCCGGATGTAGGGTGTTGATTTTAATGAGGTTTGGCTCGGAACCGGTGTCGATCATAAAAATATTTTCACGATTGAATTTCGGGGAATTTAAGCTGACCGTGGGAACGAACGATTTCGTATTTAATTTGACTGTTGTGACTCGAGCGTTGCTGGTTCCGCGTGGATCATGTGTACCAGATTTCCCGATTCTATTGCGGCCTTCCGACTGGTACCCGGTTTTTGCGAAAGACCGTTGTCGTTTCCCGAATTAATTTTATTATAATATTCGCGTTTCCGACACTCGTGGATTTCGTGGCCTACGTTTTTGCAGTACCTGTAGGTTTTAATTTTGTCGAAGGCGGGTCGGTTTTCGAAGGGTTTCGGCGGGTATTGTCTAGAAGGGTCGCGTTGCTCGCGCTCGAGTGGTTTATTGGGGTCGTTCAAGTGCCTCTGAAAATTGGTACCCGACCGTGCTCGGAATGAGTCACGCTCGTCGGGGTTTTCCCAGCAATTTCCCACGTGGTGGCCTGTTCGCCCGCATCGCGTACAACTTTGGATAAAATTAACTTTTCGTTCCGCGTTTGGGAGGTTGGTTCGTCTACCTGAGCCGTACCTTTCTTTGTCGAGTTCGTGCCATTTGAATAGAATTTTTGCGTTCGAGAATGCGTCCGCTAATGTATGAATTTCAGAAGGATTCATTTGATGCCGAATTTCAGTAATTAAAACGTCTATGAAGCATTTAAGCGCGAAATTATCTACATTACTCGACATATTGTACTGGTCACGTTGTAACCTGTCGCAGTCCAATATGGCGGATTTTATGTCTTTTACCCGGCTGATGAAATTTAATACGTGCTCGTTCGGAAATTGAAATATATTAGCTAACTCGCCGCGGTAATGGTCGACGGATTTCGTGGGACCGAAAGATTCGCGGAGCAAATCGGAAAGTTCCAGAATGGAATTGTAAGGTTCGTCCTCGACGGCGAGGTACGCTTGTCCCGTAAGGCGATTCGCGACGAGTTTCGTGAATTGGTTTTCGGCGTACGATGGTAAAATGGCGAGCGCGTGTTTACATGCACGTAAAAATTTAGAGACGGACATATTGTGTCCATCGAAAACAGGTATAGATTCCACGGCTTCGCACATCGAATAATTGATCGGCATAGAACTTTGGGAATCGCTGTGGTCTCGCGGGAAAAAATTCTGCGCGTTTACGTCTAATTGATTTTGATTCGCGCGTCGGCGTTCGTGCCTGGAGGGAAGCTCGCGGGTATCGGCGTGATAAAAATTGGCGAGTTCTTCACCGTGCACGGGCGGGACACGAGGGGACGTGTTTCTATCGCGTACTTTTAACGACTCGATTTCTAGTTCGCTTTGTAAGAGATTTAGGCGCGCTTCGGTTTCGCGGATTCTGGCTTCGTCGTCGCGCAGTTTACGCGATCTCAATTCTAATTCCTCGTTCACTTTCGCGACGTTTGCTTCCTCGTGTCGGATTCTACGGGTTTCGACATTAATCATTTCGAACTGTTCGTTCGCGAATTTCTCGGAGGCTTTAACGCGTTCGTCGTCTTCGCGAATTTTACGTTCGCGTTTCGACAACGACTCCTACAATTCCAAGAGCTCGGCTTCCGTGATTGCGGTTTTGCTACGCGTGGTGGTCATTTTGTTAACGAACTTCACGAAATTTGTAAAAAATAAAATTCCGAAGGGCGCAGAGACATTCCCACTGCGCTCTTTGGGTCGCAATATTTTACTACATTTTGCTCGCGCTAGGCGTCCAGTTAATATACATACATTTACACACATTTTTGGTCGCTCCTTAAATAGTTCCATTGATCACATCGATCCGCAGGTATAATAACAATAAAATCAAATAACTAAATAATAAATAAATTAAATAAATAAATAAATAAATAAATAAACATAATAATAACCGAAAAGAAAGTATAAAATAAAATAAAGGATACAGCACGACTGGTATAACAAATTATCGGTGTAAAGGGCCGCAAAAGATGACGAGTACTGTAAGGTAAAGAAGAGGAAGAAAAAAGAAATGAAAAAAAACGAAAAAGATAGTAAAAAGGATAGTACAAACCAGAATGAGATAAGATACGATAAAATAAAATAGTATATAATTACGAGATATAAAATATGGTAATATTGCAGAATAGAATAAAATGAGCTAAAGTCGATACATAAATAAATAATTAATTAAATGGAACATTTAGAGCGACGACTAGGCCGATACATAAAATCAAGTTGGACGCCCGCTGCTCGTTTTGAGCACGGGACAGTCCGGTGGTGCTTTCCTTACCGGCCCCTCGCCCCCCACGGTCCTCTTGCCCATTTTTTACCTTTCTAATGATGCCGCCGTGTCCTCGTTGGCTTCAGGCATCGCGGTCTGCGCGGAGTACTGCCGAGTCCCAGAGACATGCTCCACGTATATGTCCCTGGACCAGGCTATGGTCTCCGATACCATGAGTCGTCTCATGGTCCTCGCATAGAACCACGAGACGCGCAGCATTTTCAAGAGGGCCTCCTTCTCCGAATGCCAGACGCTCAGGGCCCCAACGATGAACGCGTCCCCGTGGATGGTGTAGCCGCGCCAGTGGAGAGCACACGCTAACAGCGTGTATTTCTGGAGCTTCTCCGACTTGGCCTCTTCGAAGGCTGCGAAGGTGTTTTCGAAGGGCACGGCCACATGGATCAGGTAGACGGTCCGCGATGGCTCATGCGTCACGACTATGTCGGGACGCAAGGCCGCCAATTCGTCAGGGACGCCCGGGACTCGCCGATCAATCCGGATGTTGCCCAGAAGATGGGTCGTCTTCGCAAGTCTGCGAACCAGGTCGTGCTGTCGGAGCTGGCGAGCCGCCGAATGAACGCCGCAGTGACCGAGCACGTGAGGAAGGCTCTCGAGCTTGTACCCACAACGCCGACATCGCTTGTCGCCCACCCCCCAACGGATTGCTCCGTTGAGTAGAAGAACGTCTAGGCGCGCCCGATGTACAAAGCGTCAGTCAGCGAAGCGAGTGAACGACCCCCCACGAATGAAGTGATTGCTCACTGCATGGCGGGAGGTCAGCCCGAGAACTTTCCCCTGGTCTGGTTTTCGGACCAGTGTCATTCTGTAGTGCTCAGCCACTGCCGTCCTCATCCGGCGGATTATCTCTGCCTTCGCTCCCGGCGACACCACAACCGGCTCGCCCCGCGAGGCGATTTCTACCAAGAGCTCGGCCCGACCATCGTCCCACCTCCACCGAAAACCGAAACGCGCCACAGACCTGAGAGCGGCGGTCCGCACCCGCGACCAGAACGAGGCACATCCGCTGGTTGGCCTCGCGAAGTCCCCGGTCAAACAACCCGACAGGTACTCCGCGAGGTCTCCCTCTGTCGGAGGCCGACGCAGCTGATCCAGCGCTGCCGCGTCAAGGGATGCTCTTTCTAACGACGCGACAACCGAACCCCCGCGCTCAGAAGTCTGAACATGTGGACCACGGTCGTCACGTCGGCCAGGTCTGCCAGCGGGAGGAGCCCACATCCACCCCACGAGGGTGGACAGCCTTGTCCACCTTCGCCAGTGCCGATTTCCTCACACTGGCACCCCGCAGCAAGAAGTCCAACCGTGGAATTATGACCGAACCTAAGGTTTCCACCTTCTGCCACGGGGTTGGTAAAGAGCGGTCCACCGCCCCCAAGTCCCTCAGCACGTCCCGGATCGTAGAGTAGGGCGTTTGGTCAATCCGAACCCCAGTGGGTACGTTCAGGTGTTGATAGGCATCCCCGTCTGCGAGCGCTGGAACTAGTCCCTTGTTGAGGCCAAACTCGGTCCGCGCCACTACGTCGCTCCCGAAGACGTGTAGTGTAGCACACTTCCACGGGTTAAACGTGAGGCCCAGATCCTAAGCCGTGGCCTCCGCTGCACCCAATAGCGGACCCATGCTTTCGGGAGACGTCGCAATCAGCGCGATGTCGTCCGCGTAATCCAGGGTTGCTACCCTAAGACCCGCCACTCGTACCCGGTCCCCGACTCCGTGGCCTGATGGACCACAGGTTCGATTGCCAGGTTAAAGTGTATCGGGCTCAGGGAGCAGCTCTGTCTCACTCCCGACCGCATGGGGATCCTATCGATGTATCTTTCAGCAGTACGGACCCTCGTCGTGCAATCGGTGTATAAGCACCGAACGAGGTTAACGATCGCACGGGGGGCATCGGCATCCCACGTACCCATTTGGTTGTCCAGGCGGCAGGGGAGGTGAACCCCTACGTGGCGCATCCCCAGGTGGCGGATAGGGGCAGCCGCTGGGATGAGATGCGGGGATGAGGTTATCAGACTGCGAAGGCTGGTAGACGAATCCTCGCATGGCATCCCGGCGGTCGGAGCGAAGGCTCCCGCGGACCAAACACCGGTATGAATGTGTTGTGTGTGAATGTGTGTATGAGTGGACTGGGGCAGGGGATATTTGCTGCCGGTTTTGCCTACAGCTTCAGGTTGGCCATTTGGTTGCGGATGAGTCCTACGGCCAATGTGGCCATCGGGCCGGCGGCTTAGTCCTATGTCACGGGACTGCAGGCGCTGGTGACCAGGCGCCTGCGGTTGAGTGGGAATGCGGAGTGCGGAGGAGTGCCTCCCCCCGGGAGGGGCCTGAAAAGGCACGACGCGGCGGGGGACTCTGTGATGTCTCACTAGAGTTCCCGGTCCCTCGCCAGGCGTCTGAGGATGGTCACCGTGGGGTTTTAGCTGGTAAGAGTCCGCGGGTGTCCATGAGGATTTCCCCTCGTACAAAAAAAAAAAAAAAAAAAGGGAGGCACCGGCACCGGCCAGCGCACCCAGGATGGTGGTGTGGGGGACCAAACCAAAAGCATTGGAAAGGTCCAGCCACGCCACCTCCAGTTCCCTTCACCGTCGGCAAGGGCCTCTCGCAGAACAAAGTTGTGCTCAAGGCACCTTTCATACGGCAGGAAACCCTTCTGTGTCGGGGAGAGCCGTCGATTTTGTGCGGCCCAGTGGATGAGACGGTCGACCATCACGGCGGCGAATAGTTTGGGGATAACGTCACCCATAGCGATGGGACGCCAGTTGCTGAAGTCATCCCTTTCACCTTTCTTGTATAGCAAGATGGTGTTGGACTCCTTCCACAGGGAGGGAATCGACTCCACCCAACGACACGCATTGTATGCCGCCGTCAGGACCTCGGCACCCGGATCGGCCCCCCTCAGGTCGGCGTAGGTGATACCATTCGGTCCAGGGGATGATTTCTTCATCCTCCTGAGCCGGTTGGACACCTAGACCGCCCCGAAGGGCCTCTCCAGGGCTTCATTGGTACCCTCCTCCGGCTGGTCGTGGTGAAGCACCGGGAAGTGTTCCGAACGATCCCGAAACGCATAAATTGAACTAAAGTGCCCTTGGATGATGTCCTTGGGCACGTGGCAGTGCGGAGGTTCGTTGGGAACGAACGCTGGATTCGCGTTGCTTCCCGGACATGTGCCGTCCGTGTGAGAGGGAGCCTCGGTTGCACTGTTGCAACCGGCGTCCCCCCAGGGACGCCCTCCCAAACCCTCCGCCGCATCCGACCTTCCGCCCCTTCCCCCGGTGGCTTTTGCGGCACCCCCTCGCCCCTTCCATGAGCAGAACACCACGAACCAAAGAAATCCGCCACAATGGCGGCAAGGGCTTCTAAGCCCTCCGCTGTCCCCACCGCCGCCGCGACAGCGACGATTCTCGCCCTTTCAGACGCTTCCTTGTTGCTGCCGCGTCGCCGAGGGGCAGCCACAGGCGTCTGCTCGCCCGGGGGGGGGGGCCCTCTTCCTGGACTCTCCACGATTGCGTCGGGGTCGCGCACCGGCCCATGCCTGAGCCCCACGCACGCCCGCTGTGTCCGCCTACCACCGGTCACCATCTAGTCACGACGTGTGGATGCTACTGGGTTGGGAGCACTCCCGCGCCCCCTCGTCGCTGTCTGCCTCCGATTCACGACGGCGTCTCTCCTATCGACCGCAGGGGTCGCACCACTCGGGGCCGCAGTCCTTCTAAAAACAGAACCCCGGTTTGATCCGGGCGTATTAGTTGGACTGCCTCGGCCCGCGTCTATTAACATAAAATTAAAATTAGAGTTAAAATCCATTTACGGGTCGTCAGGAATATTAAAATTGATAGGGCAGGTAGCCCTGTTATCTATGGTCTTCTTGGTACAGTTGTGACCGTTCCCGTTCCCCCGTGGACGCGGAGGAAGGTGGCAGGTGCCGACTCAGTCGGCGGTCGAGGGTTCGCTGCGGTGAGTGACGTATGCCGGGTTGATGTTTGAAGCGTATTTATTACTAACTTAGTCTATGTACAAACTTATGGCTACGGAGAAGAGCGCGGCGAGCGGTCGGTCACTCGATGAGAGCGGCGCAATGAGCGTTCAGGCGCTCAGCGGAGGGGAGAGGACATACAATATCCTACCTACGCTGCTACGAGGCCGCGATGTCGGTAGGGCCAGGGTAGGAAATAGGGAAGAGGTTCGACCCAGTATCCAGGGTTATTGGAGGTTCGGTGGGTGGCGGGATGTGGCCGAGGGGTCGGTTCAGGACGGTAATGTAATACCCTACCTACGGTGCTACGAGGCCGCGATGTCGGTAGGGCCAGGGTAGGAACGGTGGGATAGGTTCGACCCAGTATCCAGGGTTATTGGAGGTGCAGTGTCGGTCGGAGACCACAGTGGGTGCGGAGTCGGGCAATACCCTACCTACGCTGCTACGAGGCCGCGATGTCGGTAGGGCCAGGGCAGGAGATCTAGGAGCGGTTCGACCCAGTATCCAGGGTTACGGGAGGTTCGGCGGATTGGTCGCGAGAGTGCCCCTCGCACTCTCGTGTTTGCAAAAAGTCGGAGCTCGTGTAGACCCGTATGGTTCGTACGTAATCTCTCGTCACTTGTACTGGCTTCGACGAGCAAGACACGAGTCCGCCGAATCCGGCCGGTGGCCCAGTATTAATACCTACGCGGCGAGAAGTCGCGGACGCCTAGCGGCCGCGCGGGAAACCACCGATCGCGGGGACTCGGTCGCGACGGTGCTCGGTTCGCGGTCCCGCGTCGGATATGCGCGTTACACAGTTATTACAATTTGTTAGAAACTAAGGGTTCTAACCGGGGTCCGGACGAGGGAAATAGCAGGTGAAGTCAATTAACTGCTGGAATGGCGCGGCCCTCCCTCCAATCCTCCCGCATCCTCCGCCGCGTCCCCCGGCGGTGGAAAATAAGCGGGGTGCGGGGCTCTAGAGGCCCTTCTGCCCGCACTCCGTCCGCGGAGAGTTCCCCGTCCTTCTCAGAGGACGAACTTCTAAGGAGGATTGGGGAAATGATTGACCGGAAGCTGGCCGCCTTCCGGGATGAGCTCCTCCCCGGTAGAGCGGTCAGCAGGAAGGCGGTGCCCTCGTTGGTCCTGGGGGACTCTAACGCCGAGTCGGTGGCGTGGGGATCCCCCAGGACCTCCGTTCGCGGTGGGATCCTGGGCGACTGGGCGGCCGGGCTCGACCTTCGGTTACTGAACTGGGGGTCGGAGCACACATGCGTGCGGTGATATGGGGGGTCCATCGTGGATGTTGGATTCGCGACCCCCAACGCCGTGCGCATGGTGTCGGGATGGCAGATGGTGGGGAGCAGAGACACTCTCAGACCCCCGGTATATCTGGATGGAGGTCTCTGCTCCCGGATGTACATCCCGACACCACCGCCCGCGTGGCGCCCCACCGCGCCGCTGGGCGCTTCGGCGCATGGACAAGGACGCTATGATGGCAGCTGCTCTCGCTGCAACTTGGCCGCAGGGGGCGGCCGAGTTGCCGAGCATAGAGGAGGTCGCCCGGTTCGGGGGATTAGTCGCACATATTTGCGACGCGGCGATGCCCCGGTTCGGGTGGGCTTCTTCTCGCCGGGCGGTGTACTGGTGGTCGGCCGCGATCGTAGAACTACGCGTCGTGAGTGCGCGTGCCGTCGTCTACGAAGAGACGATGGCGTGGCGCGAGCGAGGGCGGATGACCTGTATGAGTCATACCGTACGGCTCGGGTTGTTCTGCAGGTCGCCATCAAACGCGCCAGAACCCGGGCATGGAAGGAGCTCCTCCAGACCCTCGATGATGATCCTTGGGGGCGCCCGTATAAGGTGGTGCTAAATAAGCTCCGCCCGTGGGCGCCCCCTGTCACCGAGGGTCTTGACCCCCGGCTGCTGGAGGACGTGATCAATACTCTCTTCCCAATTGGGAAGGGAGAACCACGTTCTCCGGTGGCGTCGGCTGTCCCAATTGAGTGGGCGGCCGAGCTGGGGGTCACGCAGGGGGAGCTGGCCACGGCCATCAAACGGCTCGGGGCGCGTAACACGGCCCCGGGGCCGGATGTTGTGCCCGGCCGGGTTTAGGTTTTGACCCAGGGCGTCCTTGGGGCCGACCTCAGGCGGTTGTTTGACCGATGCTTGAGGGACGGGCGATTCCCCCCTAGTTGGAAAGTGGCGAGGATGGTCCTCCTCCGGAAGGAGGGTCGGCCCGCAGAGTCTCGCTCCGCATACCGGCCCATCTGTCTCCTCGACGAGGTGGGCAAGCTCTTCGAGCGAGTGATTGCTGCCCGCCTCGTCGAACACCTGTCACGGGGTGCCCCTGGCCTAGCCGACTGCCAATACGGCTTCCGGGAGGGTCGATCGACGATCGACACGATAGGTCGTGTGAGGGCCCTCTCGGAGTCGGCCATCTCCCGGGGAGGGGTGGCTTTGGCAGTATCCTTGGATATTGCCAACGCCTTTAACACCCTTCCCTGGGAAGAGATAAGGAGGGGGCTCAAAGATCATCGGGTCCCCCCTTATCTCAGGGCAGTCGTCGGGGATTATCTCCGTGGCAGGTGGATCGAGTATCCGGGCCGGGATGGAGATATGCGGAGAGAGGTGTACTACGGCGTTCCGCAGGGATCGATCCTCGGGCCAATCCTGTGAAACGTCGCGTACGATACGGTGTTGCGGGCCGACTTCCCCGACGGCGTCAGCGCCGTGTGTTATGCAGATGATACACTGGTGCTGGACGTTGGGGCGCACTGGGGGAGGGTAAATCATGAAAGGTTGGCCACTCCTTGTACGACCCATCGAACACCGGCAAATCGATGCGTGGGAGTACGGTGCGAGATCACTGACCGGCGTCCACCACGCAGTTTTTTTCTAGATTTGTCGGCAGACGACGAAGTCGCTTCGAGTTTCTTTAGAAAATCGAATAACACTCCGCGTTGATCAAGGAAGGATTCTTCCACGGAGTCAAAATAATTTTCGCGGAAGTACTCTTGTTTAGCGAGCATTTCGGTGTTGGCGCTTCGTTTTAACTCGCGATGTTTCCGTTGTATTTCCGACCACATAGATTCCAACCCGTCAATTCGAGATTGCACTAGCCCGGCCGTTATGTTCGCCGCACCTTTCTTTTTCAGATTTTTGACGCCTCGAGATAAACGGTGGCACATGTCGAGTTGTTCTTTTAATAGCTCAGACATTTTAAACGAAATTGTTAAAGGTCACTGTTTGTTTACAGGAGCACTACCACGCCCGGTTAACGGTCGCGCACTAGAACAAGAGGAGCAACGGAACGCGTGGAAACGAGGCACAATTTGTCGGAGATCCGGCTCGAAGGACCACTGTTTCAATCGAGATGGCTTTCCAGGGTACTGGATAGCCTCGATTTAATTAAATTAATTCTAGAACGTAACTTAGTTTAAAAACGGAATCCAATTAAATATTGTCTTTGATTATAGTTGGTTTATAAATATACTTAAGTTTAATAGCTTAACTATGTACACTTTAATTACAATAATTTGCTTAATAAAACGGTCTTGTTGGTTTTATTAACAAAGTAACCGCGACTTGAGCGGATCGGAAACCGAGATCGGTTTTCACTGGTTTAACGCGAGCACGTTTTCTCTGGTTTAACGCAATCACTTGTACTTGCCGGAGATCCGGAAGAGAAGAGAGCGTTTCCTTTCTTACGGGAAAGGTAGAACCGCGCAGTGAGAGTGTCGCGCGGGTGGGGGGAATCGCGACAAACCGAGACAGTGATCTATTGTAGCTGATTTGTCCAATAGATGTCTCGACTCGTGCGATTTCTCATTCTTGTTGATTGGCCGCACGCGGCGTGGTCAATCCTGAACACTACTAAATAAATTGATTTGAAGGAAAAACTTTTTTAATATATTCGTTTATTACCTATTATAGCTTATTACTTAACAGGAGCAATAATATATATGCATTGATTCACAAAATAATAGCAAAAATGTATTTATGGAATATTTTATGGGCGGACAAAAGTATTGGCACACTTACATAAAAACATTTAAAAATGACTTAGAATTACATATTAATCCTTTAATTGTTTAGGCATCGAATCAACTTTTTTGTAAAATCCGGCTCGATTTTGTTGCATTCTTCTAAAAGCACATTCTTCAAGTCTACTTTGTTTATTATATGATGTTTCCTAATCCTTTTTTCTAATTCGTTCCAGACATGTTTCATAGAATTCATGTCTGGACTCTGGGGTGGTGTATTTAGGGAATGAGAAATATTATAAATGAATATTTCGCGATCTTGTTGGAAATAGAAATTCCGCGGCAGGTTTAATATTTCTGCACTTATGAATAAATTTCGTTTTAATATTCTCCACACCATAACTCCACCACCTCCATATTTTACATTCGTTCGTAAATTTCGTTCATCCATCTCAGTACTTAGCTTTCTCCAAACTAATATTCTACCATGCGCTTAAAATATATTGAATTTGCTTTTATCTGAAAACAGTACATTTCTCCAAAATGTAGAATCCTTTATTATAAATTCTTTAGCAAATTCAATCCTCATCTTTCGATTTTTTTCTGATATGTATGGTTTTCTTCGCGCAACACACGCAGAATATACGGCAGTTTTTCATACCCCCTCCACAGTTTTCAAACTTCCTTCTTTGGCACTCTTTATTTAATATCATTCCGAGTTCTGAAAAGTTTAATTTGGGATTTTTCTTCACTTCATGTACAATTTTACGTTTTTGTCTAACAGATAACTTGAGAGGACGACCATTTCGATTCACACTATCAAAATCTGATTGATTTATAAATCGTTTTACGATGCTTCTAATAGTAAAACGACTTCTATTAACAATTTGTGATATTTCACTATAAGATTTTTGCTTTTTATATAAATTTAATATTATTTCCCTCTCTTTATTTGTCGTTTCTTTCGCTTTTCTTGAGATTATTACTTTGTTTTAATTTCCCTGTTGCTAGACAACTAAACTTTAAGATGATCGTTGTTAAAAGTGACAATCGGGGAGTCCCGTAGCTACATTTTAAAACGACGATCGGAAATTTTTCAAGGAAATGCGGATTAACATCATGTGCCGATACTTTTGCCTACCCATAAAATCTTCAATAAATACATTTTTGTTATTGTTTTGTGAATCAATGTACATACATTATTGCTTCTATTATGTATATAGTATGTATTTGAGAATGGTACGCGAGGCTTGAGGCTTTCGGCCGACAAGCGTAGCGGAGCGTCGGTGACGCTGTAAAACAAATGTCTGACGTTCGACGAAGGTTTGTTTTACAAACAAAAAAGGACGGAGACAAAAGGATCGGGAGTCTCGTGGTAAGGTTCAAGGTGCGAATCACGTGTTGGCTTTATGAATTTATGTTACGGTGTGGTGCCGATTTAGTATACGTACTTTATGTTTGTTCAATGTGATTTCTCATTTAAATATATATATATCTCTATATTATCGCGTCAGTGTTTGATTACGATTCCCGTTTTCTCCCGTGTAAAACTACTACATAATGTATACATACCTTTGAAAATTTCCCCCGTTCATTTGTCCGTGGTAATCGCCAGTTTCAGAGCGGGCTTTAAACATTAATTTGGCACCATTAACAAATCCTGCCTTCCCTCCAGCATGTACAATTATGATTCGATGGGATGCACTGATGTTTCTCATAGGGCCAATCATGTGCTAACTTTGCCAACACTTTCCAAAAGATAGGGTATTGTCCACCCAAGTTTCATCGATGTAAATTATATTTTTGTTCTGGGCTCGATAATATTGAAGTGCTTTTAAATATTTGCCTCTCCAAGCAACAATTTGTGGTCGTTCTATTAAGAATTTTCTAATATTGCTGCATTTTTCCATTTATAGCCTATACTTTTTAATAATTTACGAAGTGTATCGAGTTTCCAAGGGAACTCAATTTTTTCTCTTATTGCGGCTAATAATTTTGGGTCACTGGGCACAATTTTCTTTTTGGTATGAAAATCGTAAATTATATTTCGTATCACAGTCCCATTTTCTTCCGAACAATGGAACTTCTTTTCAATACTTCTCGAACGTTTTTTCCCAGGAGATGAAAGAAGCTCATCTTCCGTGGATTCCGAATCTTCACTGGTACAGTCCGCAATACGCGCATTAGATTGCTTTGCGGCATGCAGATATTGACCTTTGCTTGCTTCTTTGTCACATTTTCTGATTACACGACGAATAATGTTTCGCGCCTCACTACGGACGGTTTGGCCCCTCTTTCGAAATTCCATATCGTTTGTTAAATATTTAATTTAATAAAAAATAAAACTACTAAGCTAATATTGTAGGGATATGGTTACGTAATGTCAATTTAGAGAATTATCCCTCGTAATTTCGGTGCACTCACAGGTTTTAATTTCACAATTTCTCTCAACGTCACGCTCGCATCAAACACTCTGAACCTGGCTTCAATCATTCGCTTTCTTATATTTCGGTTCTTGCACACGTTCATTGCCACACCGATTTCGGCGTCTATTGCCCTTTACACTTCTCTCGCTCGTGCGTACGCTCTCACTCTCTCTCTCACTCTCGCTCTCGCGGTCGCTTGTCTTTCGGCAGTGTTTATCTTTACGATTCTTTCATCACCCACAATATTAAATAAATAAAAATGTAAAAAATGCAAAAAGTTAAAAAGGATAACTATGTATAAATACAAAAAGTAAAAAGGATAAATATGTATAAATATAAAATAACGAAATATAAGAAAAATTAACTAAAACTAAAAACAAGATAATAAACTAAACTAAACTAAACTGTAAAAAACACTACACTACTATAATAGAGAAAAGAATTTAAATTAAATAATTAAAAAACGGTTTGGTTACACTCGATACGCACTGGCAGACTACTCTGGAGAAACTGTTGGTCGTTGGAAAAAGCGTTGGAAAAGCAACGTTTTTCCCACTTTTTACTCGAAGCCAGTGTAGAGAAATTATTGCCATGTGGTAAAATGAGAAATGCAGAATAATTAACCTCCTCACAGGGGTATTTGGGAGGTATAAGCAGGCAGAACTTTTGCCGCTTACAGCACTTTCCAACATTAGAAAACTTGACCTCGTGCCTTCAAGGGTTCCTTGTTACCATAAACTTTCCAAGCCTACGGTCACTTTTTCGAAATTCAATAAAGACGAAACCAATTTGCAGATAATTTGAAATCGTTGTAGTGAGACTCTAAGTTTAGTCTATTAAGAATATTTAATTTTGTTATATACAGGGTGTCGGCCACCCTTGGGAAAAATTTTAATGGGGATTTCTAGAGGCCAAAACAAGACGAAAATAAAAAATACCAATTTGTTTATGGTGGCTTCATTAAAAAGTTATTGACAATTAAATTCAATCATTCTGGAAAAATTATTTTCAGTTGTGGGGGTCAATTGCAATCATTTTTGATGAATAGATATACCCCGGAAATCTTGCGCATTTTCGAGAAAAAAATTCAGTACGAGCGGAATTTTAAACGTTAATAACTTTTTAACGAAGCCTCCATCAAGAAATTAGTATTCTTGATTTTCGTTTTATTTTGGCCTCCAGAACCCTGCATTAAAATTTTTCCCAGGAGTAGCCGAACATCCCGTATATGTAAGGAAAAATAATTGAATTCTATTAACAATACAGCACAGTTTCCGGATTTACGTTTTCATTCATCAAATGTTATGCACGAACAATAGTACTATTTCCCTCGAAAATACGGAACTGCTACGCCTATGTAAGAGTGCGCCGCTAAAGTCGAATGATGTGGACTACGCGAGGATCAAACGTGGGGATAAGTGGAGTGTGCAAAGTGCTCCCTTTGCCTCTGTGCTGTCCCGCTTGTCATTTTCTCATCGGTCTACGGTGGTAGTCCATGAAGGAAAGGGTATAGCCGAATAAGGTGGTCAAATGTGCCCCCAAACCAAATTGAACCAACGATGGGTCATTCGATAGCTTATCAAAAAAACCCCTGTGTGCATATTTTTAACTTGAAATCACCATCGTGGGGGTAGTAATGGGGTGAAAACGAGAATCATGTTTTTGTACAATTTCTCTTGACTTATTGAGTAAAAAAATGTAAAAAAATTCAGAGACTTTTCGGGTACCGGGGTACATATTTTGAGAGATTTGTAGATTTTTTGATTGAAGAACCAGGTAGGAGAAAATAAGAAACCGCAAAAAATGCCGATAATTGAAGAAGGTCTGGAACTACTTTTATACTTTTACAATAAACACGTGTTGCTATTGCTATTGTTCTCAATGTTTTTCAGATTTTTCATTTAGGTGCGCTCTAGTGAAAAAAAATAATAACCGATTTTTTCCTCATTTTCTGGGTATTAGAGTAACTTACACGTTGAAATTTTATGCATTCCTCAACATATGAGTTTTTGTATACTATTTAATATTTTTACACTAAGCAGAATTGCATAACAAGTGAAACAATGAAAATAAAGCCAACCGTTGAGCGTAATATATCCTAAGATCTCAACCATGTTTTCAACGGCGTCGGTGGCGTAACGTTAGAGTTTCCGACTGCGGAATCGCTGGAAGTTTTTTTACCGTAGGTTCGAGTCTCTTTTCTGGACTTAGTATTTTTTTTTCTTCAAATTCTAACCACATAATAATGCTTTATATTTATTTATAAATGTTATAAAAGCATTTTACAAATATTTTAACCTGAAATATGTATAAATATAATTTTGGAGCGTGTTTTGCGTCTTAATTTTTTTGCCAACCACGATTGTTGTTTAACATCTCTTACACTGAAATTAATGTGAAATGTTAGCTTTCAAATCTCTTACCTTTGACTATTGTGAATGGATCGCAGATCTTTCCTTCCTTTTCTCTTTCTTTCATAAATATAAATGTTTGCTACGGCTTCAGTATCTAACGTAGCCATGTAAGGGCCATTCCATGCCAAATCTATTAACCCACTCTCTGCCAATGATACTTTTCTCTAATAAACGCATTTTTAAGTACCAGTTTGATCGTTTCATGCTCATTTTTGAATGAAGTATCATTGCTCAATGGAAACCACGGGAAGGTGGTGGGCTTCTTCCATCAGGAGAGGCGGATAGGTTAGAAGTGATTACATGGATCGGTTGAGAGTAAGTGGCGGATATACAGGGTGTTCGGTCACCCCTGGGAAAAATTTAAATGAGCGATACTAGAGACCAAAATAAGACGAAAATCAAGAATACCAATTAGTTGATGGAGGCTTCGTTGCAAAGTTATTAACGTTTAAAGTTCCGCCTGAAACGCGGCAACCTGCGAGCAGATGCGTAAACGCGGTAGGTCAGCAGACGGTGTGTTAGAGGAACCGAGGTTACCGACTTATCGATCGCCTTTTGTTTTTGCGTCAACTCCTCGGACGACGAACGTGGTACGTTGAATAAGATACGACAGCCACTGGTTTTTGCGTCAACTCCCAGGAAGGCAAACGCATATCGTCGAATGGGATTCAACCTGTCTTATGAACATCCGGAAGGGCATATCAAAACTCGCCCGACAAGATGTTCACAGAGAGAGGGGGTGATTGCTTCTTTGAACACACACATTTTTTTTCACAAAAATCACCCACACGCGAGCATACAAGCATCGCGATTGTCCGGTAGTAGAATAGTAGATAGTACGGTAATGGAAAAAATTGCCAGAATTTTGTTTACGGAAATACACGTTCTAATCCTTTGCGGTCGGTGTCCCCGTAGCGGGAACCTTCAAAAATCCTAACAATGACAAAACTCTATGGTTCCCTATGCCTCGTGATTCAAATGTTTCGGTCAACTTACGAGATAATAATGTATGATGGTTCATAGAAATTTCCAGGCCATTTTTTTCGAATCAGCATTCGAGAAACATTGAGATCGCTAAGAAGCTAGTCACTGTGTACATCACACTTGTTATTTTCCCATCAATAAATACCGCGTAAATAATTACATTTGTGTTCAAAATTTAAAAAATACAGTGTAATTTGTTGCGTTTTCTACTAAAAACCAAGTGCAAAAATTAATCTCATTTACTTACGGTGTATTTCCGTAAACAAAATTTTGGAAATTTTTTCCATTACTGTACTTATGCCTACATAAGTCGGGACGTAAAAATGTTGGGACTTTTATAAATAATAAATTAGTTTATGATTAAAGTTGCCTATTTCCGGCGATACACACCTAGAACATACTTGGATATTGTTACAATGTATTTCCTCCTGACGTTATTAACTGTTGGGGCAGTGTTACGAGCCAGGGCCGTGCAGCGCGCGTGGCCTGCGAGTGCGAGAGAGAGTATGGAATATGGTATCAATTTGTTAGTTAGGTACACGGACGAACCCGATGCGAAATCGGGGAGCCGCTAGGATAGTTGATAGCGAGGACGAACCTGACGCGAAATCAGGGAGCCTCTGGGATGGAGTCACGTACGGATGAACCTGGTGCGAAACTAAGGAGTCGTAGGAGGGTGAAACGTCGTGAACGAACCCGATGCGAAATCGGGGAGTCACTAGGATTGTTGATAACGACGCAGACGAACCCAATGCGAAATCGGGGAGCTGCTAGGAGGTTGGAAGAAACGCAGACGAACTCAATGCGAAATCGAGGAGCTGCTGGGAGGTTGGATAAATCACAGACGAACCTGATGCGAAATCAGGGAGCTGTAGGATGCGGACGAACCTGATGCAAAATCAGGGAGCCGCTAGGATGGTAATAGATTGCGTGGACGAACTCGGTGCGTAATCGAGGAGCCACTAGGTTGTAAGAGGTTGTATTTGGATTTGGGGATGTGTTAATTGAACTCGTAACTGTGAATTATTAAATATAATATAACCCGAGCGGTAAGGTTATATTATTATGGGAACGTTTAACTAATAATAATCGCTTTATATAATTGTGGGTTAAAGAAGTTGGGTAACTCTGATTTGATAATAAAAGTAGATATATTCTTAAATCAACAAATAAAATACAATTGTTTCGTGTATCTTATATCGCGATCAAAGAATGATTATATTTACCTAAAATGACCTTGCACAGTGTTGACGCACTGGCGATGCGGGGGTATGTCAGTTGGAAATAAAGGCCGCAATAGAATTTATGCCGGTTCACGGATTCTATATGGTTTGATACTAAAGGGTACGGTAGCCCGATCTCGCAAGATACAACTGACTATCAAATCGTATACGCGTGACAAGAGACGTGACGTTGACTCTAACGTGACGGTACGATTATGATCCCCCGAGTAATGAAATCACGGGGTTTATATACCAAAAAATCTGTGTGGGGCGGATTCAAAAGTACGTTAGAAATCACCGTGTGCACTATTCTCCGAATTGTATTAATTAACGGGCTGCTCTATTCTCCGAATTGTATTAATTAACGGGCTGCTGCATCGCGACGGAAGTGACCCCCATTTCAAAGGTTAGATAAGTAGCAGGGCGATTTCATAATGCACGCAAGTGGCAAGAAAAATTTGAGGAACGAAACGTTCGACATACGTAACATCTCCCCCCCCCCCCCCCAAGATGAAACATCGCGTTATGCGTGATGCTTTCATATTAGACGGAAAGCGCCCTGTTACTTATTTACAAAAGAAAATAATAAAAGTCGCGAAAAGTAGAATAATTGAAAGCTAAATGTGTCGGGGTGTGTAGTATCATGTTGTGGCGTGTACTTATCAATACTGGTGCGTTGTGTTCTGGGTTTAGACCTTGGGCACGACGTAGCCCACCTCCAACCAGTGCTCGGCTACGTTCACAGGTGGCTGCCCCTGTAGTCGGTCCAGGTGGAGATCGGCAACGACTCCGTCTTCCGCGTTACCGATCCGGGATATTCGGCCTCTTCGATTGGAATGTTACGGATTGCAGTTATGTGTGAAATCAAGTCCTGTAAATAGTCTCCATATGATTTTAATTTCTCTTTATCTGGGAAGGAACTGGGTTCTCGAGCTACTTTTCCAAAAATTAACTCGTATGGTGTGAAATTTGTTGCTTCGTGAACGGATGTGTTATATGAGAACATTGCAAAAGGAATTAATAAATCCCAATCTTCGTAGTTATCCATGTAATGTTTGAGGTATTCGGTGAGCACGATGTGACTTCTTTCCAATGATCCATTAGTTTGTGGTCTGTATCCGGAAGTTGTTATTTGTTTAATTTTAAATATTTCTGCCAAATTCGTCATTAAATTTCCAATGAAACTAGTTCTTTTATCTGTTAATATTGCGCGAGGTGTACCGTAGATTGCGATAAAGTGTCGTGCGAAGGCATCTGCAATGGTCGCGGCTCGAATATTAGGTATTGCAACTGCCACGCAGTATTTCGTCAGATTGTCCTGTATGGTAAGAATATGTCTATTTCCATTAGGCGTGATTGGAAGAGGTCCCACGGTGTCCAATGATATTTTGTCAAATGCATCCAGCGGTGTGTTGGTGATCAACATGGGTTGGCGAGTCTTTGCTCGAACTAATTTTTGTTCTTGGCAACTTTGGCATGTCCTGATGTACTCTTGAATTTCGTTGCGCATTTTTGGCCAATGGAATTTTGATCGAATGCGTTAGTACGTTTTTGTTATCCCTTTATGCCCTCCAATTAAACTATCATGGGCTTCGCGAATTATGTCCAATCTATCCGATTCAGACGGTGTGGTGATAGCACAGCTGCATAGAGTAATTTGTTGATCTGTTTCGGTAAAAACTTCTTCTAATATTTTGTAAAATTTGTTAGCTGGTAATTTGTGTAAATCTCCTGTTACAGAGATTCGAAAGGAATTTATTTGATTTTGGTCCAGGGTATGTCTGAGAGTCTTTAACCCATGGGATACATCTTTTGCCGTAATATTGTCGTAAAAATTGTCAGAAATTACTATACTGAAGATTTTAAACAATCCATTGTCTGAAGTCAATACGTGTCCCTTTTTCGGTTGCGCTGCCAAAAGATCCGGTTTATTAATTATTTCGGTGTCCAGTAATACTTTTCCTACGGTGGATATTAGGTTGCAATCTGCTGATATGAAGTGCGCGTAATGTCCGTTTTCCGCAGCGAGGGTGTTCGAAGAAACAGTTATTTTATAAGATTGTTTTGACGCAGTGTATCGGTGCTCGTTTTCGTCGGTTAAAACATCTGTGTCGGATGCGTATGGTAGGTAAGGGTCAGGCGTGTGGTCAAAGGCGTCAGGTAGCCGTTCTGCACTTGTTTCGGTTGCAACCCTTGCAGGTGGATGAATTATGGCTGGTTGTAAAATTTCGTCTGTAACATGCGGTGTTACCTGTGGAGTACTGAATACATTTTTACGAGGATTTTCCATAATTGTATTTTCATTATTGGTAATTTCAAGTGGTTCTTCAAAGGACATTAGGTCATCGGGTAAATTGTTATCTTCCTCCGGTAGTGTGTTCCTTGTGGAGTTTGCTGCTGGCAGTAAGTTGTTTATGATTTCCTGAGATTCGTCTGGCAATGTTACTTCGTGCGATAAGCTGGGTAAAGTTCGGTGTCTAGCTATTATCGGCGAGTGTTGAATTTTTCCATAAGAGGGGCCTTGTTCTTCGTCCGAGCTACTACTAGCCTCCCGGTATTTGGGTCGGTTTTCCCTATCTCGACGTAACTGTTGTATACGGTGACCTATGAATTGCTTATCGGTAGTCGGTGGTGCTTGAGCCCGGAAGTCGGGATCGTCCTTTGACTCCCGTGGAATGAGCGGTAGACAGACTGATGGGGGGTTGCGCGATAACGCGTCCGCGTTCATGTTCGTTTTTCCACACTTGTGGATAACCTGATACTCGTATTCCGAAAGTCGTAATTTCCATTTTATTAGCCTGGAGGTCGGGTCCTTAACTGAATGTAGCCAGACTAAGGGACGGTGATCTGTGACAAGGGTGAATTTTGTTCCATAAATATAGGGTCGGAAATACTTTACTGCGTAAACCATTGCGAGACATTCCTTCTCTGTTGCCGAATAATTCTTTTCAGGTTTATTAAGGCTTCGAGATGCATATGCTATTGGTAAATCCTTTCCTATTTCCCCCTGGCTAAGTACAGCTCCTATGGCGTATTCGGATGCGTCTGTAGTCACGATGAAGGGTTTGGTGAAATCCGGATACTGCAATATAGGTTGTTGACAAAGTTCTTTACGTAATTGATTAAAACTTTGATCTTGTTCTTCTGTCCATTTAAATTTAACACCGTTTCCTAGTAAATTGATCAACGGTTTTGACTTCACGGTGAAATCTGGTATAAATCTTTTGTAATATCCTGCTAAGCCCAAAAATTGTTGAATATTCTTCTGCGTTTTCGGTGTGGGAAAGTCTTGCACAGCTTTTAATTTTCTTGGATCCGGTCTTACCCCCTTTTCGGAAATTATATGTCCTAAATATGCAACTTCTTTGCGTAGAAATTCGCATTTGTCAGTTTGAAGGGTTAAGCCCTGTTCCCGAAGGCGGTTCAATAATTTTTTAACTTTGATATTATGTTCTTGCAATGATGAAGCGTAAACGACAATGTCGTCCAGGTAAACGAAGAGGTCTGTTCCTTGTAATCCGGTGAGAACTTGATCCATGAGGCGTTGAAATGTAGGTGGAGCGTTCTTTAAGCCAAAAGGCATTCTTGAAAATTCGTAATGTCCATGCGGTGTGGTGAATGCTGTTTTTTGCTTATCCCTTGGATTCATTTCTATCTGGTGAAATCCACTGGCGAGATCAAAAACGGAAAAATATTTTGCTCCTCCTAATCGGTCCAAAATTTCTGTGATTTGTGGTAATGGATATTTGTCGGAGATTGTCTTTTCGTTTAATGCGCGAAAGTCTATTACCATGCGCCAACGTTTGTTTCCCTGTGAGTCAGCTTTCTTCGGTACGATCCATAAAGGTGAGTTGTAGGGTGATTTTGACGGAGTAATTATGCCTTGTGATAATAATGCGCTAACCTGTTTTTGTATTTCGTCCTGATGCACAGGCGGATATCGATATTGTCTTGTGTTTACTGGTATTTCGTCTATGGTGTGAATCGAGTGATTAAAATCGGCTGCTTTTCCTAATTTGTCTCCAAGCAGAAAAAATCGGTCTGGAAATTCTTTTATTAAATCAGTGACGGATGCTCGTTCTTCCCTGTTTAAATGATTGGTATTTAGTGTATTTACGAGTTTTTCTATCCTATCTTCGGTGGTCCTGAATTTTGTTGGCTGTTCTGCATATGAGCAAAGGTCTTCGTCCGATGTGCTTAGAAAATCGTACGGTTCTATTATCTGTGGTTCTATCTCTACGTCGAGGTCTTCGCTGCTGGTGTTCGTTGCTAAGACGTGACATTTTCCGTTGTTATTTGTTACAGCTGCTTCCCCTACGTACAGTTGATCGTGAGTTTTAATACGTGGTAAATATCCTTCCTTTACTGTCGGGTTTGCTATTTTTACCGCGATTTGTTGTATCGTACGAGCTTCGAGCCTGTGTTTAGTCGGAGTTTGCGAGTTTAAAGATGAAAACAAATCATTGCGGTTTGAAAAACGTAATGGTCTAATAGGTTTGTCCCTTAATACCATGGTCCCATGATAATAAGAAATTTCGGCACCCTCTTGCATTAAAAATGGGCTTCCGATGAGTCCATCAGCGTCTATTGCAAGAGTTCTTACTATATAGAAAAATGCGGGTGTATCGTGAATATGGAGAATTGTGGTTCCTAACGTGTAAATTGGAGTTGTGGTTAATCCTGTTATTTCTATTTCTTCACGAGAATTTATTATTGCTTTTGTTCCTAAAACATCGAGACGTACTAAGTTGATGGCTGCACCGCAATCGATTAAAAATGTTCCCTTTCCTAATTCCAGTTCTGGGACTTTGGTTTCGAGACGTGGGGCAGGTGTTTCTTTGATAAGGAGTCGTTTTCGAAGTGTACTGTTCTTTGACGACGGGTTTCGTTGCCGCTCATCGTGTCGCCGGTACGGTGAGCGCGATTGAAGTTTAAAGACCCGTTCAATTCGGCTGACGAGTCCCGCGAGTCGCGTCGGTTTTTTGGATTACGCGGATTTTTCCTACAGGATTTCCCGTCGTGTCCCGTAGTTTCACAATACCAACAATATAATTTCGGTTCGCGATATCTTTCGGAATTTTTTAATATGGAATAATGATTTCCTTCATCCTTAGGAAAATCGTAAGAACGCCTCGAAGGGGGAAATCGAGGGGCTCCTTTGTCGCACGGGCCATGCCGACGCATGTGGTTGTTCCTCTCGATCCTCTTGACCTTCGTATGTTCTAGCATGCCGCCCTCGGTCATAACGACTCGGCGAGCCAGGGTACGACACTTGATTGTCGCGGTGGCGATAATCTTCGGTTCCACGATCCTTTCGTGACCACCGTGCAGGTGATTCGTTCCGGGGCATTTGTCTTCGATTCCTTAGTTTCTTGTCTATATGCAGCACGGCGTCGTAAGCATCTTCAAGAGTCCGTATGTCTCTAAATTGTGCCGACACCTTCCAAGAAATACGATCCGGTAAGCCTTCGATGAAATTTTCCAAAACATCTCGTTCCATCTCCTTGATGAAATCTTCGGCGTTGTCCCGGTATCTTTCTCGAATGGCTCCGCGCGTGCAATAAACCAGGTGACTAGTCTTGTCGACGTACTGTCGCAAACTTTCACCCTCGCGAATACGTAAACTCGCGATGTCTACTTGGAAATACGACAAACTTTTTCCCGGCGCGAATCTCTTTTTTAAATGTTTAATCAATTCGCTAACACTCACGAATTTATGCTCTAAGGTGCACCTACGTGCGGGACCTATGAGTTTAGTCAGAACAATCGCCAGATAATCGGCTTCCGAACCCTCAGGTATCAATGTTAACCCATCCTCCACACTTTGTGCAAAACGCGATAAAGATGGAGTTTCTCCGTCGAAAGTCGGTATCGTCGATGTAACATTTTGTATGCATGTCTTTTGTGTCAAAAGTGACATTGAATTTGCAAGCGATAATGTCAAGTTCATAATATCGTTCGACGAAATATTTGCTTGTGAACTTGTCATTTTTAATAATTTATTTTAATTCAACTAGAGAAAACTAGTATATTTAAATCCAATTAACAATGTGTATTAACTAGCGAAAACTAGTATATTCTTAACAAGAGTTAACTGGTTGACTTAACTAGCGAAAACTAGTATATCGTCTAAATTCAAGAAGAGAAATTTCAACTTCTCAAGAAACCCAAAAATTACGTAGCGATTCTAAAATAGTTAAATCCCACCGCTGTCACCAGTTCCTGTTACGAGCCAGGGCCGTGCAGCGCGCGTGGCCTGCGAGTGCGAGAGAGAGTATGGAATATGGTATCAATTTGTTAGTTAGGTACACGGACGAACCCGATGCGAAATCGGGGAGCCGCTAGGATGGTTGATAGCGAGGACGAACCTGATGCGAAATCAGGGAGCCTCTGGGATGGAGTCACGTACGGACGAACCTGGTGCGAAACCAGGGAGCCGTAGGAGGGTGAAACGTCGTGAACGAACCCGATGCGAAATCGGGGAGTCACTAGGATTGTTGATAACGACGCAGACGAACCCAATGCGAAATCGGGGAGCTGCTAGGAGGTTGGAAGAAACGCAGACGAACTCAATGCGAAATCGAGGAGCTGCTGGGAGGTTGGATAAATCACAGACGAACCTGATGCGAAATCAGGGAGCTGTAGGATGCGGACGAACCTGATGCAAAATCAGGGAGCCGCTAGGATGGTAATAGATTGCGTGGACGAACTCGGTGCGTAATCGAGGAGCCACTAGGTTATAAGAGGTTGTATTTGGATTTGGGGATGTGTTAATTGAACTCGTAACTGTGAATTATTAAATATAATATAACCCGAGCGGTAAGGTTATATTATTATGGGAACGTTTAACTAATAATAATCGCTTTATATAATTGTGGGTTAAAGAAGTTGGGTAACTCTGATTTGATAATAAAAGTAGATATATTCTTAAATCAACAAATAAAATACAATTGTTTCGTGTATCTTATGTCGCGATCAAAGAATGATTATATTTACCTAAAATGACCTTGCACAGTGTTGCGCACTGGCGATGCGGGGGTATGTCAGTTGGAAATAAAGGCCGCAATAGAATTTATGCCGGTTCACGGATTCTATATGGTTTGATACTAAAGGGTACGGTAGCCCGATCTCGCAAGATACAACTGACTATCAAATCGTATACGCGTGACAAGAGACGTGACGTTGACTCTAACGTGACGGTACGATTATGATCCCCCGAGTAATGAAATCACGGGGTTTATATACCAAAAAATCTGTGTGGGGCGGATTCAAAAGTACGTTAGAAATCACCGTGTGCACTATTCTCCGAATTGTATTAATTAACGGGCTGCTCTATTCTCCGAATTGTATTAATTAACGGGCTGCTGCATCGCGACAGAAGTGACCCCCATTTCAAAGGTTAGATAGGTAGCAGGGCGATTTCATAATGCACGCAAGTGGCAAGAAGAATTTGAGGAACGAAACGTTCGGCATACGTAATAGCAGATTAGACTCGAAATCGCATAGCGACGACGTTACTCGAATTTCAGTTATACGAGAGCAATAAGGAAAGATTTACACTCTCCTTGTTTCGCTTTCGTCGATCTCGATGTCAAAGTGCCGAATTCACGTCCACGTGCTTCGTAGGCCGCGAGTTCGGCACTGTAATAGTATGTGTCTGCTTTTCTCACCACTCGTCATTCGTTTGTCTTTTCTTATTTCGAAGGCAATCGCCAACGAATACAGACCTGAGAGAGTTCAGAACGACTTGAACTGCAATTTAATATTTAGCAATTAAATATAATTTTCATTTTTCTTTCAGTATTTATTTTTTATCCCATAATAGTGCGTGAAATACGTAAGTTCGCGGATTGTGTAGTGTAGTGTAGTGTAGTGTGTGTGCGTGGTTTGTGTTGTGTAGTGCGCGGCGCGGGACCGGAAAAAATGTCGGGTACCAATTACACGCTGGTCGAACTGTCCGATGTAATTATGTGCTACGGGGAAGCAGAAGGCAATGCCTGCGAAGCACGTCGCATTTATGACGAAAGGTACCCCAATAGGCAAATACCGGACAGGAAGACATTTACAAGAACATACCAGCGTTTGCGAGACACGGGGTCGGTCCTGACCCGTCCAATTGGTGGGCGGGATCAACAGCCCCAACAATTGGAGGAAAGAATAATTCGAAGAATTGAAGAAGATCCGAGCACCAGCACACGGAGAATTGCAGCAGCCAAGCAAGTCAGTAATTCGACTGTTTGGCAGGTATTGAAGCAGAGGCAACTGCACCCATACCATTTTCAACGGGTACAAGAAATAGAAGAGGGTGATTTTGCAAAACGAAAAGATTTTTGCACATGGATATTATCCATGATTAGAGATAATGAAGATTTTATCTCAAACATACTGTTTACCGACGAGGCAACATTCAATCGCCACGGTACAGTAAACACACACAATGCCCATATTTGGGCAGAACAAAACCCACACGCGGTTTACGAAATAAATACTCAACGCCAGTTTTCTGTCAATATTTGGGCAGGAATACTTGGCAATAAAATTATTGGTCCTGTGGTCTTCCCACGCCGTTTAACAGGACAATTGTACCTCGAATTTTTGGAAACGCAGTTGCCAAACCTTCTGGAGGATGAACCACTAGATGTACAGTAGTCCGCTCACTTGAAGTGTCGTGGGACGGCACAGGGGCAAGGGGAGTCGGACCGCCAATCCCCACCTTTAATGCTCTCTGAGCCGCATGATCCAACCTTCGGCCACGCCGTGTGACATAGTCGTAGGAACACATTTTATTCGCGTCCCTATTGCAGTATATGTATATACAAAATTAAAGCTTAGAGACCATAAACTACTAAGGTTTCGTTCATGTTTAATGTATAAAATGTCTGTTTTATCTCATAAGTGTTATTTCATATAGGAAGGAACAATATGTAATATTAGCAATTTTTTATAAGTGGAGTAATCAAAATGATTTTGAAATATACAGGTAGCCCTCCTACAACACGGCATCCTATAACACGGTTTCACTATAACACGATTCATAAATTGCGAGAACTCTCCTATAACACAGCAACTTATAACATGGTTTCGCTTTAACGCGATAAGAAAATTGCGAAAACCTTTGTACAACACTATACTTCTACAGCATTGGATAACATGATTTTTGCTTAACATATTTAAAAACTAAATTACCTTAAAATAATGGACGCGAAGGAATAATGAACTATGGTGGCATGAAAAAATATAAAGAAATTATAATTTATTAAATTAAGGTCACGTTAAATTAAAATAATATTTTTTGTTTTGTGTTATACATACATTTATATTTTTCATAAAAATGAAGTTGCCTATGTAGAATTAAAAAAAAATATTTATTTTAATAAATTTTCGGAACGTAACTCCCCTTTTTGTACCGGCTCTGGGTCTCATATAACACGGTTTCACATAACACGGCATTTTCTAGGAACCTATCTACCGTGTTATAGGAGGGTTATCTGTAATTAGTTTTACTTAATGGAATCAAATATTTTGTCGGACAAAATCCGATTTAACTCTAGTCATTTTCCTCAAAAAAGCATTAAGTCACAAATGTAAAAAACCATGTACCGATTACTCTTGACACAAGTTCGATGCAGTGTCTTTCTGCTATCGCAGTCGAATTTTCCCAATTCCTATCTACACATAAACAGAAGAGGTCACTGACGGAGGACCCCTTTTACTACGCACGTTCGAGGAGCAGATCCTCGAATGCATTTTGACCTAAACCTAAATATTTTGATGATCAATACACATTTCATCTGAGCCAAAACACTTCCATCGTCGACATCAACGATAACATTTTCTTCTCGTGTCAACGTTCCTATGTTTAAACATAAACAATAATACACACTTGTTACAATAAGTCCCAGTTTCTTATCGTTTCCAAGAAATTCTATGGCGACCATGGCGTCATTATTTGCCGTTTATATAAACAATTTCGATCTATACATATATGAGGGACCATCTTCCGAGCTCTGCATATTCCTCTAAATCCTCTGCAAGTCGAGATCAAGCGTTTCTTCTGTATAGCGATTCATAGTGATTTTTATTATTTAATTTATTATTCAATTTTTTATCATTACTAGAGTATAGTTTTCTACTGTTTTACCTGTAATATCTCGTATTTTTGTTTTATTTTTAGTGTAATTTTTGTATAAGTGTTTAATCATAGTTTTAGTTTTAGTGTTACTTTTTTCGGCATAGTTTTCATTTTTGTGTGGTTTTTATCATAGTTTTAGTTTTCTATTATAATTTTTTATATTCCTTTTATTTACATTTTTTTTATTACATTTACATTTATTTCAATTTTATCGTTTTTTTAATTGATTTAATTAAATAAAAAATTTATTATGGAACGCAAACAAGGACCATCCATAGTGAGGCTCGAAATATAGTTCGGCATGTATTGAAACGGTGTGACGAAGAAAAATTTTCGAATCAATTGATTCACCCTCTAGAGCAAGCAAACGCCCGTGTTGCTGCATACTGTGGTGTGTCAACAAAAACTGTGTCACGCATTCGGAAGGAAGATGCATCATGCAGCCAGGAGGGGCAATTATCGTCACCCGGGAAAAGACGTCCGAAAGCAGAGGAGAAAAAATTTACTTGCACCGCTGAAGATGAGAAAATAATCAAGAGTATTATCTTCGATTTTTATACAGTGCACAAAACTGTACCAACGGACAAAAAATTATTGGCGGCCATTCAAGAGAGGATTGTGTTCCCGTGGCAATTAGACACCTTATACAGGTTATTGAAACGTATGGGTTTTAAATGGAAGAGAAGCCACAGCGTCCGAAAAGTTTTAATCGAAAGGCCGGACATTGTTGCTTGGCGAGGCAAGTATTTACATGCAATTCAATATTATAGATCACAAAATAGGAACATAGTATATATAGACGAGACGTGGGTGGATAATACCTTGTGCTTCGGCAAATGCTGGCAAAGTAATGACATTCTTGGCATTTTAAAAAGTAATAGTTCCTCACATCGTTTGGTAATTGTTCATGCCCGAGGAAAAAGTGGTTTTATTAATGGAGCTCAATTAATTTATAAATCGAGTTTAACAACTGGAGATTACCACGGACAGATGGATGCAGAGAAATTTGAGAAGTGGATTGTCGAAAAATTATTACCGAATGTCCCCCAAAATTCAGTCATCGTTATGGATAACGCTCCATACCATTCGTTGCAAACAAATAAGCCACCGACGAAATCGTCGACAAAAGCTGCCATGATCAAGTGGCTAACAGAAAACAATACCACATTTTCTTCTGAAATGAGGAAATTTCAATTATTTGATTTTATTAAAAATAATAAACAACAGAAAACTTTTAAAATTGATCAAATTTTAAAATTACACGGACACAATACTTTGCGCTTGCCGCCATATAATTGTGATCTGAATCCCATCGAATTAGTATGGGCCGAAATGAAGAGAAATTTAAGAGAAAGAAATGTTTCGATATTAACAAAGGATCAATTGGAGACATATACCGCAGAAGCGCTCAACGGAATTACTGCTACTTTTTGGAATAATTGTTGCAAGCACGTAGAAAAATTAAAAAATGAATATTGGGAGAAAGATGGACTTTTAAAAGATGTCGTCGAAGCAATGGGTTTGGTGACACTAGATGAAGAATCTGATGCTGAATCGGAATCCAGCATAAGTTCAAATAATGAATGAGGTAACAAAATACACACTATATTTTTTTTACAATTTGTATATACAGTTTCCTTTCAAATGAAAAATTATTTTAACAAGTAAACATACCTGGACCACATAGTCTGTTCGTCTTCCGTAGCGAGGAAAATTCACTGTCACACCGCACAAAATTTTACACGTTTCAACGAGACTTGAATGCTTCAGCGTAATAAATAATACATTATTTTAGATCTGTTCACATTTTTTATATGTGTCATATCATACAATATTATATATATAATATTGCATATATTTAAGTATGTAGAAATTTTATATTTATACAAATTTTATATTTATATTTGTATAAATTATGCTTGTTATATATGTATACACACATATAGAGTTGTTATCACCTCTTTATTTATTTCTAAATTTTTCATTGAGATATTTTTATTATTGTATTGTTAAAAAAAAATATTTTTTTATTAAAAGGATTTAAATATTAAATAATAGTATTATACTTTCACTGGTAATTACATAACGTATACTTTCCTAGCATATTGTTGTCTTGTATTACATATAATTTGTATAATAGTAATATCAGTTACACTACGCCAATGGGGTTCAGTCCGCACGTGTTTCTCATTATCTCTTTCTATCTCGTTGCCTTCCTCGTCAGTCAGTCCACATGTGTGTGTAACTGCCGCGACCAATAGCGAGCTAGAGATCAATGTGTGCGTGGGAATACGTGTATCCCTTCTACTTCTCCCGCATTCTTTCCGCGGGACTTCAAGTGAGCGGAGGACAGTACCTAGACTAAGTTAGCAATAAATACGTTTCAACCAACAACCCGGCCTACGTCACTCACCGCAGCGAACCCTCGACCGCCGACTGAGTCGGCACCTGCCACCTTCCTCCGCGTCCCCCTCAAATCGGACCGTCCATGGGGGAACGGTCACATGGGTATAAAATTGACGAGAACGGAAGTGTGGGCCCCGTCCGATGGACCGAAACCGCCGTATCGTGAGTTAGTCGGAGCATTGTTGTATTTATCCGTAGCAACGCGGTCGGACGTGGCTCATGCGGCTAGTTTGCTGAGCCAGTTCAACGAATGTTTTGGACGGACTCACTGAATGGCAGCAAAGCGGGTTCTACGGTATCTACGAAGAACAGCAGATTTGGGCATCATCTACTGGCGCGACGAACGGCCGATAGAAGGATTCGTCGATGCGGATTGGGCTGGATGTATTGATGACAGGAGGTCATTTACTGGGTATGCATTCATTATGAGTGGCGGATGCGTAACGTGGGATTCGAAGAAGCAGCGGACCGTGGCTTTATCTTCAACCGAAGCTGAGTATATGGCACTCAGCAAAGCAACCAAGGAGGCTGTCTATCTTCGGCGTTTTCTACGCGAGTTCCGCGAGAGCGTGGACATTATAAAATTGTCAAATGATAATTTTGGAGCTCAGAGACTTGCAGGCAATCCAGTTTTCCACGCTTGGACCAAGCACATAAACATCCGGCATCATTTCGTTCGCGAGGCTGTCGATTCAGGGCTAGTGGATATTCAACACATCGCTTCTGAGAACATGCCAGTGAAAAGGTACATCCTTCTTTAAAAGTTTCGTTAATGGTTTTGCGGTTTTAGCCATATCGGGGATGAATCATCTGTAGTAACCTACCAGACCTAGAAACTGTTTAATGTTTTTCCGCGTTCGGGGTACTGGGAAATTTTTTACAGTTCGAATTTTATCTGGGTCAGGCTTCACTCCTTCGCTGGTAATATTATGACCTAAGTATGCGATTTCTTTTTGTAGGAAACGACATTTCGTTGGTTGAAGAGTTAATTCAAGATTTTGCAAGCGAGCCACAAGAGCCTTCAGTTTACGTGCGTGTTCCGAAAGGGAAGCTGTGTAAATAAGAATGTCGTCCATGTAGACGAAGAGTTCGATTCCCTGCAACCCGGATAGCGCGAGGTCCAAAACTCGTTGAAAGGTGGCTGGCGCGTTCCTCAGGCCAAAAGGCATCCGGTTGAATTCAAAGTGGCCGGGGAGAGGGGGGGGGGGGAGAAAGCCGTATTGGACTTAGCTCCTCCTAGCTGATCTAAGACTCGTTGGTTAGGGCCGAGCATAAAACCTATCTACTCGCTTTGATTCAGAGCCGAGTACAGTACCTAATCTACCGCGGCATCGTAGGCGACGATTCCCCCCGAACTGCAGAAGCATTAATAAATCTAATAAACTACGCGTATCCCCGGAGATTTAACCTTAACGACTTGCAAAACGAATTACGGGGCGTACAGCGTCACGATCATAAAACTATCGAAGAATTCGGTTACCGGATACATGGGATTGTAGATCGTGGGATTCAGACGGCGCGTGAAAATTACGATCCGGAGCAATTCATCGGGATCAAGGCGTTGCTCACGGAGAACGCGGTTCGCGGTTTCCTAAAAGGCCTGCCAAGCGACATTATCTCGGGGATAATATCGAGGGACGATTTGCAGGATCTAAAAACGGTCATAAAGTCAGCCTCCAGAATTAAAAGCCTAGCCGGTTTTACGCGAACCCCGAAACCCGCGAACATTCGGTCCCGGATACTTAGGACGGAAGTACATGAGCGAGCTTGTTTCCGTTGCGGGGAAACGGGGCATTTGGTCGCGGACTGTCGACGCAAGGCGTGGGGGAGCCCCTCAGGGGCTGCCAGCCTTTCAGCTGCAGTACGGGCTTAACGAACCCGGGGTACCCGAGTCATACACACACCGTAAGCCTCCTGTTGGTCGTCACAACGACCCATTAACAATTCCCTATTGGTTTTGTGAATGGTACGTGACGGCAGGAGGAACGGGGGTCTTGGCTTAACCGCCTGGGCCACGAGTATGGCGACTCTATAAAATCGCCCTCCAATCCTAAGCTATGGTGCGCGGCGATGGGATGCATGGTTGGGGGAGAGGGCCCAATCCCAAGCGACCACCTCCGGGGAACCTGCCGAACCCCCGGAGTATTAGGCTTACCCGGGTAAGGCGGCTCTGCCCGGGTGGATCTTTATTTCCGAACATCTCGTGGGATTATTATGGACACAGAAAATAAAATGGGGATGGGGCGGGTTTTGTCGGTTGGGGAGGACGGAGACGGGGTTGGGGTTAGGGTGGCGGCGCTCGCGCCCCACTCAGCGCCAGGTCCGGCTTTGTGGAGGGTAGAGGAGGACGACGAGACGGCGTCGGTCTCGTCCTTCTCCTCCAGCACGAGCCACATAGGCTCTAAGAGGAAGAGGACGGGGCAGGCCGTCGTCGAGGTGGGCGGGGCGATGAGCCCGTCGGTGAGGCTGAGTTGCCTCAGGGACGAGGTGAACGAGGAGATATCGGAGAGGATCTCCTCGTCCCTGAGGTGGGTGGAGAAAGTCGCCGCTGCCTGCGCCTTTAAGGGGCAGAAAAGCGGTGGCGCGGTGGCCCTGAAGGCCGCGGCGGAGGAAATGAGGGAGGCGGCGCGGGAGCTCAGAGGGCGGAACGCCCGTCTGCAGCTCCTGTTGGAGGAGGAGCGACAGGGGAGGAGGAGGGCAGAGGCGCTGTGGAACAGCGCGGCCCTCCCTCCCATCCTCCCTCCTCCTCCACCGCCGCGTCCCTCGGCGGAGGTAAATAAGCGGAGCGCGGCGGCAGTGGTGCGGGGCACCGCGGGCCCCTCCACCCGCACTCCGCCCGTGAAGAAGTCCCCGTCCTCCTCAGAAGACGATCTTCTGAGGAGGATTGGGGACATGATTGATGGCAAGCTGGCCGCCTTCCGGGAGGAGCTCCTCGCCGGAAGAGCGGTCAGCAGGAAGGCGGTGCCTCCCCGACCTGTTCCGGTACAGTCGGGGAAGGCAAAGAAGGGCGGAGTGAAGGCTCCGCCCAGCGTTGCGGCACCAGGGCCACGGGTCGCGACCCCCAAGGGGGGTGGTGTACCCGTGGTCGCGGTGGTCGCGTCCTCCACAGCACCCTCCCAAGGGGGGGTGGCGTGGAGTGAGGTGGTGGGGCGGAAGGCGAAGCGGGCGGCGAGGAAGGCCTCGCAACCGCAGCCTCCGCCTCCGCCGGCGGCGGCCAAGGTAAAGGCCGCGAAGGTCGGGAAGGCACGACCAGGTCGTCCCCCAAAAACGGCAGCGGTGACGCTGACCGTTGCGCAGGGGGGCGACCTGACCCTCGCGGAGGCGATGCGGCTCGCCAAGGAGAATATCTCCCTGGAAGAGCTGGGCATCGCCTCCGTGAGGGCGAAGAGGGCCGTGACCGGGGGTCTCTTGCTGGAGATCCCCGGTGCAGAAGGCGGCGCGAAGGCGGATCGTCTCGCCCAGAGGCTCCGGGAGCAGCTGGGCGAGCGAGGTGTCCGGGTCGCCCGGCCCACGAAGCGCACGGAGATGCGCGTTTGTGGGCTGGACGACTCGGTCAGCGCACAGGATGTGTCCCGTGCCCTTGCGAGGGCGGGGGACTGTCCTGTGGAGGACCTGCGGATCGGAGAGATCCGCAGGTCGCCCTCCGGCCTCGGGTCGGTGTGGGCCCGGTGCCCCCTCTCCGCCGCCCGTAAGGTGGCGGAATCCGGGAGGGTGTTGGTGGGGTGGGTTTCGGCGCGAGTGGAAATCCTCGCGCCGCGCCCGCTCCAGTGTCACCGCTGCCTCGAATTGGGGCACGTGAGGCAGTGGTGCACCTCGCCGGTGGACCGCAGCGGTCAGTGTTACCGCTGCGGTGCCAAAGAGCATCGTGCGAGCCAGTGCTCGGCGGCCCCCCACTGCCCGCTGTGTGCGGACATGGGGAGGCCAGCCGATCACAGGGTGGGGAGCAAGAAGTGCTCCCCCCCTCCCGGAAGGAGAGGAAGAGGCGGGCTGCACCGGCTCCGGTGCCGAGGGCGGTGGCATCGTCCTCCATGGAGGTGGACGGTGCTACGGGGACGGACGGCCGGGAGGAGGCTGGCGCGGCCATTAATTAATGCCGCCCCGCCTCCTCCTCCAGGCCAACCTCAACCACTGCCGCGCGGCACAGGACTTGATGTCCCAAGTCCTCGCGGAGTGGGGGGTTGGCCTGGCGGTCGCCGCCGAGCCGTACCGCGTCCCTGATCACCCTCATTGGGTGGGCGACGCGGACGGCTTGGTGGCGACGGTATGGGGAGGGGGCGACGGGTCCCCACCGTTCTCCTTGTTGGAGCGCGGTCGGGGATTCGTCGCCGTGGACTGGGGGGGAGTCGCTGTGGTGGGGTGCTACATTTCGCCCCGTAGCGGTCACGCTGCGTTCGAGCTGTACTTGGCCGAGGTCGCGGCATGCGTGCAGCGCTACGCGGCCCGGTCGGTGCTGGTCCTGGGGGATTTTAATGCCAAGTCGGTGGCTTGGGGATCCCCCAGGACCTCCGTTCGCGGCGGGATCCTGGGCGATTGGGCGGCGGGGCTCGACCTCCGGGTATTGAACCGGGGGTCGGAGCACACATGCGTGCGGCGATATGGGGGGTCCATCGTGGATGTTGGATTCGCGACCCCCAACGCCGTGCGCATGGTGTCGGGTTGGCACGTGGTCGCGGGGGCAGAGACACTCTCCGATCACCGGTACATCCGGATGGAGGTCTCTGCCGCCGCGAGTGCATCCCGACACGGCCGCCTGCGTGGCACCCCACCACGCCGCTGGGCGCTTCGGCGCCTGGACAAGGACGCCCTGATGGCAGCTGCCCTCGCTGCAACTTGGCCGCAGGGAGCGGCCGAGTTGCCGAGCATAGAGGAGGAGGTCGCCCGGCTCGGAGCATTGGTCGCGGGTATTTGCGACGCGGCGATGCCTCGGGTCGGGCGGGCTTCTCCTCGCCGGGCGGTGTACTGGTGGTCGGACGCGATCGCGGAGTTGCGAGTCGCGACTGTCCGCGCCCGACGCCAGTACACCCGCGCGCGCCGTCGTCAACGTACAGGCGACGGCGTGGCGCGAGCGAGGGCAGCTGATGACCTGTATGGAGCATACCGCGTGGCGCGGGTTGCTCTGCAGGTCGCCATCAAACGGGCCAAAACCCGGGCATGGAAGGAGCTCCTCCAGACCCTTGATGACGATCCATGGGGGCGCCCATATAAGGTGGTGCTGAATAAGCTCCGCCCGTGGGCGCCCCCCGTCACCGAGGGTCTTGACCCCCGGCTGCTGGAGGACGTGGTCAATACACTCTTCCCAATTGGGGAGAGGGGACCGCGTCCTCCGGCGGCGGCGGCTGTCCCAGTGGAATGGACGGCCGAGCTGGGGGTCACGCAGGAGGAGCTGGCAGCGGCCATCAGACGACTCGGGGTTCGTAACACGGCCCCGGGTCCGGATGGTGTGCCCGGCCGGGTTTGGGTCTTGACCCAGGGCGTCCTTGGGGCCGACCTCAGGCGGTTGTTCGACCGCTGCCTGAGGGACGGGCGATTCCCCCCCAGTTGGAAGGTGGCGAAGATGGTCCTCCTCCGGAAGGAGGGTCGGCCCGCGGAGTCTCCCTCCGCATACCGGCCCATTTGTCTCCTCGACGAGGTGGGCAAGCTCTTCGAGCGGGTGATTGCTGCCCGCCTCGTCGAGCACCTGTCGCGGGGTGATCCCGGTCTGGCCGACTGCCAGTTCGGTTTCCGGGGGGGCCGATCGACTATCGACGCGATAGGTCGTGTGAGGGCCCTCTCGGAGGCGGCCGTCTCCCGGGGAGGGGTGGCATTGGCAATATCCTTGGATATTGCCAATGCCTTTAACACCCTCCCCTGGGAAGAGATAAGGAGGGGACTCGATGATATTCCCCTTGTCTCAGGGCGGTCGTCGGGGATTATCTCCGCGGCAGGTGGATCGAGTATCCGGGCCGGGATGGTGATATGCGGAGGGAGGTGTACTGCGGTGTTCCGCAGGGGTCGGTCCTCGGGCCACTCCTGTGGAACATCGCGTACGACTCGGTGTTGCGGGCCGGCCTCCCCGACGGCGTCAGCACGGTGTGTTATGCGGATGACACACTGGTGCTGGCCGTCGGGGCGCACTGGGGGAGGGCCATGCGTCGCGCGGAGGAGGGGTCGCAACGCGTCGTCGACCGGATCAGGGGGATGGGGATGACGGTGGCGGTCCATAAGACCGAGATGATTGCGTTTCATTCACCTCGGCAGGATCCGCCACCCCCTCTGATCCGGGTGCGTGGGGCTGACATCGAGGTGAAGCCCCAGATCAGGTATCTAGGGCTGATCCTCGATAGCCACTGGCGTTTCGAGAAGCATCTCCGCTGCCTGGTCCCCCGGTTGGAAAGGATGGTTGCGGCTCTGGGCCGGATCCTGCCCAACCTGGGGGGCCCGGCGGGCCGAGTTCGTCGCCTCTATGTGGCAATGGTCCAGTCGGTGGTCCTATACGGGGCCCCCGTCTGGGCGGACGACCTGGCTGCCTCCCGGCGCAGCATGACTATGCTGCGTCGGGTGCAGAGGCGCATGGCGCTCAGGGTCGTCCGCGGGTATCGGACCATGTCACATGAGGCGGCGACGGTTCTAGCGGGGATGCCGCCCATGGACCTGCTCGCGCGGTCGCACGCGGTGATGCACCGGCACCGCGTCGACCGTCGCGCCGGGGTGGGGGCGGTCCCGGGCGGGCAGGAACCTGCTTGGGGCGATTTGAAGCGCCAGGCCCGGCAGTCCGTGTTGCTCGCGTGGCAGGAGCGGCTGGCTCTCCCAACCGCGGGGCACCGGACTGTCGGGGCTGTTCGGCCACTCCTGAAGGAGTGGCTGGACAGAGGCCATGGCAGCCTCACCTACCGGCTGGCACAGGTATTTTCCGGGCATGGCAGCTTCGGAAGATACCTGTGCCGGATAGGGAAGGAGCCGACGGCGCGTTGCTGCCACTGCGACGCTGAGCAGGACACGGCGGATCATACCCTGGAGGTATGCCCCGCGTGGGAGGGGGAGCGCCGTGTCCTGGTCGGCGTCGTCGGGCGGGATGTCTCGCTGCCGGGCGTGGTGCGCGCCATGCTCGGCAGCGAGGAGAAGTGGAGGGCCGTGGCCTCCTTCTGCGAGAACGTAATGTTGCAGAAGGAGGCCGCGGGGAGGGAGCGCGAGCTTCAGCGGCGCGCGGAAGCTCGCGCTCGTGCGGTGGCCCGAGGTCGTCGCCCGGTCGCGAGGCGTCGCGGGCGGCCGCCTCGGCGTGGCGGATGACCTAGGCTGGGAGGGGGGTCCTGAGGGGACCCTCCTCCCGCCAGGCGGCGCCGGGTCGGACCGGTCGGGGGTAGGAGTGCCTCCCCCTACCGGTCCGACGCAAGGGGAGGCACCCTCGGCGGTCTGGTGCGGCCATGAACGCCCGGCCGCCGAGGGGTGGAAACGGGGTCGCGGGCGGTTGCGAGTTGGGGCTCGCAGCCGCCACTAAACGCGGCCCCGGGACGGATAGCGGCGGGATGGAGTGGCCCCGTCCCGCCGCTATGAGGCAGTGTGTCTACTGGGGGGACCGATTGTCCCCCCGGGGGATGGGCGCGAAAGCGCGGGCACGGGGAGGATACCGGAAGAATGCTTCGAGCGATTCCCGGTATCCTCCCAAAGCGTGCCGAAGGGTCACCGTGGGGTTTTTAGTGGGTAGGTCCCGCGCCTGTCGTTGTACGGGCGCGGGGAATCCCACACACCCCTCCCACCTCTCCCCAAGGAGGTGGGAGGGAGTCTTTCGAAGATTTTCCCCACGACAAAAAAAAAAAAAAAAAAAAAAAAGCTCAAGCGGGCGATGGAGCCTACAAACTCCTCCATTGATGAGGCGGCCTTCGCTTTCGCCTACATTACAAGCATTAAGAGCAGCGGAGGTAGAGGGTTTGTCCATTTTGCGTGTTCTTCGAACTCGCAGGAATTAAGAACCGCCCGCTGTTACACCTGACTAGAGGAGCCTGTGCCAGGGGGGAGAGCATCCAAGTCGACACAGAAGAACCTGATTCGGAAGAGATATCTAGGCTTTACGAACGTCTACTGGTATGTGAGAAAGGGACGGGCTGGGTCAACGCCGCTGCAGAGGCCCACAACAAGGAGATGCACAGTATCAATGGTAACATTGATAGTGTGTGGGGAGACGGTAGCGATCGTGCGCCTCGGATCAATGCACTGAGGGGTCTGTTTTTCGATAGCGGGACCCACATGGTCTCGACCAATACCAGTACCGCAGGAGCGGTGACAGATACATTAGGCATGACCCCCGTCACCTACTGGTCCCGGGGACCAGACAGGGCATACCAGGCTCGGGTGAATGTTGGTACCATTCACCAGTTCTTCGAACGGGGAGCGCCTGTTGGTGCTGGCGATCAGAGGACTGCCCTAGAAGGGGACCATGTGCCTGGCCCCCGCGCTGATGGACCGGCAGCACATCACGAAAAAGGTACCGATACGGAACTTACAGTAGTGATGCCTACTACGTCCGCAGTGGATGAACAGCTCAGGGAACGGGCAGGAGGTGAGCCGTCCCAGAGGCAACGGGCAGGGGCCTCGGGGCCAGGGAGGGTCACACGAGCACGCGAGCAGGCTTTGGCCCGAGTGTGGGGGAACACGAAGTGGGCGGGAGTCGGTGTCGACTCGAGACTTGGCCTTGGCAGACTAAGAAGCACGGAGCAGGGGCAGCTGTTGATTGAAGCTGCCACAAAGCCAACCCCCTCAGTCCCCGGGGTCATCAACCCTGCTAAAGGGATATACGCATGGGGGTTCATGTCGAGTGTACCCCTGATTGCGGCCGCGATCGATAGAAGCATCGTCGGGGGGCAGTCGGATTACCGCTCCTTGGCGATGAAGGTCGATTTGTATGATGATCTGAGAGAACGTCGAGTTACTCAGCCATCAGGAGTTGACTATGCCTGGGCTCGGCCTGAAATGCCAGCCACTGACATTATCTCCAGCAGCGTAACTGGCCCGTGGAGCTACAGGGGCATATTTGTCAACGGTGACGTGATAGAGTATGCGCTGCGCGTAGGAGGCAACATACAAGTAGGCGGTAGGAACGGGGAAACTTGGCGCTTATCTGACCCAGGTGTGAAGATTATACCACTGAGCGATAACGAGGGGTCTGACCACCTAGGGAGGGATGTGTGGGTGGCGTCCCAGTTGACATACCCCCTTGTTCACGTAATCGACACGTTCAAGGTAGAGCGTATCTGCGGGCCTGTCGACCCTGACGGCCGACCTGTCGCCGAATACGAGAAACACGTACGAACATCAAGTTTGGTGGATATACATGACCCAGCCACGAAGATAATATTTGTGGTCCCGACGAAGACCACGGGCTCAATAGACCTTGGAGGTCGGGTCTTTGATGTAACAGGAGCAGATCACAGAGGGGTCGTCTCACGTGACATCAACATACCGCCCCATGATCTGAATGACACGATAATAACGATGGTGACGACGTTATTGACCTCCAGCCGGTCCCTGCGAGAGGCGTTCAGCTGTTATACAGCGCAATACTTCCCGAAAGGGATAGACTGGATCGAGGTCAATTCCTTAACAACGGCGCTAACCGTTCGTTGGCATCAGCGCGTCGAAGGCTATAATGGAGGACCGGGTATGCCGAATCGATATACGGGCGCTCCCGCCGACGTGTTGGAAGAGTTAGGCCTACATCCTGCAGACGGAATAGAGCCCACGTCGTACCCCGGGTACGGGAGTTTTTCAGCAGTGTCCGGTCTAGATCAGAGGTTTACAGCCCGGGGTAAGGCGAGGCGTTACCCTATGCTTCGTATCGGAGAGTGGGGTAGCATGGCTTCGTTAGCAGTGGCAACTGGGTTCGCATATTGCGACACAGAAACAGTAGAAGACCCGGTTCACCTAGCAGCCCGCAGCCACTCAAGCGGGCTAGACCGGCTCGAACGAGGACGCATGATCCGGCGGGCGTTCGAAGAGTGGAAGAGGGCAGCCGCACAGCAGGATAGGATCGCTTTCCCAGAGGAAGATCAGGCAGCCCTTAAGTACTGGGCACTGCTGATCAAAGACCCAATGAGGGGCGAGGGCTCAACGGCGGAATGGTTCGCAAAATACTTTGTTAATGACACGGTGTTCTGGTCGTGGACCATGAACATCCACGTCAGAGGCAATGGGGGCACGCTCACGGGGATCAGGACTCCTAGCTCGTATTGGCGCTCCACGCTAAATACGGAGTGGCAAGCAATGACAATACAGGAGAGTGGGCGTCCAGGGTCCCACTATACATATAACACTATTCCAGGGAGCTGGAGTACGCGTTGTTATGTGCAAGTGCAGCAGGGTGAGGACGACCCGGCGTTGGATGCTGCACTAATCAAAATCGACCTGAATTCGAACGAAAGACAAGACTGGGGGCTGTGTTATAAAACACATCCCTTAGGAGATAGGCTAGACGGCTACAATTGGGCCGTAGACTACACCCGCGGCGGCCGTCTCGCCTGGGAACAAGGCTGGGACGACTATGGTAGTCCTAGCGTGCCAGAGAATTCATGGGGGTGGGGGGTCCCCGTGAGAGTTAAAGACTATAGTACGGAGGAACTGAAAACCCTCGTGATACCGAAGGGTACGGCCACGATCATGACGGGCCGCCAGTTTAGCGACGGCACCGTCATATTGCGAGGAGAACGTGACGAGAAAGCGACAGGCCTCGTCCAACACTATATTGGAAGGTCTATGGGCGTTGATGTCGCTAAATTAACCAAAGGGCGAAAAAATCGTGATGCCCCGGGAAACGAGAAGGGAGAGGTACAGGCACCCAGTACCGATCCGCTGGCAAAGATCGCTCTACTAACAGCCGAAATAGAGCGGCTCCGAGCAGCAGCAGTGTCGGAGGAGCGCATCAGGCGCAACTTCGAAGATGCAGGGGGACAGGGTTGGGAATCGGACCCGAAACTCTCCTTTGGAGAGAAGCACGGTCGGGATCCACCCATTCTAGAGACGCAGGAGGCTGCCAGAGCGGCGAAGACTGCGGTAGCTGTCGAAAGGGTGATAGCGCGCCCGGAGGTGCTGGAAGAGCACGGAGTTGCGGAGGGGGCGAAACGATAAGAGGTGAAGCCTACTACCACCTAAATCCCGAGCAATGGATAGGGAATGACAGGATCATTCCAGAACCACAATGGTCTCCAGCGCTATTCGAACTAAAACTGAAAGAGTCATATAAAGCAGTAGAGGAAGAAGTCGGCACCGGCTATGACTGTGGTTGCGGCATACCGGGCTGGGGAATGCAGTACGATGACTTCCTGACTATGCTCAAAAAACCGACAGTGACGCACCCGCCATGCCCAGGTTGTTCCCTGGGCCACGGCGTAATTGAGGATCACATACACTTAATATTTAGGACCGCCTACAAACGGGCTGGAATTGCCATACTGGAAAGAGCTAAGCGCTTGAAAAGCACAACACCTGGTGCATGTCGTCATGGATTGCAGAAGATCCTGAAGAAAGAGACAGGCTTATATAAGATGGGAGGGCCCAGTATAGACGTCTATTGGCGTGAATTCTGCTACTGGGAACTGGGATTCGGTTTCCTTCTCTATAAGCCTGTTGACGACATGTATGGCGAAGCATACTCCTGGCTCGGGAAACAACTGGATCTAGGAGGACCCCTGGGAGTTGACAGTTACAGCCAGCTCCTTGCTAACGAAGTAGAAGACTTCATGGCCACCGAGTGGAAGGTTCCGAAACGTGTTAAAACCATCAAGGAGTGGGTGGCCACCTGCAAGTGGATGGAGGGAAAGGCAGGCACTGGCTTACCCCTCAGGGTCGATGTTGAGGGCAGGAAGCCCATGCGCGTTAGAGGAAAAGGTGTAGATGGCTACTACCTAAGTGACGAGCAGATTGAGATCGAGCTCACATCTCCGACCCCTGAAGTATTTCACGTTATGCAAAAAAGCGAGGGTGCGAAGATCAGACCCGTAGTAAAGACAGGGAACCAGGTCAACAGGAAGATGAACTTCCTATCCACCTATTTGGAGACTGGCCTTCATGGTTCCCCCTTATCCACGTTGTTCGCCGGAGAAGACGGAAATGAAAGAATAGACTATGACTTGATATCGGCAGTTAGAAATCCATCCATTTGGAAGGTTCCCCTTGATCAGGGAGGCTTTGACCAACATCAAAGCAGAGAAACCATCGCTGTAGTGTTGAGGGCAGTCGGGAACCACATATGGAGAGCAACACATAACAACGAGTTTGCTGCTGTTTTTGACGCACTGTGGGTATCCCTTTTCGAGACTGACGTCACCGTGAAGTGCGGGACCGAAACATTCACCTGGAGGAACGGACTACCTTCCGGGTGGAGGTGGACTGCTGTACTTGATACACTGCTAAACGTTTGTAGTTTCCGAGTGATGCACAAGCTGGCCCAGTCCTTGTTGGGGTATCGAAGTAGTATCATGCACTTCTATGCCCAGGGAGACGACGTAATTTTCGCCACAAAAGACCTGCCTACTGTACAGAAGATAATCGATTGTCGACGCAAGGCTAATAACTGATTTCATAGGTCCCGACCATACACACCGAGATGCCAACAATGCAGGGGAACGGGGCACACGGAAAGACAGTGCCGTCGGTATAGTTCAAATCGCGTTCCTGAGAATACGCGCCCCCCAGACCCCTTACTCTCCACGAACCTAGTGAACCGAGGTTTGCGTGTATCCTGGCCGATGATGCCAGATGAAAGTGTGAATGGGGATGACCAGGACCGCACAAGGATATCCAGAGGTGTGACCTCGGTAGTAAATCCGGTAGACCCTGTAGAAAACCTTTTAGCTGCACAAGATATCAATGATAAAAATAGAATCAATATCGGGAAAAGAATTTTAACCACAACCGCCGATATGAATGAACCGACGCAATCCTCCCCTATCGTTCCTACTGTATTCTATTTGAAGGACCACCTTCTTACACGACAAGATAACCTCGTTCACTTCGTTCCTATCAACGGCACCGATACTTCCCACACCAGCGAGGGACTGTTAAATCGAATAGGTCTATCAATAGAACAGGTACGACAATACAAACTAAATGTTGGGAATGCCATGGCGTTCCCTCAGGACAAATACTCGGTATTTTTTTTGTTTTTCAAAACCGATCCCCAAGACGAATTAAATTTTGATCACATCCAAAACTTCCTGAAATCCCTCAAAAATCTACTAAACTCTTTGCGTTCCGATACCTTCAGTATCCTAATAGACCCAAATAAATTCGACTCCTCCGTGCAGAATAATATATTAAGCTTGCTTAGGGAAATCTTTAACGACATTTTTTCAGAATGATTTGAAACTTTTTAATTTAATTTTGTTAACTTTTTAACGAAGCCTCCATCAACAAATTAGTATTCTTGATTTCCGTCTTATTTTGGCCTCTAGAATCTCCCATTACAATATTGCCCAGGGGTGGCCAAATACCCTGTATAGATGAAAACCCAAATGCATTCCAGAATCCTGTTGAGTACTGCTATTCTGTTCAAAGTGAACCCAAGATGCCATATTTGTGGTGACGTGGCAATAATTAAATGCGCATAGTGTAAGAAATCTTTATGTTTCAGACATTTTTTCGACGAGTACCACTATTATCGAAACTACATAGAGTAATTGCTATACACACTGTATGTATTTATAATTTATAAATCGCTCCACCTTTGCCACGATGTCATAGGTGGGCAATAACAACAATTTTCATTGCTGTTAAGAAACTTGTTACTGTTATTATTACTTGTTGCTTGTGTAAGAAGTCTATATGTTTGGACCGTGGGACCGTTAGCGTCGATGATGTTTAGTCTAAGCTAGTGTAGGCATCGAGTGAGGTGTGTAGGTTTAAGCTGAAATACGTTCGGGGCACTGCGCCTCGAACATGTGTTTTGTTTAGATCATTATTGTAAGATAGGAATAAGGAAGGGTCGACTTTGACTGCGGGAACGTCACTCTGCATCGAACATTAATCGAGAGGAGTCACAGTTTTATGCTTATGGATTTTACGTTTACGTTTTATGTCTTTCTTTTATGTTTTCTATGTTAACTAGTTTTACTAAATATTAAATAATACAGTTAATATAGTTACGTTTATTGTCCGCGTGTTTGAATTCGACCATAAGCCTCTGACCATCCTCGCCAATCCTTACACTTGTTACTGTATAATTTAGTGCAAGCCTACAATGCTTCATTAAAATCAAAGTTAGAACGGCTACTACCATAGTGGATGTACGCGCAAGATGTAAATCATCAAAATTTGCAAAACTATAAGAGGCAATTTTAAAATGTTACATGCCAAGGGATTTGTAAGTTAATATATTTTTTTTTGTTATAAATTGCATTTTGTTAAATTTTTTAACACCATGTTATTGTATAAAAGAAACCATTAACCTCGCCCGTTAACAATTTTTTCGTATGTCTTTCCGTTTTCGAGAAGTCCGTTTCGAGCCACATCTTAAAGGGGTGGTTTCACCCCCTAAACTCAAGTTACCGCAGCTAAAAAAATACGTGTCGATTATTTTTGGCTGCCTTATAAGTGTACGAAGTTTCATTAAAATCGAAGCCGGACCGTTCACGAAGGTTCCTTGTAAGTACCACGAGGAAATGCGAATAAATAAATATATAAAACAAACAAATTTTATATTTATTTACGTATGTATATCTTCGAAATTTCATGAAAGCAGGGAGACAGTGTTGAAGACACATGAGAACTAACGATGAGATTAGTAAAACTTGACAATTTATAACCTCCCGATAACCTGAGAAACGGCCAGCGACAAGCGAAGTAATCCTAATTAGTGCAGCCGGCGCCAAGAGAATACGTTTTTACGAGACGTGCGGACGGCAAAGTGTTAACATCCAAAGAAAATACGAAAAACATCATTTAAGTTCCACTTTACACTTTTCTTAATGTTTTTTTAAAAAAAATAAATTTCGCGTCAAATTTCCTTCATGAACAACTTATGTAACGTTATTTTTAGTAAAAATATGCCAACCTGTAGTAAGAATGTTGAATACCCATAACAAATGTATATCAGAAATCTACATGTAAAAAGAACCACTGTACTTTACCACCCCTCTTTTCATGTTAATATTAAACTAAAAGAAACGACGCGGCCTACACCGAAAACCGATCAAAGTTCTACGAAGTCAACAAAGCTCACGGCGAAAAAAGCTAGGCCGCGCCAATCAGCGACGACTGATGGGCTCGAGCCGATCTACCGTTCCGGTATAAATATAGTCCTTTTGGCCCATCGCAGTCAGTCACTACCCAACTACCGAAAAGGTAACCTTTCAAAGTACCGGCTCCTTCGCGGCAGCACAGACAAGGTATACGAGTAGACCTTACACCTCATGGACTCGTGGCCAAATCTGATTGCCATACCGACCTGAAAATTCGGAGGTGATTTTAGCGTCCACTTCTCATGTATAGCGGTCGGCAGAAAAACTATTCACTAAATTCGTGGGATGGGCAAACAGACTATGGTTGTGTATAAATATATGTGAGTTGCAAAATACGAATTATTCGCATTTCTTTGTCTGGTTAAAGTTGCAAATAATCTATATTAATTGACTAGTTCCATTTAGAATTACGAACGATGAGAAACTATTGATTTCCTTTTCCAAATTCTAATTTGGAGGATCAGGTCTCGATCTACCATATGATTCATAATTAATTTGGGCAATATAAGAATATCTCGACTTACGAACCATACGACCGTACAATGCGTAAATAATTTTTGATCGAAACTTTTGTCGATAGCGCATCAGAAGAAAAATTCGTGAATTTCCTTTCGTTACCAATATCAACGAACGGGTTAAATATGATTCGCAGAGCCGCTGTCCTTAAACACAAAGTGCGCTATAACACTATCGATATTTTACGTGATCAGTATTTTGATTTGTTAAAACATAACCTCATATTGAATCGGTGATGTAAACAATACTTAATTAGTTATTAAACGATTGTTTGAAAAAGATATATTTATTCGAAAACATGTGATTTAGGTACGGCGAATGCTACAAATCGGAAAGTGTTTGACTTTACAATCAATTAACGATTGTAAACAAAGAATCAAATTTAATAGACTACGTATCACATTACTTTTCGACAATTATTAAATACTCTGTTGGAAAGAGAATCAATCTTAGATCAGTTTCTGAATTAAACTGCCTTTGACAATCATTTTATGTATACAGAAAGTAAAAGAATAAAATTTATTCGTTTTGCTAGAAGAACAGAAACTCTTCGATCGGTAATCGAATAGAAACGTCCATTCGTATCACGTACGCACTCTATGCATAATACGGAGGACCTTATTTTTCGATTTTCGAATTTTTTTGGGACACCTTCAGAAATTGTGACACTAGATGAAAATATAACCTATGCAAAATCTGAAGTTGATCAGGCAACGGGAAAACATGGCAAATCGTAGTTGAAAATTTGGTGTCTTTGTAACCCGTTTTTCTCCATTATAATGTCTTGCTATCATATATGTTAGTACCTCTTTGAGTTCATCTTTTTACGCTTTATAAAGATATAGAAAAAAAATTTTGAATTTTTTGTTTTTTATAAGTTGCGATTCTCAAATTTCAAGAATGTATTGCGGAACCAAAATATACTTTTTCGCATTATATTTGCTTCGATAAATAGTACAAGTTTTACTCATAACATTTTTTCCTCTGTTTATAAATAACGAAGATATTTACAGTGATCTTTTAAAGCGTTTTTACATCTTTCATTTCATATTTTGAAATGATGTAGGTGTATATCAAGATTATAGTTTCTTAATTATTTTGTATTTCAATTAAATCATACGGACAAAATGATTTATGTAAACACGTGCGAAATAGTATTCAATATTTTGGAAATGCTACTACATTTTCCTTCGACTAGATGCTATATAGTACTTAAAAATCCTTAACTATGGTCCATCAGGCTACTATCTGTTCTGAACAAAGGATCAGGTACTGAATGTTGGAGGGGAACGGGGCTAGTACTTGAATTTGTTGAGGCTAAATCAACCCACCTGTTAGATTTGCGCTAAGGAAAGTTTATGGTAAGAAAAAGCGTCAAAAACTGTATGCAAGGCCAAGATTGTCACATCTGCAGGCCAGCTTATAGTCCTAGCACAAACCCTCCAAATTTCGAACCAAAAAAAAGCATCAAGGAAAAATTAAACCATTGTAAGAAACTGTAGCGGTCGACTGCCTAGACTCGCGGCTAGGCGAAATTTATGACAGTGAATGTGTATGATCAGCTTTTGCGAGCACGTAAGCGCGAGCAGTGTCGTACCCAGGCTTTCGCCTATACCGACAGGTGTTATGGTGCGACAAGCACCCCTGCCAAGTACGAAAACAGAGAACTACTAGCCCCCTCAATACTGCCATATCCTTGAGGTAGGATAGTTGTCGACCAATTTTGACTCCAAGCCATTACTGCACTACAAAGAGTTTTTCTTTAGAGTCGTCTTGTATCTTGGAACCCATGTTCTAAGAGTGCGCTCGACTCATATTTATTATAGCCAGATCATATTATAGCCAGAGCCTCGTTAGCCGGCAACGGCTAGAGAAGTAATATCTCCCCCACAGCTTTGGACAGCCCGAGGTTTATGACAGTCGAAACGTCCAATGTTCCTTAAAGTAATATCACAGCAAAGTGCCATAACTTTATTACACCACTCTTCTAGTAAGTAAGTCATATACCGCAGATACTTGATTATTTCCACTGCTAGATAGAATGGTGGGAATCCCCACTAATCATTCGACACCTCTACAAGTAATAATTTCTGGTAATAGCTCAACTTTTCCTGCCCCGTATAAGACTGGTAAAAGTTTTCTGTCCCAGTATACTGCAATCGCATAAGGCTCGCAGTCATTAAATGTTGAACGCAATTTCTGCGCAAGGTTTGTATGAAGTTCAGATAGACAGCGACAAATTGATTAATTATTAAGTACTAATTATTAAATATTCTAACTCATGACCAAGACCTCCAATAGCACCAACATCAAATTTTAACAAAACATGAAAAAAATCTTTTGATAAAAATTGCGTTGTTTGATGAAGGAATATAACCTGAAAAAGAAGTTTTCTCAAGGTCAATATTTGAAATTTCAAACTCATCATTTCTTTTTATTGCAGTCCTATATTTTGTATTCTATATTGTTATAGAGCGTAAAGGGCGAATTCAGCGATATACAAAACTGTATAAAAACTGTGAATTAAAACGAAAGAAAACAAATTACATTGCAGTCAGGTTTCACTGCCAAATTTTCAACTACTATGTGCCAAGTTTTCCCATTGTCCGTTCAATTTCAGATTTTGCATAGGTTGTTTTTTCAACTATTGTCACAATATCAGGGAATATAATTTTCATCAAATATAAATAAGGTCCACCCTGATGCATAAGAAATGTAATTTTGTGAATAATATTGAAGTGTGATTTTCGAAATGAATAATGTGAACGAATTCAAGAATTTTCTCATCCATCAATAGGGTTCTACACACAAGGTATTTACATTGTTCAAGTTTGTAGGCTTATTGTTAGTGTCTTCGTTTTTTTATTTTGAATCCACGGTATCTACCTGAAGCATCCTTACTTCCGCGAATTAACAAAGTTTCGAAAACGTGGTTTTACCTTCTTTTTCGAAACACAAGCTTCGCGAGATATCGGAGCTTCCCCGCTATCTATTAGCTATCATTCATGTTCTGTAAATTAACGTAGTAACACGTTTAACGACCAACGAGGTGCGTATTTCTAACCTGCTCATATTTTGTTATTAATACTACTCGCGTTTACTCTCTAACGGTGCTCTTGTTTAGAATTAATACATTCCTACCTAAAATGGGGTTGGAATTGTGGCAAAAAGTAAATCAATTTCACACACTTTCTTCGATATTTAACCAGCGTTGATTCATATCTGTCTAAACGAAATGACGTATCTTGTAGATTTTATTTCAAATTCAATTATTGTTTAATTATCATTAGATGTGTGTACTGTAATGCACTTGATGTTAATTTGTATTTTCTTTGTGTAGCAGTTTCTGATTGGAATGCAAATAAAAGGGAAACTACCGGCTCGGAATCGTAGCCATTACACTTGGACAACTTCGAATGGTCTAATAAGAATTGGTAAAATTTAATGTACATATATTATTATAACAAATAACATTTATACATTTATTTTATATCTTTGTAATTCTATTGAATTATTATTTGTCGGAAACGTGATATATCAGTGTTGAGATTAAATAATTGAAATTAAATAATAAATCATTTTTTAATTTGCTTTATAATCGACAAATTAAATGAAAAGTAATTTGCGCATTTTATTCAATTTTAATCGCGATTACATATTTCTGGGTGTGAAATATTTATTGTTTTTACAAATCTATCACTATGAATTGTTGCAATTGTATTTGCATACAATCTTCTATGCAAGTTGAATAGAACATAGAAACTGCGTAATTATTATATGCCATTCATATACAAGTAAATTGCAAACTTTAATTTTTATACGTTCTAGAACTTTTTATAAAAATCGAAACATATTGTTCTGCCCCTAGGGGTTCACCGTAGTATGTGGGAGGTTGCGGATTCGGGAGTGGTTAAAGAATTATACCAATCAAAGAAGCCCAAACCAAGGAGCCGGTGCATGTAGACGGCCGCTCCGGAACAGTTCCCGCCAGCGAACCGCCAGCCGCCACCATAGGCCCGCTGCCCACATACGACGTCCACCTGGGGCCGGAGTTGATACGGGTGCCAGGCCATATACCGTGGACGTCGAGGCAATACAAATGCCCGGCCGAAGGCGGCCATTTTCACCTTAAGTGGGCAACAGGCCGCAACGAGGCCCGAAGGCCGCGACGACGCCGGCCGTTCAGCCATCAACGACGCCACCCGGGCCGGCCCTGACGAAGGCTGAAAAAAAAGGCCAGCCACTGAGGTCCAGCAGTCCCAGGAGAAAGGACGGTTTTGGAGAAGGAAAGAGCAGCGACGGAAAGCGAGGGCGGAGGCCCGGAAAACCCAGGGAAGGGAGGAACCGAAACCGGACAACCTCCTGACCGAGGCCGTCCTAACATCGCTGAAGCTGCTGCAGGAGCAGCAGGCCAGCAACCAGGCGTCCTCGTCTAAGTAGCTTAATTTTGAGTGAACAAAGAATCCTCTCTATATCGTATGAGAACCGCGAATTACCGCTTCCTTGTTCATTGCACGGGCCGTGCAAGGGGGGCGATATGTTTAAATAACTCATTAATTCGTTGATTGAAAACGTCGATTGAACCATCGCGTGATCGATAGAAAACGCAGGACATTTCTTATACGGTGTTATTCTCCGTTTACGCGACATTCCAGTGCCTTCTCTGCGGCGTAATATGTTTCGAGAGCAATAACGTGTGGAAAAACTGCAAACTTACTTTCGATAGGAATCACGCGATCGGCCTAGTAACGGTTCCCAGAGAACAGGTGTTACTACGCCGAAATTACAGAGAGGATATAAAATTAATAAGAGACAGACAGCTTAGACCAGACAGCGCCACGAGACGAAAAATTTCCCCGCTCTCGCGGCCACGGTTAAGCATGTATGTCTCGGGGACACTTGCTATCTGGTTCTCGACGAGTGCGGACCTCCTAAGCCGACCTCGTCTATCATCGCAGATCGATATATACGATTAGTTAGATTCGTCTAATTCGATCGTCGATCTACTGAACCGAAACGGAGCGAAATCAAGACTGTTTTCCAACCCGTCATCGGTGGCTGAGAATAATCAAATTTACACTTAAATAGTGCTTGATTATCGCCACCGTTGTGTCGAAAATCACGTACTGGTGCAATCAGCGTCGTGTACAAGAACCGAGAGAATTTCTCGATTCTCTTTTGGCTATTGCATGATTTAAAAAACCAACCTATAGGGCGCCTTTGTTGCAAATTCCCTGGGTTGGGATCGCCGTTTTCCAGGGTCAAATCTGAGCTTGGGATAACACCCCCATAGGGGCCTTATTGGCACATTCCCTGGATAAAATCCCAACTGTTTTCGACCTACTCGAGCGTGGTTTCCGGATCGTCAGTGTGTACGGACACTCGACGTAGAGCGACGCTCAAAGGGCACCGTGGTGTAAGCACCTTAATAGTCAGTCGCTTCTGCGCAGTTAAGGCTCTGCATCACACCGGTCCCGTACGGACCAGGGAACGGCGAGGGACCGCGGAGTTGACAACCTTTGGAGCCTTACAACCTCCACTTGTTGTCCTCTCCTGCAAAAACCAAGCCTGTAGCAGTGGGAAAATCGAGAATAAAATCTCGTCTTCCCCATCTGCAATTAAACGTTTTCAGTAATCAGAAACGAAAATTTACAGTCCACGAACCCGGCTGCGTATCGCTGTGGTAAAAATTCCCGCTCCTGTTTACAATAAACGGGGCAAGGAGCGTGTGGATCGAGGCGAGTCCGACAACGCGACGAGCGTTGTCACATATTAACAGCCGGATTTCGGTCTTTTTTTGTTACAGATGTTACGAGCCAGGGCCGTGCAGAGCGCGTGGCCTGCGAGTGTGAGAGAGAGTATGGAATATGGTATCAATTTATTAGTTAGGTGCACGGACGAACCCAATGCGAAATTGGGGTGCTGCTAGGATAGTTGCTAACGAGGACGAACCTGATGCGAAATCAGGGAGCCTCCTGGGATGGAGTCACGTACGGACGAACCTGGTGCGAAACCAGGGAGCCGTAGGAGGGTGAAACGTCGTGAATGAACCCGATGCGAAATCGGGGAGCTGCTAGGAGGTTGGAAGGCGCGCAGACGAACTCGATGCGTAATCGAGGAGCTGCTGGGATGTTGGATAAATCACAGACGAACCTGATGCGAAATCAGGGAGCTGTAGGATGCGGACGAACCTGATGCGTAATCAGGGAGCCGCTAGGATGGTAATAGATTGCGTGGACGAACTCGATGCGTAATCGAGGAGCCACTAGGTTGTAAGAATTTGTATTTGGAATTAGGATATGTTAATTTGAACTCGTAACTTTGAATTATTAAATATAATATAACCCGAGCGGTAAGGTTATATTATTATGGGAACGTTTAACTAATGATAATCGCTTTATATAATTATGGGTTAAAGAAGTTGGATAACTCTGATTTAATAATGAAAGTATATATATTCTTAAATCAACAAGTAAAATACAAATGTTTCGTGTATCTTGTGTCGCGATCAAAGAATGATTATATTTATCTAAAAAGATCTTGCGCGGTGTTGACGCACTGGCGATGCGGGGGTATGTCAGTTGAAAGTAATGGCCGCAATAGAATTTATGCCGGTTCACGGATTCTATATGGTATAATATTGATACGACAGGGAACTGTAGCCCGATCTCACAAATACAACTGACTAACAAAAATCGTATACGCGTAACGAGAGTCGTGGAGTTGACACTAAGCGTGACGGTACGATTATGATCCCCTGAGTAACGAAATCACGGGGTTTATATACCAAAAAATCTGTGTGGGGCGGATTCAAAAGTACGTTAGAAATCACCGTGTGCACTATTCTCCGAATTGTATTAATTAACGAGCTGCTCTATTCTCCGAATTGTATTAATTAACGGGCTGCTGCATCGCGACGGAAGTGACCTCCATTTCAAAGGTTAGATAAGTAGCAGGGCGATTTCCTAATGCACGCAAGTGACAAGAAAAATTTGAGGAACGAAACGTCCGACATACGTAACACAGAAGACCGAGGCGGGAGCCGTAAAGGCGAGGCCGGCCTAAATTTGCCTGAATTTATATTATTATTAAATTTCTCTTACATTTGTTTATTTAATTTTTATTTTCCATTTTGAATTTCATTTAATAAATGGCCTAGTCCAGTGGACTAGGCGAAAGAAATATATTACCGTACAATTCACTTTCCGCCAAAATTCCAATCCCTCGTGATCCAGATCATACTAAGTTAAAGGGTACGAGACAAGGTCTTTTTATACACCTTCACACAAACTCGTACCTATTTTAACAAAAAGTAATACTGAGTAAAATGAATAAAATTGTGGGTGATGAAAGAATCGCAAAGATAAACACTGCCGAAAGGCAAGCGACAGCGAGAGCGAGAGTGAGAGAGAGAGTGAGAGCGTACGCGCGAGCGAGAGAAGTGTAAAGGGCAATAGACGCCGAAATCGGTGTGACAATGAATGTGTTCGAGAACGCGAATATAAGCAAGCGAACGATAGAAGACGAGACAGAGTGTATAGAGAGCGAGACGTATAGAGAGAGATTGCGAAATAAAAACCTGTGAGTGCACCGAGATTACGAGGGATAATTCTCTAAATCGACATCACGAAACCATATCCCTACAAAATGTACAAAATTCTTTACAATTGGCAAGGAATATTTATATTCTTTTAATTTTACAATGAATGAAGGTACTGTAGAGAACCGTGCATTTAAACAGTATTAAATCGCGTACGAATTCTGGCTGAGCAGCGAATCGTTCGCTGTCCGACGCAAGCGAAGGCGGTTACTGGCGAAAAAAACTGTCAACACGCGGCGAGCGAACGGCCGAATAGCTGATGGGTGAATAATCCAAAAAGTGAGAAACGATAGCGTGGAAGAGAGAAAGATTGAAAAGTTCGGCAACCGCCGAACGTAGGTGAGAATGTAATGATGAAAATAAACACGAATGAGCCGCGGAGACTTGCGATAGACATTGTCGACTATTAGCGGAGTGATTTTGTCGAAATATTAGCGGAGTGATTTTAGTAGCGAGAGAAAGTTTAGTATGAGCACGAATAAAGCATTTATAAAGATACTTGCTGTGTTTTACGAACAACCACGGTCCCTGATAATCCCACAGTATTTTATCGAAAAATGCCGCAGATAGAGCATCGTCATCAAATGTTACTGTATATAAAGGAAGGAAAGTATTGTCGCAATGCAGTGCTAGGGAAAAAATGAGAAGAGCGCGACCTGCTACTACCAAACGACGGCAATCTCTTTTTGCGGAAGACGACGAAGACGTTCACAACTGCGAACAGTCATCGGATGGTAGAAGTGCTTCGAATAGCGATTCTGAGCCAGAGGTGCAGGATTGGGAATCCGACGAATCTGATACGTCAGAATCTGAAGAATATACTGTTCCAGAAAACGAAATTGTATTTGGACGTAACTGGCAGTACATTGCACCAAATAACGGAGCAGTAGAAGACCTGTAGCGTCCGGTCGTACGCAGAAGAGTTTTCTTTCGTGCAAACGGCCCACGTAATTTACGACTCTTGTTCATCGAAGCTGTTTTTGAGGAAGATATTTTCCAGACTCGCGTAGCGAATGTATTCAGTAAATTCTTTTTCTAAGTCCCTCAACAGCAAATAAAGACCGTCGTAAATTAGGGATTTCCGGAGGACACTCGACGCGTTCCCATCGGAGTTTCGCCAAGTGGGCCCAGCGCGGGTGGCCCGAAGGAAATCCTGTAGTGAGGACGCAACGACGTCCCCCTCGATCACCACGCCGTTTCAAAAACAAGCACGCCGAGGGCGGAAGAAATAGGCGGTGATTTAGAGAAAATAAACGGCCCTGATTGGAAAGGTCTAACGCGTGGGGTTAACCAATCAGGGTTGTTTAACAATTTTGCCACTGCGAATGGAGAGGTGACACGGAGAAGAAAATGAAAAAGAAAGGACTCTTCTGCAAGCGACGATCGCGGACAGACCATAGTAAGAGCTAATAACAAATAAAGAAAGTTTTGTCACCCCAAACTTGTAGTCTACACTACCAACCAACTATCCCAACATTGGTGACCGCCAACGTGATTTTGTAGTGTAGGCACTGGTGATTGTGTCATTCTTCGTTTAATATACTTCCGGTGTCCGTGGAAAAACAATGCAGTCGGCCGGAGATGGAGCAAGAGCCGCGGCTAGGGGTAGTGCCTCGAGTCTGGGCTGCGTCACGACGCCCGAAGTAGAGCGCGTCGGGATCAAGGTGCCGCCATTTTGGCCGGAGCAGCCTGAAATTTGGTTTTGCCAGGTGAAGGGCCAATTTGTTCTGAGTGAAATCACAGCGGATTCCACAAAATTTTATTACGTAATGTCCCACCTGGACCCAAAATACGCGGTCGAAGTGAAAGACGTATTAGAGTCCCCTCTAGTGACCGACAAGTATGAGACCCTGAAAAGGGAACTCATCCAGAGGTTGTCGTGTTCGCAGACACAACGGATTCGGCAACTTCTGGAAAAAGAAGATATGGGTGACCGGACGCCGTCCCAGTTCCCGCGCCACATGCAGGGTTTAGCAGGTAAGACGGTGTCGGAGGATCTCCTGCGTACCCTGTGATCCAGCCGACTACCGCCGATGACCAAGGCCATCGTCAGCGCCCAGGCCGACCTGCCCTTGAGCAAGATGGCGGAAATAGCGGACTAAATACATGAAGGTACGAACCAGCCGCAGTTAGCCGCCATAGCAACCACGGAACGAGCCCCCACGCAGAACAGCGTGATGGAAAAATTGATGAGACGATTGGAGGCGATGGAGCTCCGGATGGAGGAAATGGGCAGATCGTGGAATACGCGCAGAACGTCCAGGAACCGCCGACGGTCGAGGTCGCGCAGAAGAAGCAACTCGCCCCAGCAAATGGACCATTGCTGGTACCACCGGACATTTGGGGCTAGATCGACGAGGTGCCAACCACCGTGTAATTACGGGTCGGGAAACCCGACCAGCCAGCACTGAACGCGGCAGTCAGTGATGGACTGCGAACCTGCCGCCTTTTCGTCCTCGACCGCGCTCGGAACGAGGAATACTTAGTCGATACGGGGTCGGACCTGTGCGTGTACCCACGCGCATTCATCAAAGGTCCTCTCCCCAAGACGAAGTATGAACTGTTTGCCGCCAATGGATCAGTTATCCGGCGGTTTATCGATACCGTCGTTAGGGGACTTGATTTCTGCTACGCGTATCTTGACGATATTTTAGTAGCATCGGATAGTGAGGCGGAGCAATCGAGATCACCTGCGCGCACTTTTCGCACGTCTCGAAGGGTACGGCATAATAGTCAACCCGAACAAGTGCGTGTTTGCGAAATCGCAGGTAAAATTCTTAGATTATACGGTCAGCGCCGAGAGTACAAGGCCATTATCCGAAAAAGTAAAAGTAATAGAAGAATACCCAAAACCAGCGACAATTAAACTATTGCGCGGGTTCTTGAGTATGGTAAACTTCTACCATCGATTTATACCCGGCGCCGCCGTATTGCAGGCCCCACTTAATCAACTGCTGCGTGGACGCAGGTTGAAGGGCAACGCTCCCGTCCAATGGACGCCGCTTATACCGCGGTGAAACATTTCCGTCACGCAATCGAGGGTCGCGAATTTACGATCTATACGGACCACAAGCCAATAGTGTTCGCGTTCAAGCAAAAACCGGAGAAGTGTACGCCGAGACAATTCCGATATCTCGATCTCATCGGACAATTCACGACGGACATTCAACACGTCAGCGGAAAAGGCAATGAGGTCGCAGACGCGCTCTCGAGAATTGAAGCAGTAGCCGCACCGCTGAGTTACGCAGAACTCGCGAACGCGCAAGAGCGGGATGCAGAGCTTCAGAGTTTTCTTGAGACGTCTGACACTTCATTGGAATTGAAACGAATACGCATAAGTATAAACGACGCACCCGTTTACTGCGACGTTTCAACCGGAAGCGTGCGTCCATTCGTGACTCAACTTTTCCGACGCCAAGTGTTCGACCTGATAGACGGGCTGTCGCACCCAGGTGCGAAGGCGACAGTGCGGTTATTGAAGGAGCGGTTCGTTTGGCCGTCGATGGAGAGAGATTGCCGTGAGTGGTGTCGTAATTGTCTCGAATGTCAACGGACAAAAGTTAGCCGACACGTATCGAGCGAGGTAGGAACCTTCGCGCCGCCGTCGAGCAGGTTTGAGCATGTGCATCTTGACCTGGTAGGGCCACTACCAGTGTCAAGGGGCAATAAATACTGCCTTACCTGCGTCGACAGGTTTACGCGATGGCCCGCAGCCTTCCCGCTCGAGAATATCGAGGCCGAGACTGTCGCGCGAACCTTCGTTTCGGGGTGGGTCGCGCGTTTTGGGACACCGGCACGGGTCACCACTGACCGAGGCCGGCAATTCGAGTCCCACCTTTTCAGGCAATTAAATGCATTGCTCGGGAGCTCGCAATTAAAGACGACCGCCTACCACCCCGCACCGAACAGTTTAGTGGAACGGTTCCACCGACAGTTGAAGGCCGCGATAAAGTGTCGCGCCAACGAACGGTGGACAGATGCGTTACCTGCCGTTCTATTAGGTATTCGCGCCGCGTACAGAGACGATCTCAAATCGTCTACCGCGGAGCTCGTATACGACGAGAATATTACACTCCCCGCAGAAATATTTAGCGACGAGCCGATCTGCGAATCGGATCCAGCGACGTTAGTGCTGCAGCTCCGCGAACATTTCCGAGGGATACGACCGGTGAATGGTACCCGTCACGGTAGTAAAAAAACTTTCGTTTACAAAGATTTAGCGACTACGTCGCACGTTTTTATTAGAACGGATGCTGTACGGGGTCCGCTTGATAAACCGTACGACGGGCCATTCCCAGTCGTATCCCGGAAAGAACAGTATTTCGTAGTGCGGGTTAGGGGCAAAGAGACCACAGTCTCAATTGACCGGCTTAAACCCGCCTACATTCTAGCATCGAGTGCAGGTAGTGAACAGGTGCACGTCACGCCAGCACCTATACAGGACGACATAAGCACTCCACCAACCTGTATGCAAGAACCTTTGCGTACCCGTTCAGGTAGACGGGTACGGTTCCCTGACCGTTTACAGATTGGATAATAAGTAGTTTTAGCAAATAGCAAGTAAGGATTCTACAGACCTAGTGAAAAGTAAATAGATTATATTTGTGTACATAGTAGGTTTAAATAGTGTAAATAGTTAAGATTAGATCATTAAGATAACGTTTGCACTGGTAAGGGGGTGATGTAGCGTCCGGTCGTACGCACAAGAGAAAGTTTTTCTTTCGTGCAAACGGCCCACGTAATTTACGACTCTCGTTCGTCGAAGCTGTTTTTGAGGAAGATATTTTCCAGACACGCGTAACGAATGCGTTCAGTAAATTCTTTTCCTAAGTCCCTCAACAGCAAATAGAGACCGTCGTAAATTAGGGATATCCAGAGGACACTCGACGCGTTCCCATCGGAGCTTCGCCAAGTAGGCCCAACGCGGGTGGCCCGAAAGAAATCTTGCAGTGAAGGCGCAACGTCGTCCCCCTCGATCACCACGCCGTTTCGAAAACAAGCACGCTGTGGGCGTAAGAAATAGGCGGTGATTTGGGGAAAATAAACGGCACTGATTGGAAAGGCCCAACGCGTGGGGTTAACCAATCAGGGTTGTTTAACAATTTTACCAGTGCGAACGTGGGGTCGACACGGATGGAGAAGCAACGAAACGGGACTTGGTTTTGCGCGCTCCAACGAGTACCATATCTAGGAAGAATAAAAGAACTTTTGTCACTCCAACGGCGTTTCCTACATTGACTAACCTACCCCACAGCTGTATAACGTGGTTAACAAATTGCGGCTTGGACGACTGGGTGGAAATGACAAACACTGAATTAAAAAAAAAATTTATATGTAGTCACCATTTTTCTATTAATAATTTCCATAATTCTGGAAGATTAAAAAAGAATGCTACTCCTTATTTATATTCTATAGATAGCAATATTGGTAATGAGCCGATTGTTTTGCCTCAAAAAAAAAATGCCATTTCTAGAATAGAAGAACGAGATGAAATACAGAAACTTGAGAATGCGTTAATGCAAGAAAAGAATAAGTCTAAGATTCTTTACTCGCAATTACGGACAAAGTGTAAAGTAGTAGATAGATTAACGGAAAAAATGTCTTCAGGCAATATCAGTGATGCATGTCTGAAGAAAGCTATCGCGCGTAGAGTTCGAGGTTTTATTTTAACATTTATTTTAATGCAATTATTCCCCTCAAGAAGGGAAGCATATAGTAAAAAAGTACATCGTTCATGTTTAACACTGCATTATATTTCGCCCTTGCTGTATAATAAAATGCGCCACGTTCTCAAGTTTCACCTTTCAAGTCCGGTCACAATCATTCGTTGGTTCGGTAAAATCGACATTTGACCTGCAATTTGTCCAAATTTATTTAATGTTTAAGCGATTAAAGCATCCAACATGGATGCTTTTGATCGGAATTTTGTCTTACTATTTGAGGGTTTCGAAGATTTAGGTTTGTTGGGTAGAAACACGGCAGTAGGGACGCAGGTACTCGTTTTTGTGATAAGAGGTTTATTCAGGAATTCGAAACAACCGCTTGCGTTATTTGTTTGAAAAAATGGAATCAAATCGAAACAATTATCAGCATTATTAGATGCTATTTTAGACACATTATATAATGTAGGTTTGATAGTCAGAGCTGTTGCTTCAGCCCAAGCAGCAAGCAACTAAAGCACAGCAGGAGAAAAAGTAAAAGTAGAAAATCCTTTTTTTATTCGAAATGGCCGTAAAATTTATTTCTTATTTGATTATTTGCACTTATGTAAGAGCATCAGGAATAATGTATTAAAACACGATTTTTTAATTGATGGTCATAGAGTATCCTGGTGCGATGTTCTATCTTTATGGAATGTAGAACGCGATAAAGGCACCAAAGCGGCTTACAAATTAAGCGATCAACATGTCAGGCCAAATTCTTTTGATAAAATGAAATGTGAGCTCGCTTTGCAAGTATTTAGTAAAAGAATTTCTTCTGCTTTGTTTACTGCTTGCGCTACAAAATGTATAAAATCGAGTACCGTGCAGAATACAGCATACTCCTTTCAAACTCTGAATGATTTGTTTGATAATTTGAACATCAGATGTGCTCGCGATCCTAATCCAAACAAATGCGCTATTTCTGATTTATTTCCTGATATCGAAAGCAATTTGCAAACACAATCAAATAACATATCCTATTGGTATGTTATCGCGGATAATGAACTTAAAACTCCGCCTTGTTTCTTAGGATTGCAACAGTCAGTAAATGCTACAGTGCAATTTTGGCACGATTTACAGAGAGAGGGTGCTATGTTTTTGATGACCTCTCGATTGAATACGGATGTTATAGAAAATTTCTTTTCGATTCTTCGAGTGCACGGTGGCACTTACAACCGAAATCCATCTGTGAAAGCGGTGCGTCTTGCTATCAGGAAGAATATAATATTAAATTTGACCAGTAGTTCTCTAAATAGTAATTGTCTGCCTGATGAAGACGCAACGCTTTTAGAAGATGTTGCTATAGCACGATATGCTTTAGCATCATCAAACAATGATGTTTCATTTAATAATGTAGAAATAGAGGACAATGATGTTGAGAATGATGACATGCAGTTAGAAATTCATAACGAATTGGAATCTTTGTCGACATCAGTGTGCGCTTTAGAATATTGTGCAATAGAATACTTTGCACGACATATTGCCAAAAAAAGCACGGAAAAATCGCGATGTAGCATGTGTTATAACGATTCAACAGACAACAGCAGAGAATTTCAGCGAAACGATCAACTACTAATATCCTTTCGCGTGTTTATTGTAAGTGAAAATATCGTTTTGTATTTTACAGGGAAATTTGTGGGATGTCATGCATAATAGTAGAATCACATCATAATTTGTATAGCCTATTGCATGGCTTCTATTTTCAGAAACGTTAAGTGTATTCCGAGAGTGTAGAGTCCTTTCTTCACGCCTTCACGTGACCAATCCCCTTAACATTATTACAGATACAATAATATTAATATTATTGTATACATACATAGTAGTAATGGAACTAAGATGAAAGAAAGGCACTTATAATTATAATGATAATTTCTCATGGATTCTATTTTTCAGGCCTCCATATACGAGTGAGTCAGTCGGACAAATCATTCGCCGAAGAAGAAAATTTACGTTCTACATCATTAATCTCATTTAGATTTTGTGTATAATATACTGTAATTCGTACATTTCTTGTTACAGTTATATTCTCTAAATTACTCGTCTGTATGCACTCTTCCTTTTTGTACATTATGATCTTTAAACTCGTTTATAAATAAATAAATAAATAAATTTTAATTTGTTGGTTATTACTTAATCGTTCTTTATAACTATAATTTTATTACTTTATATTTTAGTTATATTTTTTACAAATAACGTATATGAAACCTTGAAATGAGAACATAAAACTTAAATGTGAAATTACATTTAAATTCATACGGTTATTTAATCTCAATCGTACTAATAGTATAAATATATGAATGCACGTCCATAAGTATAGTAAAAAAATGTCCTCTTTTAAATAGTTAACATATGATCAGGGGGTCTTAAAACGTGTATTTCTGTAAAAAAAATTTTGAAATTTCTTTTTATTATGGCACTCTATAGCTATACAGGGTGTTCGGCCACTCCTGGGAAAAATTTTAATGAGGGATTCTATAGGCCAAAATGAGACGAAAATAAAGAATACCAATTTGTTGAAGGAGACTTCGTTAAAAAGTTATCAACAATTAAATTCAAAAATTTCAAATCATTCAGGAAAAATTATTTTTGGTTGCGAAGGCCAATTACAATTATTTTTGGTGAATAGACATACCGCCGAAATCCTACTCACTTTCTAGAAAAAAATTCGAGAAGGTGTAAAATTTTTCGACGGAAAAAAAAATTTGAAATCATTTTGAAAAAAGTATTTTCGGTTGCGGGGTAAATAGATACACCTCCGAAATCTTGCGCATTTTTGAGAAAAAAATTCAGTATAGGCAGAACTTCAAATGCTAACTTTTTAACGAAGCCTCCATCAACAAATTGGTATTCTTGATTTTCGTCTCATTTTGGCCTTTAGAATCCCCCATTAAAATTTTTCCCAAGGGTGGCCGAACACCCTGTATTGGTTGGAAAGTAAAAATGCCTGGGCAGTCAAGATTCGAAATCGCATGCCGGTGATACGAGATCGAATTTCAACTGTGTTGAGAGCAAGAAGGGGAAAGACTCACATTCCACTTCCTTCTCGAATCCCCGAAGCTATACGAAGCGCCAGAACTCATATACAAGGTGTCTATGCATTATTACCTTTAAGTGGAGGAGTAGTTTCCTTTAGGCACCAGCTTGCCGCCTGATAATACAGTAGTGCCCAACTAAGTGAACTGATGTTTGCTCACATAAATGACCAGAGGTATCCGCACCAATTCCTAGAAGCCAAGCGGCTTCGAACATCGAGCGTGTCGAATATAACCTGACGCCGCCGGTCGATATCGATACATTGTACATACAGAGTGGGGCAGTAACTATTAGCACCTCAGATATCTTGGAAACTATAAGTTTCACAGAAATGTTTGCTAAAGTAAATTGCACAGTACGAAGGGCGCTATTGGGTGGCGATAATAGTTTTTTTGCAGGTGGAGGTACTTCGGACATTTGAAGGTCACATCCATTTTTTTAAATGGATCGGTATGTTTTTGCTTCCGTATCACGGTAGAGGATCTTAAAACGAGTTCAACGACCTATTACACAAGGTCATTAAAGGTCATAGAAAGTAGAGAAAGGCGATAATACTTACGGTTTTGGTTGTAAATGAAACATGTTTATAGTAGGTGTTCGAAATGATGACCATCACTGTCAATGCACCGTTGGATTCTTTTTACGATTTACTGACTTGCAAGTCTTACAGTGTCAGAACTTATTGACGCATAACAATAATTCGCTGTTGCATGTCGTAAGGAGTAGTTGGTACTTCTTTGTACACTTTCTCTTTCAGTGTTCCCCACAGAAAGAAATCTAAAGGTGTTATGTCTGGTGAACGAGCTGGTCACGATATTGGACCGCCGCGTCCAATCCAACGATTTCGAAATTTTTCATCGAGTTCCCTTCGCGCAATCGATGAATAATGTGCTGGGCATCCATCATGTTGATACCACATGGTTTGTCGTGTAAATAAAGGTAACTCTTCTAGCAAAAGGCCCAATGTATCCTTAATAAAATTAGCATAGACGTTGCCATTCAAATTTCCATTGATAAAATAAGGTCCAATAATTTGATCACCTATGATACCGCACCATACATTCACAGACCATTGTTTTTGATGTTCAACCTGTCGCAGCCAATCTGGATTTTCCGCTGCCCATAAATGCATGTTATGCAAATTAACATTCCCGTGATTTGTGAATGTTGCTTCATCAGTAAATAAGACGGTATTTAAAAAAAGCTCATTGTTTTGAATCTGACGTATAGCCCATCGACAAAACTCAACGCGATTCATGAAGTCGTTCTCATGCAATTCTTGGTGAAGAGTAACGCGATACGGATGAAATTTGTGACGGTGCAAAATGCGAAGTACGCTCCTCCTACTAATGCCAGATTCGCGTTCAATTTGTCGCGAACTAATATGAGAATTTCTAGACACACTAGCGAGCACACCGATTTCCATTTCTTCGTTAATTACTCGTTTCTGGCGTTCACTTTTACGAACACTTAAACTACCGGTTTGCATAAGTTTATCATACACATTTTTAAATGTTTTACGCGAAGGCTGAGACCGATGTGGATATCGTTCAGCATACAAGTTTTTCGCCCTTACAGAATTTTGTTGGCATTCGCCATAAATAAGAAGCATATCAACCTGCTCTTAAAACGGACACATCGTGCCGGATTGACCGATTTATCGATACTAATCTTCTGATGTTTATCTTACTCTGCAAACTACTAAAGTGTCCTTCAAGCAGTGTTTATTCTCAGTGAAGTAAACGGTAAGCATTACGCATTCCTCTACTGTTGACAATACGTATGTTTCATTTACTACCAAAACCGTAAGTATTATCGCCTTTCTCTACTTTTTATGACCTTCAATAACCTTGTGTAATAGGTCGTTGAACTCGTTTTAAGATCCACTATCGTGATACGGAAGCAAAAACATACCGATCCATTTAAAAAAATGGATGTGACCTTCAAATGTCCGAAGTACCTCCACCTGCAAAAAAAACTATTATCGCCACCCAATAGCGCCCTTCGTACTGTGCAATTTACTTTAGCAAACATTTCTGTGAAACTTATAGTTTCCAAGATATCTGAGGTGCTAATAGTTACTGTCCCACCCTGTATGGTTCCGGGTGCAAGCTATTGTATCTTACTCGCACTTATCCTCCTTCCATATCTCTGCTGAATTCTGAGAACTAACCATGCCCACATAAATGACCGAAGTCGGTCCCGAGCTTGGTCATTTATGTAGGCATTACTATACTGGATTGCCTTTTTCAATCCCTCCCATAGTCAATTCACATGCATTTACGCATATACTACAGTTGTCTGCCCATCAATATTAATTCGAAGAGGGCACTAAAATCACCTCCGAATTGTCAGGTCTACTCGTATACCTCGTCTGTGGTTCAGCCACACATTTTTAAACATTGGGATTTTTGTTGGAACACCCCCTAGGATTATGACATTAGATGAAAAAGTGTTGCACATAAAAATTGAAAATTTTTTATTTTCGTAATTCGTTTTTCTCCGTTTTAATTCACAGTTTTTATAGTTTTGTATATCGCTGAATTCATCTTTTTACGCTGTATAAAAATATAGACAAAAATATATCATTGCATTAAAAAAAATATACAGTTTCTATACAGTTTTGTATAACCCTGAATTCGTCTTTTTACACTGTATGAAAATATGGACAAAAAATAGATCATTGCATTAAAAAAAAAAAAAAAAGAATGATATTTCAAAAATTGACTTAGAAAAAAAAATCTATTATTTCAGGGTTACATTTGATTCATCAAATTTATGTTCGAACAATTTTGTTACATATTCATAAATAACGACGATATGTATAGAATTTACATATTTCTATTTAAACAGTCTATTTATAGTAGAAAATATGACATACAAAAAGCAATTCTGAAGCATTGAAGGAATATCTAGGAGAGTAAACAATGAAATTTTTATTGTGTTCTAATATCTTTCACAAAGTATGTTTTATCACATTAGGAAATTGTTTTCGATGTTCCGAAATTATTTATTATATAAAATTGTTTCTCTTCCTCATTTTTGGATAATAATTCATTGTATTCTTCCATAAGTTTAACTTCACGTTTAGTAGTGTCATTATAATCGTCATCATCTTCCCACGTGTCAGGATCTTTTCTTAAAAATCCAGTTGACATGGAAATTCTATGAAAAAATCTTGTAGCCTCGTAGAAAACAAAATGGTCCAGTCCTTTGTTAATATAATTCTGTATATCTTCAGTAACAATTTTTAGTCTCTTGCTAGAGTAATCTATGGCCTTGTTGATCCATCGCCTCCAGCACTCATAACTTACTATCCTTTTCCACTTTGTTATCGGAAAAAGATAATGCTAATGCTTCCGATGTTAAGTACCACAAGTAGTTGAAAAATTTCTTTATTTCTACCTTGCTTACTTCTTTACCAATCTCATGAAACGAACGAGGTTCTGCAATGAATTCCAAATCTTGGCGTGAAGCTATCATCGTCGCTGAACTTTTAATCCATGTCTTTAAATTCACATTGGCGAGAAAGAAACAAATATCTCTAATTCCACTTTCTTCTTTATCACTTAAATTAAATTGTTCCTTGAATGAATACATTTTCAAGCAATACAAAGATTTCACCATCCATCGAGCGTCATAAAAATCTCCTGGAGCTCGAAAACTTATATTTTTTGGTGGAGTTACATCTATGAAAATAACAACAAGATCAAGAATTTCTTTATAATTCTCTCGTGGCTGTTGCTCATTTTCTAGAATATTTGTTGACAATTGGATCATTTCTTGAACTACTGTAGTTTGAATTGTTTGGTGGTCATATTTGTTTACAATTCCGGATACAAATCTCAATTTATCGATTTTTGGTTATGTTTCTTGAAACTTATTCTATAGCGGAGTACTGGGAGCCAAAGATTTTGATAGTTTTCCGTTAAATACATTCTGTAGAATAATCTCATATATACGACGCCTACAGGGTAAATATAAGATATCCCTGTTTAATTTTTGTTCAAACAGAAAGCAAGCTCCTTGGAAACGTCCAGTGTTTGTTGGAGTATGTAGTGTCACAGCAAAGTGCTTGAACTTTGTTGCACCATTCTTCTAATGAGTCATATACCGCAGAGGCTTGATCATTCCCACTGTTACGTGGAATGATGAGAATCCACAGCAATCGTTCGACACCTCTAGAAGTGATAATTACTGGTAATTTCTTGACTTTTCCTGTCCCATGTAAAGCTGGTAAAAGTTTTCCGTTCCAAAGTACCGTAATCGCATTAAGCTCGGAGTCATTGAATTTTGAACGCAATTTCTGCGCAATGTTTGTACGAAGTTCAGACCGACAGCAACGAATTGATGTATTATATTTTCATTTCACATTTCACTGCATATTCCTTTTTTAGTTTCAAGGCTATTTATTTTATACGGTATATTCCCTTGCATTGATTGTATATGTTATAATGATTGAAATAGAAACACTAAATATCTTCGTTATTTACAAACATATAAAAAAATGATATAGGTAAAAATAGTCCCATTTAACGAAGTAAATATAATGTGAGAAAGTATATTTTTTTCTCGCAATTAATTTTTGAAATTTTAGAATCGCAATTTATAAAAAATAAAAAATTCAAAATTTTGTTTTTGTACCCTTACAAGAGTGTAAAAAGACGAATTCAAGGAGGTATTGAAATGTATGACAGTGATAGATGGAGATTTAATGAAGAAAAACGGGTTACAAAAATAAAAAATTTTGACAATTCCTGGGGTTGTTCCGAAAAAAATTTGTCATTAAGTATAACTAAGGTCCACTCTATTGCCGCCCAGGCATTTATCTTTCCTACCTACGCAGGCATATATGGATGTAGCAGCAAAGTAGCAGAATGAAAGCAAATTTTGAAAATTTTTTTTACAGAAATACTTGTTTCAAGGTTCCTTAATCACATTTTAACTATTAAAAAATAAGAAATTTTGTCTTGCTATGCTTATGAATGTGCGTTTATGTATCTATATTATTAATACGATTGAGTCTACACAACTTAATGAATTTCAATGTAATTTTACATTTACGTTTTATATCCTGATTTCAAGATCCGATTAGAACATAATTCGCCCGTCGATAATGATTAGTATACCTCATAGTTTTCTAGTTATTTCGATACATTTACGTTATTTGTGAAAAATTTAGGGAACTTTCTGAAATACTCTTAGAACATTTATATGTAAATATGGACCATTGTTATATAGTTAACACTTGAAAAAAATGACGAATAAAAAAAAAGTAATTAGATCCAAAAAGAGACTTGAACTTACGGTCGAAAATCTTTCTAGCGGTTCTGCAGTTGGAAAATTTACCCCGTATACTGTCTTGCAGTCAAAACAGTTGTCAGGTTCCATAAAATAGTACAACATTACACTCGATTATCGGCGCGGTTAGTAACAGACATATGTACTTGAAATGAAATGTATAGGCTCTTTTGAAAAACAGATCCGGATGGCTGACATCATAGCGACTGTCCTGCTCATCTCAAACAAAGAAATCAAAACGTATTCTAGTTAGTGAAGATAGAGTTACAGTCCGAACTAAAAAACATTGAACATCTTAATTTTTTAACCATTGACAGCTTTTTGAATTTTAAGTATCAATCTTTCCTCATTTTTTTCATCTTTGAGATTAAAAAAGAATAGAATTGCACATGAGATCTTCAGGGGATTTTCTAGTGTAAAACGCGTATTTTTAATGTTCCCTTTGGTATTTTTCTTGCATCGACATATCGCATATATATTTATTATTCCTACAGTAATTTTCACAAATTTTTACAACGAGAAACAGTAAAAAGTAGTAGCAGTACAGAGTCTCGTATTCAATCGTGTATCGAAAAAGTGTTCTAACTGGTTCCACGATTCCAGCCGTTCTGTTTGACTAAATCAAAAAAACGCAAGATTCTTAAGGAGCCTTTCTACTTTGTGAGATTTAAAAAATCGAATGTCTTTTGCATTTTCTTTTAATATGTAGTCTCGAAAATATATCTATCAAATATTAAATTGAAATTCAGAAAATTAACGAAGTTATAGCCTGTTGAAATGTACCACGCGCAGGTATAACAACTGGACGTGAAACTGTAAAGCTGTTTTTCTCGAAACTATATTTTTCAGCACTACGTAGACGACAACATGAAAACCATTCAAGATATGAACATCAAATTTATATAGTATCTTTAGAACTGGTCTCTCTATGGCATGAACTAGAATACTTGCGATATGTGCAATATGTTTTCTTTTACAACAAAAAAGCAAGCGAATATAAGAAAATATTCAATATTTTTTCGTAAAATAGCTGCCATTTTTCGTTTTTTTGAGAAGATCCTAGTTCATGTCATAACCAAACTTATCTATATTAAGAATATCTTCGGTTTTTGGATTTCGGATTACTTGTTCGCAAGATATCACCTATGCAGTCAGGCGCCGTTCATAAAAACTGTTGTTCGTTGATCAACAAAAACAGCGTAATCAACAGATATTATGCGTTGCAAAAATTCGTGAATATAGTTAAATATATAATAAATATATCCACAAAACCCGGAATTAATCGCTCTTTAATAGCACGCAAAAAAGAAATTATTAAGAAACATGTATTTTTCTTACCTACAAAGTAGAATGGCTCCTTAAGGGGGTTTCCCAGAAGGAAGTAAAGGTAGACCGTAATGACGTACGGTTGAGATTATTGGTAGTTCCAGATAACACGACGGCTAGCGCGATTATATTTTCCAACCATTTGTAAAAATTCTGATTGTCTGTCAATTTGTGTTTAAATATTGTGTTCCTCCAGGACGGAGAAACTTGGCCGCGATTCCCGTTTCTATGTTGAATTCGCGTTATTCTAGAAGGCTGGGCTGGCGCTGAATTTTTTCAGCATACAGAAAATTAAACCGTGGCCATTTACGCGTTTTTGCTAGCTAAATTCGCAGGAATTCTCGCTACCCAGTTTTGCGGTTACGCGACAGAACCCAGTCCGCGGCCGTCAATGACGATGTCGCTCCATTAACGTACATGCTCCAAGAAGTATGAGATCCTCATAATCACTCCTCGTAATCGAGTCTAGTTTGCGGACATTCATTTATTGGAAAATCTCGTTATTGCGACGTGAGATGTTCCCACAAAAGGACAATCTACCTGACGTTGTAACGATCGCAGTGCTTGCCGCGCGTAACGCGACCGTGGACGCAGGATTGTGATTGAACGTTACAGTTCGTTGCTGCGACAGTGACGTTAGGGATTCGGTGCGAAGCACTTAGAGTCTCTTTCGAATTAATACAGTCTGAGTCACTGGAAGGTTGATACCGACATACTGGTATCGCCTCGTGGTGGTTCGCCGTTCGAAGGGATCGGACAATCCACTCGAGTCACCCGTCAGGTGTACCATATAGGGGACACCGACTGGTGGAGTGGCAGGTTCGACCCATTAGAGCTATACGGCGTAGGAGCAACCGGAAGATAGATATTCAGGAAGGATATCACTTCGTGGTGCTCTCCATGCATCGGGCGTCGGAGAACCCGCTCCAATATAACGTCGTAAAGGGGCAATAGGAAGATCCTAAGCGTACGGTGGAGCGAAGAGCACACTGGGCTGTGTACGTAGGATGGTTGGAATTGCAGGGGATTGAGTCCTGAACCGGTGAGCCGAAGGCCAGTTCCTCGGAACATAGAAGTCTCCGTCGAGGTAGCCACGGCTGGCTGCCGGGCGTTCCTTTGATGAAGAAATCGCTGGCTTGGCAACCACGTGAGCAAACCGCAGGTTGCTTCTGAGGAGTCGCCGTCGAGGAAGCCGAACCAGGAGAAGACGTCCTCTTGCGTGGGTGGTGTCCATACGCCACCCGCACGGTGAGCGTGCTCGCGGGATATAGCCTCATGGAGCCTTACAACCACCATTTGATTTCCCGTCCGTGGCATTACGAAGAGAACTCGGGAGAACGGAGGAAAACCTCGTCTACCCGGTTGTGCGCGTCGGTGAGATCGTAAAAAACGAATCCTACCGACCAGAAAGAGCAAAATTACAGTCCACTAGCTAGAGCGCTAGATAGCTAGCCAGCTCTCCCCTCCAAGCACACCAGACTGTCGCTGGAGCGCGAGAAACAGCTGACGAGCACGCGATTGTGGACTTGTCCGCGAAAGTATCTATTTGCCGGATTCTTTTGTTGCAGAAAGCCTCCGCAGTAAAAAAAAGGAGACAGAAAAGAAGAGACGGGGCCGAAGAACGAGCCACCCTCCAATCCAAGCTTTTGTTTCCGTTATTTGTTTTGTTTCTACATTTTTGCACCATCTAAATTTTGATACTTTTGTAAAATAAAAAATTTATTGAAAAACTTGTAATAATTTCTCTCCCTGTCTGTTCCCTCATCCGGACCCACGTTAAAGTCCCTTAGTACTTTAACAATTATAATTATAAAAAAACATTTTCCATTGTGCTATTGGCTTTGGTAAATGCCAATTATAAATTTATAGTCGTCGATATTGGATCATGCGGAAGGAATAGCGATGGAGGTATATTCAGTAATTCAAAATTAGGAAAGTGTCTTGCACAGAATAAATTGAATATACCGGAAAATACAAAATTACCAGATACTAATACTGTGATGCCTTCTGACATTGTTGGCGATGAAGCATTCCCTTTAAAAAGATACTTATTAAGACCGTATCCAAAACCACAAATGTATGATCCCGCAAAACAATATTATAATCATCGACACTCACGAGCGAGACGAGTGTCGGAAAATGCATTCGGAATTTTAACACAAAAATTCCGAATTTATCTACGTCGAATGCAATTACACCTACAAAATGTTGATAAAATTATTTTAACGACGTGCATTTTACATAATTATATTTTATCATCCCGTGATTTTCGACCATCGGATATGGGCATGGAACCTTCGGAAACAACGATGTAAAATCTCCCGTTGCAAGGTGGTAGCAATACTTCAATCGCGTTTCATCTAAGGGAAGCATTTAATGATTTTTTTAATACTACACGAAACTAACGTAGAAATATGTATCCTCATGAAGAACAATAAAATACATGTATTTATATGTAACATACCGGTTAAATTTATAATTTTCCCAATGTCTCTCCAAGCAGCTTCCTTTTTCTCATTGTCACTGTATCCTCTTTCTTCCTGATTATATAAAAAACTATGTAGTCGCACCAACTCTATTAATTTCTCGTCTTTCATACTTTGCGATTCCGTTGCACCTGTGTTTGACGTACTCATTTTTAACTGAGAAATTGTGTTTTTCGAGGGTATTTGCGGTTTATATAAGTTCTGTTGCGTTGCTATTGGCTAAAAATGTTGGGGATGGGGGTGTACAATTTTTTAGCTTATTGGTTCGTGACAGTGGTAGTAGGTGTGGTTATTTTCTAAAATGGAAGGGGAAGTGCGCGAAGTACGAATTTTCTGTTTGGGAAGAAGGCTGGTGGTTCTTGGCATCGAAGACGCGGAGTCAAAGTAAATACACAATTTCAGCTAAATGGATAGAAATACGAGCGGATAAGGACCTTAGACCTTTTTTTTTGTCGGGGCCCTTGACTTCGAACTTGCCCGAACTCAAACATTCTGTTGAAGAATACTGATCTTTGCCTGTCCGTACACGCAACGTGCCTGAACATGCTGTGACGCTAGATATAAACACTCCTATTCAAATACTCGCAATAATGTCTGCCCAAACTGGAGATGCTGCAAACGTTACGTGCTTGAATGGATGATGTGCACGTTCGAAACGTAACGTAACGAAACGGATCCGCGACGTTACGTATAAATACTCGTACGTATCTTAGCAACTTGAAAGAATGTTTGCCTGAACCGTGCCGGCTGTGCCGTGCTGTAAACGGATAGTATAAATCGACCTTTATACGGACTTACGCAGGCCGGAAGCGCCTGGAACAAGCGGCTTGATAAGGAATTCCGAAGACTTGGAGCGATCCCTTCAAAAAGCGATCCATATCTGTATTTGAAAGGTGAAGGAGACGATCTGTTAATGATTGTCGTATACGTTGGCGATATCCTTATTATTGCTAGGAATTTGAATAAAATTACTAACTTCGGAATCGAGCTACACCAAAATTTTTCGATGAAGGAACTAGGTTATCATCGATGCCTAGGTATAAATTTTGAGAGAAATCAGGGCGGCATAAGGCTGACCCAGAAGACCTATATTCGCGATATTTTGCGACGTTTCGGGATGGAGAACGCGAATCCGGTATCAACTCCTCTCGACGTGGGTACAAAATTGAGGAGAACGGAAGTCTGGACCCCATCCGATGGACCGAACCCGTCGTATCGTGAGTTAGTCGGAACATTATTGTATTTATCCGTAGCAACGCGGCCGGACATGGCTCATGCGGCGAGTTTGCTGAGCCAGTTCAACGAATGTTTTGGACGGACTCACTGAATGGCAGCAGAACGGGTTCTACGGTATCTACGAAGAACAGCAGATCTGGGCATCACCTACCGACGCGACGAACGGCCGATAGAAGGATTTGTCGATGCGGATTGGGCTGGATGTATTGATGACAGGTCATTTACTGAGTATGCATTCATTATGAATAGCGCGTGCGTAACGTGGGATTCGAAGAAGCAGCGGACCGTGGCTTTATCTTCTATCGAAGCTGAGTATATGGCACTCAGCAAGGCAACCAAGGAGGCTATCTATCTTTGGCGTTTTCTACGCGAGCTCGGCGAGAGGGCGGACGTTATAAAACTGTCAAATGATACTTTTGGAGCTCAGAGATTTGCAGGCAATCTAGTTTTCCACGCCTGGACCAAGCACACAAACATCCGGCATCATTTCGTTCGCGATGCTGTCGATTCAGGGCTAGTGGATATTCAACACATCGCTTCTGAGAACATGCCAGTGAAAAGGTACATCCTTCTTTAAAAGTTTCGTTAATGGTTTTGCGGTTTTAGCCATATCGGGGATGAATCGTCTGTAGTAACCTACCAGACCTAGAAATTGTTTAATGTTTTTCCGCGTTCGGGGTACTGGGAAATTTTTTACAGCTCGAATTTTATCTGAGTTAGGCTTCACTCCTTCACTGGTAATTTTATGACCTAAGTATGCGATTTCTGTTTACAGGAAACGACATTTCGTCGGCTGAAGAGTTAATCCTGCATTTTGCAACCGAGCCAGAAGAGCCCTCAGTTTACATGCGTGTTCCGAAAGGGAAGCTGCGTAAATAACAATGTCGTCCATGTAGACGAAGAGTTCGCTTCCCTGTAACCCGTATAGCGCGATGCCCATAACTCGTTGAAAGGTGGCTGGCGCGTTCCTCAGGCCGAAAGGCATCCGGTTGAATTCAAAGTGGCCGTGGGGGGGGGGGGGGGGGGGGGGGACCGTTTTGGACTTGGACGCGGGATCTACGGAGATTTGATGAAACCCGGAGGCTAAATCTAAGGTGCTAAAATATTTAGCTCCTCCTAGCTGATCTAAGACTCGTTGGTTAGGGCCGAGGATAAAGCGTATCTACTCGCATTGATTCAGAGCCGAGTACAGCACCTAATCTACCGCGGCAACGTAGGCGACGATTCCCCCCGGACTGTAGAAGTATTAATAAATCTAATAAAATCCGCGTATCCCCGGAGATTTAACCTTAACGACTTGCAAAACGAATTATGAGGCGTACAGCGTCACGATCATGAAACTATCGAAGAATTCGGTTACCGGGTACATGGGTTGTAGATCGTGGGATTCAGACAGCGCGTGAAAATTACGATCCGGAGCAATTCGTCGGGATCAAGGCGTTGCTCACGGAGAACGCGGTTCGCAATTTCCTAAAAGGCCTGCCAAGCGACATTATCTCGAGGATAGTATCGAGCGACGATTTGCAGGATCTAAAAACGGTCATAAAGTCAGCCTCCAGAATTAAAAGCCTAGCCGGTTTTACGCGAACCCCGAAACCCGCGAACATTCCCCGGGATCGGTCCCGGATACTTAGGACGGAAGTACATGAGCGAGCTTGTTTCCGTTGCAGGGAAACGGGGCATTTGGTCGCGGACTGTCGACGCGAGGCTAATAACCGATTTCATAGGTCCCGACCATACACACCGAGATGCCAACAATGCAGGGGAACGGGGCACACGGAAAGACAGTGCCGTCGGTATAGTTCAAATCGCGTTCCTGAGAATACGCGCCCCCCCAGTCCCCTTACTCTCCGCGAACCTAGTGAACCGAGGTTTGCGTGTATCCTGGCGGGTGATGCCAAATGAAAGTGTGAATGGGGATGTCCAGGACCGCACAAGGATATCCAGAGGTGTGACCTCGGTAGTAAATCCGGTAGACCCTGTAGAAAACCTTTTAGCTGCACAAGATATCAATGACAAAAATAGAATCAATGTCGGGAAAAGAATTTTAACCACAACCGCCGATATGAATGAACCGACGCAATCCTCCCCTATCGTTCCTACTGTATTCTATTTGAAGGACCACCTTCTTACACGACAAGATAACCTCGTTCACTTCGTTCCTATCAACGGCACCGATACTTCCCACACCAGCGAGGGACTGTTAAATCGAATAGGTCTATCAATAGAACAGGTACAACAATACAAACTAAATGTTGGGAATGCCATGGCGTTCCCTCAGGACAAATACTCGGTATTCTTTTTGTTTTTCAAAACCGATCCCCAAGACGAATTAAATTTTGATCACATCCAAAACTTCCTGAAATCCCTCAAAAACCTACTAAACTCTTTGCGTTCCGATACCTTCAGTATCCTAATAGACCCAAATAAATTCGACTCCTCCGTGCAGAATAATATATTAAGCTTGCTTAGGGAAATCTTTAACGACATTTTTTCAGAATGATTTGAAACTTTTTAACTTAATTTTGTTAACTTTTTAACGAAGCCTCCATCAACAAATTAGTATTCTAGATTTCCGTCTTATTTTGGCCTCTAGAATCTCCCATTACAATATTGCCCAGGGGTGGCCGAATACCCTGTATAGATGAAAACCCAAATGCATTCCAGAATCCTGTTGAGTACTGCTATTCTGTTCAAAGTGAACCCAAGATGCCATATTTGTGGTGACGTGGCAATAGTTAAATGCGCATAGTGTAAGAAATCTTTATGTTTCAGACATTTTTTCGACGAGTACCACTATTATCGAAACTACATAGAGTAATTGCTACACACACTGTATGTATTTATAATTTATAAATCGCTCCACCTTTGCTCGATGCCATTGGTGGGTAATAGAAACAATTAATCTTTTCATTGCTGTTAAGAGACTTCTTACTGTTACTGTTACTTGTTACTTGATACTGTATAATTTAGTGCAAGCCTACAATGCTTTATTAAAATCAAATTTAGAACGGTTGCTACCATAGAGGATGTGCGCGCAAGATGTAAATTGTCAAAATCTGCAAAACTCTAGGAGGCAATTTTAAAGTATTACATACCAATGGATTTGAAATAAAATGATCGTTATTTTTTGTCACTATGAAAATTTCAATAAAATGAAAAATTAAGTTAATAATTTTTTTTTGTTATAAACAAATTGTATTTTAATAAATTTTTTAACACTATGTTATTGTACATAAGAAACCATTAACCTCGCCCATTAATAATTTTTTCGTATGTCTTTCCGTTTTCGAGATAGCCGTTTCGAACCAAAATTTCAAGGGGTGGTTTCACCCCTTAAATTCGAGTTACCGCAGCTAAATAACAATACGTGTCGATGATTTTTGGCTGCTTTATAAGTGTACGAAGTTTCATCAAAATCGAAGTCGGACCGTTCGCGAAGGTTCCTTGTGAGTCACCACTGGATGTGGTGCGACAACTCGAGCGGTGTCTCTCACTCACCACTCGGACCAATGCGGTAAATCGAGCAATAACCATATTTAATTAAGTTTGGCTTAACGAATATCGCTTCATGAGTCTATCCCTAGCTCTGTGTGTGTAATCTTATGATGTGTAAAATGGCACCACTTTAAAGTGGTTATAGCAATGTTATTTAAATATCGCACTAGTCCAGGAAAAAAAATCTTGGCCGCGATTCCCGTTTCTATTTGTGTTTAAAGATCGAGTTAATTCGATTTCTTTAAACCCGTAATTAGCCGTTAATCCGCTTTGTTTTCAATACACGCGACCGACCAGAATATTCTAGGTTGACGCGTCCGCGATTGGAAACATAAGGCAGCAGAAAAACTCTCGATCCTTGAGTTTTTCTGTAAGTCACGCGAGCAATAGAGTAACGTTCGATTTCGAACTTTTCGGTTAAACGCTCGACCATAGAGAAGGTACGACAATTACAAATTAGACAAAGACGGACGAGAGACACGGCGACAGCGCCGCGCGTCGGAGGATTCCCCCTCTCTCACGCGTAATTTTCGGCTGCTCGTGCTCGCCCGTCACTTGCTAACGAGAGCCTGCCAAGCGCGGATCTATAATCGATCACGCTTCACTTAATTCACAGAATTCCGAATTGTTTCGAGTTATTCGAGCATTCGTTGAAAAATCATAAGGCCCTCGCAATATCCGAATTGCTTCGAGTTATTCGAGTATTCGGGAAAATTAAGAAAAACATAAAGAAAATTCTCGGATTCTAGCGGTTGATTCCCACGCAACGTTGAAAGTTCGAGTTATTCGAACTTTCACAACGCGGGCAACCGACGTATAGCCGCAGCTTTACGGAATTAGCTTGCGTAAACAAACTGCCCCCAGTAAACTGCGTGTAATTCCGGTTGTTGAATCAAACCAGTTAATCGATTCGGTCGTGAGTACGACCCGGTTAAAGACTGCGGGAAACTCTTTGGTATCATCGAGTTCCCGAATTTTCCGCGTATTGCTGCAAACAGCGGTCGTGCGAGAGGTATCGAGGTTAAGACTCGATCCTCCCTTGATTTGATCGAACGGCCTTACACCCACCTAAAGGGGCCTTATTGGCACAAATACCCTGGGTGGACTTGCCGCCTTCTAGTCGGAGCGTGGGACGAGTTACTCTAAGCCCAGCTTTCGGCGAATGCCAGAGCGTTGTTCTCTGATCGCCAGTCTTGTACGGTCACTGCGCGTAGAACGCGACTCACAAGGCGTCGTGGTGTCAGTCTCAATTGTAAGTCGTCCTATACGCTGTTGAAAGACTGCACCACATCGTGTTCCGTACACACGCATACGAAGACGGTAAGGGGCCGAGGACCAGATGACGGTTGGAGCCATACAACCTCCCTCTAGGCACCCTCTCCTGCGACAATCAAGTGTTGCAGTCGAACAGAAAACCGAGACGAAATTCCATAATTGAAAGAAAGTGAGCGATTCCCGATTTAAAGGGAACGCTCACACACACATACAGTCCACTAGCTTAGCTTCGTATCACGGCGGTAGAGATTCCCGCTCCTAGGTGCGACAAGCACAAACCAGGAGCGTACGGAAAAGAGGAAGAGAGACGACGTAACTCACGTCGATAGGTATTTAACGCCTAGTCGTGTCTCTTTCTGTTACAGGGCATCAACAGCAGCAGGAGCAAAACAACGTCTGGCAGCCGCAGATGTACGGCCTGCATTCACAGTATATATAAAAGAAAAAAAAAGGGATAAAATAAAAGGCTTAGCCGATCCTTTCGGCTATGCGAAAAGTATATTTACTTGTACCGCTTATTTTCTGTCTGTTCCTTCCCTCGAGATCCGGACCCCCGTTAGGTGAGGTATTTTCAAACCTCCTCCCCCTAACAATTTTGAATATCTTTCAGTCAACAATACTTCACATATTAAAGATAAAGTAGATGATTTTACGCTCTCCGAAGAACAATTAGAAGTATTTACGGGTTTAACGTGAGAAAATCTATTGCAACTTCGCGAAATGATGACCTCCTTAAGAAATTCTGAGCAGCAAACTATTACACGAGACATCACTGTTTTTTACTAAAATTACGTACCAGAAATTCAAATAAAATGATAGCTGCAATTCTTGGAATGAAAGACGAACAATAAATATCGGAATTTTGTACATCTGTTTTAAATTCATTCGAAAAAGATACACTACCATTTCATTTCGGATTCGCGGCCATTTCTCGAAATAATTTGATTCAAAATGAAACATCATTCATTGCTAAACAATTATATAATTTAACAGACCAATTGGTACTGATTTTTGACGGAACATATATTCGACATGAAAAAAGTTCGAATAATGAGTAACAGGGAAAATCATATTCCGGTCAAAAAAAGGTATCATTGTGCAAACCTTTTACAATTTGCACAACAAATGGTTATATAGTCGATATACTTGGTCCCTTTTACGCTAACCAAAATGACGCGGAGATTCTAAACATTGTTTTGAAGAATCCAACTGGTTTATCAAGTCTTTTAAGATCAGGGGATATTTGTATTGTTGGTTAGAGGTTTTCGTAATATAAAATTAGATTTAGAAAAATGCGGTTATACAGTTTTGATGCCGGCTTTGAAGGGAAAGCGTAACCAGCTCACTACACAGAATCAAATCAAGCGCGTCGTGTTACAAAAGTTCGCTGGGCAGTCCAAGCGAATTCTAGGACAAAAATATAAATTGTTACATCACCAGTTGAACAATAAGTTACTCACCAAAGTCGGTATATTTTACAAAATAGCAGGTTATCTCCACAATACGTTTGGAAAACGTTTGAATTCAGATGTAGGGCTTTCTAATGAAATAGCAGCGAAAATAATATTAGAAGATAGTATCGCAAATACGTTGGTAGTGCAAGTAGAGAATAATCATTGGAATAGGCGAAAATCTCTTTTCGAACTACTTTCAGCTTTCGAGATTCTTGATTTTCTGGAATTAACAGAATAAAACTTAAAAATTCTATTTACGGGAACATACCAATTATCACAAGCCACATCTTACTTAGCAGAAGTTATGGATGAAGATAATAATATAACTGTCCGTTGCCTTAAGCAGACAAAAAATATTATTAAATGTGAAGTGAAATCGCGTCACATCAATAGTAAAACATATAGACGTTACATTAACTACGTACCAAAATTAATCGGTTACTCCGGGATTAAACGCTATTGTTGCGAATGTGCGAATGGTAACCGTATTGTCGGTTGCTGTTCACACGTCGCAGCAATAATTTATTATTTATCACATGCTCGGTACCTTTCACGAATTGTACGTCCTGCAGAAATTCTGAATAACTTATTTAATATCGAAAAGGTAAATCCCGTAATTAGCGTCGCCAGCGACGAAGATTGAGCCATACTTTTTCTTGTTTCCAACACATATATCCGCCATTTACTCCCATCCGATCCATGTAATCACTTCTAACCTATCCTTCGCCTCTCCTGATGGAAGAAGCCCACCACCTTCCCGTGGTTTCCATCGAGCAATGAAACTTCATTCAGAAATAAGCATGAAACGATCAAACTGGTACTTAAAAATGCGTTTATTAGAAAAAAGTATCATTGGCAGAGAGTGGGTTAATAGATTTGGCGTGGAATGGCCCTTACGTGTTTACGTTAGATACTGAAGCCGTAGCAAACATTTATATTTATGAAAGAGAAAGAAAAGGAAGGAAAGATCTGCGATCCATTCACAATAGTCAAAGATAAGAGATTTGAAAGCTAACATTTCACATTAATTTCAATGTAAGAGACGTTAAACAACAATCGTAGTTGACAAAAAAAATAAAGATGCAAAACACGCTCCAAAATTATGTTTATACATATTTCAGGTTAAAATATTTGTAAAATGCTTTTAGAGCATTAAATATAAAGCATTATTATATAGTTGGAATTTGAAGAAAAAAAAATACTAAGTCCAGACGAGAGTCTCGAACCTACGGTACAAAAACTTCCAGCGGTTCCGCAGTCGGACACTCTAACGCTACGTCACCGACACTGTAGAAAACATCGTTGATTTTTTAGGATATATTATGCTCAACGGTTGGCTTTATTTTATTTGTTTCAATTGTTATGTAATTCTACTTAGTGTAGAAACATTAAATAGTATACAAATACTCATATATTGAAGAATGCATAAAAATTCAACTACATTTTCCACTACAGCGCAACAAAATGAAAAATCTGAAAAAAATTGAGTATAATAGCAATAGCAATACCTGTTTACTGTAAAAGTACAAAAGTAGTTCCGGACCTCCTTCAATACGTAATTGGCATTTTTGGGGGTTTCTTATTTTCTCCTACCTGATTCTTCAATCAAAAAATCTATAAATCTCCCAAAATATGTACCACGGTACCCGAAATGTCTCTGAATTTTTTTACATTTTTTTACTTAATAAATCAAGAGAAATTATACAGAAACATGATTTTCGTTTTCACCCCATTACTACCCCCACGATCGTGATTTCAAGTTAAAAATATGCACACAGGGTTTTTTTTTTGATAAGCTATCGAATGACCCATCGTTCGTTCAATTCGGTTTGCGGACACATTTGACCACCTTATTCGGCTGTACCCTTTCCTTCATGAACTACTGTACACCGATGAGAAAATGACAAGCGGGACGGCACAGAGGCAAAGGGAGCACTTCGCACACTCCGCCTTATCACCACGTTTGATCCTTGCGTAGTCCACAATCATTCGACTTAGCTGCACACTCTTACATAGGCGTAGCAGTTCCGTATTTTCGAGGGAAACAGTACTATTGTTCGGGCATAACATTTCATGAATGAAAACGTAAATACGGAAACTGTGCTGTACTGTTAATAGAATTCAATTATGTTTCCTTACATATACGGAATGTTCGGCTACTCCTGGGAAAAATTTTAATGCGGAATTCTACAGGCCAAAATAAGACGAAAATTAAGAATACCAATTTGTTGATGGAGGCTTTGTTAAAAAGTTATTAACGTTTAAAGTTTCACCCGTACTGAATTTTTTTCTCGAAAATGCGCAAGATTTTGGGGGTATGTCTATTCACCAAAACTGATTGTAATTGACCACCGCAGCCGAAAATAATTTTTCCAGAACGATTTGAAATTTTGTTTTTCCGTCGAAAAATTTAGGCGCCTAATTAGATTTTCGGTAAGGAATTTTTTTTCTCGAAAGTGCGTAGGATTTCGGGGTTATGTGTAACGACAAAAAATAATTGTAATTGACCCGCGCAACCGAAAATAATTTTTTTAGAACGATTTGAAATTTTTGAATTTAATTGTTAATAATCTTTTAACGATGCCCCCATCAACAAATTGGTATTCTTGATTTTCGTCTTATTTTGGCCTCTAGAAGCCCCGATTAAAATTTTTCCCAGGGGTGGCCGAACACCCTGTATAACGAAATTAAATATTCTTAATAGACTAGACTTAGAGTCTTACTACAACGATTTCAAATTATCTGCAAATTGGTTTCCAATGTATTGCAATGATATAGAATTTAAAATTTTAAAAGGGAAGAGAGTCCTGAAGCAAAAACATGTGGGCTGTCTTGAGAGGATGATTGGCGACAAGGAGTGCTTAAATCTTAAAGGTCACGTCTTTATTGAATTTCGAAAAAGTAACCGTAGGCTTGGAAAGTTTATGGTGACAAGGCATCCTTTAAGGCACAGGAAGTTTTCTAATGTTAGAAACTACTGTAAGCGGCAAAAGTTTTGCCTGCTTATACCCCCCAAATACCCCTGTGAGCAGGTTAATTATTCTGCATTTCTCATTTTACCACATGGCAATAATTTCTCTACCCTGGCTTCGAGTAAAAAGTGGGAAAAACGTTGTTTTTCCAACGCTTTTTCCAACGACCAACAGTTTCTCCAGAGTAGTCTACCAGTGCGTATTGAGTGTAACCAAACAGTTTTTTAATTATTTAATTTAAATTCTTTTTTACTATTATAGTAGTGTAGTGTTTTTTACAGTTTAGTTTAGCTTATTATCTTGTTTTTAGTTTTAGTTAATTTTTTTTATATTTCATTTTTTACATTTATACATATTTATCCTTTCTACTTTTTGCATTTTTTACATTTTTATTTATTCAATATTAGCTTAGTAGTTTTACTTTTTATTAAATTAAATATTTAACAAACGAAATGGAATCTCGAAAGAGGGGCCAAACCATCCATAGTGAAGCGCGAAACATTATTCGGCGTGTAATCAGAAAGTGTGACGAAGAAGCAAGCAAAGGGCAATATCTGCATGCCGCGAAGCACTCTAATGCGCGTATTGCGGACTATACCGGTGTTTTCGTATCAACGATGACGCGGATCCGGAAGGAAGATTCCGGAGTCCACGGAAGATGAGCTTCTTTCATCTCCTGGGAAAAAGCGTCCGAAAAGCATTGAAAAGAAGTTCCATTGTTCGGAAGGAGATAGGACTGTGATACGAAATATAATTTACAATTTTTATACCAAAAAGAAAATTGTACCCAGTGGCTCAAAATTATTAGCCGCAATAAGAGAAAAAATTGAATTCGAGCTATAAATGGAAAAAAGCAGCAATATTAGAAAATTCTTAATAGAACGGCCACAAATTGTTGCTTGGAGAGGCAAATATTTAAAAGAACTTCAGTATTATCGTGCTCAGAACAAAAATATAATTTACATCGATGAAACTTTGGTGAATAATACCCTATCTTTTGGAAAGTGTTGGCAAAATGAGCACATGATTGGCATTGTGGAAAACACCAGTGCATCCTATCAATTCATAATTGTACATGCTGGAGGGAAGGCAGGATTTGTTAATGATGCCAAATTAATGTTTAAAGCCCGTTCTGAAACTGGAGATTATCACGGACAAATGAATGGGGAAAATTTTCAAAGGTATGTATACATTAACATGAAATTAAATTACATGCGTCTTTAATTAACTTCTATTTCTTAGTGAATTAGATATTTGATAAGTTATCCTACTCACGTTTCACAGTTACACCTAATACAAAAATTGTTAACAGATGAATCCCAGAAAAATTGTTACCAAACATTCCCGAAGATACAATTATTATACTGGATAATGCACCTTATCATTCGGTACAAATAAATAAGCCTCCTTCCAAATATGCTACAAAGCTAAAAATGATTAAATGGCTTACAAAAAACAATATTCCTTTTGCTGAAAGCATGCTGCGATATGAATTATACGAACTAATCGAGAAAAATAAAACTAAAGAAAAAACTCATAAAATCGATGAAATTTTTAAAGCAGACGGGCACACAACGTTAAAACTGCCGCCCTATATGTGCGAACTGAATCCAATAGAATTAATTTGGGCACAAATGAAACGGAAAGTAAGGGAAAGTAATCCCTCCACCTTAACCAGTGCCGAATTATACAAATTAACAGATGATGCTGCAAATTCTATAACACTTGAAGATGGGAAAAAAAGCTGTGAGCACGTTGACAAGCTGGAAAAACAGTATTGGGAGAAAGATAATTTATTAGATACCATGATGGCAGAATTGACAATTGAAGATAGCAATTCTGAAACTGAAAGCTCAAGTGGAAGCAGTCTTTCAGAAGATATGGAATAAGTAAGTAACAGCCTGATATTTATGTATAAGTAATTGTAAATAAGTGTATTAAAAAACATAATGACATTTTTATTTGGCTTGTAGATGTAACTCTATAATCCGAACCTACACCCTTGGTTTAAAATCCACCGCAACGCAGACGTCGTCTCATTTTACTTTGTCTGGAAGCGTCTTTGTCAAACGACGCAATTAGTATGTGTGACTGAATCGGCTCACAGCGCGCGACGATCTAGAATGCGTGTGCATGAGCTGTCTTATCGACGACGACCAATCGTACCCGCATACCTTAGCCTCGTTATCTACTCATCGGTCTATAGTACTTAAATAACGCTATCCTTACTGTTGTATTATCTTCTTTTAAATAACAGATTTATTTATAATAATATACAAAAAAACACCTTAACTAAAACTTAACACGTATTTAACTCGCTTGTTCCTCTCGTGACTCTTTTGTCTCCTCGACACCCACCGGTATTACTCTCTCACTCCTTGCTACCAACTTCACCCATCATCACTGCCAACCTCCACTACTAACTCACCACCTATGTCATTCACAGAAGATTATCCCCTAACACTTACAATTAGTAAAAATATGCCAAGCGGCAATAAGAATGTTGAATACCCATTACATTTATGTAAGAAATCTACATATAAAACGAAACACTGTACCCAAATATGTAATATGAAAAAAAGGATTCATGGGAGTTTTGGACTACCTTCTTGATTCAGAAATCCATCCATAAAAAATAACTGAGAAGTAATATGAAATATATGAAAGACGAATTGAGATTTAGTGTTTGGCTTGAGTTAGCAGAAACAGGGTAGAATTTTCAAATTTTAAAAAGAGAAAGAGACAAAGAAAATGAAGATAAGGCAAATGAAGAAGGGGATGACGAATCTATTTACCCTGTGAAAAAATAGATAAAATAATAGGAAGACACAAATCTTTTTAGACTATGTAATTTCAAATTTCAGAGATAAAGAATAAGAAAGAATATTGAACATATTAAAAAAAGTAGTTTAATTAATAACATGATATTTAAGATAACTGACATGCTACTATTATATAACACTACATTATCTAATGCATTAGATAAATATCCAAGTAATGGATCAATAACACTTAATGTTTGGGATGTTGAACCTTTCTTCAGTAAAAGTGAACCGTACTTTGAATTTTTGGTCATACAAAATGAGAATATAAAGGCAGGAAGAAGACTCTTATTATACAAAATAAATTAAATTGTCTTACATAAAACTCTACTTACGATTTCTATTGAAATATGATCTTAAGATAAAAGATGGCATGAAGGGGTGAAATCACTGTGACAACTGAAAATGAAGACAATTTTCAAAAATTTTTTGAGCATAACTGTGAAACTTTCTCTGATAAATGTTTAATGTCTTCGAAAGTACATTTGTTGTGCTACTTCTTGTAAAAATTTCGTATAAAAATATTAATTGTTATAACCACAATAGGAACCAGCGTGAGAGGCTTCCAAAAATTTATTAGAAACGGCCGGACATGTAATTTTTCATTCCAAGTTGTGAAACCAGAAATCATGCAATTTTCTTAAACTGTAAGACAGTAGCTTCAGATGCACGGACAGATTTTAAAAAATCATTATTTATTATAAAATGATGGAACTTTGAAGGAAATATTTTCAAAAAACTGTAACCAAATCAATATTTCTTTTAACACCACGTCGAAACTAATTATTCCATCGAAAATTTCGAAAGTGCAACTGAAGAAAGTAGTATTAGGAATCACCATACGAAATTTTAAGTAAATCAGATGAAAATTGACCGCATTATTGACACACGCAGTTTGAAAAATGTGGTTTTGAGAAAAACGTGTTTAAAAAGTTTTGCACCAAATAATGTAAGAAATAACATGGGAGTATTTAAACTTTCTAAAGGGCATCTACTTCAGGACCCAAACACGTATCTTTTGTAGGAAGATCATCCTCATCTCTTTTTTCCTTCAACCAAATGTCATGTGTCCTTGTTTTGTGTTTTCACTCAGCAGCGGAAAGGCAAAGCATGTTCTGTATGTGTCGATAAGACCTTCATAATTTGTAATAATCCTGAATAGCCATTGTTAAATTGGATTACGTCTAAATAAGCTGCCAGTTGGACCACTTTAGTCATGTATCAATACATTCTAAATACTCTTCATCCACACAATTGTCTCGATCAAAATACTTCTAATTCATATAAAACCTTTACCAAAGCAGAAATAATAAAAAAGTTTCAACAGAATATCCGAAAGTAAAGAGCAGTTAGTTTTAAACATTATGTGTATTACATTTTCTACATCTACTAAATTTTCTGTAATGTTGTCATTTTTGCGAATTTCACTTTAATATTTTAGCGGATCATTCTTAAAACTCCAAGCATTGAAAAGAGATGAAACAAAAATTTCAAATTTTTTCAAACTGTCACAGTGATTTCTCCCCTTAGATTCAAGCCCTTTTTATTTTTCGAAATTACAGATTTAAAAATAATTTTGATATTTACAAAAAAATGATAACAGTTTTAAAATATTTAATCAAATTTAAACATTAGAGATACACAGTATCAATAAATAATATTATTGATATTATTGTGACATTTTTACTTAATTATGATATTAATATAGCCACATTGACTATTAATTTGTTAAAACATAAAGTTAATAAAGTCCCAGCAGACCATAAATATTTTAACGAGCCTAAATTAACATAAAACTTTATAAAATATTTTATGAGTGATAAATGTATTTTGATTAATCTGAATGTTATAGCTGCAATTATATCTTTAGTTAAGGAATCAGGGATTCAATTTATCAGTAGTCCAACTAATAATATTAAGTTCTATGTTAAGACATTTGTTCATAAATACAGACATCATCAGATTTATTAAAGTAAGTAGGCCAAGTGGGAAGAATATTGATATATTTAAGAATATGAAGATACTAATAAAGATATACTTTTAATCTTTATATCTTGTGTATTAGACAATATACATTTAGATTCTTTTTGTGATAAATTACGAATAAACTGAATTATTTTAAAGGACTTGTCAAAACGTTTTTCATTTTTTTATAAATTTGATTTATGAAACAACCAATTAAATTAAGTTGCATGCATGCATAAGTGATAAAACTGTATAAAGACTTTTGAAGCATGAGAAACAAAACTTACAAAGGCCTTTATAGAAAACTTTTAAACAAAATGTTTACTTAAATGTTAAGGCTTACCTTTTGTAAAAACCGGCGATATTGACTGTGTAAATCATCTTTCATTCGTGCCGGATGAAGTAGAACGTGCTCGATTTAGGTTATGTATGTTCCTCATGTACCACTTTCTCGATGTATACTTTTACGCCAAGATTTGCGACAAGCATCCCATCCTCGTCGCCAAATTGTAGTATCCTGAAATTCACAAAACTGGTTAGGTTCAAATCTTCGTTAATCGTCTACTTCCAACTTTATTAATAACAAACCGTGAATGCAGGACAGTCTTTGTATTTCTAACTATATGCTCCCATTCCTTTGGTTGTCGATAAATGATGACAACTCACCATATATTTCTTTGGTTTGATATTACACTTCGTTTTCACACGCGTATAAATCCAATGAGTCTAACCGAGAAAGTGTCGAGATTCCCCGAAGATTCTTTCATCGCGAAGAAAGCGGAAGAACACGGTCCCGCCGTACTGCGCTGCGCGCGCATCCTTAAGGCTGGTTTACACGAGTACACATGAGTACGCTTCATGCGACCTATTGTGCGAGCCAGACCTCAAGTCTCGACCCTACATGAAAATATTTCTGCGTGCTATTATGTAGTTTAATTTTCTTAACCATAAATAACCCCAATTCGCTGCATTGACGCATCGTTGTTAATAGCAACGATGACGGCGAATTTCATTTTTATACATAGATGTGAACTTATTCAAGTGATTAAATGGTATTTATGTAAATGAGCCTATAAATACGCATCTCAACTCGCGACGGGACTTGGCCACATGATTCACCATACGACGAAGCCCCATATGTTCTGCATGGCTATATCATCTATATTACTAGCGGTAACTTCTAATCACTACAGTATCATGATCTGGTATTATTTGCGCTAAAATTTAGAGGATCCAATTATGCAGATACATTGCACTTTTCAAACATATCAGAATAATTCTTGACCCATTTCCCTAACAATTTTTAAATAAATTTTCTATTGTTACGCTATTGTGTGAATTTGGGTTTTATTGCGTCCCGATCTGCGGTCTAGGGAGATAAGGATGTGAGTTGGTGCTCTTAGAGCGCTGAAACGCTCTGCTCGGCGAAGCGCGCAAAATAAAACACTTAGAAATTTTCCGTAGTAACTCTCCTTCCGCGAGAATCTTCTCGTGAACCTCGGCGTTTGTCTCTTCTCCGGGAAAATCTTAGATCGTCCCTCCGGGTTATCCTGATCCAATAGGAGGTTGGGTCCTACTCCGCCCGTCAGGATCTTCTTCGATCGGCAATCCACCCCCGAGCCGCGTGGAGGTGGAAGCTACGCGGCCATGTTCGTAGCAGGCACATGTGGTAAGGGAAAGCGTGGGAGTCCAAAGCGAAAAGAGGCTAGCTAGTGGGTTAAAGCAACCCTTAAAAAAATTTATGACCCTTTTGAAGAAAATAAACGGAAACGCGAAGTAAAGTACCGTGAGAGCCCCGTTGTGTTTCAAGATCCTCGCGAGATTTAGAAACAATAAAATTCATCAGGAGGCGGGGGAAACTCCGATTCGACACGGTTTTTAGAAAATAAACTAAGTATTTCTAAGGAATGCCTTCTTTTCTCCTTCGACCCTTGACTTTCCCCTGATTGATCGCCCACGTAGACTCTTATACAGTAGCGACGTACATTATAAGTCGTTGGTTCGGTTGAATTCGCTCCGAATTTTAATGGAGTTACATGATCGCGCACTCGATGGTTATTAATCGAATTCCCATAAATTTCCGTCGCCGAGCTATATCTACTAAACCTAAATTCACGCTATAGCGTAACAGTTTAATACACATAGCACACAACAGGAATTAATTGGAACTTAATTAATCACCATCGAGTGCAGGATCATGTAACTGCATTCAAATTAGGAGTGAAAAAACGGACTAGCATACTATAATGTACTGTAACGTCCGTGTAGCTTACGTCTCCCAACTCTGGCTTCTCGCCACTATATTACGTGTTACGCTATTACGTGAACGTAGGTTTAATATACATAGCACCACAACGGGAATTAATCGAAACCCGATTACGCACCGTCGAGTGCGGAATCATGTAACTGCATTCTAATTAAGAGCGAAATTCAAACGGACCAGAGTATTGTAATGAACAATGCAATTGTGTGTTTTTCAACGTGGGCGATCAAACTGGGGAAGGTAGAGAGAAAGGAAGGCAGTTCTTAAAGACACTTATTTTATTTTCTAAAGGCCGTGTCAAATCGGAGTTTCCGTCGTTCCTTCTTTTAGTTTATTACGGACCGTGCCGAATTAATTATTTCTGTTAAGAATTGCGATGATCTTGAAACACAGCATGGCCCTCATGATACTTTACTTCGCGTTCCGTTCAGTTCTTTTCATGAGGGTCATAAGTTTTCTTAAGGGTTGCTTTAGGTCGCTGGCTTCGTTTTTTCTCTCGACTCCCACGCCTTCTCTCACATGCGCCCGATCCGAACATGGCCACGCAGCCTCCACCTCCACTCGGCTCAGGGGTGGATCATCGATCAAAGATGATCCGGACGGATGGCGCAGGGCACAAATCTCGATTGGACCAGGACAACCTAGAGGGAGGATCGAGAATTTTCCGGAGAAGGGACGAACGCCTAGGACGACGGAAGGATTTTCGCGGAGGAATAGATCGATTTTCAATCTCAACCAAGTTGTATCAAAAAGTCGTGCGCTGAGTTAACTCCAACGAATAAATTTTGCTAAAGTACTTCCAAACATATCGAGTAGTTTTGATTTTTGCGCGCCTCGCCGAGCAGAGTAGTTCAGCGCTCCACGGGCACCAACCCACATCCTTTTATCCTAAACCGCGAACTCGGGACGCAACCTACGAATAGTTAGTTACTAGATAGTAAGTAACTAGATTGCGAAAACCGCTCGCAACGTCATAAAATATTATAACCATCCTGTTCATTCACTAATAATTATTATATTCAATCACTAAGTATAATATTCAGTCTTATTCATGTATTAATCGTTATGTTTATCCATTGTTAATTATTATATTCATTTAGGTCTTGTAAAAATTTATAGAAGTTAGTTCATTGAAGTAATAGAGTTTAAGCATGCGTAGCATTAAGAAATATAGATTTTACATACCTTTGAAACGAGCTGGACGGCGTAGGTGACCAGAGGAGCATGAGAACACTCCTGGGCGCGACGTCTCAGCCGGGAATCCTGATACTGTAAGGAGATTGGAGCACAGTTAAAGGTCTCCCACTCCTCCGATTACTGAGAATTTAACGACAGACATTAAATAAAAAGGAGAGTCTCCTCCTAACCCAGCTCTCAAAAAGTTCGCAAAATCTGCACATGATCTTCTCCCGGGTAATAGGCCGCGATCGCTCGTAATTTGTTTTATGTAACACAGAGCCGTGCAAGGGCTCACCTCTAAAGAATAAATCAATGTAATCAAATTGTAATGGTGATCCATTCATTCCATTCCCTAATCGAACACTCTGGGCGACAATAGCATGCGTGTAAAAATTATAATAGTCTTCAGTATTTTTTTATCCAGTGGGTTATTGAGTGTTGAAGCCCGTCCACAACATTTCGAAAAATATTCAAGGACCACAGAATATCCTAGTATTCTACCGGGCTACTGAGCGTCGAAGCCCGCCTGGGAAAATAGTAGCGAATCAGCGTACTCGTAAAATTTAGATGCCTAAGAGAACCCGTCGCTCCGGTCGACGCCAACAAATTTGACGTCTAGTGATCCTTTTAAATCTGTCGGCACCTGCAGATCCGCAATTACTCGGAGTTCGGGAGTTCGGAGTTCGGACACCTTGGCAGCTCAACCCAATAGAGGTGCCATCCCAACGCCTTGACCGCGCCAACATTCCCGAGGGCGATCCACGGCATAGATGCCAGATTCAGCACCCGGTGCCCTACTCACACATGGAAGATCTCGCGTACGTGAGCTCGTGAAGTTTCGGAAAGTCAACAGAGGTAAACTGACACATGCCCTCTTTCTCGATTATTCCGAAGCTGCCCGAAGTAATTTCGGTCCGCCTCGTGGGAGTCGAGAGAGAAAGGCTCACATTTGCCTTCTCACGTCTACGGCATACGATTTGGAATCTCGAGCCGTGATTCTCGACTGCCCAGGCATTTTTACTTTTCGACCTATGTAGGCGTACAAAAGCAAAGTACCCATAATGGAAAAAAAATTTTGTAAAATTTATTTTACGGAAATACACGTTTTAAGACACCCTGATCATATTTTAATTATTGAAAAAGAAGAAATTTTTTTTATTATTCCCATGTATGAGCGTACATATATATATTAATAATACGATTTTTCAAAATCAAAATTCTTTAAGATTGAAAATCAATAAATTAAAATGAGAGTCTACTCTTTGCCAGTATTGTGCAGGTTGTGATATTTTTCAATAAGAAGAGTTCTTATTTTTATAACGTAAACAAAATAGTAGAATTTATAACAGAAGAAATTAATTAATAATGACTTTCCTCGATATATTTTGAGTTAACCGTATCAAATTGTTATGACGAACTAAATATTATATGTTTGATTTGGCTTAATTTTGCATAAAAAAATGATTGTATCGATCCATCAAAATTAATAATGTGCACGATACCGCTCAATGGAAACCACGGGAAGGTGGTGGCCTCTTCCATCAGGAGGGAAATGTAAAAAACTGTTATTTAATTATGCAATGTGCAATATTGAAATGTTTAAACTAATGTAATGAAAAAAGAGCTCGTAGATACATTAATTTTTGATTAATGTACATACGAGCTATAGTCACGAGATTTCCACCATCAAACCGTTTAAAAACAACGGAATAGTGATCCCGTTTGCCAGTGTGATACAAAGTATGGGTTGGATTTTAAATTTTAAAAGGACATAGTCGAATATTTTTAAAGGTACAAAACAAAGCGTTTCATTTTAGAACAGTAACATGAGTTAGCAGGTAGCCAGTTAGATCCCTTTTTACCTGAAGTATAAGGTAAAAAGTACGAGGTACAAGTAAATCGAAATCCGAAAATCATTCACATTATATCAATGTAAATGAAGCGGCCTTTCCATCAGAGTTAAATACAAAATTTTGTAATTTCTGTGACAACAGAATTTTCATTAGATGAACGTGGTGTTCAAAATTTTTATGTTTTGACTGTTTTTACGAAAAATACCATCCAGATTCATGTACTTCATATATTGAAAATAACACATGTTAAATGTAATTGGTAAATTCAACTTTAAAAAAAAATATTCGAAGATCAGACAAAAATATAATGTCACATTTAGTGTACGATTAAAATATAATTACAAAAAAAAGATTTCTTTTAGCAGAGTTCGAACCTGCAGAGCAAAAGAAGCTCGAATTTGCAGTCAAACACCTCATCATTCACGTCATGCTGGTTGTTGGTGAATTTGGTTCTATTTTTGAAGATAAGTAGCTGTAATAACTTTAATATCTTGCAGTAAAACTTAACCCAAATCCGGGTACCATTCCAACTTTCCCTTGTTAGAACCGAGTTTTCAATTTGTTTTAGCGAAAATCCCAGCCGGTTAAGCTGCTTATTGCTGTTTTTAATTATCAAGCATTTATTTCTCAATTAACCCTTTGCGAGTAATACCATTTTGCACATTATTCTAAAACATTTATGGTATTCGTTTCCAATGCGATTTAAGTAAGCATGTAATGTATAAGATTTCATTTAAGTTTTTCTTTCCTAGAGAAGATAAAGAAGAAGTTTATTTAATTTTTTTTACATAAAATTGAATTCTTCCCAAGATTTATATGAAACACTTAAAAGATCTTTTATAAATTACGCCTATGTATCGGAATAACTATGAAACAAGAGATATAATCATTATTATCCATGGGCTGATTATAGTCAAAGACTAATCGGACTTTGAAATGAGAACATAAAACTTAAATGTAAAATTCCATTTAAATTCATTCAGCCATTTATACTCAATCGTATTATTAATATGCATATGTACACTCATACATAGGAATAATAAAAAAAAATTTTTTTTTTGTTCAATAATTAAAATATGATCAGGGGGTCTTAAAACGTGTATTTCCGTAAAATAAATTTTACAACATTTTTTTTCCATTATGGGTACTTTACTTATGTGCGCCTACATAGGTCGGAAAGTAACAATGCCTGGGCAGTCGAGAATCTCGACTCGAGATTCCAAATCGTATGCCGTAGACGTGAGGTCGGATTTCAGTTGTTAAGAGCGAGAAGGCAAATGTGAGCCTTTCTCTCTCGACTCCCACGGCGAACTGAAATTACTTCGGGCAGCTTCGGAATAATCGAAAAAGAGGGCATGTGTCAGTTTGCCTTTGTCGGGTTTCCGAAACTCCACGAGCTCACGTACGCGTGATCTTCCATGTGTGAGTAGGGCACCGGGTGCTGAATCTGGTATCTATGACGTCAGGTCAGCACTTCATGCAACTTCGGGAAATCGATAAAGAACGTGAACGGGAGTCTTTCTTTCTTACTCTTGAACAGCTGAAGTCCGTCCTCGGAATCTCGGCTGCCCAGGCATTTTTACGCTTTGAGCTATACATATATGCAGATACATATAAGCAAAGTCCATAATAAAAGAAAAATTTGCACGTAAATACACATTTTAAGACCCCTTAATCATGTTTCAACTATTGAAAAAAAAAGAAATATTTGTTATTATTTTTATGAACGAATATATGTATACATATGTATGGCTGCTGATTGGCTGAGGGAATCGCTAGTTGATAGATATGAGAAATAATTCAAAATAAAATTAAAGAATTATTATTTGAAATAATGGAATACTTAGCAAATAAATCGTTTGAAAATAGTTTTCATAGCCTTGTTTGATAAACTATTTTCAAACAATTTATTTCAGAAATTGAAAAATACATTACCGAAAATATAATTTATGGCCAGAAATTATCGCTTGGAATTTCATGCGTATGTTTAAAACATTATAACTTCTGAACGGATTGAAGGATTTTGTTTCAAAATGAAAACAACGCGTATTTTGATGCAGAATATGTAGACATTCTAGAAATATTCGAAAAGTTGTTCCATAACCCCGAAGTGACTGAGGGGAGCTAGGAGGTAAAATAACCACTCGACCAAACTACCCCACAATTATTATTATTTATTAGGAATTCGCGAGTGATGGTGGGTGTGGGGCAAACGCTACCACACGTAGGTTAAGCTAATATTGACTGTGAATCACGACGACGTCTTTACCAGACTGCCTCGCGGAGTCTAACGGACTGCGTATTCGACGACGTCTCTAACGGACTGCCTCTTCTTTCTTAAAACCTACTCCCTATATACATCCCTTACCCTAATAGACAAAGGGAGAGAAAAAGAGATAGGACAGAAAGATGGAAAAACGAAACTGAAAAATATTTAGTGTAGGAAAAGTTTAGCGAGTGAAAGAGGGTAATAAAAGTCAAGAGGCTTGCCGGGCCCGGATCGGGGTGGTCCGAGGCCCAGGCGAAACCTTGAAGGAAAACAGGCGCCTCGTACGGCTCTGGTCGCCAAGTGTTTACAGGACGACCAGGCTCGCACGAGACCCTGGGAAAATGGAAAAATAGAAAGCTTAAAACTAGCCTTGCATTCCATTACCATTCATACTCTGGCAAGGGCGTAGCGGCTATACAATGGCCGCTACAACATTGTTAAATTATAGTATATTTGAAAAATTAAGAACATTTCTATTCGTAAGTAACTCGGAACAATCGCGGTACACGTTATTCCATTGCTTGCGGATTAGCAGCAATTCGAATCTGTAAATAGTTTATTACGGAATTTTAGCAAATGGCTTAAATCAGTTTATTTTTATATTCCTTATTGTAGAGGCTCGTTAGAAACGGTGCTATGTGCAACCGATTCGGGTCGGGTGCAAAATCGATCGATTGCACGTGTCGCGGAATATTTTCGTTCCTCGAAGGACGGAGAATGTTCCACGGCACGCGCCGCGAAGGAAAACCAAAAGACGATCGGGACCAGGGGTATATAACCAGGGCCCCGATCGCCGCGAGTTTAGTTTTAACAGTATACCACGAGATCAATAGAACAATCGCAAAAAAGGTATTTTTCACGAGCACGCAGTCAAGGATTAATATCCTCAACGTTCGCAATCATTCATACACTATTCTGTTCTGCATTTTCCAACTACTGTGTTTAACAAAATAAATATACTCTTTGTCCGTCACACTGTACCAACAATCATATCAACATAAATAATCCCAACCGACTTAACAGGACATAGGGATAACGCAAAATTCGTATTATTCCGGGTGTCGAATTTATTCGAGACGAGGATTTACGACCCTTGTTGACGAGTCACACTGCAGACGCGTCTCATCCGCGAACTGTACGAACACATTCTGTGCAATAATGTCAAATTGGAAACCACAATTGTATCAAATTAATAAATCTGTATCATTCCTGATCACAACCATCAACAGTTCTTCCAGCAAGTCCATTTCCGTTTCAACTTTCATTACTTTTGTATAGTGTTGAATGTAGTAACGAGGTCTGAATATCGAGGGAGGAAATGCAGGAAAAATTGACTATACAAGATATTATTTTCATTTTCGCTTATTCGGTTCTGGACAAGCCATTTATTTTCTACTAGGTTTGAAATAGAGAGAAATACAGTCAGGGATGAAATTGAGTGGACTCCTGATTGTGTTAGAAAAAAATGCAATAAGTCAAGAATTTTTTCTAATTAATTGTCACTTTCTTAATTCTTTATTATAGTTTACACATTTATCAAGAAATTTCGTAAGTTGTTTTATGAAATAAAATGGTTTATTTTAAATAAGAATATTTATAAGCCCAAGAGGAACAAAACAGTGTGGACAGAATTGAGTAAGCATTTTCATTCTTTCTGTATTTTACTCTACTTACATTCTTTTAATATTTTGTATTTCCTCCTGTACCCTTAGTGACTGTTTCTAAACGTTTTGGGATGCTTTCTACTAAATTTCTGATAATGTTTTTCGTTATACAGGGTGTTTGGTCACTCCTAGGAAAAATTTTAATAGGGAATTCAAGAGGCCAAAATAAGACGAAAATCAAAAATACCAATTTGTTGATGAAGGCTTCGTTAAAATGTTATTAACGTTTAAAGTTCCGCCAGTACTGAATTTTTTTCTCGAAAGTGGCTAGGATTTTAGGGGTATGTGTATTCACCAAAAATGGTTGTAATTGACCCCCACAACCGGAAATAATTTTTCCAGAACGATTTGAAATTGTTAGGGGAAGGAGCTTTGAAAATACCTCGCCTAACGGGGCTCCGGATCTCGTGGCAAGGAACAGACGGAAAATAAGCGGTACAAGAAAGTATAATTTTCGCCTAGCCGAAGAATCAGCTAAGCCTTTTATTTTATCTTTTTTTTTTTTTGTCTTTGATATGTGAGTGTAGGCCGAACGGCTGCGGCTGCCAGACGTTGGATTGGTCCTGCTTCTGTTGATGCCCTGTAACAGAAAGAGACACGACTAGGCGTTAAATACCTATCGACGTGAGTCACGTCGTCTGTCTTCCTCTTTTCCGTACACTCCTGGTTTGTGCTTGTCGTACCTAGGAGCGGGAATCTCTGCCGCTGCGATATGCGGCTAAGCTAGCGGACTGTATGTGTGTGTGAGCGTTCCCTTTAAACCGAGAATCGCTCGCTTTCTTTCAATTATGGAATTTCGTCTCGGTTTTCTGTTCGACTGCAACACTTGATTGTCGCAGGAGGGGGTGCCTAGAGGGAGGTTGTAAGGCTCCAACCGTCACCCGGTCCTCGGCCCCTTACCGTATTCGTATGTGTGTGTACGGAACACGGTGTGGTGCAGGCTTTCAATGGCGTATAGGACGATTTACTATTGAGACTGACACCACGACGCCTTGTGAGTCGCGTTCTACGCGCAGTGACCGTACAAGACTAGCGATCAGAGAACAACGCTCTGGCATTCGCCGGAAGTTGGGCTTAGAGTAACTCGTCCCACGCTCCGACTAGAAGGCGGCAAGTCCACCCAGGGTATACGTGCCAGTAAGGCCCCTTTAGGTGGGTGTAAGGCCGTTCGATTAAATCAAGGGAGGATCGAGTCTTAACCTCGATACCTCTCGCACGACCGCTGTTTGCAGCAATACGCGGAAAATTCGGGAACTCGATGATACCAAAGAGTTTCCCGCAGTCTTTAACTGGGTGGTACTCACGACTGAATCGATTAACTGGTTTGATTCAACAACCGGAATTACACGCAGTTTACTGGGGGCAATTTGCTTACGCAAGCTAATCCCGTAAAGCTGCGGCTATACGTCGGTTGCCCGCGTTGTGAAAGTTCGAATAATTCGAACTTTCAACGTTGCGTGGGAATCAACCGCTAGAATCCGAGAATTTTCTTTATGTTTTTTTTTTAAGTTTCGCCGAAGGCTCGAAAGACTCGAAGCTGTTCGGGTTTTATGGGAACAGGGTGTTTGCCGAATGGTCGAGTAACTCGAGTGGTTCGGACGGTACCTGATCGTTCTAATCGGCGAATGCTCGAAGGTCTCGAAGCATTCGGAAATTTAATGGCGTTTTGCGAAGCGTGATCGATTATAGATCCGCGCTTGGCGGGCTCTCGTTAGCAAGTGACGGGGCGAGCACAAGCAGCCGAAAATTACGCATGAGAGGGGGAATCCTCCGACGCGCGACGCTGTCGCCGTGTCTCTCGTCCGTCTTTGTCTAATTTGTAATTGTCGTACCTTTTCTATAGTCGAGCGTTTAATCGAAAAGTTCGAAATCGAACGTTACTGTAATGCTCGCGTGACTTACAGAAAAACTCAAGAAGCGAGAGTTTTTCTGCCGCCTTATGTTTCGAACCGCGGACGCGTCGACCTAGAATATTCTGGTCGGTCGCGTGTATTGAAAACAAAGCGGATTAACGGCTAATTACGGGTTTAAATAAATCGAATTAACTCGATCTTTAAACAGAAATTTTTGGATTTAATTGTTAATAACTTTTTAACGAAGCCTCCATCAATAAATTGGTATTCTTGATTTTCGTCTTGTTTTGGCCTGTAGAACTCCCATTAAAATTTTTCCCTGGGGTGGCCGAACACCCTATATATTCCTATGAATGTCGTAAACCGGTGTTTGATCCACGGGAGCTTTCGCTCCGACCTCCGGGGTGCCATGCAAGGATGCGGCCACCAGCCTTCTCAGGTTGATGAACTCATTCTCACCTCGCATCCCATCCCAGCGGCTGCCCCTATTCGCCACCTGGGAACGCGTCACGTAGGGGTTCACCTCCCCTGCCGCCTGGACAACCAAACGGGTGCGTGGAAACAGGTGCGTGGAAAGTTTTTGCAATATTTTTATATTTCCTTCGTAGCGCTACTTTGCTGCAGGTAGGAACTCGGAAAATTTCGTAGGAGAACAGAAAAAGAAACGAGGAGGTATGTTTCGCCCGGGTCTGCTAGTGGACTCATCATTAAGGCTTCCTAGCAGGCCCTGCCTTACACGACAAGGGCCCCCCTCCCTCTGCCACAAGGCAACCAAACGCTTGCATGGCATCTAGTTATTTTCTATATAGTTATTAACTATACGCAATGTATGGGCAAGGGGTCAGAGTAGGGAACGTGCGCTACGCTGCCGTTATTCGTTGTATGGAGAATCATGTAGCCAAGTCCCGCCACGAGTTGAGATGCGTGTTAGTAGGCCCACTTAAAGAAACATTATTTAATCGCTTGAATGAGTTCACATCTATGTATGAAAATGAAATTCCCCATCATCGTTTCTATTGACAACAATGCGACGATGCATCGAATGGAGATTATTTATGGTTAAAAAAACTAAACTCATGGTAGCACGCTGAGACGTTTTCTTACAGGGTCGAGACTTGCATCTCGCTCACACAGTAGCTCAGATGGAGCGTGCTCATTTGAGCACGCGTAAACTAGCCTTAAAGTTGCGCGCGCAGTGCAGCACGGCAGGATCGTGTTCTTCCGTTTTCTTCGCGATGAAAGAATTTTCGGGGAATCTCGATACTTCCTCAGTTAGACTCATCGAGTGGAGACGCGTGTGAAGAACGAAGTGTAATATCAAACCAAAGATATATATGGTGAGTTGTAATCATTTATCGACAACCAAGTAGTAGTGGGAGCATATAGTTAGATATACGAAGGCTGTCCTGCATTCACGGTTTGTTATTAATAAAGTTGGGAGTAGATGATCAACGAAGATTTGGATCTAACCAGACACTCGAATTCAAAGACACTACAATTTGGCGACAAGGATGGGCTGCTTGTCGCAAACATTGGTGTAAAACTATACATCGAAAAAGTGGTACGTAAGGAACATACATAACCTAAATCGAGCACGTGTTCTACATCATCGGGCACGAACATAAGACGATTTACACAGTCAATATCGCCGGTTTTTACGAAAGGTAAGTCTTAACATTTAAGTAAACATTTTGTTTAAAAATTTTCTATAAAGACTTTTGTAAGTTTTATCTCTCATGCTTCAAAAGTCTATACAGTTTTATCACTTATGCACACATGCAACTTAATTTAATTGGTTGTTTCATAAAACAAATTTATAAAAAAATGAAAAACGTTTTTGACAAGTCCTATAAAATGATTCAGTTTATTCGTAATTCATCAGTAAAAGAATCTAAATCTATATTATCCAATACACAAGATATAAAGACAGACATATATAAAGATAAAAAGAATATTTTTACTAGTATCTTCATATTCTTAAATATATCAATATTCTTCCCATTTGGCCTACAACATTATTAACATTATTAGTCGGACTACTCGTAAATTCAATCTCTGATTTCGTAACTAAAGGTATAGTTGCAGCTATAACATTCAGATTATTGAAATTATTTTTATCACTCATGAAATATTTTATAAAGTTATATGCTAATTTAGGCTCGTTAAAACATTTGTGGTCTGTTGAGACTTATTAGCTTTATGTCTTAGTAAATTAATAGTCAAAGTGTCTATATTAATATTATAGTTAAGTAAGAGTGTCACAATAGTAATAATATTATCCTTTACTAATACTGTGTATCTCTAATGTTTAAATTTGATTAAATACTTTAAATCTGTTATCATTTTGTTATAAATATCTAAATTATATTTAAAACTGTGATTTGGAAAAGTGAAAAGGGCTTGAATTTAAGGGGTGAAGCCACAGCGACAGATTGGAAAAATTGAAATATTTGTTTTAATTCTTTTCAATGCTTGGGATTTTAAGAATGATTCACTAAAATATTAAAGTAAAATTTGCAAAAATGACAACATTACAGAAGATTTAGTAGATGTAGCAAATGTAATACCCATAATACTTGAAACTAACTGCTCTTTGCTTTAGAACATTGAAACTTTTATTATTTTTGCTGTGGTAAAGATTTTATATGAATTGGAAGTATTTTGATCGAGATAATTGTGTGAGTGAAGAGTATTTAGAATGTACAGATACATAACTAAAGTGATTCAACTGGCAACTTTTTTAGCCATAATTCAACTTAACAATGGTTATTCAGGATTCAAATCTATAATGAAGGTCCATGATATTAGAATTGGATCACAGGTTACGCATATTGACACAAACAGAACATGCTTTGTCTTTCCGCTGCTGAGTAGAACGGAGATATAAATGAAGGAGATGAGGATGATCTTTCTACAGAAGATACGTTTTTGGATTCTGAAGTAGATCCTCTGTAGAAAATTTAAAAACTCCAATGTTATTTCTTAGATAATTTGGTGCAAAATTTTTTGATTATGTTTTTCTCAAAACCAGATTTTTTAAACTGCGTGTCTGAATAACACAGTCAATTTCCATCCGATTTACTTAAACCTTTGTATGGTGGTTCCTAATAGTATTTTCTTCAGTTGCACGTATGGCATTTTCGATGGAATAATTAGTTTCGATGTGGTGTTAAAAGAAATATTGATTTGAGTACAGTTTTTTTAAAATATTTCCTTCAAAGTTCCATCATTTTATAATAAATAATTATTTTTAGAAATCTGTACGTGCAACTGAGGCTACTGTCTTACAATTTAAAAAAATTGCATGATTTCTTGTTTCACAACTTGCAATGAAAAATCACACGTCCAGCCGTTTCTAATAAATTTGTGGAAGCCTCTCACGCTGGTTCCTATTAGGGTTATAACAATTAATATTTTTATACGAAATTTTTACAAGAAGTAGTTCAAGAAATATTATTAGTTCTTTCGAAGAAAGTAAACATTTATCAGAAAAAGTTTCATAGTTATGCCCAAGAAATTGTTGAAAATTGCCTTTACTTTCAGCCATCACAGTGGTTTCACCCCTTGATGCATCTTTTATCTTAAGGAAATCACATTTCAACAGAGATCATAATTAGACTTCCATATAAAACAATTCAATTTATTTTGTATAGAAAGAGTTCTTTTCTTGTCTTTATATTCTCATTTTGCATGACCAAAAATTCGAAATATGGTTAATTTTTACAGAAAAGGGGTTCAACATCCCAAACATTAAGTGTCATTGGTCCATTACTTGGATATTTATCTAATGCATGAGATAATGTAGTAATATAACATAATAGCATGTCAATTATCCCAAATATCGTGTTATTAATTAAACTACTTTTCTGACTATGTAAAATGTGCTTTCTTGTTCTTTATCTCTGAATTTTGAGATTACAGAGGTTAAAAAAATTTGTAAATGGATTTGTCATCCCCTTCTTCATTTGCCTTATCTTCATTTTCTTTGTCTCTTTCTTTATTTGAAATTTCAAAAATTCTACCCTTTTTCTGTTAACTTAACCCAAACACTAAATCTCAATTCATTTTTCATATATTTCATATTACTTTTCAGTTTTTTATTTATTGATAGATTTCTGTATTAAAAAGATAGTCAAAAATTCCCATGAATCTTTTTCTTCATTACGTATTTGAGTACAGTGTTTCTTTTTACGTATGCATTTCTTATATACATGTGATGGGTATTCAACATTCTTATTACAGCTTGGTATATTTCTACTAATTGTAAGAATAAGGTTATTTAAGTAGTTTATGAAGATAAGGGTATAGCTGAATAAGGGGGTCAAATGTGCTCTTGAACCAAATTTGACATACGATGCCCATCAATAGAGCATCAGAAAAAACATTCTGTGCCAAATTTCAACCCTCTATCTTGTTCGGAAGGGTAGTTGTAGGGGAAATTCGAATTAACGAATTTGTGCCTATTTCCCCTATTTAATCGAGTACGAAAATTATGAAAAAAATCCGGTGCATTGTGGTTATCGAGATACGTGTTTGAGAATTTTTTCCGATTTTTCAATTTGAAATCCTAGACGTGAAAAATTAAAAACGCAAAAGAACGCAGAAAAATACCGAATAGAAACTGCTCCATAATTGTTTTTGTGTATATTTTAAGTGAAAATATTTTTGAAATATTTTAAATAGATTTTCATTGTTATATAGTTGAAAATTGAAAAAATATATAAATAATAAAATAAAAAAAAGATATGGTTTAAACAGGCCACGAACTAGCGTCAAAAAGTTTGCAGCGTATCCACAGTCAAGCATCTTAATCACTACACCATCGCATTTCTTGGCAATACTGCTGATATTTCTGAATCTAACGCGCATAGCACCTTTAATTTGGTGATTTATTTTTGTTTTTCTATTCTATACATCGTTCTATTCAATATAGAATTGTTTAAAACCATAGAATATAGTTATCCATTAAAGGGAATACAAAAATTCAAAGTATAAGTTACTTTTTCACGCGAAAAACGCCGAAAAATTGGTTTTTGATTTTTGCTACTACGGCGCACCCTGCCAAAAATCTGAAAAAATTCAGGGACATAACCAATGACAATATGCATTTACAGTAATTATATAAATCTAGTGTCTCGAAAGCTTCCATACGAAATCGGTATTTTGCTGCGTTTTTTTACATTTTTAATTTTTCACGCCTAGAATTTCGAATCAAAAAATCGGAAAAAATTCTCAAACACGTATCTCAATAATCACAATGCACAAGATTTTTTTCATAATTTTCGTACTCGATTAAATAGGGGAAATAGGCACAAATTCGTTAATTCGAATTTCCCCTACAACTACCCTTCCGAACAAGATAGAGGTTTGAAATTTGGCACAGAATGTTTTTTTTGATGCTCTATTGATGGATTCACCGTATGTTAAATTTGGTTCAAGGGTACATTTGACCTCCTTATTCGGCTATACCCTTTCAGGGTAGCATTTCTGGCCTCACATTAGATTTTCGGTAAAGAATTTTTTTCTTGAAAGTGCGTAAGATTTCGGGGTATGTCTATTCACCAAAAATGCTTGTAATTGACCCCTGTAACTACATATAATTTTTTTATTATGATTTGAAATTTTTTAATTTAATTTTGTTATACTTTTTAACCAAGCCTCCAACAACAAATTAGTATTGTTGATTTCTGTCTTATTTTGGCCTCTAGAATATCTCATTAAAATTTTTCCCAGGGGTGGCCGAATACCCTGTATAGATGAACAACCAAATGCATTCCAGAATCCTGTTGAGTACTGCTATTCTGCTGAAAATGAACCAAGATGCCATATTTGTGGTAACGTGGCAATAATTAAATGCGCATGGTGTAAGAAATCTTTATGTTTCAAACATATTTTCGACGAGTACCACTAATATCGAAACTACACAGAGTAATTGCTATACACACTGTATGTATTTATAATTTATAAATCGCTCCACCTTTGCGACGATGTCATAGGTAGGTAATAAAGACAATTAATCTTTTCATTGCTGTTAAGAAACTTTTTACTGTTATTGTTACTTATTACTTGTTACTGTATAATTTAGTGTAAAGTTAGAAAAAAGTCAAAGTTAGAACGGCTACTACCATAGTGGATGTACGCGTAAGATGTAAATCATCAAAATCTGCAGAACTGTAGGAGGCAATTTTAAAATATTACATACCAGAATAATATTGGAATCTAAGGGTTCTAACCGGGGTCCGGACGAGGGAAATAGCAGGGAAAGTTCATTGACAAGTTTTATTATTTATTTTTTCGCTTGTCGCTACGCGACAAGCCGTTTATTTAACACAAAAATAGAAAAGTTTGAAAAATATAAAAAAAAAATATATAAAAATATAAAAAAATATAAATATATTTTCCTATGGCCGGAGGCGGGGGGGGGGGGGGGGGGGTTTGCCCCGGATTTGCTGGACCTTGGTTTCTGTAACAAAGGTTCGATCAAATTAAATACGTGCGTACACGTATCGTAAACACACGCTCGTCAGCTGATCGCCTCGCTCTCCTAACGACTATCGGTGCGCTTGGAGGGGGAGATCAGTTGTCGTTTAGCGTTGATCAGTGGACTGTAATTTTTAATTGCTCGCTGATAGTTATTTATTGAAACTATCAGCAAGACTTTTACCCTGAACAGAAGAGAATGCACTCGTATCTGTCGCGGGCGGTTTAGCCACGGACGGGTCACCAAATGGAGGTCGTAAAGCTCCAAGTGGGTGGATCCCGTGAGCACGCTCTCCGTGCGTGTAGACGTAGGAACGTCGTGCCAGGAGATTTCCTGCGACACTGTAGAATTACTGCACGGCGACCGTTTCTTCCGGGGACCGTGACAGTAAGTGTCCTTTGCAAGAAATCCCTACCGGGTCCAACCGCACTCTAAAGCCTACCCGGCGACCGTGTTGCACGGGGACCGTATATGGTAGGCGGCGTGACGGAGGGGTTGCGGCGTTACGGGTGGGAAGCGCTTTGAACCCGAACTCCTCCGTAGGGTGTACGGTCGACTTGTACACCGACGGGTTTCTGGAGAGGGTTCGCAGTGACCTTTGCACGAAGAGCACTCCACGAGACGGTACCGATTCAACGGTATGACCTTTGGGAGGCTCCAAAGCCGTATAGCTTTAAAGGGATTCTGGGTGGGTGCACCCTGAGTCCCTTACGTCGCGGTCGCGGCAACGACCGTAACGTACAATTCTTCCTAACGAAGGCGGTCGTGCCACGCGCAGCGTGTATTACGACCTCTCTTTTGTCGCAGGTAGATTGCTATGGGAAAACTCTAACCGCAGCAACGGTAAAAATTCTTGAAAAAACAAGTCCAATCGTACGTGCGAGTCCGTACTTGAGGAGCGAGATCTTCAGGGAACCGCTCCCGTTCGTAGTCGGCTCGTGAATAATTGCGAATATCGTCGCGGATCGACAGACGAAGACTCGGTCGCGCCTTGTCGTCGCGACGCGGCGCTGCCGTATTCAGCTGTCGATCTCTTTTCAATATATCATACGGTTCTCTCTCTCGACGCTGACGTCACGATACCGTTTAAACCAGTGCGAAGCGAATCTTCGCGTGAGGTCTGCGTACAAAAACACGTAAACGGCCGCGGTTTTAAATCGTCCGAACGTTCAACGAACCTGACGGACGCTTAACCTTCCACAGTGTCATGTACACAAACGGATACGGGAATCGCAGCCGAGAATTTAATATTTCAGACGAACGCGATTTTAAATAGTTTTTTAACATATTTAAACACCATGTTTCGGCGAATTTTCCTACCCAGATTAGAAATTGATCGAAGATAGTCGAAGGCTTCTTCAATTCAATGTTTTAATTGGTCAACTAATCTGAACTGTTGACCTGAGTGATAAACAATATTTTTCATTGTACTCTAAAGGAAGAAATCCAGTGGTTTTAAGTCTAGAGAACCTGGAGGCCATATGTATAGTGCAGATCATATGTGCTCAGTTCTTTTTTATTAATAGTTTTCTGTACTAAAAAGGCAGCCCAAAATACAGTGTTTCTTTTTATATATAGATTTCTTATGTACATGCGATGGATATTCAACACTTACTACAGCTTTGCATATTTTTACTAATTGTAAGAGTAACGTTATTTTAGTAGTTTATAAAGGAAATTTAGAGCGAAATTTATTTTCTTAACAGCGATGCCACATGACAAAGCGACAATATTTTCGAAGGGAATTTCTCTTTCGCTCATGGCAATCTCAAATGTTTTAAATAAATTATCAGCGCCACAATTTGTGGCATTAAGATATGATAATTCTACCAATTCCATTCGAACATCCAAAGTCTCGGGTACAGCATAACGAACAAGAAACGTCATCCATTTCTCGTTGGTTGAGTCTGAAGTTTCGTCAAGATAAATAACAAATTTAGTGTTTTGTAAAACACTAGAAATACATTTTGTTTCATAAGGATACAAAACGTCTCATATAATATTTGAACACTTTGTTCGACTGAACGACATATGTTGCAAGACATCAGGATCTTACCCAATGTCTTTTAAAACTTCAAGAATCTTCCCTGCGATTCGATACGGAATATTTTTCTCGGCTATTAACTTGTGTTAGAAATAGGGAGGGTTCAAATATTTTATTTGAATGCCCCGTTTAACGAAGGTCCGGATCACGAGGGAAAGGACAATGGAAAAGTAATAATTGCACGTTTAATCGAATTATCGACGAAGCCATATATTTTATTTTATTCAGCGTTAACGAACGTTGACTCTTAATTCTAGTTATTTTTCTTTTTTGCCGCAACGTCTAGCCAGCGTCTGGCTAGAAAAAACCCTGCCGATGGGCCGTCGACGGTTGGTCAGAGATGCCAGAAAAGCACCGAAGGTGCTCTCTCACACTATGTCAGATCACGCGTACGTGAGCTCGTGGAGTTTCGGTAACTCGACAAAGGCAAAATGACGCATGCCCTCTTTCTCGATTCTTCGAAGTTGCCCGAAGTAATTTCGGACCGCCTCGTGAAAGTCGAGAGAGAAAGGCTCACATTTGCCTTCTCGCTCTTAACAACTGAAATCCGACCTCCCGTCTACGGCATACAACTTGGATCTCGAGCCGAGATTCTCGACTGCCCAGGCATTTTTACTTTCCGATCTATGTAGGCGCACATAAGCAAAGTACCCATAATGGAAAAAAAATTTTGTAAAATTTATTTTACGGAAGTACACGTTTTAAGACCCCCTGATCATATTTTAATTATTGAAAAAAAAGAAATTTTTTTCTATTATTCCTATGTATGAGCGTACATATGTATATTATTAATACGATTGAGTATAAATGGCTGAATGAATTTAAATGGAACTTTACATTTAAGTCTTATGTTCTCATTTCAAAGTCCGATTAGTCTTTGACTATAATCAGCCCATGGATAATAATGATTATATCTCTTGTTTCATAGTTGTTCCGATACATAGGCGTAATTTATAAAAGATCTTTTAAATGTTTCATATAAATCTTGGGAAGAATTCAATTTTATGTAAAAAGAAATTAAATAAACTTCTTCTTTATCTTCTCTAGGAAAGAAAAACTTAAATGAAATCTTATACATTACATGCTTACTTAAATCGCATTGGAAACGAATACCACAAATGTTTTAGAATAATGTGCAAAATGGTTTTAATCGCAAAGGGTTAATTGAGAAATAAATGCTTGGTAATTAAAAACAGCAGTAAGCAGCTTAACCGGCTGGGATTTTCGCTAAAACAAATTGAAAACTCGGTTCTAACAAGGGAAAGTTGGAATGGTACCCGGTTTTGGGTTAAGTTTTACTGCAAAATATTATTAAAGTTATTACAACTATTTATCTCCAAACATAAAACCAAATTCACGAACAACCAGCGTGGCGTGAATGATGAGGTGTTTGGCTGCAAGTTTGAGCTTCTTTTGTTCTGCAGGTTCGAACTCTGCTAAAAGAAATCTTTTTTTTTTAATTATATTTTAATCGTACACTAAATGTGACATTATATTTTTGTCTGATCTTCGAATATTTTTTTTTAAAGTTGAATTTACCAATTACATTTAACATGTGTTATTTTCAATATATGAAGTACATGAATTTGGATGGTATTTTTCGTAAAAACAGTCAAAACATAAAAATTTTAGACACCACGTACATCTAATGAAAATTCTGTTTTCGCAGAAATTACAAAATTTTGTATTTAACTCTGATGGAAAGGCCGCTTCATTTACATTGATATAATGTGAATGATTTTCGAATTTCGATTTACTTGTACGTCGTACTTTTTACCTTATACTTCAGGTAAAAAGGGATATAACTGGCTACCTGCTAACTCATGTTACTGTTCTAAAATGAAACGCTTTGTTTTGTACCTTTAAAAATATTCGACTATGTCCTTTTAAAATTTAAAATCCAACCCATACTTTGTATCACACTGGCAAACGGTATCACTATTCCTTTGTTTTTAAACGGTTTGATGGTGGGGATCTCGTGACTCCTAGCAAAAGAGTTCAGTTATCGATTGCCAACAGGCAAATAAAGTTATTCTTTTAAATTCAATTTAATCGAGCCAATGTGTGTGCAGAGTGTAAATATTTCGTGCCGTTGGGTAAGTTTTTAATAGTTGATTTTTAATTAGTGCAAATAAATTCTATAACAAAAATGGCACTATTTGAGGGAGCCAACACAAAGTTAAATTATAAATTTCAATCTGTTTGGATGAACGATCCAAATTTGAAATCATGGCTCCGCGAAGTTTCAGGGGACAATAGCGTTTTCTATTGTTCCGTTTGCTAAAGCACTTTTAAGTGTCGATCCTCAAATGTTAAGAGGCATTTAGAATCTGCGAGGCATAAATTTTTGTTAAGTAAATTAAATCTTGATACAACGGAACGTCCGACGGAGACTGTCACGTCTCAATGTTTTAACATTGAAAAATTTAAACCATGGTTACGTGAAGTCGACGGCGTTCCGTCTTCTTGTTATTGCTCAATTTGTGAGATAAGATTAAAGCCGCGTTTATATATTTTAAATCGCCATGCAGATTCTAAATGCCATCTTGAGAACTGCGCAAAAAATGGAATAGACGTGACTAGATCGAATGATTTCAATACGCAATCCGAAGGATCGGCTCTGTCGTTCGAGGAACAGCGGCATAGCGCGGAGATTCGGTATGCAGCTTTACTAGCTACATTGAATCTTCCGTTTAAAGTCGCGAGCCGGATACTTAAGTACTTTCAAACTGTGCCAAAACCGATTTTGGACAGTATGAAAATAAGTCGAACAAAGTGTACCAATATTATAACGAAGGTTCTGTATTCCTACGAAACAGATCGTCTTTCTAGTGTTCTACGGAACAATAAATTTTCAATTTTTATTGACGAGACATCGGACTCGACGAATGAAAAATGGATGACGCTTCTAGTTCGTTACGTCGATCCCACGACTTTGGATGTACAATCGGAATTATTAAAATTAATTAATCTCGACCCGAAAGAATGTAGTTCCGAAAAGATATTTGAAGCATTTAAACATGAAATGTGGAAAAAAGAAATTCCGATTAAAAACATCCTTGCCTTGTCATGCGATAACGCGTCTGTCATGGTAGGGCAATATTGTTCGTTCAAGACTGCTCTTGCAAAAATTCTCGGCGATAACTTTTTAACTTTGAGATGTCCTTGCCATTCCTCTGCATTGGTAGTGCGCGCAGCGTGCAGTACCCTTTCAGACAAATGTGAGGAAGTTTTACATCTGGCAGTAGGTTTTATATATTCCAGCCCGAAACGGACTACAATATTTCACAAGTTTCAAGAATATTACCAAATTAAAAGCCGAAAGATTTCAAAATTATGCACTACACGCTGGCTTCCCCACCACGCGGCTGCAACTTCATTATTAGATAATTGGGATTGTTGTATATCATATCTTCAAGAATTTGTCTTGAGCGAAAAAACAGAGTCTGGAGAACATCTTCTTATCTTGTTACAAAATCCAGAAATAAAAGCATATATCTATTTTTTGAATGCTCTTGGCTTTTTCGTTCAATTTAATATATTTTTTCAAAGCCAAGAAACCAGGATCCATTTGCTTCAACAATCTGCAATATCTCTTTTGCAATGCATGCTGCGAAACTTTTTGAAGCCAGAGTTGTTGAAGCAAATAGATACAATAATTAATGTAGATTTTTCGAGTCACGGGAATCAAATCAAGCTTGATGTGGTATGCGTTGGTTCGGAATGTGGTAGCTTCCTCGATGATTTGGTTGAGGAAGGCAAACCCGATATTGCTAAAACTGTTCGAAAACATTGTTTGGATTTTTATATTACAGCTGCAAATGAAATTCGTCATCGATTACCAATCAATGACACATTTCTCAGCAGTCTACGTATTTTCAGCCATCAATGGGCTTTAATTAATAGAAACAGAGACAATTCCTTCAGAGTTGTTCTCTATATTGCAAACAAAATCGATGGTTTCGATATAAAGGGTTTGCGAAAAGAATGGTTTGGTCTACATCTGGATTTTGATACTAAAGAAAAGGAGATGCTTTCTAGTAAGAAATTTGATGGTTTATGGAAAATGATCTTGTCAACGCGAGATGAAAATAATGCATTTTGTTAAAAAGCTGATGCTTCTAACTACGAAGTCCGGATAGAGGGATCGGATCTTTATTGTGGGAAGTGATTGAGAATGTAAGATTTTCTTTTTCCAAAAAAAACTGTTTATTATAAAAATAAAGAAAATAAACAATTAAAAATTGCCGAAGATTCTTATCGAATCGTTCCCAACGATTCCCTTGTTGGAATCGACACGTTGAGGTAGGCCAAGGTTCTGTGAACAGAAAAACACGACAATGTGTTAGACACGTAAACACGTTACACGTATATTTGCCGCGTGTGTGTCCTCACGCTCTTGGCTTCGATATTCGAATGTATAGGAGCGGAGAATTTCGCTCACTCGTAATCTACGAGCTCGCAAGTGGACTGTATTTAACATTTGGCGTGAAAAGAATTAAATTTCTTTTCGACGCCGAACTGAGTCGATTGTCTAGTGGACAGGGATGCAAGTGGAAGTTGTAAGGCTCCAAATGCACTGATCCCGTGAGTATGCCCACGGAGTCTGTGCGTCGAGTCGCACTGCAGTGCAACGGCACGACCGTCGATCTGCGGCGTCTCTTTAACGTTCCAACAGATGACTTGTTGGTCGAGAGTTGCACTGCGAAGCCCGACTGCACGTGGTTCACTGCCCGAATGCACCACTCGATGTGATTCGTGACAGTATTTGAACTACGTGGGGGCCTGACCCGCGACTCCGTTACCTCTCCGCACAGGTGCTCCTCTAAGCGTTACACCGGCGGGATCTGTAGAGGTAAGGAATCGAAGATCGAATGTCAAGCGTCCGAAGTGGACGCTGACCTGACTCCAGTAAGCTCACCTGGAGGTTCACCACGTAGGTGCCTCCCTTCGGTGTCTCCTAAGCCGAAAGACAATCACAGAGAAGTTTGAACGGTATTCGCCCACTTCTCTGTGTTTCAAACGTTTATACGCTTGAAACGACAAAATAATACTGCACGAGGGGGGTCGAGCACCTTATTGGTGTATTCTCGAACCCTCCAAACTAGACAGAAAATAGAAATTGAGCTTGTTTGGGACTTTCCCAAACGAAACTCCTGAATGCTTTTATTCGAATCGAGAGTCGACTCGTTTGATAAGCAAAGACTAAAATTAATGAGTGCTAGTTTGAGTTTTAATGAATTCTCAGCTGTGCGCGGTCAATCAAAGGACCCGCACCAGACTGAACATCGACTCGTTGCACCCTTTATTCAATAATCGTCTGCTAGCTTTATCTCGAGAATTTCACAGTTCGGACACGACCGGGAGCCGATGTGTCTTCCTCAGAAGCCGTTGTGAGACTGTGCGGATTGACAGCCGAAGACGTCGTCGTGGTACTCTAATTAATTGTTCCGCGGCGCTGTCTAAATTTCGGCAGTCTGTCTTTGTCTAATTATTTGCGCGCTACTCTCTCACGATACTGACGTCATCAACACCGTTGGCACACTCGAATCGAAGGTAATGAGCCGTTACCGATGCCAGAAAAACTGGTAATACACGCGTTTTTCTATCACTGCTTCCTATACAAATCCTATTAGAGATAATCTCCTTCGAATTGTACGTTAACAGGATTAACGGTAATTGCGGCCGAGAATAATCGCTCGGCATTATGCAATCTTTAAACACATTTAAATACCCAAATTTGGGTAAATTAATCAACCCTATTAGATGCCCACCAAATTCGAATGCCGAAGCCGAAAGAATATTTTCCATATTTCCAGACGTGAAAACTAGAAAGCGTAATAGACTTTGTTCAACTTCCACGAGTGCTGTTTGTGTGTTGAAATCGTCGTTAAGGACGTCAGAGGTAAAATACCGAACCATAGAGGTAGATAAAAAACATCTATCTCTAATGAGTTCCAAAAACTTATATTCAACAACTGCTAAGAGGCAGAAATGTCAATTACGTATTCATGCCGTAGATGATGACGGTACCGCGAATATTCCCTCTACGTCATACAACGACGATGATTTTTCTATGTCATATGACGTGGACGGAACATCCAAGAGGAACGTCAAAGAGGATCCCCCTACATCATATAACGTAGATGTTCAAGATTCATCTACGTCACATGACGCGGGCTAGACTGCGGTTACAAAGCAAATGTTTCCCACGATATCGCGGTATTTCCCTGTTTTGTTGCTTCTATGAACCGCGACATAGGCGCAACAAGACGTAATATCGGATAAAAACTCTTGCATTGTAACCGCAGTCCCATTGGTAATGTCCAAAATATATTTTTTTGGATATTGCCAACTGACTGTTCGATCTGTCTCGCGCTATTCTTTTTTTAACTTGCTTGCTAGTAGTATTGTAGTTTTTGCTTGCTGTATATATGCGCGAAGACAGTTCGCGCGGAAATGCTTGCCCGCAGGTAATTGTAGGATAATCCGCTCCCACGCACCCTTTCCTTTGGAAATGTAAACAGTTGTATAATACTTTTGTTCCTATAGCTCGTATGTACATTAATCAAAAATTAATGTATCTACGAGCTCTTTTTTCATTACATTAGTTTAAACATTTCAATATTGCACATTGCATAATTAAATGACAGTTTTTTACATTTCCCTCCTGATGGAAGAGACCACCACCTTCCCGTGGTTCCCATTGAGCGGTATCGTGCACGTTATTAATTTTTATGGATCGATACAATAATTTTTTTGTGCAAAATTAAGCCAAATCAAACATATAATATTTAGTTCGTCATAACAAATTGATACGGTTAACTCAAAATATATCGAGGAAAATCATTATTAATTAACTTCCGCAACTATTAATTCTACTTTTTTGTTTATGTCATAAAAATAAGAACTCTTCTTATTGAAAAATGCCACAGCGTGCACGATACTGGCAAAGAGTGGACTCTCATTTTTATTTATTAATTTTCAATCTTAAAGAATTTTGATTTTGAAAAATCGTATTATTAATATACATATGTACGCTCATATATGGGAATAATAACAAAAATTTCTTCTTTTTCAATAATTAAAATATGATCAGGGGATCTTAAAACATGTATTTCCGTAAAATAAATTTTACAAAATTTTTTTTCCATTATGGGTACTTTGCTTATGTGCGCCTACATAGGTCGGAAAGTAAAAATGCCTGGGCAGTCGAGAATCTCGACTCGAGATTCCAAATCGTATGCCGTTGACGGGAGGTCAGATTTCAGTTGTTAAGAGCGAGAAGGCAAATGAGAGCCTTTCTCTCTCGACTTCCACGAGGGAGTCCGAAATTACTTCGGGCAGCTTCGGAGAATCGAGAAAGAGGGCATGCGTCACTTTGCCTTTGTCGACTTTCCGAATCTGTATGAGCTCACGTGTGCGTGATCTGGCATAGTGTGCATGGAACGTATCCATGCGAGCGCGGGTAAACCTGCCGTAAGACTGCGCGCGCAATGCACCACGGCGGAATTGCGTCCTTCCGCTTCCTTCCTGACATTTCTCGAGGTAAGACACGTGTGAAAAACCAAGTTAAAGAGAAACCAAAGACTAACACGCATTGCGTCGTTGAAATATACAGGGTGTCCCGTAAATAGTGTAAGAACCGGAAATGGGGGGTAGTTAAGACGATTCTGAACAACAATTTCCTTTGCGAAAATGCCGGATGGGACTTCGTTTTTGAATTATTAACGAAAAACACTGACGAATCACGGCGCGCACCTGCCGCGCTCTCAGGGCCGTCCGAACTCAGAGAGCCACCGTGTCGGGTAGGTAGCAAGATGTGCATCGGAGATACGTCGAGGAACGAATACAAATAATTAAAAATACTACCACTGCAACTGTTACCTCTGCGGATTGGATAAATCAGCCAGCTAAATCGAATTTATTAATTATTTGTATTCGCTGTTTCCAAGGAAGAAGGAATAAAATGTGGGAAGATGCTCTCGGAATTTTTAGGAAATTAATTCTTCGCTGAGTGACGCTTCTCGCCAGAGTGTGTTAAAGTTAAAATAAGAATTATTTTCAGAAAATTAAAATAAATACGGTAAGAACCATTTGTAATCGTTTGTTACTAAAAACTGTACTGGAAAAGCAGACTGGATTTGTGCGTACCGAAACATTCTTCGCATGCAAGGGGTTAATAGTGTAGGATAAAATCATCGCACACACTCGCTCCGCATTCCCCAATTACTCGCAACGCTCTGTCTTTTCCCCGGTCACTCTCTCCTAATCTCTCATACTCTCTCTCTCACACACACACACGCACGCCTTAAGACAAAACCTGCACGCATTCTGCATTCGTCTTCGTAACCGGGCAAAATCGATAAAACTGGGCAATCGATTAGTTTGCTTTCCTGGTCCGAACAGCTGACTCCAGTCACTCACCTCACGCATTTACATACCAACGCACTCACATTCTCACTCCACAATAGAGAATTAATTGAAATTCACCTTACCCATTTACTTGCAAGTTGCAATAAGGCCGGCGAAGAATTAATTTCCTAAAAATTCCGAGAGCATCTTCCCACATTTTATTCCTTCTTCCTTGGAAACAGCGAATACAAATAATTAATAAATTCGATTAATAGTTAATCGAATAGTTAATAGTAAATTTTTATTGAAAGTACTATTATAGCTACCCATTCTAAGAATGGGATATGATGGATTTGTAGTTTCAACTCTTTCACATTTGGTATAATTACTGTAAGCTTACAGCACATTACGTTGTACCTATTTTTTACACTACTCTTTTTTTTTTAAATTATTTTGATGCTTTGGTTCATTAGCGATCCCTTTCCAATTATTACACCACTTACTTGAAGGTAGTTCTTGTTAAACAATATTCTAGGATTAGCTGGCTTTCTGATTTTTAAAAGAGCCAATGTTATCAAATGAATGCTCTTGTGATTTGTGAATTATGATGGCATATGAAACAATCACTGGAAATTACCAATGTTTTAATAAGAAAAGCAGTAACGTATCGCTCAGTATCATATCTATGCAGAGTATTATTGCTATATATTTCTTCCTTTTTCCTGAAATTATTTTTGCTACAATGTAATTACTGGTCAGTGTCAATATCTAAAGCCTCATTCCATTTAATAAACCTTTCTTTGCATTGAAATTTCTCAACAACATAATTAGACCTCCAACCTTCAAGTTTAATTTATGTGGTGATGAATTTGACGTCTGTTGATTACAGTAGAGCTTCATTTATCTGAACCGAAAGGGAGACAAGAGTGTTTGGATAATAAGAGCTCACGGATTATCTTTTCCTCTACAGTTTATTGGTTTGCATAATAGGATCTAACATTCGCATAACTTGATTTCTAGTCTTACTTATTTAATTCAAATTTTTCAGAATGGTAGATTTTGCTTCCCTGTTGTTGAAAGTATATAATTATATGGGCCACCACTTAATAATTTTTTAGATATTTGCAATTGAAGATTATTTAACCCTTAAGTGGACTCTCAATCTTAGTTTAGTTGTTGGGCCAGTAGGGCTGTTGCGGCCTTGTAGGTGAATTCGCAAAGTGATCTTCCTCTTCCACTTACCATGTAACAGATTCTTAAACTACTTTTATAGTGTAATAAGTTTAGAAATACATGAAGATATTAAAAATTTGAGTTTTGAAGTAGGTGAGATTACTTTACGACTAATGTCAAACACAGAGTGTGCAATGCTTTTTTATTTTAAACAGTCACTATACATTATTTTTGAATATTTTTTGCATATATTTTTATTACACTTTTGGCAAATTTTAGCAAACAGGTGTCTTTATTAAACACAACCGACATCTTGAACGTTTTATCTGCTTTTCTTGTAGTTTTGTTGATGGACCTTCCTTCAACAGCGCTTATAGTACGCTTTAATGTTTTACTACGTATATTCTCACATATTTGAGACTGATGGATAAGATTGATAGATAAAATTACTAAATAAATTTTTTATAACTAATCATTCTTTTGGTCAATCTGTTGAAAGACCGCTCCCTCATGAATTTTGGTGAGCCTGAAATATGTGGTAAAGATATTTTGGACAACATTTTCCTATACGTATAGTAGGTGATTGAATTTAGTGTAATGATACCGAAAGTTTTTTGAAAATATCTTGGAAACTAAAGCCATTCATTTATTATATGTATTGGAAAAAGTTGTCTAAAATATTGTCCTTTGTAACATATTTGAAGCTCGTCAAACTTCATGAACAACATTCTTTCGTTACATGTATAAAACTTCTCCGAGAATGATTTCAATACCACAAAATATAACTTTTTCAGGAAAACACAGTTAAAATATCTTACAAGTTCATAGCACAAGATCTGATGCTCGACTGTCTTTTCTGGCATCACGTTATGTTTGTGTTTATATTATCTCAGTTCAGATTTGCTTACATTGGAACTTCGTGACGTAAAACAGACCTTGTTACTAAGAATCAAACAACCGCGACTAGCCGTTCAGTAAGCGAAATGTATCGGGGCCGCTGGGGCCCCGAAAGTCCAATTGAATTATTTTATTTAATGTTGATTTTTACTGAATTGGTAAATGGAGATCAACTTTTCTTTAAAGTATTTAAAAAATAATGAACTAATGGTGGATTACATAAATTTAGCATATAGCATCCTTTAATAGTTGCTTTCCATTAAATTTTTTATTAAACTCACAATTACTCATACTGGAAATATTAACTAATTGTAAAGTTGAAGGTTGTGAATCCATTCTAACTTTGCTATAATTGCAATAAATATTTATATAAATGATCGTTTCTGTAGCTTTTTAACTTTAACCATAATTTGTTTTTTTTATGTTTTTTTATGACAAGTGAAATTTTTACAAGTTTTTAGCAAGTAAAGACATTTAATTTCTAATTTATTTAAATTCCATTATGTATTTTTATATGTAAAAAATTGATACAAAATAAAAAAGAATTAAAAACAAAGCGTAAACATTATTCTCATTGTTTGCGGAGTTGAACTCGGATCCTCGGGCGTATGAACACTAATCCGTTGTCACTACACTAAATTATTACATAGTAATAATCCTGAATAGAATTGAATTTAAGGAATGGCAAATAATATATATTTTCTTTTCTTTTTAAGCATAATGTATATTTTCAGCAGCAGGGGAGCAAAATCTATCATTCTGCAAAATTTAAACTAAATTGGTGACCCTAAAGCCCTGCACTCTCCTTGTTGGTTACTATTTCTTACAAGATGCAGCTGTAGCGGCTATTGTATATCCACTACGCCCTTGCCAGAGTATGAATGGGAATGGAATGAAAGGTTAGTTTTAAGCTTTCTATTTTTCCATTTTCGCAGGGTCTCGTGCGAGCCTGGTCGTCCTGTTAAACACTTGGCGACCAGAGCCGTACGAGGCGCCTGTTTTCCTTCAGGGTTTCGCCTGGGCCTCGGACTACCCCGATCCGGGCCGGGCGAGCCTCTTGACTTTTATGACTCTCGTTCACTCTAGCTAAACTTTTCCGACGCTAAATATTTTCCAGTTTCGTTTTTCCGTCTTTCTGTCCTATCGCTTTTTCTCTCCCTTTGTCTGTTAGGGTAAGGAGTGTATATAGGGAGTAGATTCTAAGAAAGAAAGACAGTCCGTTAGAGACGTCGTCAATGGCAGTCCGTTAGAGACGTTGTCGATACCCAGTCCGTTGAGGACGTCGTAATAGAACAGTCTGGTAAAGACGTTGTCGCGATTCATATTCAAAGTCGCAATTTAGCTTGACCTACGTGTGGCTGCGTGCGCCCCACACCACCATCACTCGCGTGTTTGTAATAAATGTTAATAATTGTGGGGTAGCCTGGTTGAGTGGTTATTTCACCCCCTAGCCCCTTCACAGCAATAACTTTGTACATTTGAAGTGTATTCGCAATCTTTAAAGTTATGAAATAATTTCCTACTTAAGAGTTCTGTCTTTCTAAATAACATATTATATGTGCCCATAATTATGAAAGTGGTCCAGTTGTAAGTCATATATTTCTTGTTTTGAGATATTTAATGAATTGCATTTGAATAAATTAAAAAATATTTTTATATTATGCAACATTTTAATTTAGAATTTTATTAGTCTTGATTAATGAAAACTTATTATGAATATGAAATTTTGTGTGAATTTCATACGAAAATGTTGTTTTAAAATTTGAATTGACTTAGATCATTTTCAAAATTATCTGAATGTTCTATAAATGACTTAAAGGAATAAAAAACTATGAGTTTTATTAGAAACGATAATTTTAACCCTTCGTGCTCCGCGCGTTTCTCGAGTACTATCTACCAGCAAATCCGGCACATTTTTGAAGCAAAGCGCCTGAGATAAAGGAAGTCTTATTTTGAGCGGAAAAGATTACATTAGATTACCTTGTGAAAGCATTTGATTTTATTTATTTTATAAATATGCATTTTCCAATTGTAAATATAAGATAAATTTTTAATTTTGTAGTTCACCACGGTGTGATATCTATGAAAACAATCTCCCATGTGCATTCTTGGTTTACTTGGGCAAGTATCACAGCAATTACCTCTTTGACGTCTGCCATGCATTTTATTCCTCTTAGAACACACAACGCAGTCCCTCTTTGCAGCTTTTCTCATTACGTGAAGTTTTCCATTTAATCTGATTTCAGAAATTGATGTAGAAACTCTTTTTCTATCGTGACGAAAATCTCCTACGAGTTAATCGACTAAAATTTTTCTCTAGTGTAAATGCGTCAATGCTTTCTCTTTTTTATTGTACTGTACAGTTTTATAGAAAATGTATGAATTAATTATTGATATCTCCATTCCCCAGAAAAATAGTTTCTGCCACCACTTAAGTGATTTCCTCAAAAAGCAATAACTAGCAGTATAGTGATTAGCCCGATCAACTCCACCCATCGACTTTGTGTACCCGACAACTATACTTGGCTTTTGAATTACTTCATTTGTACCACCTTGTATAAATCTTCTAGTAGTTATCATTTCAGCATTATGCCAGTTGCTTAACAACGATACTATCCTCTTATTCCTCCAAGCTAAGAGCATTGTATTTCCTTGTTTGTATGCGACAGTCCTTTTTTCATATAATTTTGGTTTTTTCAGAATTGTTGGAACACCTTTTCTGTTTGTTTGTATGGCACCGGTTAAGTGGCACTTCATTTTTCTTAATTCTTCAGTTAAGAATATGCCAGTGTAATATACCTGTCGGTATGAATGTGGTATCCTTTTGCGGTAGGTACCCGATTCAATAATTGTTGATACAGATCCAAAATAATTCTGGTGCAGACCAATAAATCTGGTCTTGGCAGATTTTCGGATGCAATACTTCCATAATATGGAAGGATGCTATACACATATCCTGTTTCTGAATCTGCTAAAACGTATATTCGAATGCCCCACTTGGTAGGTTTATTGGGATTGTATGTAATAAAACTTATTTTTCCTTTAAATTTTACTACGGATTCGTCAACGCATATATTTTTTCCAGGTATAGAATAGTCTGAAAATCTGGAATTTATAAATTCTAAAAAATTACTTGCTCGTTGAATACGCGTTCTAATATAATTTTGCGTAGGATCAGGTGTTTTCAAATGGGTTATTTCATGCGAAGTCGGACACCTTTTGGAGTACCATGTCGGATTTTGTTCTGATTTGAATATGTTGTAGTCTTTAGTGATATATACACGTATCTCGAAAGATTTTTAAAAATTTTAAAAATTGTTGGTTTTACATCTGTTTGAAATATACAGCTCACTTTTTCAATAAATAATAGCTGCTAAAGTAAGAAAATTATAAAAATGAGACTTTAGGTACTTGTAATAGACCCATGGGAGTATCGAATAAAAATTATTTCAATTAAAAGAAAAATTTTTTTGACTATTTATTTTGCAATTGTTTACAACAAATGCCATTTTTTATAGAGGGGAAATATTTAAAAATCTGAAAAAAATGTGCATATAGTCCTGTTTGTCCCTTTACGGACCAAGTTTTAAAAATACGGACATTAAAGTTGGCCTGATAAAAATTAATTGAATGGAACGCGGCGTCGCGTTGTGGCAGGCTGGCTCGACCGGCCAAGTCGCGCGGTGCCTGCAATAGCCAAGCGGCTATACCTGCTATTGTTATACATACATAGGATGTTGGACTGCTGGAAGGTGTAACAGTTATTGGACACTCACTCTTTGTCAATGACACTTAGCATTATACACATGTTGTCAATGTTCAATGGAAACCACGAGAAGGTGGTGAGTATTCTTCCATAGGGAGACGGAGTAGGATATGATGGGATGTAATGGGATTTGGTTCTGGTTAAGGAATAATAGTTGGATTCTACCAATGATCGTCTATCGGATTAAATTGTTTGTTATAAAATTACTTACCTCATAACAGCTACAACTGTTGATTTTTCACTGTCTGAATACATTCGGGCATTTAAATGCGTTACTTCTTTGGCTGGAGTAAATGAGTGAAAATTGCGTGTTCCACAGATTGTTGTAGCCAGTCCACGCCTTTCCAGCAAAAATTCCGAATGTTTCTTATTGTTAGGGGGAGGAGGCTTGGAAATGCCTCGCCCAACGGTGGTCCGGATCTCGAGGGAAGGAACAGACGGAAAATAAGCAGTACAATTATAATTTTATTTTCGCTTATCCGAATGCACGGATAAGCCTTTTATTTCTGTCTTTGGTTTTTCTTTTCTTATAGTTTTTTTTTTACAGGCTCCGGGTAATAGCCGGCCGACGTCTGCTTCTGACAGACGATGTTATTGTACGGCCCGCGTTGCTACCCTGAAACAGAAAGAGACGCGACTAGGCGTTAAATACCTATCGACGCGATACGCAGCTAAGCTAGTGGACTGTATGTGTGTGTGAGCGTTTCCTTTAAACCGGGAATCGCTCGCTTTCTTCCAATTATGGAATTTCGTCTCGGTTTATGTTCGACTGCAACACTTGATTGTCGCAGGAGAGGGTGCCAAGAGGGACGTTGTAAGGCTCCAACCGTCACCCGGTCCTCGGTCCCTTACCGTCTTCGTATGCGTGTGTACGGAACACGATGTGGTGCAGTCTTTCAATGGCGTATAGGACGTCTTACTATTGAGACTAACACCACGACGCCTCGGGAGTCGCGTTCTACGCGCAGTGACCGTACAAGACTGGCAATCAGGGAACAACGCTCTGGCATTCGCCGGAAGCTGGGCTTAGAGTAACTCGTCCCACGCTCCGACTAGCAGGCGGCAAGTCCACCCAGGGTATTTGTGCCAATAAGGCCCCTTTAGGTGGGTGTAAGGCCGTTCGATCAAATCAAGGGAGGATCGAGTCTTCACCTCGATACCTCTCGCACGACCGCTGTTTGCAGCAATACGTGGGAAATTCGGGAACTCGATGATACCAAAGAGTTTCCCACAATCTTTAACCGGGTCGTACTCACGACCGAATCGATTAACTGGTTTGATTCGACAACCGGAATTACACGCAGTTTACTGGGGGCAGTTTGTTTACGCAAGCTAATCCCGTAAAGCTGCGGCTATACGTCAGTTGCCCGCGTTGTGAAAGTTCGAATAACTCGAACTTTCTACGTTGCGTGGGAATCAACCGCTAGAACCCGAGAATTTTCTTTTTAATTTTTTTTCTTTTTCGAATGTTCGAATAACTCGAAGCAATGCGAATATTGCGAGGGCCTTTTGATTCTCAACGAATGCTCGAATAACTCGAAGCAATTCGGAATATTTTTTAAATTAGGTGAAGCGTGATCGGTTATCGATCCGCGCTTGGCAGGCTCTCGTTTGCAAGTGACGGACGAGCACGAGCTCCCGAAAAGTACGCGTGAGAGAGGGGGAATCCTCAGACGCGCGGCGCTGTCGCCGTGGCTCTCGTCCGTCTTTATCTAATATGTAATTGTCGCACCTTCTCTATGGTCGAGCGTTTAACCGAAAAGTTCGAAATCGAACGTTACCGTAATGCTCGCGTGACTTACAGGAAAACTCAAGGAGCGAGAGTTTTTCTGCTGCCTTCGTCGCGTCGACCTAGAATATTCTGGTCGGTCGCATATATTGAAAATAAAGCGGATTAACGGCTAATTACGGGTTTAAATAAATCGAATTAACTCGATCTTTAAACATACCGCCCCCCTTGCACGGTCCGTGCAATTAACATGGTGAGCCCTATTCGCGGTCACTTCGCGATCGAAACACATAAAGAAGGTTGCAATGTTGGAATTTTTTTGTTTTTGTACTTGAGAGATTCAAGGTACTTACTCAGCGGCGAGGTCGGCCCCGTCTGTCCTCCAGCACTTGGAGGGTGGCGAGGACAGTTTTCGCGATAGCGGTCCTGTCCGGGGCGTGGCGGCGACTGTCCCTCCACCGGGGGTGCCGCGATGTGGCGTGGGCCCGTTCCCGAGGGCGGATTACCCCCGCATCTCGTGCCGGCCCCCTGTTCCGACTCCTCCTTGAGCGGTGCTGTTGCTCCCGGGTCACTGGCGGCATGGGTGAGGCGGTTGGCCGTGAATTTCCGGCCGCTGGTTGCCTTACAGCTGCGACGGGCGGCACGGCGGTGGCCGCTTGCTCGGGTTGGGTCCCCGTTGTCGCAGCGGACGGTCTTGGGGTGGTAGATGCAGGTCGAAACATACATTCGATTAATCTACCACCCCTGGCCCATTTCAATTTAAAGTGCCCTCCAGGGGCCTTGCACCTTAGGCGCCTGGTGGACCACGGGACGTGGGCCGGAATCCGGAGCTGGTCCTGCCCCAAATTTAAAACAAACGCCGGCGGCTCGGTGGACGCTGGCCCAGGAAGTACTTCCGCGCTGTCGCTCGATGGCTGCGTGGCCGGCACCTCCACAGTTTCGGCTGTCCTTGGCTGGCCTTGCAGTGGTCCATCGACCAACTGCAGCAACCTATCGAATTGCCGGTCGATATCCGGGTCGCGTGGGGACTCCACGACCGTCAACAGGCTCTCGTCTCCAATGCTCGACATTCTGCTCTTATCACTTATTCACTATTTGTGCGTGAACTGGACGAATTTGTCCGCGGGTCCCGCTTTTACGTGCTGACGCTCGCAAATCGCTCCCTTCCAGGTATTTATAGCATGATGGTAGGGTATAGATTCCCCTCTCATCGTTTTGTCTTCAAAGACGCAGGATATGTGGGAATCAACACCGTTTTGATTTCAAACGGCTGTATTCTCTGTCCTTTGCTCTGTACAACAGGATTCGGGACTTTGTTTATCCTATGCTGCTCCTTCGTCGGCCATTGTCGAAGTTGACTCATCGACGGGCAGTCTACACAGTCGCGTAATTGGACGTGTGTATGTAGATGTGGCTGTGCGTACTTTTACCACACGCACACGTCTGTCTCGGCCTGGTAATACTTCCTCAATTCTTCCCATTTCCCACTGATTTGGGGGGAGAAGAGGGTTTTGTACTAGAACCAACTCGTTTGGTTTTAACTGCACTTGGGTGGTGCGCCACTTATAGCGGTTCTGGAGGTGCGTGAGGTAATCTCGCGTCCAGTGTTTCCAGAGCTGCTCATGGAATTTTTGGATGGCCCTCCATCGCGTAAGCCGCGAGAGGGTTTCCGTTTCCACAGACTCGACCGGGAGTGCATTCATCGGTCCTCCAAATGTGCCCCCAAACCGAATTGAACGAACGATGGGTCATTCGATAGCTTATCCAAAAAAAACCATGTGTGCAAATCTGATATCTCCATTTAAAAATAACTTCAAAAACTTAAGGATACATATTGTTAAATTATTGCAATATTTAATATACTGTTAAAATCCAAAGTGATTTGAGAATTCGGTTTATGACACAGTTTTCTGGTACATTGTAGTTATTAGGAATCGTGTTTTTCGTAAGATTATTTTTTTAATAATTTGTAGTTTGTAAGAAATTGGAATTCTGAAATGTAATACAGGATATTTAAATCCTTCACTTCTGTTCTACATTTGTGCTTCAATATCCTCAATAGTGATTGTTCTATCATAAACATACGAATATCGAATCTGTACTAATAAATATACTCCCGTTAAGTCCTCAGTGAACCTCAGGCTTGCACAAGGAATAGTCATAATAGGAAACAAAGAATAAAGTTATGGATTCAACGTTACGCACCTCGCGACTATACAATGTCGATGTGACATTCTAGGAATATTAGGACGAGATATTGTCATGGAGCCTTATCATAATTCATTAGTCACTCTTTAGCAAGTTACTCTGTAGCAAACATTCATATTTATCAAAGAAAGAGAAAAAAAAGGAAAGATCTGCTTGATCGAAGGGGGAGAAGAAGTAATAGTAAGCCAATATACAATCTTTTGCTCTGATCCACTCACAATAGTCAAAGGTAAGAGATTTGAAAACTAACATTTCACATTAATTTCAGTTTAAGAGATGTTAAACAATAATCGTGGTTGACAAAAAAAATAAGGACGCAAAGACGCCTCAAAATTATATTTATACATATTTCAGGTTAAAATATTTGTAAAATGCCTTTAGAATATTTATAAATAAATATAAACCATTGTTATATAGTTAGAATTTGAAAAAAAAAATAACGAATAAAACAAAATTCTAAGTCCCAAAGAGAGACTCGAACCTACGGTCAAAAAACTTCCAGCGGTTCCACAGTCGGACACTCTAACGTTGCGCCAACGACGCCGTTGCAAATATCATTGATTTTTTGGGATATGATGCGCTCAACGGTTGGTTTATTTTATTTCTTTCAATTGTTATGTAATTCTGCTTAGTGTAGAAACATTAAACAGTGTACAAAACACTCGTATATTGAAGAATGCATAAAAATTCAACGTGTAAGTTACTCTAATACGCAGAAAATGAGGAAAAAATCGGTTTTTATTTTTTTTCACTGCGGCGCACCAAAATGAAAAATCTGAAAAAAATTGAGAATAATAGTAATAGCAATACGTGTTTACTGTAAAAGTATGAAAGTAGTTCCGGGCCTCCTTCAATACATAATTGGCATTTTTCGGCATTTTTTGCAGTTTTTTATTTTTTACTACCTGGTTCTTCAATCAAAAAATTTGGAAATCTCCCAAAATATGTGTCCCAGTACCCGAAGTGTCTCTGAATTTTTTTACATTTTTTTACTCAATAGGTTAAGAGAAATTGTTCAAAAACATGATTTTCGTTTTCACCCCATTACTACCCCCACGGTTGAGATTTCAAGTTAAAAATTTGCACACGTGGTTTTTTTTGGATAAGCTATCGAATGACCCATCGTTCGTTCAATTCGGTTTGGGGGCACATTTGACCCCCTTATTCGGCTATACCCTTTGATCGTCTCACTGGAGTTTCTCCAGCCATTGGGACTGCATCAAAATTTTTGCGCGAATTACGATTGGTGATAACCAGCCGAGCGGATCAAAGAGCTTCGCAATCTCCGAAAACAAATTTCTTTTTGTCAGCGGTAACGCAGACGGTTGAGATCGTTGCAGATTAAAATAGAAATAGTCTCCGGAAGGGATCCAACGTAAACCAAGCACTTTTAGTTCGGAATCATCGAACAGAGTGAGGTCTACGGCGTGGGAGTGAGCGCTTTGGGGAATATTCTGCAATAATTGTGCCGAATTTCCAGCTCACTTTCTCAATTTGTACCCACCTCCCTGCAGGAGTTCACAGACTTGCTTGCGAATTTTCTCTAGCAGGGATTTGTCGGGCGCTCCTATAAATACGTCGTCGACGTATATATCCTTCTCGAGAATCGGAGCGGCGAGAGGATACCTCGCTCCATCCTGCTGCTTTAATTCGAGAAGGGTACGCATCGATAAATATGGGGCGCACGCCGTACTGTATGTTACGGTATTTAATTCGAACGCTTTAAGCGGTTCGTTTGTTGACGTGCGCCAGACGATGCAATGAAAACGACGGTCCTGTGGGGCGACGAAAATTTGTCGAAACATTTTCTCGATGTCAGCCACCAACACGTACTCATACAGGTGCCATCTCGTTAAAACCGAGGTGATGTCGTTCTGTAATTTTTGCCCTACGTGTAGGACGTCATTAAGGGATCGCCCTCCGATCGTTCTGCTGGTTGCATTAAACACAACCCGCAGTTTGGTCGTTGCACTTTCCGTGCGTATGACCGCTCGATGCAGAATGTACAATCGTCCTTATGTTAAAAAGCTCATGCTTTTAACTACGAAGTCCGGATAGAGGGATCGGATCTTTATTGCGGGAAGTGATTGAGAATGTGTAAGATTTTCTTTTTCAAAATCTGTTTATTATAAAAATAAAAATAAAATAAACAATCAGAAACCAAGAAAAATCATATTTAACGATGTAAGTAATAACATTGCCAATCCTGCGTCGGAACCGAGACGTTGAGGTAGGCCAAGGTTCTGTGAACAGAAAAACACGACAATGTGTTAGACACGTAAACACGTTACACGTATATTCGCCGCGTGTGTGTCCTCACGCTCCTGGCTTCGATATTCGAATGTATAGGAGCGGAGAATTTCGCTCACTCGTAATCTACGAGCTCGCAAGTGGACTGTATTTAATATTTGGCGTGAAAAGAATTAAATTTCCTTTCGACGCCGAACTGAGTCGATTGTCTAGTGGACGGGGATGCAAGTGGAGGTTGTAAGGCTCCAAATGCACTGATCCCGTGAGTATGCCCACGGAGTCTGTGCGTCGAGTCGCACTGCAGTACAACGGCACGATCGTCGATCTACGGCTTCTCTTTAACGTTCCAACAGATGACTTGTTGGTCGAGAGTTGCACTGCGAAGCCCGACTGTACGTGGTTCACTGCCCGAATGCACCACTCGATGTGATTCGTGACAGTATTTGAACTACGTGGGGGCCTGACCCGCGACTCCGTTACCTCTCCGCACAGGTGCTCCTCTAAGCGTTACACCGGCGGGATCTGTAGAGGTAAGGAATCGAAGATCGAATGTCAAGCGTCCGAAGTAGACGCTGACCTGACTCCAGTAAGCTCACCTGGAGGTTCACCACGTAGGTGCCTCCCTTCGGTGTCTCCTAAGCCGAAAGACAATCACAGAGAAGTTTGGATGGTATTCGCCCACTTCACTGTGTTTCAAACGTTTATACGCTTGAAACAACAAAATAATACTGCACGAGGGGGGTCGTACACCTTATTGGTGTATTCTCGAACCCTCCAAACTAGACAGAAAATAGAAATTGAGCTTGTTTGGGACTTTCCCGAACGAAACTCCTGAATGCTTTTATTCGAATCGAGAGTCGACTCGTTTGATAAGCAAAGTCTAAAATTAATGAATGCTAATTTGAGTTTTAATGAATTCTCAGCTGTGCGAGGTCAATCAGAGGACCCGCACCAGACTAAACATTGGCTCGTTGCACCCTTTATTTGAGAATAGTCTAATAGCAGTATCTTAAGAATTTTACTCTCAAGATTCTCTCGATTTCTGTCCGGACACGATCGGGAGCCGATGTGTCTCCTTCAGAAGTCGTAAGACTGTGTGGATTGACAACCGAAGACGTGGCTGTGGTACTCTAATTAATAGTTCCGCGGCGCTGTCTAAATTTCGGCAGTCTATCTTTGTCTAATTGTTTGAGCGCTACTCTCTCACGATACTGACGCCATCAACACCGTTGGCACACTCGAATCGAAGGTAATGAGCCGTTACCGATGCCAGAAAAACTAGTAATACACGCGTTTTTCTATCACTGCTTGCTGTACAAATCCTATTAGAGATAATCTCCTAAGTATTGTACGCTAACAGGATTAGCGGTAATTGCGGCCGAGAATAATTGCTCGGCATTATGCAATCTATAAACAAAAATGTAAATATATTTTTCTATGGCCGGGTGGGGGGGGGGGGGTGGCCTCACCGGCATTGCCCCGGATGTACTGGACCTTTTTTTTTTTTTTGTTTTTGTCATGGGGAAAATCTTCGAAAGACTCCCTCCCACCTCTTTGGGGAGAGGCGGAAGGGGTGTGTGGGATTCCCCGCGCCGGTAGAATGATGGGCGCGGGACCTACCCACTAAAAACCCCACGGTGACACCCCCCCCCCCCCCCATCCGTCCGGGGGCCGCGTTTAGTGGCGGCTGTGAGCCCCAACTCGCAAACGCCTGCGCCCCCGTTTCCACCCCTCGGCGGCCGGGAGCTCATGGCCGCTCCAGGCCACCGAGGGTGCCTGCCTGTAGGCCGGACCCTCCCGGTCCGACCTTTCGCCGCCTGGCGGGAGGAGGCTCCCCTCAGGGCCCCCCTCCCAGCCAGGGTCATCCGCCGCGCAAAGGCGGCCGCCCGCGACGCCTGGCGCCTGGGCGACGCCCTCGCGCCACCATACGAGCGCGAGCCTCAGCGCGCCGCTGAAGCTCGCGCTCCCTTCCCGCGGCCTCCTTCTGCAGCATTACGGTCTCGCGCCGAAGCGCCCAGCGGCGCGGTGGGGTACCACCCGGACGGTGGTGTCGGGATGCATCCCCCGCGGCGGCAGAGACCTCCATCCGGATATATCGGTGGTCCGAAAGTGTCTCTGCCCCCGCGACCACGTGCCACCCCGATACCATGCGCACGGCGTTGGGGGTCGCGAATCCAACATCCATGATAGACCCCCCATATCGCCGCAGACACGTGTGCTCCGACTTCCGGTTCAGTAACCGAAGGTCGAGCCCCGCCGCCCAGTCGCCCAGGATCCCGCCGCGAACGGAAGTCCTGGGGGACCCCCACGCCACCGACTTGGCGTTGAAGTCCCCCAGGACCAGCACCGGCCGGGCCGCGCAGCGCTGCACGCATGCCGCGACTTCGGTCAGGTACTGCTCGAACGCGACGTGACCGCTGCGAGGCGAGGTGTAGCACCCCACCACGGCGACTCCCCCCCAGTCCACGGCGACGAATCCCGGACCGCGCTCCAGCATGGAGAACGGCGGAGACCCGTCGCCCACCCAATGAGGGTGATCAGGGACGCGGTACGGCTCGGCGGCGACAGCCAGGCCAACCCCCCACTCCGCGAGGACTTGGGACATCATATCCTGTGCCGCGCGGCAGTGGTTGAGGTTGGCCTGGAGGAGGAGGCGGGGCGCCATTAATTACCGACCGCCCCAGCCTCCTCCCGCGGCGACGGAGCCGGAACGGCCTGCCTCTTCCTCTCCATGCGGGAGGGGGGAGAGCACTTCCTGCTCCCCACCCTATGGTCGGCTGGTATCCCCCTGTCCGCACATAGCGGGCAGTGGTGGGCCGCCGAGCACTAGCTCGCACGGTGGTCCTTCGCCCCGCAGCGGTAACATTGACAGCTGCGGTTCACAGGCGAAGTGCACCACTTCCTCACATGCCCCAATTCGAGGCAGCGGTGACACTGGAGCGGGCGCGGCGCGAGTACCTCCACTCGCACCGAAACCCACCCCACCAAAACCCTCCCGGATTCCGCCAATTTATGGGCAGCGGTGTGGGGGCAGCGGGCCCACACAGACCCCAGGCCGGAAGGAGATCTGCGGATCTCCCCGACCCGCAAATCCCCCGCCCTTGCTAGGGCACGCGCCACGTCCTCCGCGGTGACCGAGTTGTCCAACCCACACACGCGCATCTCTGTGCGCTTCGTGGGCCGGGCGACCCGGACACCCCGCTCGCCCAGCTGCTCCCGGAGTCTCTGGGCGAGTCGGTCGGCCTTCACGCCGCCGTCTGGACCGGGGATCTCCAGCAGGAGACCCCCAGTCACGGCCCGGTTCGCCCTGACGGAAGCGATGCCAAGCTCTTCCAGGGACACATTGTCCCTGGCGAGCCGCATCGCCTCCGTGAGGGTCAGGTCGCCCCCCTGCGCAACGGTCAGCACTACCGCTGCCGTTTTAGGGGGGCGGCCAAGTCGCGCCTTCGCAGCCTTTCCTTTGGCCGCGGGCGGCGGGGGCGGAGGCTGCGCCTGCGAGGCCTTCCTCGCCGCCCTCCTCGCCCTCCGCCCCTCCACCTCGCTCCACGACACCCCCCCTTGGGGGTCACGACCCGAGGCCCCGGAGTCGCCACGGTGGGCGGAGCTTTCGCTCCCCCCACCGGCGCCTTCCCCGGCCGTGCCGGCACTGGTCGAGGTGGCACCACCCTCCCGCCGACCGCTCTTCCGGCGAGGAGCTCCTCCCGGAAGGCGGCCAGCCTCTTGTCAATCATGTCCCCTATCCTCCTCAGGAGATCGTCCTCTGAGGAGGACGGGGACCTCCGCCGCACTCCGCTTCATAACGACCGCAGGAGGGCGCGGCGTAGGAGGAGGGAGGACACAGCCTCTGCCCCGCCGCTCTTCTGCCCCTTAAAAGAGCAGGCAGCGGCCACTTTCTCCACTCGTCTCAGGGACGAGGAGATCCTCTCTGATATCTCCTCGGTCACCTCGTCCCTGAGACAACTCATCCGAACAACCGAGCTCATCGCCCTGCCCACTCCATTGACGGCCTGCCCAGTCATCTTTCTCTTGGAACCTATGAGGTTCCTGGTGGAGGAGAAGGACGAGACTGACGCAGACTCGTCGTCCTCCTCCACCCTCCACGAAGCCGGGCCAGGCGCTGGAGGCGGCGCGAGCGCCGTCACTCCAGTCCCAACACCGCCTTCGTCCTCCCCCTCTAACTTACCCCGTCCCATCCCCGTTTTAATTTTGAACTCCATATTATTCCCACGAGCAGGTCGGAAGAAAAGGTCCGCCCGGGCAGAGCCGCCTTACCCGGGTAAGCCTATATACTCCGGGGGTTCGGCAGGTGCCCCGGAGGTGGTCGCTTGGGATTGGGCCTCCTCCCCCAACCGTGCATCCCATCGCCGCGCACCATAACTTAGGATTGGAGAGCGATTTTATAGAGTTGCCATACTCGCGGTCCCGGGCGGTTAAGCCAAGGCGCCCGTTCCTCCTGCCGTCACGTTCCATTCACAAAACCAAAGAAGGAATTGTGAATAGGTCTTTGTGACGACCAACAGGAGGCTTACGGTGTGATAAGCATCAGGTACCTCGGGGTCGCTACGCCCCGTACTGCGGCCGACGATTGCCGGACACAGCCCCTGAGGGCGGATGTACTGGACCTTGGTTTCTGTAACAAAGATTCGTCCAAATTAAATACGTGCGTACAAGTACCGTAAACACAGGCTCGTCAGCTATTCGCCTCGCTCTTCTAACGACTATCGGTGCGCTTGGAGGGGGAGATCAGTTGTCGTTTAGCGTTGATCAGTGGACTGTATTTCTTATTGTTGGCTGATAGTTATTTATTTAAACTATCACCGAGACTTTGGCCCTGAACAGAAGAGAATTCACTCGTATCTGACGGGGGTGGTTTTGCCACGGACGGGTCACCAAATGGAGGTCGTAAAGCTCCAAGTGAGTAGATCCCGTGAGCACGCTCACCGTGCGGGTTGACGTAGGAACGTCGTGCAAGGAGATTTCCTGCAACACGGTAGAATTACTGCACGGCGACCGTTTCTTCCGGGGATCGTGACAGTAAGTGTTTTGTGCGAGAAATCCCTAGCGGGTCCAACCGCACTATAAGGCCTACCCGGCGACCGTGTTGCACGGGGACCGTATGTGGTAGGCGGCGTGACGGAAGGGAGGCGCTTTGAACCCGAACTCCTCCGTAGAGTATACGGTCGACTCGTACACCGACGGGTTTCTGGAGAGGATTCGCAGTGACCTTTGCACGAAGAGCACTCCACGAGGCGGTACTAATTCAACGGTGGGACCTTTGGGAGGCTGTGAAGCCGTATAGCTTTAAAGGGATTCTGGGTGTGTGCACCCTGAGTGCACACCCTCCCTTACGTCGCGGTCGCGACAACGACTGCAACGTACAATCTTACCTAGCGAAGGCGGTCGCGTTACGCACAGCGTGTATTACGACCTCCCTTTTCTCGCAGGTAGATTGTTCTGTGAAGTCTCAAATCGCAGCAACGATGAGAATTCTTTTATTTTTAGTCCAGATATTTAATTAGTAGAGCACTTACTTGAGGAGCGCGATCTTCAGGGATCTGCACCCGTTCGCAGTCGGCTCGTGAATAATTGCGAATATCGTCGCGGATCGTCAGACGAAGACTCGGTCGCGCATTGTCGTCGCGGCGCGGCGCTGCCGAATCCGACTTTCGATCTCTTTTCAATATATATTACGATTCTCTCTCTCGACGCTGACGTCACGATACCGTTTAAGCCGGTGCGAAGCGAATCTTCGCGTGAGGTCTGTGTACAAAAACACGTAAACGGCCGCGATTTTAAATTGTCCGTACGTTCAACGAATTTGACGAACGCTTAACCATCCGCAGTGTCACGTACACAAACGGATACAGGAATCGCGGCCGAGAATTTAATTTTTCGGTCGAACGCGATTTTAAATAGTTTTTAACATATTTAAGCACAATTAATATTACTGTATGGGCCCTGGTCCGTATTTCGGCCCCGTTCCGCCTCCACGGAGGGCCCGACCATTCCCGCGCTGCCGGGGAGCGTTACTCTTCTCTCTGTTACTTCCTGCCCCCCCCCCCCCCCACCCTCCGCCACGGGGGTCCGCATCCCAGCCCTCTTGCTTCCTCTTCTGCAGGCCGCCTCTGTCCATTCTTTTTTCGACGGCGACGACGACGGAGCCGCTGTCGTTTCCTCTTCTTCTCCTGACGACGATTCCTCGATGGCTGGGAGTCTTCCTCCTTCCTCTCCTTGTCGTCCCCACCCCGGGGGATATGGGGGCAGTGGTGTTGCCTCCTTTCTTCAACCTCCCGGGCGGGAGGGACACAGCCCGGGAGCTTCTTCGTCTCCTTGGCGTGGGGCATCTTAACGCTGTCGGGGATGTCGTCGGCGGCGTCCTTCTTCCGGCCGCGACTGGTACCACCGCCTGGGGGGTACCGCGAATCCTCCTGCTGCGTCGTGGTGTACCCGGGGTCTGCTGAGGGGGCTCGGTGGCGACTCTTCTGGCTCGCGCCCTCGTCGAATTGCCGCCGGCTGTCCCCCTCGGCGATGGAGTTGAACCCCGGGTGGGCGGTGGTGTCACGACCAGCGCGGGTATTGACCCCCGCACCACCGAGGTCGTCGTCGTCGCCGTCGTGGCCGCCGTAGATGTTACGACTAGCGGGGTAATCGTGCCGGACGACGACAGATTGCCGGAGTTGGTCTGGTGTAGTTGTCCGGCGGGGGGGGGGGGGCACCACCACCCAGCCCCCCCCCCCCCCTCCACTGTCGTCGGTCCGGTCGGCGAGGGCGTCTTGGGCGTCGTCCTCTTCCTGTCCCTCGCCGTAGCTATCGTTGCCACCCCGGAGGTGGCGGCCGGTCGCCTCTGGATGACTTCTGCGTAGGTGGTAGTGGGAGTCACTCTTCTGCTGCTCCCCCTCGGTGCAGCCGCTGTGGGCTCGGGCTGCAACCCACTGCACCTGGCGGCGACGGTCATGAAGCTCTTCAGTGTGGTGGCGGGCTTCTTTCCCGCCACCATCGCCGCCGTTGTCCTCCGCCCTGTCATCCTCGCCGTTGCCGTCGTTGTGGGGACGGAGGACTTTGTCCTGCCGCAGGAGGTTGAAACCGCCACCGCTGGCACGTATCTTCTCGCGCATGACGGCTCGCCTCCTCGCGTGGTCGATCGATCCCCCTCCTGCGATTCCGCTGGCCGGGGATGCAGATGCGTCGCCTGGGGCAGCCGATGGTGCACCAGCGGCAGGAGGATTCGGTGCACCATTCGCGTGGTTTGCAGCGTGGTGCTACTTCTCCTTCTTCAGTGCATAGGCACTGTCGTCGGTGAAGCCGCACTCACCGCATGCAAACCTCCGCGTTATTCCCGAATGGTGTAATTTAAGGTGTTTACCTAATTCCTGGTGCCGCTGGTACACCGCCGCTCCCCTTCGTAGTGTCGTGGACCCTCGGTAGCAGTAGTGACAGTTAAATTGATTAGGGAACGAAAACTTCACGATTACCTCGTTCCCTCGGGCGACGCATCCGGATCCTTCGGCCATGCCTAAACCTTGTATATAAAACAAACAAGGGTCAGAAAGAATGAAAGTGTAAAAGAAAGTATAAAAGTATAAAGTGACTAGAGGGGAGTCAGAATTTTAATAGTTAAAAGTTAAAAATTAGAAGTCAAAAGTTAAAAGTCAAAAGTTAAAAAAAAGGGATGAAAAGATATTGAGGGATGAAGAAAGGCCAGAACCCCTCTTTAATATTTTTTAATTATCTCGACGCCATTAGAAAAAGAATCGTTTGTACCCATTTGTACCACCCTTATTTTCGTTTGTACCCCAAGGGATTCGATTGGACCGCACTTTGAAAAATCGTCAAGAGGTAACTTTGCCATTTTTCAATATTTTTCGAATCTTCTTGCGGAATCAGTTTCCTTGCCATTTGTACCCGTTTGTACCACCCTTGTTTTCGTTTATAGTAGACAAGACTGTTTGTGTTCTCATATTAATAATTCTTTTCATAATTTTTAAAGGTGGTGATTAATAATTACTTAGATTATTTAAGTAGTATAGTGTTGAGTTTCTAATTGGTCAGTGCTGGGCACCGGTCATGGATAATGAGGGAAAAATGGAGGCGGATGGGACACCTCCGATTTCAAGCCTCCCTGGGTTTTATAACTTTATGCTCCAGCCCGGTGAAGTGATAAAGAAACACAACCGCTTTTGCTATTAAGATGTGAAAATACCAACCTCCGGAATTTGTTATCAGTGCTTTGTCAGTGCGACATCAATAGATTCCTGATAGTTTTATGATGAAAATGATACCGAACACCACATAATTTGGATATTTTTTACCTGAAGAACTAGCGAATTTCTAAATTATCCGCGGCCGTTTTCATTCGCAGACAAAAACTTTTATTGCACACTTTTTATGTAAAGATATATTTAGTTTACCTTATTTGCCTGTTATTTTAATTTTTACAATAAAAATATGAATCTTACATGAAGTGCAGAAAGCGAAAAATACCAAACACGGCATAATTCGGATATTTCTTACATTCTACTCTACGTGTAAGTTTCATGTTTTTTACTGAAAACATTAAAATAACAGCCAAGTAAGGTAAAGTAACAGAAATGTGGTAGGTTTTCTCCAATTGTGCACGGTCGGTGCACTGAGTGGAACCGGCGGTGGACAATTCCGAAATTCGCTGGTTCTTTAAGTAAAAGCTATTCGAATTATGTAGTTTTTGGTTTCATTTTCATCGAAAGAAACGTAAGGAATCCACTGATATCTACTATTTTCATGAGAATCTGAGGAAAAATATAAACATTTTATGCCTAGATGTTCATTATTTTACGATTGACTACGCCTATCCTTTGTTCTCCGCTGTGCGCGTACTTGTGCTCACTCGGGTGCCTAGGATTGAATGGATGATAACTATAAATTAAATAAAAGAATCAAATTGTTTATTCTTCATCGTATCGATGTGAAGGTGGTACCAATGGATTTCTGGTGTTCTACCACTTAGAATAATATCTCATATCGCGTAAATCAGACTATTTTTAACGAAGTTAGGTTTCAATTATGTAACAACATTTTTCATGTAATTTCGTTCGATTCCGCAAAATTTTTATAAAAAATGCGGAAGTTGGTATTTTCATTTCTTAACGGCCAAACCGATTGTACTTTTTTTTGCGATTCAGTTTCCACTATACCTAACATTGTGGTGGAGATGACTCCCGGTCAATTAGAGAAAATGTTCGATGGACAGTTAGAGAGCCAATACTGTAGTAGTTTGTATAATGATTATTTATTTAAATGTTGTTAATTGTTATTATTTCAGTACATTTATTCAATTTTGGGCAATTTGAAAAATGTATTCTTTAAAATATGTGATTAAGACTGAACGCGGTAGTAAATTATTATTGGATGTACGGCTATATTGTATATTATGGGGAGATTGTTTGGATGTCTTTCTTGCGTAGTCTGATGCTGAGTACAATACGGTGTTAACATTTTGAAGGAATAATATATATTTTTAGAATTGCGACCGGAGGACTCACTTTTCTAAAATAAACATTTATTATGATTTTTATTTATTTATTATTTTTTTATGACTTTGCGATACAAATGAAAACAATACAGTCAGAATTTTATTTTTTCGTTTCGTCCTGAACAGGTAATCCTATTAAAAACGGGACATCGACCCTCGTGTAGAAAAAAACCCGCAGGAATGCTTGCAATATTTACCTTTAAAAAAAAAGAAATTAATATATCATTCAAGTACTAATTAGTATTACAGTTTTCATTTTCTTGCATACTTACATATTTCCATTGGATGACTAACGGACAAATTACCCCTTCTCGTTTCAAAGTGGCCAAATCATTGCTTCGTCTTATTTTAGACATAACTGTGGGAATCTTTAAAAAACGAAAATTAATATATTATTCAAGTAGTAATATAGCAACTAGTAATAAACTTTTTATGTTTTTGCATACTTACATTTTTTTATTTGTGAAGTGTCCGAAAATTACCATTTTCTGTTTTGTAAAACACCATTTTTAAATGTGTATACCAGATCCTGTGATCCACGAGCACAATTGCAACAGGTTGCATATTGGTTTTCTGGTTTAATGTAGACTAATATGGAGATGTTTCTTTTCTTCAGTAATTGTCGAAATGTGGCCGTAATACCTTTTTTGGATTTGGAAACATCATCGAATATTTCCCAGCTTGCTGCTATTCTTTTACAGTGAGAAACATAATGTCCTACACTGTTGGAATTTGTATTTCCTACATACTCAATTGCTGAAACTAATTTAAATTTGGTGCTGTTAAATAGTATCTCTGTTGGTACTTGTAGTAATGTGAAAGTTCCTTCCCAATCATAAATATTTTCTGCTACGGCTAAATGTTTATATTGTAACGGCTCAAGATCAAGAATAAGTTGTTGTCCGGGAACAGTTGTAATTTTACTGGTGTTATTTTTACATTTGCTACAATGTTTTATTTCTCTAGGTGCAATTACTTGATGAAATGAATTTTCTAGTGCATCGATTCCATTCGTATAAAACGGTGTCACATTTACATCTATAACTGCTTTAAATTCTTCCTTAAAATAGTTACATGTTGAACATTCTTGTATAATTTTTAACGAATGTTCTCTTTCAAATAAAAGTTTGTTAATTAAACTACTAATATTACACGCGCAGTCCATATAATTTAATTCTAACTTAAATATATTATTAAGTATTAAAGCCCGTTCTTTGTAAATTTTTTTGCAAATTCCAAATTCCGATAATTCTTTTATAAATATAAATGTCGCATTTTGTGATTCTTTAATATACGTATTATATGAACACCAATCTCGATATGCTATTAACAGCGTTTGAACGAAGGAATCAAATGCACATGTATTTTTTACTAATATATGCTTGCCAGCGATTAATTGTGGTCCTAATAAAATACCATTTTCTAACATAGGTAAAGTTTTATTTAATTTCGGTTTCTTATGTAAGTCTGTAATATCCGGACAAATATTTAAATATTTTCCTCGCTTTTTGATCGGTGTATTTACTTTTCCTCTCCAGTTCTCAGTTTCGTTTAAAATTTTGGTTTCTTTGGAGGACTCGAAAATATTATTATAATTAGTAAAATTTATATTTTCCTTGTTATCATCACTGTCTACAGTGCTATTTCGATTAAGTTTTCTTTTTCGTAAAGTTAGTTTATCTACTATTGTTCTTTTATTTAAATTAGAATTATCTACAGGTACCATAATATCTATCGAACTATTATCTATTCGTTGAGAACTGGGAGAAGGTAATAAACTATCTTTATCAATCATATAAATTGTATCGTTTGTTTCAGTTTCTATTTTCGGACTACTAGTGAATAGAATTTTACGTTTTTCACGTTTTGATTCCCTTGACTGATTGGCATTCAAAATTTTCATATGACCTACTAATGACTTAATGTGTTGTAATATAAATTTGTCCAAACGAATATTTTTTGCGTGCTTTAAAGTTAATTCTTTCAATTCTCTGAAATATTCTTCTACATACGCCGACATTGGGACATCATTTGGATCAGATACCGAGGAAGTCCAAAGCGGAAAATGTTTACATATTTGCCGAAAGTTTGGGAGGACATCAGGACACCAATACGGATTTAGTCTATCAGAGATAGAAACGTTAAGATCTAATGACCCATCTTCCACTTCGAGGAATCTTAAAAAGTTATTTAAAGTATTACTATCATTCATATTAAAATCTGTTGTTCCATTAAAATCACTATTGTCATTATCATCCGTATTGTCGTACTTGACGTCTGTTTTATTTGTTTTTATAAAATTAATTGTTCTCTGTTGCGAAATGATACATGATTCGTGTTCTGTTTGGAACATAGATACATGTAGTTAATAAGGCAATACAACGTACATAAAAATCCTTTACTCGTTTCGGTTTATGCTTGAAGCAATTCCATCTACATATAATTTTAACAAAATGAGCAATATCTATTTTAATAATACTTTTTGGTTTGAATGAAATATTATTAGTTTCTAAATACTGTATACAATTATCAACGTATCTTGATACGTCCACATTATTAAAAGCCAATACTACGGCATTGAGTAAAGCAGAAGAATAATCTATTATGACGTGGGAAGGAACTTGAACTAAACTTAATCGAAGCCATTCTCTTAAGAAAAATGTAATCATATTTGTATCATGCCTTTCGGAAATCATTTGAAATACTGGAAAAACTTGATTTTCGAAAGGGACAACTGCTTGGTATAACAATATTGTTTTACTAGAACCATCTGATTTTCTAATTTTTTTAACAATTGACCCTGTAGCATCGATACATAAATGCCTACATTTGTATGACTTCTTTTTCATAATTTGTTTATATAGATACACCTGCTCCGGGCTCCAATACATTACGAATACATCGTTTATTCCAATTTGTCGCACTGCTCTCATAATTTCTAAATTTTCTTCTTTCATTTTCAATAAATTATGTAACGGGTCAGAGAGTCTATCGGCTCCTAATTCTTTATCTGCTTCTAACTGTTTTGCCTTCCACAAAACTTCTGGTTTGTAAATGTGCGCAGGTACTTGGTCGCCGAATTCCATTTCTTCGTTAGCTTGTTCCCTAACCCAGGCATACGCACTTTTTCCTTGCAGATCTTTTACTACATTTCGACGTGTAGCTCCGCGTAATTGTCTTTTTTTACTGTGACTAATATTTTTTGTATCACATGTGGAAATATATAATAGCAATTCATTATTAATTGGACCGTGTATATTATATCCGTTCAAATTATTGCCACATTCAGTGCATTTAGCACTTAATTTCAAAAATAATTCATTATTATTTAAATTGCATTTAGCCGATTTAAATGCAAAACAGCATGGAAGCTTTAATGTTTTCCATATTTCCCGATTTATTACGTCGGCCCAACCGTCTTTTAATACAAAATATTCACGATTTTTATACGATACACTTTCTGGTGCGATTTTTGTCCATTCATCCTTCGTGATCGTTACCGTGGTGCGTAGCGGAGGCACGCCATTATCCAAATCGCCGGTAGACCAATTGGATTCATTTTTGACTACACTGTCACTAAAACTATCACTTTCATCAATAGTGTTCACACTCCACAAAACTTTTAAAGAATTTAAAATACCGGATCTGTTTTGTGAAATATATAAATAGATGTGTTTTTTTGATAGCACATCATTTAAACGGCCACATGCAATATTCCAAACATCGTTCGATAAAGAATGTAATTTATATTCTTCATTAAAAAAGTTCAAGTCTTTCACCGCCTCTAAAATTTCGTCGCAACTTAATTTTGCTTTGCGCGGCATGGTGAATCGTTTTCACGCACTAAAAACACTACGTACAGAATATACGTTTACGACGCACAAGTTTGCTATCAAAGTCTCTGTTCGATCCGTGATCGAGTGTTGCTCGTTCGGTTGTAAAATTTCGGTTCGTTCGGTTTGGTGGTCAAAAACCAAGTGTTCTATGTCTAGAGACGAAGTCTTCGGCGTTCCGCCGTTTTCCTAAGGCGTTGACTTTTTGCACCCCCTTCCACTAAGAGTTTCCGTGGCGGGGGCGTAACTTTGCCAACGTAGCTTGGTGTCCAAAATGGAGGATGCTACATTTGGCAACTCTGGGGATTTTCCACCGCGCGCATCGGTCCCTGGGCCCGCGTGCAAAACTAACTACGAGAACAAGGAAGGCCCGGCGTATGCGAAGCCGAGCACGTGTGGACCGTTCGACAGTCCGCTGGGGTTGCAACCACTTGAGACTGCCTTCGCCGACCAAGTTTATGACACTTTGTTCTATTAACGAAATTCTAACTTTTGCCCATGCTGGCCTTGACTAAAATGCGGTCTGTGTCATAAGCCTAGTTGACTCACCGAAACCTAAACGTGATCTATTTGTTAAAACTGGCCATTTACTTGAAGCTGCGATTCATACGAAATACGTTCTTACGTACGACTCGCTTGGCGGCACGGAAAAGAATGATTCTTTTTCCTTTCCTATAGCGATTTGGTTACTCCGTGAGACCACGAGTGACCCGCGTAAGCATTCGCGGAATTGCGACGGCGGCCTGAAAGCGAACCGCAGAATAAAGGCCCATCCGCGATAAGGCAATTCCGGACACGTGCTAATCGAGCTGCATGCCGGATATTTCCTTTACGATTCAAAATATCGAACACGTGTTAATCAGGCCGCATGCCTAATATATCCTTACATATTATACAGACAGTTCGGTAACTGGTAGTGTCGTGTACGTCGCGACAACGTTGAAATGATTGGCTCACGACGAAGTATAAAATGCTGGTTGTTTTAATAAAATAATTTATTAGTGAAGCGCGATTGATTTAGTCCACGGCGAGGACCTTTAAAATAATCTGCTCGGATTTATACAATGTTTTTGTTCGGATTTTTACAATAATATTCTTCCGATTTTTACAATAATCTCCTTCGTTGCTCGCAGTCTGCGTTATACAGGGTGTTCGGCCACCCCTGGGAAAAATTGTAATGGGAGATTGTAAAGGTCAAAACAGGACGAAAATCAAGAATACCAATTTGTTGATGGAGGCTTCGTTAAAAAGTTATTATCGTTTAAAGTTCCGCCTGTAATGGATTTTTTTCTTGAAAGTGAGTAAGATTTCGGGTGTATGTCTATTAACTAAAAATGATTATAATTGACTCCAGCAACCAAAAATAATTTCTCCAGAACAATTTGAAATTTTTTAATTTTGTCGAAAAATTTCACACCTCGAATTTTTTTCTAGAAAATGGGTAGGATTTCAGGGGTATGTCTATTTACCAAAAATGATTGTAATTGACATCAGCAACCAAAAATAATTTTGTCATTAATGACTTGAAATTTTTTAATTTAACTTTTTAATAACTTTTTAACGGAGCCTTAGTCAAGAAATTGATACTCTTGATTTTCATCTTATTTTGGCCTCTAGAATCTCCTACTAAAATTTTTCCCAGGGGTGGCCGAACCCCCTGTATATGTAATTTTGGTGGGAGGAGACTCCGGAATCAGAATGGAAAATTGGGAGTGGTTTTATTAGGCATTGGCTAGTTAGAAAAAATGTAGGCTGGGATCTAAGTACAGGAGTGGAGATATGCACAAGGCTGTTTTGGAAAGGGAAAGTCGGTTAAGGGGACACCAGGGTGAATGTAAACATAATAGAAATATGGGTGGTCGAGCGACGCCCCCAACCACCTAGCCGACGTCTGGCCTTAAGAATACCACTTGCCCAGGCGTCGAAAAATGCGTAATAAAGTGACGAGCAAATGGTTGGGCCTACTCTAAACCTTATATTGCGTCGCGACGGGGCACTCGAGGGTCTGCGACGCAACAGGTGGTACAAGCGAAAAGGGGGTGATTCTACGTGAAAAAATAAGTCTAAAACACAAAATAATAATTTTTCATGTGACGCTTTGTTTTCGAGAAAATCGACTTTGACTTTTCGCCGGGTATGCCTACACTTAACCATGTCTCGTTATAGATCATTGTCTCGATAGGTACTATTGCAGTTTAAGTTTGTTTTTATCGTAACGGAAAATTAGGAACACGGAAGTCGAGTTTTATGGGGACCGTTCTGGTCGCGAAAATTTTTAATTGGCTAAACATGTGACGGTCCCTACAACCCTTCTCTGTCTACCCGTATTGGGCCTCCACATAGTGTTTAGCGGTAAAGACAAGATAGTAAGCTAATAGGTACAATAAACAATTCTGTAACACTGGAAGTGTTTGTCAACATAAACGTCAATCGAGACAATGCTCTACAGCGAGGTCCGTTATAACGACATGATCAAGTGCATGTGTACTAGGCGTAAATACAAAGCCGATTTTCTCGAAAATCAAAGCTTCACATGAAACATGTTTATTCTCTAACTTAGACTTATTTTTTCACGTAGAATTACCACTCTCCGTTTGTACCACAAGTTACCGAACACCCTGTATAATCAAAAATTTGAGTACAACTTTTTACCCACTAAAACTGTACTACATACATACAATCTATTGTTAAATAAAACCTATATTCTGCATACCAAATATGCATATTAATGCTGTATTTTTTCAAACACATAATTTGATACCAATGAACCTTTTGAGGTACAAACGCAAACGAGGGTGGTACAAACGGGTACAAACGTCAAAGAAACTGATCTCGCAAAAAGATTCAAAACATATTGAAAAATAACAAAGTTACCTCTTGACGATTTTTCAAAGCGTGGCTCAATCGAACCCTTTCGGGTATAAACGAAACTGAGGGTGGTACGAACGGGTGCAAACGTCAGGGAAACTGATTCCACAAGAAGATTCGAAAAATATTGAAAAATGACAGTTACACTTTCTTCTGTTCGGTCGACTCGGGCTTTTTCGCTCCTTTATGTTGCCAGATGCGGAAACGTGACTTAGTCGAAAAAGTCTTTGAATATTCCGCATCTGGCAAATTTCATCGTAAATTATACGAGCGTTTTGTCAAACCGAAAGCGCTAGGCCTGAGTTGACCAGCGAAGGGCTATATTGTTCCGTAGTTGGCACGGTTTTCTTCAGGAACCATCGCCAACTTGTGGAACAATATAGCCATAAAACAGCTGCAAAGCACGTGCAACTACTCGACGCGTCTTAATACGGTCTCCTGTTTTTTCCTTGGCAAAATTAACGTGGCCTTTGGCTTGAGGAGGAAACTTCGGTCACCCTCGGTCAGCGTAACTTGGGATTCTTACTCCGCCACGTTCGGGTATGGGGGTGGAATTTTTCCGCCCCAATAGAGTAGGAAAATAGATCCTGTTCCCTAAGTCGACGGCCAATCGATCGATCGTAAAAGTCAATGCGGAATCGGTTGATTCCCCCAAAATCGCATTTCAGAGGGTATCATGTACGTCGTGACAACGTTGAAATTGTTGGCTTACGGCGAAGTATAAAATGCTGGCTGTATTGAAATTGTAGCGGTCGTATAGCCACTACGCCCTTGTCAGGGTATGAATGGGAATGGAATGTAAGAATAGTTTTAAGCGTTCTATTTTTCCATTTTCCCAGGGTCTCTTGCAAGCCTGGTCGTCCTGTTAAACACTTGGCGACCAGAGCTATACGAGGCGTCTGTTTTCCTTTACGGTTTTGCCTGGGTCTCAGACCACCCCAATCCGGGCCCGGTGAGCCACTTGACTTTTATTACTCTCTTTCACTGTAGCTAAACTTTCCCTACGCTAAGTAATTTCCAGTTTCGCTTTTCCGTCTTTCTGTCCTATCTCTTTTTCTCCTACTTTACTATCAGGTTAAAGACGTGTTCACAGTTCAGATCCTTGTAACATTAACCTACGTGTGGCTACGTGTGACCCACACTCGCGAATTTACTTTACTAATTGTGGGGTAGATTGTCGAGTTTGTTATTTGAGCCTCCAGCCCCCACAAAATAATTTATTTGTGAAGCGCGTATGTCTAGTCCACGGCGGGGAACTTTACAATAATCTGTGGTCGGATTTGTACAATATTCCATGTCAGATTTTTACAATATTCACACGTCGTTGCTCGCAGTCTACGTTATATAGGTAATTTTAGTGGGTGGAGACACCGGAATTGGAAAGGAAAATTGTCAGTGGTTTTATCAGTTAATGACTTGTTGGGAAAAATGTAGGTTAGGACCTAGGAAATGGGGTGGAGGTATGCATAAGGCTATTTTGAACAAGAAAAGTCGGTTAATAGGACACCAGGGTGAATGGAAACATAATAGAAATATGGGTAATCGAGCGGCACCCCCAACCAACTAGGCGACGTTTGGCTTTAAGGATACCACTTGCCCTGGCGACGAAAAATACCTAATAAAGGGACCAACAACTGCTTAGGCCTATCCTAAATCTTATATTGCGTCGCGACGGGGCACTCGAGGGCCTGCAACACAACAAAGGGGGTTCGAGCTGGGGAAAAAACAGGTTCCGGAAACTTCGACCTCTTGTCGCACGAACATCAACCAAAACTTGGCCAGTACCCGACGCCACACTACGTTTCACCCCTTCACGATTTCTCAAAGCGTGGCTCAACTGAACCCTTCCGGGTACAAACGAAAACAAGGGCGGAACAAACGGGTACAAATGTCAAGGAAACTGATCCCGCAAGAAGATTCGAAAAATATTGAAAAATGGCAAAGTTACCCCTTGACGATTTTTCAAAGTGCGGTGTAATCGAACCCTTTGGGGTACAAACGAAAACAAGGGTGGTACAAACGGGTACAAACGTCAAGGAAACTGATCCCGCAAGAAGATTCGAAAAATATTGAAAAATGGCAAAGTTATCCCTTGACGATTTTTCAATGTGCGGTGTAATCGAACCCTTTGGGGTACAAACGAAAACAAGGGTGGTACAAACGGGTACAAACGTCAAGGAAACTGATCCCGCAAGAAGATTCGAAAAATATTGAAAAATGGCAAAATTACCTCTTGACGATTTTTCAAAGCGTGGCCCAACCGAACCCTTTGGGGTACAAACGAAAACTAGGGTGGTACAAACGGGTACAAACGTCAAGGAAACTGATCCCGCAAGAAGATTTGAAAAATATTGAAAACAGCAAAGTTATCCCTTGACGATTTTTCAAAGTCCGGTGTAATCGAACCCTTTGGGATACAAACGAAAACAAGGGTGGTACAAACGGATACAAACGTCAAGGAAACTGATCCCGCAAGAAGATTCGAAAAATATTGAAAAATGGCAAAGTTACCCCTTGACGATTTTTCAAAGTGCGGTGTAATCGAACCCTTTGGGGTACAAACGAAAACAAGGGTGGTACAAACGGGTACAAACGTCAAGGAAACTGATCCCGCAAGAAGATTCGAAAAATATTGAAAAATGGCAAAGTTACCCCTTGACGATTTTTCAAAGTGCGGTGTAATCGAACCCTTTGGGGTACAAACGAAAACAAGGGTGGTACAAACGGGTACAAACGATTCTCTTTCTAATGGCGTCGAGATAATTAAAAAATATTAAAGTGGGGTTCTGGCCTTTTTTCATCCCTCAATATCTTTTCATCCCTTAAGGTACAAACGAAAGTAAGGGTGGTACAAACGGGTACAAACGACGTAGAATTAGGTACAATTGAAAAAAATTAACTTTTTGAAAGTCGGGTGCCAGGTTCAGGTAGGTTTCGTCAGGGCCGGCCCGGGTGGCGTCTTTGGTGGCTGAACGGCCGGCGTCGTCGCAGCCTTCGGGCCTCGTTGCGGCTTGTTGCCCACTTGAGGTGAGAATGGCCGCCTTCGGCCGGGCATTTGTATCGCCTCGACGTCCACGGTATATGGCCTGGCACCTGTATCAATTCCGGCCCCAGATGGACGTCGTATGTGGGCAGCGGGCCTATGGTGGCGGCTTGCGGTTCGCTGGCGGGAACTGTCTCCGGAGTGGCCGTCTCCGGGCCGGTAGAAGTCAAGGCCGCTGACTCTACTTGCACCGGTTCCTTGGTTTGGGCTTCTTTGATTGGTATAATTCTTTAACCACTCCCGAATCCGCAACCTCCCACATACTACGGTGAACCCCTAGGGGCAGAACAATATGTTTCGATTTTTATAAAAAGTTCTAGAACGTATAAAAATTAAAGTTTGCAATTTACTTGCATATGAATGGCATATAATAATTACGCAGTTTCTATGTTCTATTCAACTTGCATAGAAGATTGTATGCAAATACAATTGCAACAATTCATAGTGATAGATTTGTGAAAACAATAAATATTTCACACCCAGAAATATGTAATCGTGATTAAAATTGAATAAAATGCGCAAATTAATTTTCATTTAATTTGCCGATTATAAAGCAAATTAAAAAATGTTTTATTATTTAATTTCAATTATTTAATCTCAACACTGATATATCACGTTTCCGACAAATAATAATTCAATAGAATTACAAAGATATAAAATAAATGTATAAATGTTATTTGTTATAATAATATATGTACATTAAATTTTACCAATTCTTATTTGACCATTCGAAGTTGTCCAAGTGTAATGGCTACGATTCCGAGCCGGTAGTTTCCCTTTTATTTGCATTCCAATCAGAAACTGCTACACAAAGAAAATACAAATTAAAATCAAGTGCATTACAGTACACACATCTAATGATAATTAAACAATAATTGAACTTGAAATAAAATCTACAAGATACGTCATTTCGTTTAGACAGATATGAATCAACGCCGGTTAAATATCGAAGAAAGTGTGTGAAATTGATTTACTTTTTGCCACAATTCCAACCCCATTTTAGGTAGGAATGTATTAATTCTAAACAAAAGCACCGTTAGAGAGTAAACGCGAGTAGTATTAATAACAAAATATGAGCAGGTTAGAAATACGCACCTCGTTGGTCGTTAAATGTGTTACTACGTTAATTTACAGAACATGAATGATAGCTAATAGATAGCGGGGAAGCTCCGATATCTCGCGAAGCTTGTGTTTCGAAAAAGAAGGTAAAACCACGTTTTCGAAACTTTGTTAATTCGCGGAAGTAAGGATGCTTCAGGTAGATACCGTGGATTCAAAATAAAAAAACGAAGACACTAACAATAAGCCTACAAACTTGAACAATGTAAATACCTTGTGTGTAGAACCCTATTGATGGATGAGAAAATTCTTGAATTCGTTCACATTATTCATTTCGAAAATCACACTTCAATATTATTCACAAAATTACATTTCTTATGCATCAGGGTGGACCTTATTTATATTTGATGAAAATTATATTCCCTGAAATTGTGACAATAGTTGAAAAAACAACCTATGCAAAATCTGAAATTGAACGGACAATGGGAAAACTTGGCACATAGTAGTTGAAAATTTGGCAGTGAAACCTGACTGCAATGTAATTTGTTTTCTTTCGTTTTAATTCACAGTTTTTATACAGTTTTCTATATCGCTGAATTCGCCCTTTACGCTCTATAACAATATAGAATAAAAAATATAGGACTGCAATAAAAAGAAATGATGAGTTTGAAATTTCAAATATTGACCTTGAGAAAACTTCTTTTTCAGGTTATATTCCTTCATCAAACAACGCAATTTTTATCAAAAGATTTTTTTCATGTTTTGTTAAAATTTGATGTTGGTGCTATTGGAGGTCTTGGTCATGAGTTAGAATATTTAATAATTAGTACTTAATAATTAATCAATTTGTCGCTGTCTATCTGAACTTCATACAATCCTTGCGCAGAAATTGCGTTCAACATTTAATGACTGCGAGCCTTATGCGATTGCAATATACTGGGACAGAAAACTTTTACCAGTCTTATACGGGGCAGGAAAAGTTGAGCTATTACCAGAAATTATTACTTGTAGAGGTGTCGAATGATTAGTGGGGATTCCCACCATTCTATCTAACAGTGGAAATAATCAAGTATCTGCGGTATATGACTTACTTACTAGAAGAGTGGTGTAATAAAGTTATGGCACTTTGCTGTGATATTACTTTAAGGAACATTGGACGTTTCGACTGTCATAAACCTCGGGCTGTCCAAAGCTGTGGGGGAGATATTACTTCTCTAGCCGTTGCCGGCTAACGAGGCTCTGGCTATAATATGATCTGGCTATAATAAATATGAGTCGAGCGCACTCTTAGAACATGGGTTCCAAAATACAAGACGACTCTAAAGAAAAACTCCTTGTAGTGCAGTAATGGCTTGGAGTCAAAATTGGTCGACAACTACCCTACCTCAAGGATATGGCAGTATTGAGGGGGCTAGTAGTTCTCTGTTTTCGTACTTGGCAGGGGTGCTTGTCGCACCATAACACCTGTCGGTATAGGCGAAAGCCTGGGTACGTCACTGCTCGCGCTTACGTGCTCGCAAAAGCTGATCATACACATTCACTGTCATAAATTTCGCCTAGCCGCGAGTCTAGGCAGTCGACCGCTACAGTTTCTTACAATGGTTTAATTTTTCCTTGATGCTTTTTTTTGGTTCGAAATTCGGAGGGTTTATGCTAGGACTATAAGCTGGCCTGCAGATGTGACAATCTTGGCCTTGTATACAGTTTTGGACGCTTTTTCTTACCATAAACTTTCCTTAGCGCAAATCTAACAGGTGGGTTGATTTAGCCTCAACAAATTCAAGTACTAGCCCCGTTCCCCTCCAACATTCAGTACCTGATCCTTTGTTCAGAACAGATAGTAGCCTGATGGACCACAGTTAAGGATTTTTAAGTACTATATAGCATCTAGTCGAAGGAAAATGTAGTAGCATTTCCAAAATATTGAATACTATTTCGCACGTGTTTACATAAATCATTTTGTCCGTATGATTTAATTGAAATACAAAATAATTAAGAAACTATAATCTTGACATACACCTACATCATTTCAAAATATGAAATGAAAGATGTAAAAACGCTTTAAAAGATCACTGTAAATATCTTCGTTATTTATAAACACAGGAAAAAATGTTATGAGTAAAACTTGTACTATTTATCGAAGCAAATATAATGCGAAAAAGTATATTTTGGTTCCGCAATACATTCTTGAAATTTGAGAATCGCAACTTATAAAAAACAAAAAATTCAAAATTTTTTTTCTATATCTTTATAAAGCGTAAAAAGATGAACTCAAAGAGGTACTAACATATATGATAGCAAGACATTATAATGGAGAAAAACGGGTTACAAAGACACCAAATTTTCAACTACGATTTGCCATGTTTTCCCGTTGCCTGATCAATTTCAGATTTTGCATAGGTTATATTTTCATCTAGTGTCACAATTTCTGAAGGTGTCCCAAAAAAATTCGAAAATCGAAAAATAAGGTCCTCCGTATTATGCATAGAGTGCGTACGTGATACGAATGGACGTTTCTATTCGATTACCGATCGAAGAGTTTCTGTTCTTCTAGCAAAACGAATAAATTGTATTCTTTTACTTTCTGTATACATAAAATGATTGTCAAAGGCAGTTTAATTCAGAAACTGATCTAAGATTGATTCTCTTTCCAACAGAGTATTTAATAATTGTCGAAAAGTAATGTGATACGTAGTCTATTAAATTTGATTCTTTGTTTACAATCGTTAATTGATTGTAAAGTCAGACACTTTCCGATTTGTAGCATTCGCCGTACCTAAATCACATGTTTTCGAATAAATATATCTTTTTCAAACAATCGTTTAATAACTAATTAAGTATTGTTTACATCACCGATTCAATATGAGGTTATGTTTTAACAAATCGAAATACTGATCACGTAAAATATCAATAGTGTTATAGCGCACGTTGTGGTTAAGGACAGTGGCTCTGCGAATCATATTTAACCCGGTCGTTGATATTGGTAACGAAAGGAAATTCACGAATTTTTCTTCTGATGCGCTATCGACGAAAGTTTCGATCAAAAATTATTTACGCATTGTATGATCGTATGGTTCTAAAGTCGAGATATTCTTATATTGCTCAAATTAATTATGAATCATATGGTAGATCGAGACCTGATCCTCCAAATTAGAATTTGGAAAAGGAAATCAATAGTTTCTCATCGTTCGTAATTCTAAATGGAACTAGTCAATTAATATAGATTATTTGCAACTTTAACCAGACAAAGAAATGCGAATAATTCGTATTTTGCAACTCGCATATATTTATACACAACCATAGTCTGTTTGCCCATCCCACGAATTTAGTGAATAGTTTTTCTGTCGACCGTTATACATGAGAAGTGGTCGCTAAAATCACCTCCGAATTTTCAGGTCGGTATGGCAATCAGATTTGGCCACGAGTCCATAAGGTGTAAGGTCTACTCGTATACCTTGTCTGTGCTGCCCCGAAGGAGCCGGTACTTTGAAAGGTTCCCTTTTCGGTAGTCGGGTAGTGACTGACTGCGATGGGCCAAAGGGACTATATTTATACCGGAACGGTAGATCGGCTCAAGCCCATCAGTTGTCGCTGATTGGCGCGGCCTAACTTTTTTCGCCGTGAGCTTTGTTGACTTCGTAAAACTTTGGTCGGTTTTCGGTGTGGGCCGCGTCGTTTCTTTTAGTTTAATATTAACATGAAAAGAGGGGTGGTAAAGTACAGTGGTTCTTTTTACATGTAGATTTCTGATATACATTTGTTATGGGTATTCAACATTCTTACTACAGGTTGGCATATTTTTACTAAAAATAACGTTACATAAGTTGTTCATGAAGGAAATTTGACGCGAAATTTATTTTTTTTAAAAAAACATTAAGAAAAGTGTAAAGCGGAACTTAAATGATGTTTTTCGTATTTTCTTTGGATGTTAACACTTTGCCGTCCGCACGTCTCGTAAAAACGTATTCTCTTGGCGCCGGCTGCACTAATTAGGATTACTTCGCTTGTCGCTGGCCGTTTCTCAGGTTATCGGGAGGTTATAAATTGTCAAGTTTTACTAATCTCATCGTTAGTTCTCATGTGTCTTCAACACTGTCTCCCTGCTTTCATGAAATTTCGAAGATATACATACGTAAATAAATATAAAATTTGTTTGTTTTATATATTTATTTATTCGCATTTCCTCGTGGTACTTACAAGGAACCTTCGTGAACGGTCCGGCTTCGATTTTAATGAAACTTCGTACACTTATCAAGCAGCCAAAAATAATCGACACGTATTTTTTTTAGCTGCGGTAACTTGAGTTTAGGGGGTGAAACCACCCCATGAAGATGTGGCTCGAAACGGCCTTCTCGAAAACGGAAAGACATACGAAAAAATTGTTAACGGGCGAGGTTAATGGTTTCTTTTATACAATAACATGGTGTTAAAAAATTTAACAAAATGCAATTTATAACAAAAAAAAATATATTAACTTACAAATCCCTTGGCATGTAACATTTTAAAATTGCCTCTTATAGTTTTGCAAATTTTGATGATTTACATCTTGCGCGTACATCCACTATGGTAGTAGCCGTTCTAACTTTGATTTTAATGAAGCACTGTAGGCTTGCACTAAATTATACAGTAACAAGTGTAAGGATTGGCGAGGATGGTCAGAGGCTTATGGTCGAATTCAAACACGCGGACAATAAACGTAACTATATTAACTGTATTATTTAATATTTAGTAAAACTAGTTAACATAGAGAACATAAAAGAAAGACATAAAACGTAAACGTAAAATCCATAAGCATAAAACTGTGACTCCTCTCGATTAACGTTCGATGCAGAGTGACGTTCCCGCAGTCAAAGTCGACCCTTCCTTATTCCTATCTTACAATAATGATCTAAACAAAACGCATGCTCGAGGCGCAGTGCCCCGAACGTATTTCAGCTTAAACCTACACACCTCACTCGATGCCTACACTAGCTTAGACTAAACATCATCGACGCCAACGGTCCCACGGTCCAAACATATAGACTTCTTACACAAGCAACAAGTAATAATAACAGTAACAAGTTTCTTAACAGCAATGAACATTGTTGTTATTGCCCTCCTATGACATCGTGGCAAAGGTGGAGCGATTTATAAATTATAAATACATACAGTGTGTATAGCAATTACTCTATGTAGTTTCGTTAATAGTGGTACTCGTCGAAAAAATGTCTGAAACATAAAGATTTCTTACACTATGCGCATTTAATTATTGCCACGTCACCACAAATATGGCATCTTGGGTTCACTTTGAACAGAATAGCAGTACTCAACAGGATTCTGGAATGCATTTAGGTTTTCATCTATACAGGGTATTCGGCCACCCCTGGGCAATATTGTAATGGGAGATTCTAGAGGCCAAAATAAGACGGAAATCAAGAATACTAATTTGTTGATGGAGGCTTCGTTAAAAAGTTAACAAAATTAAATTAAAAAGTTTGAAATCATTCTGAAAAAATGTCGTTAAAGATTTCCCTAAGCAAGCTTAATATATTATTCTGCACGGAGGAGTCGAATTTATTTGGGTCTATTAGGATACTGAAGGTATCGGAACGCAAAGAGTTTAGTAGATTTTTGAGGGATTTCAGGAAGTTTTGGATGTGATCAAAATTTAATTCGTCTTGGGGATCGGTTTTGAAAAACAAAAAGAATACCGAGTATTTGTCCTGAGGGAACGCCATGGCATTCCCAACATTTAGTTTGTATTGTCGTACCTGTTCTATTGATAGACCTATTCGATTTAACAGTCCCTCGCTGGTGTGGGAAGTATCGGTGCCGTTGATAGGAACGAAGTGAACGAGGTTATCTTGTCGTGTAAGAAGGTGGTCCTTCAAATAGAATACAGTAGGAACGATAGGGGAGGATTGCGTCGGTTCATTCATATCGGCGGTTGTGGTTAAAATTCTTTTCCCGACATTGATTCTATTTTTGTCATTGATATCTTGTGCAGCTAAAAGGTTTTCTACAGGGTCTACCGGATTTACTACCGAGGTCACACCTCTGGATATCTCTGTGCAGTCCTGGTCATCCCCATTCACACTTTCATCTGGCATCACCCGCCAGGATACACGCAAACCTTGGTCCACTAGGTTCGCGGTGAGTAAGGTGACTGGGGGGGGGGGGGGGCGCATCCTCAGAAACGCGATTTGAACTATACCGACGGCACTGTCTTTCCGTGTGCCTCGTTCCCCCGCATTGTCGGCATCTCGGTGTGTATGGTCGGGGCCTATGAAATCGGTTATTAGCCTCGCGCGGACAGTCCGCGACCAAATGCCCCGTTTCCCCGCAACGGAAACAAGCTCGCTCATGTACTTCCGTCCTAAGTATCCGGGACCGATCCCGGGGAATGTTCGCGGGTTTCGGGGTTCGCGTAAAACCGGCTAGGCTTTTAATTCTGGAGGCTGACTTTATGACCGTTTTTAGATCCTGCAAATCGTCCCTCGATATTATCCCCGAGATAATGTCGCTTGGCAGGCCTTTTAGGAAATCGCGAACCGCGTTTTCCGTGAGCAACGCCTTGATTCCGATGAATTGCTCCGGATCGTAATTTTCACGCGCCGTCTGAATCCCACGATCTACAATCCCATGTATCCGGCAACCGAATTCTTCGATAGTTTTATGATCGTGACGCTGTACGCCCCGTAATTCGTTTTGCAAGTCGTTAAGGTTAAATCTCCGGGGATACGCGTATTTTATTAGATTTATTAATGCTTCTGCAGTTCGGGGGGAATTGTCGCCTACGATGCCGCGGTAGATTAGGTACTGTACTCGGCTCTGAATCAAAGCGAGTAGATAGGTTTTATCCTCGGCCCTAACCAACGAGTCTTAGATCAGCTAGGAGGAGCTAAGTCCAATACGGCTTTCTTCCCCCCCCCCCCCCCCCCCCGGCCATTTTGAATTCAACCGGATGCCTTTTGGCCTGAGGAACGCGCCAGCCACCTTTCAACGAGTTTTGGACCTCGCGCTATCCGGGTTGCAGGGAATCGAACTCTTCGTCTACATGGACGACATTCTTATTTACACAGCTTCCCTTTCGGAACACGCACGTAAACTGAAGGCCCTTCTGGCTCGGTTGCAAAATGCTGGATTAACTCTTCAACCAACGAAATGTCGTTTCCTGCAAAAAGAAATCGCATACTTAGGTTATAAAATTACCAGCGAAGGAGTGAAGCCTGACCCAGATAAAATTCGAACTGTAAAAAATTTCCCAGTACCCCGAACGCGGAAAAACATTAAACAATTTCTAGGTCTGGTAGGTTGCTACAGACGATTCATCCCCGATATGGCTAAAACCGCAAAACCATTAACGAAACTTTTAAAGAAGGATGTACCTTTTCACTGGCATGTTCTCAGAAGCGATGTGTTGAGTATCTACTAGCCCTGAATCGACAGCCTCGCGAACGAAATGATGCCGGATGTTTATGTGCTTGGTCCAAGCGTGGAAAACTGGATTGCCTGCAAGTCTCTGAGCTCCAAAATTATCATTTGACAATTTTATAACGTCCACGCTCTCGCCGAGCTCGCGTAGAAAACGCCGAAGTTAGATAGCCTCCTTGGTTGCCTCGCTGAGTGCCATATACTCAGCTTCGGTTGAAGATAAAGCCACGGTCCGCTGCTTCTTCGAATCCCACGTTACGCACGCGCCATTCATAATGAATGCATACCCAGTAAATGACCTCCTGTCATCAATACATCCAGCCTAATCCGCATCGACGAATCCTTCTATCGGCCGTTCGTCGCGCCAGTAGATGATGCCCAGATCTGCTGTTCTTCGTAGATACCGTAGAACCCGTTCTGCTGCCATTCAGTGAGTCCGTCCAAAACATTCGTTGAACTGGCTCAGCAAACTAGCCGCATGAGCCACGTCCGACCGCGTTACTACGGATAAATACAACAATGCTCCGACTAACTCACGATACGGCGGTTTCGGTCCATCGGACGGGGTCCACACTTCCGTTCTCGTCAATTTTATACCCATGTGACCGTTCCTCCGTGGACGGTCCGATTTGAGGGGGACGCGGAGGAAGGTGGCAGGTGCCGACTCAGTCGGCGGTCGAGGGTTCGCTGCGGTGAGTGACGTAGGCCGGGTTGTTGGTTGAAACGTATTTATTGCTAACTTAGTCTAGGTACTGTCCTCCGCTCACTTGAAGTCCCGCGGAAAGAATGCGGGAGAAGTAGAAGGGATACATGTATTCCCGCGCACACATTGATCTCTAGCTCGCTATTGGTCGCGGCAGTTACACACACATGTGGACTGACTGACGAGGAAGGCAACGAGATAGAAAGAGATAATGAGAAACACGTGCGGACAGAGCCCCATTGGCGTAGTGTAACTTATATTACTATTATACAAATTATATGTAATACAAGACAACAATATGCTAGGAAAGTATACGTTATGTAATTACCAGTGAAAGTATAATACTGTTATTTAATATTTAAATCCTTTTAATAAAAAAATATTTTTTTTTAACAATACAATAATAAAAATATCTCAATGAAAAATTTAGAAATAAATAAAGAGGTGATAACAACTCTATATGTGTGTATACATATATAACAAGCATAATTTATACAAATATAAATATAAAATTTGTATAAATATAAAATTTCTACATACTTAAATATATGCAATATTATATATATAATATTGTATGATATGACACATATAAAAAATGTGAACAGATCTAAAATAATGTATTATTTATTACGCTGAAGCATTCAAGTCTCGTTGAAACGTGTAAAATTTTGTGCGGTGTGACAGTGAATTTTCCTCGCTACGGAAGACGAACAGACTATGTGGTCCAGGTATGTTTACTTGTTAAAATAATTTTTCATTTGAAAGGAAACTGTATATACAAATTGTAAAAAAAATATAGTGTGTATTTTGTTACCTCATTCATTATTTGAACTTATGCTGGATTCCGATTCAGCATCAGATTCTTCATCTAGTGTCACCAAACCCATTGCTTCGACGACATCTTTTAAAAGTCCATCTTTCTCCCAATATTCATTTTTTAATTTTTCTACGTGCTTGCAACAATTATTCCAAAAAGTAGCAGTAATTCCGTTGAGCGCTTCTGCGGTATATGTCTCCAATTGATCCTTTGTTAATATCGAAACATTTCTTTCTCTTAAATTTCTCTTCATTTCGGCCCATACTAATTCGATGGGATTCAGATCACAATTATATGGCGGCAAGCGCAAAGTATTGTGTCCGTGTAATTTTAAAATTTGATCAATTTTAAAAGTTTTCTGTTGTTTATTATTTTTAATAAAATCAAATAATTGAAATTTCCTCATTTCAGAAGAAAATGTGGTATTGTTTTCTGTTAGCCACTTGATCATGGCAGCTTTTGTCGACGATTTCGTCGGTGGCTTATTTGTTTGCAACGAATGGTATGGAGCGTTATCCATAACGATGACTGAATTTTGGGGGACATTCGGTAATAATTTTTCGACAATCCACTTCTCAAATTTCTCTGCATCCATCTGTCCGTGGTAATCTCCAGTTGTTAAACTCGATTTATAAATTAATTGAGCTCCATTAATAAAACCACTTTTTCCTCGGGCATGAACAATTACCAAACGATGTGAGGAACTATTACTTTTTAAAATGCCAAGAATGTCATTACTTTGCCAGCATTTGCCGAAGCACAAGGTATTATCCACCCACGTCTCGTCTATATATACTATGTTCCTATTTTGTGATCTATAATATTGAATTGCATGTAAATACTTGCCTCGCCAAGCAACAATGTCCGGCCTTTCGATTAAAACTTTTCGGACGCTGTGGCTTCTCTTCCATTTAAAACCCATACGTTTCAATAACCTGTATAAGGTGTCTAATTGCCACGGGAACACAATCCTCTCTTGAATGGCCGCCAATAATTTTTTGTCCGTTGGTACAGTTTTGTGCACTGTATAAAAATCGAAGATAATACTCTTGATTATTTTCTCATCTTCAGCGGTGCAAGTAAATTTTTTCTCCTCTGCTTTCGGACGTCTTTTCCCGGGTGACGATAATTGCCCCTCCTGGCTGCATGATGCATCTTCCTTCCGAATGCGTGACACAGTTTTTGTTGACACACCACAGTATGCAGCAACACGGGCGTTTGCTTGCTCTAGAGGGTGAATCAATTGATTCGAAAATTTTTCTTCGTCACACCGTTTCAATACATGCCGAACTATATTTCGAGCCTCACTATGGATGGTCCTTGTTTGCGTTCCATAATAAATTTTTTATTTAATTAAATCAATTAAAAAAACGATAAAATTGAAATAAATGTAAATGTAATAAAAAAAATGTAAATAAAAGGAATATAAAAAATTATAATAGAAAACTAAAACTATGATAAAAACCACACAAAAATGAAAACTATGCCGAAAAAAGTAACACTAAAACTAAAACTATGATTAAACACTTATACAAAAATTACACTAAAAATAAAACAAAAATACGAGATATTACAGGTAAAACAGTAGAAAACTATACTCTAGTAATGATAAAAAATTGAATAATAAATTAAATAATAAAAATCACTATGAATCGCTATACAGAAGAAACGCTTGATCTCGACTTGCAGAGGATTTAGAGGAATATGCAGAGCTCGGAAGATGGTCCCTCATATATGTATAGATCGAAATTGTTTATATAAACGGCAAATAATGACGCCATGGTCGCCATAGAATTTCTTGGAAACGATAAGAAACTGGGACTTATTGTAACAAGTGTGTATTATTGTTTATGTTTAAACATAGGAACGTTGACACGAGAAGAAAATGTTATCGTTGATGTCGACGATGGAAGTGTTTTGGCTCAGATGAAATGTGTATTGATCATCAAAATATTTAGGTTTAGGTCAAAATGCATTCGAGGATCTGCTCCTCGAACGTGCGTAGTAAAAGGGGTCCTCCGTCAGTGACCTCTTCTGTTTATGTGTAGATAGGAATTGGGAAAATTCGACTGCGATAGCAGAAAGACACTGCATCGAACTTGTGTCAAGAGTAATCGGTACATGGTTTTTTACATTTGTGACTTAATGCTTTTTTGAGGAAAATGACTAGAGTTAAATCGGATTTTGTCCGACAAAATATTTGATTCCATTAAGTAAAACTAATTACAGATAACCCTCCTATAACACGGTAGATAGGTTCCTAGAAAATGCCGTGTTATGTGAAACCGTGTTATATGAGACCCAGAGCCGGTACAAAAAGGGGAGTTACGTTCCGAAAATTTATTAAAATAAATATTTTTTTTTAATTCTACATAGGCAACTTCATTTTTATGAAAAATATAAATGTATGTATAACACAAAACAAAAAATATTATTTTAATTTAACGTGACCTTAATTTAATAAATTATAATTTCTTTATATTTTTTCATGTAAAGCCACCATAGTTCATTCTTCCTTCGCGTCCATTATTTTAAGGTAATTTAGTTTTTAAATATGTTAAGCAAAAATCATGTTATCCAATGCTGTAGAAATATAGTGTTGTACAAAGGTTTTCGCAATTTTCTTATCGCGTTAAAGCGAAACCATGTTATAAGTTGCTGTGTTATAGGAGAGTTCTCGCAATTTATGAATCGTGTTATAGTGAAACCGTGTTATAGGATGCCGTGTTGTAGGAGGGCTACCTGTATATTTCAAAATCATTTTGATTACTCCACTTATAAAAAATTGCTAATATTACATATTGTTCCTTCCTATATGAAATAACACTTATGAGATAAAACAGACATTTTATACATTAAACATGAACGAAACCTTAGTAGTTTATGGTCTCTAAGCTTTAATTTTGTATATACATATACTGCAATAGGGACGCGAATAAAATCTGTTCCTACGACTATGTCACACGGCGTGGCCGAAGGTTGGATCATGCGGCTCAGAGAGCATTAAAGGTGGGGATGGGCGGTCCGACTCCCCTTGCCCTTGTGCTGTCCCACGAGACTTCAAGTGAGCGGACTACTGTACATCTAGTGGTTCATCCTCCAGAAGGTTTGGCAACTGCGTTTCCAAAAATTCGAGGTACAATTGTCCTGTTAAACGGCGTGGGAAGACCACAGGACCAATAATTTTATTGCCAAGTATTCCTGCCCAAATATTGACAGAAAACTGGCGTTGAGTATTTATTTCGTAAACCGCGTGTGGGTTTTGTTCTGCCCAAATATGGGCATTGTGTGTGTTTACTGTACCGTGGCGATTGAATGTTGCCTCGTCGGTAAACAGTATGTTTGAGATAAAATCTTCATTATCTCTAATCATGGATAATATCCATGTGCAAAAATCTTTTCGTTTTGCAACATCACCCTCTTCTATTTCTTGTACCCGTTGAAAATGGTATGGGTGCAGTTGCCTCTGCTTCAATACCTGCCAAACAGTCGAATTACTGACTTGCTTGGCTGCTGCAATTCTCCGTGTGCTGGTGCTCGGATCTTCTTCAATTCTTCGAATTATTCTTTCCTCCAATTGTTGGGGCTGTTGATCCCGCCCACCAATTGGACGGGTCAGGACCGACCCCGTGTCTCGCAAACGCTGGTATGTTCTTGTAAATGTCTTCCTGTCCGGTATTTGCCTATCGGGGTACCTTTCGTCATAAATGCGACGTGCTTCGCAGGCATTGCCTTCTGCTTCCCCGTAGCACATAATTACATCGGACAGTTCGACCAGCGTGTAATTGGTACCCGACATTTTTTCCGGTCCCGCGCCGCGCACTACACAACACAAACCACGCACACACACTACACTACACTACACTACACAATCCGCGAACTTACGTATTTCACGCACTATTATGGGATAAAAAATAAATACTGAAAGAAAAATGAAAATTATATTTAATTGCTAAATATTAAATTGCAGTTCAAGTCGTTCTGAACTCTCTCAGGTCTGTATTCGTTGGCGATTGCCTTCGAAATAAGAAAAGACAAACGAATGACGAGTGGTGAGAAAAGCAGACACATACTATTACAGTGCCGAACTCGCGGCCTACGAAGCACGTGGACGTGAATTCGGCACTTTGCATCGAGATCGACGAAAGCGAAACAAGGAGAGTGTAAATCTTTCCTTATTGCTCTCGTATAACTGAAATTCGAGTAACGTCGTCGCTATGCGATTTCGAGTCTAATCTGCCCCAACAGTTAATAACGTCAGGAGGAAATACATTGTAACAATATCCAAGTATGTTCTAGGTGTGTATCGCCGGAAATAGGCAACTTTAATCATAAACTAATTTATTATTTATAAAAGTCCCAACATTTTTACGTCCCGACTTATGTAGGCATAAGTACAGTAATGGAAAAAATTTCCAAAATTTTGTTTACGGAAATACACCGTAAGTAAATGAGATTAATTTTTGCACTTGGTTTTTAGTAGAAAACGCAACAAATTACACTGTATTTTTTAAATTTTCAACACAAATTTAATTATTTACGCGGTATTTATTGATGGGAAAATAACGTGTGTGATGTACACAGTGACTAGCTTCTTAGCGATCTCAATGTTTCTCGAATGCTGATTCGAAGAAGATGGCCTGGAAATTTCTATGAACCATCATACATTATTATCTCGTAAGTTGACCGAAACATTTGAATCACGAGGCATAGGGAACCATAGAGTTTTGTCATTGTTAGGATTTTTGAAGGTTCCCGCTACGGGGACACCGACCGCAAAGGATTAGAACGTGTATTTCCGTAAACAAAATTCTGGCAATTTTTTCCATTACCGTACTATCTACTATTCTACTACCGGACAATCGCGATGCTTGTATGCTCGCGTGTGGGTGATTTTTGTGAAAAAAAATGTGTGTGTTCAAAGAAGCAATCACCCCCTCTCTCTGTGAACATCTTGTCGGGCGAGTTTTGATATGCCCTTCCGGATGTTCATAAGACAGGTTGAATCCCATTCGACGATATGCGTTTGCCTTCCTGGGAGTTGACGCAAAAACCAGCGGCTGTCGTATCTTATTCAACGTACCACGTTCGCCGTCCGAGGAGTTGACGCAAAAACAAAAGGCGATCGATAAGTCGGTAACCTCGGTTCCTCTAACACACCGTCTGCTGACCTACCGCGTTTACGCATCTGCTCGCAGGTTGCCGCGTTTCAGGCGGAACTTTAAACGTTAATAACTTTGCAACGAAGCCTCCATCAACTAATTGGTATTCTTGATTTTCGTCTTATTTTGGTCTCTAGTATCGCTCATTTAAATTTTTCCCAGGGGTGACCGAACACCCTGTATATCCGCCACTTACTCTCATCCGATCCATGTAATCACTTCTAACCTATCCGCCTCTCCTGATGGAAGAAGCCCACCACCTTCCCGTGGTTTCCATTGAGCAATGATACTTCATTCAAAAATGAGCATGAAACGATCAAACTGGTACTTAAAAATGCGTTTATTAGAGAAAAGTATCATTGGCAGAGAGTGGGTTAATAGATTTGGCGTGGAATGGCCCTTACATGTCTACGTTAGATACTGAAGCCGTAGCAAACATTTATATTTATGAAAGAAAGAGAAAAGGAAGGAAAGATCTGCGATCCATTCACAATAGTCAAAGGTAAGAGATTTGAAAGCTAACATTTCACATTAATTTCAGTGTAAGAGATGTTAAACAACAATCGTGGTTGACAAAAAAATTAAGACGCAAAACACGCTCCAAAATTATATTTATACATATTTCAGGTTAAAATATTTGTAAAATGCTTTTATAACATTTATAAATAAATATAAAGCATTATTATGTGGTTAGAATTTGAAGAAAAAAAAAATACTAAGTCCAGAAAAGAGACTCGAACCTACGGTAAAAAAACTTCCAGCGATTCCGCAGTCGGACACTCTAACGTTACGCCACCGACGCCGTTGAAAACATGGTTGAGATCTTAGGATATATTACGCTCAACGGTTGGCTTTATTTTCATTGTTTCACTTGTTATGTAATTCTGCTTAGTGTAAAAATATTAAATAGTATACAAAAACTCATATGTTGAGGAATGCATAAAATTTCACCGTGTAAGTTACTCTAATACCCAGAAAATGAGGAAAAAATCGGTTATTATTTTTTTTCACTAGAGCGCACCTAAATGAAAAATCTGAAAAACATTGAGAACAATAGCAATAGCAACACGTGTTTACTGTAAAAGTATAAAAGTAGTTCCAGACCTTCTTCAATTATCGGCATTTTTTGCGGTTTCTTATTTTCTCCTACCTGGTTCTTCAATCAAAAAATCTACAAATCTCTCAAAATATGTACCCCGGTACCCGAAAAGTCTCTGAATTTTTTTACATTTTTTTACTCAATAAGTCAAGAGAAATTGTACAAAAACATGATTCTCGTTTTCACCCCATTACTACCCCCACGATGGTGATTTCAAGTTAAAAATATGCACACAGGGGTTTTTTTGATAAGCTATCGAATGACCCATCGTTGGTTCAATTTGGTTTGGGGGCACATTTGACCACCTTATTCGGCTATACCCTTTCCTTCATGGACTACCACCGTAGACCGATGAGAAAATGACAAGCGGGACAGCACAGAGGCAAAGGGAGCACTTTGCACACTCCACTTATCCCCACGTTTGATCCTCGCGTAGTCCACATCATTCGACTTTAGCGGCGCACTCTTACATAGGCGTAGCAGTTCCGTATTTTCGAGGGAAATAGTACTATTGTTCGTGCATAACATTTGATGAATGAAAACGTAAATCCGGAAACTGTGCTGTATTGTTAATAGAATTCAATTATTTTTCCTTACATATACGGGATGTTCGGCTACTCCTGGGAAAAATTTTAATGCAGGGTTCTAGAGGCCAAAATAAAACGAAAATCAAGAATACTAATTTCTTGATGGAGGCTTCGTTAAAAAGTTATTAACGTTTAAAATTCCGCTCGTACTGAATTTTTTTCTCGAAAATGCGCAAGATTTCCGGGGTATATCTATTCATCAAAAATGATTGCAATTGACCCCCACAACTGAAAATAATTTTTCCAGAATGGTTGAATTTAATTGTGAATAACTTTTTAACGAAGCCACCATCAACAAATTGGTATTTTTTATTTTCGTCTTGTTTTGGCCTCTAGAAATCGCCATTAAAATTTTTCCCAAGGGTGGCCGACACCCTGTATATAACAAAATTAAATATTCTTAATAGACTAAACTTAGAGTCTCACTACAACGATTTCAAATTATCTGCAAATTGGTTTCGTCTTTATTGAATTTCGAAAAAGTGACCGTAGGCTTGGAAAGTTTATGGTAACAAGGAACCCTTGAAGGCACGAGGTCAAGTTTTCTAATGTTGGAAAGTGCTGTAAGCGGCAAAAGTTCTGCCTGCTTATACCCCCCAAATACCCCTGTGAGGAGGTTAATTATTCTGCATTTCTCATTTTACCACATGGTAATAATTTCTCTACACTGGCTTCGAGTAAAAAGTGGGAAAAACGTTGCTTTTCCAACGCTTTTTCCAACGACCAACAGTTTCTCCAGAGCAGTGCGTATCGAGTGTAACCAAACCGTTTTTTAATTATTTAATTTAAATTCTTTTCTCTATTATAGTAGTGTAGTGTTTTTTACAGTTTAGTTTAGTTTAGTTTATTATCTTGTTTTTAGTTTTAGTTAATTTTTCTTATATTTCGTTATTTTATATTTATACATATTTATCCTTTTTCCTTTTTGTATTTATACATAGTTATCCTTTTTAACTTTTTGCATTTTTTACATTTTTATTTATTTAATATTGTGGGTGATGAAAGAATCGTAAAGATAAACACTGCCGAAAGACAAGCGACCGCGAGAGCGAGAGTGAGAGAGAGAGTGAGAGCGTACGCACGAGCGAGAGAAGTGTAAAGGGCAATAGACGCCGAAATCGGTGTGGCAATGAACGTGTGCAAGAACCGAAATATAAGAAAGCGAACGATTGAAGCCAGGTTCAGAGTGTTTGATGCGAGCGTGACGTTGAGAGAAATTGTGAAATTAAAACCTGTGAGTGCACCGAAATTACGAGGGATAATTCTCTAAATTGACATTACGTAACCATATCCCTACAATATTAGCTTAGTAGTTTTATTTTTTATTAAATTAAATATTTAACAAACGATATGGAATTTCGAAAGAGGGGCCAAACCGTCCGTAGTGAGGCGCGAAACATTATTCGTCGTGTAATCAGAAAGTGTGACAAAGAAGCAAGCAAAGGTCAATATCTGCATGCCGCAAAGCAATCTAATGCGCGTATTGCGGACTGTACCAGTGAAGATTCGGAATCCACGGAAGATGAGCTTCTTTCATCTCCTGGGAAAAAACGTTCGAGAAGTATTGAAAAGAAGTTCCATTGTTCGGAAGAAAATGGGACTGTGATACGAAATATAATTTACGATTTTCATACCAAAAAGAAAATTGTGCCCAGTGACCCAAAATTATTAGCCGCAATAAGAGAAAAAATTGAGTTCCCTTGGAAACTCGATACACTTCGTAAATTATTAAAAAGTATAGGCTATAAATGGAAAAATGCAGCAATATTAGAAAATTCTTAATAGAACGACCACAAATTGTTGCTTGGAGAGGCAAATATTTAAAAGCACTTCAATATTATCGAGCCCAGAACAAAAATATAATTTACATCGATGAAACTTGGGTGGACAATACCCTATCTTTTGGAAAGTGTTGGCAAAGTGAGCACATGATTGGCCCTATGAGAAACATCAGTGCATCTCATCGAATCATAATTGTACATGCTGGAGGGAAGGCAGGATTTGTTAATGGTGCCAAATTAATGTTTAAAGCCCGCTCTGAAACTGGCGATTACCACGGACAAATGAACGGGGGAAATTTTCAAAGGTATGCATACATTATGTAGTAGTTTCACACGGGAGAAAACGGGAATCGTAATCAAACACTGACGCGATAATATAGAGATATATATATTTAAATGAGAAATCACATTGAACAAACATAAAGTACGTATACTAAATCGGCACCACACCGTAACATAAATTCATAAAGCCAACACGTGATTCGCACCTTGAACGTTACCACGAGACTCCCGATCCTTTTGTCTCCGTCCTTTTTTGTTTGTAAAACAAACCTTCGTCGAACGTCAGACATTTGTTTTACAGCGTCACCGACGCTCCGCTACGCTTGTCGGCCGAAAGCCTCAAGCCTCGCGTACCATTCTCAAATACATACTATATACACAATAGAAGCAATAATGTATGTACATTGATTCACAAAACAATAACAAAAATGTATTTATTGAAGATTTTATGGGTAGGCAAAAGTATCGGCACATGATGTTAATCCGCATTTCCTTGAAAAATTTCCGATCGTCGTTTTAAAATGTAGCTACGGGACTCCCCGATTGTCACTTTTAACAACGATCATCTTAAAGTTTAGTTGTCTAGCAACAGGGAAATTAAAACAAAGTAATGATCTCAAGAAAAGCGAAAGAAACGACAAATAAAGAGAGGGAAATAATATTAAATTTATATAAAAAGCAAAAATCTTATAGTGAAATATCACAAATTGTTAATAGAAGTCGTTTTACTATTAGAAGCATCGTAAAACGATTTATAAATCAATCAGATTTTGATAGTGTGAATCGAAATGGTCGTCCTCTCAAGTTATCTGTTAGACAAAAACGTAAAATTGTACATGAAGTGAAGAAAAATCCCAAATTAAACTTTTCAGAACTCGGAATGATATTAAATAAAGAGTGCCAAAGAAGGAAGTTTGAAAACTGTGGAGGGGGTATGAAAAACTGCCGTATATTCTGCGTGTGTTGCGCGAAGAAAACCATACATATCAGAAAAAAATCGAAAGATGAGGATTGAATTTGCTAAAGAATTTATAATAAAGGATTCTACATTTTGGAGAAATGTACTGTTTTCAGATAAAAGCAAATTCAATATATTTTAAGCGCATGGTAGAATATTAGTTTGGAGAAAGCTAAGTACTGAGATGGATGAACGAAATTTACGAACGAATGTAAAATATGGAGGTGGTGGAGTTATGGTGTGGAGAATATTAAAACGAAATTTATTCATAAGTGCAGAAATATTAAACCTGCCGCGGAATTTCTATTTCCAACAAGATCGCGAAATATTCATTTATAATATTTCTCATTCCCTAAATACACCACCCCAGAGTCCAGACATGAATTCTATGAAACATGTCTGGAACGAATTAGAAAAAAGGATTAGAAAACATCATATAATAAACAAAGTAGACTTGAAGAATGTGCTTTTAGAAGAATGCAACAAAATCGAGCCGGATTTTACAAAAAAGTTGATTCGATGCCTAAACAATTAAAGGATTAATATGTAATTCTAAGTCATTTTTAAATGTTTTTATGTAAGTGTGCCAATACTTTTGTCCACCCATAAAATATTCCATAAATACATTTTTGCTATTATTTTGTGAATCAATGCATATATATTATTGCTCCTGTTAAGTAATAAGCTATAATAGGTAATAAACGAATATATTAAAAAAGTTTTTCCTTCAAATCAATTTATTTAGTAGTGTTCAGGATTGACCACGCCGCGTGCGGCCAATCAACAAGAATGGGAAATCGCACGAGTCGAGACATCTATTGGACAAATCAGCTACAATAGATCACTGTCTCGGTTTGTCGCGATTCCCCCCACCCGCGCGACACTCTCACTGCGCGGTTCTACCTTTCCCGTAAGAAAGGAAACGCTCTCTTCTCTTCCGGTTCTCCGGCAAGTACAAGTGATTGCGTTAAACCAGAGAAAATGTGCTCGCGTTAAACCAGTGAAAACCGATCTCGGTTTCCGATCCGCTCAAGTCGCGGTTACTTTGTTAATAAAACCAACAAGACCGTTTTATTAAGCAAATTATTGTAATTAAAGTGTACATAGTTAAGCTATTAAACTTAAGTACATTTATAAACCAACTATAATCAAAGACAATATTTAATTGGATTCCGTTTTTAAACTAAGTTACGTTCTAGAATTAATTTAATTAAATCGAGGCTATCCAGTACCCTGGAAAGCCATCTCGATTGAAACAGTGGTCCTTCGAGCCGGATCTCCGACAAATTGTGCCTCGTTTCCACGCGTTCCGTTGCTCCTCTTGTTCTAGTGCGCGACCGTTAACCGGGCGTGGTAGTGCTCCTGTAAACAAACAGTGACCTTTAACAATTTCGTTTAAAATGTCTGAGCTATTAAAAGAACAACTCGACATGTGCCACCGTTTATCTCGAGGCGTCAAAAATCTGAAAAAGAAAGGTGCGGCGAACATAACGGCCGGGCTAGTGCAATCTCGAATTGACGGGTTGGAATCTATGTGGTCGGAAATACAACGGAAACATCGCGAGTTAAAACGAAGCGCCAACACCGAAATGCTCGCTAAACAAGAGTACTTCCGCGAAAATTATTTTGACTCCGTGGAAGAATCCTTCCTTGATCAACGCGGAGTGTTATTCGATTTTCTAAAGAAACTCGAAGCGACTTCGTCGTCTGCCGACAAATCTAGAAAAAAACTGCGTGGTGGACGCCGGTCAGTGATCTCGCACCGTACTCCCACGCATCGATTTGCCGGTGTTCGATGGGTCGTACAAGGAGTGGCCAACCTTTCATGATTTACCCTCCCCCAGTGCGCCCCAACGTCCAGCACCAGTGTATCATCTGCATAACACACGGCGCTGACGCCGTCGGGGAGGTCGGCCCGCAACACCGTATCGTACGCGACGTTTCACAGGATTGGCCCGAGGATCGATCCCTGCGGAACGCCGCAGTACACCTCTCTCCGCATATCTCCATCCCGGCCCGGATACTCGATCCACCTGCCACGGAGATAATCCCCGACGACTGCCCTGTGATAAGGGGGGACCCGATGATCTTTGAGCCCCCTCCTTATCTCTTCCCAGGGAAGGGTGTTAAAGGCGTTGGCAATATCCAAGGATACTGCCAAAGCCACCCCTCCCCGGGAGATGGCCGACTCCGAGAGGGCCCTCACACGACCTATCGCGTCGATCGTCGATCGACCCGCCCGGAAGCCGTATTGGCAGTCGGCTAGGCCAGGGGCACCCCGTGACAGGTGTTCGACGAGGCGGGCAGCAATCACTCGCTCGAAGAGCTTGCCCAACTCGTCGAGGAGACAGATGAGCCGGTATGCGGAGCGAGACTCTGCGGGCCGACCCTCCTTCCGGAGGAGGACCATCCTCGACACTTTCCAATTAGGGGGGAATCGCCCGTCCCTCAAGCATCGGTCAAACAACCGCCTGAGGTCGGCCCCAAGGACGCCCTGGGTCAAAACCTAAACCCGGCCGGGCACAACATCCGGCCCCAGGGCCGTGTTACGCGCCCCGAGCCGTTTGACGGCCGTGGCCAGCTCCCCCTGCGTGACCCCCAGCTCGGCCGCCCACTCAATTGGGACAGCCGACGCCACCGGAGAACGTGGTTCTCCCTTCCCAATTGGGAAGAGAGTATTGATCACGCCCTTCAGCAGCCGGGGGTCAAGACCCTCGGTGACAGGGGGCGCCCACGGGCGGAGCTTATTTAGCACCACCTTATACGGGCGCCCCCAAGGATCATCATCGAGGGTCTGGAGGAGCTCCTTCCATGCCCGGGTTCTGGCGCGTTTGATGGCGACCTGCAGAACAACCCGAGCCGTACGGTATGACTCATACAGGTCATCCGCCCTCGCTCGCGCCACGCCATCGTCTCTTCGTAGACGACGGCACGCGCACTCACGACGCGTAGTTCTACGATCGCGGCCGACCACCAGTACACCGCCCGGCGAGAAGAAGCCCACCCGAACCGGGGCATCGCCGCGTCGCAAATATGTGCGACTAATCCCCCGAGCCGGGCGACCTCCTCTATGCTCGGCAACTCGACCGCCCCCTGCGGCCAAGTTGCAGCGAGAGCAGCTGCCATCATAGCGTCCTTGTCCATGCGCCGAAGCGCCCAGCGGCGCGGTGGGGCGCCACGCGGGCGGTGGTGTCGGGATGTACATCCGGGAGCAGAGACCTCCATCCAGATATACCGGGGGTCCGAGAGTGTCTCTGCTCCCCACCATTTGCCATCCCGACACCATGCGCACGGCGTTGGGGGTCGCGAATCCAACATCCACGATGGACCCCCATATCGCCGCACGCACGTGTGCTCCGACCCCCAGTTCAGTAACCGAAGGTCGAGCCCGGCCGCCCAGTCGCCCAGGATCCCACCGCGAACGGAGGTCCTGGGGGATCCCCACGCCACCGACTCGGCATTAGAGTCCCCCAGGACCAACGAGGGCACCGCCTTCCTGCTGACCGCTCTACCGGGGAGGAGCTCATCCCGGAAGGCGGCCAGCTTCCGGTCAATCATTTCCCCAATCCTCCTTAGAAGTTCGTCCTCTGAGGAGGACGGGGAACTCTCCGCGGACGGAGTGCGGGCAGAAGGGCCTCTAGAGCCCCGCACCCCGCTTATTTTCCACCGCCGGGGGACGCGGCGGAGGATGCGGGAGGATTGGAGGGAGGGCCGCGCCATTCCAGCAGTTAATTGACTTCACCTGCTATTTCCCTCGTCCGGACCCCGGTTAGAACCCTTAGTTTCTAACAAATTGTAATAACTGTGTAACGCGCATATCCGACGCGGGACCGCGAACCGAGCACCGTCGCGGCCGAGTCCCCACGATCGGTGGTTTCCCGCGCGGCCGCTAGGCGTTCGCGACTTCTCGCCGCGTAGGTATTAATACTGGGCCACCGGCCGGATTCGGCGGACTCGTGTCATGCTCGTCGAAGCCAGTTCAAGTGACGAGAGATTACGTACGAACCATACGGGTCTACACGAGCTCCGACTTTTTGCAAACACGAGAGTGCGAGGGGCACTCTCGCGACCAATCCGCCGAACCTCCCGTAACCCTGGATACTGGGTCGAACCGCTCCTAGATCTCCTGCCCTGGCCCTACCGACATCGCGGCCTCGTAGCAGCGTAGGTAGGGTATTGCCCGACTCCGCACCCACTGTGGCCTCCGACCGACACTGCACCTCCAATAACCCTGGATACTGGGTCGAACCTATCCCACCGTTCCTACCCTGGCCCTACCGACATCGCGGCCTCGTAGCACCGTAGGTAGGGTATTGCATTACCGTCCTGAACCGACCCCTCGGCCACATCCCGCCACCCACCGAACCTCCAATAACCCTGGATACTGGGTCGAACCTCTTCCCTATTTCCTACCCTGGCCCTACCGACATCGCGGCCTCGTAGCAGCGTAGGTAGGATATTGTATGTCCTCTCCCCTCCGCTGAGCGCCTGAACGCTCATTGCGCCGCTCTCATCGAACGACCGACCGCTCGCCGCGCTCTTCTCCGTAGCCATAAGTTTGTACATAGACTAAGTTAGTAATAAATACGCTTCAAACATCAACCCGGCATACGTCACTCACCGCAGCGAACCCTCGACCGCCGACTGAGTCGGCATCTGCCACCTTCCTCCGCGTCCACGGGGGAACGGGAACGGTCACAACTGTACCAAGAAGACCATAGATAACAGGGCTACCTGCCCTATCAATTTTAATATTCCTGACGACCCGTAAATGGATTTTAACTCTAATTTTAATTTTATGTTAATAGACGCGGGCCGAGGCAGTCCAACTAATACGCCCGGATCAAACCGGGGTTCTGTTTTTAGAAGGACTCCGGCCCCGAGTGGTGCGACCTCTGCGGTCGATAGGAGAGACGCCGTCGTGAATCGGAGGCAGACAGCGACGAGGGGGCGCGGGAGTGCTCCCAACCCAGTAGCATCCACACGTCGTGACTAGATGGTGACCGGTGGTAGGCGGACACAGCGGGCGTGCGTGGGGCTCAGGCATGGGCCGGTGCGCGACCCCGACGCAATCGTGGAGAGTCCAGGAAGAGGGCGCCCCCCTCCCCCCGGGCGAGCAGACGCCTGTGGCTGCCCCTCGGCGACGCGGCAGCAACAAGGAAGCGTCTGAAAGGGCGAGAATCGTCGCTGTCGCGGTGGCGGTGGGGACAGCGGAGGGCTTAGAAGCCCTTGCCGCCATTGTGGCGGATTTCTTTGGTTCGTGGTGTTCTGCTCATGGAAGGGGCGAGGGGGTGCCGCAAAAGCCACCGGGGGAAGGGGCGGAAGGTCGGATGCGGCGGAGGGTTTGGGGGGGCGTCCCTTGGGGGACGCCGGTTGCAACAGTGCAACCGAGGCTCCCTCTCACACGAACGGCACATGTCCGGGAAGCAACGCGAATCCAGCGTTCGTTCCCAACGAACCTCCGCACTGCCAGGTGCCCAAGGACATCATCCAAGGGCACTTTAGTTCAATTTATGCGTTTCGGGATCGTTCGGAACACTTCCCGGTGCTTCACCACGACCAGCCGGAGGAGGGTACCAATGAAGCCCTGGAGAGGCCCTTCGGGGCGGTCTAGGTGTCCAACCGGCTCAGGAGGATGAAGAAATCATCCCCTGGACCGAATGGTATCACCTACGCCGACCTGAGGGGGGCCGATCCGGGTGCCGAGGTCCTGACGGCGGCATACAATGCGTGTCGTTGGGTGGAGTCGATTCCCTCCCTGTGGAAGGAGTCCAACACCATCTTTTTTTTTTTGTCGTGGGGAAAATCTTCGAAAGACTCCCTCCCACCTCCTTGGGGAGAGGTGGGAGGGGTGTGTGGGATTCCCCGCGCCCGTACAACGACAGGCGCGGGACCTACCCACTAAAAACCCCACGGTGACCCTTCGGCACGCTTTGGGAGGATACCGGGAATCGCTCGAAGCATTCTTCCGGTATCCTCCCCGTGCCCGCGCTTTCGCGCCCATCCCCCGGGGGGACAATCGGTCCCCCCAGTAGACACACTGCCTCATAGCGGCGGGACGGGGCCACTCCATCCCGCCGCTATCCGTCCCGGGGCCGCGTTTAGTGGCGGCTGCGAGCCCCAACATGCAACCGCCCGCGACCCCGTTTCCACCCCTCGGCGGTCGGGCGTTCATGGCCGCACCAGACCGCCGAGGGTGCCTCCCCTTGCGTCGGACCGGTAGGGGGAGGCACTCCTACCCCCAACCGGTCCGACAGGACCCCCCTCCCAGCCTAGGTCATCCGCCACGCCGAGGCGGCCGCCCGCGACGCCTCGCGACCGGGCGACGACCTCGGGCCACCGCACGAGCCGCTGAAGCTCGCGCTCCCTCCCCGCGGCCTCCTTCTGCAACATTACGTTCTCGCAGAAGGAGGCCACGGCCCTCCACTTCTCCTCGCTGCCGAGCATGGCGCGCACCACGCCCGGCAGCGAGACATCCCGCCCGACGACGCCGACCAGGACACGGCGCTCCCCCTCCCACGCGGGGCATACCTCCAGGGTATGATCCGCCGTGTCCTGCTCAGCGTCGCAGTGGCAGCAACGCGCCGTCGGCTCCTTCCCTATCCGGCACAGGTATCTTCCGAAGCTGCCATGCCCGGAAAATACCTGTGCCAGCCGGTAGGTGAGGCTGCCATGGCCTCTGTCCAGCCACTCCTTCAGGAGTGGCCGAACAGCCCCGACAGTCCGGTGCCCCGCGGTTGGCAGAGCCAGCCGCTCCTGCCACGCGAGCAACACGGACTGCCGGGCCTGGCGCTTCAAATCGCCCCAAGCAGGTTCCTGCCCGCCCGGGACCGCCCCCACCCCCGCGCGACGGTCGACACGGTGTCGGTACATCACCGCGTGCGACCGCGCGAGCAGGTCCATGGGCGGCATCCCCGCTAGAACCGTCGCCGCCTCATGTGACATGGTCCGATACCCGCGGACGACCCTGAGCGCCATGCGCCTCTGCACCCGACGCAGCATAGTCATGCTGCGCCGGGAGGCAGCCAGGTCGTCCGCCCAGACGGGGGCCCCGTATAGGGCCACCGACTGGACCATTGCCACATAGAGGCGACGAACTCGGCCCGCCGGGCCCCCCAGGTTGGGCAGGATCCGGCCCAGAGCCGCAACCATCCTTTCCAACCGGGGGACCAGGCAGCGGAAATGCTCCTCCAAACGCCAGTGGCTATCGAGGATCAGCCCTAGATACCTGATCTGGGGCTTCACCTCGATGTCAGCCCCACCCACCCGGATCAGAGGGGGTGGCGGATCCTGCCGAGGTGAATGAAACGCAATCACCTCGGTCTTATGGACCGCCACCGTCATCCCCATCCCCCTGATCCGGTCGACGACGCGTTGCGACCCCTCCTCCGCGCGACGCATGGCCCTCCCCCAGTGCGCCCCGACGGCCAGCACCAGTGTGTCATCCGCATAACACACCGTGCTGACGCCGTCGGGGAGGCCGGCCCGCAACACCGAGTCGTACGCGATGTTCCACAGGAGTGGCCCGAGGACCGACCCCTGCGGAACACCGCAGTACACCTCCCTCCGCATATCACCATCCCGGCCCGGATACTCGATCCACCTGCCGCGGAGATAATCCCCGACGACCGCCCTGAGGCAAGGGGGGACTCGATGATATTCGAGTCCCCTCCTTATCTCTTCCCAGGGGAGGGTGTTAAAGGCATTGGCAATATCCAAGGATATTGCCAATGCCACCCCTCCCCGGGAGACGGCCGCCTCCGAGAGGGCCCTCATACGACCTATCGCGTCGATAGTCGATCGGCCCCCCCGGAAACCGAACTGGCAGTCGGCCAGACCGGGATCACCCCGCGACAGGTGCTCGACGAGGCGGGCAGCAATTACACGCTCGAAGAGCTTGCCCACCTCGTCGAGGAGACAAATGGGCCGGTATGCGGAGGGAGACTCCGCGGGCCGTCCCTCCTTCCGGAGGAGGACCATCCTCGCCACCTTCCAACTGGGGGGGAATCGCCCGTTCCTCAGGCAGCGGTCGAACAACCGCCTGAGGTCGGCCCCAAGGACGCCCTGGGTCAAGACCCAAACCCGGCCGGGCACACCATCCGGACCCGGGGCCGTGTTACGAACCCCGAGCCGTCTGATGGCCGCTGCCAGCTCCTCCTGCGTGACCCCCAGCTCGGCCGTCCACTCCACTGGGACAGCCGCCGCCGCCGGAGGACGCGGTCCCCTCTCCCCAATTGGGAAGAGTGTATTGACCACGTCCTCCAGCAGCCGGGGGTCAAGACCCTCGGTGACGGGGGGCGCCCACGGGCGGAGCTTATTCAGCACCACCTTATATGGGCGCCCCCATGGATCGTCATCAAGGGTCTGGAGGAGCTCCTTCCATGCCTGGGTCTTGGCCCGTTTGATGGCGACCTGCAGAGCAACCCGCGCCACGCGGTATGCTCCATACAGGACATCAGCTGCCCTCGCTCGCGCCACGCCGTCGCCTGTACGTTGACGACGGCGCGCGCGGGTGTACTGGCGTCGGGCGCGGACACTCGCGTCTCGCAACTCCGCGATCGCGTCCGACCACCAGTACACCGTCCGGCGAGGAGAAGCCCGCCCGACCCGAGGCATCCCCGCGTCGCAAATACCCGCGACCAATGCTCCGAGCCGGGCGACCTCCTCCTCTATGCTCGGCAACTCGGCCGCTCCCTGCGGCCAAGTTGCAGCGAGGGCAGCTGCCATCAGGGCGTCCTTGTCCAGGCGCCGAAGCGCCCAGCGGCGTGGTGGGGTGCCACGCAGGCGGCCGTGTCGGGATGCACTCGCGGCGGCAGAGACCTCCATCCGGATGTACCGGTGATCGGAGAGTGTCTCTGCCCCCGCGACCACGTGCCAACCCGACACCATGCGCACGGCGTTGGGGGTCGCGAATCCAACATCGACGATGGACCCCCCATATCGCCGCACGCATGTGTGCTCCGACCCCCGGTTCAATACCCGGAGGTCGAGCCCCGCCGCCCAATCGCCCAGGATCCCGCCGCGAACGGAGGTCCTGGGGGATCCCCAAGCCACCGACTTGGCATTAAAATCCCCCAGGACCAGCACCGGCCGGGCCGCGTAGCGCTGCACGCATGCCGCGACCTCGGCCAAGTACAGCTCGAACGCAGCGTGATCGCTACGGGGCGAAATGTAGCACCCCACCACAGCGACTCCCCCCCAGTCCACGGCGACGAATCCCCGACCGCGCTCCAACAAGGAGAACGGTGGGGACCCGTCGCCCCCTCCCCATACCGTCGCCACCAAGCCGTCCGCGTCGCCCACCCAATGAGGGTGATCAGGGACGCGGTACGGCTCGGCGGCGACCGCCAGGCCAACCCCCCACTCCGCGAGGACTTGGGACATCAAGTCCTGTGCCGCGCGGCAGTGGTTGAAGTCCAACACCATCTTGCTATACAAGAAAGGTGAAAGGGATGACTTCAGCAACTGGCGTCCCATCGCTATGGGTGACGTTATCCCCAAACTATTCGCCGCCGTGATGGTCGACCGTCTCATCCACTGGGCCGCACAAAATCGACGGCTCTCCCCGACACAGAAGGGTTTCCTGCCGTATGAAAGGTGCCTTGAGCACAACTTTGTTCTGCGAGAGGCCCTTGCCGACGGTGAAGGGAACTGGAGGTGGCGTGGCTGGACCTTTCCAATGCTTTTGGTTTGGTCCCCCACACCACCATCCTGGGTGCGCTGGCCGGTGCCGGTGCCTCCCTTTTTTTTTTTTTTTTTGTACGTGGGGAAATCCTCATGGACACCCGCGGACTCTTACCAGCTAAAACCCCACGGTGACCATCCTCAGACGCCTGGCGAGGGACCGGGAACTCTAGTGAGACATCACAGAGTCCCCCGCCGCGTCGTGCCTTTTCAGGCCCCTCCCGGGGGGAGGCACTCCTCCGCACTCCGCATTCCCACTCAACCGCAGGCGCCTGGTCACCAGCGCCTGCAGTCTCGTGACATAGGACTAAGCCGCCGGCCCGATGGCCACATTGGCCGTAAGACTCATCCGCAACCAAATGGCCAACCTGAAGCTGTAGGCAAAACCGGCAGCAAATATCCCCTGCCCCAGTCCACTCATACACACATTCACACACAACACATTCATACCGGTGTTTGATCCGCGGGAGCCTTCGCTCCGACCGCCGGGATGCCATGCGAGGATTCGTCTACCAGCCTTCGCAGGCTGATAACCTCATCCCCGCATCTCATCCCAGCGGCTGCCCCTATCCGCCACCTGGGGATGCGCCACGTAGGGGTTCACCTCCCCTGCCGCCTGGACAACCAAATGGGTACGTGGGGTGCCGATGCCCCCCGTGCGATCGATAACCTCGTTCGGTGCTTATACACCGATTGCACGACGAGGGTCCGTACTGCTGAAAGATACATCGATAGGATCCCCATGCGGTCGGGAGTGAGACAGGGCTGCTCCCTGAGCCCGATACACTTTAACCTGGCAATCGAACCTGTGGTCCATCAGGCCACGGAGTCGGGAACCGGGTACGAGTGGCGGGTCTTAGGGTAGCAACCCTGGCTTACGCGGACGACATCGCGCTGATTGCGACGTCCCCCGAAAGCATGGGTCCGCTATTGGGTGCAGCGGAGGCCACGGCTTAGGATCTGGGCCTCACGTTTAACCCGTGGAAGTGCGCTACACTACACGTCTTCGGGAGCGGCGTGGTGGCGCGGACCGAGTTTGGCCTCAACAAGGGACTAGTTCCAGCGCTCGGAGACGGGGATGCCTATCAACACCTGAACGTACCCACTGGGGTTCGGATTGACCAAACGCCCTACTCTACGATCCGGGACGTGCTGACGGTCTTGGGGGCGGTGGACCGCTCTTTACCAGCCCCGTGGCAGAAGATGGAAACCTTAGGTTCGGTCATAATTCCACGGTTGGACTTCTTGCTGCGGGGTGCCAGTGTGAGGAAATCGGCACTGGCGAAGGTGGACAAGGCTGTAAGGCGCACGGTCAAGGGATGGCTCAATTTGCCGCAGCAGGCTAGCGCGGAGGTAGTTTACATTCCACCCTCGTGGGGTGGATGTGGGCTCCTCCCGCTGGCAGACCTGGCCGACGTGACGACCGTGGTCCACATGTTCAGACTTCTGAGCGCGGGGGTTCGGTTGTCGCGTCGTTAGAAAGAGCATCCCTTGACGCGGCAGCGCTGGATAAGCTGCGTCGGCCTCCGACAGAGGGAGACCTCGCGGAGTACCTGTCGGGTTGTTTGACCGGGGACTTCGCGAGGCCAACCAGCGGATGTGCCTCGTTCTGGTCGCGGGTGCGGACCGCCGCTCTCAGGTCTGTGGCGCGTTTCGGTTTTCGGTGGAGGTGGGACGATGGTCGGGCCGAGCTCTTGGTAGAAATCGCCTCGCGGGGCGAGCCGGTTGTGGTGTCGCCGGGAGCGAAGGCAGAGATAATCCGCCGGATGAGGACGGCAGTGGCTGAGCACTACAGAATGACACTGGTCCGAAAACCAGACCAGGGGAAAGTTCTCGGGCTGACCTCCCGCCATGCAGTGAGCAATCACTTCATTCGTGGGGGGTCGTTCACTCGCTTCGCTGACTGACGCTTTGTACATCGGGCGCGCCTAGACGTTCTTCTACTCAACGGAGCAATCCGTTGGGGGGTGGGCGACAAGCGATGTCGGCGTTGTGGGTACAAGCTCGAGAGCCTTCCTCACGTGCTCGGTCACTGCGGCGTTCATTCGGCGGCTCGCCAGCTCCGACAGCACGACCTGGTTCGCAGACTTGCGAAGACGACCCGTCTTCTGGGCAACATCCGGATTGATCGGCGAGTCCCGGGCGTCCCTGACGAATTGGCGGCCTTGCGTCCCGACATAGTCGTGACGCATGAGCCATCGCGGACCGTCTACCTGATCCATGTGGCCGTGCCCTTCGAAAACACCTTCGCAGCCTTCGAAGAGGCCAAGTCGGAGAAGCTCCAGAAATACACGCTGTTAGCGTGTGCTCTCCACTGGCGCGGCTACACCATCCACGGGGACGCGTTCATCGTTGGGGCCCTGAGCGTCTGGCATCCGGAGAAGGAGGCCCTCTTGAAAATGCTGCGCGTCTCGTGGTTCTATGCGAGGACCATGAGACGACTCATGGTATTGGAGACCATAGCCTGGTCCAGGGACATATACGTGGAGCATGTCTCTGGGACTCGGCAGTACTCCGCGCAGACCGCGATGCCTGAAGCCAACGAGGACACGGCGGCATCATTAGAAAGGTAAAAAATGGGCAAGAGGACCGTGGGGGGCGAGGGGCCGGTAAGGAAAGCACCACCGGACTGTCCCGTGCTCAAAACGAGCAGCGGGCGTCCAACTTGATTTTATGTATCGGCCTAGTCGTCGCTCTAAATGTTCCATTTAATTAATTATTTATTTATGTATCGATTTTAGCTCATTTTATTCTATTCTGCAATATTACCATATTTTATATCTCGTAATTATATACTATTTTATTTTATCGTATCTTATCTCATTCTGGTTTGTACTATCCTTTTTACTATCTTTTTCGTTTTTTTTCATTTCTTTTTTCTTCCTCTTCTTTACCTTACAGTACTCGTCATCTTTTGCGGCCCTTTACACCGATAATTTGTTATACCAGTCGTGCTGTATCCTTTATTTTATTTTATACTTTCTTTTCGGTTATTATTATGTTTATTTATTTATTTATTTATTTATTTAATTTATTTATTATTTAGTTATTTGATTTTATTGTTATTATACCTGCGGATCGATGTGATCAATGGAACTATTTAAGGAGCGACCAAAAATGTGTGTAAATGTATGTATATTAACTGGACGCCTAGCGCGAGCAAAATGTAGTAAAATATTGCGACCCAAAGAGCGCAGTGGGAATGTCTCTGCGCCCTTCGGAATTTTATTTTTTACAAATTTCGTGAAGTTCGTTAACAAAATGACCACCACGCGTAGCAAAACCGCAATCACGGAAGCCGAGCTCTTGGAATTGTAGGAGTCGTTGTCGAAACGCGAACGTAAAATTCGCGAAGACGACGAACGCGTTAAAGCCTCCGAGAAATTCGCGAACGAACAGTTCGAAATGATTAATGTCGAAACCCGTAGAATCCGACACGAGGAAGCAAACGTCGCGAAAGTGAACGAGGAATTAGAATTGAGATCGCGTAAACTGCGCGACGACGAAGCCAGAATCCGCGAAACCGAAGCGCGCCTAAATCTCTTACAAAGCGAACTAGAAATCGAGTCGTTAAAAGTACGCGATAGAAACACGTCCCCTCGTGTCCCGCCCGTGCACGGTGAAGAACTCGCCAATTTTTATCACGCCGATACCCGCGAGCTTCCCTCCAGGCACGAACGCCGACGCGCGAATCAAAATCAATTAGACGTAAACGCGCAGAATTTTTTCCCGCGAGACCACAGCGATTCCCAAAGTTCTATGCCGATCAATTATTCGATGTGCGAAGCCGTGGAATCTATACCTGTTTTCTATGGACACAATATGTCCGTCTCTAAATTTTTACGTGCATGTAAACACGCGCTCGCCATTTTACCATCGTACGCCGAAAACCAATTCACGAAACTCGTCGCGAATCGCCTTACGGGACAAGCGTACCTCGCCGTCGAGGACGAACCTTACAATTCCATTCTGGAACTTTCCGATTTGCTCCGCGAATCTTTCGGTCCCACGAAATCCGTCGACCATTACCGCGGCGAGTTAGCTAATATATTTCAATTTCCGAACGAGCACGTATTAAATTTCATCAGCCGGGTAAAAGACATAAAATCCGCCATATTGGACTGCGACAGGTTACAACGTGACCAGTACAATATGTCGAGTAATGTAGATAATTTCGCGCTTAAATGCTTCATAGACGGTTTAATTACTGAAATTCGGCATCAAATGAATCCTTCTGAAATTCATACATTAGCGGACGCATTCTCGAACGCAAAAATTCTATTCAAATGGCACGAACTCGACAAAGAAAGGTACGGCTCAGGTAGACGAACCAACCTCCCAAACGCGGAACGAAAAGTTAATTTTATCCAAAGTTGTACGCGATGCGGGCGAACAGGCCACCACGTGGGAGATTGCTGGGAAAACCCCGACGAGCGTGACTCATTCCGAGCACGGCCGGGTACCAATTTTCAGAGGCACTTGAACGACCCCAATAAACCACTCGAGCGCGAGCGACGCGACCCTTCTAGACAATACCCGCCGAAACCCTTCGAAAACCGACCCGCGTTCGACAAAATTAAAACCTGCAGGTACTGCAAAAACGTAGGCCACGAAATCCACGAGTGTCGGAAACGCGAATATTATAATAAAATTAATTCGGGAAGCGACAACGGCCTTTCGCTAAAACCGGGTACCAGTCGGAAGGCCGCAATAGAATCAGGAAATCCGGTACACATGATCCACGCGGAACCAGCAACGCTCGAGTTACAACAGTCAAATTAAATACGAAATCGTTCGTTCCCACGGTCAGCTTAAATTCCCCGAAATTCAATCGTGAAAATATTTTTATGATCGACACCGGTTCCGAGCCAAACCTCATTAAAATCAACACCCTACATCCGGACACCTTAATAGACGAACGAGACACGCTAAAATTCCACGGAATCACCGAGGGCACAGTTTTCACTATCGGCTCAACAAATATCGAAATACTAGATAAAATCGTCAAATTCCATGTAGTCAGTCCAGATTTTCCTATCGAAGCCTCCGGAATATTGGGTTCAGCTTTCTGCAACGGCGCCGCAGAAATATTATACACCGAACAACGCCTAAAATGGCATAATCATTCGATTCCGTTTTTTAACGCCGACACGATCAAAATCCCCGCGAGAACAAATAAAGTCATCGCGATCAGGGTATTAAGCGACAACGTCGCCGAAGGCATAATTCCCCGAATCGATATCGAACCGGGACTCTATCTCGGTAACTCTAAAGTTCGGAACGAGCACGGACGCGCTCTCACCCGTATTATAAACACGACGGACCGCGACATCGAGTTAGCAACGCCAACCGTTGTGCTCGAAGACTTTGACGCCAGCGCATACCTCGCGGCCGCCGACCAAATAAACATAGACTCCATCGACGACGAAGAATTCTCCTTATCTAAAATATTCTCGATATCCATGGGCAATGATGTCACCTCTAAACCAAAAGAGAATTCTTCGGCCGCCAAAATACGCGTCGATCACCGCAAAGAACGCGTAGGAAATTGTTCGAAATCCGCTGTATCCCCGAAAGCGTCGGGAAATTTTTCGAAGTCCGCTGTATCCCCGAAAGCGTCGGGAAATTGTTCGAAATCCGCTGTATTCCCGAAAGCGTCGGGAAATTGTACTAAATCCGCTGTATCCCCGAAAGCGTCGGGAAATTGTTCGAAATCCGCTATATCCCCGAAAGCGTCGAGAAATTGTTCGAAATCCGCTGTATCCCCGAAAGCGTCGGGAAATTTTTCTAACTCCCCTGTATCCGCGGATCTCTTTGAATCAGCCCGGGTTAGAACGACGGGGCAAAATCCTAAATCGCGATACGACGAAATCCTCCCTCTCTTGCGCCTGGAACACTTGAACGACGAGGAACGCATAATTGTACAAGATCTCGTAAAAGAAAACGCAGATCTTTTCCATCTTCCCGACGAACCGCTTCGGAAAACAAATCTAGTCAAATATAAAATTCCGCCTACCGATGATATTCCAATAAATGTAAAGCAATACCGCCACCCACCGAACCATAAGTGTTTAAAGATTTGCATAATGCCGAGCGATTGTCCTCGGCCGCGATTACCGTTAATCCTGTTAACGTACAATTCGAAGGAGATTATCTCTAATAGGATTTGTACAGCAAACAGTGATAGAAAAACGCGTGTATTACTAGTTTTTCTGCCATCGGTAACGGCTCATTACCTTCGATTCGAGTGTGCTAACGGTGTTGATGACGTCAGTACCGTGCGAGAGTAGCGCGTAGAGAATTAGACAAAGATCGACTGCCGAAATTTGGACAGCGCCGCGGAACGGCTAATTGGAGCAACGCGGCGACGTTTTCGGCTGTCAATCGACACAGTCTCACAACGACTTCTGAAGAAGGCACATCGGCTCCCGATCGTGTCCGAACAGATTTCGAGCGAATCTCGAGAGTGAAATTCTCGAGATAAAGCTAGCAGACAATTACTGAATAAAGGGTGCAACGAGTCGATGTTCAGTCTGGTGCGGGTCCTCTGATTGACCTCGCACAGCTGAGAATTCATTAAAACTCAAACTAGCACTCATTAATTTTAGTCTTTGCTTATCAAACGAGTCGACTCTCGATTCGAATAAAAGCATTCAGGAGTTTCGTTCGGGAAAGTCCCAAACAAGCTCAATTTCTATTTTCTGTCTAGTTTGGAGGGCTCGAGAATACACCAATAAGGTGCTCGACCCCCCTCGTGCAGTATTATTTTGTCGTTTCAAGCGTATAAACGTTTGAAACACAGAGAAGTGGGCGAATATCGTTCAAACTTCTCTGTGATTGTCGTTCGGCTTAGGAGACACCGAAGGGAGGCACCTACGTGGTGAACCTCCAGGTGGGCTCACTGGAGTCAGGTCAGCGTCCACTTCGGACGCTTGACTTTCGGTCTTCGATTCCTTCTCTCTACAGACCCCGCCGGTGTAACGCTTAGAGGAGCACCTGTGCGGAGAGGTCAAGGAGTCGCGGGTCAGGCCCCCACGTAGTTCAAATACTGTCACGAATCACATCGAGTGGTGCATTCGTGCAGTGAACCACGTGCTGTCGGGCTTCGCAGTACAATTCTCGACCAACAAGTCATCTGTTGGAACGTTAAAGAGAAGCCGCAGATCGACGGTCGTGCCGTTGTACTGCAGTGCGACTCGACGCACAGACTCCGTGGGCATACTCACGGGATCAGTGCATTTGGAGCCTTACAACCTCCACTTGCATCCCCGTCCACTAGACAATCGACTCAGTTCGGCGTCGAAAGGAAATTTAATTCTTTTCACGCCAGATATTAAATACAGTCCACTTGCGAGCTCGTATATTACGAGCGAGCGAAATTCTCCGCTCCTATACATTCGAATATCGAAGCCAGGAGCGTGAGGACACACACGCGGCGAATATACGTGTAACGTGTTTACGTGTCTAACACATTGCCGTGTTTTTCTGTTCACAGAATCTTGGCCTACCTCAACGTGTCGGTTCCGACCAGAATTGGAAACGATTACCGGGAGAACTAAATGAGAATTTCTTCATTTCTTATTGTTTATTTTATTTATTTTTATAATAAACAGTTTTTTTGAAAAAGAAAATCTTACATTCCCAACTCACTTCCCACAATAAAAATCCGATCCCTCTATCCGGACTTCGTCGTTAAAAGCATCAGCTTTTTAACAATAAGGAAGAAATTAATAGACAAATTAACGAATTATTGAAAAATGATATTATTAAACCATCTCAATCGCCTTACAATTCTCCCTTATGGGTCGTCCCCAAGAAACCGGACTCGCAAGGGCAACAAACGCTGGAGAGTCGTAATCGACTACCGAGCTTTGAACGAAAAAGCCATCGCCGACACGTACCCGTTATATCACGGAAATACTAGATCAGCTCGGCGGAGCGAAATTTTTCAGCGTATTCGATTTAGCGAGCGGTTTTCACCAAATAGGTATAGACGATGCAGACGCACCTAAAACGGCCTTCTCAACCCCGTACGGCCATTTCGAATTCTCGCGCATGCCCTTCGGTTTATGTAACGCGCCAGCCACTTTCCAAAGGGTAATGGATTCCACCCTCTCGGGCCTACAAGGCAACGAAATGTTCGTATACATGGACGACATCGTACTATACGCTAGCTCTTACCAGGAACATTCCGTAAAATTCAGAAAACTTTGTAAGCGACTCAGGCAGGCGAATCTCCAGTTACAACCGGACAAATGTGAGTTCCTTCGCAAGGAAGTGGCATACCTGGGCCATGTTATAAGCGAAAACGGAGTCAAGCCCGACCCTCATAAAATCGCCGCCGTGAAAAACTTTCCGAGACACAAAAATCAGAAAAAACGTAAAACAATTCCTCGGCCTAGCAGGCTACTACCGTCGGTTCATACCTAAATTCTCTAAAATAGCGAAACCCCTTACGAATTTATTAAAGAAAGATACACCGTTCGAATGGTCACCCGCACACGAAAACGCGTTCGTATGCTTGCGCGATACGCTGTGCACGTCTCCGATCCTGCAATACCCTAATTTTTCTTAACCATTCAACATCACGACCGACGCATCCGGATACGCGATAGGAGGAGTGCTGAGTCAGGGAATATCGAGAAGAGATTTACCAATCGCATACGTGTCCAGATTGCTCATCGGGGCAGAGTTAAATTACTCCACAATAGAAAAGAAGTGTCTGGCCATTCTATACGCGGTACAATATTTCCGACCCTATGTATACGGTCGACAATTTACGCTTATCACAGACCACAAACCGCTTATGTGGATGCACTCCGTTAAAGATCCTTCCTCCAGATTACTACGCTGGAGATTAAAACTAGCCGAATACGAATACGAAGTCAAGTATAAATCGGGAAAAATAAATTTAAACGCAGACGCATTATCCAGGAATCCCGCGCAAGTCTTATTTCTCGCCAATTCCAGTTCCGACGAATCAATTTTTTCAGCATCGCGCGAAAAACCCCAAAACCCAGAAATCAGGGAGCCAACGCCCCCTCCATTGCCTCTCTCGCCCACCAACCCTCAAACCAGTGACGCGAATCCCTCCCCTTTTTCTTCGCAAGACCAGTCCCTGCAGACGTCCCACGAAAGCACGCCTTCCCCACCATCCCTACCCACATCAACACGACTGAACACACCTGCGACAACATACATTATAGACAGTACAGACACGAGCGACTCAGACGAACAAATATTCGAATCAGAAATTATTCCTTATCGACAAACGAAAACGCACGGAACTCGCATCATAGAAACCCGCGACAAACTTGTTATGAGAAACGATAATTTGGTATATTTCACGACTATCACCGGCGAACCAATCGATCAAGGCGCGAATGAACTCTCTAAAAACAATAAACTAACTAAATTTACAGACGCCATCTTAGCCAGAGCCAAAGTAACAAAAAGAAATCAAAAATACCACATCGCGTTACCAATTAAAAATAACACACACCAACCACTGGATCCGGAAATCCTCACTGAATCGTTGAAATCACTTCTAGACGTCGTACGAGAGTTACAGTTACTTACGTTCAGTATGGCAAAAACGCGTATCGATCACATTCCATGGACAAAAATCCGCGACTTACTCCTACTAATTTTCCTAGAAACCACATGCAAAATCATAGTATGCCAAAGCCTAGTTCAAATCCCCGCGGAAAATACTCGGCAAGACATTATTACAGAAAATCACGCATCTGCCTTTGGCGGTCACAAAGGAGTTAACAAAACTTACAGTAGAATCAGACAGAGATACTACTGGCTGAAAATGAAGGAAGAGATACAAACTTTTACCCAAGACTGTACCAGCTGTCAATTAAAAAAACTAACGCGACAGAAAACACGACAACCAATGACACTTACCGATACACCGGGCGCATCCTTCGACAAAATTTCCATGGACATAGTAAGTCCCTTACCTTCCACTCTCGCCGGACACGTATATATACTAACAATGCAATGCCTCCTAACGAAATATTCACTAGCGATCCCCTTAAAACAGGCCACGTCCGTCGATATTGTTAATTCCCTCATAAATTCTTTCATATGTAGATTCGGCGCTCCGAAAGCAATTCTAACAGATCAGGGAGCAAATTTTACAAGTAGACTAATGAAAATCGTAGCTAAAAGATTCCGGATAACGCAGATGCAAACAACAGCCTTTCATCCTCAATCAAACGGATCCATCGAAAGATCCCACGCAGTCTTGCCGGAATACCTCAAACATTTTATCGGCAAAAATAGAAATTGGAACGAATGGCTAGACTTAGCCTCCTTTTCATACAGCACAAGCGTACACGAAGGCACGATGTACACGCCACACGAACTAGTTTTCGGAAAACTTGCCCGGCTCCCTTCGGCCCAGCCCCTCGAATTAGATACGGTCGACGAGACGTACACAGCGTACTTCGACGAACTTCAGCGTCAAATCCAATCCGTACAAGATTTAGCGAAAGAGAATCTAAACAAAGCGAAAACGAAATCAAAAGCGTACTACGACCGGAAACTGAATGTATACAACCTCCAAACGGGCGACCGCGTTTACCTTCTGAAAGAACCCCAGAAAGGAAAATTAGACGACCAATATACGGGTCCATACGTAATCACCGAAGTAATAGATAAGAGTAATGTAAGAATAAAATTTAAAGGAAAAATTAGAGTAGTTCATACGAATAAGTTAAAAATATGTAAGACTTCGAAACAGCGAGAGCACGAGGATGCGTAGTATTTTCTATATTCAATGACATTTATATTCTAACATCTACCCGACCCGAGTTCCTGCAAGGAGCACTACAGCCAAAGACATCCAACAACGGCGAGCCAGAAACGATTCATTTATCAAACTCCACGCGAGTAGCGTAGAGATGTATGACGATGAGGGAAACAAGTCCCTTATCACCTCACATCATAATGAAACATCGTGACAACAATGGCAAAGATATGTTCTCAGCCCGGGCAGCGCAGGATTGCGACACCTGCTCGGAGACCCATCATCAGCGCTACCAGCGGCAGAGGGTGCAGGAGAAATACCTCCTGCGAAGCAGTAAGCACAACCCCTCGAAAACCCGCCCGTCTCAAACCGAGGCACACCCCCTTCAACGATCAGCATGAGCGCAAGGCGCGTGGCAAACATCACGCCCCTCACCAATCAACGAACAAAGCCGCTCCCAAGCAGCAGGCACCAACACGCCTACAAACCGGATAGACCGCAGAGAATGGACTACCAGCTCACCCCACATACAAGGACGTCATCAGAAACCAACCCCAGCCCCGTCCTCCGTGAACACCAAAGAAAAAGGCTTTTGTAAACAGAACGCATCCCTATGGTAATCAGTTGAATAAGAATACCATACCCGTCTCGCTCTCGTTCGCTCTCCGCCTAGCTAGCAAGAGAGCTTAGCATGGCTAAGCTTCTTTTTACGGGGGGGGGGGGGGGATGTAACGTCAGGCTATGCCCGTCGACTCCCCTGCACACCCTTCTATATCTCCGATATACGTTGATCAGGCAATTGCACTACAAGCATATTAATCTGTATGTTTACCATTAAGCATTTCTGTGGTTATTCTGTAAGACGCGCGAACCCTTCGCCGAGGCAGCAAGTAGCTGCCGATACACGCGCGACCCCCCTCCACTACCGAGGTTCGTACACGCGCGCCCCATCCGACGGCGCAAGCAGGCAAGCTCCCCCACTGCACGGAGCCAACCGTGGCCACGTGACTATCCCTACTCAGCGGAGTAGCGGATACCGACTGCTCCCCACTCCCGAGAGTGAATATAAAAGCGACCACGCGACGCGTAAGAGTTAGTTGAGAGTTTAACAGAAACATAGAGTTGAGAGTTTGATAGAGTTGAGAGGTTAGCAGATTGATCCGATTGTCAAAAGAGCGTGAAATATATTGTAATCCATACACACCGACCAGCGAAAGCTCTGAATCTTGTAATCTTTGTCAACCACCGAAACCAGTCTCAGTCTTTGTACCATTTTCCATTGTTAACACGAGTCGCGCAAAGGCTCGTATAAGAATTAAGTTTGTACAAGTTCAAGTGTCAGAATATAGTTATTTCACTACAAAATACATTCGCCTCTCAAATCACTTCGGGCAAACCACCCTTGAAAGACCTTCTCCATCGTCAACATCCTCTGCAAGCGACCCAGCTGCCGAGGAACCCTGCGAGTTCGCCTGTCCAGACAATCGCAGGCCATTCAACACGCATCCCCGAAAGCCCGCCTGACGATCAGAGGCTCTGCTTCCACGAGGTGGATCCCTCCAGAGACAACACGGCAGACTCTTGAACGCGCCTGAAAATAGAAGATACAGGTAAAACAAACAATTACGCGTGACGCCCCGTTAACTGCATACGAAATTCCCCGATCAAACGTAGACGTACGTGCTGCGTGGACGAAAGGGCTTTATTCTTTACGCGGATCGTGTAGCTGGATAAGAAATTCCTTTTTTTTTTATTCCTGGACCGAGCTCCGCCGTAACAACACCACCGCCTTTCTCTTTTTTTTTTGTACGTGGGGAAATCCTCATGGACACCTCATGGTAGTACCGGACTCTTACCGGCTAAAACCCCACGGTGACCACGCTCAGACGCCTGGCGAGGGACCGGGAACTCTAATGAGACATCACAGAGTCCCCCGCAGCGTCGTGCCTCTTCAGGTCCCTCCCGGTGGGAGGCACTCTTCCCACAGGCATTCCCACTCAACCGCAGGCGCCTGCTCACCAGCGCCCGCGGCCCCGTGACATGGAACTAAGCCGTCGGCCGGGTGGCCATGTTGACCGCAGGACTCATCTGCAGCCAACTGACCAATCTGCAGCCTTAGGTAAAGCCCGCGGCAAATATCCCATGCCTCGGGCCACACACACACACAATCACACACGCAAAACATTCATACCGGTGTTTGGTCCGCGGGAGCTTTCGCTCCGACCTCTGGGATGCCATGCGAGGATGCGGTCACCATCCTCCTCAAGTTGGTGACCCCATCCCTACATCTCATCCCAGCGGCTACCCCTATCCGCCACCTGGGGACGCGCCACGTAGGGGTTCACCTCCCCTGCCGCCTGGACAACCAAACGGGTGCGTGGACCTGGAGACGCGCCTACCCGGAGCCCAACTCCATCGTCGAGGGGGACAGCCGGCGGCAAATATACCGCGCCGCCGGCGCTCGCGCCCGGCTCGAGCCAAGAGAGCCTCCACCGAGCCCCCTTGGCAGACCCCGGGTACACCAAGAAGAAGTAGGAGGATTTGCGGAACCCCCCAGGCGGTGGCAACGGTCGCGGCCGGGAGGAGAACGTCGCCGACGACATCCCCGGCGGCGTTAGAATGCCCCATCCCGCGGAGGGGAAGAAGCTTCCGGGCTGTGTCCGAGCGACGAGGTGACGCGAGAGTGCTGCCAACCGGAGATCATCCACACGTCGTGACCCGAAGGTGACCGGAAGTACGCGGACGCAGCGAACGTGCGGGGGGCGCAGGCATGGGCCGACGCGCGACCCCGACACAATCGTGGAGCGTCCAGGGAGAGGGTGCGGACCCCTCCAACGTTTGCAGACGCCTGTGGCTGCCCCTCGCCGACGCGACACCATCGAGGAAGCGTCCGAATCGTCGCGGTCGCGGAGGCCGTGGAGACAGCGGAAGGCTCCGAGGCCCTTGCCGCCCTTGTGGCGGAATTCTTTGGTTCGAGGTGTTTCTGCTCGAGAGAGGGGGAGGGGTGCCGCCGCAAGAGCTACCGGGGGAGAGGGTAGAAGGCCGGATGCGGCGGAAAATTTGGGGGGTATCCCTTGGGGGACGCCAGTTCCAACGGAGCGACCGGGGCTCCACTCACACGGACCGACCACGTCCGGGAAGCAACGCGAATCCAGCGTTTGTTTCGAACGAACCACAAGCGGGCAGTGCAGGAGGTACTAGCCGGGCAATCTCCACACTGTCAGGTGCCCAAGGACATCGCCTAAGGGCACTTTAGCTCGATGTACGCAGTTCGGGATCGTTCGAAACACTTCCCGGCGTACCACCGCGACCAGCAGGATGAGGGTTCCAGTAAAGCCCTGGAGAGGCCCTTCGGGGCAGCCGAGGTGTCCAACTAACTCAGGAGAATGAAAAAATCGTCCGCTGGACGATTGGTCGGTGGAGTTGATTCCCTCACTGTGGAAAGAGCCCAACATCGACTGGATTCACAAGAATGGTGAAAGAGATGACCTCAGCAACTAACGTCCTATCACTATGGATGACGCCACCCCCGAACTCTTCACAGCTGCGATGGCCGACAGTTTCACAAGCTGGGACGTCCAAAACCCATGGTTTTCCACGGCACAGAAGGGCTTTCTGTCGTACGAGGGGTGCCCCAAGCACAACATTGACTGCGCGAGGCCCTCGCCGACGCGAAGCGGGGTGAGAAGCGAACCCCGGCAGAATAGGGTGACGGGGTGTATAGGGGGACAGGGTGAATGGCGAAGACGGAGCAAATAACGAAGACGGGACGAACAACAAAATCGGGGCGAACAACGAAAACGGGGCGAATAGGTATGACGGCGCGACCAGCGAAAACGGGACGAATAGGGGCTACGGGCGAATGGCGAAATGGGGCGAATAGGGAGACGGGGCGTATAGGGTGACGGGCGAATGGCGAACACGGGTGCATAGAGAGACGGAATGTATAGCAAAGACAGGGCAAATGCCGTAGACGGGGCGAATAGAAATGACGTAGCGTGTAAGGAAGACGAGGTGACCAGCTCAAACGGGCCGAATAGGAAGACGGCGCGAATAGGGACGACGGGGCGAGTTGTGAAGACGGGACGACCAGCGAAGACGGGGCGACAAGCGATAACGGACCGAATAGGGTTACGGGCGAATGGCGTAGACGGGGCAAATAGAGAGGCGGGGGCGAATGGCGAAGACGGGGCGTATAGGGATAACGGAACGAGTTGTGAAGACGGGACGACCAGCGAAGACGGGGCGAATAGGAATGATGAGGCGACCAGCGAAAACGGGTCGAATATGGGTACGGGCGAATGGCGAAGACGGGGCAAATAAGAAGACAGCGCGAATAGCGAAGACGGAGCGAACAGGGAAGGCGAGGCGAATAGGGATGACGGGGCGAATAAGGAAGACGGGCGTGTTGTGATGAGGGGGCGACCAGCGAAGACGGGGCGAATGACGAAGACGAGGCGTATGGGGGGACGGGGCGAATAGGGCTAATTCAACATCTTTCACGTTTTGTCACTTGAAACAAACAGAATGGCCAGTGCCATGAATACCGTGAGACAACCTTTTTTAAAAGCCACTGTGTTTGAGAGTATACAGTACCATCAGTTTTAACTATTTTTCGCCCAAAAAATTGAAAAATGTCACTGAAACATGTAGAAATAAACCTTGTAAATTTAAAGAGGAACGTGATATCAGCTAATTGAGTGTCCAAAAAGTGATTGATTTGTCGTAGAATGACACAAATATTAATAATTTAAATAAGTGGCTGATTTAAAATGGACAGAGCAGACGAAAAATCATACAGAGTCCGTTTCTTCAACTTCAGTTCATTCTTTCTCATTTGTTATCCTTTTCTTCGACTGCCTTTTATTTTTGCTCATTCGCTCCCACTCGTTCCCACTCGCTGTCCTTTTCTTCAGTTGTCAACTACGGCTGTCAGTGAAAGCTACAGGCAATTTCGAGTCTCGACGACATGGCCGTATAGTTAATCCCGTAAGTATTCGTACCCTCATTGCTTATGGGAGAAATTTGTTGAAATCAAACGATGCATGTAAGATTTTGCAATAAACTTTTTGCTGTTAATGAACACATGTATAACGTTTATCTATACCAAATTATAATAGAATTGATTAACTAATAACAAAAATATTGTTTAAATAACGCGTTAATTCGTTCATTGAAAACGTCGGTTAAACCATCGCATGATCGATAGAAAAAGCAGGACATTTCTTATACGGTTATTCTCAGTTCACGCGACATTCGAGAGCCTTCTCTGCGGCGTAATATGTTTCCAGAGCAATGCCGTGTAGAAAAATTACAAACTTACTTTGGTTAGGAATCACGCGAACGGCCTAGTAACGGTTTTCAGAGAACAGGTGTTACTAGGCCGAAATTACAGAGAGGATATAAAATTAATAAGAGACCGACAGCTTAGACCAGACAGCGCCACGAGACGAAAATTTCTCCTCTCTTGTGCCCACGATTAAGCAGGTATGTCTCGTAGACACTTGCTACCTGGTTCTCGACGAGTGCGGATCTCCTGAGTCGACCTCGTCTATCCGTCGGAGATCCATATACACGATTAATTAGATTCGTCTAATACGATCGTCGATCCACTGAACCGAACCGGAACGAGATAAAGACTGCTGCGGGTTCGAAAGAATTACGCCAAGTCAAATTTCGTACCCTACGGTTTCGTGTAAATAACTCGATTTCTGCGGTGAACGAACCAATTTGGGAACGGATAAGTTTTCTCGATAGTTTGAACAATTTTCCAACCCGCCATCGGTGGCTGAGCATAATCAAATTTACACTTAAATAGTGCTTGATTATCGCCACCGTTGTGACGAAAAACACGTACTGCTGCAATCAGCGGTCGTGTACGAGAACCGAGAGAATATCTTGATTCTCTTTTTGGCTATTGCACTGTTCAAAACCCCAACCTATAGGGCGTCTTTGTTGCAAATTCTCTGGGTTGGGATCGTCGTTTTCCAGGGTCGAAACTGAGCTTGGGATAACACCCGATAGGGGCCTTATTGGCACATTCCCTGGGTAAAAATTCCGCAGCAGTGGGAAAATCGTGATTAAAATCTCGTCTTCCCCATCTGCAATTAAACGTTTCCAAAATCAGAAACGTAAAATTTACAATCCACGAACCCGGCTGCGTATCGCTGTGATGAAAATCCCCGTTCCTGTTTACAATAAACGGAGTAAGGAGCCTCTGGATTGAAGCGAGTCCGACAACACGACGAGCGTTGTTCCTTATTAACAGCCGGATTTCGGTCTTTTTTTTGTTACAAAAGACCGAGGCGAGAGCCGTAAAGACAAGCCTGCTTAAGCACAGCAATTTTGTTTTTAAAAGAAAATAAAAGTTCCGTTTCAGTTGTGTTTTATTCTCATTAATTTTGCCTTTTTCCATTAATTTTCTTTACGTTCATTTAATTTTTGTATTTAATTTTAATAAACGGCCTAGTCCCTTGGACTAGGCGAAAGAAAATTATAAAACAGTATATTCACTTTCCCCCATATTCCCAATCCCTCGTGATCCGGACCATATTGCGTTAAAGGGTACGAGACAAGGTCTTTTTATAACCTTTGCACGAACTCGTACCTATTTTAACAAATTGCATTCTACGTAGATAAGTTCGGAATTTTTGTGCCAAAATTCCGAATGCATTTTCCGACACTCGTGTCGCTCGTGAGTATCGATGATTATAATATTGTTTCCCGGGATCATGGATTTGTGGTTTCGGATACGATGTTAATAAGTATATTCAATTTATTCTGTGGTAGACACTTTCCTAATTTTGAATTGCTGAATGTACCTCCATCGCTATTCTTTCCGTATGATCCAATATCGACAGCTATAAATTTATAATTGGCATCTACCAAAGCCAATAGCACAGTGGAAAATGTTTTTTTTTATAATTACAATATAGAGAACCGCTGTTAGGTGGTGCAAAAATCTGTACATGTTTTCCATCCAACGCACCAATGCAATTAGGGAAATTCCATGTTCTCCAAAATTCTTCCGCTATTTCAAGCCACTTTTCCCGACTGAGTATACTCATATATTCTGGCATTATATGTTCAATAATTGCATCACAAACTTCAATCACAATACGCGATACTGTTGTATGGCCTAATCGATAACTGAATGCTATTGTCTTGTATGAGTCACCAGTTGTTAAAAATCTGGAAAATAGTATATATATATTAAGTTTACAATACTTATATGCGTAGTAAGTATTAATTTTATCCCATCTTTCCAGCTAAAGATTGCAAAAAGCAATGGATATTGTTACGAGACTGCTTTCGTAGAGCCCTAAAAAAAAGGAGAGAAACCAGCAGCGGGCAGGCCTCGACAAAAATAAGAAAATGGCAATTCGAGGACAAAATGTCTTTTTTAATTCCATATTTCAAAGAGAAGGAATGTATTACATCACTAGATACAGCCTATAATTTAAGTGTAGAAGTAAATGATATTGCGCAGGAAACTACTGATTTAACCCCCAACGAAATTTCATCGCCCAGCCTAGACAATATACACGCAATAGTCAATAAATCTAAAAATAATAAAAAAAGAAAATCAGATACGGTATCCGAAACAGTAATGAATTATATTTTACAAAATAGAAATATCGATGACGGTAACACAATATTTTTTAAAAGTTTAGCACCAATAGTAAATAAATTAACTCCGTATAATCAAGCAATAGCCAAGGCCCGGACCTTCGCAATAGTTTCAGAGCTAGAATTATAGGAATTATCTAATAAAAATGACCAGACCACATGCACTTTAATTACAACACCTCTGCCATATTCATCACCACATTTACAAAACCCAAGTACTTCCTCCACTCCAAATACGTATAGCAATTTTTCAAATAAATCCGACGGATAGAAATAAATAAATTTTTGTACTTTTATATTATTGTATTTTTATTATATTGTATTATATTATATATTTTTATGTTAATTAATTACGAATAAGTAATGTTTTTGTATTTTTATATTGTTTGTATTATTAAACATATCTCAAACATACTGCCTGTTTTTCTCTTGGCATATAGCCTCTTTGAACACTGTGTCTTGTTTAGTGAATTTTCTATTTTTTCCAAAAGCAAATTAAAACTATTAATGGACATTCGGAAGTATTGGAAGAATTTTTCCTCATCATCCATTAAATGTTTCTATAATGTTCAATATTCTCCATCAATTTTTCTTCTCTTTAACATGTTGTGTACCGAAAAACGACGTTCTCTCACTTTCCTTTCTTCTTCTTCATCTAATAATAACACTACGAAGCATAGATCTTCTATGGATAAATGTGAAAACATTTTCAACTTCTTCTGATTCACAATCACAGTTTAAAAACTTTCCACGACTGTCGTTACCGAACGTACACTGAAGGAATGAATTCTTGCGGAGACTAAAAATGCGAAGGCGTAACTCTGTCAAAATTAATTTAACTCACCGTCTTGATTTTTCCCATAGAGAAACCTCGGTCTCCCCTGTCAGAGTGACAACAACGAACATTGCCTACTGGAGGGAGGATTGGTTAAGCCAATCCTTATCGTCGTCACCTTGGCAGGGTCGTCACCTTGGCATCCTAACAATTTGCAACATTGCCGCCCACGCTGCTGTCCAGTGTCTAGGTAGACTATGCAGGAGTGAGTGAGAACGTTGCGTTGTTATTAACTTATTTGGGGAATGCCCAACGACCGCGAGACCCCGGTGGTCCGCAGCTATGCGCCAACGCGGGTTTACGATACCGTCAATCGCTATTGAGGCAAGGAAGAGCTCCAATGATTCCAAGTCCCGTATGGAGTTTGGAGGTTCCTTAATGACCGTATCCTAATTTGTTCAAGTAAAAATGTCTTGAAGGCCTAATCCTCAAAAATAGCGGAGAAGTCACGTCCGTATCATAAACCCGCTTGTTTTGTGCAATAGCACAATGTCGCACGGCAACTTAATTTTGTGCGAACTGTTTAGGGGGATACGTTTGGAGGCTCCAATATGAGATATCCGCCAGATGAAGTCTTCGGTCTTTTGATTCGTGTTCTGTGTCCTCAGTGTTGTCGGTTTGATTTTTTTACTCAATCTGCTCTCTGGCGTATCCAAGGCCATGGGAGGAAGTATCGGTTGCTGATTAGTTTAGCATTACTAATATATTTCGCACGGTACCTGAGTCTGGTCATAAAACATCTGGCACCTGTCGTCGATGTTACTACAGGTAGTAAAGTCATAGAGCGACTGGATTTGGAGGACCATGCAGATTTTAAGTGAATTTACTAATTAAATAGCCGCCTTACGGGCACTAGGTAGTTAGCAAAAACCTTGATTGTTTATGAAAGGTGTGACTCTATATCCGCTGGCTTTATGAATTTACTGTTACGCTGCAATACTGCTCGCTGTACCGACCCTGAACAGTGAGGTCTGGAGAAATGAGCCGTGCCGGAACCAAAACGTTACGTGCTGAAGCGCAAGAAGGCATTTGCCTGAACCGAACCGTGCCGTGCCGTAAACGGATAGTATAAATCGACCTTCAAGCATGCGATCTATGAGCGTTTTTGTTTTGAAACCATATGTGTAAAGGTTCGAAGCGTCCGCAGCTAACGAGTTTTCTTGTTGTAAATTTTCGACCACTGTGATTTGTACTTTCAACCGAACACCGTCGTTAATTATATTGTCGTCCAGGGTATCATCGTAATCGTTATAGTAAATTGTGATTAAATGATATAGTGAACAATCTAAGTGTATGATTCTCTCTGGCACAAAACCCAACGTGGCTGTAAAGTCACGATTCCTCGCTCCGTACTAGAACTAGCGAACCAAAAAGTGATTGGCTGACTCGAGAAGCACTCGCCGAGCCATTTACCACGAAACGTCGCTTTCGAGGAAACATTGAAATTCCAGATTTTGTTGCCGAGGAATTCGGAAGGTGAAGTACCACCACGTTCATAGCAACCGGTGTCTACTTCCATCTATCCGTCGTTGTTAAGGCTCAATCTGAGGTACGGGTTGCCTAGCAACGTAAACAACCCGAGTAATGGTGCGGTCCACGCGTCGCCATATTGGCTTCAGTTAAATCTGAGCTTCGAGATGAGTGACACACGCAGCAACCCTGAAGACAATACGATCATGATCTCGGGAGATCCCGAGATTGATCTAAGGTTCGGGCAGATTCTGCGGATCGCCGAAGAGTCCAGAAACCCGTCCCGGGCGGACGAGGTCGAAGCCGACAAGCCTGAACCAGAGCCAGAGCTGGTTATAAACTTGGGACTGGACAAGTTCCGAGTTCCGGTTCAGATTGTCGAGTCGGGTGTAAGATACAACGCCCGGATCGCCGAAGGAATGTACGTCCTTCGATGGGCGCCAGGCGGGCGCCTTCTACATAGCGCCTGGCGACCGGAGAACCTGGAGGCACCGGCCCAGCCGCCAGGCCAGCAACAACCGATACCGTCGTCGGTCCAGCCAGCGGCGATTCCGCCGCCACAGCAGCCAGGACCAGCGCAGGCCGGCAGCAAGGCGGCTGCAAGACGGAGGCGAAGGCAGGCAAAGCCCGCTGCGGAACCGCAGCCGGGACCCAGCGGAGCCCGTCAGCCGATGAAGCCCCAGCCGGGGAAAAAGGCCAGATGGCATCCCGGCCATCCCGGCCATCTTCGGACGGTGGAAGCCACCACGCGAGCCCTGGCAGACCAGATGCTGCTAACCTCGATGAGGTTCTTGCAGCAGGCCACTTCTGGACAACCGTAAGTACTTTTAATTATTAAAAAATTTTTTTAATTTTTTTAATTAAAAGTGCGCGTCTCACTTTCTTGGTTCGCGTAAAATCATTGCCGTACGGGGCAACCGCGTCCTCTTAGTGTTGCACAATTCGTGCAAGGGGGGGGGGGGGGGGGGGGTAGACGTAGAAACTCGGCCGCGATGCCTGTATCTATATTGAATTCGCCTAATTCTAGATAGTTGTGCTGACGTGGAAATTTTCCATCGTTCAGATTAATATACCGCGGCTATTTACGTGGTTATTACCCGGTTTTGCACTTGCGCGACGAAGCCGGCCGCGGCCGTCGCTACTTGCAGATCGCCACCGTTCATTCTTGAGCCGTCGGCGATCGAGAGTGGACCCTGTGACGGTCGTGTTCCCATTTCCCTACGAGCTCCGAGGAGGATGAGTCGATCTCGCTCCTCGTAATAGAATCAGTTTGCGGACACAATTTATTGGAAAATCTCGTCATAGCGACTGGAGATTTTCCCCAGAAAAAGGACAATCTACCTGACGTTGCAGCGATCGCAAGGCACGCCGAGTGTGAAGCGATCGTACACGCAGGATTGCGATTGAACGTTGCAGTTCGTGGACGCGACTGCGACGTTGGAGATTCGGTGTGAATCGCCTTCAGTCATTTCCAATTATCCGGTTGGAGCTACTGGAAGGCTGATACCGACATCCTGGTATCGCCTGGTGGTAGTTCACCGTTCGTAGAGGTCGTACGAAACCCACTGGAATCACCTGTCCTGTGTACCACTGAGAGTACACCGACCGGTGGGGTGGAAAGTTCCAACGACCAGATTAGAGCTATACGGCGTAGGAGCAACCGGAAGATAGATATTCAGGAAGGATATCACCTCGTGGTGCTCTCCGTGCATTGGGCGTCGGAGAACCCGCTCCAATATACCGTCGTGAGAGGACAATAGGTAGAGCCTAAGCGTACGGTGGAGCGAAGAGTTCGAAGAGCCTTCCTTCCATCACTACACCCACTACCAGCTGTGAGTCGACCACACTGGGCTGTGAACGTAGGGTGGTTGGAGTTGCAGGGGATTGAGTCCTGAACCGGTGAGCCGCAGGCCAGTTCCTCGTGTCATAGGAACCTCCGTCGAGGTAGCCACGGCTGGCTGCCGGGCGTTCCTTTAATGAAGGAATCGCCGGCTTGGCAACCACGTGAGCATACCACAGGTTGCTTCTGAGGAGCCGCCGTCGAGGAAGCCGAATCAGGACAAGATGTCCTCTTGCGTGGGTGGTGTACACACGCCACCAGCACGGTGAGCGTGCTCGCGGGATCTAGCCTCTTGGAGCCTTACAACCTCCATTTGGTTTCCCGTCCGTGGCATTGCGAAGAGAACCCGGTAGAACGGAGGAAAACCTCGTCTACCCGGTTGTGCGCGTCGGTGAGATCGTAGGAAACGAATCTCATTGACCAGAAAGAGAAGAAAATACAGTCCACTAGCTAGTGCGCTAGATAGCCAGCCAGCTCTCCCCTCCAAGCACACCAGACTGTCGCTGGAGCGCGAGAAACAGCTGACGAGCGCGCGATTGTTGACTTGTCCGCAGAAATATTTATTAGGCGGATTCTTTTGTTACAGAAAGCCTCCGCAGTAGAAAGTTGAAAAAAGGAGACGGAAAAAGAGGAGACGAGGCAGCAGTAGGAGCCGTCGTCATTTTTCTTTTAGTTCAGTATTTTTGTTATTGTTTAAATACCGCGTTAATTCGACAAACGAAAAACGTCGGTTAAACCATCACGTGATCGATAGAAAAACGGGCCATTTCTTGTACGGTGTTGTTCCTTGTTTACGCGACATTCCAGAGGCTTCTCTGAGGCGTAATATATTCCAGGAACAATACCGCATAGAAAAACTCCGTATTTAGATTCGATAACAGTTCCGCGATCGGCCCACTAACGGTTCCTATAAGAGGTGTTACTACGCCGAAACGAAGAGAGGATTCAAAATTAATAAGAGACAGACAGCTTAGACCAGATAGCGCCACGAGATGAAAATTTCCCCTCCCTCGTGACCACGGTTAAGCAGGTATGTCTCTGGGGGACTTGCTACCTGGTTCTCGACGAGTCTAATACGATCGTGGATCCACTTAACCGAAACGGTACAAGAAAGAGATTGCTGCGCATTCGAAAGAATCACGCCAAGTCGAATTTCGTACCCTACGGTTTCGTGAGAATATCTCGATTTCCGTGGTAAATGAACCATAGGAACGGGAAAATTTACTCGATAATTTGAGTAATTTTCACAACCCGCCATCGGTGGCTGAATATAATCAGATTACACTTAAACAGTGCTTGATTATCGCCACCGTTGTGACGGACAAGCACGTATTGCTGAAATCAGTGGTCGTGTTTGAGAACCGAGAGAATTTCTTGATTCTCTGCTTGGCTATTGCACGGTTCAAAAACCCAATCTACAGGGAGCCTTCGTTGCAAAATCCCTGGGTTGGGTTCGCCGTTTTCCAGGGTCGAAACAAAAGTTTGGGATAACACCCGATAGGGGCCTTATTTGGCATTCCCTGGGTAAATATCTCGGCTGGTTTCGACCTGCTCGAGCGTGGGTTCCAGATCGTCAGTGGGTACGGACACTGGACGTAGAACTACGTTCAAAGGGCACCGTGGTGTTAGAACCTTAATAATCAGTCGCTTCTGTGCAGTTAAGGCTCTGCATCACACCGGTCCCGTACGGACCAGGGAACGGCGAGGGACCGCGGAGTTGACAACCTTTGGAGCCTTACAACCTCCACTTGTTGTCCTCTCCTGCAAAAACCAAGCCTGCAGCAGTGGGAAGATCGAGATTAGAATCTCGTCTTCCCCATCTGCAATTCAACGTTTCCAAAATCTGAAACGTTGAAATAATAATACAGTCCACTAACACAGTTGTGTATCGCTGTGTAAGAATCCCGCTCCTGTTTACCGTAAACGGAAGAAGGAGCGTGTGGATTAGAGCGAGTCAGACAACGCACCGAGCGTTGTCAGGTATTAACCGCCGGATTTCGGTCTCTTTTGTTACAGAAGACCGAGACGGGAGCCGTAAGGGCAAACGAGAGCCGTAAGGGCGAGGCGCCCAGTATTTCTTTTCTCTTCGTTTGTTTTTTTTTAATAAATTTTCTTTATTTTTGTTTATTTCATTTTTGAATTTTTTTCATTTAAATAAACGGCCTAGTCCGTTGGACTAGGTGAAAGAAAATTATCAATTGTACAGTCACTTTCCCCCAAATTTCCAATCCCCCGTGATCCGGACCATATTTCGTTAAAGGGTACGAGACAAGGTTTTATCATAACCTTTGCACGAACTAGTACCTATTTTAACAGTTATAATTTTATAAAGAATTAACTTTATATTTTTGTAAAATAAAGAATTTATTGAAAAACTTGTAACAATTTCTCTCCCTGTTTGTTTCCTCATCCGGACCCACGTTAAAGTCCCTTAGTACTTTAACAAACATGGTGTTAAAAAATTTAACAAAATACAATTTGTTTATAACAAATAAAAATTATTAACTTAATTTTTCATTTTATTGAAATTTTCATAATGACAAAAAATGACGAGCATTTTATTCCAAATCCATTGGTATGTAACATTTTTAAATTGCCTCTTATAGTTTTGCAGATTTCGATGATTTACATCTTGCGCGTACATCCACTATGGTAGTAGCCGTTCTAACTTTGATTTTAATGAAGCACTGTAAGCTTGCATTAAATTACACAGTAACAAGTAACAAGTAACAATAACAGTAACAAGTTTCTTAACAGCAATAAAAAGATTAATTGTTTTTATTACCCACTTATGACATCGTGGCAAAGGTGGAGCGATTTATAAATTATAAATACATACAGTGCGTATAACTATTACTTTATGTAGTTTCGATAATAGTGGTAGTCGTTGAAAAAATCTTCCACTTCTTCGAAAAGTTGCAATGTAGCGATTTTTTCTTCTTTTAAAGAAGCGCGAGCCTCTTTTGTATAATGAAGACTGCGGCGCTCCTGCTGTTTAATGCGGCGTTTATTTTCATTATCAGTAAATCTTTTGCTGTGCTATCCAATTACTATATTGAGCTCTTTCATTGTTTGAAGGACGAACGAAAATCCTTCGTTGAATATTCCAGCAGCCAAAAATGCAGCTATTTCAATAATGTGTATGCCACAATTGAGATGCTTGGGAGCTAAACGTCAAATCATGGCGTTAAAGCTCTCGTTAACATTTTGTGTGTGGCCACCTAAACATCTCTCCAACAAATCATCTCGTGACAATTCTTTATAAATGGGACGAATATGTTTTGGCTCGTCTTCATGTAATGAAGGTGGATGATCAAACTCTTGTCCCAAGGCTTGTGCAACGCGCCACTTACACCACGAATCGGCGCCGGGAGGACAGTCGTCGTGCTGCGGTTTCTCATCTGTTGAAGACAGATGATAAAATGTTGCCATTATCGCCTTTCTCATCTCAATAACAGAATCACTGTTACGCCTGATAGCGAGACTATAGTATTTTGTTAATTTTTTTATTAACACATCGGTCAACTTTCCTTTTCGTCCTAATTTTGCAGTTTTCTTTATATTGCGCAACCGAGTGCCCATCCTCTTCTCCACATGTCCAATGCATTCGTTCTTTTTAATTTTGAACTCATGACCATACGGTTCAATATCCAAAATTGCTTTGAACGTTTTAGCGTCACCGTCTCCTATGTAATTACTGTAACGTACTCCGTGTAATTGTTCAGAGCGGAGAAACATTTCTACGACGGCATCTACTTCCATTTTACCCGAAGAGCCACTGTGATTCACTGTATAATGCCCATCTTCTTTATGTTCCAAATATTCGGGGTGCTTTTTATTATTTTTGAAATATGTACATGTCTGACAATAACTACTTTTTACCAATAAATCGATGACATTCCCTGTGTTATAACCAATGAGCGTCGTTACACCGTAGAGTGAAGAAAATCCTCGTTTTTTCCAAGAATCATCTCCAGATATTTTAAGATTTAACAAGGGTTGTTCCTTTTTTTCATTAAACTGTTTTTCTTCCTCAACAGCTTTGTGACACGTATCATTAAACATTTTTTGCAGTGAAATATGTATATGCTGTATAATGCCGTCATAAGCACGTACACTCAATTCACAGCCAAAATCCATCATGCCGCAAAAGATATTTATACCTTTACGTGCAACACCTAACAAACGCATCACGAACACAATTCTGCGGTTAATTTCAAAACTGTTGTTTACAAAAGGTCCCGAATTAATTAAAGTTGTCCCACACGCACATGTAACGGCGATTTTAAATCCCAATCCACGATTGCCTGCTTCTCCAAATGTTTGTTTTCGTTTACATGTTTTGCACATAGAAATATCCGAAATTGCACCAAAAACACTGATAAATTCTATAATTCGGTAACAGTGTGTAAAATTAGAAATTGTATTTGCTGACGTAACTCTTATTTTTTTAGCAGAAGAGCTTGTTCCTTCGCTTCTGCTCATCTGTTCACTTTCTGTTTCAGCACTCATGTCAAATTTTTTAGGAGCTTTTCGTCGTCTCGGACGATTCGGACGATAATTAGGATTATCATCTTGCACTTTTCGACTCATTTTCACTATAGAATACGTGGTATCTTCGGAGTTACTTCTCTATTTCCACAATGACTGAGCGTTCTGAGCGTTCTGGGCGTTCTGAACTGCTTCTTTCGTAAATGTTCCATCCGGTCAACTCAGGGTTTTTCGTTCGTTTATGGGGCCAGATGCGGAAACTTGACATTGTCGAAAAAGTCTTCGAATATTCCGCATCTGGCAAATTTCATCGTAAATCATTCAAGCACTCTAGCAACCCGAAAGCGCAAGGCCCGAGTTAACCGACGAAGGACTGTATTGTCCTGCGGGTGGCACAGACCTCTACAACGACCATCACCAACTCGTAGAACAATACAGCCATAAAACAGTTGCAACGCACGTGTAGCTACGCGTCTTAATCCGGAGTCCCGTTTTTTCCTCGGCAAAATTAATGGGGCCTTCGACTTGGGGAAAAAACCTCGGTCACCTTCGTCCAGGGTGACCTGGGACTTTCCTCCACCACGATCGGGTGAGGGAGGAGTTTCCTGCCCAACGGGGTTGGTCCCCCGTTCATCGTCCTTCCCCAAGTCGATGGACAATCAATAAACTCGCAAAGTCAACGCGAATCGGTTGACAAACCCCCAAAATCGAGTTTCGGAGGGGGTTCGCGCTACGAAGGAAACGGGCTCCGGAAACTTCGAACATTCGTTTGACATTCGAAGTAATCATTCAAAAATCTAAATTCGAACATCAATTTCGGAAAAATCATAGTCAAGTCTCATCGTAAAAATCACAGCTCCAGCTTAATAGAACTAGTCGCTCAATATTAATTTAGCGAGCGACGCCGCGCCCAATACAACCGTTTACTTTATTTTGAAAATAAGGTACAAGGAAATCTCTGATCACTTTCTAACTTTTATATCGTATTCCTGAGGAAATTTCCTATCAATTTAAGCAAAAAAAAAAAATTGCTCAAAAATTTCATTTTACATGAGGTTCCCCCCTTAAGCGGACAAGCGACGTATAGCCGTAGCCTTACTGCTTTAGATTGCGTAAGCAAACTCATCCCAGTAACCTACGTGTAATTCCGTTTGTCGAATCAGCTAATTAATCGATTCGGTCGTGAGTACGACCCGGTTAAAAAGACTGCGGAAACTCGTTGGCATCAACGAGATTTCCCCTCAGCAGTGAACTTCGGTTCACGTCAGCCTGACATTTTCACGTATTGCTGCAAACAGCGGTCGTGTGAGACGCATCGAGATTAGGACTCGATCCTCCCTTGATTATCGAACAGTCTTGCACCCACCTATAGGGGCCTTCGTTGCGGATATACTCTGGGTGGACTTGCCGTCTTCCAGTGGGAGCGTGGGACGAGTTATTCCAAGCTCAACTTCCGGCGACCAGCTAGAGCGTTGTTCACTGACCGCCAGTCCTGTACGGCCACTGTGCGTAGAACGCGACTCAAAAAGCGCCGTGGTGCCAGTCTCAATCGTAAGTCGTTATATACACCGTTCAAAAACTGCACCACACCGTGTTCCGAACGCACATACTAAGACGGTAAGGGATCGAGGATCGGGTGATGGTTGGAGCCTTACAACCTCCCTCTAATCGCCCTCTCCTGCGACAATCAAGTATTGCAGTCGCAAAGGAAACGAGATTGAATCTCATAATCGAAAGGAATAACCGAGCGATTCCCGATTTAAAGGGAACGCTCGCATTTACAGTCCGCAAGCTTAGCTGCGTACCGCGGCGGCAGAGATTCCCGCTCCTGAGTGCGACAATCAAACCAGGAGCGAGCGAAGAAAAGTAAGACAGACAACGTGACTCACGTCGATAGGTATTTAACGCCTATTCGTTTCTCTTTCTGTTACACGGTATCGTCTGGCAAAGTCCAAACAACGTCTGGCAGCCGCCCACGTGCTCTCCGCCGTTGTCGGAATCAAACAAAAAAAGAAAGAACAGCTTAGCCGAACCTTTCGGCTAAGCGAAAATAAAAGTTTAATTGTACCGCTTATTTTCCGTCAGTTCCTTCCCTTGAGATCCGGACCCCCGTTAGGCGAGGTATTTTCAAACCTCCTCCCTCTAACAGTAGAAAATAATGTATTAAATTGTAAATAACGGCAATAAAGTAATACTAGAAATATGATTAATTATTTAATATAAGTAACGTGACCCAGTAATAATTACTTTTACATAATGTTGAAGTACATCAAGGAGAGCTTCGCATACATTTGGAATGATTCCTGAAATTGCTTGTTTTGAAATTTTAAACAGGTACATAAGGGAGTGATACGAAATTAAGCGAAAAGCTTAATTAAAACTTGTCAAAACTCTCACCCCGTCTATTCCCTCGTCCAGGCCCTGGTTAAAACCCTCAACTTTTAACAAATATACTTTAATTTGTATATTTCTTGTCATAGTTATATTTTCTACATTACTCGTCAGTATGTACTCTTCTTTTTTGTACATTATGAATTTTAAACCCGTTTATAAATAAATAAATAAATAAATTTTAATTTATTGGTTATTACTTAATTCTTCGTAAGATTTTATAAAATATTTGAAAAATTTTTTACAAATAACGTATATGTATCGGAATAACTAACAAACTATTGCTTAAAGATTGCATAATGCCGAACGATTATTCTCGGCCGCAATTACCGTTAATCCTGTTAGCGTACAACAATCAGGAGATTATCTCTAAGAAGATTTGCACAGCAAGCAGTGATAGAAAAACGCATTTATTACTAGTTATTCTGACATCGGTAACGGCTCATTACCTTCGATTCGAGTGTGCTAACGGTGTTGATGACGTCAGTACCATGAGAAAGTAGCGCGCTGATAGTTAGGCAAAGATACTCTGCCGAAATTTAGACAGCGCCGCGGAACGACTAATTAGAGTACCACGGCGACGTCTTCGACTGTCAATCCGCATAGTCTTACGACTTCTGAGAGAGACACATCGGCTCCCGATCGTGTCCGAACAGAACTCGAGCGAGACTTGAGAAAGAAATTCTTAAGAAAAAGCACATAGACTGTTATTGAAAAAGGGTGCAACGAGCAATGTTCAGTCTGGTGCGAGTCCACTGATTGACCTCGCACAGCTGAGAATTCGTTACAACTTGAAAAAGTGTGAAAATTAATTCACCCTTTGCTTGTTAAACGAATCGAATTCCGATTCGTACAAGTGCATCCAGAAGTTTTGTTCGGGAAATTCCCAATCGAGCTTCCATTCTTTCAATACTGCTTATTCTGGAGCGATCGAAAATACACCAATAAGGTGTACGACCCCCCCCCCCCCCACCTGTGCAGTATTGACTGGTCGTTTCAAGCGTATTGTTGCGACGGATTGAAGATGCATCGTTACGGCAACGTAAAGGCTGTTCCGCAATGATGTGAAGCTGCCCCTACGAACGAGCGGATGCGAGATCCCGTGCCTTCCGGTTGCTGAGAAACCGGCAACGATTTGAAGAAAAGAACTACGATAGATCTCGTGACGAACGAACGTATTCAAAGCATCATTGTCAATAAAGTTCATAGTTTGCGTTAACAGTTGTGTTATGTTGAATATTTGTTGTGTTAATTTTTCCGTATCATAAATATGCGTCGTTCGACGAGCAATACTCCCCGGCGTAACAGTATAAACGTTTGAAATACAAAGAAGTCGGCGGATAACGTCCCAACTTCTTTGTGATTGCTATTCGGCTTAGGAGACACCGAAGGGGGGCACCTACGTGGTGAACCTCCAGGTGGGCTCGCTGCAGTCACGTCGACGTCCGCTTAGGACGTTTGACATTCGGTCTTCGCCTCCTTACTGCTACAGATCCCGCCGGTGTAACGCTTAGAGGAGCACCTGTGCGGAGAGGTAACGGAGTCGTGGGTCAGGTCCCCACGTAGTTCAAAATACTACAACGAATCACGCCGAGTGGTGCATTCGTGCAGTGAACAACGTGCAGTCGGGCTTCGCAGTCCAACTCTCGGTCAACAGGTCAACTGTTGGAACGTTTAAGAGCAGCCGCAAATCGACGGTCGTGCCGTTGCACTGCAGTGCGACTCGACGCACAGATTCAGTGGGCATACTCACGGGATCAGTGCATTTGGAGCTTTACAACCTCCACTTGCATCCCCGTCCACTAGGCAATCGACAAAAATAGGCAAAGAAAGGAAGTTTAATTCTTTTTACGCCTGAAAAATAAATACAGCCCACTAGCGAGTTCGTATATTACGAACGAGCGAAATTTTCCGCCACTGTACGTTCGAATAACGAAGCCAGGAGCGCGCGGAAACAAACGCAGCGAATAGACGTGTAACGTGTTTTCATGTGTCTAACACATAGCCGTGTTTTTCTGTTCACAGGAATCAGAGCCTACCTCAACCAGGCAGGGCGAGTTCGGCAACCGGCCTGGGATTGAAATCAAGATCTCTGTTCTCCGTTTTTTTTGTTTATTTTCACAACAATTGATTTTTCTACAATAGTTTATTTCTCATTGTTTAATAGACGTTTCTTAAAAGGAAATTCAAACGCGTCTCATTCACTTCGCACATAAACTCCGATCCCTCAATCCGGACTTCGTAGTTAAAAGCGTCAGCTTTTTAACAACTATAAAAGGAGTATTGATTATTATCCACGGGCTAATTATGTTCAAAGTCTAATCAAACCTTAAAATGAAGTTCATTCGGTTGTTTAACCTCAATCGAAATACTAGTATAGATACTATATGAACGCACGACCATAAGCATAGTAAAAAAATTACTTTTTTTTTTAATAGTTAACATATGATCAGGGGGTCTTAAAACATGTATTTCCATAAAAAAATTTTTGAAATTTTTTTTTATTACGTCATTTTATACCTATACCGAGTATTCGGACACCCCTGGAAAAAATTTTAATGGGTGATTCTAGAGGCCAAAGTGAGACGAAAATCAAGAATACCAATTTGTTGATGGAGGCTTCATTAAAAAGTTATCAGCAATTAAATACAAAAATTTCAAATCGTTCTAGAAAAATAATTTTTGGTTGCGGGGGTCAATTACAATCATTTTTGGTGAACAGATATACCCACGAACTCCTACCCACTTTCTAGAAAAAATTCGAAAATGTGTGAAATTTTTCAACGGAAAACAAAATTTGAAATCGTTTTGGAAAAATTATATTTGGTTGCGGGGGTCAATTACCATTATTTCTGGTGAATAGACATACCCCCGAAATCTTGCGCATTTTCGAGAAAAAAATTCAGTACGGGCGGAACTTTAAATGTTAAAAACTTTTTAAAGCAGCCTCCATCAACAAATTGGTATTCTTGATTTTCATCTTATTTTGGCCTCGAAAATCTCCCATTAAAACTTTTCCCAGGGTTGGCCGAACAACCTGTATAGGTTGGAAAGTAAAAATGCCTGGGCAGTCGAGATTCGAAATCGCATACCCATGATGTGCGGTCGAATTTCAACTATGTTGACAGGAAGAAGGGGAAAGACTCACATTCCCCTTCCTTCTCGAATCCCCGAAGCTATACGAAACACCAGAACTCATATACAAGGTGTCTATGCATTATTGCGTTTAAGTGGAGGGATAATTTCCTTTGGGCACCGGCCTGCCATCTGATAATACAGCAATGCCCACATAAATGCCGAATGTTTATGATCAGAGGTATCCCCACCAATTCTTAGAAGCCAAGCGGCTTCGAATATTGAGCGTGTCGAATGCAACTTGACGCCGGTCGTTATCGATACATTGTATAAATGGTTCCGGGTGCAAGCTATTGTATCTCACTCGCACTTATCCTTCTTCCTTATCTCTGCTGAATTCTGAGAACTAACCATGCCCACATAAATGACCGAGGCCGGTCTCGAGCTTGGTCATTTATGTAGGCATTATTGTACTGGATTGCCTTTTTCAATTCCTCCCATGATCAATTCGCACGTATTTACGCATATATGTACTACAGCTGTCTGCTCATCAATACTAATTCGAAGAGGGCACTTAAATCACCTCCGAATTGTCAGGTCTACTCGTGTACCTCGTCTGTGGTTCAGCCACATATTTTTAAACATTGGGATTTTTGTTGGAACACCTCCTAGGATTATGCCATTAGATGAAAAAGTAACCTATTCAAAATCTGACATTGATCGGACAACGAGAAGGAGTGGCATATCGAAATTGAAGTATTTTATTTTCGTAATTCGTTTTTCTCCGGTTTAATACACAGTTTCTATACAGTTTTGTATAACGCTGAATTCATCCTTTTACACTGTATAAAAATATAGACAAAAAATAGATCATTGCATTAAAAAAAAAAAAAAAATAAAATAAGAATGAAATTTCAAAAATTGACTTAGAAAAAAAAATTTTTTCTTTGAGGGTTACATTTGATTCATCAAATTTTTGTTCGAACAATTTTTTTACATATTCACAAATAACGACGATATGTACAGAATTTACATATTTCTATTTAAACGGTCTATTTATAGTAGAAAATATGGCATACAAAAAGCAATTCTGGAGCACTGAAGGAATATCTAGGAGTAAAAAATGAAATTTTTATTGAGTTCAAATATCTTTCATTAAAATATGTTTTATCACATTAGGAAATTGTTTTCGGTGTTCCGAAATTATTTATTATGTAAAATTGTTTTCCCTCCTCATGTTTGGATAATAACTAATTGTATTCTTCCATAAGTTAAACTTCATGTTTAGCAGTATCAGTATAATCGTCATCATTTTCCTACGTGTCAGGATCTTTTCTTAAAAATCCAGTTGACATGAAAATTCTTTCAAAAAATCTTGTAGCCTCGTGGAAAACAAAATGGTCCAATCCTTTATTAATATAATTTTTTATATCTTCAGTACCTATTTTTAGTCTTTTGCTACAGTAATCTATGGCCTCGTTGATCCATCGCCTCCAGCACTCATAACTTACTGTCCTTTTCCACTTTGTTATCGGAAAAAGATAATGCTAATGCTTTCGATGTTAAGTACCACAAGTGGTTGAAAAATTTCTTTATTTCTACCTTGTTTACTTCTTCACTAATCTCATGAAACGCATGAGGTTCTGCAACGAATTCCATATCTTGGCGTAAAGCTGCCATCGTCGCTGAACTTTTAATCCGTTTTTCAATACACTTTGGCGAGAGAGAAACAAATATCTCTAATTCCACTTTCTTCTTTATCTCTAAAATTAAATTGTTTCTTGAATGAATAGATTTTCAAGCAATACAAAGCTTTCACCATCCATCAAGCGTGATAAAAATCTCCTGGAGCTCGAAAACTTATATTTTTTGGTGGAGTTACATCTATGAAAATAACAACAAGATCAAGAATTTCTTCGTAGTTCTCTCGTAACTGTTGCTCATTTTCTAGAATATTTGTTGAAAATTGGATCATTTCTTGAACTACTGTAGTTTGAATTGTTTGGTGGGCATATTTATTTTCAATTCCGGGTACAAATTTCAATTTACCAATGTTTGATTATATTTATTGTAATTTTTTATATAGCGGAGCATTGGGAGCCAAACATTTTGATAGTTTATCGTTAAATACATTCTGTAGAATAATCTCACATATACGATGCCTACAGGGTAAGTATAAGATATTCCTGTTTAATTTTTGTTCAAGTAGAACACAAGCTCCTTGGAAACATCCAGTGTCTGTTGGAGTATGTAGTGTCACAGCAAAGTGCTTGAACTTTGTTGCACCATTCTTCTAATGAATCATATACCGCAGAGGCTTGATCATTCCCACTGTTACATGGAATGATGGGAATCCACAGCAATCGTTCGACACCTCTAGAAGTGATAATTACTGGTAATCTCTTGACTTTTCCTGTCCCATGTAAAGATGGTAAAACTTTTCCATCCCAGAGTACCGTAATCGCATTAAGCTGGGTGTCATTAAATTTTGAACGCAATTTCTGCGCAAGGTTTGTACGAAGTTCAGATCGACAGCAACGAATTAATGTATTATATTTTCATTTCTCATTTCACTCCATATTCCTTTTTTAGTTTCAAGATTATTCATTTTATACGATATATTCCCTTGCATTGATTCTATATCTTATAATGATTGGAATAGAAACACTAAATATCTTCGTTATTTACAAACATATAAAAAAATGATATAGGAAAAAATTGCCCTATTTAACGAAGTAAATATAATGTGAGAAAGTATATTTTTTTCTCGCAATTAATTTTTGAAATTTTAGAATTGCAATTTATAAAAAATAAAAAATTCAAAATTTTGTTTTTATATCCTTATAACAATGTAAAAAGACGAATTCAAGGAGGTATTAACATGTATGACAGCGATACATGGAGATTTAATGGAGAAAAACGGGTTACAAATATAAAAAGTTTTCACAATTCCTGGGGTCGTTTCGAAAAAAATGTTTCATTAAGCATAACTACGGTCCACTCTATTGCTGCCCAGGCATTTATCTTTCCTACCTATGTAGGCATATATGTATGTAGAAGCAAAGTAGCAGAATGAAAACAAATTTTGAAAATTTTGTTCACAGAAATACACGTTTGAAGGCCCCTTGATCACATTTTAACTATTAAAAAATAAGAAATTTTGTCTTAGTATGCTTATGAATGTACGTTGATATATCTACAGGGTGTCCCGTAAATAGTGTAAGAACCGGAAATGGGGGGTAGCTGAGACGATTCTGAACAATAATTTCCTTTGCGAAAGTGCCGGATGTGCACTGGGGGAGGGCCATGCGTCGCGCGGAGGAGGGGTCGCAACGCGTCGTCGACCGGATCAGGGGGATGGGGATGACGGTGGCGGTCCATAAGACCGAGGTGATTGCGTTTCATTCATCTCGGCAGGATCCGCCACCCCCTCTGATCCGGGTGGGTGGGGCTGACATCGAGGTGAAGCCCCAGATCAGGTATCTGGGACTGATCCTCGATAGCCACTGGCGTTTCGAGGAGCATTTCCGCTGCCTGGTCCCCCGGTTGGAAAGGATGGTTGCGGCTCTGGGCCGGATCCTGCCCAACCTGGGGGGCCCGGCGGGCCGAGTTCGTCGCCTCTATGTGGCAATGGTCCAGTCGGTGGCCCTATACGGGGCCCCCGTCTGGGCGGACGACCTGGCTGCCTCCCGGCGCAGCATGACTATGCTGCGTCGGGTGCAGAGGCGCATGGCGCTCAGGGTCGTCCGCGGGTATCGGACCATGTCACATGAGGCGGCGACGGTTCTAGCGGGGATGCCGCCCATGGACCTGCTCGCGCGGTCGCACGCGGTGATGTACCGACACCGTGTCGACCGTCGCGCGGGGGTGGGGGCGGTCCCGGGCGGGCAGGAACCTGCTTGGGGCGATTTGAAGCGCCAGGCCCGGCAGTCCGTGTTGCTCGCGTGGCAGGAGCGGCTGGCTCTGCCAACCGCGGGGCACCGGACTGTCGGGGCTGTTCGGCCACTCCTGAAGGAGTGGTTGGACAGAGGCCATGGCAGCCTCACCTACCGGCTGGCACAGGTATTTTCCGGGCATGGCAGCTTCGGAAGATACCTGTGCCGGATAGGGAAGGAGCCGACGGCGCGTTGCTGCCACTGCGACGCTGAGCAGGACACGGCGGATCATACCCTGGAGGTATGCCCCGCGTGGGAGGGGGAGCGCCGTGTCCTGGTCGGCGTCGTCGGGCGGGATGTCTCGCTGCCGGGCGTGGTGCGCGCCATGCTCGGCAGCGAGGAGAAGTGGAGGGCCGTGGCCTCCTTCTGCGAGAACGTAATGTTGCAGAAGGAGGCCGCGGGGAGGGAGCGCGAGCTTCAGCGGCGCGCTGAAGCTCGCGCTCGTGCGGTGGCCCGAGGTCGTCGCCCGGTCGCGAGGCGTCGCGGGCGGCCGCCTCGGCGTGGCGGATGACCTAGGCTGGGAGGGGGGTCCTGAGGGGACCCTCCTCCCGCCAGGCGGCGCCGGGTCGGACCGGTTGGGGGTAGGAGTGCCTCCCCCTACCGGTCCGACGCAAGGGGAGGCACCCTCGGCGGTCTGGTGCGGCCATGAACGCCCGGCCGCCGAGGGGTGGAAACGGGGTCGCGGGCGGTTGCGAGTTGGGGCTCGCAGCCGCCACTAAACGCGGCCCCGGGACGGATAGCGGCGGGATGGAGTGGCCCCGTCCCGCCGCTATGAGGCAGTGTGTCTACTGGGGGGACCGATTGTCCCCCCGGGGGATGGGCGCGAAAGCGCGGGCACGGGGAGGATACCGGAAGAATGCTTCGAGCGATTCCCGGTATCCTCCCAAAGCGTGCCGAAGGGTCACCGTGGGGTTTTTAGTGGGTAGGTCCCGCGCCTGTCGTTGTACGGGCGCGGGGAATCCCACACACCCCTCCCACCTCTCCCCAAGGAGGTGGGAGGGAGTCTTTCGAAGATTTTCCCCATGACAAAAAAAAAAAAAAAAAAAAAAAAAAAGTGCGGAGGTCACTGACGGAGGACCCCTTTTATTACGCACTTTCGAGGAGCAGATCCTCGAATGCATTTTGACCTAAACCTAAATATTTTGATGATCAATACGCATTTCATCTGAGCCAAAACACTTCCATCGTCGACATCAACGATAACATTTTCTTCTCGTGTCAACGTTCCTATGTTTAAACATAAACAATAATACACACTTGTTACAATAAGTCCCAGTTTCTTATCGTTTCCAAGAAATTCTATGGCGACCATGGCGTCATTATTTGCCTTTTATATAAACAATTTCGATCTATACAGGGTGTCCCGTAAATAGTGTAAGAACCGGAAATGGGGGGTAGCTGAGACGATTCTGAACAACAATTTCCTTTGCGAAAATGCCGGATGGGGCTTCGTTTTTGAATTATTAACGAAAAACACCGACCAATCACGGCGCGCGCCTACCGCGCGCTCAGGGCCATCCGAACTCAGAGAGCCACCGTGTCGGGTAGGTAGCAAGATGTGCATCGGAGATACGTCGAGGAACGAATACAAATAATTAAAAATACTACCACTGCAACTGTTACCTCTGCGGATTGGATAAATCAGCCAGCTAAATCCAATTTATTAATCATTTGTATTCGCTGTTTCCAAGGAAGAAGGAATAAAATGTAGGAAGATGTTCTCGGAATTTTTAGGAAATTAATTCTTCGCACCTGAGTGACGCTTCTCGCCAGAGTGTGTTAAAATTAAAATAAGAATTATTTTCAGAAAATTAAAATAAATACGGTAAGCACCATTTGTAATCGTTTGTTAGTAAAAACTGTACTGGAAAAGCAGACTGGATTTGTGCGTACCGAAACATTCTTCGCATGCAAGGGGTTAATAGTGTAGGATAAAATCAGCGCACACACTCGCTCCGCATTCCCCAATCGCTCGCAACGCTCTGTCTTTTCTCCGGTCACTCTCTCCTAATCTCTCATCTCATACACATACACACACACACACATGCTCGCCTTAAGACAAAACCTGCACGCATTCATTCTGCATCATGCGTCTTCGTAACCGGGCAATCGATTAGTTTGCTTTCCCGGTCCGAACAGCTGACTCCAGTCACTGACCTCACGCATTTACATACCAACACACTCACATTCTCACTTCACAATAGAGAATTAATTGAAATTCGCCTTACCCATTTACTTGCAAGTTGCAATAGGGCCGGTTAGTGCACCACTGTCGATCACGGAAAGGTCGAAGACCCCAATAAAAATCAGCTGATGGGACGGCCCGGTCACTGCACCCGCTTCTTACTCCGAAAACACTTCACAGCACGGTCACTAGCACTTTTCACTTTTACATGCCGGTGTGTTTCGTTGCACCCTTCTTCGATTGTTGCTCCTTTTTGGTTGATGACGGTGTCTGGATGTTATTCCCTCCTGAATTGTTGTTGCTCTCTGAATTGATGCTCCCTCCTGAATTGTTGCTCCTTCCTGAATTGTTGCTCCCTCTTGAATTGTTGCTTCTTCGATTATTACTCCCTCCAGGATTGCTGTTCCTGCAAAAAAGAAAAAAAACTGTCTGGCTCCGAAAGGGGCCGATAGGAAGGGTATTTAATTTTTTAATTATTAGTTCGATTGTTATTGAGTTTTTGGGCCCCGAAAGGGGCCGATTGTTCACTCGGCTGAAGCCAGAGCATATTCCTCGTTGAAAATATTTCGTGGCCCCCCCCCGAGGGGGGCCGTGTGTCAATGTAGGAGAGGCTCCACATTACCTCCCTCCGCCGCCACGCAGTCCTCGGCACGGTTAGCGACGCTTCGCTGTACTCGGCGAAGCGTCTCGACGGTGATAGTCGCCACGGCCGCGTGTATACGCGACAGCACTTCCTCCTTGGTGGAGACGGGGTGTCGGTATACTTCATTCTGCAACAAATAATGAAGAAACGTAATGTTAGTAGGAATGCGTTAAAGGGTTTGGGGGATAAGAGAAAAAAATGAATACACCTTTAAGTACCCCCAGAAGAAAAAATCCAGTGGATTCAAATCCGGGGAGCGAGGGGACCACGCAACAGCACCGCCGCGGCCGATCCACCTTCCGGGGAAGGTATCGTCAAGGTATCGGCGGACATGTGCGGCATAATGGGCCGGAGCACCATTATGCTGGAAAATCATGTTCTTCCGGATTTCTAGTGGAATTTATTCCAAGAGACCCGGAAGAACATGTTCCAGGAAGTCCTTGTACGCTGGACCGTCCAATCTGTGAGGCAGAAGGTACGGCCCAACGATGGACTCCTTGTAAATGCCCGCCCATACGTTGACGGACCACTGATGCTGTGTTGCGCGTGGGCGAATCGCAACCGGATTCCGATCGTCCCACACGTGTGCATTGTGGGCGTTAAAGCACCCTTCTCTAGTGAAGAGTGCTTCATTCGTCCACAAAACACACGCGGGGAACGACGGATTCCGTTGGATTTCCGCCAACACCCACCGCGAATAATTCACCCGCTGGAGGTAGTACCTGGGGAGCAGGAGCTGTACCCGCACATACTTGTACGGGTGCATCCCGAAACGATGGACCAGCCGATGAACCGTTGAGCGGTTCACTCTGAAATGAAATCTAAAAAATTATTAATACATGGAAAAATCTATTGGCACTGAGAAACGTTTAATTAACTATATGAATGATTGTCTTACCTCGATTTCCGGCTGACCTCGCGTATGCTAACCGTGCCGTCCCGATGGAATTCTTCGAGCGCTTCGTCCGCCCGTGTCGTGGTAATTCGACACGCGCGTCCCGCATCGCGATGCGGGGGTTGAAACGAGCCACTCGAGTATAATCGACTCGCGAGTCTGCGAAAGCATTTTCGCGGTCGGTGTGTTTCCACCGGGATATCTCTCGCGGTACACGCGGGCAGCCTCCTCCGCATTACCATTATATTGTGCGAAGATGAAGAACATCCGATAGAATTTGGAGTTCGAACGGTCCATGTTCCTGGAAAAACGCGAAGGTACTGTGAAAAATGTTGACTAATAAATTCCATTTTCCCTTCCGCAAAATACCTTCGCCCTCCCCACTAGGTCACTAGGTCAGTGTACGTACCGTCTATGAATTTTGGAGGATCCGGCTCGCTCGTCCGGCAAATCAATGTCGTCGGTTACGATTGCACGTTTGAGGAACAAGTGAGTGGTCTGGACAATGTCCACGGCTTACGTCCTCTCGGTTCTGTCGTGTTGAAAAACAATAGAGTGCCGAAAAAAATGCTAGGCTGGCCATAACGCGCGTAGGTGACGTCGCGGGCCGGCTGTACGCCCGAACAATCAGAAAAATGCCTCTATTCTTTATAGCCACGCGACGTCTGCTGTTTTCCATGTCTTTGCTATTCGAATTTCAAATTTCTCAAATACAAATTCCAAGAAGAAATTTTGTTACTTGTTAGCAGTAATGAAATATAAAATTGTAAATGTGATGTAAATGTAAAAATGTAGTAGTAACAAATATTTCTTCTAGTTTTTATTTTAAAAATAAATATTTAGTAAAGATATTTCTTAAAAATAATTCTTAAAAATCTTAAATATTTAGCAAAGATATTAAAAAATATTTTCCGGGGAATTTTTTTTATGTCAATTTCCACCAAATCGTAGGTGTAGAATCACGCTATGATAGTCGTGACATATAATTTTGTGACACCCTGTACATGATTGTGCCATACTTGTCAGCCATCCCTCCCCTGTTTTCCTGGCTGGCTAACGTATGCATGTACTGTGTATATAATTGCACTATACATGCCAGCCATCAGGGCAAATTCACTCCCATCCCGAATTTACACTAATTTTTTAATAATACTTGTGTTTAAATATCGCGTGAGTCCGAGACGGAGAAACTTGGCCGCGATGCCCGTATCTATATTGAATTCGCGTAATTCTAGATGGTTGTGCTGACGTGGAAATTTTCCATCGTTCAGATTTGTATACCGCGGCTATTTACGTGTTTTTTCCAGTTAGCTTCACGGGAATTCTCGAGTTTTGAGAGAAATTCTAGGAATTGTGTTGCTAGCGACGAGAAAAAGGGAGAAACGAGATCTATCGAAGAAAGATCGATAGACGAAACGCGGCAGCGCCGCGCCGTGGCCACGCAGCGAGGAGCTGCCCGGGGCCCAGCAGCGCGCTGCGTCGCTAACCAGTTCTGCGCCTGCGCGACGGAGCCAGCCGGGGCCGTGGCTGCTTGCAGATTGTCACGCTTCAGTACTGAGCCGTCGGTGATCCAGAGCAGATTTATTCACGATCTCGCTCCGGTTTTCAATCGAAGCTCAGAAGAGTGTGAGGCAAGCTCGCTCTTAGTATACAAAGCAAGTGGACAGCGATAACAATTTATTGGAAAATCTCGTCATCGTGACTTGAGATTTTCCCAGAGATAGGACAATCTGCCTGACGTTGTAGCGATCGCACGGCACGCCGGGTGTGAAGCGATCGTAGACGCAGGATTGAGATTGAACGTTGCCGGTCGTGGATGCGACTGCGACGTTGAAGACTCGGTGTGAATCGCCTTGAGTCTTCTTCCAATTATCCGGTTAGAGCTACTGGAAGGCTGATACTGACACACTAGTATCGCCTGGTGGTAGTTCACCGTTTGTAGAAGTCGTACGAAACCCACTGGAACCACCCGTCCTGTGTACCAGTGAGAGTACACCGACCGGTGGGGTGGAAAGTTTCACCGACCAAGATTAGAGCTATACGGCGTAGGAGCAACCGGAAGATAGATATTCAGAAAGAATATCACTTCGTGGTGCTCTCCGTGCATCGGGCGTCGGAGAACCCGCTCCAATATACCGTCGTGAGAGGACAATAGGTAGAGCCTAAGCGTACGGTGGAGCGAAGAGTTCGAAGAGCCTTCCTTCCATCACTACACCCACTACCAGCTGTGAGTCGACCACACTGGGCTGTAAAAGTAGGGTGGATAGGTTAGCAGGGGAATTCGTTCTAATCTGGCGAGCCGCAGGCCAGTTCCTCGGACTATAGGAGCCGCCGTCGAGGTCGCTACGGCTGGCTGTCGGGCATTCCTGGTTGAAAGGAATCGCTGGCTAGGCAGCTGCGTAGGCAGGCCGCAGGTCGCTCCTGAGGAGCAGCTGACGAGGGAGCCGAACCAGGACAAGACGTCCTCTTGCGTAGGTGGTGACCAGACGCCACTCGCACGGTGAGCGTGCTCGCGGGATATAGCCTCTTGGAGCCTTACAACCTCCATTTGGTTTCCCGACCGTGGCATTGCGAGAGCGAACCCGGTAGATAGGAGGAGATCTTCATCTACCCGGTTGTGCACGTCGGTGAGATCGTAAGAAACGAATCTCATCGACCAGTAAGAATATACAGTCCACTGGTTAGAGCGCTAAATTGCCAGCCAGCTCACCCCTCCAAACACACTAGACTGTCGCTGGAGCGCGAGATAAGCAGCTGACGCGCGCGTTAATTGTATTGTACAATTGTGTTACAGAAGGCCTCCACCAAGATAAATTAATTGGGAAACAAAAGAGGAAACCGGTCGAAAAAACCGAGCCGGGCATTCCATAGTTTTCGTTTTCTATTATATTTATTTTCCACATTTTTTAATTTTGTAAGAGATTATATTTTGTGAAATAAATTTAATTTTTGTAAAAGTTGTAACTGTTTCTCTACCTGTCTGTTCCCTCATCCGGACCCACGTTAAAGTCCCTTAGTACTTTAACAATGACAATGTTCACAATAATCGTTTTATTTCCAATGAATGACAATGAACGCTGTATAACGTGGTTAACAAATTGCGGCTTGGACGACTGGGTGGAAATGACAAACACTGAATTAAAAAAAAAATTTATATGTAGTCACCATTTTTCTATTAATAATTTCCATAATTCTGGAAGAGTAAAAAAGGATGCTGTTCCTTATTTATATTCTACAGATAGCAATATTGGTAACGAGCCGGTCAAGTTTCACCTTCCAAGTTTGGTCACAATCATTCGTTGGTTCAGTAAAATCGACATTTGACCTGGAATTTGTCCAAATTTATTTAATGTTTTAGCGATTAAAGCAGCCAACATGGATGCTTTTGATCGGAATTGTGTTTTACTATTTGATGAAATGGCAATTAAAAAGTGATTTAGTTTCCATCCACGTAAACAAATCATTGAGGGTTTCGAAGATTTAGGTTCCTTGGGTAGAAGCACAGCAGTGGAGACGCAGGTACTTGTTTTTATGATAAGAAGTTTATTCAGGAATCGGAAACAACCGCTTGCATTATTTGTTTCAAAGAATGGTATCAAATCGAAACAATTATCAGGATTATTAGATGCCATTTTAGACGCTTTATATATTGTAGGTTTGATAGTCAGAGCTGTTACATCAGTTCAAGCAGCAAGCAACTAAAGCACAGCAGGAGAAAGAGTAAATGTAGAAAATCCTTTTTTTATTCGAAATGGCCGTAAAATTTATTTCTTATTTGATTATTTACACTTATTTAAGAGCATCAGGAATAATTTATTAAAGTATGATTTTTTAATTGATGGTCATAGAGTAGCCTGGTGCGATGTTATATCTTTATGGAATGTAGAACGCGATAAAGGCACAAGAGCGACTTACAAATTAAGCGATCAACATGTCAGGCCAAATTCTATTGATAAAATGAAATGTAAGCTCGCTTTGCAAGTATTTAGTAAAAGAGTTTCTTCTGCTTTGTTTACTGCTAGCGCTACAAAATGTATAAAATCGAGTACCGTGCAAAATACAGCATGCTTCTTTCAAACTCTGAATGATTTGTTTGATAATTTGAACAGCAGATGTGCTCGCGATCCTAATCCAAACAAGTGCGTTATTTCTGATTTATTTCTTGATATCGAAAGCAATTTGCAAACACAATCAAATAACATATTCAATTGGTATGTTACCGTGGGTAATGAATTTAAAATTCCGCCTTGTTTCTTATGATTGCGACAGTCAGTAAATGCTACTGTGCAACTTTGGCACGATTTACAGAGAGGGGGTGTCATGTTTTTGATAACCTCTCGATTGAATATGGATGTTACAGAAAATTTCTTTTCGATTCTTCGAGTGCATGGTGGCACTTACAACCGAAATCCATCTGTGAAAGCGGTGCGTCTTGCTATCAGAGAGTTTTCACAATAGTAATTGTCTGCCTGATGAAGACGCAACGCTTTTAGAAGAGGATGTTGCTATAGCACAATATGCTTTAGCATTAACAAACAATGACGTTTCATATAATAATGTAGAAATAGAGGACAATGATGTTGAGAATGATGACATGCAGTTAGAAATTCATAACGAATTGGAATTATTGTCGACATCAGTGTGCTCTTTAGAATCTTGTGCAATAGAATACTTTGCAGCATATATTGCCAAAAAGAGCATGGAAAAATCGCGATGTAACATGTGTTATAATGATTTAACAGACAAGAGCAGATAATTTCAGCGAAACGATCAACTACTAATATCCTTTCGCGCGTTTATTGTAAGTGACAGTGTCGAGTTTGGTCATTTATTAGTACCATCACTCGAATTTTCAAATATTTTTAAAATTATTAATGCTGTATTTGATCACTTTTATCCAACATTGCGCAGCGAAACATTCATTTTGGATAAACTATTTCGGATTATATCTGATGCTGTACATCAAAAATATCCAAAGTGGTTTATAGAAACTGAATGTGCTACACATCGAAAAGATTTAGTTTATTTTACAATGATTACAAAGATACATAAAGATACAGTATGGTTAGGTGAGGAACTGAGATTCTCTGTTAATAGAAATTCTCATATTTCCAGACTACATACTTTGCAAAATTTGTAAACGAGCTTTTTTTAGATAAATCTATTCCATAGCAAAGTAGACTATTTAATGTATATATATATATTTTGAATACATTCAAGGGATGTCGTGTATAATAGTAGAATCACATTATAATTTGTATAGCCTATTGCATGGTTTCTATATTCAGAAACGTTGAGTGTACTACGAGATTGTAAAGTCCTTTCTTCACGCCTTCACGTGGCCAATCCCGTTAACATTACTACACATACAATAATATTAATATTATTGTATACATACATAGTAGTAATGGAACTAAGATGAAAGAAAGCCACTTATAATTATAATGATAATTTCTCATGGATTCTATTTTTCAGGCCTCCATATACGGGTGAGTCAGTCGGACAAATCATTCACCGAAGAAGAAAATTTACGCGATGCATCTAGGAAAATACAAAACTTACGTTCTAGATCATTAATCTCGTTTAGATCTGGTGTATAATATAGTGTAATTTGTATATTTCTTGTTATAGTTACATTCTCTACATTACTCGTCTGTATGCATTCTTCCTTTTTGTACATTATGACCTTTAAACCCGTTTATAAATAAATTAATAAATAAATTTTAATTTGTTGGTTATTACTTAATCATTCTTTATCATTATAATTTTATTACTTTATATTTTTTTATATTTTTTACAAATAACGTATATGAAACTTTGTAATGAGAACATAAAACTTAAATGTAAAATTACATTTAAATTCATTCGGTTGTTTAAACTCAATCCTACTAATAGTATAAATGTATGAATGCACGTCCATAAGCATAATAAAAAAATGTTTTTTGTTTAATAGTTACAATATGATCAGGGAGTCTTAAAACGTGTATTTCATTTGATTGATTTTAACGAGTCAGCGTTTTTTCTAAATTGCTAAACAAAAAGGACAAATAGGACAGTACTCCCAAATTGTTTCATATTTACAAATTTAAAATTACATTGAAATTCATTCGGTTGTTTAAACTTAATCGTTCAATAGTATAAATACATGAACACACGTCTATAAGCATAGTAAAAACATGTCTTCTTTTAAATAGTTAACATATGATCAGGGGGTCTTAAAACGTGTATTTATATAAAAAAAATTTTGAAATTTCTTTTTATTATGGCACTCTATAGCTATACAGGGTGTTCGGCCACTCCCGGGAAAAATTTTAATGAGGGATTCTACAGGCCAAAATGAGACGAAAATCAAGAATACCAATTTGTTCATGGAGACTTCGTTAAAAAGTTATCAACAGTTAAATTCAAAAATTTCAAATCGTTCAGGAAAAATTATTTTCGGTTGCGGGGGTCAATGACAATCATTTCTGGTAAATAGATACACCTTCGAAATCTTGCGCATTTTCGAGAAAAAAATTCAGTACGGGCAGAACTTGAAACATTAACTTCTTAACGAAGCCTCCATCAACAAATTGGTATTCTTGATTTTCGTCTCATTTTGGCCTTTAGAATCCCCCAATAAAATTTTTTCCAGGGATGGCCGAACACCCTGTATAGGTTGGAAAGTAAAAATGCCTAGACAGTCAAGATTCGAAATCGCATGCCGGTGATACGAGATCGAATTTCAACTGTGTTGAGAACAAGAAGGGGAAAGGCTTACATTCCCTTTCCTTCTCGAATCCTCGAAGCTATACGAAGCGCCAGGACTCTTATACAAGGTGTCTATGCATTATTGCGTTTAAATGGAAGGATAATTTCCTTTGGGCACCGGCCTGCCATCTGATAATACAGTAGTGCCCATATAAGTGAACTGATGTTTGCTCACATAAATGACCGGAGGTATCCCCACCAATTCTTAGAAGGCAAGCGGCTTTGAACATCGAGCGTGTCGAATGCAACCTGACGCCGCTGGTCGTTATCGATACATTGTATATATGCTTCCAGGTGCAAGCTATTGTATCTTACTCGCACTTATCCTCCTTCCCTGTCTCTACTGAATTCTGAGAACTAACCATACCTACATAAATGACCGAAGCCGGTCCCGAGCTTGGTCATTTATGTAGGCATTACTGTACTGGATTGTTTTTTTCAACCTCTCCCATAGTCAATTCATATGTATTTACGCATATACTACAGCTGTCTGCCCATCAATATTAATTCGAAGAGGGCACTAAAATCACCTCCGAATTTTGCAGGTCTACTCGTATACCTCGTCTGTGGTTCAGCCACATATTTTTAAACATTGGGATTTTTGTGGAAACACCCCCTAGGATTATGCCATTAGATGAAAAAGTGTGGCACATCAAAATTGAATATTTTTTATTTTCGTAATTCGTTTTTCTCCATTTTAATTCACAGTTTTTATAGTTTTGTATATCGCTGAATTCGTCTTTTTGCACTGTATAAAAATATAAACAAAAAATATATCATCGCATTAAAAAACAAACAAAGACTGAAATTTCAAAAATTGACTGAAAAAAATGTTTTCTTTGAGGGTTACATTTGATTCATCAAATTTTTGTTCGAACAATTTTGTTACATATTCACAAATAACAACGATATGTACAGAATTTACATATTTCTATTTAACCAGTCTATTTATAGTAGAAAATATAACATAAAAAAAGCAATTCTAAAGCATCAAAGGAATATCTAGGAGAATAAAAAATGAAATTATTCTTATTGTGTTAAAATATCTTTCATTAAAGTATGTTTTATCACATTAGGAAATTGTTTCCGGTGTTTTGAAATTATTTATTATGTAAAATTGTTTTTCTTCCTCATTTTTGGATAATAATTAATTTGTGGCGTCCGGTCGTACGCACAAGGGAAAGTTTTTTCTTTCGTGCAAACGGCCCACGTAATTTACGACTCTTGTTCATCGAAGCTGTTTTTGAGGAAGATATTTTCCAGACTCGCGTAGCGAATGTATTCAGTAAATTCCTTTTTCTAAGTCCCTCAACAGCAAATAAAGACCGTCGTAAATTAGGGATTTCCGGAGGACACTCGACGCGTTCCCATCGGAGTTTCGCCAAGTGGGCCCAGCGCGGGTGGCCCGAAGGAAATCTTGCAGTGAGGGCGCAACGTCGTCCCCCTCGATCACCACGCCGTTTCGAAAACAAGCACGCTGTGGGCGTAAGAAATAGGCGGTGATTTGGGGAAAATAAACGGCACTGATTGGAAAGGCCCAACGCGTGGGGTTAACCAGTCAGGGTTGTTTGACAATTTTACCAGTGCGAATGTGGGGTCGACATGGAGGAAAAAGCGACGAAACGGCACTTGCTTTCGCGCGCTCCAACGTGTAAGATACCACGAGAAATAAAGAACTTTTGTCACCTCAACAGTCTGCATTATTAACTATCTATCCCAACAAATTGTATTCTTTCATAAGTTTAATTTCACGTTTAGCAGTCTCATTATAATTGTCATCATCTTCCCACCAGATCTTCGTCAGGATCTTTTCTTAAAAATCCAGTTGACATGCAAATTCTTTCAAAAAATCATGTTGCCTCGTAGAAAACAAAATGGTCCAGTACTTTGTCAATATAATTTTGTATATCTTCAGTACCAATTTTTAGTCTTTTGCTAGAGTCATCTATGGCCTCGTTGATCCATCGCCTCCAGCACTTATAATTTACTGTCCTTTTCCACTTTGTTATCGGAAAAAGATAATGCTAATGCTTCCGATGTTAAGTACCACAAGTGGTTGAAACATTTCTTTATTTCTACCTTGCTTACTTCTTCACCAATCTCATGAAACGCATGAGGTTCTGCAACGAATTCCAAATCTTGGCGTGAAGCTTCCATCGTCGCTGAACTTTTAATCCATGTTTTTAAATACACTTTGGCGAGAAAGATACAAATATCTCTAATTCCACTTTCTTCTTTATCACTTAAATTAAATTGTTCCTTGAATGAATACATTTTCAAGCAATACAAAGCTTTCGTCATCCATCGAGCGTGATAAAAATCTCCTGGAGCTCGAAAACTTATATTTTCTAGTGGAGTTCCATCTATGAAAATAATAACAAGATCAAGAATTTCTTTATAATTCTCTCGTGGCTGTTGCTCAGTTTCTAGAATATTTGTTGAAAATTTGATCATTTCTTGAACTACTGTAGTTTGAATTGTTTGGTGGATATATTTATTTTCAATTCCGGGTACAAATCTGAATTTATCAATTTTTGGTTATGTTTCTTGAAACTTGTATAGCGGAGCACTGGGAGCCAAAGATTTTGATAGTTTTTCGTTTAATACATTCTGTAGAATAATTTCATATATACGACACCTACAGGGTAAATATATGATATCCCTGTTTAATTTTTGCTCAAATAGAATGCAAGCTCCTTGGAAACGTCCAGTGTCTGTTGGAGTATGTAGTGTCACAGCAAAGTGCTTGAACGTTGTTGCGCCATTCTTCTAATGAGTCATATACCTCAGAGGCTTGAGCATTCCCACTGTTACGTGGAATGATGGGAATCCACAGCAACCGTATGACACCTCTAGAAGTGATAATTATTGGTAATCTTTTGACTTTTCCTGCCCCATGTAAAGCTGGTGAAAGTTTCCCGTCCCAATATCTCGTAATCGCATCAAACCCGCAGTCATTGAATGTTGTATTACATTTTCATATTATGAATGTATTATATGATGTATTATATTTTCTATATTCATTGATTCTATATCTTATAATTTTCTATATTCATTGATTCTATATCTTATAATGATTGAAATAGAAACACTAAATATCTTCGTTATTTACAAACATTTAAAAAAATGATATAGGTAAAACTTCTCCTATTTAACGAAGAAAATGTAATGTGACAGAGTATATTTTTTTCTCGCAATTAATTTTTGAAATTTTATAATCGTAATTTATAAGAAACAAAAAATTCAAAGTTCTGTTTTTATATCCTTATAGAAGTATAAAAAGACGAATTCAGAGGGGTATTAAAATGTATGACAGCGATACACTGAGATTTAATGGAGAAAAACGGGTTTCAAAAATAAAAAATTTTCACAATTCCTGGGGTTGTTTCGAAAAAAATTTTTCATTAAATATAACTAAGGCCTACTCTATTCCCGCCCAGGCATTTATCTTTCCTACCTATGTAGGCACATATGTATGTAGAAGCAAAGTAGCAGAATAAAAACATATTTTGAAAATTTTTGTTACAAAAATACACGTTTGATGGCCCCCTGATCACATTTTAACTATTAAAAAATAAGAAATTTTATCTTACTATGCTTATGAATGTGCGTTTATGTATCTATATTATTAATACGATTGAGTCTGAACAACTTAATGTGATGTGTAGTGTGTGTATGGTATGTGTGAATAATGAGTGGTATGAGCGAGCGACGAATGCTTGGAGCCGAATGATTGTTTATGCAAAGGTATTGATATCGATGCTGACAATGTTGCGTGTGTCGTCGTTCGTTTAGAAGACGCACGTGGCTGGCCCTGGGAAAAAAGGCAGAGTCGAGCGAACCGTCGAAGAGGTGACACGAGCGAGTTGAGACGTAGCGAGTTATATTTTTTACCACCTTTATTTTATTTCATGTTAAAATAAACTTAACATCTTTTATTCTATTTTAATTTCATTTCCTACAAAATTGGGGTCTCGTCCGGGATCACAATTTAAACCGAGTCGTAGCAGAACGCCTAGTGTGGTCAGTAAAGTATTGTGAGAACAGAGTTTACTTAAAAGGGCTGAGGTGAAAGTGTAGAGTGAGTACTGCGAGGACTAGTGTTGAAAGTGACGATTCATAGTTGTGGTGGTCAATAAAATGGCTTCAGTAAGGAGGGATGCAAGAGATTTCTGCATCGCAGAATTGAAAGAAAAATTACGAGAGAAGGGACTTTCAATATCTGGTTTGAAAGCGGAACTGATTCAACAGTTGCATGAGGCCGATCCGACTGGCGAATGGTTAAAAGTATGTACAAGCAGCGTGGTCGAAGAAACTGCGAGTGACAATAGTTCAGGATGCGCAAGTGATATGGCACAGATGCGGCGAGAAATGGAACTTTCGCAAAGAGAAAAACAACTAGTAGAGCGGGAGCTTGAATTAGCTCGCCAGCAAAGTGCATTACTTCGAGAAATGCAAAGGCTTAATCTCGATAGAGGTGAGGCAGGGGAAGCAGCAAACGTACCGACGCACAGTGGTCCCAAATTGTGGAATCGTGGCCAAAACCCCAAAAAATAATTTTTCGCTACGGAGATTTGACCTGTCGAGATCGTTAGTTTAATGATGTCCCTTTAGGGTAGGTGTTTAAAGATCGAGTTAATTCGATTTATTTAAACCCGTAATTATCCGTTAATCTGCTTTGTTTTCAATACACGCGGCCGACCAGAATATTCTAGGTCGACGCGTCCGCGATTCGAAACAGAAGGCAGCAGAAAAACTCTCGCTCCTTGAGTTTCTCTGTAAGTCACGCGAGCATTACAGTAACGTTCGATTTCGAACTTTTCGGTTAAACACTCGACCATAGAGAAGGTACGACAATTACATATTAGATAAAGACGGACGAGAACCACGGCGACAGCGCCGCGCGTCGGAGGATTCCCCCTCTCTCACGCGTACTTTTCGGCTGCTCGTGCTCGTCCGTCACTTGAAAACGAGAGCCTGTCAAGCGCGGATCGATAACCGATCACGCTTCACCTAATTCACAAAATTCCGAATTGCTGCGAGTTATTCGAGCATTCGGGAAAATTAAGAAAACTATAAAGAAAATTCTCGGGTTCTAGCGGTTGATTCCCTCGCAACGTTGAAAGTTCGAGTTATTCGAACTTTCACAACGCGGGCAACCGACGTATAGCCGCAACTTTACGGGATTAGCTTGCGTAAGCAAACTGCCCCCAATAAACTGCGTGTAATTCCGGTTGTTGAATCAAACCAGTTAATCGATTCGGTCGTGAGTACGACCCGGTTAAAAACTGCGGGAAACTCTTTGGTATCATCGAGTTCCCGAATTTTCCGCGTATTGCTGCAAACAGCGGTCGTGCGAGAGGTATCGAGGTTAAGACTCGATCCTCCCCTGATTTGATCGAACGGCCTTACACCCACCTAAAGGGGCCTTATTGGCACGTATACCCTGGGTGGACTTGCCGGCCTTCTAGTCGGAGCGTGGGACGAGTTACTCTAAGCCCAGCTTCCGGCGAATGCCAGAGCGTTGTTCTCTGATCGCCAGTCTTGTAAGGTCACTGCGCGTAGAACGCGACTCACAAGGCGTCGTGGTGTCAGTCTCAATAGTAAGTCGTCCTATACGCCATTGAAAGACTGCACCACATCGTGTTCCGTACACACGCATACGAAGACGGTAAGGGGCCGAGGACCGGGTGACGGTTGGAGCCTTACAACCTCCCTCTAGGCACCCCCTCCTGCGACAATCAAGTGTTGCAGTCTAACAGAAAAACCGAGACGAAATTCCATAATTGGAAGAAAACGAGCGATTCCCGGTTTAAAGGGAACGCTCACACACACATACAGTCCACTAGCTTAGCTGCGTATCGCGGCGGCAGAGATTCCTGCTCCTAGTTGCGACAAGCACAAACCAGGAGCGTACGGAAAAGAGAAAGACAAACGACGTGACTCACGCCGATAAGTATTTAACGCCTGGTCGTGTCTCTTTCTGTTCCAGGATATCAACGCAGGCAGGAAGACAACAACGCCTGGCAGAAGCAGACGTCGGCCTGCATTTATACAGCTAATATATCTATACATATAGCAAATAAAAAAAAAAAAAAGAGACTGAAAAATAAAAGGCTTATCCGCTTATTCGGCTAAACGAAAATCATACTTTATTGTACCGCTTATTTTCCGTCTGTTCCTTCCCTCGAGATCCGGACCCCCGTTAGGCGAGGTATTTTCAAACCTCCTCCCCCTAACATTGTCCTATCCTAATAAATAGAAAGGAGCGCCATTACCAGAGCATACAAAATCAGCGGTGCAATAATTCTATTGCAATGACGATGTAAGCTGAATAATGCCCGGAGAAAGAGACTGTTTTAAAATGCAGGTCCAAAAACGTTTGCTCCTAAATAATTTAAAAGAATTATATTCATTTTTTAAAGATCGGAATCCAACAATGAAAATTGCATTCAGTAAATTTTCCTATCTTCGACCTGAAGGGTGTGTGTTAGCAGGAACCAATGGGTCACATTCTATATGTGCATGTGTAATCCATCAAAATGTGAAATTACTGCTCGCTGGTGACAGACTGTGTAACTATTTAGATTACGGACGGTACTTCCGATTTCGGGGATTTTTGAATATTGTTTAAATATGTTAAAAACTATTTAAAATCGCGTTCGTCTGAAATATTAAATTCTCGGCCGCGATTCCCGTATCCGTTTGTGTACGTGACACTGTGGAAGGTTAAGCGTTCGTCAGGTTCGTTGAACGTTCGGACGATTTAAAACCGCGGCCGTTTACGTGTTTTTGTACGCAGACCTCACGCGAAGATTCGCTTCGTACCGGTTTAAACGGTATCGTGACGTCAGCGTCGAAAGAGAGAACCGTATGATATATTGAAAAGAGATCGACAGCTGAATTCGGCAGCGCCGCGTCGCGACGACAAGGCGCGACCGAGTCTTCGTCTGTCGATCCGCGACGATATTCGCAATTATTCACGAGCCTACTGCGAACGGGAGCGGATCCCTGAAGATCTCGCTCCTCAAGTACGGACTCGCATATACGATTGGACTTATTTTTTAAAGAATTCTCACCGTTGCTGCGGTTAGAGTTTTCCCATAACAATCTACCTGCGACAAAAGGGAGGTCGTAATACACGCTGCGCGTGGCACGACCGCCTTCGCTAGGAAGGATTGTACGTTGCAGTCGCTACCGCGACCGCGACGTAAGGGACTCAGGGTGTACCCACCCAGAATCCCTTTAAAGCTATACGGTTCCGGAGCCTTCCAAAGGTCATACCGTTGAATCGGTACCGCCTCGTGGAGTGCTCTTCGTGCAAAGGTCGCTGAAAAACCCTCTCCAGAAACCCGTCGGTGTACGAGTCGACCGTACACCCTACGGAGGAGTTCGGGTTCAAGGTCGCCTCACCTTCCACCGCCTACCACATACGGTCCCCGTGCAACACGGTCGCCGGGTAGGCTTTATAGTGCGATTGGACCCACTAGGGATTTCTTGCAAAAAGCACTTACTGTCCCGGTCCCCGAAAGAAACGGTTGCCGTGCAATAATTTTACAGTGTCGCAGGAAATCACCTCGCACGATGTTTCTACGTCACCCGCGCGGAGAGCGTGCTCACGGGATCCACCCATTTGGAGCTTTACGACCTCCATTTGGTGTCCCGACCGTGGCAAAATCGCCCCCGACAGATACGAGTGAATTCTCTTCTGTTCAGGGTAAAAGTCTCGCTGATAATTATTTATTGAAATAATGTACAAATATACAGTCCACTGATCCACGCTAAACGACAGCTGATCTCCCCCTCCCAGCGCACCGATAGTCGCTAGGAGAGCGAGGCGAACAGCTTACGAGCGTGTGTTTACAATACGTGTACGCAACCAAGGTCCATTCCAACCGGGGCAACACCGGTGAAGCCACCCCCGGCCATACAAAAAAAAATATAATTATTTTTTTCTAATTTTATATTTTTTTACTTTTTTATTTATGTGTCAAATTTATTTTTAATAAAAGGCTTGTCGCAGAGCGACAAGCGAAAATACAAATAATAAAAACTTGTCATTCAACTTTCCCTACTATTTCTCTCGTCCGGACCCCGGTTAGAACCCTTAGATTCTAACAGTGGTTCTTTAAAACGCCTTGCTGCTCGAGCAAGTTTACAAAGGCCGTTGGAAGACCCAGATAACGACACCACAAAAATATACATTTTGAATTTAGCTCAATAGAAGAATATAAGTGTTTAAATATCGAGTTAATTCGATTTTTATTTAAACCTGAAATAATTCGTTAATCGTTTTATTTTCGGTAAACGCGACCGACCGGAATATTCTAGGTTGACGCGTCCGCGATTCGAAACATCAGATAGCAGAAAAAACCACGCTTCTCGGGGGGTTCTGTAATTCATGCGAACGATACAGTAACGTTCAATTTCGAACTCGAGGGTTGAACGCTCGACTATAGAGGTACGAAAATTAAATATTAGATAAAGACGGACGAGTGACACGGCGACAGCGCTGAGTGTCGGAGGATACCCCCTCTCACGCGTACATTTTGGCAGACCGTGCTCGTCCGTCACTCGCAATTGCGATCCTGCCGTCAGCACATCGGTAATCGATCACGCCCCGCAGAACCTAAGAAAAATCTCCGAATAGTGTCAAGTTATTCGAGCTTTCGTTGAGACATATCGTGACACATTAGCTAATTCCGTCGCGGGTTCGAATAGTGTCGAGTTTTTCAAGCTTTCGTTACGCGGCCAAACGACGTATAGCGGTAGTTTTGCTGGTACAGATTGCGTAGGCAAACTCATACCAGTAACCTACGCGCAATTCTGTTTTGTCGAATCAGCTATTTAATCGATTAGGCCGTGAGTACGACCCGGTTAAAAGACTTCGGAAACTCGTTCAACGAGATTTTCCTTCAGCAGTGAACTTAGGTTCACGTCAGCCTGACGTTTTCACGAACTGCTGCAAACAGCGGTCGTGTGGGAGGCATCGAAATTAGGACTCGATCCTCCCTTGATTGTCGAACGGCTTTAAAACCCACCTATAGAGGCCTACGTGGCGTATATACCCTGGGTGGAATTGCCGCCTTCCAATCGGAGCATGGAACAACCCTTTCACTCCCAGCTTCCGGCGACCCGCTAGAGCGCTGTTCTCTGACCGTCAGTCTTACGGTCACTGTACGTAGATCGCGACTCATAATGTACCGTGTTCCAGTCTCAACAGTCGCCACGTGCGCCGTTGAAAGACGGCATCACACCGTACCCCGTACGCATAACGGAGACGGTAAGGGGCCGAGGACCGGGCGACTGTTGGAGCCTTACAACCTCCCTCTAATCGCCCTCTCCTGCGACAATCAAGTGTTGCAGTCGCAGAAGAAACGAGATTAAATCTCGTATTCACGAAATAATAATCGAGCGATTCCCGATTTAAAGGGAACACTCACACACATATAAAGTCCGCTCGCTTAGCTGTGTATCGCGGCGGCTGAGATTCCCGCTACTGACTGCGACAAGCACAAACCAGGAGCGCGCGGAAAAGAGTAAGATACACAGCGTGAATCACGTCGACAGGTATTTAACACTAGATTGCCGGATGTTGGTTATATACCTACTTTGCCTAAAATGAGTAAATTTGACTCAAACATAAAAAATGAAGCTTTTTTTACAAAAATAAAATTCTATTATAAACAAATTTTATTCAAAACACTTTTTGCATATATATTCTGTTTTTAAAATACATTTTCCGCAGATTTTTTTTATTACATTTAGCACAAACATCCTTACTTCTATTTCTCCTGCATGATACTTGAACTTGACAATTCAACCGTTTTTCAATATTCTGTATATTATACTTTCAGCTTCATGATCGTAATTACCGCTTAGTTCTTCAGCCAATTGTAAAATAAAATCTTTTCTTGAGATTTTTACTTGAGTGACGTCTTTATATAAAACCCAAGCATCGATTGCTGCTAAATCTAAGATATTGTAGAACACGTGAAGGGGCCATCTGCGAGAACTTGCTTTAGTACTATATTTTCGCGCCATTTGGTCAAGTATATCGACTCCATACTTAGTATTATTATAAAATGATATAGTTTCCGGGACAAATTTTTTATTTTTTGTAATTTCTACATCTCGATGCTTTGAGCTCAATAATAGAACTTTTTTATTTTTATTTTTTATTTGAACTTGCAAAAAATAATTTCACAACATTGAAGTTCTAACATGAAAACTCTCTCACCAGAGTGTTTACAAAAAGTTTTTACACACAGGAAATAAGTTACGTGTGTCTAAAACGGCGAGTCAAATTGACTCGTGCCCGGCAAAATAGGTATAGCACATATGGATTATTGGAGCGAAGGAGTGGGGAGGAATAGGAATTAGTTTTTGTATACATTTCATAATTCTATGCAAAGCCAACAAATGATGTAAAAAAATTATTTAAAATTTTTATATTATATAACAATAAAATTGTAAATGAGTCAAATTGACTCGCTTCGACAATCTAGTGTTAACGCCTATTCGTGTCTCTTTCTGTTGCAGGGTATCGTCTGGCGGATTATCTTCGACGTCTGTCAGCCACAGACGAATTTTTCTTCTACCAGTCAACCGTCACAATAAGCAATAAACGGCTTAGCCGAATAATTCGGCTGAGTGAAAATTAAAATCAAAGTTGTATTCTTTTTGCCACAGTTCCTTCTCTCGAGATTCGGACCACTGTTAGGCGAAGTAATCAAACCTCCTCCCCATAACAATAAGAAACATTCGGAATTCTTGCTAGGAAGGCGTGGACTGGCTACAACAATCTGTGGAACACGCAATTTTCACTCATTTACTCCAACCAAAGAAGTAACGCATTTAAATGCCCGAATGTATTCAGACAGTGAAAAATCAACAGTTGTAGCTGTTATGAGGTAAGTAATTTTATAACAAACAATTTAATCCGATAGACGATCATTGATAGAATCCAACTATTATTCCTTAACCAGAACCAAATCCCATTACATCCCATCATATCCTATCCCGCCTCCCTATGGAAAAATACTCACCACCTTCTCGTGGTTTCCATTGAACATTGACAACATGTGTATAATGCTAAGTGTCATTGATAAAGAGTGAGTGTCCAATAACTGTTACACCTTCCAGCAGTCCAACATCCTATGTATGTATAACAATAGCAGGTATAGCCGCTTGGCTGTTGCAGGCACCGCGCGACTTGGCCGGTCGAGCCAGCCTGCCACGACGCGACGCCGCGTTCCATTCAATTAATTTTTATCAGGCCAACTTTAATGTCCGTATTTTTAAAACTTGGGCCGTAAAGGAACAAACAAGACTATATTTACATTTCTTTCAGATTTTTAAATATTTCCCCGCTATAAAAAAATGACATTTGTTGTAAACAACTGCAAAATAAATAGTCAAAAAAATTTTTTTTTTAATTGAAATAATATTTATTCGGTACTCCCATGGATCTACTACAAATACCTAAAGTCTCATTTTTATAACTTTTTTACTTTAGCAGCAATTATTTATTGAAAAAAGTGAGCTCTATATTTCAAACAAATGTAAAACAAACAAGTTTTAAAATTTTTTAAAATCTTTCGAGATACGTTCATATATCACTAAAGACTACAACATATTCAAATCAGAACAAAATCCGACATGGAACTCCAAAAGGTGTCCGACTTTGCATGAAATAACCCATTTGAAAACACCTGATCCTACGCAAAATTATACTAGAACGCGTATTCAACGAGCAAGTAGTTTTTTAGAATATATAAATTCAAGATTTTTGGACTATTTTATACCTGGAGAAAATATATGCGTTGACGAATCCGTAGTAAAATTTAAAGGAAAAATAAGTTTTATTACATATAATCCCAACAAACCTACCAGGTGGGGCATTCGAATATACGGTTTAGCAGATTCAGAAACAGGATATGTGTATAGCATCCTTCCATATTATGGAAGTATCACTTCCGAAAATCTGCCAAGACCAGATTTACTGGTCAGCACCAGAATTACCCTGAATCTGTACCAACAATTATTGGATCGGGTACCTACCGCAAAAAGATATCACATGCATACCGACAGGTATATTACACTGGCATATCCTTAGCTGAAGAATTAAGAAAAATGAAGTGCCACTTAACCGGTACCATACAAACAAACAGAAAAGGTGTTCCAACAATTCTGAAGAAACCAAAATTATATGAAAAAAGGACTGTCGCATACAAACAAGGAAATACAATGCTCTTAGCTTGGAAGAATAAGAGGATAGTATCGCTGTTAAACAACTGGCATAATGCTGAAATGATAACTACTAAAAGATTTATACGAGGTGGTATAAATGAAGTAATTGAAAAGCCAAGTGTAGTTGTCGGATACACAAAGTCGATGGTTGGAGTTGATCGGACTGATCACTATGCCGCTAGTTATTGCTTTTTGAGGAAATCACTTAAGTGGTGGCGGAAACTGTTTTTCTGGGGAATAGAGATATCAATAATTAATTCATACATTCTCTATAAAACTGTACAGTACAATAAAAAAGAGAAAGCATTGACGCATTTACAATATAGAAAAATTTTAGTCCATCAATTCATAGGAGATTTTCGTCACGATAGAAGATGAGTTTCTACATCAATTTCTGAATTCAGATTAAATGGAAAACTTCACGTAATGAGGAAAGCTGCAAAGAGGGACTTCGTTGTGTGCTCTAGGAGGAATAAAATGGATGGCAGATGTCACACAAGTGATTGATGTGACACTTGCCCAAGTAAACCCAGAATGCACATGGGAGATTGTTTTCATAGATATCACACCGTGGTGAACTATAAAATTTAAAATGTATCTTATATTTACAATTGGAAAATGCATATTTATAAAATAAATAAAATCAAATGCTTTCACAAGGACGTGTAATTTTTTCCGCTCAAAATGAGACTTCCTTTACCTCAGGCGCTTTGCTTCAAAAATGTGCCGGAGTTGCTGGTAGGTAGTACTCGAGAAACGCGCGGAGCGCTAAGGGTTAAAATTATTGTTTCCAATAAAACTCGTAGTTTTTTAGTGCTTTAAGTCATTTATAGAACATTCAGTTAATTTTGAAAATGGTCTAAGTCAATTCAAATTTTAAAAGCAACATTTTCGTATGAAATTCACACAAAATTTCATATTCATAATAAGTTTCCATTAATCAAAACTAATAAAATTCTAAATTAAAATGTTGCATAATATAAAAATATTTTTTAATTTATTCAAATGCAATTTATTAAATATCTCAAAACAAGAAATATATGACTTACAATTAGACCACTTTCATAATTATGGGAACATATAATATGCTATTTAGAAAGATAGAATTCTTAAGTTGGAAATTATTTCATAATTTTAAAGATTGTGGATACAGTTCAAATGTACGAAGTTATTACTGCATCTTGTAAGAAATAATAACCAACAAGGAGAATGCAAGGCTTTAGAGGCACCAATTTAGTTTAAATTTTGCAGAATGGTAGATTTTACTCCCCTGTTGCTGAAAATATACATTATGCTTAAAAAGAAAAGAAAATATATATTATTTGCCATTCCTTAAATTCAATTCTGTTCAGGATTATTACTATGTAATGATTTAGTGTAGTGACAACGGATTAGTGTTTATACGCCCGAGGATCCGAGTTCAACTCCGCAAACAATGAGAATAATCTTTACGCTTTGTTTTTACATATTTTTTTTACATATAAAAAATAATATTATATAATTTTTTACATATAAAAATACATAATGGAATTTAAATAAATTAGAAATTAAATGTGTTTACTTGCTAAAAACTTGTAAAACTTTCATTTGTCATAAAAAAACATAAAAAAATAAATTATGGTTAAAGATAAAAAGCTACAGAAACGATCATTTATATAAATATTTATTGCAACTATAGCAAAGTTAGAATGGATTCACAACCTTCAACTTTACAATTAGTTTATATTTCCGGTACGAGTAATTATGAGTTATAAAAAATTTAATGAAAACCAACTATTAAAGGATGCTATATGCTAATGTAATTATTTGAAAATTGATGTAATCCTCCATTAGTTCATTATTTTTTAAATACTTTAAAGAAAAGTTGATCTCCATTTACCAATTCGGTAAAAATCAACAATAAATAAAATAATTCAATTGGACTTTCGGGACCCCAGCGGCCCCGATACATTTCGCTTACTGAACGGCTAGTCGCGGCTGTTTGATTCTTAGTAACAAGGTCTGTTTTTTGTCACAAAGTTCTAATGTACGCAGATCTGAACTGAGATAATATAAACATAAACATAACGTCATACCAGAAAAGACAGTCGAGTATCAAATCTTGTACTATGAACTTGTAAGATATTTTAACTGTGCTTTCCTGAAAAAGTTATATTTTGTGGTATTGAAATCATTCTTGGAGAAGTTTTATACATGTAACAAAAGAATGTTCTTCATAAAGTTTGACGAGCTTCAAATATGTTGCAAAGGACAATATTTTATACAACTTTTTCCTATACATATAATAAATGAATGGCTTTAGTTTCCAAGATATTTTCAAAAAACTTTCGGTATCATTACACTAAATTCGATTACCTACTATACGTATAGGAAAATGTTGTCCAAAATATCTTTACAACATATTTCAGGCTCATCAAAATCCATGAGGGAGTGGTCTTTTAACAGGTTGACCAAAAGAATGATTAGTTATAAAAAATTTATTTAGTAATTTTATCTATCAATCTTATCCATCAGTCTCAAATATGTGAGAACATACGTAGTAAAACATTAAAGCGTACTACAAGCACTGTTGAAGAAAGGTCCATCAACAGAACTACAAGAAAAGCAGATAAAACGTTCAAAATGTCATTTGTCTTTAATAACAAGACGTGTTTGCTAAAATTTGCCCAATGTGTAATAAAAATATATGCAAAAAATATTCAAAAATAATTTATAGTGATTGTTTAACATAAAGAAACATTGCATACTCTGTGTTTGTCATTAGTCGTAAAGTAATCTCACCTACTTCAAATTTGTAATTTGTAATATCATCATGTATTTCATGTAAGTGGAGGAGAAGAATCACTTTGCGAATTCACCTACGAGGCTGCAATATCCCTATGGGCCCAACAAGTAAACTAAGATTGAGAGTCCACTTAAGGGTTAAATAATCTTCGATTGCAAATATCTAAAATATTGTTGAGTGGGGGCCCATATAATCATACACTTTCAGCAACAGGGAAGCAAAATCTACCATTCTGAAAAATTTGAACTAAATAAGTAAGACTAGAAATCAAGTTATGCGAATATTAGATCCTATTATGCGAACCAATAAACGGTAGAGGAAAGGATAATCCGTGAGCTCTTATTATCCAAACACTCTTGTCTTCCTTTCGGTTCAGATAAATGGAGTTCTACTGTGATCAACAGATGTCAGACTCATCACCACATAAATTAAAATTGAAGGTTGGAAGTCTAATTATGTTGTTGAGAAATTTCAATGTAAAGAAAAGTTTATTAAATGGAATGAGGCTTTAGATATTGACACTGACCAGTAATTACATTGTAGCAAAAATAATTTCAGGAAAAAGGAAGAAATATATAACAATAATACTCTGCATAGATACTGAGCGATACGTTACTGCTTTTCTTATTAAAACATTGGTAATTTCCAGTGAATGTTTCATATGCCATCATAATACATAAATCACAAGGGCATTCATTTGATAACATTGACTCTTTTAAAAATCAGAAATCCAGCTAATCCTAGAATATTGTTTAACAAGAACTACCTTCAAGTAAGTGGTGTAATAATTGGAAAGGGATCGCCAATGAACCAAAGCAACAAAATAATTTAAAAAAAAAATGAGTAGTGTAAAAAATAGGTATGTAATTATACCAAATGTGAAAGAGTTGGAACTACAAATCCATCATATCCCATTCTTAGAATGGGTAGCTATAATAGTACTTTCAATAAAAATTTATTCTTATTCTTATTTACTCTACCTCCAATATTTTCTTAAACAGTTTCAGACAGAAATGTCATTTAACCTCAATTGCAATTAACTTAGATTATAATATTTGACATTAATTACAGTTAATAAAAAGGCTAATAAGTAATAAATTTTTGATGATAAGTGTAAAACACCACACATTTTTTCTTCTTTTTATTTCTTGGATTCTCAAACAAGGGATAAAGAATACTTTTCTTTTAAAAATTCATGTTCAATTTCCAAGAAATTCAATGTTCATTCCTCGGAAGACAGAATTACATAATAAAAAAATCCAAACTAAACTCTTTTTATTCATTTTTTTCAGTGTTCGTTATTTTTAAGATTGACTGTACGTATCTTCGATACAGACTAGTCATAAAACAAGTAGAAGTAAAGAATATGAATGACTGAACATTATCCTTACGCACTTATCATTTGTTAACCAAATATTCGAATCGTTTACTTCACCCACCAACACTATACATGTTCACATGATCAAATTCCCACCGGATCAATTCTTAAATGAATTCCAATAAATACCTATGGGCTTTCGCTGTATGAAGGATCACATGGCCAAGTCCTGCCACGAGTTGAAATCCGTATTAGTAGGCCCACTCCTACTTCGTTATCGAAAGAGTTGTCGATTGATAATTACAATTCGTGATTAACACAAACAACAACGAAATATATTTCAACGACGCAATGCGTGTTAGCCTTTGGTTTCTTATTAACTTGGATTTTTCACACGCGTCTTAACTCGATGAATGTCGCGTAGGAACCGGAAGGACACGATCCTGCCGTGGTGCATTGCGCGCGCAGCCTTACGGTAGGTTTACACGCGCTCGCATGAGTACGTTCCATGTTGTGGCTCTCTCCGTTGGTGGAAGTAATCCACGAGCACACGTATATATTTCTAACAATAAACTTTATTCAACAACAACGGATAACAATAAATAACAATGTATAACGATGAACAACAATGTATAACGATGAATAACAGTGACGAACAACGACAATCTTTGCCTCTAGATCGCACGGTCACAAGCGCATCTAAACTCGGGCCTGCAGCATAGATGCCAGATTCAGCACCCGGTGCCCTACTCACCTATGCCAGATTCAGTACCCGGTGCCCTACTCACCTATGCCAGATCACGCGTACGTGAGCTCGTAGAGTTTCGGAAAGTCGACAAAGGCAAACTGACACATGCCCCCTTTCTCGATTATTCCGAAGCTACCCGAAGTAATTTCGGTCCGCCTCGTGGGAGTCGAGAGAGGAAGGCTCACATTTGTCTTCACTCTCTTAACAACTGAAATCCGACCTCCCGTCAACGGCATACGATTTGGAATGTCGAGCCGTGATTCTCGACTGCCCAGGCATTTTTACTTTCCGACTTATGTAGGCGCACATAAACAAAGTACCCATAATGGAAAAAAAATGTAGTAAAATTTATTTTACGGAAATACACGTTTTAAGACCTCCTGATCATATTTTAATTATGGAAAAAGAAGAAATTGTGTATGAAGTGTACATATGTATATTATTAATACGATTGAGTAAAAATGGCTGAATGAATTTAAATGGAACTTTTATGTTCTCATTTCAAAGTCCGATTAGTCTTTGACTATAATCAGCCCATGGATAATAATGATTATATCTCTTGTTACATAGTTGTTCCGATACATAGGCGTAATTTATAAAAGATCTTTTAAGTGTTTCATATAAATCTTGGGAAGAATTCAATTTTATGTAAAAAAAATTAAATAAACTTTTTCTTTATCTTCTCTAGAGAAGAAAAACTTAAATGAAATCTTATACATTATATGCTTACTTAAATCGCATTGAAAACGAATACCACAAATGTTTTAAAATAATGTGCAAAATGGTTTTACTCGCAAAGGGTTAATTGTGAAATAAATGCTTGGTAATTAAAAACAGCAGTAAGCAGCTTAACCGGCTGGGATTTTCGCTAAAACAAATTGAAAACTCGATTCTAATAAGGGAAAGTTGGAATGTTACCCGATTTTGGGTTAAGTTTTACTGCAAGATATTATTAAAGTTATTGCAGCTACTTATCTTCAAAAATAGAACCAAATTCACCAATAAGTAGTATGGTGTGAATGATGTGGTGTTTGGCTGTAAGTTCGAGCTTCTTTTGCTCTGCAGGTTCGAACCCTGCTAAAAGAAATCTTTTTTTTTTAATTATATTTTAATCGTACACTAAATGTGACATTATATTTTTGTCTGATCTTCGAATATTTTTTTTTAAAGTTGAATTTACCAATTACATTTAACATGTGTTATTTTCAATATATGAGGTACATGAATCTGGATGGTATTTTTCGTAAAAACAGTCAAAACATAAAAATTTTAAACACCATGTTACGAGCCAGGGCCGTGCAGCGCGCGTGGCCTGCGAGTACGAGAGAGAGTATGGAATATGGTATCAATTTGTTAGTTAGGTGCACGGACGAACCCAATGCGAAATCGGGGAGCCGCTAGGATAGTTGATAACGAGGATGAACCTGATGCGAAATCAGGGAGCCTCTGGGATGGAGTCACGTACGGACGAACCTGGTGCGAAACCAGGGAGCCGTAGGAGGGTGAAACGTCGTGAACGAACCCGATGCGAAATCGGGGAGTCACTAGGATTGTTGATAACGACGCAGACGAACCCAATGCGAAATCGGGGAGCTGCTAGGAGGTTGGAAGAAACGCAGACGAACTCGATGCGTAATCGAGGAGCTGCTGGGAGGTTGGATAAATCACAGACGAACCTGATGCGAAATCAGGGAGCTGTAGGATACGGACGAACCTGATGCGTAATCAGGGAGCCGCTAGGATGGTAATAGATTGTGTGGACGAACTCGATGCGTAATCGAGGAGCCACTAGGTTGTAAGAGGTTGTATTTGGATTTGGGGATGTGTTAATTCAACTCGTAACTATGAATTATTAAATATAATATAACCCGAGCGGTAAGGTTATATTATTATGGGAACGTTTAACTAATAATAATCGCTTTATATAATTATGGGTTAAAGAAGTTGGGTAACTCTGATTTGATAATAAAAGTAGATATATTCTTAAATCAACAAATAAAATACAATTGTTTCGTGTATCTTGTGTCGCGATCAAAGAATGATTATATTTACCTAAAAAGATCTTGCGCGGTGTTGACGCACTGGCGATGCGGGGGTATGTCAGTTGAAAGTAATGGCCGCAATAGAATTTATGCCGGTTCACGGATTCTATATGGTATAATATTGATACGACAGGGAACTGTAGCCCGATCTCACAAATACAACTGACTAACAAAAATCGTATACGCGTAACGAGAGTCGTGGAGTTGACACTAAGCGTGACGGTACGATTATGATCCCCCGAGTAACGAAATCACGGGGTTTATATACCAAAAAATCTGTGTGGGGCGGATTCAAAAGTACGTTAGAAATCACCGTGTGCACTATTCTCCGAATTGTATTAATTAACGAGCTGCTCTATTCTCCGAATTGTATTAATTAACGGGCTGCTGCATCGCGACGGAAGTGACCCCCATTTCAAAGGTTAGATAAGTAGCAGGGTGATTTCCTAATGCACGCAAGTGGCAAGAAAAATTTGAGGAACGAAACGTTCGACATACGTAACAACCACGTACATCTAATGAAAATTCTGTTTTCACAGAAATTACAAAATTTTGTATTTAACTCTGATGGAAAGACCGCTTCATTTACATTGATATAATGTGAATGATTTTCGGATTTCGATTTACTTGTACCTCATACTTTTTACCTTGTAACTTCAGGTAAAAAGGGATATAACTGGCTAAAACAGTTTTATGATAGTACCTGCTAACTCATGTTACTGTTCTAAAATGAAACGCTATGTTTTGTACCTTTAAAAATATTCGACTATGTCCTTTTCAAATTTAAAATCCAACCCATACTTTGTATCATACTGGCAAACGGGATCACTATTCCTTTGTTTTTAAACGGTTTGATGGTGGGGATCTCGTGACTATTGCTCGTATGTACATTAATCAAAAATTAATGTATCTACGAGCTCTTTTTTCATTACATTAGTTTAAACATTTCAATATTGCACATTGCATAATTAAATAACAATTTTTTACATTTCCCTCCTGATGGAAGAGACCACCACTTTCCCGTGGTTTCCATTGAACGGTATCGTGCACGTTATTAATTTTTATGGAACGATACAATCATTTTTTTATGTAAAATTAAGCCAAATCAAACATATAATATTTAGTTCGTCATAACAAATTGATACGGTTAACTCAAAATATATCGAGGAAAATCATTATTAATTAATTTCCGCAACTATTAATTCAACTTTTTTGTTTATGTTATAAAAATAAGAACTCTTCTTATTGAAAAATGCCACAGCTTGCACGATACTGGCAAAGAGTGGACTCTCATTTTAATTTATTAATTTTCAATCTTAAAGAATTTTGATTTTGAAAAATCGTATTATTAATATGCATAGGTACGCTCATACATGGGTATAATAAAAAAAAATTTCTTTTTTTTCAATAATTAAAATATGATCAGGGGGTCTTAAAACGTGTATTTCCGTAAAATAAATTTTACTAAATTTTTTTTCCATTATGGGTACTTTGCTTATGTGCGCCTACATAGGTCGGAAAATAAAAATGCCTGGGCAGTCGAGAATCACGGCTCGAGATTCCAAATCGTATGCCGTTGACGGGAGGTCGAATTTCAGTTGTTAAGAGCGAGAAGGCAAATGTGAGCCTTTCTCTCTCGACTCCCACGAGGCGGACCGAAATTACTTCGGGCAGCTTCGGAATAATCGAGAAAGAGGGCATGTGTCAGTTTGCCTTTGTCGACTTTCCGAAACTCCACGAGCTCACGTACGCGTGATCTAGCATAGTGTGAGAAAGCACCTTCGGTGCTTTTCTGGCATCTCTGCTTCCGCTTCCTCTCCAACATTCGCCGAGTTGAGGCGTGTGGAAGAAAATAAGTGTAATAAGAAATTGAAGACTAACACGCATTGCGTCGTTAATATATATATCTCGTTGTTTTTTTTGTTAATCGTGAGTTGTATTCATTAATCGACAACCCTTTCGATAACGAAGTAGGAGTGGGCATATTAATAGGCATTTCAACTCGAGGCAGGACTTGGCCATGTGATCCTCAATACAACGAAAATCCACAGGTATTTATTGAAATTCATTTAAGAATTGATCCGTGGGGAATTTCATCATCCTTTCCTTGCTTGGAAGATTTATAAAATATGTAATGACTTAAGTACCCAATGAACTTATCTTTTTTGCTGAAAATAGAAATTATCATGGTATTATATGTTACAAAAAATATTAAAAAACGTGTGAAATTGCAAATACTAACCGACAATATTCAGGCAAAGAGTGTTTAGTATGCCTCTACGTAGTTTCTATTCTATTGGTATGGGCACCTGTTTCTGGATCTTTAAAATGTAAACTATGGTTTATGGTGAGATGTTTATACCCTTCTTTTTCCAGAATGTTGTAGGCTTTCCAACAATCTGAGATAATTGTAGTTCCAGGCAACAACCACTGTTTAATTATTGAAAGAAAGAGCTCTGTGTCACTTTGCCTTTCTATTCCTTCGAAAATCCACTGTCCTTTCACACGGTGATCTCTATGATATTTTCTTCAGCCAAATTTAGACTCATCTAGTTGTACCACTTTGCCTGGCCCACCAAGTATTTCACATGAGTTTTGTATCCAAACAGCCATCACTTGCTTCATATAATAGTTCCATTGAGAAAAAGTGTTTTTATTTAATTGTAATTCTTGTATGATATGATATTGTTCAAAATTGTGGACTAACATGTAAGTTAATTTTAGTACTATTTCGTAAGAAAGTTTTGTTTTTGAAAACCATGTTCCACGCTTTATAGATATTTTTATATTACAAATTTGCGGTATATTCTTAGCAAACGGATCGTTCACCGATCGAGGTGAGTTATAGGTCATTCGATTCATCTAATTCAGTATATTATTGATATACATTTCATTATCTGCTGAAATTTGTTATTTTTTTATGAACTTGACGTAAAGTTACAGTAAAAAAGTAAGGTGAAGTATATTTTGACAGGTTCACAGGTGGAAACAAGTAGCTGTAGTTATTGTGTTCAAAATGCCAGGTAGTCAAATGCTAATTTCTTAAACATTTATGGAATGAAATTTCTGCTATTTCTGGTAATATTTCCTTGAATAAATCACCATTTTCCTATTAGTAACATTTACTAAATACATAATGGCCCAGGTATCCAATGAAGTTACTCTTCTTGAAAATATAAAATATTGATAGTATTATATGTTATAAAAAAGATTAAAAGACGTGTGGCATGCCTCCAAGTGGCTTCAATTTAATTCATATAAGCATCAGTAATGGGATCTTCAAAATTGATGCTGTGATTAATTTTCAAATGGTCCCTGTGATATTTTCTATGACAAAATGTTGATTCATCAATCTCGACAATCTACTCTACCCCTGCCAATTGCTGTGCAGTATTTTTATTTAATTCTAGTTATATAATAATATGACATTGCTCATAATTATATGTTAGCATATATGTTAATTTTAAAACATCTGTAGCTGAGTTTGTTTTTAGAAAACCATGTTCTTTGCTTTGCAAATATCTTTATATTACAACGTCTTTTACGTTTAGTTGGATTGACAGATCCTGAAATAGTTATCCTGCATTACCAATTTTCATATACCATTTTTATAACATTTCCACATTGCAGATAGTACAAGAAACAGAAAAAAACAAGAAACAGAAAAAAAGCAGAAATTGTTTCAGTAGTCATTTGTTTCAACTGTCATTTTTGATTTTCTTCTGTTTCTTGTACTGTGTAAATTTTGTTCAACTGCGCTATAAAAATGAGTGAATCAGTAGTTCCAGAGGTATGGACTTTATCTAAATTGTACGAATTTTGTAAAAATAAAGAAGCCTTATTGAAATTTTTGCAAGACAAGAAATTAATTACTAAAAATCTTAATTTCCCACAGTGTGGAAATGCAATGAAATTGGTAAATGAAGATTGACGCTGTTGAAGAACAATTGCAGCATCTGTCAATGCTTGCAAAAGAAAGCGAATTTGGAAACATTTCTAGCAAACCGACCGTTTACCGATCGGGGTGAGTTATATGTCATTCAATTCGTCTAATTCAGTACATTATTAATATGCATTTCATTATTTGTGGAAATTCGTTATTTTTTTATAAAGTGGTTGTAAATTTGTAGTAAAAAAGTAAGGTTAAGTATATTTTGATAGATTCACAGGTAAATACAAGTGACTATCGTTGCTGTGTTCATGTTACAACTTATAAATGATTGATCTAATTTGAAATTGCTAGATCAGTGGTCGGCAAACTTATTAGCCAGAGAGCCTAATATGCAAATTAAAACAATTAAAAAAAAAATTGAAAGCCAAATTTGTTTGTAAATGTAGTAAACCTTTATCATAATTTTAGACATTCATTAAATTATGGGTACACTGAATAAAACTTAATTTCATACTTAAGGGGATGGACACGGGTAATGCAGCGCGCTGTATACCGACACAATTTGGCCCGAAATATGGGTTTACGAAATAAGAGATTTTGCCCTTATATGAGCAGATTTTGGGTCGGATGAGGTCTCATTCGAAAGTGGAAGGCCCAATGCAGCGCGCTCTGGTCAGGATCGAACGAGATTGTGTTTACATTTATTAATATGAACGTCGAAAGTCGAGAAAAAAATTGACAAAATACAGCCACAGAATCGATGTCTTTTTAGGTTACTAAAAGAGTTGTGCGACTCCAATATTGACTAGAGCACGCTGCATTGGACCTTCCTCTTTCGAATGAGACTTCTTCTGACCCAAAATCTGCTCATATAAGGGCAATATTTCTTATTTCGTAATTGCATCACAGACAAGGTATACGAGTAGGCCTATCACCTAATGTATTTTTTCGGCCCGATTCCGTGTCACTCGCAACGTTATTAATAGATTTAGAAATGAACACAAGAGGAAGTGAGACAGAAAATGAAATTACTGTGGTCAAGTAAAAGGGATGGCTGAATCAGAGCAAGGGAACGGAGATACTAGTTCAATAAATAATACAGTCTATATTCTATATACTACACAATTATAATCATACAAGTCTCTTCTGGCTTACGTATCACTTATGGCCCCGACTGCCTGTCGCGGCCTGCTTCTTATTTGGTTTTCGGAGGATAGGCGGTTCTTTTTTCCGCCAATCATATTCCTCCGAAAACACCCGCCTCCGACGTCCCTCCTCGTGCAGACCAGGTGACAATTTTGCACCCTGGACGTCGGCTATCTGCACTCCCTTCGGCGACCAGGTTTATGATGCAACCATCGCTATTGTGCGCTCTCGCTGATCGAGCTAGCGTACGCATCATAAACCCTGTCCCTGTCTGAAGCATTCTAATTGTCTACAACGTATTGTTATTTAGCTGCGGTAATTCGAGTTTAAGGGGTGAAACCACCCCTTGAAATTTTGGCTCGAAACAGCTATCTTGAAAACGGAAAGACATACGAAAAAATTATTAATGGGCGAGGTTAATGGTTTCTTATGTACAATAACATAGTGTTAAAAAATTTATTAAAATACAATTTGTTTATAACAAAAAAAATTTATTAACTTAGTTTTTCATTTTATTGAAATTTTCATAATGACAAAAAATGACGAGCATTTTATTCCATATCCATTGGTATGTAAAATTTTAAAATTGCCTCCTAGAGTTTTGCAGATTTTGATAATTTACATCTTGCGCGCACATCCACTATGGTAGCAACCGCTCTAAATTTGATTTTAATAAAGCATTGTAGGCTTGCACTAAATTATACAGTATCAAGTAACAAGTAACAATAACAGTAACAAGTTTCTTAACAGCAATGAAAAGATTAATTGTTTTTATTACCCACCAATGACATCGTGTCAAAGGTGGAGCGATTTATAAATTATAAATACATACAGTGTGTATAGCAATTACTCTATGTAGTTTCAATAATAGTGGTACTCGTCGAAAAAATGTTTGAAACATAAAGATTTCTTACATCATGCGCATTTAATTATTGCCACGTCACCAAAAATATGGTATCTTGGTTCATTTTGAACAGAATATCAGTACTCAACAGGATTCTGGAATGCATTTGGGTTTTCATCTATACAGGGTATTTGGCCATTCCTGGGGAAAATTTTAATGGGCGATTCTAGAGGCCAAAATAAGATGGAAATCAAGAATACTAATTTGTTGATGGAGGCTTCGTTAAAAAGTTATTAATGTATAAAGCTCCGCCCGTACAATAATTTGTTCAGAATGATTAGAAATTTTTTAATTTAATTTTGTTAACGTTTTGTTAACGTTTAAGCGGGATGTGCGCCGGAACCGATATGGACTGTCGTCCTACCGGGAAGATCAGCGCGGGGGTCACTCCCCCGCTGGTTGAGGGTTTTAGCTGCTCTTCCTCCCCCTCAGGTTTCGCCAAGGAGGCCTCGGCCAAACCTCCCAATTGGAGGATGCGCTCGAAAGCAATGTCGAAACCGGGCGACGATATCGCGGTTTCCGGCGTGGCTGGTGCACTGTTCGCGGAACTGTTTGTCGATTCGCTCGCCATGGTAGCTAATTAACAACTGATCCTCTTTGGCGAGAAATCGTTCAAATTTCGATTCAGGGCGTTCGCGTATGTGAAGTGCCTCCTTCCCTTAGCGCTAACGAGATTGGAGGATATTACCCCCTACTCTTCGATTTCGCACGGGTGACAAGTGGCCGGTAAGAATCAACCGTTCTCACCTTCCAAAATCCTTGTCTTTTCGAACTCGAACGGTTTTGTTCAGATCACCTGCTCGGCTTCGGGAACCGTCGCCGAAGGTGACTCAAACAAAGGCTCAGCCACAGGCAGCGTATACAATCGCGTAATTGGTCGCGTATATGTGGATTTGGCTGTGCGTACTTTAACTACACGTACCATACAGTGATGACTTGATGGCTAGGCACGCCGATTGGCCGTAGCGTCATAGCGACGCCCGTCCTCACACGTATTATCGCTATTGGCTGAAGGGCTCACAACTACAATTCCATTACGTGACGAAGGACGCGAACGAAACGTATCGAGATAGACGTAGGATAGAACAAGAGTTAGCGACATTGGCGTAACCGCGCGCTCAGAATACTAACCATGAATAGAACAAAAATCTTTCCTTACATTTTACAGTATCATTATAATTCGTAAAAATTATAAAAATGGTATCTTACCTTACAAATCTTCGGAGGAGCTGCTGCTGTCTTCGTTGTCTTCTGAATTGTCCAAAATTTCTGATACTAAGTCATCCATGGCATCCTCCAATAAATTGTCTTTTTCCCAATATTTCTTCTCTAAATCTTCTGTGTGGCGACAAAAATTTTCCCACTCACCAACACTTGTCCGATTTACTGTTTCTTCCGCAATGGTTTGCAATTCATTAACTGTTAATGTGGACGGATTTCTTTCGCGAATTCTCCGTTTTATTAACGCCCAGGCCAACTCAATGGGATTCAAATCACACATACATGGTGGTAATCGCAGCACAATGTGCCCATGGCATTTCAGCACTTCATCTATTTAAAATATTTTTTCTGGTCCTTTATGTTTTTGTATTAAGTGTACTAATTCATATTTTTTCATGTCTTCGGAATACGGTACGTTATTCCGAAGAAGCCAGTCCATCATGTCGCTCTTCTTTGCATACTTCGATGGTGGCCTATTCACTTGGACGGAGTGATATGGAGCATTGTCCATCACAACAACACTATTTGGTGCGATATTCGGCAAAAGTTTCTCAGTCATCCACTTTTCAAAATTAATGGCATTCATTTGACCATGATAGTCGCCACTTGTGCTGTTCGCTTTGAACATCAACAATGCATTGTTGACGAAGCCACTCTTCCCACCAGCATGGATAATTATAAACCGGTGAGAAGAACTGGTATTTTTCACAATACCACATGTATCATCGCTCTGCCAGCACTTTCCGAAAGATAAGGTATTATCAACTCATGTTTCATCAATATAAATAATATTCTTGTTTGCCTTTCTATAATGAGCAATTGCCTTTAAATATTTCCCTCTCCAGGCAACAATATTAGGCTTTTCAATTAATATCTGTCTGATATTAACACTTTTTTTCCACGTGTACCCCATGCTCTTTAATAATTTGTGTAATGTATGTAATTTCCATGGGAAAACAATTTTTTCCCTTATCGTGGCTAACAATTTTGGACCAGTCGGCACAATTTTTTTCTCCACATAAAACTCGTGGATAATATTTCTAATAACTATTTTATTCTCCTCCGTGCAATGGAATTTTTTCTCGATACTTTTCGGCCGTTTCTTCCCTGGCGATAATAACTTTCCTTGCTCAGACGTTGAACTTTCCTTTCGAATCCTGGTGATCGTTCTGATCGACAAACCAGTGTATTCGGCAACACGTGCATTTGCCTGCTGTATTGGGTACAGAAGTTCACCCTTTGACGCTTCCTCGTCACATTTTGCCGCTATCCTTTTCACCATGGTCCTCGCTTCACTGCGAACTGTTTGACCTTTTTTATGCGATTCCATTATAAATAAACACTAAACTGTAACACTAATTGTAACACTGAATGTACCACTGAACTTTAGCACTGAATAAACACTAAATTGTAATACTAATTGTAACACTAAATGTACCACTGAACTTTAGCACTGAATAAACACTAAACTGTAATACTAATTGTAACACTGAATGTACCACTGAACTTTTGCACTGAAATTTTATATTTTAATACTAAACGTATCACTAAACTTTGATATTACACTAACTAAAATTAATATTAATATTGTATAAAATATATAAAATAATATAAAATATTCTATCTTATACTAAATAAGAAATCTCTGAAGAGACTTTGTAATTTTTTGGTCGCTTTTTGCTCAAGAGAAATTAGTTGTTGCTCACTAATGTTCGCAGCAAGAATGACTCCTTCTTTTTTTTCAGTGCTTCACGAAGCTTAAAAATGGGTGTGTTTTGTTCTATCTTACAATATTTTAAATATAATTGGTCGTTGGGTGGTTCTAAGTAAAACGGTAAAAGAACAAAAAGGACTTCGAAGTATCATAAACCTTTCTCGACATAATTTTCTTTGTCACTCCTTTACTGCTCCCTAGTCGAGATTCCGTGTTAAAAATTCGCTCAGTGTTTCCTTTACAGAATAATGATGATTTTTATTTAAAACTATAAAAATTATCTACATGTTTATACACAATTTATGAACTGATCGGCAAAATAATAAATTTGTTGGTGCACTAATAATATTATTTTTCTAAGTTTATTAAAAATTAAACAACTTTTATAATGTGTTGAATGCATTTTTTAAGATAAAATTTTACGAAATTATACGGAATCATATTAAATTTGCGGAATTAGTACGAAAAACTTTATGAATCTGTAAATTCATTTGTTTCTAAATGAGGAATGGAAGAAGGGTCTGCGACGACCTGAAAGTGTAAAAAATCGCATGAAAGTTGCCAGAAAATTCCCAATTAGTCTGCACAGTTTACCTGCTAGCCGAGTTTATTATGGGCCCGATTGGTCTGAGCGTCCATCATTATCGCGTAAATGAAACATTTCTCATGCAGGTATCGATCTACAGTCATAATTTGCCTCCAAACATAGACGATTTATTTATTTGTAGCACCCCCTATCCCGCCCATAAACAAGCGAAACGAACCTCTTTTGTCACAACTCTCTAAAGGATGATTGAATCCGATAAAATAAGCATTTATGAAATTCTTGAATGAAAAAAAATACATATAAATTATTCGAATAAAAATCTTCCGTATAAATAATTACATACTTATTCCTAAATATTTGCAAAAAGATCACAAAGCCTATTAATAATTCTTACATTTTTTTAAATATTTCATATGAATTATACGTTTATGTTTTGATCTGTTTATAATTCGTGAAATGTTTGAAGACTATTCTAGACTTCACCAAATGAATGAACTTGCATTATTTAGTAAACAGTAAGTAAAAGCGGTTTCGTTATATCTCTCGCAGATATCGAGATCCTACTACTATGTAGCGTGACGTCAGAGCGTGCCTCTATGGTGGGAATAGAGTGGTGCGTAGACCTTCTCTCCTTGCTCTTGCCCCGTTTAGTTTGTGGGTGCCTAGCCAACAAGTCATCGCTGGATAGTACATCTAGTGGTTTATCCTCCAGAAGGTTTGGCAACTGCGTTTTCAAAAATTCAAAGTACAATTGTCCTGTTAAACGGTGCGGGAAGACCACAGGACCAATAATTTTATTGCCAAGTATTCCTGCCCAAATATTGACAGAAAACTGGCGTTGAGTATTTATTTCGTAAACCGCGCGTGGGTTTTCTTCTGGCCAAATATGGGCATTGTGTTTGTTTACTGTACCGTGGCGATTGAATGTTGCTTCATCGGTAAACAGTATGTTTGAGATAAAATCTTCATTATCTCTAATCATGGATAATATCCATGTGCAAAAATCTTTTCGTTTTGCAAAATCACCCTCTTCTATTTCTTGTACCCGTTGAAAATGGTATGGGTGCAGTTGCCTCTGCTTCAATACCTGCCAAACAGTCGAATTACTGACTTGCTCGGCTGCTGCAATTCTCCGTGTGCTGGTGCTCGGATCTTCTTCAATTCTTCGAATTATTCTTCCCTCCAATTGTTGGGGCTGTTGATCCCGCCCATCAATTGGACGGGTCAGGACCGACTCCGTGTCTCGCAAACGCTGGTATGTTCTTGTAAATGTCTTCCTGTCCGGTATTTGCCTATCGGGGTACCTTTCGGCATAAATGCGACGTGCTTCGCAGGCACTGCCTTCTGCTTCCCCGTAGCACATAATTACATCGGACAGTTCGACCAGCGTGTAATTGGTACCCGACATTTTTTCCGGTCCCGCGCCGCGCACTACACAACACAAACCACGCACACACACTACACTACACAATCCGCGAACTTACGTATTTCACGCACTATTATGGAATAAAAAATAAATACTGCAAGAAAAATGAAAATTATATTTAATTGCTAAATATTAAATTGCAGTTCAAGTCGTTCTAAGCTCTCTTAGGTCTGTATTCGTTGGCGATTGCTTTCGAAATGAGAAAAGCCAAACGAATGACGAGTGGTGAGAAAAGCAGACACATACTATTACAGTGCCGAACTCGCGGCCTACGAAGCACGTGGACGTGAATTCGGCACTTTGACATCGAGATCGACGAAAGCGAAACAAGGAGAGTGTAAATCTTTCCTTATTGCTCTCGTATAACTGAAATTCGAGTAACGTCGCCGCTATGCGATTTCGAGTCTAATCTGCCCCAACAGTTAATAACGTCAGGAGGAAATACATTGTAACAATATCCAGGTATGTTCTGGGTGTGTATCGCCGGAAAAAGACAACTTTAATCATAAACTAATTTATTATTTATAAAAGTCCCAACATTTTTACATCCCGACTTATGTAGGCATAAATACGGTAATGGAAAAAATTTCCAGAATTTTGTTTACGGAAATACACCGTACGTAAATGAGATTAATTTTTGCACTTGGTTTTTAGTAGAAAACGCAACAAATTACACTGTATTTTTTAAATTTTGAACACAAATTTAATTATTTACGCGGTATTTATTGATGGGAAAATAACGTGTGTGATGTACACAGTGACTAGCTTCTTAGCGATCTCAATGTTTCTCGAATGCTGATTCGAAAAAGATGGCCTGGAAATTTCTATGAACCATCATACATTATTATCTCGTAAGTTGACCGAAACATTTGAATCACGAGGCATAGGGAACCATAGAGTTTTGTCATTGTTAGGATTTTTGAAGGTTCCCGCTACGGGGACACCGACCGCAAAGGATTAGAACGTGTATTTCCGTAAACAAAATTCTGGAAATTTTTTCCATTACCGTACTATCTACTATTCTACTACCGGACAATCGCGATGCGTGTATGCTCGCGTATGGGTGATTTTTGTGAAAAAAAAAATGTGTGTTCAAAGAGGCATTCAACCTCTTTCTGTGAACATCTTGTCTGGCGAGTTTTGATATGCCCCTCCGGATGTTCATAAGACAGGTTGAATCCCATTCGACGATATGCGTTTGCCTTCCTGGGAGTTGACGCAAAAACAAGCGGCTGTCGTATCATTTAACTTTCCACGTTCGCCGTCCGAGGAGTTGACGCAAAAACGAAAGGCGATCGATAAGTCGGTAACCTCGGTTCCTCTAACACACCGTCTCCTGACCTACCGCGCTTACGAATCTGCTCGCAGGTTGCCGCGTTTCAGGCGGAACTTTAAACGTTAATAACTTTGCAACGAAACCTCCATCAACTAATTGGTATTCTTGATTTTCGTCTTATTTTGGCCTCTAGTATCGCTCATTTAAATTTTTCCCAGGGGTGGCCGAACACCCTGTATATCAAATTTAAAAAAACAACCAAAAAAAAAAATGCAAAAAATTAACGCCGGACGCTTTACAACTCTTAATTTTACCAATTAAATCTTGTTTAAAGATTGCAGAATGCCGAGCGATTATCCTCAGCCGCAATTACCATTAATCCTGTTAGCGTACAATACTTAGGAGATTATCTCTAATAGGATTTGTACAGCAAGCAATGACAGAAAAACGCGTTTATTACTAGATTTTCTGGCATCGGTAACGGCTCATTCCTTCGATTCGAGTGTGCCAACGGTGTTGATGACGTCAGTATCGTGAGAGGGTAGCGCGTAGATAATTAGACAAAGATAGACTGCCGAAATTTAGACAGCGCCGCGGAACAACTAATTAGAGTACCACGGCGACGTCTACGGCTGTCAATCCGCAGTCTTACAACGAATTCTGATAGAGACACATCGGCTCCCGATTGCGTCCGAACAGGACTGGAGCGAAACTTGAGATAGAAATTCTTAAGAAAAGCGATTAGACTATTCTTGAAGAAAGGGTGCAATGAGCAAATGTTCAGTCTGGTGCGGGTCCACTGATTGACCTCGCACACCTGAGAATTCGTTAAAGCTCGAAAAAGCGTGATAATTAATTCAGTCTTTACTTAACAAACGAATCGAATTCCGATTCGTACAAGAGCATCCAGAAGTTTCGTTCGGGAAATTCCCAAGCGAGCTTCGAGTCCTTCTTTACTGATTATTTTGGAGGGTTCGAGAATACGCCAATAAGGTGTTCGACCTCCCTTGTACAGAATTGTCTGGTCGTTTCAAGCGTATAAACGTTTGAAACACAAAGAAGTGGGCGAATAACGTCCAAACTTCTTTGGGATTGCCGTTCGGCTTAGGAGACACCGAAGGGAGGCACCTACGTGATGAACCTCCAGGTGGGCTCACTGTAGTCAGGACAACGTCCACTTAGGACGTTTTATATTCGGTCTTCGCGTCCTTACTTCTGCAGATCCCGTCGATGTAACGTTTAGAGGAGCATCTGCGCGGAGAGGTAACGGAGTCGCGGGTCAGGCCCCCACGTAGTCGGGCTTCGCAGAGTGCAACTCTCGGCCAACATGTCATCTGTTAGAACGTTTAAGAGAAGCCACAGATCGACGGTCGTGCCGTTGCACTGCAGTGGGACTCGACGCACAGACTCAGAGGGGATACTCACGGGATCAGTGCATTTGCAGCTTTACAACCTCCACTTGCATCCCCGTCCACTAGGCAATCGACAAAATCGGCAAAGAAAAGAAGTTTAATTCTTTTCACGCCAGATAATTGATTACAGACTGTTAAGGATAACTGAAAAATCGATAAGTAGCCACGCGATCTACGTTCGAAATAAGCAACGCGTGACACCTATTGTCCAAACATATCTACCATGTATGTTTGTATATATGTTTGTATGTATGCATATAAATAAGTATCGCGTCGTGAGGAATGTTCTCACAGTAAACCGTGTGCCGTTGTTTCATAATTCGCTTGTCGTCCAAAAAAATAATAAAACTAAAGATAAAAACTTAACACAGACCACTTGTGAGTTCGTATATTACGAACGAGCGAAATTCTCCGCTGCTATACATTCCAATCACGAAGACAGGAGCGTGAGGACACAAACGCGGCGAATATACGTGTAACGTGTTTACGTGTGTCTAACACAATGGCGTGTTTTTCTGTCCTTAGGAATCTGGGCCTACCTCAACACAGCGGATTCGGCGAGCGGCCTGGAATCGCCGTTTATTTTCACAATACAATTTGATTTTCTATTATAGTTTATTTTTATTTTTATTTTTATAAACATTTAAAAAAAAAAAAGAAAATCAAACGCGTCCCATTCACTTCCCACAATAAAAATCCGATCCCTTTATCCGGACTTCGTCGTTAAAAGTATCAGCTTTTTAACAACACTACACATATACAGTAACCCGGTACGAATTTGAAAACACCACTTTATTCGTTTATTGGTGTCTGACAACTGAGCACTTTTGCCAGGAGTCACGAGATTCCCACCATCAAACCGTTTCTCACTGCTACGTAGAGAAACAAAGCTTGTGACAGGATAATGTTTGAAACAAAGGAAATGTGATCCCATTTGCCATTTTAATACAAAGTATCGGTTGGACTTAAAATTTTAAAAGCATATAGCCGAATATTTTTACAGGTACAAAACATTTTAATTTTAGAACAGTAATATGAGTTAGCAGGTAACGTCATAAAACTGTTTTACCCAATTATACTCCTTTTTACCTGAAGTATAAGGTAAAAAGTACGAGGTACAAGATACGACTATTCGAAAATCGCTCACATTTTATCAATGTAAATGAAGCGGCCTTTCTACCAGAGTTAAATACAACATTTTGTAACTTCTGTGAAAATAAACCTTTCATTATATGTACATTGTGTTTAAAATTTGTATGTTTTGACTGTTTTTACAAAAAGTACCATCAAGATTCATGTACTTTGTACATTGAAAATAATATATGTTAAATTTAATAGGTTAAATTCAACTTTTAGAAAAAAAAATATTCGAAGGTCAGACAAAAATATAATGTCACATTTAGCGTACGATTAAAATATAATTGAAAAAGTAAAAAAAAGATTTGTTCTAACAGGGTTCGAACCTGCAGAGCAAAAGAAGCTTGAACCTGTAAGCAAACACTCCATCATCCACACCACGCTGGTTATTGGTAAATGTAGTTCTATTTTTCTTTAAGTTCAATTTCTGAAGATAAGTAGCTGTAATAACTTTAATAATATCTCAAAGTAAAACCTAACCCAAAACTGGGTACCATAACAGTTCTTCCTTGTTAGAATCGAGTTTTCAATTCGTCTTAGCGAAAATCGCAGCCCGTTAACCGTTTTCAATTACCCAATATTTATTTCTCAATTAATCATTTGCGAGTGAGACAATTTTGGAGATTATTCTAAAACATTTATGGTAATCGTTTTCAATGCGATTTAAGTAAGTATGTGATGTATAAGATTTCTTTTAATTTTTTCTTTTCTAGAGATGATAGAGCGAAAGTTTATTCGATTTTTTTTACATAAAATTTAATTCTTCCTAAGATTTATATGAGATATTTAAAAGATTTTTTATAAATTACGCCTATGTATCGGAAGAACTATAAAACAAGAGTATAATCATTATTATCTATGAGCTGATTGTAGTCAAAGACTAATCGAACTTTGAAATGAGAACATAAAACTTAAATGAAAAGTTATGTTTAAATTCATTCAGCTATTTAATACTCAATCCTACCCTTTGCGCTCGCGTGGTGCCTTCGCGAACGGTCCGACTTCGATTTTGATGAAACTTCGTACACTTATAAAGCAGCCAAAAATAATCGACACGTATTGTTATTTAGCTGCGGTAACTCGAGTTTCAGGGGTGAAACCACCCTTTGAAATTTTAGCTCGAAACGGCTATCTCGAAAACGGAAAGACATACGAAAAAATTATTAATGGGCGAGGATAATGGTTTCTTATGTACAATAACATAGTGCTAAAAAATTTATTAAAATACAATTTGTTTATAACAAAAAAAATTTATTAACTTAATTTTTCATTTTATTGAAATTTTCATAATGACAAAAAATGACGAGCATTTTATTCCAAATCCATTGATATGTAATATTTTAAAATTGCCTCCTAGAGTTTTGCAGATTTTGATAATTTACATCTTGCGCGCACATCCACCATGGTAGCAATCGTTCTAAATTTGATTTTAATAAAGCATTGTAGGCTTGCACTAAATTATACAATATCAAGTAACAAGTAACAATAACAGTAACAAGTTTCTTAACAGCAATGAAAAGATTAATTGTTTTTATTACCCACCAATGACATCGTGCAAAGGTGAAGCGATTTATAAATTATAAATACATACAGTGTGTATAGCAATTACTCTATGTAGTTTCGATAATAGTGGTACTCGTCGAAAAAATGTTTGAAACATAACGATTTCTTATATCATGCGCATTTAATTATTGCCACGTCACCACAAATATGGCATCTTGGTTCATTTTCAACAGAATAGTAGTACTCAACAGGATTCTGAAATGCATTTGGTTTTACATTTATACAGGGTATTCGGCCATTCCTGGGAAAAATTTTAATGGGAGATTCTAGAAGCCAAAATAAGATGGAAATCAAGAATACTAATTTGTTGATGGAGGCTTCGTTAAAAAGTTATTAATGTATAAAGCTCCGCCCATACTGAATTTTTTTTTAGAAAGTGGATAGGATTTTACGAGTGGGTCTATTCACCAAAAATTATCGTAAATGATCCCCGCACTAGAAAATAATTTTTCCAGAACGATTTGAAATTTATTAATTTTGTCGAAAAATTTCTCACTTTCTCGAATTTTTTTCTCTAAAATGGGTAGGAATTTGAGGGTATATCAATTCACCAAAAATGATTGTAACTGACTCCCGCAATCGAAAATAATTTTTTCAGAACGATTTGAAATCTTTTTTTTCACTGAAAAATTTAGGCACCTACGCCCTGTTGATTTTTCTTAAAAATTCGTTTTTAATTTTTAGTAATTTTATTTGATACCCTACGGAAAAATTGTCTAATACTTTTTTGTAGATGCCCATGGGCTCTGCTGCAGAAAAAAGTTTCAACGAGATACCTTTACTATTGTAGGAGTTATGGCCGTTTAAAAATTGGATCACTTTTACGGGATCAAGGAGCAGCTTTTCCAATATTTTTAGAATTTCTACATATTCTCTACTAAAATACGCGTTGATTGATTTTTTAAATATTAAAATCCTTCATTCCGCTCAGAAGTCTTGACGTTTTAAAGATATGCATGGAATTTTAGGGAAGCATTTCTAGCCTTACATTAGATTTTCGGTAAAGAATTTTTTTCGTAAAAGTGCGTAGGATTTCGGGGTATGTCTATTCACCAAAAATGATTGTAATTGAGCCCCGCAATCAAAAATAATTTGTTCAGAATGATTATAAATTTTTTAATTTAATTTTGTTAACGTTTTAACGAAACCTCCATCAACAAATTAGTATTCTTGATTTCCGTCTTATTTTGGCCTCTAGAATCTCCCATTAAAATTTTTCCCAGGAATGACCGAATACCCTGTATAAATGTAAAACCAAATGCATTTCAAAATCCTGTTGAGTACTGCTATTCTGTTGAAAATAAACCAAGATGCCATATTTGTGGTGACGTGGCAATAATTAAATGCGAATGGTGTAAGAAATCTTTATGTTTCAAACATTTTTTCGACAAGTACCACTATTATCGAAACTACATAGAGTAATTGTTATACACACTGTATGTATTGTAGCGGCCATTGTATAGCCACTACGCCCTTGCCAGAGTATGAATGGGAATGGAATGAAAGGTTAATTTTAAGCTTTCTATTTTTCCATTTTCCCAGGGTCTCGTTTGAGCCTGGTCGTCCTGTTAATCACTTGGCGATCAGAGCCGTACGAGGCGCCTGTTTTCCTTCAAGGTTTCGCCTGGGCCTCGGACCACCCCGATCCGGGCCCGGCGAGCCTCTTGACTTTTATTACCCTCTTTCACTCTAACTAAACTTTTCCTACACTCGATATTTTTCAGTTTCGTTTTTCCATCTTTCTGTCCTATCTCTTTTTCTCTCCCTTTGTCTATTAGGGTAAGGAGTGTATATAGGGAGTAGATTCTAAGAAAGAATGCTCAGTCCGTTAGAGACGTTGCCGTTACGCAGTCTGTTAGACTCAGCGACGCTGACTGGTAAAGATTGCGATTTATATTTAAAATCAGTATAAGCTTAACTTACGTGTGGTTGTGTATGCCCCACACCACCATCACTCGCGTGTTAATAATAAATAGTAATAATTGTGGGGTAGTCTGGTTAAGTGATCATTTTACCTCCTAGCCCCCTCAGTATTTATAATTTATAAATCGCTCCACCTTTGCATGATGCCATTGGTGGGTAATAGAAACAATTAATCTTTTCATTGCTGTTAAGAAACTTGTTACTGTTATTGTTACTTTTTACTTGATACTGTATAATTTAGTGCAAGCCTACAATGCGTTATTAAAATCAAATTTAGAACGGTTGCTACCGTAGTGGATGTGCGCGCAAGATGTAAATTATCAAAATCTGCAAAACTCTAGGAGGCAATTTTAAAATATTACATACCAATGGATTTGGAATAAAATGGTCGTCATTTTTTGTCATTGTGAAAATTTCAATAAATGAAAAATTAAGTTAATACATTTTTTTTGTTATAAACAAATTGTATTTTCATAAATTTTTTAACACTATGTTGTTGTACATAAGAAACCATTAACCTCACCCATTAATAATTTTTTCGTATGTCTTTCCGTTTTCAAGGGGTGGTTTTACCCCTTAAACTCGAGTTACTGCAGCTAAAAAACAATACGTGTCGATCATTTTTGGCTGCTTTATAAGTGTACGAAGTTTCATCAAAATCGAAGTCGGACCGTTCGCGAAGGTTCCTTGTGAGTCACCACTGGATGTGGTGCGACAACTCGAGCGGAGTCTCTCACTCACCACTCGGACCAATGCGGTAAATCGAGCAATAACCATATCTAATTAAGTTTGGCTTAACGAATATCGCTTCATGAGTCTATCCCTAGCTCTGTGTGTGTAATCTTATGATGTGTAAAATGGCACCACTTTAAAGTGGTTATAGCAATGTTATTTAAATATCGCACTAGTCCAGGAAAAAAAATCTTGGCCGCGATTCCCGTTTCTATTTGTGTTTAAAGATCGAGTTAATTCGATTTCTTTAAACCCGTAATTAGCCGTTAATCCGCTTTGTTTTCAATACACGCGACCGACCAGAATATTCTAGGTTGACGCGTCCGCGATTGGAAACATAAGGCAGCAGAAAAACTCTCGCTCCTTGAGTTTTTCTGTAAGTCACGCGAGCAATAGAGTAACGTTCGATTTCGAACTTTTCGGTTAAACGCTCGACCATAGAGAAGGTACGACAATTACAAATTAGATAAAGACGGACAAGAGCCACGGCGACAGCGCCGCGCGTCGGAGGATTCCCCCTCTCTCACGCGTACTTTTCGGCAGCTCGTGCTCGTCCGTCACTTGCAAACGAGGAGCCTGCCAAGCGCGGATCGATAACCGATCACGCTTCACTTAATTCACAGAATTCCGAATTGCTTCGAGTTATTCGAGCATTCGTTGAAAAATCATAAGGTCCTCGCAATATCCGAATTGCTTCGAGTTATTCGAGTATTCGGGAAAATTAAGAAAAACATAAAGAAAATTCTCGGATTCTAGCGGTTGATTCCCACGCAACGTTGAAAGTTCGAATAACTCGAACTTTCACAAAGCGGGCAACCGACGTATAGCCGCAGCTTTACGGGATTAACTTGCGTAAGCAAACTGCCCCCAATAACTGCGTGTAATTCCGGTTGTTGAATCAAACCAGTTAATCGATTCGGTCGTGAGTACGACCCGGTTAAAGACTGCGGGAAACTCTTTGGTATCATCGAGTTCCCGAATTTTCCGCGTATTGCTGCAAATAGCGGTCGTGCGAGAGGTATCGAGGTTAAGACTCGATCCTCCCTTGATTTGATCGAACGGCCCTACACCCACCTAAAGGGGCCTTATTGGCACAAATACCCTGGGTGGACTTGCCGCCTTCTAGTCGGAGCGTGGAACGAGTTACTCTAAGCCCAGCTTCCGGCGAATGCCAGAGCGTTGTTCTCTGATCGCCAGTCTTGTACGGTCACTGCGCGTAGAACGCGACTCAAAAGGCGTCGTGGTGACAGTCTCAATAGTAAGCCGTCCTATACGCCATTGAAAGACTGCACCACATCGTGTTCCGTACACACGCATACGAAGACGGTAAGGGGCTGAGGACCGGGTGACGGTTGGAGCCATACAACCTCCCTCTAGGCACCCTCTCCTGCGACAATCAAGTGTTGCAGTCTAACAGAAAAACCGAGACGAAATTCCAGAATCGAAAGAAAGCGAGCGATTCCCGATTTAAAGGGAACGCTCACACACTCATACAGTCCGTCCACTAGCTTAGCTTCGTATCGCGGCGGCAGAGATTCCCGCTCCTAGGTGCGACAAGCACAAACCAGGAGCGTACGGAAAAGAGGAAGACAGACGACGTAACTCACGTCGATAGGTATTTAACGCCTAGTCGTGTCTCTTTCTGTTACAGGGCATCAACAGCAGCAGGAGCAAAACAACGTCTGGCAGCCACAGACGTACGGCCTGCATTCACAGCATATATAAAAGAAAAAAAAAGGGATAAAATAAAAGGCTTAGCCGATCCTTTCGGCTAGGCGAAAAGTATATTTACTTGTACCGCTTATTTTCTGTCTGTTCCTTCCCTCGAGATCCGGACCCCCGTTAGGTGAGGTATTTTCAAACCTCCTCCCCCTAACAATTTTGAATATCTTTCAGTCAACAATACTTCACATATTAAAGATAAAGTAGATGATTTTACGCTCTCCGAAGAACAATTAGAAGTATTTACGGGTTTAACGTGAGAAAATCTATTGCAACTTCGCGAAATGATGACCTCCTTAAGAAATTCTGAGCAGCAAACTATTACACAAGCCATCGTTGTTTTTTACTGAAATTACGTACCGGGAATTCAAATAAAATGATAGCTGCAATTCTTGGAATGAAAGACGAACAATAAATATCGGAATTTTGTACATCTGTTTTAAATTCATTCGAAAAAGATACACTACCATTTCATTTCGGATTCGCGGCCATTTCTCGAAATAATTTGATTCAAAATGAAACATCATTCATTGCTAAACAATTATATAATTTAACAGACCAATTGGCACTGATTTTTGACGGAACATATATTCGACATGAAAAAAGTTCGAATAATGAGTAATAGCGAAAATCATATTCCGTCCAAAAAAAGGTACCATTGTGCAAACCTTTTACAATTTGCACAATAAATGGTTATATAGCCGATATACTTGGTCCCTTTTACGCTAACCAAAATGACGCGGAGATTCTAAACATTGTTTTGAAGAATCCAACTGGTTTATCAAGTCTTTTAAGATCAGGGGATATTTGTATTGTTGATAGAGGTTTTCGTAATGTAAAATTAGATTTAGAAAAATGCGGTTATACAGTTTTGATGCCGGCTTTGAAGTAAAAGCGTAACCAGCTCCCTACAACAGAATCAAATCAAGCGCGTCGTGTTGCAAAAGTTCGCTGGGTAGTTGAATCGATACACGGAATTCTAGGACAAAAATATAAATTGTTACGTTTGAAAACGTTTGTAGGGCTTTCTAATGAAATAGCAGCGAAAATAATATCAGAAGATGGTATCGCAAATACGTTAGCAGTGCAAGTAGAGAATAATCATTGGAATAGGCGAAAATCTCTTTTCGAACTACTTTCAGCTTTCGAGATTCTTGATTTTCTGGAATTAACAGAACAAAACTTAAAAATTCTATTTACGGGAACATACCAATTATCACAAGCCATATCTTACTTAGCAGAAGTTATGAATGAGGATAATAATATAACTGTTCGTTACCTTAAGCAGACAAAAAATATTATTAAATGTGAAGTAAAATCGCGTCACATCAATAGTAAAACATATAGACGTTACATTAACTACGTACCAAAATTAATCGGTTACTCAGGGATTAAACGCTATTGTTGCGAATGTGCGAATGGTAACCGTACTGTCGGTTGCTGTTCACACGTCGCAGCAATAATTTATTATTTATCACATGCTCGGTACCTTTCACGAATTGTACGTCCTGCAGAAATTCTGAGTAACATATTTAATATCGAACAGGTAAATCCCGTAATTAGCGTCGCCAGCGACGAAGATTGAGCCATACTTTTTCTTGTTTCCAACACTTATATCCACCATTTACTCTCATCCGATCCATGTAATCACTTCTAACCTATCCTTCGCCTCTCCTGATGGAAGAAGCCCTCCACCTTCCCGTGGTTTCCATCGAGCAATGAAAATTCATTCAAAAATAAGCATGAAACAATCAAACTGGTACGTAAAAATGCGTTTATTAGAAAAAAGTATCATTGGCAGAGAGTGGGTTAATAGATTTGGCGTGGAATGGCCCTTACATGTCTACGTTAGATACTGAAGCCGTAGCAAACATTTATATTTATGAAAGAAAGAGGAAAAGAAGGAAAGATCTGCGATCCATTCACAATAATCAAAGGTAAGAGATTTGAAAGCTAACATTTCACATTAATTTCAATGTAAGAGATGTTAAACAACAATCGTGGTTGACAACAAAAACAAAGACGCAAAACACGCTCCAAAATTATATTTATACATATTTTAGGTTAAAATATTTGTAAAATGCTTTTAGAACATTTATAAATAAATATAAAGCATTATTATGTAGTTAGAATTTGAAGAAAAAAAAATACTAAGTCCAGAAAAGAGACTCGCACCTACGGTAAAAAAACTTCCAGCGGTTCCACAGTCGGACACTCTAACGTTACGTCACCGACGCTGTTGAAAACATCGTTGATTTTTTAGGATATATTACGCTCAACGGTTGGCTTTATTTTATTTGTTTCAATTGTTATGTAATTCTGCTTAGTGTAGAAATATTAAATAGTACACAAAAACTCATATATTGAAGAATGCATAAAAATTCAACGTGTAAGTTACTCTAATACGCAGAAAATGAGGAAAAAATCGGTTATTATTTTTTTTCATTACAGCGCACCAAAATGAAAAATCTGAAAAAGATTGAGAACAATAGCAATAGCAACACCTGTTTACTATAAAAGTATAAAAGTAGTTCCGGACCTCTTTCAATATGTTCGCGGCATTTTTTGCGGTTTCTTATTTTTTCCTACTTGGTTCTTCAATCAAAAAATCTATAAATCTCCCAAAATATGTGCTCTGATACACAAAATGTCTCTGAATTTTTTTACATTTTTTTATTCAATAAGTCAAGAGAAATTGTACAAAAACATGATTTTCGTTTTCAACCCATTACTACCCCCACGGTCAAGATTTCAAGTTAAAAATTTGCACACGGGGTTTTTTTTGATAAGCTATCGAATGACGTTCGTTCAATTCGGTTTGGGGCCACATTTGACCACCTTATTCGGCTGTACCCTTTCCTTCATGAACTACTGTACACCGATGAGAAAATGACAAGCGGGACGGCACAGAGGCAAAGGGAGCACTTCGCACACTCCGCCTTATCCCCACGTTTGATCCTCGCGTAGCCACAACCATTCGACTTTAGCAGCACACTTTTACATAGGCGTAGCAGTTCCGTATTTTCGAGGGAAATAGTACTATTGTTCATGCATAACATTTGATGAATGAAAACGTAAATACGGAAACTGTGCTGTATTGTTAATAGAATTCAATTATTTGTTCCTTACATATACGGGGTGTTCGGCTAGTCCTGGGAAAAATTTTAATGCGGGATTCTAGAGGCCAAAATAAAACGAAAATCAAGAATACCAATTTGTTGACGGAGGCTTCGTTAAAAAGTTATTAACGTTTAAAATTCCGCTCGTACTGAACTTTTTTCTCGAAAATGCGCAAGATTTCCGGGGTATATCTATTCACCAAAAATGATTGTAATTGACCAACGCAGCCGAAAATAATTTTTCCAGAACGATTTGAAATTTTTGAATTTAATTGTTAATAACTTTTTAACGAAGCCACCATCAACAAATTGGTATTTTTGATTTTCGTCTTGTTTTGGCCTTTAGAATCCCCCATTAAAATTTTTCCCAAGGGTGGCCGAACACCCTGTATATAACGAAATTAAACGTTCTTAATAGACTAGACTTAGAGTCTTACTACAACGATTTCAAATTATCCGCAAATTGGTTTCCAATGTATTGCAAAAATATAGAATTTAAAATTTTAAACGGGAAGAGAGTCTTGAAGCATGTGGGCTGTCTTGAGAGGATGATTGGCGACAAGGAGTGCTTAAATCTTAAAGGTCACGTGTTTATTGAATTTCGAAAAAGTGACCGTAGGCTTGGAAAGTTTATGGTGACAAGGAACCCTCGAAGGCACAGGAAGTTTTCAAATGTTGGAAAGTGCTGTAAGCGGCAGAAGTTTTGCCTGCTTATACCGCCCAAATAACCCTGTGAGCAGGTTAATTATTCTGCATTTCTCATTTTACCACATGGCAATAATTTCTCTACACTGGCTTCGAGTAAAAACGTTGCTTTTCCAACACTTTTTCCAACGACCAACAGTTTCTCCAGAGTAGTCTGCCAGTGCGTATCGAGTGTAACCAAACAGTTTTTTAATTATTTAATTTAAATTCTTTTTTACTATTATAGTAGTGTAGTGTTATTTGCAGTTTTATTTAGTTTTATGCAGTTTTATTATCTTGTTTTTAGTTATAGTTAATTTTTTTTATATTTCGTTTTTTACATTTATACATATTTATCCTTTCTACTTTTTGCATTTATATATATTTATCTTTTTTTACTTTTTGCATTTTTTACATATTTATCCTTTTTACTCTTTGCATTTTTTACATTTTTATTTATTCAATATTAGCTTAGTAGTTTTACTGTTTATTAAATTAAATATTTAACAAACGAGATGGAATCTCGAAAAAGGGGCCAAACCGTCCATAGTGAGGCCCGAAATATTATTCGGCGTGTAATTAAAAAGTGTGATGAAGAAGCAAACAAAGGGCAATATCTGCACGCCGCGAAACAATCTAATGGGCGTATTGCAGACTATACCGGTGTTTCCGTATCAACGGTGACGAGAATCCGGAAGGAAGATGAGCTTCATCTCCTTTCATCTCCTGGAAAAAAACGTCCAAGAAGAATTGAAAAAAAGTTCCATTGTTCAGAAGAAGATAGGACTGTGATCCGAAATATAATTTATAATTTTTACACCAATAAGAAAATTGTGCCCAGTGCACAGTGGTCCCAAATCGTGAAATCGTGGCCAAAACCCCAAAAAATAATTTTTCGTTACGGAGGTTTGACCTGTCGGAATCGTTAGTTTAATGATGTCTCTTTAGGGTAGGGAAAATGAAATGTGTCATATTTTTATACCTGGATGGCAATTGCGATCCAAACTTCGGCTTCTTTAGTCAGTCGTTTGGCGAGAGCGTAAGCGTGAATACGTGCGACCAAGTGAAAAGTGAATAAGTTTTTTTAGAAAACATCAATATCAATTCTGCAAAATGGATGCTGTTCCTGGAAGTAGGTACAACATTTCTGAGTAGTGATATATTGAAAATTGTTATCCAGTAAATTTGTAAACCGGTATATTTATTACTGAAAATAGAACGTGAAATTTCATGCATGCATCGCAAACATGTAAGCAAAAAGTTGCATATCCCACAATATCACGGTACAATTCCTCTTCAGACTTGTATTTGATACTTTGATCTTATAGAATTTGCAAAAATTAGCTGCCACTTCTTGCCCCTTTGATCGTACAACCCTATTTTATAATGCAGGGTGGCCGCGTTACTAAATCAAGCGTGTAACGCGACATAATAGATATAAGAACGACGACGTGACTTTCGCCAATACCCCGCGCCCTTAGTTTTAACTAGGATAAAACACCGACGTAGCTCTCGCCAAAATACTCAGAGGACTCTTATTATACAAAATAAATTAAATTGTCTTACATAGAACTCTACTTACGATTTCTATTGAAATGTGATCTTAAGAAAAAAGATGACATGAAGGGGTGAAATCACTGTGACAGTTGAAAATGAAGGCAACTTTCAATAATTGTTTGGGCATAACTGTGAAACTTTTTCTGATAAATGTTTAATGTCTTCGAAAGCACATTTCTTGAACTACTTCTTGTAAAAATTTCGTATAAAAATAGTAATTGTTATAACCATGATAGGAACCAGCGTGAGAGGCTTCCAAAAATTTATTAGAAACGGCCGGACGCGTAATTTTTAATTGCAAGTTGTGAAACCAGAAATCATGCAATTTTCTTAAACTGTAAGACAGTAGCTTCAGTTTCACGTACAGATTTTTAAAAATGATTATATATTATAAAATGATGGAACTTTGAAGGAAATATTTTCAAGAAATTGTAACCAAATCAATATTTCTTTTAACACCACGTCGAAACAAATTATTCCATTGAAAATTTAGAAAGTGCAACTGAAGAAAATAGTATTAGGAATCACCATACGAAATTTTAAGTAAATCGGATGAAAATTGACTGCATTAATGAGATACGCAGTTTGAAAAATGTAGTTTTGAGAAAAACGTGTTTAAAAAGTTTTGCACCAAATAATTTAAGAAATAACATTGGAGTATTTAAACTTTTTAAAGGGCCATCTACTTCAGGACACAAACACGTATCTTCTGTAGAAAGATCATCCTCATCTCCTTCATTTATATCTCCTTTTTTTCTTCAATCGAATGTTATATGTGTCGTTGTTTTGTGTTTTCAATCAGCAGCAAAAAGGCAAAGCATGTTCTGCTTGTGTCGCTAGGACCTTCATAATTTGTAATAATCCTAAATAGCTATTGTTAAATTGGATTACGACTAAATAAGTTGCCAGTTGGACCACTTTAGTCATGTATCAATACATTCTAAATACTCTTCATTCACACAATTGTCTCGATCAAAATAATTCCTATTCATATAAAACCTTTACCACAGCAGAAATAATAAAAAAGTTTCAAATGAATATCCGAAAGTAAAGAGCAGTTAGTTTCAAACATTATGTGTATTACATTTTCTACATCTACTAAATTTTCTGTAATGTTGTCATTTTTGCGAATTTTACTTTAATATTTTAAGGGATCATTCTTAAAACTCCAAGCATTAAAAAGAGATAAAACAAAAATTTCAAATTTTTTCAATCTGTCGCAGTGGTTTCTCCCCTTAAATTCAAGTCCTCTTCATTTTTCCAAATTACAGATTTAAAAATAATTTTGATATTTACAAAAAAATGATAACAGTTTTAAAATATTTAATCAAATTTAAACATTAGAGATACACAGTAAAAATAAACAATATTATTAATATTATTGTGACATTTTTACTTAATTATAATATTAATATAGACACATTGACTATTAATTTATTAAGACATAAAGTTAATAAAGTCCCAGCAGATCATAAATACTTTAACGAGCCTCAATTAGCATACAACTTCATAAAATATTTTATGAGTGATAAAAGTATTTTGAATAATCTGAATGTTATAGCTGCAACTATATCTTTAGTTAAGCAATCAGGGATTCAATTTAAGAGTACTCAGACTAATAATATTAAGTTCTATGCGAAGACATTTGTTAATAAATATAGACATAGTGTTGATGATTTAATCGGGCTTAATAAAGTAAGTAGGCCAAGTGAGACGAATATTGATATATTTAAGAATATGAAGATACTCATAAAAATATTTTTTTTATCTTTATATATGTGTGTCTTTATATCTTGTCTATTGGATAATATACATTTAGATTCTTTTTCTGATAAATTACGAATAAACTGAATTATTTTAAAGGGCTTGTCAAAAACGTATTTCATTTTTTTATAAATTTGTTTTATGAAACAACCAATTAAATTAAGTTGCATGCATGCATAAGTGATAAAATTGTATGAAGACTTTTGAAGCATGTGAGACAAAACTTACAAAGGCCTTCATAGAAAATTTTTAAACAAAATGTTTACTTAAATGTTAAGACTTACCTTTTGTAAAAACCGGACATACCGACTGTGTAAATCGTCTTATGTTCGCGCCCGATGATGTAGAACACGTGCTCGATTTAGGTTATGTATGTTCCTTACGTACCACTTTCCCGATGTATACTTTTACACCAAAATTTGCGACAAGCATCCCATCCTTGTCGCCAAACTGTAGTATCCTGAAATTCGCAAAACTAGTTAGGTTCAAATCTTCATTGATCGTCTACCTCCAACTTTATTAATAACAAACAGTGAATGCACGACAGTCTTTGTATTTCTAACTATACGCTCCCATTCCTTTGGTTGTCGATAAATGATTACAACTCACCATATATTTCTTTGGTTTGATAATACACTTCGTTTTCACACGCGTACAAATCCGATGAGTCTAACCGAGAAACTGTCGAGATTCCCCGAAGATTCTTTCATCGCGAAGAAAGCGGAAGAACACGGTCCCGCCGTACTGCGCTGCGCGCGCATGCTTAAGGCTGATTTACACGAGTACACATGAGTACGCTTTATGCGACCTATTGTGCGAGCTAGACCTCAAGTCTCGACCATAGATGCCAGATTCAGCACCCGGTGCGACACTCACATATGGCAGATCACGCGTACGGAAACTCGTGGAGTTTCGGAAAGTCGACAAATCAAACTGACACATGCCCTCTTTCTCGATTATTCCGAAGCTGCCCGAAGTAATTTCGGTCCGCCTCGTGGGAGTCGAGAGAGAAAGGCTCACATTTACCTTCTCGCTCTTAACAACTAAAATCCGACCTCCCGTCTACGGCATACGATTTGGAATCTCGAGCCGTGATTCTCGACTGCCCAGGCATTTTTACTTTCCGACCTATATAGGCGCACATAAACAAAGTACCCATAATGGAAAAAAAATTTTGTAAAATTTATTTTACGGAAATACACGTTTTAAGACCCCCTGAACATATTTTAATTATTGAAAAAAAAGAAATTTTTTTTTATTATTCCCATGTATGAGTGTACATATGTATATTATTAATACGATTTTTCCAAATCAAAATTCTTTACGATTGAAAATTAATAAATTAAAATGAGAGTCCACTCTTTGCCAGTATCGTGCATGCTGTGGTATTTTTCAATAAGAAGAGTTCTTATTTTTATAACAAACAAAAAAGTAGAATTAATAGTTGCGGAAATTAATTAATAATGATTTTCCTCGATATATTTTGAGTTAACCGTATCAATTTGATATGACGAACTAAATATTATATGTTCGATTTGGCTTAATTTTGCATAAAAAAATGATTGTATCGATCTATAAAAATTAATAATATGCACGATACCGCTCAATGGAAACCACGGAAAGGTGGTGGTCTCTTCCATCAGGAGGGAAATGTAAAAAACTGTTACTTAATTATGCAATGTGCAATATTGAGATGTTTAAACTAATGTAATGAAAAAAGAGCTCGTAGATACATTAATTTTTGATTAATGTACATACGAGCAATAGTCACGAGATCCCCACCATCAAACCGTTTAAAAACAAAGGAATAGTAATCCCGTTCGCCAGTATGATACAAGGTATGGGTTGGATTTTAAATTTGAAAAGGACATAGTCGAATATTTTTAAAGGTACAAAACATAGCGTTTCATTTTAGAACAGTAACATGAGTTAGCAGGTACTATCATAAAACTGTTTTAGCCAGTTATATCCCTTTTTATCTGAAGTATAAGATAAAAAGTACGAGGTACAAGTAAATCGAAATCCGAAAATCATTCACATTATATCAATGTAAATGAAGCGGCCTTTCCATCAGAGTTAAATACAAAATTTTGTAATTTCTGTGAAAACAGAATTTTCATTAGATGTACGTGGTGTTTAAAATTTTTATGTTTTGACTGTTTTTACGAAAAATACCATCCAGATTCATGTACTTCATATATTGAAAATAACACATGTTAAATGTAATTGGTAAATTCAACTTTAAAAAAAATATTCGAAGATCAGACAAAAATATAATGTCACATTTAGTGTACGATTAAAATATAATTAAAAAAAAAATTTCTTTTAGCAGGGTTCGAACCTGCAGAGCAAAAGAAGCTCGAACTTGCAGCCAAACACTCCATCATTCATGCCACACTAGTTATTGGTGAATTTGGTTCTATTTTTGAAGATAAGTAGCTGTAATAACTTTAATATCTTGCAGTAAAATTTAACCCAAATCCGGGTACCATTCCAACTTTCCCTTGTTACAACCGAGTTTTCAATTTGTTTTAGCGAAAATCCCAGCCGGCTAAGCTGCTTACTGCTGTTTTTAATTACCAAGCATTTATTTCTCAATTAACCCTTTGCGAGTAAAACCATTTTGTACATTATTCTAAAATATTTGTGGTATTCGTTTTCAATGCGATTTAAGTAAGCATCTAATGTATAAGATTTCATTTAAGTTTTTCTTTTCTAGAGAAGATAAAGAAAAAGTTTATTTAATTTTTTTTATATAAAATTGAATTCTTCCCAAGATTTATATAAAATATTTAAAAGATCTTTTATAAATTACGCCTATGTATCGGAACAACTATGAAACAAGAGATATAATCATTGTTTAAAGATTGCATAATGCCGAGCGATTATTCTCGGCCGCAATTACCGTTAATCCTGTTAACGTACAATTCGAAGGAGATTATCTCTAATAGGATTTGTACAGCAAGCAGTGATAGAAAAACGCGTGTATTACTAGTTTTTCTGGCATCGGTAACGGCTCATTACCTTTGATTCGAGTGTGTACCAACGGTGTTGATGACGTCAGTATCGTGAAAGAGTAGCGCGTAAATAATTAGACAAAGATAGACTGCCGAAATTTAGACAGCGCCGCGGAACGATTAATTAGGGTACCACGGCGACGTCTTCGGCTGTCAATCCGCACAGTCTCACAACGACTTCTGAAGAAGACACATCGGCTCCCGATCGTGTCCGAACAGATTTCGAGCGAATCTTGAGAGTGAAATTCTTGAGATAAAGCTAGCAGACGATTATTGAATAAAGGGTGCAACGAGTCGATGTTCAGTCTGGTGCGAGTCCTCTGATTGACCTCGCACAGCTGAGAATTCATTAAAACTCAAATTAGCATTCATTAATTTTAGACTTTGCTTATCAAACGAGTCGACTTTCGATTCGAATAAAACCATTCAGGAGTTTCGTTCGGGAAAGTCCCACACGAGCTCAATTTCCATTTGCTGTCTAGTTTGGAGGATTCGAGAATACACCAATAAGGTTGTAACGGGAACTCCGGATGAGTTCCCCGGTTGTTTGCTGACTCAGTCGATATGCCGGGTTCGCTCGCTCTTATGCTAGGGGCATAAAGGTCCCTATTCTGGGGGCCAGCCGGGGCTGGTCACTCGCTCGTGCTCGTTCGCCGCTACACTGGTTCGCTGGGGTAGGAGGATGTCAGGAGGCGGAGTAGGAATCGCCGACTAGTGGGGTCGGATGGCAGCGGACGCACCTCCATCCTTCCCTCGGCTGAGAGGCCATAAATCCGGAGGGGCTCTGCGGACGCACTAGTCCCTACCGGTGGCCGGATGTCCGCGTTTCGTGGCCTCAAATGCCACGACGTCGGGACGGTGGGCTAAACGGTGCTGTGGGCGTCAAAGTCAGCTGCGGACGCACTCTGCTTTGACGCGCTCCGTTGGCGGAATACCAGGTTGACAAAAATGTGAGAATCGCTCCGTATCGGTTCGGGTGCTCTGTGCTCTTATCGGCGGAAGAGGCCAGGCTAACGGATTCGAACGATCTCCCCGATATCGCGCCGCGCTCGCGATTTATACCCGCGGCGGGTTGTTCGCGTTGCGGGAGCGCGCGTCGTGTCGTTGGCCACCTGGCGGCCTTATCGGGGAGTCGGGCGGCGCGTTATGCCGGCGGCCACCCGGCGGTGGTCGGTGGCGTGCGCGAGAGCGTGGGAGAAGGCGAGTGAGTGAGAGGGAGAGAGAGCGAGAGAGGAACAGAGAGGGACAGAGAGAGAGAGAGAGAGAGGGAGAGAGTGGATAGCGACTTACGGTCGGCGAGTTTGCCGCTACAAGGTGTTCGACCCCCCTCGTGCAGTATTATTTTGTCGTTTCAAGCGTATAAACGTTTGAAACACAGAGAAGTGGGCGGATACCGTTCAAACTTCTCCGTGATTGTCGTTCGGCTTAGGAGACACCGAAGCGAGGCACCTACGTGGTGAACCTCCAGGTGGGCTCACTGGAGTCAGGTCAGCGTCCACTTCGGACGCTTGACATTCGGTCTTCGATTCCTTACCTCTACAGACCCCGCCGGTGTAACGCTTAGAGGAGCACCTGTGCGGAGAGGTTAAGGAGTCGCGGGTCAGGCCCCCACGTCGTTCAAATACTGTCACGAATCACATCGAGTGGTGCATTCGTGCAGTGAACCACGTGCAGTCGGGCTTCGCAGTGCAACTCTCGACCAACAAGTCATCTGTTGGAACGTTAAAGAGAAGCCGCAGATCGACGGTCATGCCGTTGCACTGCAGTGCGACTCGACGCACAGACTCCGTGGGCATACTCACGGGATCAGTGCATTTGGAGCCTTACAACCTCCACTTGCATCCCCGTCCACTAGACAATCGACTCAGTTCGGCGTCGAAAGGAAATTTAATTCTTTTCACGCCAAAAATTAATTACAGTCCACTTGTGAGCTCGTATATTACGAGTGAGCGAAATTCTCCGCTCCTATACATTCGAATATCGAAGCCAGGAGCGTGAGGACACACACGCGGCGAATATACGTGTAACGTGTTTACGTGTGTCTAACACAATGGCGTGTTTTTCTGTCCTTGGGAATCTGGGCCTACCTCAACACAGCGGATTCGGCGAGCGGCCTGGAATCGCCGTTTATTTTCACAATACAATTTGATTTTCTATTATAGTTTATTTTTATTTTTATTTTTATAAACATTTTTTTAAAAAAAAAAAAGAAAATCAAACGCGTCCCATTCACTTTCCACAATAAAGATCCCTCTATCCGGACTTAGTCGTTAAAAGCATCAGCTTTTTAACATAAGGGCGATTGTACATTCCGCATCGAGCGGTCATACGCACGGAAAGTGCAACGACCAAACTGCGGGTTGTGTTTAATGCAACCAGCAGAACGATCGGAGGGCGATCACTTAACGACGTCCTACACGTAGGGCAAAAATTACAGAACGACATCACCTCGGTTTTAACGAGATGGCGCCTGTATGAGTACGTGTTGGTGGCTGACATCGAGAAAATGTTTCGACAAATTCTCGTCGCCCCACAGGACCGTCGTTTTCATTGCATCGTCTGGCGCACGTCAACAAACGAACCGCTTAAACCGTTCGAATTAAATACCGTAACATACGGTACGGCGTGCGCCCCATATTTATCGATACGTACCCTTCTCGAATTAAAGGAGCAAGATGGAGAGAGGTATCCTCTCGCAGCTCCGATTCTCGAGAAGGATATATACGTCGACGATGTATTTATGGGAGCGCCTGACAAATCCCTGCTCGAGAAAATTCGCAAGCAAGTCTGCGAACTCCTGGAGGGAGGTGGGTTCAAATTGAGAAAGTGGGCTGGAAATGCGGCGCAATTATTGCAGAATATTCCCCAAAGCGCTCACTCCCACGCCGTAGACCTGACTCTGTTCGATGATTCCGAACTAAAAGTGCTTGGTTTACGTTGGATCCTTTCCGGAGACTATTTCTATTTCAATCTGCAACGATTTCAACCGTCTGCGTTATCGCTGACAAAAAGAAATTTGTTTTCAGAAATTGCGAAGCTCTTCGATCCGCTCGGCTGGTTAGCACCAGTCGTAATTCGCGCAAAAATTTTAATGCAGTCCCAATGGCTGGAGAAACTCCAGTGGGACGATCAAATTTCCGCGGATACGCAAAAAACGTGGAACACGTTCTGCGTGGATTGGAGCAGCCTCAAGAAATTAAAATTCCCCAGATGGATCCGATACGGAGCAAACGCAGTCTCTGTGGAATTACACGGATTCTGCGACGCGTCGCTCGCTGCCTTCTCGGCCGTCACATAATTACGAGTGACGACGAACACCAATGAAGTGTTTACAACGTTAATAATGGCAAAGACACGAGTGGCTCCGATAAAAACACAATCCATCCCCGTTCTGGAATTGAACGGGACTGTACTTCTCTCCGAGCTCGTCGTGCACGTAAAACGGTCCCTCCCCATAGAGATGGACCGTATAATCTGCTGGACAGATTCTACGATTGCACTCGCCTGGTTGAGAAAGCATGCCTCGACATGGAAGGTTGTGATAGCCAACCGCGTGTCAAAAATCCAGACCTTGCTCCCGAAAGCTGAATGGCGACACGTTCCCACACGCTTCAACCCCGCAGATTTAAATTCGCGAGCTGTAGAAGCTGCGGAACTCATTTAGTCGGAGCTGTGGATCTCTGGACCGAAATGGCTTCGACAAGCCGAGGAAAATTGGCCGAAAGCACCGGCCTCTCTCGAGACCGAGGAGGGTAAACGCGCATCGCATACCCTCGTGGCAACTCCACAAAAGGAATGGGATTTTGTATTCCGATTTTCCAAATGGAGTAAGCTGTTACGAGTCACCGCCTACTGCCTCCGGCTCCGGAGGCCGCTGGCTGGAGAACAGAGGTCATTCGATGCAAAAGTTGTCGAAGCATTGGAAATGCAGCGTGCAACGGAAAGAATTGCACGCTACTTGCAGCGTACGCATTTTGCGGAAGAGAACCGGTGTTTAGAAGAGCACAAGGGAATCCCTGCAACGTCTCCCTTGAAAAGCCTCAACCCTTTCCTCGATGACAAGCATGTCTTGAGAGTGGGTGGAAGATTGGAGAACGCGACGCTGGCATGGGAAACCAAACACCCGATAATACTGCCGAAACATCATGTTTCTAACATGATAATTTGGCAATGCCACGTGGACACGTTGCACGGGGGTTTGCAATTAACCATGTACACGGTGAGACAGAAATTCTGGATCATCGGGTGCCGAAACTCAGCGCGCACGGTTATCCACCAATGCATACGATGCGTGAGATGGCAAGCGAACACATCCACGCAAATCATGCAGGATTTAATACCGGAGCGCAGTCGCGCGGCACGACATTTTCAAACTGCGGAGTCGACTACGCTGGACCGTTTCGGGTCCGCGACTCCGCCGGTCGTGGAAAAACGGCTCATAAAGCGCATATAGCAGTGTTCGTCTGCTTCGCCACGAGAGCCGTGCACATCGAACTCGTCCACGATTATACGACGAGTGCGTTCCTGGCCGCCTTCGACCGATTCATCGCTCGCCGAGGAGTTCCATCCTGTATGTTCAGTGACAACGGAACAAACTTCGTAGGGGCGGATCGCGAATTGAAGGCACACTTCAATGCGGTGTATCATACACCAGAAATGAGAACGAAGTGCGGTCAAAAGGGCATTATGTGGAAGTTTAATCCACCCAGTGCACCCCACTTTGGTGGTATGCAAGAAGCCGGTGTGAAATCGGTGAAGCATCACCTGAAACGCATCCTCGGAGAATTTACGCCCACAAGCGAAGAAATGCAGACATTACTCTGTAAGATCGAGGCGAGCTTGAATTCGCGACCGATCGCCGCTTTCAGCGACTGTCCCGAGGATTATGCACCTCTTACACCGCGCCACTTCCTGATTGGGGGACCGATGAATGCACTCCCGGTCGAATCCGTGGAAACGGAAACCCTCTCGCGGCTTACGCGATGGAGGGCCATTCAAAAATTCCATGAGCAGCTCTGGAAACATTGGACGCGAGATAACCTCACGCATCTCCAGAGCCGCTATAAGTGGCGCACCACCCAAGTGCAGTTAAAACCAAACGATTTGGTTCTAGTACAAAATCCTCTTCTCCCCCCAAATCAGTGGGAAATGGGACGAATTGAGGAAGTATTACCAGGCCGAGACAGACGTGTGCGTGTGGTAAAAGTACGCACAGCCACATCTACATACACGCGTCCAATTACGCGACTATGTAGACTGCCCGTCGATGAGTCAACTTCGACAACGGCCGACGAAGGAGCAGCATAGGATAAACAAAGTCCCGAATCCTGTTGTACAGAGAAAAGGACAGGGAATACAGCCGTTTGAAATCAAAACGGTGTTGATTCCCACATATCCTACGTCGTTGGAGACAGAAGGATGAGAGGGGAAGTGATACCCTACTATCCGACTAATTTCCTGGAAGGGAGCGATCCGCGAGGGTCTACGCGTAAAAGCGGGGCCCGCGGACAAATTCGCCCAGTTCTCGCGACACGAGAAATAAGAGCACAGACATGTCTTCAAGCGGAAGTGAAGAAAGCCTCGTGACGATAGTGGGGTCCCCTCGGACCCAAGACAACCGGCAGTTCGACCGGTTGTTGCAACTGGTCGAGCAGCCGCAGCCGGGAACCGCCAGACCTGCAGAAAGCGAACAAGGGACGGAAGAAACATCCACCCCCGCGGTCACCGAGGTCCTGCCTGGGCCGGCAGCCACCCAGCCGCCGGCCTTCGTGCTAAATCTGGGGCAGGATATTCTCCAGATCCCCGCCCACATACCTTGGACAACGCGCAGGTTACGATGCAAGGCCCCAGGCGGCCAATTTAAATTAAAGTGGGCAAGGGGTGGTCGGCTCATCGAGCTGGTGTTCCGACCCGCTACCACCACCCCGAGGACGCAACCGGCACAGGCGGCCCCAAACGAGGCGCCTGCCGCTGCGCAACGACCACCAGCCGGAGGGCCCCTGCAGCCAGCCGCCACCCCCGCACCGCCCAGGAGGAACCTCGCAAGAAGACGACGACACCGCGGGCCGGCCAGGGAGACAAACAGGGACCGCACACGGGGACCCGTGAACGCGGTCATCCAGCGCCCGCGCCACAGGCGTCAAGGGCACTGCTACGCCCCGGACAGGACCGCTATTGCGGAAACTGTCCTCGCCACCCTCCAAGTGCTGGAGGACAGACGGGGCCGATCTCGCCGCTGAGTAAGTACCTTGAATTTTTCAAGTACAAAATTTTTTTTCTCAACATTGCAACCTTCTTTATGTGTTTCGATCGCGAAGTGACCGCGAATAGGGCTCCCCATGTAAATTGCACGGACCGTGCAAGGGGGGCGGTATGTTTAAAGATCGAGTTAATTCGATTTATTTAAACCCGTAATTAGCCGTTAATCCGCTTTGTTTTCAATATACGCGACCGACCAGAACATTCTAGGTCAACGCGTCCGCGACTCGAAACAGAAGGCAGCAGAAAAACTCTCGCTCCTTGAGTTTTTCTGTAAGTCACGCGAGCAGTACAGTAACGTTCGATTTCGAACTTTTCGGTTAAACGCTCGACTATAGAGAAGGTGCGACAATTACATATTAGATAAAGACGGACGAGAGCCACGGCGACAGCGCCGCGCGTCGGAGGATTCCCCCTCTCTCACGCGTACTTTTCGGCAGCTCGTGCACGTCCGTCACTTGCAACCGAGAGCCTGCCAAGCGCGGATCGATAACCGATCACGCTTTACCTAATTTAAAATATTCCGAATTGTTTCGAGTTATTCGAGCATTCGAAAAAATTAAGAAAAGTATAAAGAAAATTCTCGGGTTCTAGCGGTTGATTCCCACGCAACGTTGAAAGCTCGAGTTATTCGAACTTTCACAAAGCGGGCAACCGACGTATAGCCGTAGCTTTACGGGATTAGCTTGCGTAAGCAAACTGCCCCCAGTAAACTGCGTGTAATTCCGGTTGTCGAATCAAACCAGTTAATCGATTCGGTCGTGAGTACGACCCGGTTAAAGGACTGCGGGAAACTCTTTGGTATCATCGAGTTCCCGAATTTTCCGCGTATTGCTGCAAACAGCGGTCGTGCGAGAGGTATCGAGGTTAAGACTTGATCCTCCCTTGATTCAATCGAACGGCCTTACAACCACCTAAAGGGGCCTTATTGGCGTAAATACCTTGGGTGGACTTGCCGCCTTCTAGTCGGAACGTGGGACGAGTTATTCTAAGCCCAGCTTCCGGCGAATGCCAGAGCGTTGTTCTCTGATCGCCAGTCTTGTACGGTCACTGCGCGTAGAACGCGACTCACAAGGCGTCGTGGTGCCAGTCTCAATAGTAAGACGTCCTATACGCCATTGAAAGACTGCACCGCATCGTGTTCCGTACACACGCATCGAAGACGGTAAGGGGCCGAGGACCGGGTGACGGTTGGAGCCTTACAACCTCCCTCTAACCACCCTCTCCTACAACAATCAAGTGTTGCAGTCGAACAGAAAACCGAGACGAAATTCCATAATTGGAAGAAAGCGAGCGATTCCCGGTTTAAAGGGAACGCTCACACACACATACAGTCCGCTAGCTTAGCTGCGTATCGCGGCGGCGGAGATTCCCGCTCCTAGGTGTGACAAGCACAGACCAGGAGCGTACCGAAAAGAGAAAGACAGGCGACGTGACTCACGTCGATAGGTATTTAACGCCTAGTCGTGTCTCTTTCTGTTTCAGGGTAGCAACGCGGTCCGCACCATACATCGTCTGGCAGGAGCAGACGTCGGCCGGCTATTATCCGAAGCCTGTAGAAACTATACAAAAAAAAACTAAAAGATAGAAATAAAAGGGCTTACTCGTGCATTTGGATAAACGAAAATAAAATTATAATTGTACTGCTTATTTTCCGTCTGTTCCTTCCCTCGAGATCCGGACCACCGTTAGGCGAGGTATTTTCAAACCTCCTCCCCATAACACCTGCCATGACCGATAATCTTAAAAGATGTTCGCAAATGGAAACGAGCATGACCTTCTTAACGAGCCAATTTAAGTAATTATGACACGTTAATCGTCATGAGCGATTAAAGATTGAGGTAGGTGTCAATCGCCATGTGCGATTAACAGGATTAACAAGATTAGGCTAGAAATAGGCAAGCGGTGTGATACTGCAACGGCATTGTACCGCTCGTCTCTTTCCAGCGTTATTCATTTCAATCGTGATCGTCAATCGTCAAATCGATTTAATTTTATCCACCTGCAACTGAAAATTTCTCCCAAAAAAAGACAGATTCGTTCAGAGACTCGTACTGAACGGTTCAAAGTATAAAGTTAGTGATTGTTATCAATAATCAATCAAGTTTCAATCAGTATTTAGTGCCAGTGTTTTTTCATCGAGGGGTAACGCTGGATTTATATTGAGTTTGTATTAATAAATTTTATATTACTATAATAAAATTATAGTATTTTAGTATGTAAGACGTTGGCCGACCTGCTGCCATGTACACGTGGCAGTAGGTCAAAGGCGACCGCGAGCCGCGGAAAGAGCTTTATGTCACACCGCGCGTACGCGACACAGTTCTTTTTAGAGATGCCGATTCGCCGACAACGACCGAATGTTCGGACAACCGGTAGGCAGTCTCGTCCAAGTCATCGTCGAGGAAAGACGAATAAATTCTTATATGTATAATTTTCGACTCGGTCTTCTTTATAAGTATTATAAGTATATAGCCCTTGTAAGTATTATAAATTTTAGTATTTAAATAAAGAGGAGTGACATAAACAATATTTTTTAATCACGTTTATACTTTTTATTAACTTTTAATTTACTAGCAGTCACAAATTCTTTATTGAAATACATAAATAAGACTCTAATTTATTTAATATAATGGAACATCATAAAGACGCGAGACCACATTATAAGAAGTGTTCTTATTATAATTGTAAAAATAATAATCGTGACAATGTTCACAATATTCGTTTCTTTTCTTTTCCAATGAATAACAATGAACGATGTATAACGTCGTTAGTAAATTGCGGCTTGGACGACCGGGTGTAAATGTCAAACACTGAATTAAAAAAAAAATTTATATGTAGTCATTATTTTTCTATCAATAATTTCCATAATTCTGGAAGATTAAAAAAGGATGCTGTTCCTTATTTATAGCAATATTGGTAACGAGCCGGTCGTTTTGCCTCAAAAAGAAAATGCCATTTCTAAAATAGAAGAACGCGATGAAATACAGAAACTTGAGAATGAGTTAATGCAAGAGAAGAATAAATCTAAGATTCTTTACTCGCAATTACGGGCAAAGTGTAAAGTAGTAGATAGATTAACGGAAAAAATTTCTTCAGGCAATATCAGTGATGCATGTCTGAAGAAAGCTATTGCGCGTAGAGTTCGAGGTTTTATTTTAACATTTATCTTAATGCAATTATTCCCCTCAAGAAGGGAAGCATATAGTAAAAAAGTACATCGTTCATGTTTAACACTGCATTATACTTCGCCCTCGCTGTACAATAAAATGCGCGACGTTCTCAAGTTTCACCTTCCAAGTCCGGTCACAATCATTCGTTGGTTCGGTAAAATCGACATTTGGCCTGGAATTTGTCCAAATTTATTTAAGGTTTAGCGATTAAAGCAGCCAACATGGATGCTTTTGATCGGAATTGTGTTTTACTATTTGATGAAATGGCAATTAAAAAGTGTTTTAGTTTCCATCCAAGTAAACCAATCATTGAGAGTTTCAAAGATTTAGGTTTCTTGGGTAGAAGCGCGGCAGTAGGGACGCAGGTACTCGTTTTTATGATAAGAGGTTTATTCAGGAATTCGAAACAACCGCTTCCATTCTTTGTTTCAAAGAATGGCATCAAATCGAGACAGTTATCAGTATTATTAGATGCTATTTTAGACGCTTTATATAATGTAGGTTTAATAGTCAGAGCTGTTGTTTCTGATCAAACAGCAAGCAACCAAAGCACAGCAGAAGAAAGAGTAAATGTAGAGAATCCTTTTTTTATTCGAAATGGCCGTAAAATTTATTTCTTATTTGATTATTTACACTTATTTAAGAGCATCAGGAATAATTTATTAAAGTACGATTTTTTAATTGATGGTCATGGAGTATCCTGGTGCGATGTTCTATCTTTATGGAATGTAGAACGCGATAAAGGCACAAGAGCGGCTTACAAATTAAGCGATCAACATGTTAGGCCAAATTCTTTTGATAAAATGAAATGTAAGTTCGCTTTGCAAGTATTTTGTAAAAGAGTTTCTTCTGCTTTGTTTACTGCTTGCGCTACAAAATGTATAAAATCGAATACCGTGCAGAATACAGGATGCTTCCTTAAAAATCTGAATGATTTATTTGATAATTTGAACAGCAGATGTGCTTGCGATCCTAATCCAAACAAGTGCGCTATTTCTGATTTATTTCGTGATATCGAAAGCAATTTGCAAACACAATCAAATAACATATCCAATTGGTATGTTATCGCGGGTAATGAACTTAAAACTCCGCCTTGTTTCTTAGGATTGTGACAGTCAGTAAATGCTACTGGGCAACTTTGGCACAATTTACAGAGAGAGGGTGCCATGTTTTTGATGACCTCTCGATTGAATATGGATGTTATAGAAAATTTCTTTTCGATTCTTCGAGTGCACGGTGGCACTTAGAACCGAAATCCATGTGTGAAAGCGGTGCGTCTTGCTATCAGGAAGAATATAATGTTAAATTTGTCCAGTAGTTCTCTAAATAGTAATTGTCTGCCTAATGAAGACGCAACGCTTTCAGAAGAAGATGTTGCTATAGTACGATATGCTTTAGCATCATCAAACAATGATGTTTCATTTAATAATGTACAAATAGATGACAATGATGTTGAGAATGATGACATGCAGTTAGAAATTTATAACGAATTGGAATCATTGTCGACATCAGTGTGCTTTTTAGAATCTTGTGCAATAGAATACTTTGCACGATATATTGCCAAAAAAAGCACGGAAAAATCGCGATGTAACATGTATTATAATGATTTAACAGACAACAGCAGAGAATTTCAACGAAACGATCAACTACTAATATCCTTTCGCGCGTTTATTGTAAGTGAAAATGTCGAGTTTGGTCATTTATTAATACCATCACTCGAATTTTCAAATATTTTTAAAATTATTAATGCTGTATTTGATCACTTTTATCCAGCATTACGCAGCGACACATTCATTTTGGATAAACTATTTCGGATTATATCTGATGCAGTACATCAAAAATATTTAAAATGGTTTATAGAAACTGAATGTGCTACACATCGAAAAGATTTAGTTTATTTTACAGTGATTACGAAGATTCATAAAGATACAGTGTGGTTAGGTCAGGAACTGAGATTCTCTATTAATAGAAATTCTCCTATTTTCAGACTACGTAATTTGCAAAATTTGTAAAGGTGCTTTTTTTAGATAAATGTATTCCATAGCAAAGTAGACTATTTAATGTATATATATATATTTGTACATACTTTGAATACATTCAAGGTTTTGTGTTTTACAGGGAAATTTGTGGGATGTCATGCATAATAGTAGAATCACATTATAATTTGTATAGCCTATTGCATGGCTTCTATTTTCAGAAACGTTGGGTGTACTCCGAGATTGTAAAGTCCTTTCTTCACGCCTTCACGTGACCAATCCCCTTAACATTATTACAGATACAGTAATATTAATATTATTGTATACATACATAGTAGTAATGGAAGTAAGATGAAAGAAAGGCACTTATAATTATAATGATAATTTCTCATGGATTCTATTTTTCAGGCCTCCATATACGAGTGAGTCAGTCGGACAAATCATTTGCCGAAGAAGAAAATTTACGTTCTACATCATTAAACTCGTTTAGATTTTGTGTATAATATACGGTAATTTGTATATTTCTTGTTACAGTTATATTCTCTACATTACTCGTCTGTATGCACTCTTCCTTTTTGTACATTATGACCTTTAAACTCGTTTATAAATAAATAAATAATTAAATTTTAATTTGTTGGTTATTACTTAATCGTTCTTTATAACTACAATTTTATTACTTTATATTTTAGTTATATTTTTTACAAATAACGTATATGAAACCTTGAAATGAGAACATAAAACTTAAATGTGAAATTACATTTAAATTCATACGGTTATTTAATCTCAATCGTACTAATAGTATAAATATATGAATGCACGTCCATAAGTATAGTAAAAAAAAGTCCTCTTTTAAATAGTTAACATATGATCAGGAGATCTTAAAATGTGTATTTGTGCAAACAAAATTTTGAAATTTCTTTTTATTATGGCACTCTATAGCTATACAAGGTGTTCGGCCACTTCTGGGAAAAATTTTAATGAGGGATTCTATAGGCCAAAATGAGACGAAAACCAAGAATACCAATTTGTTGAAGGAGACATCGTTAAAAAGTTATCAACAATTAAATTCAAAAATTTCAAATCATTCAGGAAAAATTATTTTTGGTTGCGAAGGTCAATTACAATCATTTTTGGTGAATAGACATACCCCCGAAATCCTACCCACTTTCTAGAAAAAAATTCGAGAAGGTGTAAAATTTTTCGATGGAAAAAAAATTTGAAATCATTTTGGAAAAATTATTTTCGGTTGGGGGGTAAATAGATACACCTCCGAAATCTTGCGCATTTTTGAGAAAAAAATTCAGTATGGGCAGAACTTCAAACGCTAACTTTTTAACAAAGCCTCCGTCAACAAATTGGTATTCTTGATTTTCGTCTCATTCTGGCCTCTAGAATCCCCCATTAAAATTTTTCCCAGAGGTGACCGAACACCCTGCATAGGTTGGAAAGTAAAAATGCCTGGACAGTTAAGATTCGAATTCGCATGCCGGTGATACGAAATCGAATTTCAACTGTGTTGAGAGCAAGAAGGGGAAAGACTCACATTCGTCTTCCTTCTCGAATCCCCAAAGCTATACGAAACACCGGAACTCATATACAAGGTGTCTATGCATTATTGCGTTTAAGTGGAGGGGTAGTTTCCTTTAGGCACCAGCCTGCCGTCTGATAATACAGTAGTGCCCACATAAATGAACTGATGTTTGCTTACATAAATGACCAGAGGTATTCCCATCAATTCTTAGAAGTCAAGCGGCATCGAACATCGAGCATGTCGAATACAACCTGACGCCGGTCATTATCGATACATTGTATATATGGTTCCGGGTGCAAGCTATTGTATCTTACTCGCACTTATCCTCCTTCCCTATCTCTGCTGAATTCAGAGAACTAACCATGCCCACATAAATGACCGAAGCTGGTCCCGAGCTTGGTCATTTATGGAGGCATTACTGTACTGGATTGCTTTTTTCAATCCCTCCCATAGTCAATCCACATGCATTTACGCATATACTACAGCTGTCTACCCATCAATACTAATTCGAAGAGGGCACTAAAATCACCTCCGAATTTTGCAGGTCTACTCGTATACCTCGTCTGTGGTTCAGCCACATATGTTTAAACATTGGGATTTTTGTTGGAACATCCCCTAGGATTATGCCATTAGATGAAAAAGTGTGGCACATCAAAATTGAAAATTTTTTCTTTGAGGGTTACATTTGATTCTTCAAATTTTTGTTCGAACAATTTTGTTACATATTCACAAATAACGACGATATGTATAGAATTTACATATTTCTATTTAACCAGTCTATTTATAGTAGAAAATATAACATAAAAAAAGCAATTCTAAAGCATCAAAGGAATATCTAGGAGAGTAAAAAATGAAATTATTCTTATTGTGTTAAAATATCTTTCATTAAAGTATGTTTTATCACATTAGGAAATTGTTTCCGGTGTTTTGAAATTATTTATTATGTAAAATTGTTTTTCTTCCTCATTTTTGGATAATAATTAATTGTATTCTTTTATAAGTTTAATTTCACGTTTAGCAGTCTCATTATAATTGTCATCATCTTCCCACCAGATCTTCGTCAGGATCTTTTCTTAAAAATCTAGTTGACATGGAAATTCTTTCAAAAAATCATGTTGCCTCGTAGAAAACAAAATGGTCCAGTCCTTTGTTAATATAATTCTGTATATCTTCAGTACCAATTTTTAGTCTCTTGCTAGAGTAATCTATGGCCTCGTTGATCCATTGCCTCCAGCACTCATAACTTACTGTCCTTTTCCACTTTGTTATTGGAAAAAGATAATACTAATGTTTCCGATGTTAAGTACCACAAGTAGTTGAAACATTTCTTTATTTCTACGTTGCTTACTTCTTTACCAATCTCATGAAACGAACGAGGTTCTGCAATGAATTCCAAATCTTGGCGCGAAGCTACCATCGTCGCTGAACTTTTAATCCATGTCTTTAAATACACTTTGGCGAGAAAGAAACAAATATCTCTAATTCCACTTTCTTCTTTATCACTTAAATTAAATTGTTCCTTGAATGAATACATTTTCAAGCAATAAAAAGATTTCACCATCCATCAAGCGTCATGAAAATCTCCTGGAGCTCGAAAACTTATATTTTTTAGTGGAGTTCCATGTTTGAAAATAATAACAAGATCAAGAATTTCTTGATAATTCTCTCGTGGCTGTTGCCCATTTTCTAGAATATTTGTTGAAAATTGGATCATTTCTTGAACTACTGTAGTTTTAATTGTTTGGTGGACATATTCATTTTCAATTCCGGGTAGAAATCTCAATTTATCAATTTTTGGTTATGCTTCTTGAAACTTGTTGTATAGCGGAGCACTGGGAGCCAAAAATTTTGATAGTTTTTCGTTAAATACATTCCGTAGAATAATCTCATATATACGACGCCTACAGGGTAAATATAAAATATCCCTGTTTAATTTTTGTTCAAGTAGAACGCAAGCTCCTTGGAAACGTCCAGTGTCTGTTGGAGTATGTAGTTTCACAGCAAAGTGCTTGAACTTTGTTGCACCATTCTTATAATGAGTCATATACCGCAAAGGCTTGATCATTCCCACTATTACGTGGAATGATGGGAATCGACAGCAACCATATGACACCTCTAGAAGTGATAAGTATTGGTAATCTTGACTTTTCCTGCCCCATGTAAAGCTGGTGAAAGTATTCATTGATTGTTGTATTACATTTTCATATTATGAATGTATTATATGATCCATTATATTTTCATATTTCATTTCACTGCATATTCCTTTTTTAGTTTCACGGCTATTCATTTGTACGGTATATTCCATTGCATTGATTCTATATCTTATAATGATTGAAATAGAAATACTAAATATCTTCGTTATTTACAAACATATGAAAAAATGATAGAGGTAAAACTTGTCCTATTTAACGAAGAAAATATAATGTGAGAAAGTATATTTTTTCTCGCAATTAATTTTTGAAATTTTACAATCGTAATTTATAAGAAACAAAAAATTCAAAATTCTGTTTTTATATTGTTATAAAAGTGTAAAAAAACGAATTCAGAGGAGTATTAAAATGTATGACAGCGATACATGGAGATTTAATGGAAAAAAGCGGGTTACAAAAATAAAAAATTTTCACAATTCCTGAGGTTGTTTCGAAAAAAATTTTTCATTAAATATAACTAAGGTCCACTCTATTCCCGCCCAGGCATTTATCTTTCCTACCTATGTAGGCATACATGTATGTAGAAGCAAAGTAGTAGAATGAAAACATATTTTGAAAATTTTTTTTACAGAAATACACGTTTGATGGCCCCCTGACCACATTTTAACTATTAAAAAATAAGAAATTTTGTCTTACTATGCTTATGAATGTGCGTTTATGTATCTATATTATTAATACGATCGAGTCTAAACAACTTAATGAATTTCAATGTAATTTTACATTTACGTTGTATATCCCGATTTGGAGATCCGATTAGACTTAGAATATAATTAGCCCGTCAATAATGATTAGTATACGTCATAGTTTTTTAGTTATTCCGACACATACACGTTATTTTAAAAAATTTAAGGAAAGGGTATAACCGAATAAGGGGGTCAAATGTGCCCCCAAACCGAATTGAACGAACGATGGGTTATTCGATAGCTTATCCAAAAAAAACCATGTGTGCAAATTTTTAACTTGAAATCTCGACCGTGGAGGTAGTAATGGGTTGAAAACGAAAATCATGTTTTTGAACAATTTCTCTTAACCTATTGCGTAAAAAAGTGTAAAAAAATTCAGAGACACTTCGGGTACTGGGATACATATTTTGGGAGATTTTCAGATTTTTTGATTGAAAAACCAGGTAGTAAAAAATAAAAAACCGCAAAAAATGACGAAAAATGCCAATTACGTATTCAAGGAGGCCCGGAACTACTTTTATACTTTTACAGTAAACACGTATTGCTATTACTATTATTCTCAATTTTTTTCAGATTTTTCATTTTGGTGCGCCGCAGTGAAAAAAAATAAAAACCGATTTTTTCCTCATTTTCTGCGTATTAGAGTAACTTACACGTTGAATTTTTATGTATTCTTCAATATACGAGTGTTTTGTACACTGTTTAATGTTTCTACACTAAGCAGAATTACATAAAAATTGAAAGAAATAAAATAAAGCAACCGTTGAGCGTAACATATCCTAAAAAATCAACGATGTTTTCAACAGCGTTGTTGGTGTAGCGTTAGAGTGTCCGACTGTGGAACCGCTGGAAGCTTTTTTATCGTAGGTTTGAGTCTCTCTTTGGGACTTAGAATTTTTTTTTATTCGTTATTTTTTTTTTCAAATTCTAACTATATAACAATGGTTTATATTTATTTATAAATATTCTAAAGGTATTTTACAAATATTTTAACCTGAAATATGTATAAATATATAGACCCTTTCTGAAATACTTTTAGAACACTTGAAAAAAATGACGAATAAAAACAAAAATAGCTAAATTCAAAAAGACACTCGAACTTGCAGTCGAAAAACTTTCTAGCGGTTACAGAGTTGGAAAATTTATCCCGTATACTGTCTTGCAGTCAAAGCAGTTTTCAAGTGCCACAAAACCATGCAATATTACACTCGATTATCGGCGCGGTTAGTAGCAGATATATGTACTTAGGGGGATCCTTTAATAAAGTAGACAACAAAATAGACATTCTTTTCGAATTTTATACGAAAAAACCATGAGACTTTTTAATACGAATATTTCGCTCACTTTGTTATTCGTATTCTCAGAATACATAAATTTTTTTAATACAAAATAGTAAGAAATGTACGAGTTTAATAATGAAATGTATAGGCTCTTTTGAAAACCAGATCCAGGTGAGATCTTTAAGAGGTTTTCTGCTGTAAAATGCATTTTTTTTAATGTTCTCCTTGGTATTTTACTTGCATCGACGTATCGCATATATATTTATTACTCCTTCAGTAATATTCACAAATTTTTACAACGAGAAACAGTAAAAAGTAGTAGCAGTACAGAGCCTCGTATTCAATCGTATATCGAAGAAGTGTTCTAATTGCTTCCATGAGTCCAGCAGTTCTGTTTGTCTAAATCAAGAAAACGCAAAAGATTCTTAAGGGGCCTTTCTACTATGTGGGATTAAAAATGTTGAATTTTTTTTACATTTTCTTTTAGTATGTAGTCTCGAAAATATATCTACCAAATATTAAATTGGAATTCGGAAAACTAACGAAGTTATAGCCTGCTGAAATGTACCACGCGCAGATATAACAACTGGACGTGTGTTTAAATATATTAAAAACTATTTAAAATCGCGTCCGTCCGAAAAATTAAATTCTCGGCCGCGATTCCCTTATCCGTTTGTGTATGTGACACTTCGGAAGGTTAAGCGTTCGTCAAGTTCGTTGAACGTACAGACAATTTAAAACCGCGGCCGTTTACGTGTTTTGGTACGCAGACCTCACGCGAAGATTCGCTTCGCACCGGTTTAAACGGTATCGTGACGTCAGCGTCGAGAGAGAGAACCGTAATATATATTGAAAAGAGATCGACAGTTGGGTTCGGCAGCGATACGTCGCGACGACAATGCGCGACCGAGTCTTCGTCTGTCGATCCGCGACGATATTCGCATTTTATTCACGAGCCGACTGCGAACGGGAGCGGATCCCAGACGATCTCGCTCCTTAAATACGTGCTCCACAGAATATTGAAAATTTGGACTTTATAAAGAATTCTCATCGTTGCTGCGATTTAAGATTTCATAGAACAATCTACCTGCGAGAAAAGGGACGTCGTAATACACGCTGCGCGTGACGCGACCGCCTTCGCTAGGAAACGATTGTACGTTGTAGTCGTTGCCGCGTCCGCGACGTAAGGGACTCACGGTGCACACACCAAGAATCTCTTTAAAGCTATACGGCTTCGGAGCCTCCCAAAGGTCCTACCATTGAATCGGTACCGCCTCGTGGTGTGCTCTTCGTGCAAAGGCCACTGCGACCACCTCTCCAAAAACCCGTCGGTGTACGAGTCGACCGTACACCCTACGGAGGAGTTCGAGTTCAAAGCGCCTCCCTTCCGCCACGCCGCCTACCACATACGGTCCCCGTGGAACACGTTCGCCGGGTAGGCTTTATAGTGCGGTTGGACCCGCTCGAGATTTCCTGCAAAGAACACTTACTGTCACGGTCCCTGGAAGAAACGGTCACCCTGCAGTAATTCTATAGTGCGCAGAAAATCTCCTTGCACAACGTTCCTACGTCAAGCCGCACGGAGAGCGAGCTCACGGGATCCACCCACTTGGAGCCTTACGACCTCCATTTGGTGACCCGTCCGTGGCAAAACCGCCCCCGACAGATACGAGTGAATTCTCTTCTGTTCAGAGCAAAAGTCTCGCTGGTAGTTTAAATAAATAACTATCAGCGAGCCATAAAAATTACAGTCCACTGATCAACGCTAAACGGCAGCTGATCTCCCCCTCCAAGCGCTCCGATATTCGTTAGGAGAGCGAGGCGAACAGCTGATGAGCGTGTGTTTACGATACGTGTACGCACGTATTTAATTTGGTCGAACTTTTGTTGTAGAAACCAAGGTCCAGCATACCCAGAACGACGCCGGTGAGGCCACCCCCCTGGCCATAAAAAAAAATATATTTTTTTTTATATTTTTCTATTTTTTTTATTTTTATGTTTTTCCAAAATTTCTATTTTTACTTTTTTTGAAAATAAACGGCTTGTCACTGTGCAACAAGCGAAAAAATTAATAATAAAACATGTCAATTAAGTTTCCCTGCTATTTCCCTCGTCCGGACCCCGGTTAGAACCCTTAGTTTCTAACAATATACCATTTATTTGTAATTTAATATACCGAAAATGCTTAATAGATTTGCAATCTTCATAGCTTTCAATTTTATATAATTACACATGCATATAATATATTTTATTAAAACCTGTATTCCATAGAGTAAAACGTTCCATATAAATGTTTTCTTACATGATAAAAATACGCAATGGTCTCTAGCCTTTGTCAGCCGATTTCAGATACTGGTACGTACACCTAAAGTGTGAATAGTGTCAGTTGTGTCCGGATGTCGGGGGAACCCAGGAGAGACCTCTCTAGGTCGCGCCCGGACATTATATGCCAGAATCGTGGAGTGTTTGTTTGTGAAATTGAGTTTTGCTATTTCTTAACTATAGAGTTAAATAGGTAGGTAGCTTACTTTCTTGTGTGTATGTGCTAAACGTAAGTGAGTAGGTCAGGGCAGGACTGTCCACATTAGTTATTTGGGAAGACATATTTTCGCGTGTCAGTCCTGTACAGTAGTCCGCTCACGTGAAGTCTCGCGGGGCGGCACAGGGGCAAGGGGAGTCGGACCGCCCATCCCCACCTTTAATGCTCTCTGAGCCGCATGATCCAACCTTCGGCCACGTCGTGTGACATAGTCGTAGGAACAGATTTTATTCGCGTCCCTATTGCAGTATATGTATATACAAATTTAAAGCTTAGAGACCATAAACTACTAAGGTTTCGTTCATGTTTAATGTATAAAATGTCTGTTTTATCTCATAAGTGTTATTTCATATAGGAAGGAACAATATGTAATATTAGCAATTTTTTATAAGTGGAGTAATCAAAATGATTTTGAGATATACAGGTAGCCCTCCTACAACACGGCATCCTATAACACGGTTTCACTATAACACGATTCATAAATTGCGAGAACTCTCCTATAACACGGCAACTTATAACATAGTTTCGCTTTAACACGATAAGAAAATTGCGAAAACCTTTGTACAACACTATACTTCTACAGCATTGGATAACATGATTTTTGCTTAACATATTTAAAAACTAAATTACCTTAAAATAATGGACGCGAAGGAATAATGAACTATGGTGGCTTTACATGAAAAAATATAAAGAAATTATAATTTATTAAATTAAGGTCACGTTAAATTAAAATAATATTTTTTGTTTTGTGTTATACATACATTTATATTTTTCATAAAAATGAAGTTGCCTATGTAGAATTAAAAAAAAATATTTATTTTAATAAATTTTCGGAACGTAACTCCCCTTCTTGTACCGGCTCTGGGTCTCATATAACACGGTTTCACATAACACGGCATTTTCTAGGAACCTATCTACCGTGTTATAGGAGGGTTACCTGTAATTAGTTTTACTTAATGGAATCAAATATTTTGTCGGACAAAATCCGATTTAACTCTAGTCATTTTCCTCAAAAAAGCATTAAGTCACAAATGTAAAAAACCATGTACCGATTACTCTTGACACAAGTTCGATGCAGTGTCTTTCTGCTATCGCAGTCGAATCTTCCCAATTCCTATCTACACATAAACAGAAGAGGTCACTGACGGAGGACCCCTTTTACTACGCACGTTCGAGGAGCAGATCCTCGAATGCATTTTGACCTAAACCTAAATATTTTGATGATCAATACGCATTTCATCTGAGCCAAAACACTTCCATCGTCGACATCAACGATAACATTTTCTTCTCGTGTCAACGTTCCTATGTTTAAACATAAACAATAATACACACTTGTTACAATAAGTCCCAGTTTCTTATCGTTTCTAAGAAATTCTATGGCGACCATGGCGTCATTATTTGCCGTTTATATAAACAATTTCGATCTATATATGAGGGACCATCTTCCGAGCTCTGCATATTCCTCTAAATCCTCTGCAAGTCGAGATCAAGCGTTTTTTCTGTATAGCGATTCATAGTGATTTTTATTATTTAATTTATTATTCAATTTTTTATCATTACTAGAGTATAGTTTTCTACTGTTTTACCTGTAATATCTCGTATTTTTGTTTTATTTTTAGTGTAATTTTTGTATAAGTGTTTAATCATAGTTTTAGTTTTAGTGTTACTTTTTTCGACATAGTTTTCATTTTTGTGTGGTTTTTATCATAGTTTTAGTTTTCTATTATAATTTTTTATATTCCTTTTATTTACATTTTTTGTATTACATTTACATTTATTTTAATTTTATCGTTTTTTTAATTGATTTAATTAAATAAAAAAAACATTATGGAACGCAAACAAGGACAAACCATCCATAGTGAGGCTCGAAATATAGTTCGGCATGTATTGAAACGGTGTGACGAAGAAAAATTTTCGAATCAATTGATTCACCCTCTAGAGCAAGCAAACGCCCGTGTTGCTGCATACTGTGGTGTGTCAACAAAAACTGTGTCACGCATTCGGAAGGAAGATGCATCATGCAGCCAGGAGGGGCAATTATCGTCACCCGGGAAAAGATGTCCGAAAGCAGAGGAGAAAAAATTTACTTGCACCGTTGAAGATGAGAAAATAATCAAGAGTATTATCTTCGATTTTTATACAGTGCACAAAACTGTACCAACGGGCAAAAAATTATTGGCGGCCATTCAAGAGAGGATTGTGTTCCCGTGGCAATTAGACACCTTATACAGGTTATTGAAACGTATGGGTTTTAAATGGAAGAGAAGCCACAGCGTCCGAAAAGTTTTAATCGAAAGACCGGACATTGTTGCTTGGCGAGGCAAGTATTTACATGCAATTCAATATTATAGATCACAAAATAGGAACATAGTATATATAGACGAGACGTGGGTGGATAATACCTTGTGCTTCGGCAAATGCTGGCAAAGTAATGACATTCTTGGCATTTTAAAAAGTAATAGTTCCTCACATCGTTTGGTAATTGTTCATGCCGGAGGAAAAAGTGGTTTTATTAATGGAGCTCAATTAATTTATAAATCGAGTTTAACAACTGGAGATTACCACGGACAGATGGATGCAGAGAAATTTGAGAAGTGGATTGTCGAAAAATTATTACCGAATGTCCCCCAAAATTCAGTCATCGTTATGGATAACGCTCCATACCATTCGTTGCAAACAAATAAGCCACCGACGAAATCGTCGACAAAAGCTGCCATGATCAAGTGGCTAACAGAAAACAATACCACATTTTCTTCTGAAATGAGGAAATTTCAATTATTTGATTTTATTAAAAATAATAAACAACAGAAAACTTTTAAAATTGATCAAATTTTAAAATTACACGGACACAATACTTTGCGCTTGCCGCCATATAATTGTGATCTGAATCCCATCGAATTAGTATGGGCCGAAATGAAGAGAAATTTAAGAGAAAGAAATGTTTCGATATTAACAAAGGATCAATTGGAGACATATACCGCAGAAGCGCTCAACGGAATTACTGCTACTTTTTGGAATAATTGTTGCAAGCACGTAGAAAAATTAAAAAATGAATATTGGGAGAAAGATGGACTTTTAAAAGATGTCGTCGAAGCAATGGGTTTGGTGACACTAGATGAAGAATCTGATGCTGAATCGGAATCCAGCATAAGTTCAAATAATGAATGAGGTAACAAAATACACACTATATTTTTTTTACAATTTGTATATACAGTTTCCTTTCAAATGAAAAATTATTTTAACAAGTAAACATACCTGGACCACATAGTCTGTTCGTCTTCCGTAGCGAGGAAAATTCACTGTCACACCGCACAAAATTTTACACGTTTCAACGAGACTTGAATGCTTCAGCGTAATAAATAATACATTATTTTAGATCTGTTCACATTTTTTATATGTGTCATATCATACAATATTATATATATAATATTGCATATATTTAAGTATGTAGAAATTTTATATTTATACAAATTTTATATTTATATTTGTATAAATTATGCTTGTTATATATGTATACACACATATAGAGTTGTTATCACCTCTTTATTTATTTCTAAATTTTTCATTGAGATATTTTTATTATTGTATTGTTAAAAAAAAATATTTTTTTATTAAAAGGATTTAAATATTAAATAATAGTATTATACTTTCACTGGTAATTACATAACGTATACTTTCCTAGCATATTGTTGTCTTGTATTACATATAATTTGTATAATAGTAATATCAGTTACACTACGCCAATGGGGTTCTGTCCGCACGTGTTTCTCATTATCTCTTTCTATCTCGTTGCCTTCCTCGTCAGTCAGTCCACATGTGTGTGTAACTGCCGCGACCAATAGCGAGCTAGAGATCAATGTGTGCGTGGGAATACGTGTATCCCTTCTACTTCTCCCGCATTCTTTCCGCGGGACTTCAAGTGAGCGGAGGACAGTACCTAGACTAAGTTAGCAATAAATACGTTTCAACCAACAACCCGGCCTACGTCACTCACCGCAGCGAACCCTCGACCGCCGACTGAGTCGGCACCTGCCACCTTCCTCCGCGTCCCCCTCAAATCGGACCGTCCATGGGGGAACGGTCACATGGGTATAAAATTGACGAGAACGGAAGTGTGGGCCCCGTCCGATGGACCGAAACCGCCGTATCGTGAGTTAGTCGGAGCATTGTTGTATTTATCCGTAGCAACGCGGTCGGACGTGGCTCATGCGGCTAGTTTGCTGAGCCAGTTCAACGAATGTTTTGGACGGACTCACTGAATGGCAGCAAAGCGGGTTCTACGGTATCTACGAAGAACAGCAGATTTGGGCATCATCTACTGGCGCGACGAACGGCCGATAGAAGGATTCGTCGATGCGGATTGGGCTGGATGTATTGATGACAGGAGGTCATTTACTGGGTATGCATTCATTATGAGTGGCGGATGCGTAACGTGGGATTCGAAGAAGCAGCGGACCGTGGCTTTATCTTCAACCGAAGCTGAGTATATGGCACTCAGCAAGGCAACCAAGGAGGCTGTCTATCTTCGGCGTTTTCTACGCGAGTTCCGCGAGAGCGTGGACATTATAAAATTGTCAAATGATAATTTTGGAGCTCAGAGACTTGCAGGCAATCCAGTTTTCCACGCTTGGACCAAGCACATAAACATTCGGCATCATTTCGTTCGCGAGGCTGTCGATTCAGGGCTAGTGGATATTCAACACATCGCTTCTGAGAACATGCCAGTGAAAAGGTACATCCTTCTTTAAAAGTTTCGTTAATGGTTTTGCGGTTTTAGCCATATCGGGGATGAATCATCTGTAGTAACCTACCAGACCTAGAAACTGTTTAATGTTTTTCCGCGTTCGGGGTACTGGGAAATTTTTTACAGTTCGAATTTTATCTGGGTCAGGCTTCACTCCTTCGCTGGTAATATTATGACCTAAGTATGCGATTTCTTTTTGTAGGAAACGACATTTCGTTGGTTGAAGAGTTAATTCAAGATTTTGCAAGCGAGCCACAAGAGCCTTCAGTTTACGTGCGTGTTCCGAAAGGGAAGCTGTGTAAATAAGAATGTCGTCCATGTAGACGAAGAGTTCGATTCCCTGCAACCCGGATAGCGCGAGGTCCAAAACTCGTTGAAAGGTGGCTGGCGCGTTCCTCAGGCCAAAAGGCATCCGGTTGAATTCAAAGTGGCCGGGGAGAGGGGGGGGGGGGAGAAAGCCGTATTGGACTTAGCTCCTCCTAGCTGATCTAAGACTCGTTGGTTAGGGCCGAGCATAAAACCTATCTACTCGCTTTGATTCAGAGCCGAGTACAGTACCTAATCTACCGCGGCATCGTAGGCGACGATTCCCCCCGAACTGCAGAAGCATTAATAAATCTAATAAACTACGCGTATCCCCGGAGATTTAACCTTAACGACTTGCAAAACGAATTACGGGGCGTACAGCGTCACGATCATAAAACTATCGAAGAATTCGGTTACCGGATACATGGGATTGTAGATCGTGGGATTCAGACGGCGCGTGAAAATTACGATCCGGAGCAATTCATCGGGATCAAGGCGTTGCTCACGGAGAACGCGGTTCGCGGTTTCCTAAAAGGCCTGCCAAGCGACATTATCTCGGGGATAATATCGAGGGACGATTTGCAGGATCTAAAAACGGTCATAAAGTCAGCCTCCAGAATTAAAAGCCTAGCCGGTTTTACGCGAACCCCGAAACCCGCGAACATTCGGTCCCGGATACTTAGGACGGAAGTACATGAGCGAGCTTGTTTCCGTTGCGGGGAAACGGGGCATTTGGTCGCGGACTGTCGACGCAAGGCGTGGGGGAGAAGTATAGTACCGACCCCCCAGCCTCACAAGCGTTTTTAAAGAGTCTCTCAGAGAGAAACTTTCGAAAGTCATTAGAGTGAATCTGAATTGCTACGTCTTGCAGTTCTAGATCCCCACTGATACTTACAATAACAGTCTTTACTGAATAAAATAGTTCTATAGGAGCGTCCGAAAAGGTGCGGTACCATCCGTGGTACCCACAATAGTAAGCGTTCTATTGATATAGGACAGGCGGCTGTGTCCCTTAGGGGTGGCTGCGGAAGAAATGGAGTCGACGTTCACGAGGAACGTGTCCCGAGTTATAGCCGGAGCAGGGTGGGACGGCCATGAAAGCTCGAGCGATGAGGAGGAGAGAGATCGTCTCAGTAAGATCATGGCAGACAGTGACACCGTTCCCTCCACTTACCAGGGAAATGTAGTGTCCGGTGTACCCGGAGGAATCAAGAACCGTCGGAAGCGCGTCAGCGCAGGTAAACGGAATAAAAACTCCCCCCCGAAGCCCAACCCGAAAGTCAGTCTTGACTACACCCCCCCCCCCCCACAGTCCTGAAGAGGACAAAGGCCCTTATTTTACCTCCCCTGTCACGCCATTCGTGGATAAGATGATTATCCATGCTACAGAAGAAAGCCCTCAAGAAGAGGGTGAATATGGAAGAATGATATCGTGGGTTGCCCTAAACGGTGCAGGTCCGTTGCCACCCACTGTAGGTAATAGAAGGGAACCGACGATTTGGGAGCGTCAGGCAGAGAGGCTGCTCGCCACAGCAGAGGATGGATATAATACGGTCACTTACTCCACTGCGGGTAAAAACAAAGACAAGCAGGGGTTGACTATCGGCTCGAAAACAAAAGAGCCAGCCGAAGGGGCCAAGAAAGTATCGAGGACTGGGAGGAGGAAAGCCCCCCTTAGCGTACGGGCTGCTCTCCTTGCTAACCAGGTCAAAGATGACCCCAACCGAATCCTCGGTATACTAGGGACAGGTGGAAGTAATAGGGCTTGGGCAGCAGCAGTAGCTCAGGCCCTACGTAAACTAGGTATTGGAGACGGGACATTGCGGAGTTGGGAGGCCAAGGTCATCCCTACTCCCCTTACAACCCCTCACGATGCAGCGCTCGTAGTCAAGGCTGCGGTGGACCTCTGGGCGTGCAACAACCCAGACACGGCGATGGAGGAGCGGCTACAAGAGTTAGAAGAGGTCCAAGAGACTACAACACCGAAGAGGAAGATTCAGGCCCCAGGAGCCCCTGGCTATGATGCAGAAATTGAGGAGCTCAAGCGGGCGATGGAGCCTACAAACTCCTCCATTGATGAGGCGGCCTTCGCTTTCGCCTACATTACAAGCATTAAGAGCAGCGGAGGTTCGACGCGGAGGGAGAGGGTTTGTCCATTTTGCGTGTTCTTCGAACTCGCAGGAATTAAGAACCGCCCGCTGTTACACCTGACTAGAGGAGCCTGTGCCAGGGGGGAGAGCATCCAAGTCGACACAGAAGAACCTGATTCGGAAGAGATATCTAGGCTTTACGAACGTCTACTGGTATGTGAGAAAGGGACGGGCTGGGTCAACGCCGCTGCAGAGGCCCACAACAAGGAGATGCACAGTATCAATGGTAACATTGATAGTGTGTGGGGAGACGGTAGCGATCGTGCGCCTCGGATCAATGCACTGAGGGGTCTGTTTTTCGATAGCGGGACCCACATGGTCTCGACCAATACCAGTACCGCAGGAGCGGTGACAGATACATTAGGCATGACCCCCGTCACCTACTGGTCCCGGGGACCAGACAGGGCATACCAGGCTCGGGTGAATGTTGGTACCATTCACCAGTTCTTCGAACGGGGAGCGCCTGTTGGTGCTGGCGATCAGAGGACTGCCCTAGAAGGGGACCATGTGCCTGGCCCCCGCGCTGATGGACCGGCAGCACATCACGAAAAAGGTACCGATACGGAACTTACAGTAGTGATGCCTACTACGTCCGCAGTGGATGAACAGCTCAGGGAACGGGCAGGAGGTGAGCCGTCCCAGAGGCAACGGGCAGGGGCCTCGGGGCCAGGGAGGGTCACACGAGCACGCGAGCAGGCTTTGGCCCGAGTGTGGGGGAACACGAAGTGGGCGGGAGTCGGTGTCGACTCGAGACTTGGCCTTGGCAGACTAAGAAGCACGGAGCAGGGGCAGCTGTTGATTGAAGCTGCCACAAAGCCAACCCCCTCAGTCCCCGGGGTCATCAACCCTGCTAAAGGGATATACGCATGGGGGTTCATGTCGAGTGTACCCCTGATTGCGGCCGCGATCGATAGAAGCATCGTCGGGGGGCAGTCGGATTACCGCTCCTTGGCGATGAAGGTCGATTTGTATGATGATCTGAGAGAACGTCGAGTTACTCAGCCATCAGGAGTTGACTATGCCTGGGCTCGGCCTGAAATGCCAGCCACTGACATTATCTCCAGCAGCGTAACTGGCCCGTGGAGCTACAGGGGCATATTTGTCAACGGTGACGTGATAGAGTATGCGCTGCGCGTAGGAGGCAACATACAAGTAGGCGGTAGGAACGGGGAAACTTGGCGCTTATCTGACCCAGGTGTGAAGATTATACCACTGAGCGATAACGAGGGGTCTGACCACCTAGGGAGGGATGTGTGGGTGGCGTCCCAGTTGACATACCCCCTTGTTCACGTAATCGACACGTTCAAGGTAGAGCGTATCTGCGGGCCTGTCGACCCTGACGGCCGACCTGTCGCCGAATACGAGAAACACGTACGAACATCAAGTTTGGTGGATATACATGACCCAGCCACGAAGATAATATTTGTGGTCCCGACGAAGACCACGGGCTCAATAGACCTTGGAGGTCGGGTCTTTGATGTAACAGGAGCAGATCACAGAGGGGTCGTCTCACGTGACATCAACATACCGCCCCATGATCTGAATGACACGATAATAACGATGGTGACGACGTTATTGACCTCCAGCCGGTCCCTGCGAGAGGCGTTCAGCTGTTATACAGCGCAATACTTCCCGAAAGGGATAGACTGGATCGAGGTCAATTCCTTAACAACGGCGCTAACCGTTCGTTGGCATCAGCGCGTCGAAGGCTATAATGGAGGACCGGGTATGCCGAATCGATATACGGGCGCTCCCGCCGACGTGTTGGAAGAGTTAGGCCTACATCCTGCAGACGGAATAGAGCCCACGTCGTACCCCGGGTACGGGAGTTTTTCAGCAGTGTCCGGTCTAGATCAGAGGTTTACAGCCCGGGGTAAGGCGAGGCGTTACCCTATGCTTCGTATCGGAGAGTGGGGTAGCATGGCTTCGTTAGCAGTGGCAACTGGGTTCGCATATTGCGACACAGAAACAGTAGAAGACCCGGTTCACCTAGCAGCCCGCAGCCACTCAAGCGGGCTAGACCGGCTCGAACGAGGACGCATGATCCGGCGGGCGTTCGAAGAGTGGAAGAGGGCAGCCGCACAGCAGGATAGGATCGCTTTCCCAGAGGAAGATCAGGCAGCCCTTAAGTACTGGGCACTGCTGATCAAAGACCCAATGAGGGGCGAGGGCTCAACGGCGGAATGGTTCGCAAAATACTTTGTTAATGACACGGTGTTCTGGTCGTGGACCATGAACATCCACGTCAGAGGCAATGGGGGCACGCTCACGGGGATCAGGACTCCTAGCTCGTATTGGCGCTCCACGCTAAATACGGAGTGGCAAGCAATGACAATACAGGAGAGTGGGCGTCCAGGGTCCCACTATACATATAACACTATTCCAGGGAGCTGGAGTACGCGTTGTTATGTGCAAGTGCAGCAGGGTGAGGACGACCCGGCGTTGGATGCTGCACTAATCAAAATCGACCTGAATTCGAACGAAAGACAAGACTGGGGGCTGTGTTATAAAACACATCCCTTAGGAGATAGGCTAGACGGCTACAATTGGGCCGTAGACTACACCCGCGGCGGCCGTCTCGCCTGGGAACAAGGCTGGGACGACTATGGTAGTCCTAGCGTGCCAGAGAATTCATGGGGGTGGGGGGTCCCCGTGAGAGTTAAAGACTATAGTACGGAGGAACTGAAAACCCTCGTGATACCGAAGGGTACGGCCACGATCATGACGGGCCGCCAGTTTAGCGACGGCACCGTCATATTGCGAGGAGAACGTGACGAGAAAGCGACAGGCCTCGTCCAACACTATATTGGAAGGTCTATGGGCGTTGATGTCGCTAAATTAACCAAAGGGCGAAAAAATCGTGATGCCCCGGGAAACGAGAAGGGAGAGGTACAGGCACCCAGTACCGATCCGCTGGCAAAGATCGCTCTACTAACAGCCGAAATAGAGCGGCTCCGAGCAGCAGCAGTGTCGGAGGAGCGCATCAGGCGCAACTTCGAAGATGCAGGGGGACAGGGTTGGGAATCGGACCCGAAACTCTCCTTTGGAGAGAAGCACGGTCGGGATCCACCCATTCTAGAGACGCAGGAGGCTGCCAGAGCGGCGAAGACTGCGGTAGCTGTCGAAAGGGTGATAGCGCGCCCGGAGGTGCTGGAAGAGCACGGAGTTGCGGAGGGGGCGAAACGATAAGAGGTGAAGCCTACTACCACCTAAATCCCGAGCAATGGATAGGGAATGACAGGATCATTCCAGAACCACAATGGTCTCCAGCGCTATTCGAACTAAAACTGAAAGAGTCATATAAAGCAGTAGAGGAAGAAGTCGGCACCGGCTATGACTGTGGTTGCGGCATACCGGGCTGGGGAATGCAGTACGATGACTTCCTGACTATGCTCAAAAAACCGACAGTGACGCACCCGCCATGCCGAGGTTGTTCCCTGGGCCACGGCGTAATTGAGGATCACATACACTTAATATTTAGGACCGCCTACAAACGGGCTGGAATTGCCATACTGGAAAGAGCTAAGCGCTTGAAAAGCACAACACCTGGTGCATGTCGTCATGGATTGCAGAAGATCCTGAAGAAAGAGACAGGCTTATATAAGATGGGAGGGCCCAGTATAGACGTCTATTGGCGTGAATTCTGCTACTGGGAACTGGGATTCGGTTTCCTTCCCTATAAGCCTGTTGACGACATGTATGGCGAAGCATACTCCTGGCTCGGGAAACAACTAGATCTAGGAGGACCCCTGGGAGTTGACAGTTACAGCCAGCTCCTTGCTAACGAAGTAGAAGACTTCATGGCCACCGAGTGGAAGGTTCCGAAACGTGTTAAAACCATCAAGGAGTGGGTGGCCACCTGCAAGTGGAGGGAGGGAAAGGCAGGCACTGGCTTACCCCTCAGGGTCGATGTTGAGGGCAGGAAGCCCATGCGCGTTAGAGGAAAAGGTGTAGATGGCTATTACCTAAGTGACGAGCAGATTGAGATCGAGCTCACATCTCCGACCCCTGAAGTATTTCACGTTATGCAAAAAAGCGAGGGTGCGAAGATCAGACCCGTAGTAAAGACAGGGAACCAGGTCAACAGGAAGATGAACTTCCTATCCACCTATTTGGAGACTGGCCTTCATGGTTCCCCCTTATCCACGTTGTTCGCCGGAGAAGACGGAAATGAAAGAATAGACTATGACTTGATATCGGCAGTTAGAAATCCATCCATTTGGAAGGTTCCCCTTGATCAGGGAGGCTTTGACCAACATCAAAGCAGAGAAACCATCGCTGTAGTGTTGAGGGCAGTCGGGAACCACATATGGAGAGCAACACATAACAACGAGTTTGCTGCTGTTTTTGACGCACTGTGGGTATCCCTTTTCGAGACTGACGTCACCGTGAAGTGCGGGACCGAAACATTCACCTGGAGGAACGGACTACCTTCCGGGTGGAGGTGGACTGCTGTACTTGATACACTGCTAAACGTTTGTAGTTTCCGAGTGATGCACAAGCTGGCCCAGTCCTTGTTGGGGTATCGAAGTAGTATCATGCACTTCTATGCCCAGGGAGACGACGTAATTTTCGCCACAAAAGACCTGCCTACTGTACAGAAGATAATCGATTGTCGACGCAAGGCTAATAACTGATTTCATAGGTCCCGACCATACACACTGAGATGCCAACAATGCAGGGGAACGGGGCACACGGAAAGACAGTGCCGTCGGTATAGTTCAAATCGCGTTCCTGAGAATACGCGCCCCCCAGACCCCTTACTCTCCACGAACCTAGTGAACCGAGGTTTGCGTGTATCCTGGCCGATGATGCCAGATGAAAGTGTGAATGGGGATGACCAGGACCGCACAAGGATATCCAGAGGTGTGACCTCGGTAGTAAATCCGGTAGACCCTGTAGAAAACCTTTTAGCTGCACAAGATATCAATGATAAAAATAGAATCAATATCGGGAAAAGAATTTTAACCACAACCGCCGATATGAATGAACCGACGCAATCCTCCCCTATCGTTCCTACTGTATTCTATTTGAAGGACCACCTTCTTACACGACAAGATAACCTCGTTCACTTCGTTCCTATCAACGGCACCGATACTTCCCACACCAGCGAGGGACTGTTAAATCGAATAGGTCTATCAATAGAACAGGTACGACAATACAAACTAAATGTTGGGAATGCCATGGCGTTCCCTCAGGACAAATACTCGGTATTTTTTTTGTTTTTCAAAACCGATCCCCAAGACGAATTAAATTTTGATCACATCCAAAACTTCCTGAAATCCCTCAAAAATCTACTAAACTCTTTGCGTTCCGATACCTTCAGTATCCTAATAGACCCAAATAAATTCGACTCCTCCGTGCAGAATAATATATTAAGCTTGCTTAGGGAAATCTTTAACGACATTTTTTCAGAATGATTTGAAACTTTTTAATTTAATTTTGTTAACTTTTTAACGAAGCCTCCATCAACAAATTAGTATTCTTGATTTCCGTCTTATTTTGGCCTCTAGAATCTCCCATTACAATATTGCCCAGGGGTGGCCAAATACCCTGTATAGATGAAAACCCAAATGCATTCCAGAATCCTGTTGAGTACTGCTATTCTGTTCAAAGTGAACCCAAGATGCCATATTTGTGGTGACGTGGCAATAATTAAATGCGCATAGTGTAAGAAATCTTTATGTTTCAGGCATTTTTTCGACGAGTACCACTATTATCGAAACTACATAGAGTAATTGCTATACACACTGTATGTATTTATAATTTATAAATCGCTCCACCTTTGCCACGATGTCATAGGTGGGCAATAACAACAATTTTCATTGCTGTTAAGAAACTTGTTACTGTTATTATTACTTGTTGCTTGTGTAAGAAGTCTATATGTTTGGACCGTGGGACCGTTAGCGTCGATGATGTTTAGTCTAAGCTAGTGTAGGCATCGAGTGAGGTGTGTAGGTTTAAGCTGAAATACGTTCGGGGCACTGCGCCTCGAACATGTGTTTTGTTTAGATCATTATTGTAAGATAGGAATAAGGAAGGGTCGACTTTGACTGCGGGAACGTCACTCTGCATCGAACCTTAATCGAGAGGAGTCACAGTTTTATGCTTATGGATTTTACGTTTACGTTTTATGTCTTTCTTTTATGTTTTCTATGTTAACTAGTTTTACTAAATATTAAATAATACAGTTAATATAGTTACGTTTATTGTCCGCGTGTTTGAATTCGACCATAAGCCTCTGACCATCCTCGCCAATCCTTACACTTGTTACTGTATAATTTAGTGCAAGCCTACAATGCTTCATTAAAATCAAAGTTAGAACGGCTACTACCATAGTGGATGTACGCGCAAGATGTAAATCATCAAAATTTGCAAAACTATAAGAGGCAATTTTAAAATGTTACATGCCAAGGGATTTGTAAGTTAATATATTTTTTTTTGTTATAAATTGCATTTTGTTAAATTTTTTAACACCATGTTATTGTATAAAAGAAACCATTAACCTCGCCCGTTAACAATTTTTTCGTATGTCTTTCCGTTTTCGAGAAGTCCGTTTCGAGCCACATCTTAAAGGGGTGGTTTCACCCCCTAAACTCAAGTTACCGCAGCTAAAAAAATACGTGTCGATTATTTTTGGCTGCCTTATAAGTGTACGAAGTTTCATTAAAATCGAAGCCGGACCGTTCACGAAGGTTCCTTGTAAGTACCACGAGGAAATGCGAATAAATAAATATATAAAACAAACAAATTTTATATTTATTTACGTATGTATATCTTCGAAATTTCATGAAAGCAGGGAGACAGTGTTGAAGACACATGAGAACTAACGATGAGATTAGTAAAACTTGACAATTTATAACCTCCCGATAACCTGAGAAACGGCCAGCGACAAGCGAAGTAATCCTAATTAGTGCAGCCGGCGCCAAGAGAATACGTTTTTACGAGACGTGCGGACGGCAAAGTGTTAACATCCAAAGAAAATACGAAAAACATCATTTAAGTTCCACTTTACACTTTTCTTAATGTTTTTTTAAAAAAAATAAATTTCGCGTCAAATTTCCTTCATGAACAACTTATGTAACGTTATTTTTAGTAAAAATATGCCAACCTGTAGTAAGAATGTTGAATACCCATAACAAATGTATATCAGAAATCTACATGTAAAAAGAACCACTGTACTTTACCACCCCTCTTTTCATGTTAATATTAAACTAAAAGAAACGACGCGGCCTACACCGAAAACCGATCAAAGTTCTACGAAGTCAACAAAGCTCACGGCGAAAAAAGCTAGGCCGCGCCAATCAGCGACGACTGATGGGCTCGAGCCGATCTACCGTTCCGGTATAAATATAGTCCTTTTGGCCCATCGCAGTCAGTCACTACCCAACTACCGAAAAGGTAACCTTTCAAAGTACCGGCTCCTTCGCGGCAGCACAGACAAGGTATACGAGTAGACCTTACACCTTATGGACACGTGGCCAAATCTGATTGCCATACCGACCTAAAAATTCGGAGGTGATTTTAGAGTCCACTTCTCATGTATAGCGGTCGGCAGAAAAACTATTCACTAAATTCGTGGGATGGGCAAACAGACTATGGTTGTGTATAAATATATGTGAGTTGCAAAATACGAATTATTCGCATTTCTTTGTCTGGTTAAAGTTGCAAATAATCTATATTAATTGACTAGTTCCATTTAGAATTACGAACGATGAGAAACTATTGATTTCCTGTTCCAAATTCTAATTTGGAGGATCAGGCCTCGATCTACCATATGATTCATAATTAATTTGGGCAATATAAGAATATCTCGACTTACGAACCATACGACCGTACAATGCGTAAATAATTTTTTATCGAAACTTTTGTCGATAGCGCATCAGAAGAAAAATTCGTGAATTTCCTTTCGTTACCAATATCAACGAACGGGTTAAATATGATTCGCAGAGCCACTGTCCTTAAACACAAAGTGCGCTATAACACTATCGATATTTTACGTGATCAGTATTTCGATTTGTTAAAACATAACCTCATATTGAATCGGTGATGTAAACAATACTTAATTAGTTATTAAACGATTGTTTGAAAAAGATATATTTATTCGAAAACGTGTGATTTAGGTACGGCGAATGCTACAAATCGGAAAGTGTTTGACTTTACAATCAATTAACGATTGTAAACAAAGAATCAAATTTAATAGACTACGTATCACATTACTTTTCGACAATTATTAAATACTCTGTTGGAAAGAGAATCAATCTTAGATCAGTTTCTGAATTAAACTGCCTTTGACAATCATTTTATGTATACAGAAAGTAAAAGAATAAAATTTATTCGTTTTGCTAGAAGAACAGAAACTCTTCGATCGGTAATCGAATAGAAACGTCCATTCGTATCACGTACGCACTCTATGCATAATACGGAGGACCTTATTTTTCGATTTTCGAATTTTTTTGGGACACCTTCAGAAATTGTGACACTAGATGAAAATATAACCTATGCAAAATCTGAAATTGATCAGGCAACGGGAAAACATGGCAAATTGTAGTTGAAAATTTGGTGTCTTTGTAACCCGTTTTTCTCCATTATAATGTCTTGCTATCATATATGTTAGTACCTCTTTGAGTTCATCTTTTTACGCTTTATAAGGATATAGAAACAAAATTTTGAATTTTTTGTTTTTTATAAGTTGCGATTCTCAAATTTCAAGAATGTATTGCGGAACCAAAATATACTTTTTCGCATTATATTTGCTTCGATAAATAGTACAAGTTTTACTCATAACATTTTTTCCTCTGTTTATAAATAACGAAGATATTTACAGTGATCTTTTAAAGCGTTTTTACATCTTTCATTTCATATTTTGAAATGATGTAGGTGTATATCAAGATTATAGTTTCTTAATTATTTTGTATTTCAATTAAATCATACGGACAAAATGATTTATGTAAACACGTGCGAAATAGTATTCAATATTTTGGAAATGCTACTACATTTTCCTTCGACTAGATGCTATATAGTACTTAAAAATCCTTAACTATGGTCCATCAGGCTACTATCTGTTCTGAATAAAGGATCAGGTACTGAATGTTGGAGGGGAACGGGGCTAGTACTTGAATTTGTTGAGGCTAAATCAACCCACCTGTTAGATTTGCGCTAAGGAAAGTTTATGGTAAGAAAAAGCGTCCAAAACTGTATGCAAGGCCAAGATTGTCACATCTACAGGCCAGCTTATAGTCCTAGCATAAACCCTCCGAATTTCGAACCAAAAAAAAGCATCAAGGAAAAATTAAACCATTGTAAGAAACTGTAGCGGTCGACTGCCTAGACTCGCGGCTAGGCGAAATTTGTGACAGTGAATGTGTATGATCAGCTTTTGCGAGCACGTAAGCGCGAGCAGTGTCGTACCCAGGCTTTCGCCTATACCGACAGGTGTTATGGTGCGACAAGCACCCCTGCCAAGTACGAAAACAGAGAACTATTAACTCCCTCAATACTGCCATATCCTTGAGGTAGGGTAGTTGTCGACCAATTTTGACTCCAAGCCATTACTGCACTACAAGGAGTTTTTCTTTAGTCGTCTTGTATCTTGGAACCCATGTTCTAAGAGTGCGCTCGACTCATATTTATTATAGCCAGATCATATTATAGCCAGAGCCTCGTTAGCCGGCAACGGCTAGAGAAGTAATATCTCCCCCACAGCTTTGGACAGCCCGAGGTTTATGACAGTCGAAACGTCCAATGTTCCTTAAAGTAATATCACAGCAAAGTGCCATAACTTTATTACACCACTCTTCTAGTAAGTAAGTCATATACCGCAGATACTTGATTATTTCCACTGCTAGATAGAATGGTGGGAATCCCCACTAATCATTCGACACCTCTACAAGTAATAATTTCTGGTAATAGCTCAACTTTTCCTGCCCCGTATAAGACTGGTAAAAGTTTTCTGTCCCAGTATACTGCAATCGCATAAGGCTCGCAGTCATTAAATGTTGAGCGCAATTTCTGCGCAAGGTTTGTATGAAGTTCAGATAGACAGCGACAAATTGATTAATTATTAAGTACTAATTATTAAATATTCTAACTCATGACCAAAACCTCCAATAGCACCAACATCAAATTTTAACAAAACATGAAAAAAATCTTTTGATAAAAATTGCGTTGTTTGATGAAGGAATATAACCTGAAAAAGAAGTTTTCTCAAGGTCAATATTTGAAATTTCAAACTCATCATTTCTTTTTATTGCAGTCCTATATTTTTTATTCTATATTGTTATAGAGCGTAAAGGGCGAATTCAGCGATATACAAAACTGTATAAAAACTGTGAATTAAAACGAAAGAAAACAAATTACATTGCAGTCAGGTTTCACTGCCAAATTTTCAACTACTATGTGCCAAGTTTTCCCATAGTCCGTTCAATTTCAGATTTTGCATAGGTTGTTTTTTCAACTATTGTCACAATTTCAGGGAATATAATTTTCATCAAATATAAATAAGGTCCACCCTGATGCATAAGAAATGTAATTTTGTGAATAATATTGAAGTGTGATTTTCGAAATGAATAATGTGAACGAATTCAAGAATTTTCTCATCCATCAATAGGGTTCTACACACAAGGTATTTACATTGTTCAAGTTTGTAGGCTTATTGTTAGTGTCTTCGTTTTTTTATTTTGAATCCACGGTATCTACCTGAAGCATCCTTACTTCCGCGAATTAACAAAGTTTCGAAAACGTGGTTTTACCTTCTTTTTCGAAACACAAGCTTCGCGAGATATCGGAGCTTCCCCGCTATCTATTAGCTATCATTCATGTTCTGTAAATTAACGTAGTAACACGTTTAACGACCAACGAGGTGCGTATTTCTAATCTGCTCATATTTTGTTATTAATACTACTCGCGTTTACTCTCTAACGGTGCTTTTGTTTAGAATTAATACATTCCTACCTAAAATGGGGTTGGAATTGTGGCAAAAAGTAAATCAATTTCACACACTTTCTTCGATATTTAACCGGCGTTGATTCATATCTGTCTAAACGAAATGACGTATCTTGTAGATTTTGTAATTATTATATGCCATTCATATACAAGTAAATTGCAAACTTTAATTTTTATACGTTCTAGAACTTTTTATAAAAATCGAAACATATTGTTCTGCCCCTAGGGGTTCACCGTAGTATGTGGGAGGTTGCGGATTCGGGAGTGGTTAAAGAATTATACCAATCAAAGAAGCCCAAACCAAGGAGCCGGTGCAAGTAGACGGCCGCTCCGGAACAGTTCCCGCCAGCGAACCGCCAGCCGCCACCATAGGCCCGCTGCCCACATACGACGTCCACCTGGGGCCGGAGTTGATACGGGTGCCAGGCCATATACCGTGGACGTCGAGGCGATACAAATGCCCGGCCGAAGGCGGCCATTTTCACCTTAAGTGGGCAACAGGCCGCAACGAGGCCCGAAGGCCGCGACGACGCCGGCCGTTCAGCCATCAACGACGCCACCCGGGCCGGCCCTGACGAAGGCTGAAAAAAAAGGCCAGCCACTGAGGTCCAGCAGTCCCAGGAAAAAGGACGGTTTTGGAGAAGGAAAGAGCAGCGACGGAAAGCGAGGGCGGAGGCCCGGAAAACCCAGGGAAGGGAGGAACCGAAACCGGACAACCTCCTGACCGAGGCCGTCCTAACATCGCTGAAGCTGCTGCAGGAGCAGCAGGCCAGCAACCAGGCGTCCTCGTCTAAGTAGCTTAATTTTGAGTGAACAAAGAATCCTCTCTATATCGTATGAGAACCGCGAATTACCGCTTCTTTGTTCATTGCACGGGCCGTGCAAGGGGGCGGTATGTTTAAATAACTCATTAATTCGTTGATTGAAAACGTCGATTGAACCATCGCGTGATCGATAGAAAATGCAGGACATTTCTTATACGGTGTTATTCTCCGTTTACGCGACATTCCAGTGCCTTCTCTGCGGCGTAATATGTTTCGAGAGCAATAACGTGTAGAAAAACTGCAAACTTACTTTCGATAAGAATCACGCGATCGGCTTAGTAACGGTTCCCAGAGAACAGGTGTTACTACGCCGAAATTACAGAGAGGATATAAAATTAATAAGAGACAGACAGCTTAGACCAGACAGCGCCACGAGACGAAAAATTTCCCCGCTCTCGCGGCCACGGTTAAGCATGTATGTCTCGGGGACACTTGCTATCTGGTTCTCGACGAGTGCGGACCTCCTAAGCCGACCTCGTCTATCATCGCAGATCGATATATACGATTAGTTAGATTCGTCTAATTCGATCGTCGATCTACTGAACCGAAACGGAGCGAAATCAAGACTGTTTTCCAACCCGTCATCGGTGGCTGAGAATAATCAAATTTACACTTAAATAGTGCTTGATTATCGCCACCGTTGTGTCGAAAATCACGTACTGGTGCAATTAGCGTCGTGTACAAGAACCGAGAGAATTTCTCGATTCTCTTTTGGCTATTGCATGATTTAAAAAACCAACCTATAGGGCGCCTTTGTTGCAAATTCCCTGGGTTGGGATCGCCGTTTTCCAGGGTCAAATCTGAGCTTGGGATAACACCCCCATAGGGGCCTTATTGGCACATTCCCTGGATAAAATCCCAACTGTTTTCGACCTACTCGAGCGTGGTTTCCGGATCGTCAGTGTGTACGGACACTCGACGTAGAGCGACGCTCAAAGGGCACCGTGGTGTAAGCACCTTAATAGTCAGTCGCTTCTGCGCAGTTAAGGCTCTGCATCACACCGGTCCCGTACGGACCAGGGAACGGCGAGGGACCGCGGAGTTGACAACCTTTGGAGCCTTACAACCTCCACTTGTTGTCCTCTCCTGCAAAAACCAAGCCTGTAGCAGTGGGAAAATCGAGAATAAAATCTCGTCTTCCCCATCTGCAATTAAACGTTTTCAGTAATCAGAAACGAAAATTTACAGTCCACGAACCCGGCTGCGTATCGCTGTGGTAAAAATTCCCGCTCCTGTTTACAATAAACGGGGCAAGGAGCGTGTGGATCGAGGCGAGTCCGACAACGCGACGAGCGTTGTCACATATTAACAGCCGGATTTCGGTCTTTTTTTGTTACAGATGTTACGAGCCAGGGCCGTGCAGAGCGCGTGGCCTGCGAGTGTGAGAGAGAGTATGGAATATGGTATCAATTTATTAGTTAGGTGCACGGACGAACCCAATGCGAAATTGGGGTGCTGCTAGGATAGTTGCTAACGAGGACGAACCTGATGCGAAATCAGGGAGCCTCCTGGGATGGAGTCACGTACGGACGAACCTGGTGCGAAACCAGGGAGCCGTAGGAGGGTGAAACGTCGTGAATGAACCCGATGCGAAATCGGGGAGCTGCTAGGAGGTTGGAAGGCGCGCAGACGAACTCGATGCGTAATCGAGGAGCTGCTGGGATGTTGGATAAATCACAGACGAACCTGATGCGAAATCAGGGAGCTGTAGGATGCGGACGAACCTGATGCGTGATCAGGGAGCCGCTAGGATGGTAATAGATTGCGTGGACGAACTCGATGCGTAATCGAGGAGCCACTAGGTTGTAAGAATTTGTATTTGGAATTAGGATATGTTAATTTGAACTCGTAACTTTGAATTATTAAATATAATATAACCCGAGCGGTAAGGTTATATTATTATGGGAACGTTTAACTAATGATAATCGCTTTATATAATTATGGATTAAAGAAGTTGGATAACTCTGATTTAATAATGAAAGTATATATATTCTTAAATCAACAAGTAAAATACAAATGTTTCGTGTATCTTGTGTCGCGATCAAAGAATGATTATATTTATCTAAAAAGATCTTGCGCGGTGTTGACGCACTGGCGATGCGGGGGTATGTCAGTTGAAAGTAATGGCCGCAATAGAATTTATGCCGGTTCACGGATTCTATATGGTATAATATTGATACGACAGGGAACTGTAGCCCGATCTCACAAATACAACTGACTAACAAAAATCGTATACGCGTAACGAGAGTCGTGGAGTTGACACTAAGCGTGACGGTACGATTATGATCCCCTGAGTAACGAAATCACGGGGTTTATATACCAAAAAATCTGTGTGGGGCGGATTCAAAAGTACGTTAGAAATCACCGTGTGCACTATTCTCCGAATTGTATTAATTAACGAGCTGCTCTATTCTCCGAATTGTATTAATTAACGGGCTGCTGCATCGCGACGGAAGTGACCTCCATTTCAAAGGTTAGATAAGTAGCAGGGCGATTTCCTAATGCACGCAAGTGACAAGAAAAATTTGAGGAACGAAACGTTCGACATACGTAACACAGAAGACCGAGGCGGGAGCCGTAAAGGCGAGGCCGGCCTAAATTTGCCTGAATTTATATTATTATTAAATTTCTCTTACATTTGTTTATTTAATTTTTATTTTCCATTTTGAATTTCATTTAATAAATGGCCTAGTCCAGTGGACTAGGCGAAAGAAATATATTACCGTACAATTCACTTTCCGCCAAAATTCCAATCCCTCGTGATCCAGATCATACTAAGTTAAAGGGTACGAGACAAGGTCTTTTTATACACCTTCACACAAACTCGTACCTATTTTAACAAAAAGTAATACTGAGTGAAATGAATAAAATTGTGGGTGATGAAAGAATCGCAAAGATAAACACTGCCGAAAGGCAAGCGACCGCGAGAGCGAGAGTGAGAGAGAGAGTGAGAGCGTACGCGCGAGTGAGAGAAGTGTAAAGGGCAATAGACGCCGAAATCAATGTGTGACAATGAATGTGTTCGAGAACGCGAATATAAGCAAGCGAACGATAGAAGACGAGACAGAGTGTATAGAGAGCGAGACGTATAGAGAGAGATTGCGAAATAAAAACCTGTGAGTGCACCGAGATTACGAGGGATAATTCTCTAAATCGACATCACGAAACCATATCTCTACAAAATGTACAAAATTCTTTACAATTGGCAAGGAATATTTATATTCTTTTAATTTTACAATGAATGAAGGTACTGTAGAGAACCGTGCATTTAAACAGTATTAAATCGCGTACGAATTCTGGCTGAGCAGCGAATCGTTCGCTGTCCGACGCAAGCGAAGGCGGTTACTGGCGAAAAAAACTGTCAACACGCGGCGAGCGAACAGCCGAATAGCTGATGGGTGAATAATCCAAAAAGTGAGAAACGATTGCGTGGAAGAGAGAAAGATTGAAAAGTTCGGCAACCGCCGAACGTAGGTGAGAATGTATTGAAGAAAATAAACACGAGTGAGCCGCGGAGACTTGCGATAGACATTGTCGAGTATTAGCGGAGTGATTTTGTCGAAATATTAGCGGAGTGATTTTAGTAGCAAGAGAAAGTTTAGTATGAGCACGAATAAAGCATTTATAAAGATACTTGCTGTGTTTTACGAACAACCACGGTCCCTGATAATCCCACAGTATTTTATCGAAAAATGCCGCAGATAGAGCATCGTCATCAAATGTTACTGTATATAAAGGAAGGAAAGTATTGTCGCAATGCAGTGCTAGGGAAAAAATGAGAAGAGCGCGACCTGCTACTACCAAACGACGAGCAATCTCTTTTTGCGGAAGACGACGAAGACGTTCACAACTGCGAACAGTCATCGGATGGTAGAAGTGCTTCGAATAGCGATTCTGAGCCAGAGGTGCAGGATTGGGAATCCGACGAATCTGATACGTCAGAATCTGAAGAATATACTGTTCCAGAAAACGAAATTGTATTTGGACGTAACTGGCAGTACATTGCACCAAATAACGGAGCAGTAGAAGACCTGTAGCGTCCGGTCGTACGCAGAAGAGTTTTCTTTCGTGCAAACGGCCCACGTAATTTACGACTCTTGTTCATCGAAGCTGTTTTTGAGGAAGATATTTTCCAGACTCGCGTAGCGAATGTATTCAGTAAATTCTTTGTCTAAGTCCCACAACAGCAAATAAAGACCGTCGTAAATTAGGGATTTCCGGAGGACACTCGACGCGTTCCCATCGGAGTTTCGCCAAGTGGGCCCAGCGCGGGTGGCCCGAAGGAAATCTTGTAGTGAGGACGCAACGACGTCACCCTCGATCACCACGCCGTTTCGAAAACAAGCACGCCGAAGGCGGAAGAAATAGGCGGTGATTTTGAGAAAATAAACGGCCCTGATTGGAAAGGTCTAACGCGTGGGGTTAACCAATCAGGGTTGTTTAACAATTTTGCCACTGCGAATGGAGGGTTGACACGGAGAAGAAAATGAAAAAGAAAGGACTCTTCTGCAAGCGACGATCGCGGACAGACCATAGTAAGAGCTAATAACAAATAAAAAAAGTTTTGTCACCCCAAACTTGTAGTCTACACTACCAACCAACTATCCCAACATTGGTGACCGCCAACGTGATTTTGTAGTGTAGGCACTGGTGATTGTGTCATTATTCGTTTAATATACTTCCGGTGTCCGTGGAAAAACAATGCAGTCAGCCGGAGATGGAGCAAGAGCCGCGGCTAGGGGTAGTGCCCCGAGTCTGGGCATTGTCGCGGCGCCCGAAGTAGAGCGCGTCGGGATCAAGGTGCCGCCATTTTGGCCGGAGCAGCTTGAAATTTGGTTTTGTCAGGTGAAGGGCCAATTTGTTCTGAGTGAAATCACAGCGGATTCCACAAAATTTTATTACGTAATGTCCCACCTGGACCCAAAATACGCGGTCGAAGTGAAAGACGTATTAGAGTCCCCTCTAGTGACCGACAAGTATGAGACCCTGAAAAGGGAACTCATCCAGAGGTTGTTGTGTTCGCAGACACAACGGATTCGGCAACTTCTGGAAAAAGAAGATATGGGTGACCGGACGCCGTCCCAGTTCCTGCGCCACATGCAGGGTTTAGCAGGTAAGACGGTGTCGGAGGATTTCCTGCGTACCCTGTGATCCAGCCGACTACCGCCGATGACCAGGGCCATCGTCAACGCCCAGGCTGACCTGCCCTTGAGCAAGTTGGCGGAAATAGCGGACTAAATACATGAAGGTACGAACCAGCCGCAGTTAGCTGCCATAGCAACCACGGAACGAGCCCCCACGCAGAACAGCATGATGGAAAAATTGATGAGATGATTGGAGGCGATGGAGCTCCGGATGGAGGAAATGGGCAGATCGTGGAATACGCGCAGAACGTCCAGGAACCGCCGACGGTCGAGGTCGCGCAGAAGAAGCAACTCGCCCCAGCAAATGGACCATTGCTGGTACCACCGGACATTTGGGGCTAGAACGACGAGGTGCCAACCACCGTGTACTTACGGGTCGGGAAACCCGACCAGCCTGCACTGAACGCGGCAGTCAGTGATGGACTGCGAACCTGCCGCCTTTTCGTCCTCGACCGCGCTCGGAACGAGGAATACTTAGTCGATACGGGGTCGGACCTGTGCGTGTACCCACGCGCATTCATCAAAGGTCCTCTCCCCAAGACGAAGTATGAACTGTTTGCCGCCAATGGATCAGTTATCCGGCGGTTTATCGATACCGTCGTTAGGGGACTTGATTTCTGCTACGCGTATCTTGACGATATTTTAGTAGCGTCGGATAGTGAGGCGGAGCATCGAGATCACCTGCGCGCACTTTTCGCACGTCTCGAAGGGTACGGCATAATAGTCAAACCGAACAAGTGCGTGTTTGCGAAATCGCAGGTAAAATTCTTAGATTATACGGTCAGCGCCGAGGGTACAAGGCCAATATCCGAAAAAGTAAAAGTAATAGAAGAATACCCAAAACCAGCGACAATTAAACTATTGCGCGGGTTCTTGGGTAGGGTAAACTTCTACCATCGATTTATACCCGACGCCGCCGTATTGCAGGCCCCACTTAATCAACTGCTGCGTGGACGCAGGTTGAAGGGCAACATTCCCGTCCAATGGACGAGCGAAGCAGAGTCTGCACTAGGAAGTCTTACGACTGCATTGGTGAACGCGACATTATTGGTCCATCCGTCGAACGATTCACGACTCGCGATTATGATAGATGCGTCGGATTATGCTTTAGACGCGACTTTACAGCAGCGGCAAAGCGGTTCGTGGCAACCGTTAGCTTTTTGCACAAAAGCTTTGTCGCCCGCGCAGAGAAAATATAGCGCGTACGATCGCGAATTACTCACCGCTTATACCGCGGTGAAACATTTCCGTCACGCAATCGAGGGTCGCGAATTTACGATCTATACGGACCACAAGCCAATAGTGTTCGCGTTCAAGCAAAAACCGGAGAAGTGTACGCCGAGACAATTCCGATATCTCGATCTCATCGGACAATTCACGACGGACATTCAACACGTCAGCGGAAAAGACAATGAGGTCGCAGACGCGCTCTCGATAATTGAAGCAGTAGCCGCACCGCTGAGTTACGCAGAACTTGCGAACGCGCAAGAGCGGGATGCAGAGCTTCAGAGTTTTCTTGAGACGTCTGACACTTCATTGGAATTGAAACGAATACGCATAAGTATAAACGACGCACCCGTTTACTGCGACGTTTCAACCGGAAGCGTGCGTCCATTTGTGACTCAACTTTTCCGACGCCAAGTGTTCGACCTGATAGACGGGCTGTCGCACCCAGGTGCGAAGGCGACAGTGCGGTTATTGAAGGAGCGGTTCGTTTGGCCGTCGATGGGGAGAGATTGCCGTGAGTGGTGTCGTAATTGTCTCGAATGTCAACGGGCAAAAGTTAGCCGACACGTATCCAGCGAGGTAGGAACCTTCGCGCCGCCGTCGAGCAGGTTTGAGCATGTGCATCTTGACCTGGTAGGGCCACTACCAGTGTCAAGGGGCAATAAATACTGCCTTACCTGCATCGACAGGTTTACGCGATGGCCTGAAGCTTTCCCGCTCGAGAATATCGATGCCGAGACTGTCGCGCGAACCTTCGTTTCGGGGTGGGTCGCGCGTTTTGGGACACCGGCACGGGTCACCACTGACCGAGGCCGGCAATTCGAGTCCCACCTTTTCAGGCAATTAAATGCATTGCTCGGGAGCTCGCATTTAAAGACGACCGCCTACCACCCCGCAGCGAACAGTTTAGTGGAACGGTTCCACCGACAGTTGAAGGCCGCGATAAAGTGTCGCGCCAACGAACGGTGGACAGATGCGTTACCTGCCGTTCTATTAGGTATTCGCGCCGCGTACAGAGACGATCTCAAATCGTCTACCGCGGAGCTCGTATACGACGAGAATATTACACTCCCCGCAGAAATGTTTAGCGACGAGCCGATCTGCGAATCGGATCCAGCGACGTTAGTGCTGCAGCTCCGCGAACATTTCCGAGGGATACGACCGGTGAATGGTACCCGTCACGGTAGTAAAAAAACTTTCGTTTACAAAGATTTAGCGACTACGTCGCACGTTTTTATTAGAACGGATGCTGTACGGGGTCCGCTTGATAATCCGTACGACGGGCCATTCCCAGTCGTATCCCGGAAAGAACAGTATTTCGTAGTGCGGGTTAGGGGCAAAGAGACCACAGTCTCAATTGACCGGCTCAAACCCGCCTACATTCTAGCATCGAGTGCAGGTAGTGAACAGGTGCACGTCACGCCAGCACCTGTACAGGACGACATAAGCACTCCACCAACCTGTATGCAAGAACCTTTGCGTACCCGTTCAGGTAGACGGGTACGGTTCCCTGACCGTTTACAGATTGGATAATAAGTAGTTTTAGCAAATAGAAAATAAGGATTCTACAGACCTAGTGAAAAGTAAATAGATTATATTTGTGTACATAGTAGGTTTAAATAGTGTAAATAGTTAAGATTAGATCATTAAGATAACGTTTGCACTGGTAAGGGGGTGATGTAGCGTCCGGTCGTACGCACAAGAGAAAGTTTTTCTTTCGTGCAAACGGCCCACGTAATTTACGACTCTCGTTCGTCGAAGCTGTTTTTGAGGAAGATATTTTCCAGACACGCGTAACGAATGCGTTCAGTAAATTCTTTTCCTAAGTCCCTCAACAGCAAATAGAGACCGTCGTAAATTAGGGATATCCAGAGGACACTCGACGCGTTCCCATCGGAGTTTCGCCACGTGGGCCCAACGCAGGTGATCCGAAGGAAATCTTGCAGTGAGGGCGCAAATAGGCCGTGATTTGGCGAAAATAAACGGCACTGATTGGAAAGGCCTAACGCGTGGGGTTAACCAATCAGGGTTGTTTAACGATTTTACCAGTGCGAACGTGGGGTCGACACGGATGGAGAAGCAACGAAACGGGACTTGGTTTTGCGCGCTCCAACGAGTACCATATCTAGTAAGAATAAAAGAACTTTTGTCACCCCAACGGCGTTTCCTACATTGACTAACCTACCCCACAGCTGTATAACGTGGTTAACAAATTGCGGTTTGGACGACTGGGTGGAAATGACAAACACTGAATTAAAAAAAAAATTTATATGTAGTCACCATTTTTCTATTAATAATTTCCATAATTCTGGAAGATTAAAAAAGAATGCTGTTCCTTATTTATATTCTATAGATAGCAATATTATTAATGAGCCGGTTGTTTTGCCTCAAAAAAAAATGCCATTTCTAGAATAGAAGAACGCGATAAAATACAGAAACTTGAGAATGCGTTAATGCAAGAGAAGAATAAGTCTAAGATTCTTTACTCGCAATTACGGACAAAGTGTAAAGTAGTAGATAGATTAACGGAAAAAATGTCTTCAGGCAATATCAGTGATGCATGTCTGAAGAAAGCTATCGCGCGTAGAGTTCGAGGTTTTATTTTAACATTTATTTTAATGCAATTATTCCCCTCAAGAAGGGAAGCATATAGTAAAAAACTACATCGTTCATGTTTAACACTGCATTATATTTCGCCCTTGCTGTATAATAAAATGCGCCACGTTCTTAAGTTTCACCTTTCAAGTCCGGTCACAATCATTCGTTGGTTCGGTAAAATCGACATTTGACCTGCAACTTGTCCAAATTTATTTAATGTTTTAGCGATTAAAACATCCAACATGGATGCTTTTGATCGGAATTGTGTCTTACTATTTGAGGGTTTCGAAGATTTAGGTTTCTTGGGTAGAAACGCGGCAGTGGGGACGCAGGTACTCGTTTTTATGATAAGAGGTTTATTCAGGAATTCGAAACAACCGCTTGCGTTATTTGTTTGAAAAAATGGTATCAAATCGAAACAATTATCAGCATTACTAGATGCTATTTTAGACACATTATGTAATGTAGGTTTGATAGTCAGAGCTGTTGCTTCAGCCCAAGCAGCAAGCAACTAAAGCACAGCAGGAGAAAAAGTAAAAGTAGAAAATCCTTTTTTTATTCGAAATGGCCGTAAAATTTATTTCTTATTTGATTATATACACTTATGTAAGAGCATCAGGAATAATGTATTAAAACACGATTTTTTAATTGATGGTCATAGAGTATTCTGGTGCGATGTTATATCTTTATGGAATGTAGAACGCGATAAAGGCACCAGAGCGGCTTACAAATTAAGCGATCAACATGTCAGGCCAAATTCTTTCGATAAAATGTAATGTAAGCTCGCTTTGCAAGTATTTAGTAAAAGAATTTCTTCTGCTTTGTTTACTGCTTGCGCTACAAAATGTATAAAATCGAGTACCGTGCAGAATACAGCATGCTCCTTTCAAACTCTGAATGATTTGTTTGATAATTTGAACAGCAGATGTGCTCGCGATCCTAATCCAAACAAGTGCGCTATTTCTGATTTATTTCCTGATATCGAAAGCAATTTGCAAACACAATCAAATAACATATCCTATTGGTACGTTAACGCGGATAATGAACTTAAAACTCCGCCTTGTTTCTTAGGATTGCGACAGTCAGTAAATGCTACTGTGCAACTTTGGCACGATTTACAGAGAGAGGGTGCTATGTTTTTGATGACCTCTCGATTGAATACGGATGTTATAGAAAATTTCTTTTCGATTCTTCGAGTGCACGGTGGCACTTACAACCGAAATCCATCTGTGAAAGCGGTGCGTCTTGCTATCAGGAAGAATATAATGTTAAATTTGACCAGTAGTTCTCTAAATAGTAATTGTCTGCCTGATGAAGACGCAACGCTTTTAAAAGATGTTACTATAGCACGATATGCTTTAGCATCATCAAACAATGATGTTTCATTTAATAATGTACAAATGGATGACAATGATGTTGAGAATGATGACATGCAGTTAGAAATTCATAACGAATTGGAATCATTGTCGACATCAGTGTGCTCTTTAGAATCTTGTGCAATAGAATACTTTGCACGATATATTGCCAAAAAAAGCACGGAAAAATCGCGATGTAACATGTGTTATAATGATTTAACAGACAACAGCAGAGAATTTCAACGAAACGATCAACTACTAATATCCTTTCGCGCGTTTATTGTAAGTGAAAATGTCGAGTTTGGTCATTTATTAATACCATCACTCGAATTTTCAAATATTTTAAAAATTATTAATGCTGTATTTGATCACTTTTATCCAGCATTACGCAGCGACACATTCATTTTGGATAAACTATTTCGGATTATATCTGATGCAGTACATCAAAAATATTTAAAATGGTTTATAGAAACTGAATGTGCTACACATCGAAAAGATTTAGTTTATTTTACAGTGATTACGAAGATTCATAAAGCTACAGTGTGGTTAGGTCAGGAACTGAGATTCTCTATTAATAGAAATTCTCATATTTCCAGACTACGTAATTTGCAAAATTTGTAAAGGTGCTTTTTTTAGATAAATGTATTCCATAGCAAAGTAGACTATTTAATGTATATATATATTTGTACATACTTTGAATACATTCAAGGTTTTGTGTTTTACAGGGAAATTTGTGGGATGTCATGCATAATAGTAGAATCACATTATAATTTGTATAGCCTATTGCATGGCTTCTATTTTCAGAAACGTTGGGTGTACTCCGAGATTGTAAAGTCCTTTCTTCACGCCTTCACGTGGCCAATCCCCTTAACATTATTACAGATACAGTAATATTAATATTATCGTATACATACATAGTAGTAATGGAACTAAGATGAAAGAAAGGCACTTATAATTATAATGATAATTTCTCATGGATTCTATTTTTCAGGCCTCCATATACGAGTGAGTCAGTCGGACAAATCATTCGCCGAAGAAGAAAATTTACGTTCTACATCATTAATCTCGTTTAGATTTTGTGTATAATATACTGTAATTCGTATATTTCTTGTTACAGTTATATTCTCTAAATTACTCGTCTGTATGCACTCTTCCTTTTTGTACATTATGACCTTTAAACTCGTTTATAAATAAATAAATAAATAAATTTTAATTTGTTGGTTATTACATAATCATTCTTTATAATTATAATTTTATTACATTATATTTTTTTGATATTTTTTACAAATAACGTATATGAAACCTTGAAATGAGAACATAAAACTTAAATGTGAAATTACATTTAAATTCATACGGTTATTTAATCTCAATCGTACTAATAGTATAAATATATGAATGCACGTCCATAAGTATAGTAAAAAAATGTCCTCTTTTAAATAGTTAACATATGATCAGGGGGTCTTGAAACGTGTATTTCTGTAAAAAAAATTTTGAAATTTCTTTTTATTATGGCACTCTATAGCTATACAGGGTGTTCGGCCACTCCTGGGAAAAATTTTAATGAGGGATTCTATAGGCCAAAATGAGACGAAAATAAAGAATACCAATTTGTTGAAGGAGACTTCGTTAAAAAGTTATCAACAATTAAATTCAAAAATTTCAAATCATTCAGGAAAAATTATTTTTGGTTGCGAAGGTCAATTACAATCATTTTTGGTGAATAGACATACCGCCGAAATCCTACCCACTTTCTAGAAAAAAATTCGAGAAGGTGTAAAATTTTTCGACGGAAAAAAAATTTGAAATCATTTTGGAAAAATTATTTTCGGTTGGGGGGTAAATAGATACACCTCCGAAATCTTGCGCATTTTTGAGAAAAAAATTCAGTATAGGCAGAACTTCAAACGCTAACTTTTTAACAAAGCCTCCATCAACAAATTGGTATTCTTGATTTTCGTCTCATTTTGGCCTCTAGAATCCCCCATTAAAATTTTTCCCAGGGGTGGCCGAACACCCTGTATTGGTTGGAAAGTAAAAATGCCTAGGCAGTCAAGATTCGAAATCGCATGCCGGTGATACGAGATCGAATTTCAACTTTGTTGAGAGCAAGAAGGGGAAAGGCTCACATTCCACTTCCTTCTCGAATCCCCGAAGCTATATGAAGCGCCAGAACTCATATACAAGGTGTCTATGCATTATTACATTTAAGTGGAGGAGTAGTTTCCTTTAGGCACCAGCCTGCCGCCTGATAATACAGTAGTGCCCAACTAAGTGAACTGATGTTTGCTCACATAAATGACCAGAGATATCCCCACCAATTCTTAGAAGCCAAGCGGCTTCGAACATCGAGTGTGTCGAATACAACCTGACGCCACCGGTCGATATCGATACATTGTATATATGGTTCCGGGTGCAAGCTATTGTACCTTACTTGCACTTATCCTCCTTCCCTATCTCTGCTGAATTCTGAGAACTAACCATGCCCACATAAATGACCGAAGCCGGTCCCGAGCTTGGTCATTTATGTAGGCATTACTGTACTGGATTGCCTTTTTCAACCCCTCCCATAGTCAATCCACATGCATTTACGCATATACTACAGCTGTCTGCCCATCAATACTAATTCGAAGAAGGCACTAAAATCACCTCCGAATTTTGCAGGTCTACTCGTATACCTCGTCCGTGGTTCAGCCACATATTTTTAAACATTGGGATTATTATTGGAACACCCCCTAGGATTATGCCATTAGATGAAAAAGTGTTGCACATCAAAATTGAAAATTTTTTATTTTCGTAATTCGTTTTTCTCCGTTTTAATTCACAGTTTTTATAGTTTTGTATATCGCTGAATTCGTCTTTTTGCGTTGTATAAAAATATAGACAAAAATATATCATTGCATTAAAAAAAAAGAAAACAAGGACTGAAATTTCAAAAATTGACTTTGAAAAAAATTTTTTCTTTGAGGGTTACATTTGATTCTTCAAATTTTTGTTCGAACAATTTTGTTATATATTCACAAATAACTACGATATGTATAGGATTTACATATTTCTATTTAAACGGTCTATTTCTAGAAGAAAATATAACATACAAAAAGCAATTCTGAAGCATTGAAGTAATATTTAAGAGAGTAAAAAAAGAAATTATTCTTATTGTGTTAAAATCTCTTTCATTAAAGTATGATTTATCACATTAGGAAATTGTTTTCGGTGTTCTGAAATTATTTATTATGTAAAATTGTTTTTCTTCCTCATTTTTGGATAATAATTAATTGTATTCTTCCATAAGTTTAACATCACGTTTAGCAGTGTCATTACAATTGTCATCTTCCCACGTGTCAGGATCTTTTCTTAAAAATCCAGTTGACATGGAAATTCCTCCAAAAAATCATGTTGCCTCGTGGAAAACAAAATGGTCCAGTCCTTTGTCAATATAATTTTGTATATCTTCAGTACCAATTCTTAGTCTTTTGCTAGAGTCATCTATGGCCTCGTTGATCCATCGCCTCCAGCACTCAGCCCTCCTTATCCACTTTGTTATCGGAAAAAGATAATGCTAATGGTTCCGATGTTAAGTACCACAAGTGGTTGAACATTTCCTTATTTCTACCTTGCTTACTTCTTCACCAATCTCATGAAACGAATGAGATTCTGCAACGAATTCCAAATCTTGGCATGAAGCTACCATCGTCGCTGAACTTTTAATCCATGTTTTTAAATACACTTTGGCGAGAAAGAAACAAATATCTCTAATTCCACTTTCTTCTTTATCACTTAAATTAAATTGTTCCTTGAATGAATACATTTTCAAGTAATACAAAATTTTCGCCATCCATCGAGCGTGATAAAAATCTCCTGGAGCACGAAAACTTATATTTTTTAGTGGAGTTCCATCTATGAAAATAACAACAAGATCAAGAATTTCTTTGTAATTCTCTCGTGGCTGTTGCTCATTTTCTAGAATATTTGTTGAAAATTGGATCATTTCTTGAACTACTGTAGTTTGAATTGTTTGGTGGACATATTTATTTACAATTCCGGATACAAATCTCAATTTATCGATTTTTGGTTATGTTTCTTGAAACTTGTTCTATAGCGGAGCACTGGAAGCCAAAGATTTTGATAGTTTTTCGTTAAATACATTCTGTAGAATAATCTCATATATACGACACCTACAGGGTAAATATAAGATATCCCTGTTTAATTTTTGTTCAAGCAGAACGCAAGCTCCTTGGAAACGTCCAGTGTTCGTTGGAATATGTAGTGTCACAGCAAAGTGCTTGAACTTTGTTGCACCATTCTTCTAATGAGTATATGCACCATTCATATACCGCAGAGGCTTGATCATTCCCACTGTTACGTGGAATGATGAGAATCCACAGCAATCGTTCGACACCTCTAGAAGTGATAATTACTGGTAATCTCTTGACTTTTCCTGTCCCATGTAAAGCTGGTAAAAGTTTTCCGTTCCAAAGTACCATAATCGCATTAAGCTCGGAGTCATTGAATTTTGAACGCAATTTCTGCGCAATGCTTGTACGAAGTTCAGACCGACAGCAACGAATTGAAGTATTATATTTTCATTTCTCATTTCACTGCATATTCCTTTTTTAGTTTCAAGGCTATTTATTTTATACGGTATATTCCCTTGCATTGATTCTATATGTTATAATGATTGAAATAGAAACACTAAATATCTTCGTTATTCACAAACATATAAACAAATGATATAGGTAAAAATAGTCTCATTTAACAAAGTAAATATAATGTGAGAAAGTATATTTTTTTCTCGCAATTAATTTTTGAAATTTTAGAATCGCAATTTATAAAAAATAAAAAATTCAAAATTTTGTTTTTGTACCCTTATAAGAGTGTAAAAAGACGAATTCAAGGAGGTATTGAAATGAATGACAGTGATAGATGGAGATTTAATGAAGAAAAACGGGTTACAAAAATAAAAAATTTTCACAATTCCTGGGGTTGTTCCGAAAAAAATTTTTCATTAAGTATAACTAAGGTCCACTCTATTGCCGCCCAGGCATTTATCTTTCCTACCTACGCAGGCATATATGGATGTAGCAGCAAAGTAGCAGAATGAAAGCAAATTTTGAAAATTTTTTTTACAGAAATACTTGTTTGAAGGTTCCTTAATCACATTTTAACTATTAAAAAATAAGAAATTTTGTCTTGCTATGCTTATGAATGTGCGTTTATGTATCTATATTATTAATACGATTGAGTCTAAACAACTTAATGAATTTCAATGTAATTTTACATTTACGTTTTATAAACTGATTTCAAGATCCGATTAGAACATAATTCGCCCGTCGATAATGATTAGTATACCTCATAGTTTTCTGGTTATTTCGATACATTTACGTTATTTGTGAAAAATTTAGGGAAATTTCTGAAATACTCTTAGAACATTTATATGTAAATATGGACCATTGTTACATAGTTAGCACTTGAAAAAAATGACGAATAAAAAAAAAGTAATTAGATCCAAAAAGAGACTTGAACTTACGGTCGAAAATCTTTCTAGCGGTTCTGCAGTTGGAAAATTTACCCCGTATACTGTCTTGCAGTCAAAACAGTTGTCAGGTACCATAAAATAGTACAACATTACACTCGATTATCGACGCGGTTAGTAACAGACATATGTACTTGAAATGAAATGTATAGGCTCTTTTGAAAAACAGATCCGGATGGCTGACATCATAGCGACTGTCCTGCTCATCTCAAACAAAGAAACCAAAACGTATTCTAGTTAGTGAAGATACAATTACAGTCCGAACTAAGAAACATTGAACATCTTAATTTTTTAACCATTGACAGCTTTTTGAATTTTAAGTATCAATCTTTCCTCATTTTTTTCATCTTTGAGATTAAAAAAGAATAGAATTGCACATGAGAGCTTCAGGGGGTTTTCTACTGTAAAACGCGTATTTTTAATGTTCCCTTTGGTATTTTTCTTGCATCGACATATCGCATATATATTTATTATTCCTACAGTAATTTTCACAAATTTTTACAACGAGAAACAGTAAAAAGTAGTAGCAGTACAGAGTCTCGTATTCAATCGTGTATCGAAAAAGTGTTCTAACTGGTTCCACGATTCCAGCCGTTCTGTTTGACTAAATCAAGAAAACGCAAGATACTTAAGGAGCCTTTCTACTTTGTGAGATTTAAAAAATCGAATGTCTTTTGCATTTTCTTTTAATATGTAGTCTCGAAAATATATCTATCAAATATTAAATTGAAATTCAGAAAATTAGCGAAGTTATAGCCTGTTGAAATGTACCACGCGCAAGTATAACAACTGGACATGAAACTTTAAAGCTGTTTTTCTCGAAACTATATTTTTCAGCACTACGTAGACGACAACATGAAAACCATTCAAGATATGAACATCAAATTTATATAGTATCTTTAGAACTGGTCTCAGTATGGCATGAACTAGAATACTTGCGATATGTGCAATATGTTTCCTTTTACAACAAAAAAGCAAGCGAATATAAGAAAATATTCAATATTTTTCCGTAAAATAGCTGTCATTTTTCGTTTTTTTGAGAAGATCCTAGTTCATGTCATAACCAAACTTATCTATATTAAGAATATCTTCGGTTTTTGGATTTCGGATAACTCGTTCGCAAGATATCACCTATGCAGTCAGACGCCGTTCATAAAAACTGTTATTCGTTGATCAACAAAAACAGCGTAATCAACAGATATTATGCGTTGCAAAAATTCGTGAATATAGTTAAATATATAATAAATATATCCACAAAACCCGGAATTAATCGCTCTTTAATAGCACGCAAAAAAGAAATTATTAAGAAACATGTATTTTTCTTACCTACAAAGTAGAATGGCTCCTTAAGGGGGTTTCCCAGAAGGAAGTAAAGGTAGACCGTAATGACGTACGGTTGAGATTATTGGTAGTTCCAGATAACACGACGGCTAGCGCGATTATATTTTCCAACCATTTGTAAAAATTCCGATTGTCTGTCAATTTGTGTTTAAATATTGTGTTCCTCCAGGACGGAGAAACTTGGCCGCGATTCCCGTTTCTATGTTGAATTCGCGTTATTCTAGAAGGCTGGGCTGGCGCTGAATTTTTTCAGCAACAGAAAACTAAACCGCGGCCATTTACGCGTTTTTGCTAGCTAAATTCGCAGGAATTCTCGCTACCCAGTTTTGCGGTTACGCGACAGAACCCAGTCCACGGCCGCCAATGACGATGTCGCTCCATTAACGTACATGCTCCAAGAAGTACGAGATCCTCATAATCACTCCTCGTAATCGAGTCTAGTTTGCGGACATCCATTTATTGGAAAATCTCGTTATTGCGACGTGAGATGTTTCCACAAAAGGACAATCTACCTGACGTTGTAACGATCGCAGTGCTTGCCGCGCGTAACGCGACCGTGGACGCAGGATTGTGATTGAACGTTACAGTTCGTTGCTGCGACAGTGACGTTAGGGATTCGGTGCGAAGCACTTAGAGTCTCTTTCGAATTAATACAGTCTGAGTCACTGGAAGGTTGATACCGACATACTGGTATCGCCTCGTGGTGGTTCGCCGTTCGAAGGGATCGGACAATCCACTCGAGTCACCCGTCAGGTGTACCATATAGGGGACACCGACCGGTGGAGTGACAGGTTCGACCCATTAGAGCTATACGGCGTAGGAGCAACCGGAAGATAGATATTCAGGAAGGATATCACTTCGTGGTGCTCTCCATGCATCGGGCGTCGGAGAACCCGCTCCAATATAACGTCGTAAAGGGGCAATAGGAAGATCCTAAGCGTACGGTGGAGCGAAGAGCACACTGGGCTGTGTACGTAGGATGGTTGGAATTGCAGGGGATTGAGTCCTGAACCGGTGAGCCGAAGGCCAGTTCCTCGGAACATAGAAGTCTCCGTCGAGGTAGCCACGGCTGGCTGCCGGGCGTTCCTTTGATGAAGGAATCGCTGGCTTGGAAGCCACGTGAGCAAACCGCAGGTTGCTTCTGAGAAGTCGCCGTCGAGGAAACCGAACCAGGAGAAGACGTCCTCTTGCGTGGGTGGTGTCCATACGCCACCCGCACGGTGAGCGTGCTCGCGGGATATAGCCTCTTGGAGCCTTACAACCACCATTTGATTTCCCGTCCGTGGCATTGCGAAGAGAACCCGGTAGAACGGAGGAAAACCTCGTCTACCCGGTTGTGCGCGTCGGTGAGATCGTAGAAAACGAATCTCATCGACCAGAAAGAGCAAAATTACAGTCCACTAGCTAGAGCGCTAGATAGCCAGCCAGCTCTCCCCTCCAAGCACACCAGACTGTCGCTGGAGCGCGAGAAACAGCTGACGAGCACGCGATTGTGGACTTGTCCGCGAAAGTATTTATTTGCCGGATTCTTTTGTTGCAGAAAGCCTCCGCAGTAAAAAAAAGGAGACAGGAAAGAAGAGACGGGGCCGAAGAACGAGCCACCCTCCAATCCAAGCTTTTGTTTCCGTTATTTGTTTTGTTTTTACATTTTTGCACCATCTAAATTTTGATACTTTTGTAAAATAAAAAATTTATTGAAAAACTTGTAATAATTTCTCTCCCTGTCTGTTCCCTCATCCGGACCCACGTTAAAGTCCCTTAGTACTTTAACAATTAGAATTATAAAAAAACATTTTCCATTGTGCTATTGGCTTTGGTAAATGCCAATTATAAATTTATAGCCGTCGATATTGGATCATGCGGAAAGAATAGCGATGGAGGTATATTCAGTAATTCAAAATTAGGAAAGTGTCTTGCACAGAATAAATTGAATATACCGGAAAATAGAAAATTACCAGATACTAATACTGTGATGCCTTATGACATTGTTGGCGATGAAGCATTCCCTTTAAAAAGATACTTATTAAGACCGTATCCAAAACCACAAATGTATGATCCCGCAAAACAATCTTATAATCATCGACACTCACGAGCGAGACGTGTGTCGGAAAATGCATTCGGAATTTTAACACAAAAATTCCGAATTTACCTACGTCGAATGCAATTACACCTACAAAATGTTGATAAAATTATTTTAACGACGTGCATTTTACATAATTATATTTTATCATCCCGTGATTTTCGACCATCGGATATGGGCATGGAACCGTCGGAAACAACGACGCAAAATCTCCCGTTGCAAGGTGGTAGCAATACTTCAACCGCGTTTCATCTAAGGGAAGCATTTAATGATTTTTTTAATACTACACAAAACTAACGTAGAAATATGTATCCTCATGAAGAACAATGAAATACATGTATTTATATGTTACTTACCGGTTAAATTTATAATTTTCCCAATGTCTCTCCAAGCAGCTTCCTTTTTCTCATTGTCACTGTATCCTCTTTCTTCCTGATTATATAAAAAACTATGTTGTCGCACCAACTCTATTAATTTCTCGTCTTTCATACTTTGCGATTCCGTTGCACCTGTGTTTGAGGTACTCATTTTTAACTGAGAAATTGTGTTTTTCGAAGGTATTTGCGGTTTATATAAGTTCTGTTGCGTTGCTATTGGTTAAAAATGTTGGGGATGGGGGTGTACAATTTTTTAGCTTATTGGTTCGTGACAGTGGTAGTAAGTGTGGTTATTTTCTAAAATGGAAGGGGAAGTGCGCGAAGTACGAATTTTCTGTTTGGGAAGAAGGCTGGTGGTTCTTGGCATCAAAGACGCGGAGTCAAAGTAAATACACAATTTCAGCTAAATGGATAGAAATACGAGCGGATAAGGACCTTAGACCTTTTTTTTTGTCGGGGCCCTTGACTTCGAACTTGCCCGAACTCAAACATTCTGTTGAAGAATACTGATCTTTGCCTGTCCGTACACGCAACGTGCCTGAATATGCTGTGACGCTAGATATAAACACTCCTATTCCAATACTCGCAATAATGTCTGCCCAAACTGGAAATGCTGTAAACGTTACTTGCTTGAATGGATGATGTGCACGTTCGAAACGTAACGTGCCGAAACGGATCCGCGACGTTACGTATAAATACTCGTATCTTAGCAACTTGAAAGAATGTTTGCCTGAACCGTGCCGGCGGTGCCGTGCTGTAAACGGATAGTATAAATCGACCTTTATACGGACTTAAGCAGGCCGGATGCGCCTGGAACAAGCGGCTTGATAAGGAATTCCGAAGACTTGGAGCGATCCCTTCAAAAAGCGATCCATATCTGTATTTGAAGGGTGAAGGAGACGATCTGTTAATGATCGTCGTATACGTTGGCGATATCCTTATTATGTCTAGGAATTTGAATAAAATTACTAACTTCGGAATCGAGCTACACCAAAATTTTTAGATGAAGGAACTAGGTGATCATCGATGCCTAGGTATAAATTTTGAGAGAAATCAGGGCGGCATAAGGCTGACCCAGAAGACCTATATTCGCGATATTTTGCGACGTTTCGGGATGGAGAACGCGAATCCGGTATCAACACCTCTCGACGTGGGTACAAAATTGACGAGAACGGAAGTCTGGACCCCATCCGATGGACCGAAACCGTCGTATCGTGAGTTAGTCGGAACATTATTGTATTTATCCGTAGCAACGCGGCCGGACATGGCTCATGCGGCGAGTTTGCTGAGGCAGTTCAACGAATGTTTTGGACGGACTCACTGAATGGCAGCAAAGCGGGTTCTACGGTATCTACGAAGAACAGCAGATTTGGGCATCACCTACCGGCGCGACGAACGGCCGATAGAAGGATTCGTCGATGCGGATTGGGCTGGATGTATTGATGACAGGTCATTTACTGGGTATGCATTCATTATGAATGGCGCGTGCGTAACGTGGGATTCGAAGAAGCAGCGGACCATGGCTTTATCTTCAAACGAAGCTGAGTATGTGGCACTCAGCGAGGCAACCAAGGAGGCTATCTATCTTCGGCGTTTTCTACGCGAGCTCGGCGAGAGCGTGGACGTTATAAAATTGTCAAATGATAATTTTGGAGCTCAGAGACTTGCAGGCAATCTAGTTTCCCACGCTTGGGCCAAGCACATAAACATTCGGCATCATTTCGTTCGCGAGGCTGTTGATTCAGGGCTAGTGGATATTCAACACATCGCTTCTGAGAACATGCCAGTGAAAAGGTACATCCTTCTTTAAAAGTTTCGTTAATGGTTTTGCGGTTTTAGCCATATCGGGGATGAATCGTCTGTAGCAACCTACCAGACCTAGAAAATGTTTAATGTTTTTCCGCGTTCGGGGTACTGGGAAATTTTTTACAACTCGAATTTTATCTGGGTCAGGCTTCACTCCTTCACTGGTAATTTTATAACCTGAGTATGCGATTTCTTTTTGCAGGAAACGACATTTCGTCGGTTGAAGAGTTAATCCAGCATTTTGCAACCGAGCCAGAAGGGCCCTCAGTTTACGTGCGTGTTCCGAAAGGGAAGCTGCGTAAATAGCAATGTCGTCCATGTAGACGAAGAGTTCGATTCCCTGCAACCCGGATAGCGCGAGATCCATAACTCGTTGAAAGGTGGCTGGCGCGTTCCTCAGGCGGAAAGGCATCCGGTTGAATTCAAAGTGGCTGTGGGGGGTGGAGAAAGCCGTTTTGGACTTGGACGCGGGATCTACGGGGATTTGATGAAACCCGGAGGCTAAATCTAAGGTGCTAAAATGTTTAGCTCCTCCTAGCTGATCTAAGACTCGTTGGTTACGGTCGAGGATAAAACGTATCTACTCGCGTTGATTCAGAGCCGAGTACAGTACCTAATCTACCGCGGCATTGTAGACGACGATTCCCCCCGGACTGTAAAAGCATTAATAAATCTAATAAAATCCGCGTATCTCCGGAGATTTAACCTTAACGACTTGCAAAACGAATTATGAGGCGTACAGCGTCACGATCATGAAACTATCGAAGAATTCGGTTACCAGGTACATGGGATTGTAGATCGTGGGATTCAGACAGCGCGTGAAAATTACGATCCAGAGCAATTCGTCGGGATCAAGGCGTTGCTCACGGAGAACGCGGTTCGCGATTTCCTAAAAGGCCTGCTAAGCGACATTATCTCGGGGATAGTATCGAGGGACGATTTGCAGGACCTAATAACGGTCATAAAGTCAGCCTCCAGAATTGAAAGCCTAGCCGGTTTTACGCGAACCCCGAAACCCGCGAACATTCCCCGGGATCGGCCCCGGATACTTAGGACGGAAGTACATGAGCGAGCTTGTTTCCGTTGCGGGGAAACGGGGCATTTAGTCGCGGACTGTCGGCGCGAGGCTAATAACCGATTTCATAGGTCCCGACCATACACGCCGAGATGCCAACAATGCAGGGGAACGGGGCACACGGAAAGACAGTGCCGTCGGTATAGTTCAAATCGCGTTCCTGAGAATACGCGCCCCCCAGTCCACTTACTCTCCGCGAACCTAGTGAACCGAGGTTTGCGTGTATCCTGGCGGGTGATGCCAAATGAAAGTGTGAATGGGGATGACCAGGACCGCACAAGGATATCCAGAGGTGTGACCTCGGTAGTAAATCCGGTAGACCCTGTAGAAAACCTTTTAACAAGATATCAATGACAAAAATAGAATCAATGTCGGGAAAAGAATTTTAACCACAACCGCCGATATGAATGAACCGACGCAATCCTCCCCTATCGTTCCTACTGTATTCTATTTGAAGGACCACCTTTTTACACGACGAAATAACCTCGTTCACTTCGTCCCTATCAACGGCACCGATACTTCCCACACCACCGAGGGACTGTTAAACCGAATAGGTCTATCAATAGAACAGGTACGACAATACAAACTAAATGTTGGGAATGCTACGGCATTCCCTCAGGACAAATACCCGGTATTCTTTTTGTTTTTCAAAAACGATCCCCAAGACGAATTTAATTTTGATCACATCCAAAACTTCCTGAAATCCCTTAAAAACCTGCTAAACTCTTTGCGTTCCGATACCTTCAGTATCCTAATAGACCCAAATAAATTCGACTCCTCCGCGCGGAATACTATATAAAGCTTGCTTAGGAAAATCTTTAGCGACATTTTTTCAGAATGATTTGAAATTTTTTAATTTAGTTTTGTTAACGTTTTAACGAAGCCTCCATCAACAAATTAGTATTCTTGATTTCCGTCTTATTTTGGCCTCTAGAATCTCCCATTACAATTTTTCCCCGGAATGGCCGAATACCCTGTATAGATGTAAAACCAAATGCATTTCAGAATCCTGTTGAGTACTGCTATTCTGTTGAAAATGAACCAAGATGCCATATTTGTGGTGACATGGCAATAATTAAATGCGCATGATGTAAGAAATCTTTATGTTGCAAACATTTTTTCGACGAGTACCACTATTATCGAAACTACATAGAGTAATTGCTACACACACTGTATGTATTTATAATTTATAAATCGCTCCACCTTTGCACGATGCCATTGGTGGGTAATAGAAACAATTAATCTTTTCATTGCTGTTAAGAGACTTCTTACTGTTATTGTTACTTGTTACTTGATACTGTATAATTAGGTGCAAGCCTACAATGCTTTATTAACCCTTTGCACTCGAGGGCTCCGGAGCGGAGCCATTTAAAATTTGTCTTCAAACTCGAGGGCTCCGCTACGGAGACAATGCAAATAATTTTCAGTTTTTAACATAAGAACAAAAACAAATCGTAAAAACTAGTTGTAGGATGTTTCGCTGTTGGTGACAAATGACGGTCGCAGCTCGCGGATTGTTATGCTCTCGATAACAGCAAATAATCGCGGTTTGAGCAACATTCTGTTGTCCGCACTTGGATGCAAGTGAGTTAAGTCCTATTATTTAGTAGTAGAGTGTATCAGATTCAAGTTTATCTGTTGTTTTTATATTTTGAATTCATATTTATATCCCCGATATGGCAAATAAAAGAAAAATTTGTGAAAATTATAGTGATATTGAAAGTAGTAGCGATGAATTAGAATTTGAAGTTTATAGTGAACATAACATAAATAATATTGTTTAAATATCGCGTTAATTGACGGATTTGAGAATCGTTTAGAGAAATATTCAAGTTAACGTGAATTATAATTGAGAACCATAAATTCCTCGTACGGCATTGTTTTTCGTGTACGCGACATTCCAGAGACTCTCTGATGCGTAGTTCGGTACACGGAACGATACAGGTTAGAAAAACCATACGCGAGTGTTGGCTGCTCTCAGTCACGTGATCGACCCAATATATTTACTTGGGATCGATCGTCGAAGATCCATAAACAGAGAGGGTAGAGGAATATTGAAATTAAGAAGAGATAGACATTGAAGAGCAGGGATAGCGTCGCGAGGTGGTGATTACCCCTCTCGTGGCCTCGACTGCGGATGTCTGTTCGCTTCTTAGCTTCGAGACTCGATAGCGAGTCCTCGCAGCGAGTAGATCGACAAACGATTCCGCTCCGCGACGAAACCAAATCTCCGAATATAGGTTCTGAGAACACTCGAACCTTTCGTTGAGAAGTTTAAATTGTTGCTCAAAATTAACTAAATCGGTGAGGCATTTTATCAGCCCCGATTATTGACTGTACAATCTCGCCGAATAGCACGTGACGCTCGAGTTACGTGGTCGTGTGAGGGAATTGATAAACTTCGGTTCCCGCTTGGCGAGATTATTAACAAAATTTAAAAGACTGTGGGTTTTCGTCCAACTTTCATGTGACGTTTGTGCTACGCGGTCATGAAAGGGGAATCCAGATAAGAATCGTTTCCCGTGTGTCGAAACTCCAGTCTCAGCAAGGGCTACGGCCCGATCAGTACTGACGACTCCACGGACTGCTGCATTTGACGCGGTCGTGCGACAAGTTGAATTGTCCGCACGGTTTTGTATATCACCCCTAGGGTGGTCTCTGACCGATACCCTACGTGGGCTCACCGTTTCTCAGGTCGGGGCTAAGAAATTCCGGACTTCTTAGCTCAACCTGCTCGAGCAACGCTCCTTGACCGCCAGTGAGTACGTACCCTGTGCGTAGAGCAACGCATAATGAGCACCGTGGTGTATGCTCCTTTAAACGTAAGACGCTACGTGCGCCGTTAAGGGCTACACCACACCGCGTCTTGTACGCAGGGAACGGTGAGAAACTGCGGTTTGGACAGCATTTGGAGCTTTACGACCTCCACCTGTTGTCCTTTCCTGCGGCATTCAACGATCGCTAAAAAGCGGAGAATTGAGAAATTAGATCTCTTCTTCCGCACAGCGATCGAACGGTTCTCGATTTGTGAGAACGTTCATATATACAGTCCACTCATACATATCTCAGTTCGTCGAGACGTGACTGTAATCTCCGCTCTCGAGTGCGAACGGCACAGACAGGAGCGTGCGAGATAGAGCGAGACAGGCGACGCGACAAGCGTTAATAGGTATTTAAATCCAGCCTTGTCTTTCCTTGTTACAGAACAACACATCGCGAACTTGGCCAGGAGCAGCCGGCCCAGGTTTTTTCCCCAGACGTCGGACCGACGTCTAGGCGGTTTTTTTTCCTTTTTTTCTTTTTTGATTAAAAATAAAAGTTTAATTTCTTGAGCAAATTCAGGTGCATCAATTTATTTCAATAATTTTTCCCAGTGTCCTTTCCCTCGTAATCCGGACCACGTCAGACTAAAATAACCCCCGAAGGGCGGTTAAGGTCTTTAAACAAATATAGACGCTCTTACCCATGATAACGCAGACAATATTGAACTAAACCATGAATCCGATTCTAATGATAGTGATATATTTCCTGTTGTACGACGATACATACCGAGAATTGAAAGTGATATTGAGGGATCTGAAAGTGATACCGGAGAAAATGTAGAAGACACAGCAGATTCAACTGGAAATGACGAATGGATAGATGTTTCGGAAGTGGATAATATTCCATCTCCTACGGATTTCGATATTTCACCTCGAATTGCTGGACCACAAATTTCCAACGATATAAAAGAACCATTAGATTTTTTTCGATTATACTTTACGGATACATTGATTGATTCCATAATAAAAGAGACAAATGATTACGCAAATTCAAAACTGCGAGGAAAGCAATTGTCAAAGAGATCAATATGGAATACATGGAGTGATGTTAATCGGAAAGAATTTCTGGCCTTCATTGGAGTGATCTTGAATATGGGAACCATGCCGGTTGCAAATCTCCAGGAATATTGGTGTACCAAATTCACCAGTAAAATTCCATTCTTTTCAGACGTATTTACCCGAGATAGATTCCAACAAATATTTTGGATGCTTCATTTACACAAAAATGCACCAGTAGGCAGAAATACATGCTTAAGGACCCGCATTCAAAAGGCTAATAACTTTTTACAATACATCAACTAAAAATTTTCCGAACATTTTGTACCTTATCAGTCGATTTGCGTTGATGAATCCATTATAAAATTTAAGGGGAAAATATGTTTTATGACATATAATCCAGCTAAACCCACTAAATGGGGAATTAGAATTTACGTTCTGGCCGACTCAAATACCGGTTATGTTTATTCGGTTTTGCCTTATTACGGCAGTATTACTTCTGAAAATCTCATAAGACCTGATCTGTCTGTCAGTTCCAGAATTTCCTTAGACCTGTATAGAAAACTATTGGACAATGTTCCTAATGCTAAAGGTTATCACATGTATACCGACAGGTATTATACAAGCATACCCCTTGCTGAAGAACTGCTAAAAATGAATTGTTTCCTCACCGGCACAATAAAAACAAATAGGAAATATTTACCAATGGTAATAAAAAAACCGCAATTTGTAAGAGACAGAAAAACAGTGGCTTAGAGAAAAGGCAAAACCCTAGTTCTCGCATGGAAGGACAAAAGGATTGTAACTTTGTTAAGTACTCGTAATGAAGCGGGTTTGATATCGGTTGATAGAAGAGTACGTGCTGGTGAATTAGTCAGAATACAAAAACCTAAAATTGTTATTGATTACACAAAAAATATGCGCGGAGTAGATCGGGCCGACCAATATGCTGCAACATATTGTTTTTTGAGAAAATCCCTGAAATGGTGGAGGAAATTATTCTTCTGAGGGATGGAAATGTGTACAGTAAATTCATACATATTGTACACTTCTGTTAAAAAAATAAATAATGAAAAACCAATGTCACATTTGAAGTTTGTAAAATTGTTGGTGGACCAATTGATTGGGAATTTTCGACAAAACAGCACATCTCGAAAATACACTTACACACCAAATACGGAGGGCAGGCTCAACAACCACCTACACATTATACGTTCTGGAACCAAGAAAGATTGTGTAGTGTGTTCCAATAGAAAAATTCCGGGTGAAAGACGGCAGACCCATTATTTTTGTGATACCTGTCTAGAAAAGCCAAGATTACATATTGGCAATTGCTTCGAGAGGTATCACACTTTGGACGATTACAAAATGTAATAATTTTATAATTTTTTGTTTTTTTATATTGTAGGAGACGAGCGATCATTAATGGCGTGAATGTGGTTTCATATGCATGTGTGCGAAGGCCCGGCCGAAGCTTCGAGAACGTGGAAACGTCTAGAACATTCGGCCGGGCGAGAATGATAAGAGTACGGTATGATTGGTGTATGTGCGTGTATGTTGGAAACCGCGGAAACGCGGAAAACATCGAGAACATTCGGCCGGGGAACAATAAAAGGCGAGCGTCCGCGACATGCAGGGCTTTTGCAATTACGACATTCTTACGAACACAATCCGGCCGTGTGCGTCGCGAATCGTATTAGATTATTATTAAAATTCTAATCTTACAATATGAATATCGTTAACAAACTTTTTATCCGCTTCGATATATATCGAAGTATACAGAAATGGCGTCGGTAGATATCAACGACAAATTGGAATAATTTATATTTAACTGTATTCTGATCGCGATTGAATATTTCCGAGCGTTATTTATTTAATTGATTGTTTATATTCCTTTCTTTATGAATTGTTGTAATTCCAATTTCCATATATATTTCGATACAAGTTTCAGTAAACGTAGTAACTGCGGAGTTGGAATATGCTATTCAAGCATAAATAACCAACGAACTTTAATAGTTGAAAATTTAAGAATATTTATAAAAATTACGGGATATTCTAACGTTCGATAAAGTAAACATAATCATGCTTACAACTCTAACTATGTAACTTGGTGATATAATATTTATAAATTGTAGATAATATCTGAAATTCTCATTGATTGAGAACATTTCGCCTTCGTGGCATTAACCTTTTACGTGACAAACTGTGTAGACAGCAGTACTAAGTAAAGCAGTATTTCTGTTGTCGAACTCTAGTAAGAAAAAGAAAAGAGAAAACTGATAGGAAAAGCACACGTGTGCTTGTTGTATTTCTTGTCTCCTGTCCCTTTCTTTCCAGCAAAATTTGGTTGGCCGCGCACAATGCGACCGGTAGATTCAGTATTTGTGCGTAGCAATAAGTTTGTTTCTCGGTGCAAAGTGACCCTGAGCCGTTTTCGAGTTAGGTTACGCGATAATAGCATCAGTGTTTCTTACGCAGTTTTTAAATTACTTTCAGAGCATCGTGGCTCTCCTTCTTTCCTGAATCGCGAAAATAGAATCCTTTGCTTGCCGATTTCAATCTTCGGTCGCGGTACTCTAACTTAATACTTTCTAATCAAATTAATTATTTTTTCAATTTGAAATTTAAACTCCTCGTTACCGGAATTAGAGTCAGTGCATCACTGAAGAGGACTATTGGGCGATACTTCACGAGCAAACAGTGTAAGTATAAATTTATACTTTGAAATGTTTAATTAGAAATCTCTAGAGTTTTAAGAATAGATTCTAATTGTTTTTTTTTACAGTTTTCTTACAGTCTCTGGACCTCATTCTGGAAACCAGCAGCAGTATCCGGGGGGTATCGGGCGGTGGACCACGAGCGAACAACGTAAGTATAAATTTATACTTTCAAATTTGTTAACTAAAAATCTTTGTAATTTTGCAATAAATTCTAATTTTCTTGCATTTTTCTTACAGTATCTGGATCTGATCCTGGACCTGAATCTAACCAGCAGGACCCTGCTGACTGATGGATGACTTCGAGAACTTCCAGTCATCATTAGTGAGTCGCATGTGACTTTTGTTCCTCTGGTCCCCAACCATGTTGTAGGATAAAAGATCCGAATCAACACGGGTGACCAGTTCTATACTTGCTATTTTTGACGAGTTAAGCGACCACGGGTATGAAAAATACCCGTGAGTAGTAACATCAACTGTTATATTTTTTAGAGCAGGTTTTAGGGTCTTCTTGCACTCGCGTTTCTTAATGCCACAAATCAATATTACACATTATAATTATTATAAAATTTTTACAAATATATATAATACAATTTTTATAAAATATATGAAATATTTTTATTAATTTTGTATGAATTGTATGATTGAATAGAAAATGAATTAATATAATGTGAGAAACATTATATATATCACAAGATCGAGTAGAATATGAATGATAATATGACATTGTACAATAATACTTACAACATTAATATAAATTATTAAATATTGATCGTTTATTTAATTAATACATCGTATGATGTATTTAACGTGCAAGAAGGCATTTCGCGACAGGTCGATTTTCGAGTCAAAGTAACATGCATTTTATACTAGTTTGATCTTTTAAAAAATTTACTTTGACGACAGAATCGACCAAGGATAATTGAATATTTTGAATAACAATTTAATGAATTCATTTCAATTTTTGAAGTAAATTATTTTATCATGAAATCTTAATTAAAGTCTTTCATTTTAAGTAATTAAATTTCAATCATAACAGTTTTTTTGAATAATAGTATTTTTCAATATTAACGTATTTTATTATTGATATATTACATATAACAAGTCGAGTCATTTTAACTAAAAATTAAATACGACATTGAGAATGAGAACCGTGGAGTGTTTGTTTGAGAGAATGCGTTTTGCAATTTTTTAAATATAGGGTTAGGTAGGTAGGTAACTTTCTGGTATGTGTGCTAGATTTAAGTAGGTAGGGTCAGGGCAAGGCTGTCCACATTAGTAATTTGGGTAGGCGCGTTTTCGCGTGGCAGTCTTGCACCTGTAGTTACGATTTCGAGAGTAGAAATCTTGCTGATTCAAACGGTGTATGCTGTTTGTTTCGGCTTTAGTTTCGACTCCTCGAATCGCGCGACTTTTAAAGTCGCTCTCTCGCGCTCGCGGTCGTGATTAGGTCCCTTTCGAAACGCTCGTCCCCCTCGAGATTCACCACGTATGCTCGACCAACAATTCATATATTGTTGGAAGACTACGTATTGCACAAAATCTCGAGCCAAGTCTTAAGTAAATTTCAGGCTTTGGCAGGACCGCTGAAGAAAGAAAAGGCTCTCAATGAGCTGAAGAGGCCCTAACAAATTGTTTCAAGAGTGGGCTACAACAAATGGCTTTTCATCTTCATCTTTGGATAAGGATGGAAAGTCATTCCTATTACTACTTTGTCACTTGACTCGTCTGTAGTTGTAGTTAGTTTATTTTTCTGGCTAGCTCACGTATGCATGTACTTGGTACATGATTGCACCATACATGCCAGCCATCCTTCCCCTGTATTCTGTTGGCTGGTTCACGTATGCATGTATACATAATTGCACCATACATGCCAGCCATCAGGGCAACTCGCGGTTTTAATATCCATAGAGTTGCGAATGTGCAATAATCGCGTTTGCTTTTAGAGTTGCGAACTGTTATTTTTCGCGTTGCCTTTTCAGGGTAGTGTTGCGACTTGACACGATACGCGATTGGTTTTATACAAACTTAGCTACTGAATGTTTGCTTTAAAAATAGTTTTGCGAATTATTGATAAACGCGATTGCTTATAAAGTTGCGAATTATCATTTTTCGCGTTTGCTTTTCAGGGTAGTGTTGCGAACAATCACGACTCGCGTTGCATTTTTACTCTTTTGTACACATAATGGATATCAACCGCGTTTGCAATTTTCATATTATAAATTAGCGTGCGATCTTGATTAATCGTGCGATTTTTTCTTTAGCGTTGCGATACTTTAAATGCCAAAATTCGACCCCAACTGTAGTATTAGAAGTAGTTAGTTTGTGGCTAGTACATGTGAATTTACATTTACCATCACACCCTGATTTAAGTTAGAGTTGCGAATAATATACAGTGTTCGCGTTTGCTCGTAGTGTTGCGACCAAAAATTTATCGCGTTGATGTGTTAGTGTTGCTTATAAACACGATTCGCGTTTATTTTTAATGCAAACTTAGGAACCGGACGTTTGCTTTAAAAATAGCGTTGCAAATTTTTAGTAAACGCGATTGCGAATTAGAGTTGCGAATTACTATTTTTCGCGTTTACTTTTCAGGGTAGTGTTGCGAATAATTACCATTCGCAGTTGCTTTTCTTGTTACAAGTCGCGTTTGGAATTTTTCTATTATAAATTAGCGTTGCGATTGTTGATTTATCGCGTTGTTGTCCCGTAGGGTTGCGATACTAAACCGTCTAACTTCATCCCCATATGTGCCACTCTATTGTAGTTTGAAGTAGCTTGAAGTAGTTAGTTTATTTCGTGCATGTATGTTGTAGCTACAACTGAAGACGCCAGCACCCGATCCAGCATTTTTGGGCAACGCGATTTGCATTAGCGTTGCGAAGCATAAATATATTTCCATTAAAAATAGAGTTGCGAATATACAATAATCGCGTTTGCTTGTAGAGTTGCGAATTCCTATTTTTCGCGTTTCCTTTTCAGGTTAGCGTTGCGAATTCCATACGCGATTGCTTTTATTGTTATTTAAGAATAGTGTTGCGAATTAGCTGATCGGTTTGCTCTTAGCATTGCGAATTCCTATTTTTCGCGTTTCCTTTTCAGGTTAGCGTTGCGAATTCCATACGCGATTGCTTTTATTGTTATTTAAGAATAGTGTTGCGAATTAACCGATCGGTTTGCTCTTAGCGTTGCGAATTACTATTTTTCGCGTTTACTTTTCAGGGTAGTGTTGCGAATAATTACCATTTGCGGTTGTTTTTATTGTTACAAATCGCGTTTGGAATTTTTATATTATAAATTAGCGTTGCGATCTTGACTTGTCGCGTATTTTATTAATTAGAGTTGCGATTCAATGCCCAAAAGCTGGCCAAAACGCTGACCACTGCACCCAGGATCATCAAGAAGCAAGCTGGGATTCTGCAAAGCCTCAAATGGCTCAACATCGTTATTAAAATTAGTGTTGCGCATTATTGAATATGGGTGCACGCGATTTAATTAATAAGGGAACCCTGTGTGGTTCATTTAACGAATAACAAGCACCACTCGCGTATACTTTTTTATATTAATAAATTAGTGTTGCGAAAGAAAGAATGGTCCACTCACGGATTGTTTGAATTTAAGACAAGTGGACGATTATTCTATCTGAAATGCATTTTTTCTTTATATGTTTGCCAAAGGAAATACTGCTTGAAAGTATTGTTGTAAATAGACGAATTTATAACGTGTTAAAGTCTGTAATTTATGTGAATATATTTTTATCACAGATTTGTGATGCATTTAAAAATGCTATATTATGATTAATTTTATTGTTCCAATACATATATCACTAATTATTCATTATTAGAGTTGGTAATTTTTACGGGATATAATAACATTTGCAACTCAATTGTTATTTATAAATAGTGAATTTTTTTATAAATATTCTGTATTCTTTGCATAAATCAAAGTTTGTTCGCGATCATTGTTTTAATTGATGGAAAATAGAATGCTTGCATCAAAAAGATATGCAAATTGCAATTCGATATTTCATATTGAGAGTTAATTTCCGCGTGGAATCGAAATTTTTGTACGTTATTGCTTTGTTTGTACGAACCTAATTTAGTTTTCAATACAGTAAAATATAATTATTGCAATGTATACGTCTTGAAAAATTTTTCATTTGATAAACGAAACAAAAAATAAAATCTACGGTAATAAATGAATAAAATTTTCAACCTATTTCGTATTTATCTTAACACTGAGACGAGTTTAATTTTTCATTCAATTTCAATTGCGTAATATTTGTTTTTCAATTTTTTAATATCAATTTTTACTCGTGGAAGCATCTTTTTTTTCTGTTATTAATTATTATTAATACACTTTTATTTCAGCTACTAATCTTTTGGACAAGTTTTTGTTACAGGGTACATAAACATTGAAGAATGAAATTGAAAATAGTAAATGGATTCAGACTTGATCGTTCCTAGGGAAATATTTCGTAGAATTTTATTTATTGTCTGATGACTGATTTCGAGTCGCAAATACATTTTTACCGAGTTACTTTTTAAATAAACGATACATTACAATTCAAAATAAAAAAATAGAGGATTTGCGGCGTATTTATCAATGAGGTACATTCTTACGTATTTTAATAATCTTGATATCTTTAAATGATCTTAATCGATTGGCTACTCCAATGAAATTAATCGATTGGTGCTCAATTCTGGACTGTACAGCTTTCATTTCGTTAAAAAATACTAAAATCTCTGTAATTTCAATTTCTGTCTCACTTGCACTTGCGTTTATTTCTAAATCTGTTGGTAACATTGCGAGTGACACGAAAATGGTAATGGGCCTCTAGAGCCCCAGAAAAATGGGACGAAAAAGTACATTGGGTGAAAGGTCTACTCGTATACCTCGTCTGTGGTGATAGCACAGACGAGGTATACGAGTAGACCAATCACCTTATGGACTTTTGCGGCCGAATCTGACTGCCATACCGACCTGAAAATTCGGAGGTGATTTTAGCGGCCTCTTCTCATGGATGGCGGTCAGTTGAGAAACTATTCACTGAATTAGTGTTGATGGGCAGAAAGCTGTAGAGTGTGCGTAAATACATGTGGGTGGCTATGAGAGGGATTGAAAAAGACAGTGCAGTATTATCAGACGGCAAGCCTGTGGCCAAAGGAAACTGCCCCTCCACTTACACACACAATGCGCAACCACCTTGTATATGAGTTCTGGCGTTTCGTATAGCTTCGGAGATTCGAGAAAGGCGGCGAATGTGAGTCTACCCTTCTTGCTCTCAACACAACTGAAATTCGACCTAGCATCACTGGCATGCGATATCGAATCTCGACTGTCCAGCATTTTTTACTTTCCGACCTATGTATGCGCATATAAGCAAAATACCATAATGTAAAAAAAATTTCAAAATTTTTTTTACGGAAACACACATTTCAAGACTCCTTAATCATATTTTAACTATTAAAAAAGACATTTTTTTACTATACTTATGGACGTGCGTTCATATATTTATACTATTTATGCGATTGAGTCTAAACAACCGAATGAATTTCAATGTAATTTTAAATTTTTAAATCTGAAAAAATTTGGGAATACTGTCCTGTTTGTCCTCTTTGTTTAGCAATTTAAAAAAACGCTGATTCGTTAAAATCAATCATATTAAAATAAAAAACTGGGAAATAATAATAAAATAATAATTTTCCTTCAATAATTCTCAATTGCAAAAATTCTACAGTATTTTTACATTTTTTTATATTTTACAATTTTCCCATATTATTAGAAAGTAGGTATACGGCGAAAGCTATACAACTTTATATGTATACAGGGTGTTCGGCCACCCCTGGGAAAAATTTTAATAGAGGATTCTAGAGGCCAAAATAAGACGAAAATCAAGAATATCAATTTATTGATGAAGGCTTCGTTAAACAATTATTAACGTTTAAAGTTCCGACAGTACTGAATTTTTTTCTCAAAAATGCGCAAGATTTCGGGGGTATGTGTATTCACCAAAAATGATTGCAATTGACCCCCGGAACCGACAATAATTTTTTCAGAACGATTTGAAATTTTTTTTTTTCGTCGAAAAATTTAGGCACCTACACCCTATCGATTTTTCTTAAAAATTCCTTTTTCATTTTTAGTAATTTTGTTTGATGTTTTACAAAAAAGTTGTCTAATACTTTTTTGTAGGTACCCATGAGCTCTACTTCAGAAAAAAGTTTCATTGAAATATATTCACAATTGTAGGAGTTATGGCTGTTTGAAAATTGGACCATTTTTATGGGGTTTTTCTCATTTTGCGGGGTCAAGGACCAACCTTTCGAATATTTTTGCGATTTGTACATCATTTGTCTCCACCAAAATACGCGTAGTTTGCTTTTTTAAACATTAAAATCGTCCAATTCGTTGAGGAGTTATGACGTTTTAAAGATTCGCATAAAAATTCGGGCAGACATTTCTGGCCAGAAATTAGATTTTCGTTAACGAATTTTTTTCTCGAAACTGAGTAGGATTTCGGGGGTATGTCTGTTGACCAAAAATGCTTGCAATTGACCCCTGCAACTAAAAATAATTTTTCCAAGACGATTCAAAAGCCTTTCTTTCGCCGAAAAATTTCAGCACCTATCCGATTTTTTTTCTCGAAAGTGGATAGGATATCGAAGACATGTGTATTCACCAAAAATGATTGTAATTGACCCCCACAGACGAAAATAATTTTTCCAGAACGATTTGAAATTTTTGAATTTAATTGTTAATAACTTTTTAACGAAGCCTCCATTAACAAATTGGTATTCTTGATTTTCGTCTTATTTTGGCCTCTAGAATCCTCTATTAAAATTTTTCCCAGGGGTGGCCGAACACCCTGTATACATATAAAGTTGTATAGCTTTCGCCGTATACCTACTTTCTAATAATATGGGAAAATTTTAAAATATAAAAAAATGTAAGAATACTGTAGAATTTTTGCAATGGAGAACTATTGAAGGAAAATTATTATTTTATTATTATTTCCCAGTCTTTTATTTTAATATGATTGATTTTAACGAATCAGCGTTTTTTTAAATTGCTAAACAAAGAGGACAAACAGGACAGTATTCCCAAATTTTTTCAGATTTAAAAATTTAAAATTACATTGAAATTCATTCGGTTGTTTAGACTCAATCGTATTAATAGTATAAATATATGAACGCACGTCCATAAGCATAGTAACAAAATGTCTTTTTTTTCATAGTTAAAATATGATTAGGGTGTCTTGAAAGGTGTATTTCCGTAAAAAAAAATTTTGAAATTTTTTTTACATTATGGTATTTTGCTTATATGCGGATTCATAGGTCGGGAAGTAAAAAATGCCTGGGCAGTCGAGATTCGATATCGCATGCCAGTGATGCTAGGTCGAATTTCAGTTGTGTTGAGAGCAAGAAGAGTAGACTCACATTCGCCGCCTTTCTCAAATCCCCGAAGCTATACGAAACGCCAGAACTCATATACAAGGTGGTTGCGCATTGTGTGTGTAAGTGGAGGGGCAGTTTCCTTTGGCCACAGGCTTAATATAATACTGCACTGCCAACTCACATGTATTTACGCACACACTACAGCTTTCTGCCCATCAATACTAATTCAGTGAATAGTTTCTCAACTGACCTGCTAAAATCATCTCCGAACTTTCAGGTCGGTGTGGCAGTCAGATTCAGCCGCGAAAGTCCATAAGGTGATTGGTCTACTCGTATACCTCGTCTGTGGTACGATTATCTGAAAATCGCTCACATTTATCAATGTAAATGAAGCGGCCTTTCTGCCAGAGTTAAATACAAATTTTTGTAATTTCTGTGAAAACAGAACTTTCATTAGATGTACGTGGTGCTTGACATTTTTATGTTTTAACTGTTTTTTCAAAAAGTACCATCGAGATTCATGTACTTTGTACATTGAAAATAACATATGTTAAATTTAATAGGTTAAGTTCAACTTTTAGAAAGAAAAATATTCGAAGGTCAGACAAAAATATAATGTCACATTTAGCGTACAATTAAAATATAATTGAAAAAGTAAAAAAAGAGTTGTTCGAGCAGGATCCGAACCTGCAGAGCAAAAGAAGCTTGAACTTGCAAGCAAACACTCCATCACCCACACCACGCTGGTTGCTGGTAAATGTAGGTCTATTTGTCTTTATGTTCTATTTTTGAAGATAAGTACCTGTAATAACTTTAATAATATTTCAAAGTAAAACCCAACTCACAACTGGGTACCATTACAGCTTTTCCTTGTTAGAATCGAATTTTCAATTCGTCTTAGCGAAAATCGCAGCCGGTTAAGCTGCTTCCCTGTTTTCAATTACTAAATATTTATTTCTCAATTAACCCTTTGCGAGTGAGACAATTTTGCAGATTATTCTAAAACATTTATGGTAATCATTTTCAATGCAATTTAAGTAAGTATGTGATGTATAAGATTTCTTTTAATTTTTTCTTTTCTAGAGATGATAGAGCGAAAGTTTATTCAATTTTTTTTACATAAAATTTAAATCTTCCTAAGACTTATATGAAATATTTAAAAGATTTTTGATAAATTACGTTTATGTATTGGAACAACTATAAAACAAGAGTATAATCATTATTATCCATGGGCTGATTGTAGTCAAAGTCTAACCGGACTTTGAAATCAGAACACAAAACTTGAATATAAAGTTTCATTTAAATTCATTCAGCTATTTATACTCAATCGTACCCTTTGCGCTCGCGTGGTGCCCCTCAGTCACCACTGAATGTGGTGCTACAACTCGAGCGGTGCCTCTCACTCACCACTCGACCAATGCGGTAAATCGAGCAATAACGATATTTAATTACGTTTGGCTTAACGAATATCGCATCATGAGTCTATCCCTACTCCTTTGTGTGTAATCTTATGATCTGTAGAATGACACCACTTTAAAATGGTTATAGAAATATCGTCTAAATATCGATACTTCGAAAGTTATAGCTGGCGCCGAGTTCGTTCGGCGTACAGACAGTTTAAATCGCGGCCGTTTATGTGTTTTTGTACGTTGACCTCACACGAAGATTCACTTTGAACACCTGTTCCAACGGTATTGTGACGTCAGCGCCGAGAGAGAGAACCGTATCATTAATTGAAAAGAGATCGACAGCGCCACGTCGCGACGACGATGCGTGACCGAGTCTTTGCATGGCGATGCTCGACGATTTTACGGAGTATTCACGAGCCGTTGCGTATATACTGCGACGTATGGGATTCGGTGTGCAACATCTAGAGTCCCATTGAAAGCTATACGGCGGTACCGACAAACTGCTATCGCCTCGTGGTGAGCTCGCCGTGCATAAGGCCACTGAGAATCCACTCGAGTAACCCGTCGGTGTGCAAGTAGACAGCGCAGCTAACGGTGGAGTTGCGGATTCGAAGCGCCTTCCTTTCATCACAACTCCTACAGCCACAATCCCCCATTTGACGGCCGCTGTGTAGGAACCTTAGTGTGGTTGGACTTGCTTGGGACTTTTCTGCTAACACTACATACTATCACAGTTACCCGATGAACGGCCGCTGTCCAGTACCTGCAATGTTGCGGGGAGTTGCATTGCCTGGAATCTTCAATTTGTCAACCCGTACAGTGAGCGTGCTCACGGGATCCGCGCTCTTGGAGCCTTGCAACCCCCATTTAATGTCCCGTCCGTGGCATTGCATAGCCTCCGACAGATTCGAGGATATGCTCTTCTGTTCAGGGCAAAGTCTCGGTGATACTTTTGTTACGAGCCAGGGCCGTGCAGAGCGCGTGGCCTGCGAGTGCGAGAGAAAGGGTATGGAATATGGTATCAATTTGTTAGTTAGATGCACGGACGAAGCTAATGCGAAATTGGGGAGCCGCTAGGATAGCTGCTAACGAGGACGAACCTGATGCGAAATCAGGGAGCCTCCTGGGATGGAGTCACGTACGGATGAACCTGGTGCGAAACCAAGGAGTCGTAGGAGGGTGAAACGTCGTGAACGAATCCGATGCGAAATCGGGGTGTCACTAGGATTATTGATAACGACGCAGACGAACCCAATGCGAAATCGGGGAGCTGCGAGGTGGTTGGAAGGCGCGCAGACGAACTCAATGCGTAATCGAGGAGCTGCTGGGAGGTTGGATAAATCACAGACGAACCTGATGCGAAATCAGGGAGCTGTAGGATGCGGACGAACCTGATGCGTAATCAGGGAGCCGCTAGGATGGTAATAGATTGCGTGGACGAACTCGATGCGAAATCAAGGAGCCACTAGGTTGTAAGAATTTGTATTTGGATTCAGGATATGTTAATTGACCTCGTAACCTTGAATTATTAAATATAATATAACCCGAGCGGTAAGGTTATATTATTGTGGGAACGTTTAACTAATAATAATCGCTTTATATAATTATGGATTAAAGAAGTTGGATAACTCTAATTTAATAATGAAAGTGGATATATTCTTAAGCCAACAAGTAAAATACAGATGTTTCGTGTATCTTATGTCGCGTTCAAGGAATAATTATAAATACCTAAAATGTTTCTGCTCGGTGTTGACGCACTGGCGGTACGGGGGTATGTCAGTTGAAAATAAAGGCCACAATAGAAGTTACACTGATTCACGGATTCTATATGGTTTAACATTGATACGACAGGTTACTGTAGCCCGATCTCCCGAAATACAACTGACTATCAAAAACCGTATACACGTAACGAGATACGTGGAGTTGACACTAAACGTGACGGTACGATTATGATCCCCTGAGTAATGAAATCACGGGGTTTATATACCAAAAAATCTGTGTGGGGCGGATTCAAAAGTACGTTAGAAATTACCGTGTGCACTATTCTCCGAATTGTATTAATTAACGAGCTACTCTATTCTCTGAATTGTATTAATTAACGGGCTGCTGCATCGTGACGGAAGTGACACCCATTTCAAAGGTTAGATAAGTAGCAGGGCGATTTCCTAATGCACGCAAGTGGCAAGAAAAATTTGGGGAACGAAACGTTCGACATACGTAACATCGCCCCCCCCCCCCTCCCCCAAAATGAAACATCGCGTTATGCATGATGCTTTCATATTAGACGGAAAGCGCCCTGTTACTTATTTACAAAAGAAAATAATAGAAGTCGCGAAAAAATAAAATAATTGGAAGCTAAATGTGTTGGGGTGTGTAGTATCATGTTGTGGCGTGTACTTATCAATACTGGTGCGTTGTGCGTTCTGGGTTTAGACCTTGGGCACGACGTAGCCCACCTCCGACCAGTGTTCGGCTACGTTCACAGGTGGCTGCCCCGGTAGTCGGTCCAGGTGGAGATCGGCAATGACTCCGTCTTCCGCGTTACCGATCCTGGATATTCGGCCTCTTCGATTGCTCAGTGCGAGCACTGCAATCCTCGTCATAGCGTTGAGCGGGGTGACGTTCCTGGGCTGCACTCCCGTCAACTGGATCTTCAACGCCATCCTTAGAGTTTTCCGGTAGCGCGGCGGAAGAGATCTAATTTCTGTTACCGGAAAATCTACTGTTTTTCCGTAGTCCCCAAGGAAAACTTCGCACCCGTGTAAAGTAATTTGTTGGAGTTGGCCCTTTCGCCACATGCCCTTGAGTCGGACGGCCACCAACCGCTCTGGTGTCAAGGCGTCTAGCGGTAGCGTGTACATCTCCCCTTGGCACTCCATGCGGTGGTGTAACTCGTACCCCATGGTCCGGTGGTCGAGCAGGTCCTTTTCCAGCACCACCCATACCTTGGTCATGTCTACCACATGGGTAGTCACAACTCGGGTCTCGGTTCCTAGGGTTTCGGCTGGGATGATTTCCATTGTGTTGTGAAGTACCTCTTAGTTTGTTCCCGGGGTGAACAAGTGGATATTTTGGTCCGTAATGATTTTTAACCCGGTCCAGTCTCGTGAGGGATGCGTTGGTTGACGCCTTTTTCTGATGTTTAGCCTGGTTTGGGTAGCTCGGCCTTTGCACACTGGTCCAGCCGAGCAGGGTTGATATTCCTTGGCTGATAGAGGTGTTCCTTGTTGCAGGAAAGATGTGGTTTGCGTTCCGATACTGGTTTTTGGTTGCATCTGTGACTAATACTGATTTCGATACGGTCCAGCATCTTGTTTTTAAAGGGCCCAAGCCCCACTCCAACTTCCTTGCGTGTAGGTGGAGGGGAGCCGTTGGGGGTGCAGGCGTCTCTAGAAGATTGTAGCGCTCGGCTTGTCAATTTTTTTACCTGATTCCAGGATATTAGGTATATTCATTGTAATTTTGCTGGGTTCCTCAGGAGGATTTGTATTTTTTGATAGTTTGTTGACCCCAATTTTTCCAATTACTATTATGCCGGCCACCATTAATATTATGAATATAGTTCCAATGGACGTGAAATTCATAATTTTCTGGTCGCGAAAACTGATTCGATGATTTGATAGTTCTCTTGCTCGTTGTTCTATTTCGGTTAGTGCCAATGTTGCAGGTAGCTTATCCCAGGTAGAGGCAGTATGATTCGTGTCGAAGGTGTCTCTCTCCAAAACTTCCAGGTGATGCGTTATGGGTTCTGGTAATATTATTGACAAATTATACACGCTTGAAGGGTAGTAAATGACGTCCTCGGTTGTTTTCATTGTTTCCACGGCTTCGAATTGTATGGAATTAATCGTTGCACGGCATCCAGGTTTGAGTTCAAAAATTCCTGTGTTTGACATATTTTTAATTACTCCTTTGTCTCCCTGGCAGTAAACCAATATGGTTTTATAGAAGAGGTTATTCTTATGTCGCAGATCGGTCATTTTATTGCAGAAGGGAAGTAATGCCGTAGATTCGCAGATAGCGTGGCGGTCCGTTTGGTATATTGGTAGTGTTGATGGTCCCACAAATTGTCCGCGATGGAAATGACAGTGGTTCAGGTAGTTCTCGGTTGGAATAATATATTGTTGTTCGTCTGATGATACAGCAAGGAATTGAATTTTTGATTTGATGTATGAAACTACAGATTTTCCCCCAATTTTATGTATGGATGGGCAAGGATATATCTTATATAAACTGTAGGCTCTTGTTTCAAGTAAGGGTATCGAGAGTTCAAAAAGTATTCTTCCCCTTTTAAAAATGACGTTTAACTTCGTAATTCTTTTGATTTGCTCCGTAAGTAGTTCTTCCGGCGTCAGAGGAAATTCATGCTTCGATGTTTGTTTGATTCTCTGGGCTGATCGTAATAACTGCTGCAGTGAAAAAATTGCTGGATGCAGAATTCCCTGTTTTGCCAAAAGTATGGAATCTATTAATAATAACAGATTGGCATTGTAGTCATCCAGTCCTTTTTCAATCTCAAATACCGCGTCCCTTGCTGCTGCTTCGAAACGTAATTTACTTATGTTGGATTCTGTTTCACGGAACATTAATGAGTGTTCAGCCATAGTTTTCATTAATTGAGTAGTGAATTTTGTTAGGTTAACAATTCTGTCATGAGTGGAAGAAAATTCGGCTCTAACTATATGGGTTTGTTTTTCTATGATCTCTGTTATTTCATGTTGGTCATTATAAATTTTATTTAACTCTTGATTATAATATTCCGCATCTTCTTGTGTCAAGGTTCCAAATAATGTTTTGCTTAGGCTGCCAATAAATCCAAAAGGTATACTGCGACGCGATGATTTAGTAATTGGAATATCACCTATTGCAGTTTTTATTAATTTGATGTACTGGAACGTGTTTTCTTCTTTCTTGATTAATCGGGGTCCCCACTCTTTGCTGATGCAGTGAAGGGAATCGTGACGGTCACAGAGTTGATTGATGGCTTTGATAAATTCCTTTACAGGTGGAGCATGTTTGCGGTATCGGTTAACGTCTAATGATGTGACTAAGCGCCATTGTGTGCGGAAAATCCTAATTTCTGGCTGTATCTCATAGAACAATCCGGCATCATTCACCAGCGGCGTTATGGTTGAACCGTTGCTAGTTATTTTCTGGCCAGTGGTCAGTGGTATCAGAAGCATCCAGATGAACATCATGATCCACTGAGTGATTTGATTCCACTGAAGATGGAAAATAAGCAGGTTTTAATTTGTCTTGGTGCTTTTTAATTATTTTACTGTCGGTTTGAATGACAACATTGTTTCGGTCTGTTACGTCTAGAATTTTGTATGGTCCAATGTAGTGTGGGTCGAATTTATTTGTACGAGGTTCTAGAAGTACGTAAACAAAATCACCTACGTTGAAATTTACTGGGTTTGACCGTCTATAGAAATAATCTTTTGAACGGGTTTTTGCCTTGTTTAAATTCTCCGAAGTAATGTTACGGATTGTAGTTATGTGTGAAATCAAGTCTTGTAAATAATCTCCATATGATTTTAATTTTTCTTTATCTGGGAACGAACTGGGTTCTCGAGCTACTTTTCCAAAAATTAACTCGTATGGTGTGAAATTTGTTGCTTCGTGAACGGATGTGTTATATGAGAACATTGCAAAAGGAATTAATAAATCCCAATCTTCGTAGTTATCCATGTAATGTTTGAGGTATTCAGTGAGCACGATGTGACTTCTTTCCAATGATCCATTAGTTTGTGGTCTGTATCCGGAAGTTGTTGTTTGTTTAATTTTAATATTTCTGCCAAATTCGTCATTAAATTTCCAATGAAACTAGTTCCTTTATCTGTTAGTATTGCGCGAGGTGTACCGTAGATTGCGATAAAGTGTCGTGCGAAGGCATCTGCAATGGTCGCGGCTCGAATATTAGGTATTGCAACTGCCACGCAGTATTTCGTCAGATTGTCCTGTATGGTAAGAATATGTCTATTTCCATTAGGCGTGATCGGAAGAGGTTCCACGGTGTCCAGTGATATTTTGTCAAATGTATCCAGCGGTGTGTCGGTGATCAACATGGGTTGGCGAGTCTTTGCTCGAACTAATTTTTGTTCTTGGCAACTTTGGCATGTCCTGATGTACTCTTGAATTTCGTTGCGCATTTTTGGCCAATGGAATTTTGATCGAATGCGTTTGTATGTTTTTGTTACCCCTTTATGCCCTCCAATTAAACTATCATGGGCTTCGCGAATTATGTCCAATCTATCCGATTCGGACGGTGTGGTGATAGCATAGCTGCATAGAATAATTTGTTGATCTGTTTCGGTAAAAACTTCTTCTAATATTTTGTAAAATTTGTTAGCTGGTAATTTGTGTAAATCTCCTGTTACAGATATTCGAAAGGAATTTATTTGATTTTGGTCCAGGGTATGTCTGAGAGTCTTTAACCCATGGGATACATCTTTTGCCGTAATATTGTCGTAAAAATTGTCAGAAATTACTATACTGAAGGTTTTAAACAATCCATTGTCTGAAGTCAATACGTGTCCCTTTTTCGGTTGCGCTGCCAAAAGATCCGGTTTATTAATTATTTCGGTGTCCAGTAATACTTTTCCTATGGTGGATATTAGGTTGCAATCTGCTGATATGAAGTGCGCGTAATGTCCGTTTTCCGCAGCGAGGGTGTTCGAAGAAACAGTTATTTTGTAAGATTGTTTTGACGCAGTGTATCGGTGCTCGTTTTCGTCGGTTAAAACATCTGTGTCGGACGCGTATGGTAGGTAAGGGTCAGGCGTGCGGTCAAAGGCGTCAGGTAGCCGTTCTGCACTTGCTTCGGTTGCAACCCTTGCAGAATTATGGCTGGTTGTAAAATTTCGTCTGTAACATGCGATGTTACCTGTGGAGTACTGAATACATTTTTACGAGGATTTTCCATAATTGTATTTTCATTATTGGTAATTTCAAGTGGTTCTTCAAAGGACATTAGGTCATCGGGTAAATTGTTATCTTCCTCCGGTAGTGTGTTCCTTGTAGAGTTTGCTGCTGGCAGTAAGTTGTTTATGATTTCCTGAGATTCGTCTGGCAATGTTACTTCGTGCGATAAGCTGGGTAGAGTTCGGTGTCTAGCTATTATCGGCGAGTGTTGAATTTTTCCATAAGAGGGGCCTTGTTCTTCGTCCGAGCTACTACTAGCCTCCCGGTATTTGGGTCGGTTTTCCCTATCTCGACGTAACTGTTGTATACGGTGACCTATGAATTGCTTATCGGTAGTCGGTGGTACTTGAGCCCGGAAGTCGGGATCGTCCTTTGACTCCCGTGGAATGAGCGGTAGACAGACTGATGGAGGGTTGCGCGATAACGCGTCCGCGTTCATGTTCGTTTTTCCACACTTGTGGATAACCTGATACTCGTATTCTGAAAGTCGTAATTTCCATTTTATTAGCCTGGAGGTCGGGTCCTTAACTGAATGTAGCCAGACTAAGGGACGGTGATCTGTGACAAGGGTGAATTTTGTTCCATAAATATAGGGTCGGAAATACTTGACTGCGTAAACCATTGCGAGACATTCCTTCTCCGTTGCCGAATAATTCTTTTCAGGTTTATTAAGGCTCCGAGATGCATATGTTATTGGTAAATCCTTTCCTATTTCCCCCTGGCTAAGTACAGCTCCTATGGCGTATTCGGATGCGTCTGTACTCACGATGAAGGGTTTGGTGAAATCCGGGTACTGCAATATAGGTTGTTGACAAAGTTCTTTACGTAATTGATTAAAACTTTGATCTTGTTCTTCTGTCCATTTAAATTTAATGCCCTTTCCTAGTAAATTGATCAACGATTTTGACTTCACGGTGAAATCTGGTATAAATCTTCTGTAGTATCCTGCTAAGCCCAAAAATTGTTGAATATTCTTCTGCGTTTTCGGTGTGGGAAAGTCTTGCACAGCTTTCAATTTCCTTGAATCCGGTCTTACTCCCTTTTCGGAAATTATGTGTCCTAAATATGCAACTTCTTCGCGTAGGAATTCGTATTTGTCAGTTTGAAGGGTTAAGCCTTGTTCCCGAAGGCGGTTCAATAATTTTTTAACCTTGATATTATGTTCTTGTAATGATGAAGCGTAAACGACAATGTCGTCCAGGTAAACGAAGAGGTCTGTTCCTTGTAATCCGGTGAGAACTTGATCCATGAGGCGTTGAAATGTAGGTGGAGCGTTCTTTAAGCCAAAAGGCATTCTTGAAAATTCGTAATGTCCATGCGGTGTGGTGAATGCTGTTTTTTGCTTGTCCCTTGGACTCATTTCTATCTGGTGAAATCCACTGGCGAGATCAAAAACGGAAAAATATTTTGCTCCTCCTAATCGGTCCAAAATTTCTGTGATTTGTGGTAATGGATATTTGTCGGAGATTGTCTTTTCGTTTAATGCGCGAAAGTCTATTACCATGCGCCAACGTTTGTTTCCCTGTGAGACAGCTTTCTTCGGTACGATCCATAAAGGTGAGTTGTAGGGTGATTTTGACGGAGTAATTATGCCTTGTGATAATAATGCGCTAACCTGTTTTTGTATTTCGTCCTGATGCACAGGCGGATATCGATATTGTCTTGTATTTACTGGTATTTCGTCTATGGTGTGAATCGAATGATTAAAATCGGCTGCTTTTCCTAATTTGTCTCCAAGCAGAAAAAATCGGTCTGGAAATTCTTTTATTAAATCAATGACGGATGCTCGTTCTTCCCTGTTTAAATGATTGGTATTTAGTGTATTTACGAGTTTTTCTATCCTATCTTCGGTGGTCCTGAATTTTGTTGGCTGTTCTGCATATGAGCAAAGGTCTTCGTCCAATGTGCTTAGAAAATCGTACGGTTCTATTATCTGTGGTTCTATCTCTACGTCGAGGTCTTCGCTGCTGGTATTCGTTGCTAAGACGTGACATTTTCCGTTGTTATTTGTTACAGCTGCTTCCCCTACGTACAGTTGATCGTGAGTTTTAATACGTGGTAAATATCCTTCCTTTACTGTCGGGTTTGCTATTTTTACCGTGATTTGTTGTATCGTACGAGCTTCGAGCCGGTGTTTAGTCGGAGTTTGCGAGTTTAAAGATGAAAACAAATCTTTGTGGTTTGAAAAACGTAATGGTCTAATAGGTTTGTCCCTTAATACCATGGTCCCATAATAATAAGAAATTTCGGCACCCTCTTGCATTAAAAATGGGCTTCCGATGAGTCCATCAGCGTCTATTGCAAGAGTTCTTACTATATAGAAAAATGCGGGTGTATCGTGAATATGGGGAATTGTGGTTCCTAACGTGTAAATTGGAGTTGTGGTTAATCCTGTTATTTCTATTTCTTCGCGAGAATTTATTATTGCTTTTGTTCCTAAAACATCGAGACGTACTAAGTTGATGGCTGCACCACAATCGATTAAAAAGGTTCCCTTTCCTAATTTCAGTTCTGGGATTTTGATTTCGAGACGTGGGGCAGGTGTTTCTTTGATAAGGAGTCGTTTTCGAAGTACACTGTCTCTTGACGACGATTTTCGTTTCCGCTCATCGTGTCGCCGGTACGGTGAGCGCGATTGAAGTTTAAAGACCCGTTCGATTCGGCTGACGAGTCCCGCGAGTCGCGTCGGTTTTTTGGATTACGCGGATTTTTCCTACAGGATTTCCCGTCGTGTCCCGTAGTTTCACAATACCAACAATATAATTTCGGTTCGCGATATCTTTCGGAATTTTTTAATATGGAATAATGATTTCCTTCATCTTTAGGGAAATCGTAAGAGCGCCTCGAAGGGGAAATCGAGGGGCTCCTTTGTCGCACGGGCCATGCCGACGCATGTGGTTGCTCTTCTCGATCCTCTTGAGATTCATATGTTCTAGCGTACCGCCCTCGGTCATAACGACTTGGCGAACCAGGATACGACACTTGACTGTCGCAGTGGCGATAATCATCAGTCCCACGGTCCTTTCGTGACCACCGTGCAGGTGATTCGTTCCGGGGCATTTGTCTTCGATTCCTTAGTTTCTTGTCTATATGCAGCACGGCGTCGTAAGCATCTTCAAGAGTCCGTATGTCTCTAAATTGTGCCGACACCTTCCAAGAAATACGATCCGGTAAGCCTTCGATGAAATTTTCCAAAACATCTCGTTCCATCTCCTTGATGAAATCTTCGGCGTTGTCCCGGTATCTTTCTCGAATGGCTCCGCGCGCGCAATAAACCAGGTGACTAGTCCTGTCGACGTACTGTCGCAAACTTTCACCCTCGCGAATACGTAAACTCGCGATGTCTACTTGGAAATACGACAAACTTTTTCCCGGCGCAAATCTCTTTTTTAAATGTTTAATCAATTCGCTAACACTCACGAATTTATGCTCTAAGGTGCACCTTCGTGCGGGACCTATGAGTTTAGTCAGAACAATCGCCAGATAATCGGCTTCCGAACCCTCAGGTATCAATGTTAACCCATCCTCCACACTTTGTGCAAAACGCGATAAAGATGGAGTTTCTCCATCGAAAGTCGGTATCGTCGATGTAACGTTCTGTATGCATGTCTTTTGTGTCAAAAGTGACATTGTATTTGCAAGCGATAATGTCAAGTTCATAATATCATTCGACGAAATATTTGCTTGTGAACTTGTCATTTCTAATAATTTATTTTAATTCAACTAGAGAAAACTAGTATATTTAGATTCAACTAACAATGTGTATTAACTAGCGAAAACTAATATATTCTTAAGAAGAGTTAACTGGTTGACTTAACTAGCGAAAACTAGTATATCGTATAAATTCAATAAGAGAAATTACAACTTCTCAAGAAACCCAAAAATTACGTAGCGATTCTAAAATAATTAAATCCCACCGCTGTCACCAGTTTCTGTTACGAGCCAAGGCCGTGCAGCGCGCGTGGCCTGCGAATGCGAGAGAGAGTATGGAATATGGTATCAATTTGTTAGTTAGGTGCACGGACGAACCTGATGCGAAATCAGGGAGCCTCCTGGGATGGAGTCACGTATGGACGAACCTGGTGCGAAACCAGGGAGCCGTAGGAGGGTGAAACGTCGTGAACGAACCCGATGCGAAATCGGGGAGTCACTAGGATTGTTGATAACGACGCAAACGAACCCAATGCGAAATCGGGGAGCTACTAGGAGGTTGGAAGGCGCGCAGACGAACTCGATGCGTAATCGAGGAGCTGCTGGGAAGTTGGATAAGTCACAGACGAACCTGATGCGAAATCAGGTAGCTGAAGGATGCGGACAAACCTCATGCGTAATCGAGGAGCCACTAGGTTGTAAGAATTTGTATTTGGATTCAGGATATGTTAATAGCACTCGTAACTTTGAATTATTAAATATAATATAACCCGAGCGGTAAGGTTATATTATTGTGGGAACGTTTAACTAATAATAATCGCTTTATATAATTATAGGGTAAAGAAGTTGGATAACTCTAATTTAATAATGAAAGTGGATATATTCTTAAGCCAACAAGTAAAATACAGATGTTTCGTGTATCTTATGTCGCGTTCAAGGAATAATTATAAATACCTAAAATGTTTCTGCTCGGTGTTGACGCATTGGCGGTACGGGGGTATGTCAGTTGAAAATAAAGGCCACAATAGAAGTTACACTGATTCACGGATTCTATATGGTTTAACATTGATACGACAGGTTACTGTAGCCCGATCTCCCGAAATACAACTGACTATCAAAAACCGTATACACGTAACGAGAGACGTGGAGTTGACACTAAACGTGACGGTACGATTATGATCCCCTGAGTAATGAAATCACGGTGTTTATATACCAAAAAATCTGTGTGGGGCGGATTCAAAAGTACGTTAGAAATTACCGTGTGCACTATTCTCCGAATTGTATTAATTAACGAGCTACTCTATTCTCTGAATTGTATTAATTAACGGGCTGCTGCATCGCGACGGAAGTGACCCCCATTTCAAAGGTTAGATAAGTAGCAGGGCGATTTCCCAATGCACGCAAGTGGCAAGAAAAATTTGGGGAACGAAACGTTCGACATACGTAACACATTCAATGGAATCTATTTCACTATCCGAAGAAAATAATTAAACATCATTTTAAGTTCCACTTTATCCTTTTCTTTAATACTACTTAAATAACGCTATTGTCACAATTAATAAAAATATGCCAAGCGGTAATAAAAATGTTGAATACCCACCACATTTATGTAAGGAATCTACATATAAAATGAAACACTGTACTCAAATATGTAATATGAAAAAAAATGATTCATGAGAGTTTTGGACTACCTTCTTGATTACAGAAATCCATCTATAAAAAAAAAACTGAGAAGTAATATGAAATATATGAAAGATGAATTGAGATTTAGTGTTTGGCTTAAGTTAGGAGAAAAAGGGTAGAATTATCAAATTTCAAAAAGAGAAAGAAACAAAGAAAATGAAGATAAGGCAAATGAAGAAGAGGATGACGAATCTATTTACCCTGTGAAAAAAATTGATAAAATAATAGGAAGAGATAAATTTTTTTTGCCTGTGTAATTTCAAAATTCAGAGATAAAGAATAAGAAAGAATATTCAACACATTAAGAAAAGTAATTTAATTAATAACACGATATTTAAGATAATTGGCATGCTATTATGTTATAACTCTACATTATTTAACGCATTAGATAAATATCCAAGTAATGGATCAATTACACTTAATGTTTGGGATGTTGAACCTTTCTTCAGTAAAAGTGAACCGTACTTTGAATTTTTGGTGATACAAAATGAGAATATAAAAGCACGAAGAGGACTCTTATTATACAAAATAAATTAAATTGTCTTACACAGAACTCTACTTACGATTTCTATTGAAATGTGATCTTAAGATAAAAGATGACATGAAGGGGTGAAATCACTGTGACAGTTGAAAATGAAGGCAACTTTCAACAATTTTTTGGGCATAACTGTGAAACTTTTTCTGATAAATGATAAATGTCTTCGAAAGCACATTTCTTGAACTGCTTCTTGTAAAAATTTCGTATAAAAATATTAATTGTTATAACCATGACAGGAACCAGCATGAGAGGCTTCCAAAAATTTATTAGAAACGGCCGGACGTGTAATTTTTCATTGCAAGTTTTGAAACCAGAAATCATGCAATTTTCTTAAACTGTAAGACAGTAGCTTCAGTTGCATATACAGATTTTAAAAAATCATTATTTATTATAAAATGATGGAACTTTGAAGGAGATATTTTCAAAAAACTGTAATCAAATCAATATTTCTTTTAACACCACGTCGAAACTAATTATTCCATCGAAAATTTCGAACGTGCAACTGAAGAAAATAGTATTAGGAATCACCATACGAAATTTTAAGTAAATCGGATGAAAATTGACTGCATTATTGAGACACGCAGTTTGAAAAATATGGTTTTGAGAAAAACGTGTTTAAAAAGTTTTGCACCAATTAATCTAAGAAATAACATTGGAGCATTTAAACTTTCTAAAGGGTACCCATTTCAAGACCCAAAAACGTATCTTTTGTAGAAAGATCATCCTCATCTCCTTCATTTATATCTCCTTTTTCCTTCAACCGAATGTCATGTGTCATTGTTTTGTGTTTTCACTCGGCAGCAAAAAGGCAAAGCATGTTCTGTTTGTGTCGATAGGACCTTCATAATTTGTAATATTTCTGAATAGCTATTGTTAAATTGGATTACGTCTAAATAAGCTGCCAGCTGGACCACTTTAGTCGTGTATCAATACATTCTAAATACTCTTCATTCACACAATTGTCTAGATCAAAATGCTTCCTATTCACATAAAACCTTTACCACAGCAGAAATAATAAAAAAGTTTCAAATGAATATCCGAAAGTAAAGAGCAGTTAGTTTCAAACATTATGTGTATTACACTTTCCACATCTACTAAATTTTCTGTAATGTTGTCATTTTTGCGAATTTTACTTTAATATTTTAGCGGATCATTCTTAAAACTCCAAGCATTGAAAAGAGATAACACAAAAATTTCAAATTTTTTCAATCTGCCACAGTGGTTTCTCCCCTTAAATTCAAGCCCTTTTCATTTTTCCAAATCACAGTTTTAAATATAATTTAGATATTTATAACAAAATGATAACAGATTTTAAATATTTAATAAAATTTCAACATTAGAGATACACAGTATTAACAAAAGATAATATTGTTACTATTGTGACACTCTTACTTAATTATAATATTAATATAGACACATTGATTATTAATTTATTAAGACATAAAGGTAATAAAGTCCCAGCAGATCATATATACTTTAACGAGCCCAAATTAGCATACAACCTTATAAAATATTTTATGAGTGATAAACGTATTTTGTGTAATCTGAATGTTATAGCTGCAACTATATCTTTAGTTATGGAATCAGGAATTCAATTTACAAGTACTCCGACTAATAATATTAAGTTCTATATGAAGACATTTGTTAATAAATAGACATAACATTGATGATTTAATCAGACTTAATAAAGTAAGCAGGCCCAGTGGGAAGAATATTGATATATTTAAGAATATGAAGATACTGATAAAAATATTCTTTTTATCTTTATATATGTGTGTCTTTATATCTTGTCTATTGGATAATATACATTTAGATTCTTTTTCTGATAAATTACGAATAAACTGAATTATTTTAAAGGGCTTGTCAAAAACGTATTTCATTTTTTTATAAATTTGTTTAATGAAACAACCAATTAAATTAAGTTGCATGCATGCATAAGTGATAAAATTGTATGAAGACTTTTGAAGCATGTGAGACAAAACTTACAAAGGCCTTCATAGAAAATTTTTAAACAAAATGTTTACTTAAATGTTAAGACTTACCTTTTGTAAAAACCGGACATATCGACTGTGTAAATCGTCTTATGTTCGCGCCCGATGATGTAGAACACGTGCTCGAATTTAGGTTATGTATGTTCCTTACGTACCACTTTCCCGATGTATACTTTTACACCAAAATTTGCGACAAGCATCCCATCCTTGTCGCCAAACTGTAGTATCCTGAAATTCGCAAAACTGGTTAGGTTCAAATCTTCATTGATCGTCTACCTCCAACTTTATTAATAACAAACCGTGAATGCACGACAGTCTTTGTATTTCTAACTATATGCTCCCATTCCTTTGGTTGTCGATAAATAATTACAACTCACCATATATTTCTTTGGTTTGATAATACACATCGTTTTCACACGCGTATAAATCCGATGAGTCTAACCGAGAAAGTGTCGAGATTCCCCGAAGATTCTTTCATCGCGAAGAAAGCGGAAGAACACGATCCCGCCGTACTGCGCTGCGCGCGCATCCTTAAGGCTGATTTATACGAGTACACATGAGTAAACTTTATACGACCTATTGTGCGAGCCAGACCTTAAGTCTTGACCATAGATGCCAGATTCAGCACCCGGTGCGATACTCACCCATGGCAGAAAAAAAGAATATTATTAATACGATTGAGTATAAATGGCTGAATGAATTTAAATGGAACTTTACATTTAAGTTTTATGTTCTCATTTCAAAGTCCGATTAGACTTTGACTATAATCAGACCATGGATAATAATGATTATATCTCTTGTTTCATAGTTGTCCGATACATAGGCGTAATTTACAAAAGATCTTTTAAATGTTTCATGTAAATCTTGGGAACAATTCAATTTTATGTAAAAATAATTAAATAAACTTTTTCTCTATCTTCTCTAGAAAAGAAAAACTTAAATGAAATCTTATACATTACATGCTTACTTAAATCGTATTGAAAACGAATACCACAAGTGTTTTAGAATACTGTGCAAAATGGTTTTACTCGCAAAAGGTTAATTGAGAAATAAGTGTTTGGTAAATGAAAACAGGTAAGCAGCTTAACCAGTTGCGATTTTCGTTAAGACAAATTGAAAACTCGATCCCGTTTGCCAGTGTGATACAAAGTATGGGTTGGATTTTAAATTTTAAAAGGACATAGTTGAATATTTTTAAAGGTACAAAACATAACGTTTCATTTTAGAACAGTAACATGAGTTAGCAGGTACTATCATAAAACTGTTTTAGCCAGTTATATCCCTTGTGGCGTCGCCTCCCATGTTCGCCACCAGAGGGGTCGCGCTCTCACAAGCGCTCGACCGACCCCTCAGTTGCTATATATACACTCCTCGAATGACTTCTCAATATCCCAGTCGTTTAAGGCAGGGCCAGCTAGAAAGCCTTACTGATGAGTCCACTAGCAGGTCCGGACGAAACGCGTCCCCTCGTTTCCATTTCCGTCCAACAACAAAATTCTCACGAGCTGCCCCACCCCGCAGCGAAGCAGCGCCACACCCTTTTTACCGGAAGTATAAGGTATCACATTATATCAATGTAAATGAAGCGGCCTTTCCATCAGAGTTAAATACAAAATTTTGTAATTTCTGTGAAAACAGAATTTTTATTAGATGTATGTGGTGTTTAAAATTTTTACGTTTTGACTGTTTTTACGAAAAATACCATCCAGATTCATGTACTTCATATATTGAAAATAACACATGTTAAATGTAATTGGTAAATTCAACTTTAAAAAAAAATATTCGAAGATCAGACAAAAATATAATGTCACATTTAGTGTACGATTAAAACATAATTAAAAAAAAAGATTTCTTTTAGCGGGGTTCGAACATGCAGAGCGAAAGAAGCTCGAACTTGTAGCCAAACACCTCATCATTCACGCCATTTTGGTTGTTGGTGCATTTGGTTCTATTTTTGAAGATAGGTAGCTGCAATAACTTTAATAATATCTTGCAGTAAAACTTCACCCAAAATCGGGTACCATTCCAACTTTCCCTTGTAAGAACCGAGTTTTCAATTTGTTTTAGCGAAAATCCCAGCCGGTTAAGCTGCTTACTGCTGTTTTTAATTACCAAGCATTTATTTCTCAATTAACCCTTTGCGAGTAAAACCATTTTGCACAGTATTCTAAAACACTTGTGGTATTCGTTTTCAATACGATTTAAGTAAGCATGTAATGTATAAGATTTCATTTAAGTTTTTCTTTTCTAGAGAAGATAGAGAAAAAGTTTATTTAATTATTTTTACATAAAATTGAATTGTTCCCAAGATTTACATGAAACATTTAAAAGATCTTTTATAAATTACGCCTATGTATCGGAACAACTATGAAACAAGAGATATAATCATTATTATCCATGGTCTGATTATAGTCAAAGTCTAATCGGACTTTGAAATGAGAACATAAAACTTAAATGTAAAGTTCCATTTAAATTCATTCAGCCATTTATACTCAATCGTATTAATAATATTCTTTTTTTTCAATAATTAAAATATGATCAGGGGGTCTTAAAACGTGTATTTCCGTAAAATAAATTTTACTAAATTTTTTTTCATTATGGGTACTTTGCTTATGTGCGCCTATACATAGGTCGGAAAGTAAAAATGCCTGGGCAGTCGAGAATCTCGGCTCGAGATTCCAAATCGTATGCCGTAGACGGGAGGTCGGATTTCAGTTGTTAAGAGCGAGAAGGCAAATGTGAGCCTTTCTCTCTCGACTCTCACGAGGCGGTCCGAAATTATTTCGGACAACTTCGGAGAATCGAGAAAGAGGGCATGCGTCAGTTTGCCTTTGTTGACTTTCCGAAATTCCACGAGCTCATGTACGCGTGATCTGGCATAGGGTGAGAGAGCACCTTCAGTGTCTTTCTGGCATCTCTGCTTTCATTGCGAAGAAAGCGGAAGAACACGGTGCCGCTGTGTTGCGCTGCGCGCGCAACCTTAAGATTGGTTTATGCATGCTCAAATGAGCACACTCCATCCGAGCTACTGTGTAAGCGAGATGCAAGGCTCGACCCTATAAGAAAACGTCTCAGCGTGCTGCCATGAGTTTAGTTTTTTTAACCATAAATAACTTCAATTCGATGCATCGACACATCGTTGTCAATAGGAACGATGACGAGGACTTTCATTTTCATACATAGATGTGAACTCATTCAAGCGATTAAATGGTATTTATTTAAGTGGGTTTGCTTATCCGCATCTTAACTCACGGCGGAGTCTTGGCCACATGATTCTCCATACAACGAATAACGGCCGCGGAGCGTACGTTCTCTCACTCTGGCCCCTTGTCCCTACATTCCGTATAGTTAGTAACTTTTCTTTTTTTCTTTTTGTACGTGGGGAAATCCTCATGGACACCCCAGAGTCAACCCGAAGTGCGGGTCGGCGGGTATTACCGGACTCTTACCGGCTAAAACCCCACGGTGACCTCAGACGCCTGGCAAAGGACCGGGAACTCTAGTGAGATATCACAGAGCCCCCCGCCGCGTCCTGTCTGTTCAGGCCCCTCCTGGTGGGAGGCACACCTTCCACCGCATTCCCATTCAACCGCAGGCGCCTGGTCACTGGCGCTCGCGACCCTGTGACATGGCACTAAGCCGTTGGCCGCGTAGCCACGTTAGCCCCAGGACTCATTCGCAGCCAACTGGCCAACCTGAAGCCTTAGGCAAAATCCGCGGCAAATATCCCATGCTCCAGGCCACTCACACACACATTCAGACGCGCAAAGCATTCATACCGGTGGTTGGTCCGCGGGAGCTTTCACTCCGACCTCCGGGATGCCATGCGAGGATTCGGCCACCAGGCCTCTCAGGTTGATGGCCTCATCCTCGCATCCCATCCCAGCGGCTACCCCTATCGGCCACCTGGAGACGCGCCACGTAGGAGTTCACTTCCCCTGCCGCCTGAACGACCAGACGGGTGCGTGGGCGTATAGTTAGTAACTATAAAGAAAGTAATTAGATGCCACACATGCGTTTGGTTGTCTAGTCGGCAGGGGTTGTGAACCCCTGTGAGGGCCATTCCGGCGCGAAAGGAGCCCCTGGGCCGGAGGCGTGCGGCGGATGCTGCAGCCCCCCCCCCTGCGATGGTCCATCAAGAGAGTAGAGTGGGCGGTGACGCAGGCAGCCGCAATAGCGGCAGCCTGCTACGGGCCAGAGGCGTCTAGAAGCCGTCCGGGCGTATAGCTTGCTATACGGCACCAGGATCGCATGTGCCAACCCCTCCTCCTCGCGGTGGACGCTGGAAACGGCATTTATGCCGGCCAACGGGGCTCTGGTTTCGGCAGGGGCGGTGCAGGGGCACACCGTATGGGAGTAGCGACCCCACCTACCCGAGCAAGACGTGATCCGTCATTCGTTCTGTGCAAAACAGAGATGTCAGAAAGGAGTGGTGTCAGGAAAGCAAAGAGAGATGGGGAAGCATTATGACTAGCGTATACTTAACACCTGGGGGCTTCGGCCCCCATTTCACGTTAATGCTTATTGGAGAAGGTATATTATACAAAAAGGGGCTATATGCCCCTTTTTCACTTTAAGGAACTTTTCAAAAGTTCCTACTCGAACATCTGGGACTTCTCCAAGAAAGACCTAACTCATACCAGGGGGCTATAAGCCCCCTTTTTGCTTTAATGCTTTTCCGAGGAGGCGATCCTGACACCAGAAATCAAAAAAGGGGGCTATATGCCCCCTTTTCACGTTAAGCAAAAACCAAGACCAGGATGAGACACGAAACGACGTCTGTTTGCGTCCCCAAAAGCAATACGCCGCTGGGAAAAGCAATACGCTGCTGGGCTTGGCAGAACCCAGCACACCAAAACATCTGGTGGCAGACGTCGTAATGCCAGACGAATGACGGAAGGAGGCCACCGTAGAAGTAGCTGAGCTGCTCCCTACTGCCTGAAGGTGTCGGCTGGGAAACCACGCTAGTATCCTAGGTAGGGAGACGGGCCTCGAAACGTGGATCGCTCCCCTGGCCATTAGAAGACTCCGCCTAGACCAGCTCAACTCCGAGCTGTAAACCGGTGGTGTACGGCTCTGTCAGACTCGGAGTCCTTGCCATACGGACGCTGCATATAGGAAGGATATGCAGCGTATGACGAAAACACTGAAAGGTACGCCAACGACGAAAGACAACATGTACTTATACATGTAAGACCGTCGTCGCGCTGCTGACAGCAGCTCCCGTCGTTGGCGATGGCAAAAGGACGCTGAAGCGTCAAGAGCATAGTTGATGATGGCAAAGTGAGTTCTACTAGTCGTGCTAAGGACGAGTCCCACGTTTTGGAGCTAATGCTACAGGGACATGATGCCCGAGGTCATGTCCTAGTTACGCAGCGGGTTCCCTGCAAAAACAGGGAACAGAAACCGGGCGTAGCGAAGCAGAGGGAACATCTGCTTGAGGTTTGTTCCCCACGTGTTTGCCGTGCGTGGCGACCTGTGTCGGCGGAAAGGAGGATCCTGGGATCTGAGGGCCCTCTCTCCTGCGGGAGTGTAGCTGCCCAACACGTACCTTTGGCCTCTGCTTCGTCTAGACAGGCGGCTAGGCGAGAAAAGCAGCCCTGTGCCTAGTCAATCGGCTCGGAACACCACTCGTGGGTTCTATTGGGCGAGGAAGTGAACCTAGGAGTCCGGGGAAAGCCCGGTCGGCCTTTGTTCGCGGACTATATCCCGGGTGCAAGTCCTAACCCAGGCGGAGCCGGGTTCCAATTGAGGGTCCATGGAGGCCGGGACACACGCCGGGACGAAAAGGAATATACATAAGTATGGATCCCAAAATCAAATTAACACCCATAGACGCCTCGGTACCCCGCAAGGGGGAAAAGGGAGTTAAGGAGGCCGCTGTCGCTGCTCCCGGCAGAACGACGGCGGTGAGTAAGAGAGCTGGGGTGGTTTCACCACCCCAGAAAAAAGAGAAAGCGAAGGCGGTTGAAGCGGGTAAGGGCGCTAAAACGCCCCCCTGCACCAGACCCTCGACGCGAAAGACGGCTTCACCACCTAAGCCGGCAGGAACGATATCCCCTGCGTCGATTAAGGATATCAAGAAGGACGGACCGGGGACACCACCCCGCACAAATCCACCGAAGAAGCCGGAGGCCAAAAAGCCAAAGGCAACTTCTGCAGGCAACGCCACGTCTTCGGACGGAGGATTGGGCCAAGTTGACAGCGACGGTTGGGTAACCGTCGTGAAAAAGGAGAAGCCGCAAAGGGCAGAAAAAGCCCGGAAAAGCGGCGAGGAGTTGCCAGGAAAGGTGTCGGCGGAGGCGACACCTGGTCCATCGAACAGGCCTCTCGACAAAATCAGTGGAGAGGCCTCGAAATTGTTCAAGGGCATCCGGACCAGCTGTCTTGGAAAAGAATCCAGGCTCAGCAAGGAGACCGGAGCCTTGATCGTAGGCAACGCGGCAGCTCTCTACGAGCTAGTCCAGGAGGTTCTCGTGCAGAACTCTTTCCTGAAAGGACAGCTCGCGGCGATCCGGCAAGAGGTGAGAGCCTCCCAGAGGATCGCAGAGAGGGTTGCCCCTACGGTTTCGCAGACGACGGGATCCCGTCCGACTGTGAAACCTGTACCAGTTCGTGCGGCAACAACCTACGCGCAAGCGGTAAAGGTTGACGCCAACCGAGTTTCCCCGGAAGCAGTTAAACCACCACGACACGTGGTGCGTATTTTCCCGCCGAAAGGGAAAGGACAGAACAGTGATGTCACAAAACAGACTGTTCTGTCACTGGTCAAGCCGGCGAAAGCTAAGATCCGCGTGAGGTCCGTCCGACGCATCCACTCCGGTGGCATAGCCGTCGAGACTGAACGCAAGGAGGATCTAAAGGCCTTCGTCAACTGCGCGAAGCTGAAAGAAGTAGGACTTTCAGCTACTCTACCGACCTTGAGGAACCCTACACTTATAGTGTATGACGTTCCCAAGTCGATGAGGAAAGAGGAGGTTTCTTCCAGTATCTGGAAGCAAAACCTCAGCGATATGACCCAGGGGGATGTGTCGTCCAATCTGAAGGTCCGGTTTGCAACCGGCCCGAAGGAAAAGGACACTGCCAACTGGGTCATGGAAGTCAGTCCGCTGGTTCGCCAGCGGCTGAAGAGCATGGGCAGAGTGTACCTGGGCTGGTCCGCATGCAGAGTGCAGGACTATGTCTCTGTTACACGCTGCTTTAAGTGTCAAATGTTTGGCCACATGGCCAAACATTGTAAAGCAAAAAGCGAAGTTTGCGGTCACTGCTCCGAAGAAGGGCATACCATTGCCTCTTGTACGGCGAAGAGTAAGTCCCCGACTTGCTCGAACTGTAAATCAAGAGGCAAGCAGCACAACCATAAGTCGCGAGACAAAAACTGCCCTGCCTATAAGGCAGCTTTAGACCTAGCAGTATCTCGTACGAATTATGGATAGAAACGACCCGGAGAATCCTCTAAGGCAATTGCGCATCGCGCAGCATAATATGCGGCGTGCGCTAATCGTTCATGGTGAGGTGAGCGAGCTAATGCACGCAAAGGAGATCGACGTGTTGCTCATGCAGGAACCTTACCAATTTCAGGGACAGATTCCAGGCTTTGGGCTCACGGCGAAGGTGATTGCCGAGAATGAACGGGCTATGGCCGCAATAGTGGTCAGAAACCCGGACATCTCGGTGGTAAAAATCACACAGCTGTGTGATACTCACACCTCCTGCGTTTGCATTAGCGGACCCTTCGGTAGTTTCTACCTCGTTAGCCAGTACTTTCAATGCTCGGAAGACATTGAACCAAGTCTGGCACGCTTGGAGAGGACACTTGATGCTCTCCAACACCGTCGAGTCGTGATAGCCGCGGACGTCAATGCCAAATCCCACCTTTGGGGGGGAGAAAGCGTTCGACCGGACACGCGAGGCGAGAAACTCGAAGAGTTTATCGCATTACACGACTTGACGATTTTGAACGAGGCTGGGAGTATTCCTACATACTCCAGCCCTGCCGGTGAGTCATGGATCGATGTCACATTATCGACTCCAGACATGGCGACAATTGTGCGAAACTGGACGGTTCACGAGGATTGGACCTCCAGTGACCACCGACTCATTGATTTTGTCTTACAGTTCACGGACGTGAATGAGAATCGAAGCCCACAGCCTCGATTCCGCACGTTGCATGCGAACTGGGAGCGATTTGATCAAGTTCTTCTTGAAGGCGCGAGGCAATTACCCCTCGGCACTGGTTGCCGCAGGGAAGTCGAACACCTAGCACAAGAGGTCGAGAAATCGATCATCGATGCGTGCAATGCCTCAATGCGCCCCAAGAAGTGGCATTCGAAGTCCGTCCCATGGTGGACGGAAAATTTGACGAGAATGAAAGCGCGAGTCTATCGACTTAGACGAGCCTTTCAGCGCGAGAGGAACTCGGAGGAGAGAGCGGCAAAGCAGGCTGAGTATCGAACATCTAGACTCGCCTACACAGCCGCAGTGCGCGCTGCGAAAGCACAAAGCTGACAGAACTTTGTGACGGAGCAGGGGAATAAAGAGCCATGGGGACTTGTTTACAAGATCGCCCAAAAGAAACTCTGCGTTGAGACTGCGGTCTCTAACATTCGAACGCCGGAAGGATATACGACTGACTGGGAATCGACTGCCTCGCAGCTCCTACAGGCGCTAATCCCGGACGACTCGTCCACGGATGAAACGCCGGAGCAAGCAAACACCAGAGCTGATGCTGCAACCGATCCGCCGACTGAAGACTGTCCAGTCTTCACGAGGAATGAGCTCGGAGCTGCAGTATCGCGCTTAAAGCGAGGCAAATGCCCTGGGCTGGACCGTATAGAGGCCGAGGTAGTTAAATGTGCTTATGGATCCATCCATAGTGCTCTACTTCGACTCTACAACGGGTGTCTAGCGCACGGGGTCTTCCCCGTTAGGTGGAAAATCGGCTCGATCAGAGCAATCTTGAAAGGGCCCGATAAACCACCAACGGATGTCAAGTCGTATAGACCGATATGCCTACTCTCCATCTTAGGCAAAGTGTTAGAACGACTAATGCTTAATCGAATGAGTAATATATTCCTAAACCCAGAACATAGTTCCGATCGGCAATATGGATTCAGGCCTGGACGATCCACGGAAGACGCCGTGGTGAAGCTCAGGGAATTGATATCCCAGCGAGAGGAACGATATGTGATGGGTCTCTCCTTCGACATCGCCGGAGCTTTTGATAATGTTTGGTGGCCAAGCATACTTCAGAAGCTGAAACGCCGGGGATGTCCCCGAAATCTTTATCGACTCATGGTCGACTACTTCGCTGACCGTATGGTTACAATAGTTTCCAAACACGGTAATGTGCGTAAGCAAGTCACCAAGGGCTGCCCGCAGGGGTCGATACTCGGTCCGAGCTGTTGGAACCTAGTCTTTGACGAAGTTCTACAGCTCCTATCAAACGAACACCTGGCTTGCGAGCCAATAGCCTACGCTGACGACTTACTCGTGGTATTCTACGGAAACTCGAGGAATCAGTTGCAGCAAAGAGGGCAAAGAGTCGCGGATACAATTTCTGAGTGGTGCGCCACGCAGAAACTTACACTATCCGCGACTAAGACCGAGATGATTCTCTTGAAAGGAAATCTGGATAGAGAACGACCTCCTGTGATAAAGATAAACGGGAGAAGTGTGGCACTCAAGCAAACCATAAGGTACTTGGGTGTTCACATCGATGCGCGAATGGGAGTAAGATCCCACGTTGAATATTTGAATGCCAAAGTCATGCGAACGTTTTATACGCTAGCAAGACTTGCTCGATCAAACTGGGGATTGGGACACAGAACCATGCGTACTTTGTACAAAGGTCTCTTCGTCCCGATCACGACATACGCCGCCGCCGGATGGGTAGACATGCTCACCTCTGTGACAAGAACTAAACTTGCCAGGGCGCAGAGACATGTTTTGCTCGCCGTCACCAAGGCCTATCGTACGGTATCTACCGACGCGATCACTGTGATCGCCGGGACGATGCCGATAGACTTGGTGTTAGTGGAGCGCGCGTGTGCATACCAGATTAGAAGACAAATCAATATTGAAGTCGGAAATTGTCGAATAAGTCGAGCCGATTTGGCGGCTGGAGAAGTAACCGCTGCTCAGGCGAAAGCCTTGGTGCGAGCGGAACTTCTCAATATGTGGCAAACGAGATGGTCGTCATCGGAGAAAGGTAGGGTCACCTACCGCTACTTCTCTGATGTATCTGACCGTCTCAATGCAAGCTGGGTGATCTTGGATCACTACGTAGTACAATTCCTAAGCGGGCACGGAGATTTCCGAGCCAAGCTCAAGGAGTTTGCTTTAGTACCGCACGAGAATTGCGACTGTGGCCAAGTGGAAACACCAAACCACGTCCTATTCGAGTGCCGGAGGTACCGAGACGCGCGAGAACTCCTGAGACAAGCGGCTGAAGAAGCTGGCCATCCGTGGCCGGTGACCGAAGCCGATCTTGTAAAACAAGACCTATACAGGGAGTTCCGGACATATACGCGCTCGGTACTACTTACGAAAGCAGGGCGAAACCAAAATCGCCATTGAACGCACTACGCTACGTACCAGAACGAGAGAAGTCTGCGGATTCTCTTTAAGAACCATGCTTGAAAATGTACTCGAACGGATGCTAGGTCATGTGCTTCGGCAATGACCTCCTCGGGCCGGGATACAAGCCCCGCTTGCTTCGGCAAGCGTTCCTGGATTGGGTTGGACTCGAGGTGGCAGCAGGTTTCGACGTCGTTAGCCTCCAAACGCATAACGACGCGTGAAAAGTAGATGCCCGAACATCAGGCAAAATGTAGTTGCTGGTATAGACCTTCGGTCTGAGGTACAGCAAAGTCCCCAAGTGGCAACGCGCTTGGACAGAATAACGGCTACACACTACATGCTACGGGCCAGAGGACGGACCCGTTGACAACGTCAAGCGTGTGAGGCTGAATGGTTCCGGGGCAAAATGGCAGAGGTTTGTGAGGCCTCCATGCCCCGGGCTAAGCCTCCCAGAAGCCAGGGCGTGACGTATTGGTGGTCGCCGCACATCGAGCAGTGCAACGCTCGGCGTGCGCGCGCCCGCCGAAGATATACTCGCGCCCGGAGATCACGTCGTCGACGCCCGATCGCGGTGCAGATGGCGCGCATCTACGAGGAGTTTGCTGTAGAGCGGCGGACCCTCCAGCGCGCCATCTGAGTCGCCAAGGTACGGGCATGAAAGGACCTCCTCGTGGAGCTGAATAAGGATCCGTGGGGGCGCCCGTATAAGCTTGTAATGGACAAGCTTCGTCCATGGGCGCCCCCTCTGACGGAGACTCTTGACCTTCAGTTTTTAGAAGAGGTGGTAGCATTCCTGTTCTCGGGGTCTAACCGGGACTGGGTACGACCTCCTTGAGAACCCTGGGACCCTACCATCTGGTCCCAGGAATTGGAGATCACCCCCGAGGAGATGAGCCGAGCCGTTCATCGGATGAGGTGTCGGAAGGTTGCTCCGGGTCCCGACGGGGTGCCTGGCCACGTGTTGGCCTGTGCCCTTGAAGTCTTGAGTCCGCGGTCCAGGAGGCTGCTGAGAGGTTGCCTCCGCCAAGGGGTATTCCTCTCGCCCTGGTAGGCGGCGCGGCTGGTCCTCCAGAAGGCGGAAAGTCCCGCAGGTACGCCCTCCGCATACCGGCCGGTGTGTTTGTTGGATGAGGCGGACAAGCTCTTGGAACGCATAGTGGCTGCCCGTCTCGCCACCACCTGTCCATGGTAGGACCCGACTTGGCCCCCTGCCAATTCGGCGTTAGAGAGGGACGGTCCACGCTCGATGCCATCCAGCTGGTCCGGTCCCTCTCTCAGGGGGCTACCTCCCAGGGTAGGATGGTTCTGGCGATATCACTAGATAACGTCAATGCCTTTAATACCCTACCCTGGGAGACGATTATGGGGGCGCTAGACTTTCATCGTGTGCCCCCATACCTGAGGAGGATAGTCGGGTCCTACCTGAGCGACAGGTGGATCAGTTGCACCGACCGGGACGGAGTTACGATGCGGAGGGGGGTCGTACGCGGTGTTCCGCAGGGGTCAGTTTTGGGGTCAATGACACGCTGGTGCTCGACAGCGGGTCAGACTGGAGAGGGACTGCGCGCGCCGCAGATGGTAGCGGTGGCCACCATCGTCGCCGAAATCCACAAGCTGGGTCTAGAGGTGGCACCCCAGAAAACGGAGGCCATGTTCTTTCATAGACTTGGCCCCCGAGGGGTACCACCGGCCGGCCTGCGGATCCGAGTTGTGTCAGTCTACGTCGAGGTGGAAGCCTATATGAAATACCTGGGCTTGATCCTCGACAGCCGGTGGCTCTTCGTCGAGCATTTCGGCCGCTTGGCCCCCCGTGTGGAGAAGGTGGCTGCCGCGTTAGGCCGCCTTCTTCCGAATATCGGGAGGCCAGATGTAGGAGTCCGCCGTCTCTATGTGGAGGTGGTGCGTTCAATTGCCCTCTACAGGGCCCCAATTTGGGCCCCGCAACTGGATGCCAACCGACGCAGCACGGAGATGCTGTGCCGTGTCAATCATCGGCTGGCCATCCGGGTTGTTAGAGGGTATCGCACCATCTCCTACGGGGCGGCGACTACCCTGGCCTGTTTTCCGCCACTGGAGCTTCTAGTCTGGAGAAACCAATTGGTTTTCCAGCATTCCAGGGAGCTTCAGGAGGCTGGGAGGCAGCCAGAGGATAGGAGGCAAACGGTCGAAGCGACGAGGCACCGTGCCCAACGAACTGTTTTGTTTATGTGGTTCCACCAACTCATTCAAGCTGGTGGAGCCACACAACGGTCCGTTGGTGCGGTCCTGCCACATTGGCAAGAGTGGCAGGACAAACCGGGTAAGCTACCCTACAGGATGATACAGGTGCTTACCGGGCATGGTTGCTTTGGTGAGTACCTGTGTCGAATCGGGAAGGAGGCGACGACGGTGTGCCACCATTGTAGAGACCCTCAGGACACGACGCAGCACACGCTGGAAGTCTGCCCAGCGTGGTCAGATGAACGCCGTGTCCTAGAGCAGGAAGTTGGGAGGAACCTCTCGCTGGCCACAGTAGTTGGCCAGATGACGGCCAGCGAGAGGACATGGCAAGTGGTGGCCTCCTTCTGTGAGGTAGTCATGCCACAGGAGGCCGCCGAGCGGGCTCGCGAGCAGCCCGTGCATCCCGCTCGGAGAGGAAGCGCTCGGAGGAGAGCCAGAGCAAGGCGACCTTCGCCTCCTGGCCCCCTCCAGCGGCCTTGAAGTCTAAGTGAACCTCTAGATGCGGAGCAGCCCGTCAGCCAACTCCTCCGGCAGCCACGTCGATGGCCGAGCAATTGACGGGCTGCCTCTGGGGGCTGCAGGTGCTCGGTGCGAGGGGCCCGAGCACCGAAGGCAGCCCCGGGGCCGCGGGCGTCGGGCGACCTGGCGTCCGCGGTGGAGAAATCAGGGGGGGAGGGACACGTTGTCGTTCCCCCCAGGATGAGCCTCGACAGGCTAGGCGCGGCGGAGGACTCTGTGATGTCTCACTAGAGTTCCCGGACCCCCGCCGCAGCGCCGGAGGAAGGTCACCGTGGGGTTTTAGCCGGTAAGAGTCCGGCACTACCCGCCGGCCCGCCCTTCGCGTGGGCCTGCGGGTGTCCATGAGGATTTCCCCACATACAAAAAAAAAAAGGGGAGGTGAAGCCCTACGTTACACGTCCCTAGGTGGCGAATAGGGGCAGCCGCTGGAATGGGATTCGGGGATGAGTTCATCAACCTGAGAAGGCTGGTGGCCGCATCCTTGGATGGCACCCCGGAGGTCGGGGCGAAATCTCTCGCGGACCAAACATCGACATGAATGTGTTGCATGTGGGAATGTGTGTGTGAGTGGACTGGGGCATGGGATATTTTATCCGCTGGATTTTCCCACGCACAAAAGGAAAACAAGGGGATGGCAATGGACTTACTGGAAGAACAGTTGAAGGTTGTGATCACGAATGATACAGATTTATTAATTTGATACAATTGTGGTTTCCAATTTGATATTAATGCACAGAATGTTTGCTTTAAAAGTTTCAAATTGAAATCGATTTTGACGACTTAAGCAAACTATACCTCCGCTATTTAAGGTATAGATTATGCAAATTATAATAATTTTCTTGTTTGGTAATTTGGTAATATTTGGTAATTCTTTGTAGTTTAAGATATTTTTAATATTTTGTTCCAGTTGGTTCAACAGCGATTTAGCTCTACACTTAACATTTGTAGTAATTACTGACCGAAATAGTTACTACGGCTTTAATTGTTTTTTAGGTTAATACTTATAATTATTTGTTTTTGTTCTAATTATTATAGAAATATTTGACGTTCTATTGCAAATTTGAGCCAAATTTCCTTAGTTCCAGATAAGTTTTCACATAAAAAATGAGCTTTCCGTAAAAATTACGAACCGATAGCTCGCAAATTTTTAACTAGCTAGGAAACTAAAATTTCATCATGAAAAATCAAATACATTTATGTTCCCTTTTCAAATTACAGATACATATAAGCAAATGTATTTCAGGGCAAGATAAATTTCGACCAAATTTTAGCTGATCGTCCCATGTAGAACTATGATATCACAGTCAAATTTTATTACGACCTTTTATTTTCAACCGTTCTTACCTCCGCAACATTAGTACGTGAACACCGCGCAATTATTTAGGTAATCACAATTTCCTCTAAACGCGACATAATTTACACAAAACGTTTGTACAGAACTTGTTTCTTTAAAAATTATAGCGTTTATTATTAAACAGAGGTAATCAATTTTTAAAATCCATCATTACACTAAGCGATTGTAGTTAAACTATCCAACAATAATATAACTTCTCTGCTCGAGTTATATTATATTTAATAATTCAAATTTACGAGGCCAACTAACATTATCTGCAGCTCCCTAATCTTGCATCAGGTTCGTATTGTTCAATAATGATCACTTTACGATTTCTGATCTACTTTATTATTAAATCTTGTATTTTAAATATATCAATGATGACACTAAAGACTAAAAAATAACAAAAGTAACTAGATAAATATAATTAGCTACACCAAACACCAAATACAAATAGTTTTGATTTTCTAACATTCTTAGTCTTACAAAAATTTTTGCATAATTTTTTCATAATTAAAAGATATTAACGTACGCAAAATGCTTACAATTATTTTATAATGAGCAATTACTTAATGTTCTTTACTCAATGTGTATTTCACAAATGCGAAATAAACATTATGACGCTAAATATAAACGTAACAATTTCAGTTCGCTTTTTTTTGGTTCGCTGGTTCTATCCTAGTAAGGATACGGAGCGAGGAATCGTGACTTTACAGCCACGTTGGGTTTTGTGCCAGAGAGAATCATACACTTAGATTGTTCACTATATCATTTAATCACAATTAACTCGTTAGCTGCGGACGCTTCGAATCTTAACACAGTTCTGGTTTCAAAACAAAAACACTCATAAATCGCACGCTTGATCCGGTCGATGGCGTGGCGATAGGCCTAATCCTGCGCGTATGACGCCGTTGACGTTTCACAAGGTCATACTAAGGCTCGGGAGTGTCTAGGTTTTATTACTTTTCGGAACACTTTGCAATAAATTGACGTTTCGAATAGAAATTCTGTTAACGTTATATCAAAAACGTGGTTTAATAGTAACAAAATGAACATGTGCCCGTACAGCTACAGAAAAACGTGGTCGGTCTTCTCGCCAGTTAGTCAAACAGCAACCGATCATGGACAAAAGACGATCGTCCTCTCGCCTCACTCTCCGCACTCTCGTGGCGGTCACACAGATACAATACGGCAAATACAGATTTTCTTTTATTACTTCAACAAATTCTTTAACAGATCCAATAACACAATTTTCAACGACGCTATTCTATCTTTGAGCTCTAACGACAAATTACAATTTACAAAATTCAGTCCAAACCCACCGATCACCACTAAAACTCTAGCAACTACAATTGGATCTATCAATTTCATTTAAGACTATTTTACTATTTCTAAAGGGTGATTCGAATTTCTTAAATATACCAAGAAAATCTTCTTTGCTAGTGACATATTTCACTTGATTTCACTCCTTTTATTCTATTAAGCTGTTTACGGAACCGTGTGAAACGTAAGATGTTTCTGAATTTCTCTGGAATGGTTCTGTTAGACGATCTAACGAGGTCATTAGCTAGTTTCACATGTAAAACAGAGTTACTGAAGAACAGAACGCTTTGCTAAATAAAAAGCTCCCGAAATTCTAATTCTCAAAAATAGCGGAGAAGTCACGTCCGTATTGTAAACCCACTGATCCTGAACACAGCCGTTAAGAAAGTTTATGAATCTCGATTTTCTCTGGCTTGACTGCCCGTGTTGAATTTCATTGTACTGTTACGTCTGGATTCCGTCGGCATTGGTAAAAAAGGATTTCCCTAGACTTACTTGGTTTAATATTCCTCCGGGGGCGGCGTGCGGACCAGCAATGGTATTTCACGTAGCACTGTTGCCGTGGATCACCTTCGGGGATGTTGGCGCGGTCAAGGCATTGGGATGGCACCTCTATCGGGATAAGAGGCCAAGGGTCCGAACTCCGAGTAATTGCGGGTCTGCAGGTGCCGACAGATTTAAAAGGATCACTAGACATCGAATTTGTTGGCGACGACCGGAGCGACTGGTTCTCTTAGGCATCTAAATTTTACGAGTACGCTGATTCGCTACTATTTTCCCAGACGGGCTTCGACGCTCAGTAGCCCGGTAGAATAGTAGGATATTCTGTGGTCCTTGAATATTTTTCTAAATGTTGTGGACGGGCTTCAACGCTCAATAACCCACTGGATAAAAGAATACTGAGGACTATTTTAATTTTGACACGCATGCTATTGTCGCCAAGAGAGTTGGATTAGGGAATGGAATGAATAGATCACCATTACAATTTGATTACATTGATTTATTCTTTAGAGGTGAACCCTTGCACGGCTCTATGTTACATAAAACAAATTACGAGCGATCGCAGCCTATTACGCGGGTGAAGACCATGTGCAGATTTTGCGAATTTTTTGAGAGCTGGATTAGGAGGAGACTCTCCTTTTTATTTAATGTCTGTCGTTAAATTCTCAGTAATCGGAAGAGTGGGAGACCTTTCCCTGTGCTCCAATCTCCTTACAGTATCAGGATTTCCCCGAGTATCGCCGGCTGAGACGTCGCGCCCAGGAGTGCTCTCATGCTCCTCGGGTCACCTACGCCGTCCAGCTCGCTTCAAAGGTATGTAAAATCTATATTTCTTAATGCTACGCATGCTTAAATTCTATTACTTCAATTAACTAACTTCTATAAATTTTTACAAGACCTAAATGAATATAATAATTAACAATGGATAAACATAACGATTAATACATGAATAAGACTAAATATTATACTTAGTGATTGAATATAATAATTATTAGTGAATAAACAGAATGGTTATAATATTTTATGACGTTGCGGGCGGTTTCCGCAATCTAGTTACTTACTATCTAGTAACTAACTATTCGTATGTTGCGTCCCGAGTTCGCAGTTTAGGGGAAAAGGATGTGGGTTGGTGCCCGTGGAGCGCTGAACCGCTCTGCTCAGCGAGGCGCGCAAAAATTAAAACTACTCGATATGTTTGAAAGTACTTTAGCAAAATTTATTCGTTGGAGTTAACTCAGCGTACGACTTTCTGATACAACTTGGTTGAAATTGAAAATCGATCTATTCCTCCGCGAAAATCCTTCCGTCGTCCTAGGCGTTCGTCCCTTCTCCGGAAAATTCTCGATCCTCCCTCTATGTTGTCCTGGTCCAATCGAGATTTGTGCCCTGCGCCATCCGTCCGGATCATCTTTGATCGATGATCCACCCCCGAGCCGAGTGGAGGTGGAGGCTGCGTGGCCATGTTGGGATCGGGCGCATGTGAGAGAAGGCGTGGGAGTCGAGAGAAAAAACGAAGCCAGCGACCTAAAGCAACCCTTAAGAAAATTTATGACCCTCATGAAAAGAACGGAATGGAACGCGAAGTATCACGAGGGCCATGCTGTGTTTCAAAACCATCGCAATTCTTAACGGAAATAATTAATTCGACACGGTCCGTAATAAATTAAAAGGAGGAACGACGGAAACTCCGATTTGACACGGCCTTTAGAGAATAAACTAAGTGTCTCTAAGAAATGCCTTCCTTTCTCTCTACCTTCCCCAGTTTGATCGCCCACGTTGAAAAACACAGAATTGCATTGTTCATTACAATACGCTGGTCCATTTGAATTTCACTCTTAATTAGAATGCAGTAACATGACTCTGTACTCGACGGTGCGTACTCGGGTTTCGATTAATTCCCGTTGTGGTGCTATGTACATTAAACCTACGTTCACGTGATAGCGTAACACGTAATATAGAGACGAGAGGCCAGAGTTGAGAGACGTACGCTACACGGACGTTACAGTACATTATAATATGCTAGTCCGTTTCTTCACTCCTAATTTGAATGCAGTTACATGATCCTGCACTGGATGGAGATTAATTAAATTCCAATTAATTCCTGTTGCGGTGCTATGTGTATTAAACTGTTACGCCATCGCGTGAATTTAGGTTTAGTAGATATAGCTCGGCGACGGGAATTTATGGGAACTCGATTAATAACCATCGAGTGCGCGATCATGTAACTCCATTAAAATTCGGAGCGAATTCAAACAAACCAACGACTTATAATGTACGCCGCTACTGTATAAGAGTCTACGTGGGCGATCAATCAGGGGAAAGTCAAGGGTTGAAGGAGAAAAGAAGGTATTCCTTAGAAATACTTAGTTTATTTTCTAAAAGCCGTGTCGAATTGGAGTTTCCCCCGCCTCCTGATGAATTTTATTTTTTCTAGATCTCGCGAGGATCTTGAAACACAACGGGGCTCTCATGGTACTTTATTTCGCGTTTCCGTTTATTTTCGCCAAGAGGGTCATAAATTTTTTTAAGGGTTGCTTTAACCCACTAGCTAGCCTCTTTTCGCTCTGGACTCCCACGCTTTCCCTTACCACATGTGCCTGCTACGAACATGGCCGCGTGTCTCCCATCTCCACGCAGCTCGGGGGTGGATTGCCGATCGAAGAAGATCTTGACGGACGGAGTAGGACCAAACCCCCTATTGGATCAGGACAACCTGGAGGAAGGATCTAAGAATTTCCCGGAGAAGAGACAAACGCCGAGGTTCACGAGAAGATTCTCGCGGAAGGGGAGATCAACTCTCGAGAGAGTACAGCAAACATCTAAAATACGGCCATGTTGTCAACCTACGAAATAAAGTAAATTTGTTTGGAGTTACTACGGAAAATTTCTAAGTGTTTTATTTTGCGCGCCTCGCCGAGCAGAGCGTTTCAGCGCTCTAAGAGCACCAACCCACATCCTTATCTCCCTAGGCCGCAGATCGGGACGCAATAAAACCCAAATTCACGCGATAGCGTAACAATAGAAAATTTATTTAAAAATTGTTAGGGAAATGGGTCAAGAATGTGGGTGACGAAAAATCGTAAGGAGAAACATTGCTTCGGAGCATCGACATAGCAATAGCCGTTAAGACGTGTACGAAAGTCACCCACCGGTGTCAACGGCATAGGTGATAAACACTGCCGAAAGGCGAGCGACCGCGACCGCGAGAGCGAGAGCGAGAGTGAGTGAGTGAGTGAGTGAGAGAGAGAGAGAGAGAGAGAGAGAGAGAGAGAGAGAGATTGAGAGCGTACGCGCGCGAGAGAGAGGAAGTGTAAAGGGCAATAGACGCCGAAATCGGTGTGACAATGAATGTGTGCGAGAACGCGAATATAAGCAAGCGAACGATAGAAGACGAGACAGAGTGTATAGAGAGCGAGACGTATAGAGAGAGATTGCGAAATAAAAACTAATCGATATCACGAAACCATATCCCTACAAGAATTATTTTGATATGTTTGAAAAGTGCAATATATCTGCATAATTGGATCCTCTAAATTTTAGCGCAAATAATACCAGATCATGATATTGTAGTGATTAGAAGTTACCGCTAGTAATATAGATGATATAGCCATACAGAACATATGGGGCTTCGTCGTATGGTGTATCATGTGGCCAAGTCCCGCCACGAGTTGAGATGCGTATTTATAGGCTCATTTACATAAATACCATTTAATCACTTGAATAAGTTCACATCTATGTATAAAAATGAAATTCGCCGTCATCGTTGCTATTAACAACGATGCGTCGATGCAGCGAATTGGGGTTATTTATGGTTAAGAAAATTAAACTACATGATAGCACGCTGAAACATTTTCATGTAGGGTCGAGACTTGAGGTCTGGCTCATAGATGCCAGATTCAGCACCCGGTGCGATACTCACACATGGCAGATCACGCGTACGTGAGCTCGTGAAGTTTCGGAAAGTCGACAAAGGCAAAATGACACATGCCCTCTTTCTCGATTATTCCGAAGCTGCCCGAAGTAATTTCGGTCCGCCTCGTGGGAGTCGAGAGAGAAAGGCTCACATTTGCCTTCTCGCTCTTAACAACTGAAATCCGACCTTCCGTCTACGGCATATGATTTGGAATCTCGAGCCGTGATTTTCGACTGCTCAGGCATTTTTATTTTCCGACCTATGTAGGCGCACATAAGCAAAGTACCCATAATGGAAAAAAAATTTTGTAAAATTTATTTTACGGAAATACACGTTTTAAGACCCCCTGATCATATTTTAATTATTGAAAAAAAAGAAATTTTTTTTATTATTCCTATGTATGAGTGTACATATGCATATTAATAATACGATTAAGTATAAATGGCTGAATGAATTTAAGTGGAACTTTACATTTCAGTTTTATGTTCTCATTTCAAAGTCCGATTAGTCTGACTATAATCAGCCCATGGATAATAATGATTATATCTCTTGTTTCATAGTTGTTCCGATACATAGGCGTAATTTATAAAAGATCTTTTAAATGTTTCATATAAATCTTGGGAAGAATTCAATTTTATGTAAAAAAAATTAAATAAACTTTTTCTTTATCTTCTCTAGAAAAGAAATATTTAAATGAAATCTTATACATTACATGCTTACTTAAATCGCATTGAAAACGAACACCACAAATGTTTTTACTCGCAAAGGGTTAATTGAGAAATAAATGCTTGGTAATTAAAAACAGCAGTAAGCAGCTTAACCGGTTGGGATTTTCGCTAAAACAAATTGAAAACTCGATTCTAATAAGGGAAAGTTGGAATGGTACCCGATTTTGGGTTAAGTTTTACTGCAAGATATTATTAAAGTTATTACAGCTACTTATCTTCAAAAATAAAACCAAATTCACTAATAACTAGCATATCGTGAAGGATGAGGTGTTTGACTGCAAGTTCGAGATTCTTTCGCTCTGCAGGTTCTAACCCTGCTAAAAGAATTTTTTTTTTTTTAATTATATTTTAATCGCACACTAAATGTGACATTATATTTTTGTCTGATCTTCGAATATTTTTTTTTAAAGTTGAATTTACCAATTACATTTAACATGCGTTATTTTCAATATATGAAGTACATGAATCTGGATGGTATTTTTTGTAAAAACAGTCAAAACATAAAAATTTTAAATACCACGTACATCTAATGAAAATTCTGTTTTCACAGAAATTACAAAATTTTGTATTTAACTCTGATGGAAAGGCCGCTTCATTTACATTGATATAATGTGAATGATTTTCGGATTTCGATTTACTTGTACCTCGTACTTTTTACCTTATACTTCAGGTAAAAAGGGATATAACTGGCTAAAACAGTTTTATGATAGTACCTGCTAACTCATGTTACTGTTCTAAAATGAAACGCTATGTTTTGTACCTTTAAAAATATTCGACTATGTCCTTTTCAAATTTAAAATCTAACCCATACTTTGTATCACACTAGCAAACGGGATCACTATTCCTTTATTTTTAAACGGTTTGATGGTGGGGATCTCGTGACTATAGCTCGTATGTACATTAATCAAAAATTAATGTATCTACGAGCTCTTTTTTCATTACATTAGTTTAAACATTTCAATATTGCACATTGCATAATTAAGTAACAGTTTTTTACATTTCCCTCCTGATGGAAGAGACCACCACCTTTCCGTGATTTCCATTGAGCGGTATCGTGCACATTATTAATTTTTACGGATCGATACAATCATTTTTTTATGCAAAATTAATCCAAATCAAACATATAATATTTAGTTCGTCATATCAAATTGATACGGTTAACTCTAAATATATCGAGGAAAATCATTATTAATTAATTTCCGCAACTATTAATTCTACTTTTTTGTTTGTTATAAAAATAAGAACTCTTCTTATTGAAAAATACCACAGCGTCCACGATACTGGCAAAGAGTGAACTCTCATTTTAATTTATTAATTTTCAATCTTAAAGAATTTTGATTTTTAAAAATCGTATTATTAATATACATATGTACGTTCATACATGGGAATAATAAAAAAAATTTCTTCTTTTTCAATATTTAAAATATGATCAGGGGGTCTTAAAACGTGTATTTCCGTAAAATAAATTTTACAAAATTTTTTTCCATTATGGGTACTTTGCTTATGTGCGCCTGCACAGGTCGGAAAGTAAAAATGCCTGGGCAGTCGAGAATCACGGCTCGGGATTCCAAATCGTATGCCGTAGACGGGAGGTCGGATTTCAGTTGTTAAGAGCGAGAAGGCAAATGTGAGCCTTTCTCTCTCGACTCCCACGAGGCGGACCGAAATTACTTCGGGCAGCTTCGGAATAATCGAGAAAGAGGGCATGTGTCAGTTTGATTTGTCGACTTTCCGAAACTCCACGAGTTCCCGTACGCGTGATCTGCCATATGTGAGTGGCGCACCGGGTGCTGAATCTGGCATCTATGGTCGAGACTTGAGGTCTGGCTCGCACAATAGGTCGCATAAAGCGTACTCATGTGTACTCGTGTAAATCAGCCTTAAGGATGCGCGCGCAGCGCAGTACGGCGGGACCGTGTTCTTCCGCTTTCTTCGCGATGAAAGAATCTACGGGGAATCTCAACACTTTCTCGGTTAGACTCATCGGATTTATACGCGTGTGAAAATGAAGTGTAATATCAAACCAAAGAAATATATGGTGAGTTGGAATCATTTATCGCTAACCAAAGGAAAGGGAGCATATAGATGGAAATACAAAGACTGTTCTGCATTCACGGTTTGTTATTAATAAAGTTCGAAGTAGACGATCAACGAAGATTTGAACCTAACCAGTTTTACGAATTTCAGGATACTACAATTTGGCGACGAAGATGGGATGCTTGTCGCAAATTTTGGCGTAAAAGTATACATCGAGAAAGTGGTACGTAAGGAACATACATAACCTAAATCGAGCACGTTCTACTTCATCGGGCATGAGCGTAAGACGATTTACACAGTCGATACCGCCGGTTTTTATAAAAGTTAAGTCTTAACATTTAAGTAAACATTTTGTTTAAAAATTTTCTATTAAGGCCTTTGTAAGTTTTGTCTCACATGCTTCAAAAGTCTTCATACAATTTTATCACTTATGCATGCATACAACTTAATTTAATTGGTTGTTTCATAAAACAAATTTATAAAAAAATGAAATACGTTTTTGACAAGCCCTTTAAAATAATTCAGTTTATTCGTAATTTATCAGAAAAAGAATCTAAATGTATATTATCCAATAGACAAGATATAAAGACACACATTTATAAAGATAAAAAGAATATTTTTGTCAGTATCTTCATATTCTTAAATATATCAATATTCTTCTCACTTGGCCTACTTACTTTATTAAGCCCGATTAAATCATCAACACTATGTCTATATTTATTAACAAATCTCTTCGCATAGAACTTAATATTATTAGTCGGAGTACTCGTAAATTGAATCCCTGATTGTTTAACTAAAGATATAGTTGCAGCTATAACATTCAGATTATTCGAAATACTTTTATCACTCATAAAATATTTTATGAAGTTGTATGCTAATTTGGGCTCGTTAAAGTATATATGATCTGCTGGGACTTTATTAACTTTATGTCTTAATAAATTAATAATCTCTGTGTCTATATTAATATTATAATTAAGTAAAAATGTCACAATAATATTAATAATATTGTTTATTGATAGTGTGTATCTCTAATGTTTAAATTTGATTAATTAATTTTAAAACTATTATCATTTTTTTGTAAATATTAAAATTATTTTTAAATCTGTAATTTGGAAAAATGAAAAGGGCTTGAATTTAAGGGGAGAAACCACTGCGACAGATTGAAAAAATTTGAAATTTTTGTTTTATCTCTTTTCATTGCTTGGAGTTTTAAGAATGATCCCTTAAAATATTAAAGTAAAATTCGCAAAAATGACAACATTACAGAAAATTTAGTAGATGTAGAAAATGTAATACACATAATGTTTGAAACTAACTGCTCTTTACTTTGGGATATTCATTTGAAACTTTTTTATTATTTCTGCTGTGGTAAAGGTTTTATATGAATAGGAATTATTTTGATCGAGACAATTGTGTGAATGAAGAGTATTTAGAATGTATTGATACACGACTAAAGTGGTCCAGCTGGCAACTTATTTAGCCGTAATCCAATTTAACAATAGCTATTCAGAATTATTACAAATTATGAAGGTCCTATCGACACAAACAGAACATGCTTTGCCTTTTTGCTGCTGAGTGAAAACACAAAACAATGACACATGACATTTGGTTGAAGGGAAAAGGAGATATAAATGAAGGAGATGAGGATGATCTTTCTACAAAAGATACGTTTTTGGGTCTTGAAATGGGTACCCTTTAGAAAGTTTAAATGCTCCAATGTTATTTCTTAGATTAATTGGTGCAAAACTTTTTAAACACGTTTTTCTCAAAACCATATTTTTCAAACTGCGTATCTCAATAATGCAGTCAATTTTCATCCGATTTACTTAAAATTTAGTATGGTGATTCCTAATACTATTTTCTTCAGTTGCACGTTCGAAATTTTCGAAGGAATAATTAGTTTCGACGTGGTGTTAAAAGAAATATTGATTTGATTACAATTTCTTGAAAATATTTCCTTCAAAGTTCCATCATTTTATAATATATAATCATTTTTAAAAATCTGTACGTGAAACTGAAGCTACTGTCTTACAGTTTAAGGAAATTGCATGATTTCTGGTTTCACAACTTGCAATGAAAAATTACGCGTCCGGCCGTTTCTAATAAATTTTTGGAAGCCTCTCATGCTGGTTCCTATCATGGTTATAACAATTAATATTTTTATACGAAATTTTTACAAGAAGTAGTTCAAGAAATGTGCTTTCGAAGACATTAAACATTTATCAGAAAAAGTTTTACAGTTATGCCCAAAAAATTGTTGAAAGTTGCCTTCATTTTCAACTGTCACAGTGATTTCACCCCTTCATGTCATCTTTTATCTTAAGATCACATTTCAATAGAAATCGTAAGTAGAGTTCTATGTAAGACAACTTAATTTATTTCGTATAATAAGAGTCCTCTTCGTGGCTTGATATTCTGATTTTGTATGACCAAAAATTCAAAGTACAGTTCACTTTTACTGAAGAAAGGTTCGACATCCCAAACATTAAGTGTTATTGATTCATTACTTGGATATTTATCTAATGCATTAGATAATGTAGTGTTATATAATAATAGCATGTCAGTTATCTTAAATATCATGTTATTAATTAAACTACTTTTTTTAATATGTTCAATATTCTTTCTTATTCTTTATCTCTGAAATTTGAGATTACATAGTCTAAATAGATTTGTGTCTTCCTATTATTTTATCTATTTTTTCACAGGGTAAATAGATTCATTATCCCCTTCTTCATTTGCCTTATCTTCATTTTTTTTGTCTCTTTCTCTTTTTAAAATTTGAAAATTCTACCCTTTTTCTGCTAACTTAAGCCAAACATTAAATCTCAATTCGTCTTTCATATATTTCATATTACTTCTCAGTTATTTTTTATGGGTGGATTTCTGAATCAAGAAGGTAGTCCAAACTCCCATGAATCTTTTTTTTCATATTACATATTTGGATACAGTGTTTCGTTTTATATGTAGATTTCTTACATAAATGTAATGGGTATTCAACATTCTTATTGCCGCTTGGCATATTTTTACTAATTGTAAGTGTTAGGGGAGAATCTTCTGTGAATGACATAGGTGGTGAGTTGGTTGTGGAGGTTGGCAGTGATGATGGGTGAAGTTGGTAGCAAGGAGTGAGAGTAATACCGGAGGGTGTTGAGGAGACAAAAGAGTCACGAGAGGAACAAGCGAGTTAAATACGTGTTAAGTTTTAGTTAAGGTGTTTTTTTGTATATTATTATAAATAAATCTGTTATTTAAAAGAAGATAATACAACAGTAAGGATAGCGTTATTTAAGTACTATATACCGATGAATAGATAACGAGGCTAAGGTATGCGGGTACGATTGGTCGTCGTCGATAAGACAGTTCATGCATACGCATTCTAGATCGTCGCGCGCTGTGAGCCGATCCGGTCACACATACTAATCGCGTCGCCTGACAAAGGCGTTTCCAGACAAAGTAAGATGTGACGACGTTTGCGTTGCGGTGAATTTTAAACGAAGGGCGTAGGTTCGGATTATAGAGTTTCATCTACAAACCAAATAAAAATGTCATTATGTTTTTTAATACACTTATTTCAATTACTTATACATAAATATCAGACTGTTACTTACTTATTCCATATCTTCTGAAAGACTGCTTCCACTTGAGCTTTCAGTTTTAGAATTGCTGTCTTCAATTGTCAATTCTGCCATCATAGTATCTAATAAATTATCTTTCTCCCAATACTGCTTTTCCAGCTTGTCAACGTGCTCACAGCTTTTTTCCAATTTTCAGGTGTTATAGAATTTACAGCATCATCTGTTAATTTGTATAATTCGGCACTGGTCAAAGTGGAGGGATTATTTTCCTTTTTCTTTTCGTTTCACTTGTACCCAAATTAATTCTATTGGATTCAGTTCGCACATATAGGGCGGCAATCTTAACATTGTGTGCCCGTCTGCTTTAAAAATTTCATCGATTTTATGAGTTTTTTCTTTAATTTTATTTTTCTCGATTAGTTCGTATAATTCATATCGCTGCATGCTTTCAGGAAAAGGAATATTGTTTTTTGTGAGCCATTCAATCATTTTTGGCTTTGTAGCATATTTGGAAGGAGGCTTATTTATTTGTACCGAATGATAAGGTGCATTATCCAGTATAATAATTGTATCTTCGGGAATGTTTGGTAACAATTTTTCTGGGATCCATCTGTTAACAATTTTTGTATTAGGAACAACTGTGAAACGTGAGCAGGATAACTTATCAAATATCTAATTCACTAAGAAATAGAAGTTAATTAAAGACACATGTAATTTAATTTCATGTTAATGTATACATACCTTTGAAAATTTTCCCCATTCATTTGTCCGTGATAATCTCCAGTTTCAGAACGGGCTTTAAACATTAATTTGGCACCATTAACAAATCCTGCCTTCTCTCCAGCATGTACAATTATGAATCGATGAGATGCACTGGTGTTTTCCACAATGCCAATCATGTGCTCACTTTGCCAACACTTTCCAAAAGATAGGGTATTGTTCACCAAAGTTTCATCGATGTAAATTATATTTTTTGTTCTGAGCATGATAATACTGAAGTGCTTTTAAATATTTGCCTCTCCAAGTGTAAGAAATAGTGGATATGTGTGTGTGTCGTGTGTGTGTGGTTGTGTGGCGGGAGAGAGCGGAAACGTCCGAAGGCGGTCGAGAATAGCCGAACAGAGAAAAATGATGAGCGGAAAAAACAGAAGAAGGCGAGGGAAATAAAAGAAGAACGGGGAGAAGGTAGAAAGGAATCGTGCACGCGTGGAAAGAAAGATATAGTCGATAAGCATTTTTAATAAAGATATTAGGAAAGTGTTTGCGTTTTGTAGGTGCGCGTAACTTTATTGACCATCCTCGACAAGAATTACATCAGAAGTGGGATAATACCGCGTGATAATAAGTGGAAGGTGAGACCGCGTGGGCACGAGGTTAGTGGAGAAAGGATAGCTGTGTGCAAGTTAGTTGTGATTTGAACGTAGAAAGGGGATAACTCTCACTGTTAATTTTGCTTAGTGCATGTTAAAAAGAAACGGTGAAGTGTGTGTAACGCTGTGAGAAAAAAAAAAAAATTTTTTTTTTTTTTTTGAAAGAAATGTTGCGTAAAATGAATCTTGCAACGACAGGAAAGAAAAGTGAAATGATAACTCGTCTAATGGCGGCAGATCCAAGTGGAAAGTGGATGGACATTGCAAATCTATTGCCAGTCAATCAAGAAGAAGACGATCATGACGCCATTGAATTCGGTGGAGAAAGAGGACCGTTGAGACGTGAGGTGGAAGGAGAAAAAAATAGGTACGAAACAGAAGAAAGTCAGCGCGGCGCGGCGCTAGGAGAAACGATAACGTGTGAGAAAGAGGGAAGACTCCAACGTGAAAAAGAAGGAGAAAGGTTCGGAGAGAGAGAGAAGACATTCTACGGCGCGAAGCAGAGATCGCACGCAGAGAAACAGCGTTGTTAGAAAGAGAGCTGCAGTTTGCAAGGCAGGAGATAGAAAGGTTGAGATTGTCAGGGACGCATGTTGACATTGAGGTGCAAAATTTAGGAATGCAAGGAAGAAGCGCACCACGACAATTAAGTCTAAATAATGTTCGTGATTTATTAAGTGACTTTGATGGTGATCAAGGCACATTTAGGAATTGGGAAAGCCAAATACGGCTATTAAGAAATACATATAATTTAAATGAAGGAGAGACGAAAGTAATGATAGAAAGTAAGCTGAAAGGGAAAGCACAGAAATGGTTTCATTCAAGGTCGGAATATTTAGATATGACAGTGGACGAGCTCCTCGACAAAATGAAACAAATGTACGGGCAAGAAGTAGATTGCTTGGTTAGAAGAAAGAAATTTGAGCAGAGTATGGAAACACGATGAGCCATTCTCTGATTATTACCATGAGAAGGTGATACTCGCAAATAAAGTACCCATAAGTGAAAATGAGCTGGTGAGCTATATTGTACGTGGAATTCCGAACGAAAATCTCCGAAATCAAGTAAGCATGCAGAAATTCAAGTCGGAGATGCAACTATTGGAAGCAATGGAAGGCATTTCGCTTCCATCCTTCAATAAGCCAAGTGTAAGGAGTGATGGACGAACGTGGCAATTTGCGAGCAAAGGAGGTGACGTGGCATTGAGCAAGCAGATACCAGGAAGCCAAAGACAGGAAGGTGGAACGCAACGTACGTTGACGCGTTGCTACAACAGCGGCAAGGCTGGCCACATCGCTACGAGATGCATGGAGCCGCGACGGGAGAAAGGTGCCTGCTACATTTGTAGTAAAATGAGCCTTCAAGCGGGGGAGTGTCCAAACAGGAGGAAACTGGAAGGAAGGTCCAATGACCAGATTTCCAACGTCACGGGACAAGGAACGGCTAACGATGAATTTCGACGGCTAATTAAGTATAACGTCAATAATAAGCACGTAAATGTCACGGTTAGTTTGGAGACGCAAATGGATTCCGGTAGTCCAGTTAGTTTTGTGAAAGAGTCGTTAATTCCCAATGTAATAATAGAGAAAACGCGGGATACATCTGAAATGTTTAAAGGGATAAATGAATCAAAGTTAGAGATAGTAGGTATTACGCGCGTGAATGTAACCGTGGGAGCAATTTCTAAGAACAATATTTCGATGTACGTAATGCCAGATAGAACGATGCGTTGCCAGGCGATATTTGGTCGCGATTTAATGAAAGAATTTGGCATTAGGCTATTAGAACCGGAAGGAACGGTGATGTACAATGATGCTGTGCATGAAATTATGAATATCGATATCAGTAGCTCGCGGGAAGATGAAACAGTTGATTCGTTAGTGGTTGGTTCAGAATTATCAAATAGTAATCGTGCGGCTCTAAAAAATTTATTTCGATCAAAATATGTAGAAGTAGAGCGTCCGAACGTACCCGCGATTCAGATGAAAATGACTTTGTCATTGAAGAAACATGAGCCGTTTCGTTTTAAACCAAGGAGATTAGCGTACGCAGAAAAAATTCAAGTGCAGAAAATCGTTGATAATTTGTTAGGGGAAAAAATAATACGTCCTAGTGAGTCTGAATATGCTTCTCCAATAGTACTAGTAAAAAAAAAAAAATGGTGAAACGCGATTATGTGTAGATTATCGGGTGCTAAACAAATATATAATTCATGATAATTTTCCGTTGCCTGTGATCGAGGATCAGATTAATGCATTACATGGGAAGAAATACTATACGACCCTTGATTTGAAAGACGGGTTTCACCAAATAAAAGTAGATGAGAGTGCTATAAAATACACTGCTTTTATTACGCCAGTGGGGCAATATGAATATTTGGGCATGCCGTTTGGGTTGAAAATTGCGACTGCTAGATTCACCAGATACGTTACAACTGTTTTAAAGGACTTGATTAAATCTGGGCATGTAATCGTGTATGTTGATGATTTTCTGGTAGCGACACGAACAATAGAGGAACATTTTTTAATTTTGAGTCGCGTATTTGAAATTTTAGTAGAAAATCGGCTCGAACTCAGGATCGACAAGTGCAAGTTCATCACGTCAAAAATAGATTATTTAGGATATACCATTGAGGGAGACACTTTAAGACCGGTCGATTCTGGAATAACAGCGATAAAAAATTATCCAATACCTCAAAATCGGAAAAGTGTGCAAACTTTTATGGGGTTAGCATCGTACTTTCGGAAATTTATAGAAGGGTTTTCATTGATAGCTGCTCCGTTGTATAAATTGCTCAGAAAGAATGAGAATTTCATATTTGGTGAGACAGAAGTAAGTGCATTTGTAGCGTTGAAGAAAAAATTAATTGAAACTCCGGTGTTAGGTATTTACAGTCCACATGATGAAACAGAATTACACATGGATGCAAGTGCGGTAGGTTTTGGTGCAGTGCTGCTTCAGCGTAAGGAAGACAATAAATTTCATCCCATATTTTATTTTTCAAAACGTGCATCCGAGTCGGAAAGTAAATATCATAGCTTTGAACTAGAAACGTTGGCAATTTTATACGCGTTAAAGCGATTTAGGATTTACCTGTATGGTATAAAATTTAAAATAGTAACAGACTGTAATGCGCTAAAATTAACGTTAGAAAAAAGAGTGGTGAATGCTAGAATTGAGCGATGGGCAATTGAATTGTTAGCGTATGATTATACGACAGAGCATAGACCTGGCGTGCGAATGCAGCATGTAGATGCATTTAGTAGGGTACAGAGCGTATTGGTAGTAGAGGCTAATTCATTAGATGTTAATTTAGTAATAAGTCAAGGTAAAGATAACAAAATTGTAGAATTAAGGCAGAAGTTAGAAAGAACGGAAAGTAGTTTATATGAAATGCGTGGAGGTATTGTGTATCGCAAAGCAGGTGAAAGGTTACTTTTCTATGTTCCGGAGAAAATGGAAGACCAAGTAATTAGTAAATATCATGACGAAATGGGGCACGTAGGTTCTGAAAAGGTCTGTGACGCAATTCGTCAAAATTATTATTTTCCACAGTTAACAACAAAAGTAAAAGATTATGTAGAGAATTGTTTAACCTGCATTGCGTACATGCCTAAATATGGGAAAGCTGAGGGTAGGCTACACAATATTCCGAAAGGAAACCAACCGTTTCTAACGGTGCACATTGACCATTATGGGCCAATTGAGAAATCAAGATTGATAAAGCAGTATATCTTACTGGTAGTGGATGAGTTTACTAAATTTGTAAAACTTTATCGGACGAAAAGCACTACAAGTAGGGAAGCTGTTTAAATATCGCATGAGTCCGAGACGGAGAAACTCGGCCGCGATGCCCGTATCTATATTGAATTCGCGTAATTCTAGATGGTTGTGCTGACGTGGAAATTTTCCATCGTTCAGATTAGTATACCGCGGCTATTTACGTGTTTTTTCAAGCTAGCTTCACTGAAATTCTCGAGTTTTCGAACAAATTCTAGGAATTGTGTTGTTAGCGCTGAGAAAGAGAGAGAAAAGAGATCTATCGGAAAAAGATCGATAGACGAAACGCGGCAGCGCCGCGCCGTGGCCACGCGTCGCGTAGCAGCCCGGGCCCAGCAACGCGAGGCGTAGCTACCCGGTTCTGCGCTTGCGCGACGGAGCCGGTCGCGGCCGTCGCTGCTTGCAGATCGTCACGGTTCATTCTTGAGCCGTCGGCGATCGAGAGCAGACATTGTGACGGTCGCGTTCCCATTGAATCAGTTTGCGGACAGACAATTTATTGGAAAATCTCGTCATAGCGACTTGAGATTTTCCCCAGAAAAAGGACGATCTGCCTGACGTTACAGCGATCGCAAGGCACGCCGAGAATGAAGCGATCGTAGACGCAGGATTGTGATTGAACGTTGCAGTTCGTGGATGCGACTGCGACGTTGGAGATTCGGTGTGGATCGCCTTGAGTCTTCTTCCAATCATCCGGTTAGAGCTACTGGAAGGCTGATACCGACATACTGGTATCACCTAGTGGTAGTTCACGGTTCGTAGAGGTCATACGAAACCCACTGGAACCGCCCGTCCTGTGTACCAGTGAGAGTACACCGACCGGTGGGGTGGAAAGTTTCACCGACCAAGATTAGAGCTATACGGCGTAGGAGCAACCGGAAGATAGATATTCAGAAAGAATATCACTTCGTGGTGCTCTCCGTGCATCGGGCGTCGGAGAACCCGCTCCAATATACCGTCGTGAGGGGACAATAAGTAGAGCCTAAGCGTACGGTGGAGCAAAGGGTTCGAAGAGCCTTCCTTCCATCGCTACACCCACTACCAGCTGTGAGTCGACCACACTGGGCTGTGAACGTAGGGTGGTTGGAATTGCAGGGGATTGAGTCCTGAACCGGTGAGCCGCAGGCCAGCTCCTCGGAACATAGGAGCCTCTGTCGAGGTAGCCACGGCTGGCTGCCGGGCGTTTCCTTTGATGAAGGAAATCGCCGGCTTGGCAACCACGTGTGCATACCGCAGGTCGCTCCTGAGGAGCAGCTGACGAGGGAGCCGAACCAGGACAAGACGTCCTCTTGCGTGGGTGGTGTAGAAACGCCACCCGCACGGGGAGCGTGCTCGCGGGATATAGCCTCTTGGAGTCTTACAACCTCCATTTGGTTTCCCGTCCGTGGCATTACGAAGAGAACCCGGTAGAACGGAGAAAAGCTCGTCTACCCGGTTGTGCGCGTCGGTGAGATCGTAGAAAACGAATCTCATCGACCAGAAAGAGAAGAATATACAGTCCACTAGCTAGAGCGCTAGATAGCCAGCCAGCTCTCCCCTCCAAGCACACCAGACTGTCGCTGGAGCGCGAGAAACAGCTGACGAGCGCGCGATTGTTGACTTGTCCGCAAATGTATTTATTAGGCGGATTCTATTGTTTCAGAAAGCCTCCGCAGTAAAAAATTTAAACAAGGAGACTAAAAAAGAGGAGACGAGGCCGCAATAGGAGCCGTCGTCAGTTTTTTCTTTTAGTTTCTAGTTTTGTTTTGTTATAATGTTATAAATAGTTCATTTATATTTTTGTAATAAAAACTTTATTGAAAAACTTGTAACAATTTCTCTCCCTGTCTGTTTCCTCATCCGGACCCACGTTAAAGTCCCTTAGTACTTTAACAGAAGCCATAACGTGTTTAGAACAATATTTTAGTGATTACAGCAGACCGCGTACAATTGTATCTGACAGAGGGAGCTGTTTTACTGCTTGCGAATTTGAAGAGTTTTTAAAGGAACGGAACATTGATCACGTATTGGTTGCAACGGCCACTCCCAGAGCAAATGGTCAAGCAGAGCGAATAAACAGGATATTAGGGTCAATGTTAGGCAAATTAACAGATAATAGTTCCGGTAAATATTGGTATAAAGTAATCGATGACGTCGAATATGCGATAAACAATACTGTTAATAAGAGTACAGGGGAGACTCCAAGCAAGTTATTGTTTGGTGTCAATCAAAGAGGAAAGGCAATTGATGGGATCGCAGAATACCTTGAAGAGACAGTAAATGTAGAAGCACGCGATCTAGAAACAGTTCGGACGAAGGCAATAGAAAATATAAAAAAATCTCAGAATTATAACAAAAATTATTTCGATGGGCATCACAAAGAACCGTATAAGTATCAAGAAGGCGATTATGTAGTTATAAAGAATTTCGAAAATAAGGCAGGTAGTGCGAAAAAACTCATACCGCAAATGAAAGGACCATACGAAGTTACTAAAGTATTGCGGAATGATAGATATGTAATTCGAGCGCTAGACGAGTTTAACGGAGCAAATAGGCCGTATGAAGGAACGTGGAGTGCAGAAAATATGCGACCTTGGCGTAAAATTTCAGGACGAACAAAGAATGAGGTTGATGGAAATTAAATTAATTATAAGTACAAGGATAAGACTTTTGTAGATGATAAGGTAAAAAAAAAAAAAAAATAATAATAATAATAAGCATATGTAATAATAAAATATTAAAGTCATAAGTTCGGAGGCCGAACTAGGTCAGAATGGCCGAACTGTAAGAAATAGTGGATATGTGTGTGTGTGCGTGTGTGTGTGGATGTGTGGCGGGAGAGAGCGGAAACGTCCGAAGGCGGTCGAGAATAGCCGAACAGAGAAAAATGATGAGCGGGAAAAACAGAAGAAGGCGAGGGAAATAAAAGAAGAACGGGGAGAAGGTAGAAAGGAATCGTGCACGCGTGGAAAGAAAGATATAGTCGATAAGCATTTTTAATAAAGATATTAGGAAAGTGTTTGCGTTTTGTAGGTGCGCGTAACTTTATTGACCATCCTCGACAAGAATTACAGGCGATCATATTTCAACAGAGATCATAATTAGACTTGTATATAAAACAATTTAATTTATTTTGTATAGAAAGGGTCCTCTTCGTGCCTTTATATTCTGATTTTGTATGACCAAAAATTCGAAATACGGTTCATTTTTACAGAAAAGGGGTTCAACATTCCAAACATTAAGTGTCATTGGTCCATTACTTGGGTATTTATCTAATGCATTAGCTAATGTAGTGTTATAACATAATATCATCCTAAATATCCTGTTGTAACAACCCCCTATTTAGTTTATTAATTGTAAGAGTAGCGTTATTGAAGTAGTTTATGGAGGAAATTTAGCGCGAAATTTATTTTCTTATAAAAATTTAATAAAAAAGGGTAAAGTGGAACTCAAAATTATGTTTTAGTTATTTTCTTTGGGTAGTAAAATAGATTTCATTGGATGTAAGAGTAGATTTAATGGGACAGTTAAGTATCTTTTATTATACTGTTAATGGAATATAATTGTGCTTTTAATGCTTAAGTGAATTATTGGGGCTGCCGCGGCTCTCCGCAAGTTTAAACTAATTATTGTTTAGTATATGTCAATGTAATTATTAAGAAATTTATGTAATCCTCGATTAGCTTATTATTTTTTAAATGTTTTAAGGGAAAGTGGGGCAACAGTAATGTATAATATACAAATTCCAAACACGACTTGTAACAGTAAAAGAAATCGCGAATGGTAATTATTCGCAACACTGTTCTGAGATGCAATCGCGTTTACTAATCATTTGCAACGCTATTTTTAAAGCAAACATTCAGAGTCTAAGTTTGCATAAAAACAATCGCGAGTCGTATCCAGTAGCAACACTACCCACAAAATAGGGTGGGATGGTTAGCATGTACGGTGGAATTATGTACAAACTATAAATAAGTTAAAGTGACAAAGTAGTAACAATAATGACTGTCCATCCTCATCCGAGGATGATAATGAACAGCCATTCGTTGCAGTCCACTCTTGCGGCACTTTGTCAGGGCCTCTTCTACTCCTAGAGTCTTTTCTTTTATCGACAGTTCTGCCAAAGCCTGAAACTTACAACTAGGTTCGAGTATTCCGTGGAATACGCTGACATCCAACAGTTTCTAGAATTGTTGTCTGAGCACGTGTGAAGTAACTCGATTGCGTCGAACATTTCGAAGGGGGCTAACCACGACCGCGAACGCGAAGAGTGACTTCAAAATTGTGGTGCTGTCAAGAATCGAAAGTAATACCAAAACAAACGGTACAACTGTTTGGATCGGCTAACTTTTCAACTCTCGAAATCGAACTACAGGTACAGGACTGACACGCGAAAATATGTCTTCCCAAATAACTAATGTGGACAGTCCTGCCCTGACCTACTCACTTACGTTTAGCACATACACACCAGATAGTAAGCTACCTACCTATTTAACTCTATAGTTAAGAAATAGCAAAACTCAATTTCACAAACAAACACTCCACGATTCTGGCATATAATGTCCGGGCGCGACCTAGAGAGGACTCCCCAGGGTTCCCCCGACATCCGGACACAACTGACTCCAGTCACACTTTAGATGTACGTACCAGTATCTGAAATCGGCTGATACAGGCTAGAGACCATTGCGTATTTTTATCATGTAAAAAAACATTTATATGGAATATTTTACTCTATGGAATACAGGTTTTAATAAAATATATTATATGCATGTGTAATTATATAAAATTGAAAGCTATGAAGATTGTAAATCTATTAAGCATTTTCGGTATATTAAATTACAAATAAATGGTATATTGTTAGAAACTAAGGGTTCTAACCGGGGTCCGGACGAGGGAAATAGCAGGGAAATTCAATTGACATATTTTATTATTAATTTTTTCGCTTGTCGCACAGTGTTAGAAACTAAGGGTTCTAACCGGGGTCTGGACGAGGGAAATAGTAGGGAAAGTTGAATGATAAGTTTTTATTATTTGTATTTTCGCTTGTCGCTCTGCGACAAGCTGTTTATTTGGAAATAAACTTGAAAAAAAATAAAAACGTAAAAAAATATAAAATGAAAAAAAAAAAGAATAATTCTATTTTTTTGTGTGGCCGGGGTGGGTTCACCGTTGCGGCCCCTGGTGGGATGGACCTTGGTTGCTGTAACAAAGGTTCGCTCAGATTAAATATGTGCGTACCGTAAACACACGCTCGTCAGCTGTTCGCGTCGCTCTCCTAGCGACTATCGGTGCGCTGGGAGGGGAAGATCAGCTGTCTTTTAGCGTGGATCAGTGGACTGTAAATTTGTACTTGTTCGCTGATAATTATTTATTGAAATTATCAGCGAGACTTTTACCCTGAACAGAAGAGAATTCACTCGTATCTGTTGGGGGCGACTTTGCCATGGACGCGTCACCAAATGGAGGTCGTAAAGCTCCAAGTGGGTGGATCCCGTGAGCACGCTCTCCGTGCGGGTGGCGTAGAAACGTCGTGCGAGGTGATTTCCTGCGACACTGTAAAATTACTGCACGGCGACCGTTTCTGCCGGGGACCGTGACAGTAAAGTGTCCTTTGCAAAAAATCCCTCGCGGGTCCAACCGCACTATAAAGCCTACCCGGCGACCGTGTTGCACGGGGACCGTATTTGGTAGGCGGCGTGACGGAAGGTGAGGCGACCTTGAACCCGAACTCCTCCGTAGGGTGTACGGTCGACTCGTACACCGACGGGTTTCTGGGGAGGGTTTTTCAGCGACCTTTGCACGAAGAGCACTCCACGAGGCGGTACCGATTCAACGGTATGACCTTTAGGAGGCTCCAAAGCCGTATAGCTTTAAAGGGATTCTGGGTGGGTGCACCCTGAGTCCCTTACGTCGCGGTCGCGGCAACGACTGCAACGTACAATCTTTCCTAGCAAAGGCGGTCGCGTCACGCGCAGCGTGTATTACGACCTCCCTTTTCTCGCAGGTAGATTTCTCTGTGAAAACTCAAACCGCAGCAACGGTGGGAATTCTTTTTTATCAAGTCCAAATATCAATTTTTAGAGCACGTATTTGAGGAGCGAGATCTTCAGGGATCCGTTCCCGTTCGCAGTCGGCTCGTGAATAATTACGAATATCGTCGCGGATCGACAGATGAAGACTCGGTCGCGCCTTGTCGTCGCTTTTCAATATATCATACGGTTCTCTCTCTCGACGCTGACGTCACGGTACCGTTTAAACCGGTGCGAAGCGAATCTTCGCGTGAGGTCTGCGTACAAAAACACGTAAACGGCCGCGGTTTTAAATTGTTCGTACGTTCAACGAACTTGACGAACGCTTAACCTTCCGCAGTGTCACGTACACAAACGGATACGGGAATCGCGGCCGAGAATTTAATATTTCGGACGAACGCGATTTTAAATAGTTTTTAACATATTTAAACATACTGCCCCCCTTGCACGAATTGTGCAATACCCGGAGAACGCGGTAGTCCCGTACGGTCACATTTTTACGTGAAGAGAAAGAACTCGCGCACTTTTAATTATAAAAAAGAATCAAAAGTACTTACAGTTGACCAGCTGCCGCCTGATGCAGGTAGCGCATCGATGTTGTCAACATTTGATCAGCCATGGCTTTCGCCATGGCGATCTGGCTGAACAGCTGCCAGGCCCTCTTTCTTTTCTTGGCCTGCGGGCCTGTAGGGGTCGGCGGCTGTAGGCCGTTGGTGGAAGGTCCAGGGTTGGCGGGTGCATTTTTGCCCGGCTTCCTCCGCTTCCGCTTTGATTGCGGAGCTCGTTCGGCGGGGGCAGCCACAGTCGACCTTGGAACTGCTGGTGGTGGCGGCGAGGTCGATTCTTCCCTTTTATCGGCCCGCCACGCACAGGACTTCATATGTCCTTCCTTATCCCACCGGAGGACATATTGGCCTCCGGGAGCCCGGCAGTGGTACATCCTCGTTGTGGTCAGGACCCTGGCCGGGATCTTAAAGGAGTCGACCCCGAAGTTTAGGGTCACCTCCGGTTCCCTTGGCGCCGGCTCGGTTGCTGTCTCTTCGTCGTTGCGTCTCGGGGATATGGGCCGTTCCCCGAGTTGTAAAATACGCCCGAACCGTTCATCAATTTCCGGGTCCCCGGAAAATGACACCGCACTTCCCTCGCAAGACAGGTTTGAAGCTGTGTCGCTCATGATATTCTCTTTGGTACTCAGCGGTTTTCGGTTCTGCGAATTTCGTTACGATTCGGGGGCGCTCGGATTACTCGATACGCCCTACCAATAATCCAACTCAGATTGGTGGATTCGTAACCCCCACTAATCCGTTTGAACTTTTAGTGACAACGGTCAGGTGAGAATCAACACCGTTTATTTCTAGAAACGGTCGTTTCTCACCTTTCGATCACTTTCGACCGTTGGATGTTATGGTTTTTATGTAAACTCGTCGGCGTCGCTAACCGTCGCCGACTCGATTTCTTCCACAGGCAGCTTACACAACCGCGTAATAGGTCGCCTAGAAATGGATTTTTCCGTGCGTATTTTAACAACACGTGCATTTCCATCCCTGCCGGTGAATACCTCCTCTACTCGTCCCATTTCCCATTGATTCGGGGGGAGGAGAGGATTTTGCACTAAAACTAAGTCGTTTAGTTTTAATGTTTTTTGGGCTGTACACCACTTATAACGATTCTGGAGGTGCGTGAGATAATCACGTGTCCAATGCCTCTAGATTTGTTCGTGGAATTTTTGAATCGCCCTCCAACGTGTCAAACGGGAGAGTTTTTCAATTTCCACTGATTGCGTCGGAAGCGCGTTCAACGGACTTCCGACTAAGAAATGTCCCGGTGTGAGCGGCGCGTAATGTCCGGGCTATCACTCAAAGCGGCAATTGGTCGCGAGTTTAAACTTGCTTCGATTTTACAAAGCAATGTCTGTAACTCTTCGCTTGTGGGAGTGAATTCGCCCAGAGTCCGCTTCAGGTGACATTTCACCGATTTCACACCGGTCTCGTGCATGCCACCGAAGTACGGTGCACTCGGTGGATTAAATCTCCATCTAATTCCTTTTTGACTGCATTTATTACGCATTTTTTGCGTGTTGTACACTGCTTCGAAATTTTCACGTAATTCTCGATGTGCCCCGACAAAGTTCGTTCCATTGTCACTGAAAATATAGGACGGAACTCCCCTTCGTGCAATGAATCGATCTAACGCTGCCAAAAAGGCATTCGTCGTATAATCGTGGACGAGTTCGATGTGAATGGCCCGTGTCGCGTAACAGACAAAAACTGCTATGTATGCTTTGTGGGCGGTTTTTCCTCGACCGGCGGAGTCGCGGACACGAAAAGGTCCCGTATAATCCACTCCACAGTTCGAAAATGCTCTCGCCTCGCGGCAACGCTCAGGTATTAAATCCTGCATGATTTGCGTGTAGGTGGATTACCGTTCGCGCTGCATTTCGACAGCCGAGTATCCAGAATCTTTGTCTCAGCGTGTACGTGGTCTACTGCAATCCCCCGTGCAACGTATCAATGTGGCACTGCCGAATTATCATTGTAGAAACGTGATGTTTCGGCAAAATTATGGGGTGCTTGGTTTCCCATGACAGTGTTGTATTTTCCAGTCTGCCTCCGACTCTCAAGACATCTTTGTCATCGAGAAAAGGGTTCAAACTTTTCAACGTTGATTTTGCTGGGATTTTTCGGTGGTTTTTCAAACACCGGTACTCCTTTGCAAAATGCGTGCGCTGAATGTAGTGGACAATTCTTTCGCTTGCGAGCTGCATCTCAGACGCTTCAATGACCTACGCATTATACGAGCTTCGCTCACCTTGCATCGGTCCCCTCAGTCGGAGACAGTATGCGGTTACACGAAGTAGCTTATTCCAGGTCGAGAATCGAAATACAAATTCCCATTCTTTCTCCGGAATTGCTACGTGGGCGTGCACTTTGCGCTTCCCTTCTTCGGTCTCGATGGATCGAGGCGTTTTCAGCCAACAATCTTTCGATTCCGTTAGCCAATTTGGTCCTGAAATCCACAGCTTAGATTGAAGGAGTTCCGCAGCTTCCACTCCGCGTGAATTCAGATCCGCGGAATTGAAGCGAGTGGGAACGTGCCTCCATTCAGCATTCGGATGTAACGTTTAGATCTTTGACACACGGTTGGCGATTAAAACCTTCCATGTGGAGGCGTACTTTCTTAACCATGCTAATGCGATCGTCGAATCTGTCCAGCAGATTATTCGGTCGACCTTCAATGAAAGTGACTTTTCCACGTGCACAATAAGCTCGGCGAGCAGCACGGCGCCGTTCAATTCCAATACAGGAATTAACTGCGTTTTAATCGGAGCCACTCGCGTTTTTGCCATTATCAATGTCGAGGAGGTGACATTGCTCATTGCGGTCACTCGTAAGTAAGTGACCGCTGAGTAGTCTGCGAGCGAAGCGTCACAAAATCCATGAATTTCCACGGAAATTGTGTCGGCTCCATAATTAATCCATCTGGGGATTTTTAGCTTATTTAAGCTGCTCCAATCCACGCAAAAGGTATTCCACGTATTCAGCGTATTCGCTCAGATTTGATCATCCCACTGCATTTTCTCCAGCCATTGGGATTGCATCAGAATCTTTGCGCGAATCACGACTGGTGATAACCAGCTGAGCGGATCGAACAACTTAGCAATCTCCGAAAACAAATTTCGTTTTGTCATCGGCGAGGCAGACGACTGAAACTGTTGCAGATTGAAATAAAAATAACCGCCGGACGGTATCCAGCGTAAACCTAATACCTTTAATTCGCTGTCATCGAACAAGGTAAAGTCAACGGCGTGGGAGTGAGCGCTTTGGGGGATATTTCGCAATAATAATGGCGAATTTCCTGCCCATTTTCGCAGCTTAAACCCACCTCTCTGTAGGAGCTCGCAAACTTGGTTACGAATTTTCTCCAACAAGGACGTATCGGGTGCTCCCATAAAAACGTCGTCTACGTAAATGTCCTGCTCGAGTATCGGGGCGGCAAGGGGGTACCTGTGCCCGTCCTGATTTTTCAACTCAAGGAGGGTTCGCATCGACAAGTATGGCGCACACGCCGTACCGTAAGTTACGGTATTTACGGGTGTGCGCCATAGGATGCATTGAAAACGACGATCCTGCGGGGCGACGAGAATTTGTCGGAACATTTTCTCTATGTCGGCCACCAACACGTATTCATACAGACGCCATCGGGTCAAAACTGACGTGATGTCGTTCGGCAATTTTGGACCTACGTGTAGGATGTCAGTTAAAGAAGGACCGCCGGTAGTTCGGCTTGTCGCGTTAAATACGACTCTTAATTTAGTCGTTGCACTTTCGGTGCGTATGATCGCTCGATGTGGAATATAGAGTCTGGTCTCGTCAATAGGCTCTATGCGAGTTATATGACTCAGCTCCTCATATTCCTCGAGAAACGTCGTATATTCTCTTATGAGGGTCTGGTCTGTGTTCAATTTTTTTCTTAACCTTCCAAGGGCGGAGAGAGCGATTCGATAGGAGTTTCCTAACTTCGTCCGGTCTCGGGTGAGAAAAAGGCAATCGGACGAGAAACCGTCCTGTCGCATCTCGAGCGACGGTGTTTTGGAAGTGCGTTTCACACTCCTCCTCCGCCTTGGTGCGTATCGAGGTCGAAGGGAGTTCTTCGACTTCCCAAAACTTGCGAATCGCCGTGTCCAGCGATTCGAGGACGTTACAGTGCAACGTCCGCAAAGTTTTATTTTTATTGCCCTTCGCATTTGTTGGGCCGGGAAGAATCCAGCCAAATACAGTTTCTTGGGCGACTGGACCCGTACTGCTTATTCGACGGAAACCCGGTCGAATAATTTATGCGTACAAGTCCGCACCAATCAACACCTCAATCGGTTGACCAGAAGCTGGATTTGGATCTGCAAGCGGCAGATTCCTTAGCGCGTCGCATTTGAGCGCACTTGCCAAGGGCGAGACGTAACTCGTAATTTTTTGTACGACATACGCTCTCGTCATGACTATCGGCGCGGTATCTTGTACCGTTCCCAAATGCATTTTCACGCTGTATTTTATTTGTTGGGTTTTGCCGCCCCGTAAGCCCGTTACTGTGGCTGGGGATTTCCTCCGCAAGAATTTGAGGTCATTTGTCAAATTCGCGGAGATGAAGGTACCACTCTGAGCCCTGATCGATCAGTGCGCGCGCGATTCGCGACGCACCGTTCTCTCAATAACACGTACGTTCGCCGTGGTTAACAGGACAGCCTTCGGTACGTCTGCACCGATCGCGGTACAGTGTGTCGTACCGGGCTGTGACGTCGTCGCTTGTGACGTCGTGGTACGAGCAGCTCGTTCGACATGCTGCGGCCGGCTTGGTGGGGCCGTAGACCGTTTTTTCGGGCGTTTGTCTAACGAAACCGTTGTCGCAGGTTTACGACTTTTGGTTTCGCTCCGAAAGGTCTCGAAATGCAGCAGAGCATGATGTCTGGCATTGCATTTCGGGCACCCCTCCTCGGAAGGACAACGCGCGCTTCCATGCTGAGGTGACAGGCAGAGAGTGCACTGCTGGCTATCTTTTATGAACTGATAGTGGCGGTTCGGCGTCAAGTTTCTGAATGCACCACATTTGGTCATTCTGTGCTCGAGGCCGCAGAATCCGCAGGTCACAGTTTTTTCAGCTGGACTTTCTAGAACGGAGTTGTGACTCCGTACTTTATGTTTCGGTGGGTGTTCGATTGCAGGCTTACTCGGACCATCATCTAACATAGTTAGAGCGCTTGCATGCCCGTCCAGGAACTCGATCAACTCGACATGCGAGGGATAGTCCGGGGAGGGACGCAGCGACCTTTCCGACTCCGCTTTGAAAGGCCCTTCCTAATGGCTTCGAATAGTATGGGCCAGCGGCCAATTTCGCTGATGTAAAATTGTGCCCTGCTTTTCGAATGCCGCAAGGGCCTGCTTGAAAACGACGACGATCTGGTTTAGGTTATCCAGATCATCTCTTTTTATCGGTTTCAATTTAGTTAATTGATTGAGCAGTTTGGCGGTCACAATACGTGATAACCCGAATTGTTCTTTCAAGGTTTTCAACGCCACTTCGAAATTCTCATCGGTAATTTCGAGGTGCGCGATCGCTGCCAACGCTTTATCTTCCAAGCAGGCGTTCAGAGATTGCAGTCGATGCACATCTGCAAGCCTCGGATTATTTATTATGCCGGAAGTGAACAAATCCGCGAAATGTGTCCATTTGCGTAGGTCACCTCCGAACTTATGGAGACGTTGTTCGGAAGTTCGATAGCGACGTCATGCGGGCTGACCGACGTGGGTGCCGCTTTCGATTCAGCGGCCAGTCTGGTCAGCTTCGTAGTAACGTACGCCTGAAACTCCATATACTCGGTCTCCTTAGTTTCTACACCACCTTTTGCGAGGAAGTCGCAAGTGTTGCGTTTTGCAGGGGCATATTTTCTCCGAATCGACAAGTACTGCTCAACGGCTTCCTTGTATCGTTCGGACACGGTGGCGAGCTTTGTTCTGTAGAGCTCCTCAGTGTATTGAGCTCGGCCACGTTTTTTTAAATAAGAGGTCGACCTTGACATCATGTCGAACCGGGTGATCAGGTCGTCGAGATCGCCTTCGAACTCGCTTTGACCCTCATCCTTGGCTACAGAAATGCTGATCTCTGATTCGAGGATTTTATAATCTACTCGAAGTTAATTTGTCCGTAAGCAGCGACTTACGTGAACGTACTTGCAAATCTTTCCTGTTCTTTCAACCTCAGTCCGACTCGAAGGACCGTTTGTTAGAAACTAAGGGTTCTAACCGGGGCCCGGACGAGGGAAATAGTAGGGAAAGTCAATTGACAAGTTTTATTATTAACTTTTCGCTTGTTGCGAAGCGACAAGCCGTTTATTTTCAAAAAAAAAAAAAAAAAAAGATTTTTGAAAAATATAAAAATATAAAAAATATATTTTTTGTTGGCCAGAGGAGTGGCCTCACCGGCGTTGCCCTGTGTGTGATGGACCTTGAGTGCTGAAACAAAGGTTCAACCAAATTTAATACATGCGTACACGTATCGTAAACACACGCTCGTCAGCTGTTCGTCTCGCTCTCCTAACGACTATCAGTGCGCTTGGAGGGGGAGATCGGCTTCCGTTTAGCGTTGATCAGTGGACTGTAATTTTTAATTGCTCGCTGATAGTTATTTATTAAAGTTATTTATTTAATACTTTTACCCTGAACAGAAGAGAATTCACTCGTATCTGTCGGGGATTGACAGACGAAGACTCGGTCGCGCATTGTCGTCGCGACGCGGCACTGCCGAATCCAACTGTCGATCTCTTTTCAATGTATATTACGGTTCTCTCTCTCGACTCTGACGTCACGATACCGTTTGCACCGGTGTTTGAAGCGAATCTTCGCGTGATGGCTGGGTGCAAAAACACATAAACGGCCACGGTTTTAAATTGTCCGTAGGTTCAATGAACTTGACGAACGCTTAACATTTCGCAGTGTCACGTACACAAACGGATACAGGAATCGCAGCCGAGAATTTAATTTTCCGGACGAACGCGGTTTTGAATAGATTTTAACATATTTAATCACACGTCCAGTTGTTATATCTGCGCGTGGTACATTTCAGCAGGCTGTAACTTCGTTAGTTTTCCGAATTCCAATTTAATATTTGGTAGATATATTTTCGAGACTATATACTCAAAGAAAATGCAAAAAAATTCAATTTTTTAAATCCCACAAAGTAGAAAGGCCCCTTAAGAATGTTTTGCGTTTTCTTGATTTAGACAAACAGAACTGCTGGACTCATGGAAGCAATTAGAACACTTTTTCGATATACGATTGAATACGAGGCTCTTCACTGCTACTACTTTTTACTGTTTCTCGTTGTAAAAATTTGTAAATATTACTGAAGGAGTAATAAATATATGTGCTATACGTCGATGCAAGAAAAATACCAAATACTATTTTGTACTAAAAAAATTTATGTATTCTCAAACTACGAATAATAAAGTGAGCGAAATATTCGTATTAAGAAGTCTCATGGTTTTTTCGTATAAAATTCGGAAAGAATGTCTATTTTGTTGTCTACTTTATTAAAGGACCCTCCTAAGTACATATATCTGCTACTAACCGCGCCGATAATCGAGTGTAGTATTGCATGGTTTTATGGTACTTGAAAACTGCTTTTGACTGCAAGAGAGTATACAGGATAAATTTTCCAATTGTGTATCCACTAGAAAGTTTTTCGACCGCAAGTTCGAGTCTCTTTTTGGATTTAACAATTTTTATTTTTTTACATATTTACATATAAATGTTCTAAGAGTATTTCAGAAATTTCCTTTAATTTTTTAAAATAACGTGTATGTATCGCAATAACTAAAAAACTATGACGTATACTAATCATTATTGACGGGCTAATTATATTCGAAGTCTAATCGAATCTTCAAATCAGGATATAAAACGTAAATGTAAAATTACATTGAAATTCATTAAGTTGTTTAAATTCAATCGTATTAATAATATAGATACATAAACGCACATTCATAAGCATAGTAAGACAAAATTTTTTATTTTCTAATAGTTAAAATGTGATCAGGGGGCCTTCAAACGTGTATTTCTACACAAAAAATTTTTAAAATTTGTTTTCCAATGCCTGGCCGGGAATAGAGTGAACCTTAGTTATATTTAATGAAAAATTTTTTTCGAAACAACACCAGGAATTACGAAAATTCTTTATTTTTGTAACCCGTTTTTCTCCATTAAATCTTCATGTATCGCTGTCATACATTTTAATACCCCTCTGAATTCGTCTTTTTACACTTTTATAAGGATATAAAAACAGAATTTTGAATTTTTTGTTTCTTAAAAATTACGATTGTAAAATTTCAAAAATTAATTGCGAGAAAAAAATATACTTTCTCACATTGTATTTTCTTCGTTAAATAGGACAAGTTTTACCTATATCATTTTTTTATATGTTTGTAAATAACGAAGATATTTAGTGTTTCTATTTCAATCATTATAAGATATAGAATCAATGCAATGGAATATAACGTATAAAATGAATAGCCGTGAAACTAAAAAAGGAATATGCAGTGAAATGAAATATGAAATTATAATGGATCATATAATACATTCATAATATGAAAATGTAATACAACAATCAATGACTGCGGGTTTGTTGCGATTACGAGACATTGGGACGGAAAACTTTCACCAATTTTACATGGAGCAGGAAAAGTCAAAAGATTACCAATAATTATCACTTCTAGAGGTGTCATACGGTTGCTGTGGATTCCCACCATTCCACGTAACAGTGGAAATGATCAAGCCTCTACGGTATATGACTCATTAGAAGAATGGTGCAACAAAGTTCAAGCACTTTGCTGTGACACTACATACTCCAACAGACACTGGACGTTTCCAAGGAGCTTGCGTTCTACTTGAACAAAAATTAAACAGGGATATCTATATTTACCCTGTAGGCGTAGTATATATGAGATTATTCTACAGAATGTATTTAACGAAAAACTATCAAAATCTTTGGCTCCCAGTGCTCCGCTATCCAACAAGTTTCAAGAAACATAACCAAGAATTGATAAATTGAGATTTGTACCCGGAATTGAAAATAAATGTGTCTACCAAACAATTCAAACTACAGTAGTTCAAGAAATGTTCCAATTTTCAACAAATATTCTAGAAACTGAGCAACAGCCACGAGAGAATTATAAAGAAATTCTTGATCTTGTTATTATTTCCATAGATGGAACTCCACTAAAAAATATAAGTTTTCGAGCTCCAGGAGATTTTTATCACGCTCGATGGATGGTGAAAGTTTTGCATTGCTTGAAAATATATTCATTCAAGGAACAATTTAATTTAAGTGATAAAGAAGAAAGTGGAATTAGAGATATTTGTATCTTTCTCGCCAAAGTGTATTTAAAAACATGGATTAAAAGTTCAGCGACGATGGTAGCTTCACGCCAAGATTTGGAATTCGTTGCAGAACCTCATTCGTTTCATGAGATTGGTGAAGAAGTAAGCAAGGTGGAAATAAGGAAATGTTTCAACCACTTGTGGTACTTAACATCAGAAGCATTAGCATTATCTTTTTCCGATAACAAAGTGGAAAAGGACAGTAAGTTATGAGTGCTGGGGGCGATGGATCAACGAGGCCATAGATGACTCTAGCAAAAGACTAAAAATTGGTACTGAAGATATACAAAATTATATTGACAAAGGACTGGACCATTTTGTTTTCCACGAGGCAACATGATTTTTTGAAGGAATTTCCATGTCAGCTGGATTTTTAAGAAAAGATCCTGACACGTGGGAAGATGATGACAATTGTAATGATACTGCTAAACATGAAATTAAACTTATGAAAGAATACAATTAATTATTATCCAAAAATGAGGAAGAAAAACAATTTTACATAATAAATAATTTCAAAACACCGAAAACAATTTCCTAATGTGATAAAACATACTTTAATGAAAGAGATTTTAACACAATAAGAATAATTTTTTTTTTACTCTCTTAGATATTACTTCAATGCTTCAGAATTGCTTTTTGTATGTTATATTTTCTTCTAGAAATAGACCGTTTAAATAGAAATAAGTAAATTCTATACATATCGTAGTTATTTGTGAATATATAACAAAATTGTTCGAACAGAAATTTGAAGAGTCAAATGTAGCCCTCAAAGAAAAAATTTTTTTTCAAAGTCAATTTTTGAAATTTCAGTCCTTGTTTTTTTTTTTTTTTTTTTTTTTTTTAATGCAATGATATATTTTTGTCTATATTTTTATACAGCGCAAAAAGACGAATTCAGCAATATACGAAACTATAAAAACTGTGAATTAAAACGGAGAAAAACGAATTACGAAAATAAAAAATTTTCAATTTTGATGTGCAACACTTTTTCATCTAATGGCATAATCCTAGGGGGTGTTCCAACAAAAATCCCAATGTTTAAAAATGTGTGGCTGAACCACAGACGAGGTATACGAGTTGACCTGACAATTCGGAGGTGATTTTAGTGCCCTCTTCGAATTAGTATTGATGGGCAGACAGCTGTAGTACATATATGCGTAAATACATGTGAATTGACCATGGGAGGGATTGAAAAAGGTAATCCAGTACAGTAATGCCTACATAAATGACCAAGCTCGGGACTGGCTTCGGTCATTTATGTGGGCATGGTTAGTTCTCAGAATTCAGCAGAGATAGGGAAGTAGGATAAGTGCGAGTAAGATACAATAGTTTGCACCCGGAACCATATATACAATGTATCGATATCGACCGGCGGCGTCAAGTTGCATTCGTCACGCTCGACGTTCGAAGCCGCTTGGCTTCTAAGAATTGGTGGGGATACCTCTGGTCATAAATATTCGGCATTTATGTGGGCACTACTGTATTATCAGATGGCAGGCCGGTGCCCAAAGGAAACTACCCCTCCACTGAAACGCAATAATGCATAGACACCTTGTATATGAGTTCTGGCGCTTCGTATAGCTTCGGGGATTCGAGAAGGAAGACGAATGTGTGTCTTTCCCCTTCTTCCTGTCAACACAGTTGAAATTCGACCGCACATCATGGGTATGCGATTTCGAATCTCGACTGCTCAGGCATTTTTACTTTCCAACCAATACAGGGTGTTCGGCCACCCCTGGGAAAAATTTTAATGGGAGATTCTAGAGGCCAAAATGAGACGAAAATCAAGAATACCAATTTGTTGATGGAGGTTTCGTTAAAAAGTTAGCGTTTGAAGTTCTGCCTATACTGAATTTTTTTCTCAAAAATGCGCAAGATTTCGAAGGTGTATCTATTTACCCCGCAACCGAAAATACTTTTTTCAAAATGATTTCAAATTTTTTTTTCCGTCGAAAAATTTTACACCTTCACGAATTTTTTTCTAGAAAGTGAGTAGGATTTCGGCGGTATGTCTATTCACCAAAAATGATTGTAATTGGCCTTCGCAACCAAAAATAATTTTTCCTGAATGATTTGAAATTTTTGAATTTAATTGTTGATAACTTTTTAACGAAGTCTCCTTCAACAAATTGGTATTCTTTATGTTCGTCTCATTTTGGCCTATAGAATCCCTCATTAAAATTTTTCCCAGGAGTGGCCGAATACCCTGTATAGCTATAGAGTGCCATAATAAAAAGAAATTTCAAAATTTTTTTTACAGAAATACACGTTTTAAGACCCCCTGATCATATGTTAACTATTTAAAAGAGGACATTTTTTTACTATACTTATGGACGTGCATTCATATATTTATACTATTAGTACGATTGAGATTAAATAACCGAATGAATTTAAATGTAATTTTACATTTACGTTTTATGTTCTCATTTCAAGGTTTCATATACGTTATTTGTAAAAAATATCAAAAAAATATAAAATAATAAAATTATAATTATAAAGAATGATTAAGTAATAACCAACAAATTAAAATTTATTTATTTATTTATTTATAAACGAGTTTAAAGGTCATAATGTACAAAAAGGAAGAGTGCATACAGACGAGTAATTTAGAGAATATAACTGTAACAAGAAATATACGAATTACAGTATATTATACACAAAATCTAAACGAGATTAATGATGTAGAACGTAAATTTTCTTCTTCGGCGAATGATTTGTCCGACTGACTCACTCGTATATGGAGGCCTGAAAAATAGAATCCACGAGAAATTATCATTATAATTATAAGTGCCTTTCTTTCATCTTAGTTCCATTACTACTATGTATGTATACAATAATATTAATATTATTGTATCTGTAATAATGTTAAGGGGATTGGTCACGTGAAGGCGTGAAGAAAGGACTCTACACTCTCGGAATACACTTAACGTTTCTGAAAATAGAAGCCATGCAATAGGCTATACAAATTATGATGTGATTCTACTATTATGCATGACATCCCACAAATTTCCCTGTAAAATACAAAACGATATTTTCACTTACAATAAACACGCGAAAGGATATTAGTAGTTGATCGTTTCGCTGAAATTCTCTGCTGTTGTCTGTTGAATCGTTATAACACATGCTACATCGCGATTTTTCCGTGCTTTTTTTGGCAATATATCGTGCAAAGTATTCTATTGCACAAGATTCTAAAGAGCACACTGACGTCGACAATGATTCCAATTCGTTATGAATTTCTAATTGCATGTCATCATTCTCAACATCATTGTCCTCTATTTCTACATTATTAAATGAAACATCATTGTTTGATGATGCTAAAGCATATCGTGCTATAGCAACATCTTTTAAAAGCGTTGCATCTTCATCAGGCAGACAATTACTATTTAGAGAACTACTGGTCAAATTTAACATTATATTCTTCCTGATAGTAAGACGCACCGCTTTCACAGATGGATTTCGGTTGTAAGTGCCACCGTGCACTCGAAGAATCGAAAAGAAATTTTCTATAACACCCGTATTCAATCGAGAGGTCATCAAAAACATAGCACCCTCTCTCTGTAAATCGTGCCAAAGTTGCACTGTAGCATTTACTGACTGTCGCAATCCTAAGAAACAAGGCGGAGTTTTAAGTTCATTATCCGCGATAACATATCTATAGGATATGTTATTTGATTGTGTTTGCAAATTGCTTTCGATATCAGGAAATAAATCAGAAATAGCGCACTTGTTTGGATTAGGATCGCGAGCACATCTGCTGTTCAAATTATCAAACAAATTATTCAGAGTTTGAAAGGAGCATGCTGTATTCTGCACGGTACTCGATTTTATACATTTTGTAGCGCAAGCAGTAAACAAAGCAGAAGAAATTTTTTTACTAAATACTTGCAAAGCGAGCTTACATTTCATTTTATCAAAAGAATTTGGCCTGACATGTTGATCGCTTAATTTGTAAGCCGCTCTGGTGCCTTTATCGCGTTCTACATTCCATAAAGATATAACATCGCACCAGGATACTCTATGACCATCAATTAAAAAATCGTGTTTTAATACATTATTCCTGATGCTCTTACATAAGTGTAAATAATCAAATAAGAAATAAATTTTACGGCCATTTCGAATAAAAAAAGGATTTTCTACTTTTACTTTTTCTCCTGCTGTGCTTTAGTTGCTTGCTGCTTGGACTGAAGCAACAGCTCTGACTATCAAACCTTGTCTCGTACCCTTTAACGAAATATGGTCCGGATCACGAGGGATTGGAAATTTGGGGGAAAGTGAGTGTACAATTGATAATTTTCTTTCGCCTAGTCCAATGGACTAGGCCGTTTATTTAAATGAAAAAAATTCAAAAGTGAAATAAACAAAAATAAAGAAAATTTATTAAAAAAAAACAAACGAAGAGAAAAGAAATACTGGGCGCCTCGCCCTTACGGCTCTCGTTTGCCCTTACGGCTCTCGTCTCGGTCTTCTGTAACAAAAGAGACCGAAATCCGGCGGTTAATACCTGACAACGCTCGGTGCGTTGTCTGACTCGCTCTAATCCACACGCTCCTTCTTCCGTTTACGGTAAACAGGAGCGGGATTCTTACACAGCGATACACAACTGTGTTAGTGGACTGTATTATTATTTCAACGTTTCAGATTTTGGAAACGTTGAATTGCAGATGGGGAAGACGAGATTCTAATCTCGATCTTCCCACTGCTGCAGGCTTGGTTTTTGCAGGAGAGGACAACAAGTGGAGGTTGTAAGGCTCCAAAGGTTGTCAACTCCGCGGTCCCTCGCCGTTCCCTGGTCCGTACGGGACCGGTGTGATGCAGAGCCTTAACTGCGCAGAAGCGACTGATTATTAAGGGTCTAACACCACGGTGCCCTTTGAACGTAGTTCTACGTCGAGTGTCCGTACCCACTGACGATCTGGAACCCACGCTCGAGCAGGTCGAAACCAGCCGAGATATTTACCCAGGGAATGCCAATAAGGCCCCTATCGGGTGTTATCCCAAACTTTTGTTTCGACCCTGGAAAACGACGAACCCAACCCAGGGAGTATGCAACAAAGTTGCCCTATAGATTGGGTTTTGAACCGTGCAATAGCCAAGCAGAGAATCAAGAAATTCTCTCGGTTCTCGAAGACGACCACTGATTACAGCAATCCCTGTTCTTCGTCGCAACGGTGGCGATAATCAAGCACTGTTTAAGTGCAATCTGATTATATTCAGCCACCGATGGCGGGTTGTGAAAATTACTCAAATTATCGAGTAAATTTTCCCGTTCCTATGGTTCATTTACCGCGGAAATCGAGATATTCTCACGAAACCGTAGGGTATGAAATTCGACTTGGTGTGATTCTTTCGAATCCGCAGCAGTCTCTTTCTTGTACCGTTTCGGTTAAGTGGATCCACGATCGTCTTAGACGAATCTAATTAATCGTATTTATCGATTCCGATAGATTGACGAGGTCGGCTCAGGAGATCCGCACTCGTCGAGAACCAGGTAGTAAGTCCCCCAGAGACATACCTGCTTAACCGTGGCTACGAGGGAGGGGAAATTTTCATCTCGTGGCGCTATCTGGTCTAAGCTGTCTGTCTCTTATTAATTTTGAATCCTCTCTTCGTTTCGGCGTAGTAACACCTCTTATAGGAACCGTTACTGGGCCGATCGCGGAACTGTTATCGAATCTAAATACGGAGTTTTTCTATGCGGTATTGTTCCTGGAACGTATTACGCCTCAGAGAAGCCTCTGGAATGTCGCGTAAACAAGGAACAACACCGTACAAGAAATGGCCCGTTTTTCTATCGATCACGCGATGGTTTAACCGACGTTTTTCGATTGTCGAATTAACGCGATATTTAAACAGCAGTAATGGCTTGGAGTCAAAATTGGTCGACAACTACCCTACCTCAAGGATATGCCAGTACTGAGGGGGCTAGTAGTTCTCTGTTTTCGTACTTGGCAGGGGTGCTTGTCACACCATAACACCTGTCGGTATAGGCGAAAGCCTGGGTACGACACAGCTCGCGCTTACGCGCTCGCGAAAGCTGACCATACACATTCACTGCCATAAACCTCGCCTAGCCGCGAATTTTGGCGGCTGACCACAACAACTTCCTACAATGGTTTAATTTTTCCTCAATGCTTTTTCTTGGTTCGAAATTCGGAGGTTTTATGCTAGGGCTATAAGCTGACCTGTAGATGTGACAATCTTGGCCTTGTACACAGTTTTGGACGCTTTTTCTTACCATAAACTTTCCTTAGCGCAAATCTAACAGGTGGGTTGATTCAGCCTCATCAAATTCAAGTACTAGCCCTGTTCCCCTCCAACATTCAGTACCTGATCCTTTGTTCAGAACAGATAGTAGCCTAATGAACCATAGTTAAGGATTTTTAAGTACTATATAGCATCTAGTCGAAGGAAAATGTAGTAGCATTTCCAAAATATTGAATACTATTTCGCACGTGTTTACATAAATCATTTTGTCCGTATGATTTAATTGAAATACAAAATAATTAAGAAACTATAATCTTGATATACACCTACATCATTTCAAAATATGAAATCAAAGACGTAAAAACGCTTTAAAAGATCTCTGTAAATATCTTCGTTATTTATAAACAGAGAAAAAAATGTTGTGAGTAAAACTTGTACTATTTATCAAAGCAAATATAATGCGAAAAAGTATATTTTGGTTCCGCAATACATTCTTGAAATTTGAGAATCGCAACTTATAAAAAACAAAAAATTCAAAATTTTTTTTCTATATCTTTATAAAGCATAAAAAGATGAACTCAAAGAGGTACTAACATGTATGATAGCAAGACATTATAATGGAGAAAAACGGGTTACAAAGACACCAAATTTTTAACTGCGATTTGCCACGTTTCTCCGTTGTCTGATCAATTCCAGATTTTGCATAGGTTATATTTTCATCTAGTGTCACAATTTCTGATACGAACGGACGTTTTTATTCGATTACCGATCGAAGAATTTCTGTTCTTCTAGCAAAACGAATAAATTTTATTCTTTTACTCTCTGTATACATAAAATGATTGTCAAGGGCAGTTTAATTCAGAAATAGATCTAAGATTGATTCTCTTTCCAACAGAGTATTTAATAATTGTCGAAAAGTAATGTGATACGTAGTCTATTAAATTTGATTCTTTGTTTACAATCGTTAATTGATTGTAAAGTCAGACACTTTCCGATTTGTAGCATTCGCCGTACCTAAATCACACGTTTTCGAATAAACATATCTTTTTCAAACAATCGTTTAATAACTAATTAAGTATTGTTTACATCACCGATTCAATATGAGGTTATGTTTTAATAAATCAAAATACTGATCACGTAAAATATCAATAGTGTTATAGCGCACTTTGTGTTTAAGGACAGTGGCTCTGCGAATCATATTTAACCCATTCGTTGATATTGGTAACGAAAGGAAATTCACGAATTTTTCTTCTGATGCGCTATCGACAAAAGTTTCGATCAAAAATTATTTACGCATTGTACGGTCGTATGGTTCGTAAGTCGAGATATTCTTATATTGCCCAAATTAATTATGAATCATATGGTAGATCGAGGCCTGATCCTCCAAATTAGAATTTGGAAAAGGAAATCAATAGTTTCTCATCGTTCGTAATTCTAAATGGAACTTGTTAGAATAGGGAGGTTTCAAATATTTTAATTGAACGCCACGTCTAACGGAGGTCCGGATCACGAGGGAAAGGACGTTGGAAAAGTAGTAATTGCACGTTAGTTTTATTTTCGCTTCGTCGAATTGTCGACGAAGCCGTTTATTTCTGTACTTTCTTTTTCTCAGGACGAACACAAACACAAACTCTTAATTTTTAATTTTAACCGCCTGGACGTCTGGCCGGCGTCTGGCCAGAAAAAACCCCGCCGATGGGCCGACTCCTTTCGGCGGTTCGCGTCGCTCTATCCTGAAACAAAAGAGACGAGACTATGCGTAAATACCGAGTAACGTGAGTCACGTTGTCCGTCTCGTTCTAAGGTTCACGCGCTCTTGGTTGTGCGTGTCGCACTCACGAGGGGGGAACTCGGCCGCCGCGTTACGCAGCTAAGCTAGGGGACTGTATGTGTGAACGTTCCTTTTAAACCAGGAAACGTTGGATTGCAGATTTGGAAGACGAGAATCGATCTCGATTTTTCCGACTGCTAATTTCGACTGTCGCAGGAGAGGTTCACAGAGGAAGGTTGTAAGGCTCCAACTATTTGCCTGCTCCTCGGCCGTTTATCGTCCTCGTAATGCGTACGGGCACTGTGTGGTGCAGCACCTTTACAGCGCATGCAGCGACTTGTAATTATAGTGCGTACACCACGGCGCTATACTGAGCGGTTCTACACACTGGCGATGATTGAACAGCGCTCTAGCTGGTCGCCGGATGCCGGAACTCAAGTATTGTCCCGAACACCGACTGGAGGACGGCAAGACCACCCAGGGTATGCACGCCACGAAGGCCCCTAAGGGTGGGTTTGCACCGTTCGACAGTCGAGAGGTTCGAGATTCAAATTCGAAACCTCGGACACGACCTCTGATTGCAGCGATACGTGTCTGATGTCAGACTGATGTGGACTATAACCACCGCTGAATAGAAATTTCGGATTGTAACTCACGAAATTTTACAGTCGCTTTGATCTGGTCGAAACCCGACCTGATCTATATCGAATTACAACGAGTTGTGAAAGGAATCACGGGAAGGGATTGATTCACAATCCGTCCTCGTATTCGATTCCTTTCTTCGTTTACGATTTTTTAATTTAAATTGTAAACGGGTTACGGAAGGAGTCACGGTAAAAGATTGTTTCTACAATCCGTTCTCGGATGGAGTCCTTCCTATTCCACGTTTAGAATTTATTCGAAAAGTTCGAGTGACTCGTAACTATTCGAGAACTATGGAATGTCCGAGGAGCGGGGTCGTATGCCCATGTGCTCCCTGCCGGTTCCAGATTAAGAGTGACGGACGAGCACGGACAGTCAAAATGTTCGCTCGAAGGGTGAAACCTCCGTAGAGCGGCGCTGTGAACGTTTTTTGAGTCCGTCTTTGTCTAATACAAAATTGTCGTACCTTCTCTAGACACGCGCGTCGAAACTTTCGTTTCGAAATTGAGCGTTACGTGATCGATCGCGTGAGGTCTCGAAAAAACCGAGAGCGGCTGTTTTTCTATCCCGTACTGTTTTCGCGTAGCGAACACGACGACTGAGGTACCTCTGGTCTTACGTACGCCGAAAAAACAATACCGGGTGACGAATTATATTTTACTCGAAAATACGTCGAATTAACGCGATATTTAAACAGAACTAGTCAATTAATATAGATTATTTGCAACTTTAACCAGACAAAGAAATGCGAATAATTTGTATTTTGCAACTCGTATATATTTATACACAACTATAGTCTGTTTGCCCATCCCACGAATTAAATGAATAGTTTTTCTACTGACCACTATCCATGGAAAGAGGATGCTAAAATCACCTCCGAACTTTCAGGTCGGTATGGCAATTAGATTTGGCCTCGAGTCCATAAGGTGTAAGGTCTACTCGTATACCTTGTCTGTGCTGCCGCGAAGGAGCCGGTACTTTGAAAGGTTCCCTTTTCGGTAGTCGGGTAGTGACTGACTGCGATGGGCCAAAGGGACTATATTTATACCGGAACGGTAGATCGGCTCGAGCCCATCAGTCGTCGCTGATTGGCGCGGCCTAGCTTTTTCGCCGTGAGCTTTGTTGACTTCGTAGAAGTTTGGTCGGTTTTCGGTGTAGGTCGCGTCGTTTCTTTTAGTTTAATATTAACATGAAAAGAGGGGTGGTCAAGTACAGTGGTTCTTTTTACATGTAGATTTCTTATATACATGTGTTATGGGTATTCAACATTCTTACTACAGGTTGGTGTATTTTTACTAAAAATAACGTTACATAAGTTGTTCATGAACGAAGTTTGACGCGAAATTAATTTTTTTTAGAAAAATAATAAGAAAAGTATTAAGTGAAGCTTAAAATGATGTTTTCCCTATGTATTTTGAATGTTAACACTTTACCGTCCGCACGTCTCTTAAAAACTTATTCTCTTGGCGCCGGCTGCACTAATTAGGATTACTTCGCTTGTCGCTGACCGTTTTTCAGATTATCGGGAGGTTATAAATTGTCAAGTTTTACTAATCTCATCGTTAGTTTTCATGTGTTTTCAACACTGTCCCCCTGCTTTCATGAAATTTCGAAGATATACATACGTAAATAAACATAAAATTTGTTTGTTTTATATATTTATTTATTCGCATTTCCCCGTGGTATTTACAAGGAACCTCCGCGAACGGTCCGGCTTCGATTTTGATGAAACTTCGTACACTCATAAAGCAGCCAAAAATAATCGACACGTATTTTTTTTTAGCTGTGGTAACTCGAGTTTAGGGGGTGAAACCACCCTTTGAAGTTGTGGCTCGAAACGGAAAGATATACGAAAAAATTGTTAATGGGCGAGGTTAATGGTTTCTTATGTACAATAACATGGCGTTAACAAATTTAACAAAATACAATTTATAACGAAAAAAAATTTATTATCTTAATTTTTCATTTTATTGAAATTTTCATGACAAAAAATGACGAGCATTTTATTCCAAATCCATTGGCATGTAACATTTTAAAATTGCCTCTTATAGTTTTGCAAATTTTGATGATTTACATCTTGCGCGTACATCCACTATGGTAGTAGCCGTTCTAACTTTGATTTTAATGAAGCACTGTAGGCTTGCACTAAATTATACAGTAACATGTGTAAGGATTGGCGAGGATGGTCAAAGACGTATGGTTGAATTCAAACACGCGGACAATAAACGTAACTATATTAACTGTATTATTTAATATTTAGTAAAACTAGTTAACATAGAGAACATAAAAGATAGACATAAAACGTAAACGTAAAATTCCTAAGCATAAAACTGTGACTCCTCTCGATTAACGTTCGATGCAGAGTGACGTTCCCACAGTCAAAGTCGACCTTTCCTTATTTCTATCTTACAATAATGATCTAAACAAAACGCACGTTCGAGGCGCAGTGCCCCAAACGTATTTCAGCTTAAACCTACACACCTCACTCGATGCCTACACTAGCTTAGACTAAACATCATCGACGCCAACGGTCCCACGGTCCAAACATATAGACTTCTTACACAAGCAACAAGTAATAATAACAGTAACAAGTTTCTTAACAGCAATGAACATTGTTTTTATTGCCCACCTATGACATCGTGGCAAAGGCGAAGCGATATATTAATTATAAATACATACAGTGTGTATAGCAATTACTCTATGTAGTTTCGATAATAGTGGTACTCGTCGAAAAAATGTTTGAAACATAAAGATTTCTTACACCATGCGCATTTAATTATTGCCACGTCACCACAAATATGGCATCTTGGTTCATTTTGAACAGAATAGCAGTACTCAACAAGATTCTGGAATGCATTTGGGTTTTCATCTATACAGGGTATTCGGCCACCCCCGGGAAAAATTTTAATGGGAGATTCTAGAGGCCAAAATAAGACGGAAATCAAGAATACTAATTTGTTGATGGAAGCTTCGTTAAAAAGTTAACAAAATTAAATTAAAAAATTTCAAATCATTCTGAAAAAATGTCGTTAAAGATTTCCCTAAGCAAGCTTAATATATTATTCTGCGCGGAGGAGTCGAATTTATTTGGGTCTATTAGGTTACTGAAGGTATCGGAACGCAAAGAGTTTAGTAGGTTTTTGAGGGATTTCAGGAAGTTTTGGATGTGATCAAAATTTAATTCGTCTTGGGGATCGGTTTTGAAAAACAAAAAGAATACCAAGTATTTGTCCTGAGGGGAACGCCATGGCATTCCCAACATTTAGTTCGTATTGTCGTACCTGTTCTATTGATAGACCTATTCGATTTAACAGTCCCTCGGTGGCGTGGGAAGTATCGGTGCCGTTGATAGGGACGAAGTGAATGAGGTTATCTCGTCGTGTAAAAAGGTGGTCCTTTAAATAGAATACAGTAGGAACGATAGGGGAGGATTGCGTCGGTTCATTCATATAGGCAGTTATGGTTAAAATTCTTTCCCCGACATTGATTCTATTTTTGTCATTGATATCTTGTGCAGCTAAAAGGTTTTCTACAGGGTCTACCGGATTTACTACCGAGGTCACACCTCTGGATATCCCTGTGGGGTCCTGGTCATCCCCATTCACACTTTCATCTGGCATCACCCGCCAGGATACATGCAAACCTCGGTCCTCTAGGTTCGCGGAGAGTAAGAGACTGGGGCCTGGGGGGGGGGGGGCGCGTATCCTCAGGGACGCGATTTGAACTATACCGACTGCACCGTCTTTCCGTGTGCCCCGTTCCCCCGCATTGTCGGCATCTCGGTGTGTATGATTGGGGCCTATGAAATCAGTTACTAGCCTCGCGCCGACAGTCCGCGACCAAATGCCCCGTTTCCCCGCAACGGAAACAAGCTCGCTCATGTACTTCCGTCCTAAGTATCCAGGGCCGATCCCGGCGAATGAGCGCGGGTTTCGGGGTTCACGTAAAACCGGCTAGGCTTTCAATTCTGGAGGCTGACTTTATGACCGTTTTTAGATCCTGCAAATCGTCCCTCGATACTATCCCCGAGATAATGTCGCTTGGCAGGCCTTTTAGGAAATCGCGAACCGCGTTCTCCGTGAACAACGCCTTGATCCCGACGAATTGCTCCGGATCGTAATTTTCACGCGCCGTCTGAATCCCACGATCTACAATCCCATGTACCCGGTAACCGAATTCTTCGATAGTTTCATGATCGTGACGCTGTACGCCCCGTAATTCGTTTTGCAAGTCGTTAAGGTTAAATCTCCAGGGATACGCGGATTTTATTAGATTTATTAATGCTTCTACAGTCTGGGGGGAATCGTCGCCTACAATGCCGCGGTAGATTAGGTACTGTACTCGGCTCTGAATCAACGCGAGTAGATACGTTTTATCCTCGGCCCTAACCAACGAGTCTTAGATCAGCTAGGAGGAGCTAAACATTTTAGCACCTTAGATTTAGCCTCCGGGTTTCATCAAATCCCCGTAGATCCCGCGTCCAAGTCCAAAACGGCTTTCTCCACCCCCCACAGCCACTTTGAATTCAACCGGATGCCTTTCCGCCTGAGGAACGCGCCAGCCACCTTTCAACGAGTTATGGATCTCGCGCCATTCGGGTTGCAGGGAATCGAACTCTTCGTCTACATGGACGACATTGTTATTTACGCAGCTTCCCTTTCGGAACACGCACGTAAACTGAGGGCCCTTCTGGCTCTGTTGCAAAATGCTGGATTAACTCTTCAACCGATGAAATGTCGTTTCCTGCAAAAAGAAATCGCATACTTAGGTCATAAAGTTACCAGTGAAGGAGTGAAGCCTGACCCAGATAAAATTCGAGTTGTAATAAATTTCCCAGTACCCCGAACGCGGAAAAATATTAAACAATTTCTAGGTCTGGTAGGTTGCTACAGACGATTCATCCCCGATATGGCTAAAACCGCAAAACCATTAACGAAACTTTTAAAGAAGGATGTACCTTTTCACTGGCATATTCTCAGAAGCGATGTGTTGAATATCCACTAGCCCTGAATCGACAGCCTCGCGAACGAAATGATGCCGAATGTTTATGTGCTTGGCCCAAGCGTGGAAAACTAGATTGCCTGCAAGTCTCTGAGCTCCAAAATTATCATTTGACAATTTTATAACGTCCACGCTCTCGCCGAGCTCGCGTAGAAAACGCCGAAGATAGATAGCCTCCTTGGTTGCCTCGTTGAGTGCCACATACACTGCTTCGTTTGAAGATAAAGCCACTGTCCGCTGCTTCTTCGAATCCCACGTTACGCACGCGCCATTCATAATGAATGCATACCCAGTAAATGACCTGTCATCAATACATCCAGCCCAATCTGCATCGACGAATCCTTCTATCGGCCGTTCGTTGCGCCGGTAGGTGATGCCCAGATCTGCTGTTCCTCGTAGATACCGTAGAACCCGCTTTGCTGCCATTCAGTGAGTCCGTCCAAAATATTCGTTGAACTGGCTCAGCAAACTCGCCGCATGAGCCATGTCCGGCCGCGTTGCTACGGATAAATACAATAATGTTCCGACTAACTCACGATACGGCGGTTTCGGTCCATCGGATGGGGTCCAGACTTCCGTTCTCGTCAATTTTGTACCCACGTCGAGAGGAGTTGATACCGGATTCGCGTTCTCCATCCCGAAACGTCGCAATGTATCGCTAATATAGGTCTTCTGGGTCAGGCTTATGCCGCCGTGATTTCTCTCAAAATTTATACCTAGGCGTCGATGATCACTTAGTTTCTTCATCTGAAAATTTTGGTGTAGTTCGATTCCGAAGTTAGTAATTTTATTCAAATTCCTAGACATAATAAGGATATCGTCAACGTATACGACGATTATTAACAGATCGTCTCCTTCACCCTTCAAATACAGATATGGATCGCTTTTTGAAGAGATCGCTCCAAGTCTCCGAAATTCCTTATCAAGCCGCTTGTTCCAGGCGCTTCCGGCCTGCGTAAGTCCGTATAAAGGTCGATTTGTACTATCCGTTTACAGCACGGCACAGCCGGCACGATTCGGGCAAACATTCTTTCAAGCTGCTAAGATACGAGTATTTATACGTAACGTCGCGGATCCGTTTCGGCACGTTACGTTTTGAACGTGCACATGATCCATTCATGCACGTAACGTTTGCAGCATCTCCAGTTTTGGCAGACATTATTGCGAGTACTGGAATAGGAGTGTTTATATCTAGCGTCACAGCATGTTCAGGCACGTTGCGTGTACGGACAGGTAAAGATCAGTATTCTTTAACAGAATGTTTGAGTTCGGGCAAGTTCAAAGTCAAGGGCCCCAACAAAAAAAAAGGTTTAAGGTCCTTATCCGCTCGTATTTCTATCCATTTAGCTGAAATTGTGTATTTACTTTGACTCCGCGTCTTCGATGCCAAGAACCACCAGCCTTCTTCCCAAACAGAAAATTCGTACTTCGCGCACTTCCCCTTCCATTTTAGAAAATAACCACACCTACTACCACTGTCACGAACCAATAAGCTAAAAAATTGTACATCCCCATCCCCAATATTTTTAACCAATAGCAACGCAACAGAACTTATATGTTAAAAAGCTAATGCTTTCAACGACGAAGTCCGGATAGAGGGATCGGATCTTTATGGTGGGAAGTGATTGAGAATGTGTAAGATTTTCTTTTTCAAAAAAAACTGTTTATTATAAAAATAAAGAAAATAAACAATCAAAAATTGCCGAAGATTCTTATCGAATCGTTCCCAACGATTCCCTTGTCGGAATCGACACGTTGGGGTAGGCCAAGGTTCTGTGAACAGAAAAACACGGCAATGTGTTAGACACGTAAACACGTTACACGTATATTCGCCGCGTGTGTGTCCTCACGCTCCTGGCTTCGATATTCGAATGTATAGGAGCGGAGAATTTCGCTCGCTCGTAATATACGAGCTCGCAAGTGGACTGTATTTAATATTTGGCGTGAAAAGAATTAAATTTCCTTTCGACGCCGAACTGAGTCGATTGTCTAGTGGACGGGGATGCAAGTGCAGGTTGTAAGGTTTCAAATGCACTGATCCCGTGAATATGCCCACGGAGTCTGTGCGTCAAGTCGCACTGCAGTACAACGGCACGACCGTCGATCTGCGGCTTCTCTTTAACGTTCCAACAGATGACTTGTCGGTCGAGAATTGCACTGCGAAGCCCGACTGCACGTGGTTCACTGCACGAATGCACCACTCGATGTGATTCGTGACAGTAATTGAACTACGTGGAGGCCTGACCCGCGACTCCTTAACCTCTCCGCACAGGTGCTCCTCTAAGCGTTACACCGGCGGGGTCTGTAGAGGGAAGGAATCGAAGACCGAAAGTCAAGCGTCCGAAGTGGACGCTGACCTGACTCCAGTGAGCCCACCTGGAGGTTCACCACGTAGGTGCCTCCCTTCGGTGTCTCCTAAGCCGAACGACAATCACAGAGAAGTTTGAACGGTATCCGCCCACTTCTCTGTGTTTCAAACGTTTATACGCTTGAAACGACAAAATAATACTGCACGAGGGTGGTCGAGCACCTTATTGGTGTATTCTCGAACCCTCCAAACTAGACAGAAAATAGAAATTGAGCTTGTTTGGGACTTTCCCGAACGAAACTCCTGAATGCTTTTATTCGAATCGAGAGTCGACTCGTTTGATAAGCAAAGTCTAAAATTAATGAATGCTAATTTGAGTTTTAATGAATTCTCAGCTGTGCGAGGTCAATCAGAGGACCCGCACCCTTTATTCAATAATCGTCTGCTAGCTTTATCTCGAGAATTTCATTCTCGAGATTCGCTCGAAATTTGTTCGGACACGATCGGGAGCCGATGTGTCTTCTTCAGAAGTCGTTGTGAGACTGTGCTGATTGACAGCCGAAGACGTCGCCGTGGTACTCTAATTAATCGTTCCGCGGCGCTGTCTAAATTTCGGCAGTCTATCTTTGTCTAATTATTTGCGCGCTACTCTCTCACGATACTGACGTCATCAACACCGTTGGCACACTCGAATCGAAGGTAATGAGCCGGTACCGATGCCAGAAAAACTGGTAATACACGCGTTTTTCTATCACTGCTTCCTATACAAATCCTATTAGAGATACTCTCCTTCGAATTGTACGTTAACAGGATTAACGGTAAATGCGGCCGAGAATAATCGCTCGGCATTATGCAATCTTTAAACATACCGCCCCCCTTGCACGGCCCGTGCAATAAATAAGGGAGCGATTTTACCGATAGGCCGCGACACGAGTGAGAGTAGGCGCATAGACAGTAAGGAAAATATGTAAATTACTTACATTTTTTGGAGGGTCCGGCGGAGTTCTTTCCCTGCAGCATCTGCAGGGAAGCTAGTATAGCCTAAATGGCAGCCTTCGGCAAGGCATCGTCGTTAGGCGGTACCCGCCTAGTGTTGCCAGGCCGTTTCCTCTGTCTTTCCTTCCTCGTCTCCGTTTTCCCTTTTTTCGGCGTTGGTTGGTCCGGTTGGTTTTCCGGTGTCTTAGCCTTCCGCTTCCGGGCTCCCTTCTTTGTTGGCGGGACCGCCGGTAATGCGGGTGGCTGTTGTGCGGCAGCGGGTTGGTTGGCCTCCACTTTGGGGGCCGCATCCGGAAGAGGCACGATCTGAGACCTCCATCCTTGGCCCACTTCAGCACGTAGCGCCCACCCGGAACCGGGCATTTATATCGGTGCGTCGTATAGGGAATGTGCGCCGGAACCGATATCATTTGGCGTCCCACCGGGAATATCAGCGCGGGGGTCACTCCCTCGCTGGTTGAGGGTTTCGGTGGTTCCTCCACCTCCTCTGGTTTTTTCGAGGGAGCCTCGGCCATACCTCCCAACTGAAGTATCCGTTCGAACGCGATATCAAAACCGGGTGACGAGATCGCGGTTTCCGGCGAGACTGGTGCGCTGTTCGCGGAACTATTTGCTGACTCGCTCGCCATGGTAGCTAATTAATAACTGATCCTATTTGGCGAGAAATCGTTCAAATTTTGATTCAGGGCGTTCGCGTATGCGAAGTGCCCCCTTCCCTTAGCGCTAACGAGATTGGAGGATATTACCCCCTACTCTTCGATTTCGCACAGGAGTCAAGTGGCCGGTGAGAATCAACCGTTCTCACCTTCCAAAATCCTTGCCTTTTCGAACTTGAACGGTTTTGTTTAGATCACCTGCTCGGCTTCGGGAACCGTTGCCGAAGGTGATTCAAACGAAAACTCAGCCACTGGCAGCGTACACAATCGCGTAATTGGTCGCGTATATGTGGATTTGGCTGTGCGTACTTTAACTACACGTACATGCCCATCCTTTCCCGGAAATACTTCCTCTATTCTTCCCATTTCCCACTGATTCGGGGGGAGGAGAGGATTCTGCACTAAAACAAGATCATTCTTTTTTAGGCGTGTATTTTCCGTCTGCCATTTGTAGCGGTTCTGGAGGTGCATGAGATAATCTCTTGTCCAGTGCCTCCAGAACTGCTCGTGGAATTTTTGCATAGCTCTCCATCTTGTCAGATGCGAAATATTAGCATTTTCCACGGATTCCATCGGGGGTGCCATCATGGGCCCTCCAATTAGGAAGTGTGCCGGTGTGAGCGGCGCATAATCATCAGGGCTATCACTCAGAGCGGCAATCGGTCGCGAGTTTAAACTGGCTTTTAAATTTTCATAATGACAAAAACTGACGAGCATTTTATGTTGGTTTTTCTCTTCTAAAAGAGAAAGTTTTCTTTATGTGACAGAAACCATCGACGAGTATGTTTCGAAATACAAGTCAAGAGGGTGCAGCTGTGTCCCTTCCTTGGCTTGTTTAGACAAAGTATAGGACCGATTGGGTCTGAGGGTACGGGACGAATTTTTCATCACTGACCTATTCATTCTGTATGTTCCTTTGAAAGCGTGAAGACGTACCTTCCACGTGTTTAGTAATAAAGCTTAGTAAAAGTTATATCAAGTAAATTGTTTTTTATTCCACCACCTATTTCCAATATTTGACTCCAAATCCATTGGCATGTAACATTTTAAAATTGTCTTTTATAATTTTGCAAATTTTGATGATTTACATCTTGCGCGTACATCCACTATGGTAGTAGCCGTTCTAACTTTGATTTTAATGAAGCACTGTAGGCTTGCACTAAATTATACAGTAACAAGTGTAAGGATTGGCGAGGATGGTCAGAGGCTTATAGTCGAATTCAAACACGCGGACAATAAACGTAACTATATTAACTGTATTATTTAGTATTTAGTAAAACTAGTTAACATAGAGAACATAAAAGAAAGACATAAAACGTAAACGTAAAATCCGTAAGCATAAAGCTGTGACTCCTCTCGATTAACGTTCGATGCAGAGTGACGTTCCCGCAGTCAAAGTCGACCTTTCCTTATTCCTATCTTACAATAATGATCTAAACAAAACGCACGTTCGAGGCGCAGTGCCCCGAACGTATTTCAGCTTAAACCTACACACCTCACTCGATGCCTACACTAGCTTAGACTAAACATCATCGACGCCAACGGTCCCACGGTCCAAACATATAGACTTCTTACACAAGCAACAAGTAATAATAACAGTAACAAGTTTCTTAACAGCAATGAACATTGTTTTTATTGCCCACCTATGACATCGTGGCAAAGGCGAAGCGATATATTAATTATAAATACATACAGTGTGTATAGCAATTACTCTATGTAGTTTCGATAATAGTGGTACTCGTCGAAAAAATGTTTGAAACATAAAGATTTCTTACACCATGCGCATTTAATTATTGCCACGTCACCACAAATATGGCATCTTGGTTCATTTTGAACAGAATAGCAGTACTCAACAAGATTCTGGAATGCATTTGGGTTTTCATCTATACAGGGTATTCGGCCACCCCCGGGAAAAATTTTAATGGGAGATTCTAGAGGCCAAAATAAGACGGAAATCAAGAATACTAATTTGTTGATGGAGGCTTCGTTAAAAAGTTAACAAAATTAAATTAAAAAATTTCAAATCATTCTGAGAAAATGTCGTTAAAGATTTCCCTAAGCAAGCTTAATATATTATTCTGCGCAGAGGAGTCGAATTTATTTGGGTCTATTAGGATACTGAAGGTATCGGAACGCAAAGAGTTTAGTAGGTTTTTGAGGGATTTCAGGAAGTTTTGGATGTGATCAAAATTTAATTCGTCTTGGGGATCGGTTTTGAAAAACAAAAAGAATACCGAGTATTTGTCCTGAGGGAACGCCATGGCATTCCCAACATTTAGTTCGTATTGTCGTACCTGTTCTATTGATAGACCTATTCGATTTAACAGTCCCTCGGTGGCGTAGGAAGTATCGGTGCCGTTGATAGGGACGAAGTGAATGAGGTTATCTCGTCGTGTAAATGGTGGTCCTTTAAATAGAATACAGTAGGAACGATAGGGGAGGATTGCGTCGGTTCATTCATATAGGCAGTTATGGTTAAAATTCTTTCCCCGACATTGATTCTATTTTTGTCATTGATATCCTGTGCAGCTAAAAGGTTTTCTACAGGGTCTACCGGATTTACTACCGAGGTCACACCTCTGGATATCTCTGTGCGGTCCTGGTCATCCCCATTCACACTTTCATCTGGCATCACCCGCCAGGATACATGCAAACCTCGGTCCTCTAGGTTCGCGGAGAGTAAGAGACTGGGGCCTGGGGGGGGGGGGGCGCGTATCCTCAGGGACGCGATTTGAACTATACCGACTGCACCGTCTTTCCGTGTGCCCCGTTCCCCCGCATTGTCGGCATCTCGGTGTGTATGATTGGGGCCTATGAAATCAGTTACTAGCCTCGCGCCGACAGTCCGCGACCAAATGCCCCGTTTCCCCGCAACGGAAACAAGCTCGCTCATGTACTTCCGTCCTAAGTATCCAGGGCCGATCCCGGGGAATGTTCGCGGGTTTCGGGGTTCACGTAAAACCGGCTAGGCTTTCAATTCTGGAGGCTGACTTTATGACCGTTTTTAGATCCTGCAAATCGTCCCTCGATACTATCCCCGAGATAATGTCGCTTAGCAGGCCTTTTAGGAAATCGCGAACCGCGTTCTCCGTGAGCAACGCCTTGATCCCGACGAATTGCTCCGGATCGTAATTTTCACGCGCCGTCTGAATCCCACGATCTACAATCCCATGTACCCGGTAACCGAATTCTTCGATAGTTTCATGATCGTGACGCTGTACGCCCCGTAATTCGTTTTGCAAGTCGTTGAGGTTAAATCTCCAGGGATACGCGGATTTTATTAGATTTATTAGTGCTTCTACAGTCCGGGGGGAATCGTTGCCTACGATGCCGCGGTAGATTAGGTACTGTACTCGGCTCTGTATCAACGCGAGTAGATACGTTTTATCCTCGGCCCTAACCAACGAGTCTTAGATCAGCTAGGAGGAGCTAAACATTTTAGCACCTTAGATTTAGCCTCCGGGTTTCATCAAATCCCCGTAGATCCCGCGTCCAAGTCCAAAACGGCTTTCTCCACCCCCCACAGCCACTTTGGATTCAACCGGATGCCTTTCCGCCTGAGGAACGCGCCAGCCACCTTTCAACGAGTTATGGATCTCGCGCCATTCGGGTTGCAGGGAATCGAACTCTTCGTCTACATGGACGACATTGTTATTTACTCAGTTTCCCTTTCGGAACACGCACGTAAACTGAGGGCCCTTCTGGCTCGGTTGCAAAATGCTGGATTAACTCTTCAACCGACGAAATGTCGTTTCCTGCAAAAAGAAATCGCATACTTAGGTCATAAAGTTACCAATGAAGGAGTGAAGCCTGACCCAGATAAAATTCGAGCTGTAAAAGATTTCCCAGTACCCCGAACGCGGAAAAACATTAAACAATTTCTAGGTCTGGTAGGTTACTACAGACGATTCATCCCCGATATGGCTAAAACCGCAAAACCATTAACGAAACTTTTAAAGAAGGATGTACCTTTTCACTGGCATGTTCTCAGAAGCGATGTGTTGAATATCCACTAGCCCTGAATCGACAGCCTCGCGAACGAAATGATGCCGAATGTTTATGTGCTTGGCCCAAGCGTGGGAAACTAGATTGCCTGCAAGTCTCTGAGCTCCAAAATTATCATTTGACAATTTTATAACGTCCACGCTCTCGCCGAGCTCGCGTAGAAAACGCCGAAGATAGATAGCCTCCTTGGTTGCCTCGCTGAGTGCCACATACTCAGCTTCGTTTGAAGATAAAGCCACGGTCCGCTGCTTCTTCGAATCCCACGTTACGCACGCGCCATTCATAATGAATGCATACCCAGTAAATGACCTGTCATCAATACATCCAGCCCAATCCGCATCGACGAATCCTTCTATCGGCCGTTCGTCGCGCCGGTAGGTGATGCCCAAATCTGCTGTTCTTCGTAGATACCGTAGAACCCGTTCTGCTGCCATTCAGTGAGTCCGTCCAAAACATTCGTTGAACTGGCTCAGCAAACTCGCCGCATGAGCCATGTCCGGCCGCGTTGCTACGGATAAATACAATAATGTTCCGACTAACTCACGATACGACGGTTTCGGTCCATCGGATGGGGTCCAGACTTCCGTTCTCGTCAATTTTGTACCCACGTCGAGAGGTGTTGATACCGGATTCGCGTTCTCCATCCCGAAACGTCGCAAAAGATCGCGAATATAGGTCTTCTGGGTCAGCCTTATGCCGCCCTGATTTCTCTCAAAATTTATACCTAGGCATCGATGATCACCTAGTTCCTTCATCTAAAAATTTTGGTGTAGCTCGATTCCGAAGTTAGTAATTTTATTCAAATTCCTAGACATAATAAGGATATCGCCAACGTATACGACGATCATTAACAGATCGTCTCCTTCACCCTTCAAATACAGATATGGATCGCTTTTTGAAGGGATCGCTCCAAGTCTTCGGAATTCCTTATCAAGCCGCTTGTTCCAGGCGCTTCCGGCCTGCGTAAGTCCGTATAAAGGTCGATTTATACTATCCGTTTACAGCACGGCACAGCCGGCACGGTTCAGGCAAACATTCTTTCAAGTTGCTAAGATACGAGTATTTATACGTAACGTCGCGGATCCGTTTCGGCACGTTACGTTTCGAACGTGCACATCATCCATTGAAGCACGTAACGTTTGCAGCATCTCCAGTTTGGGCAGACATTATTGCGAGTATTTGAATAGGAGTGTTTATATCTAGCGTCACAGCATGTTGAGGCACGTTGCGTGTACGGACAGGCAAAGATCAGTATTCTTCAACAGAATGTTTGAGTTCGGGCAAGTTCGAAGTCAAGGGCCCCGACAAAAAAAAAGGTCTAAGGTCCTTATCCGCTCGTATTTCTATCCATTTAGTTGAAATTGTGTATTTACTTTGACTCCGCGTCTTTGATGCCAAGAACCACCAGCCTTCTTCCCAAACAGAAAATTCGTACTTCGCGCACTTCCCCTTCCATTTTAGAAAATAACCACACTTACTACCACTGTCACGAACCAATAAGCTAAAAAATTGTACACCCTCATCCCCAACATTTTTAACCAATAGCAACGCAACAGAACTTATATAAACCGCAAATACCCTCGAAAAACACAATTTCTCAGTTAAAAATGAGTACGTCAAACACAGGTGCAACGGAATCGCAAAGTATGAAAGACGAGAAATTAATAGAGTTGGTGCGACAACATAGTTTTTTATATAATCAGGAAGAAAGAGGATACAGTGACAATGAGAAAAAGGAAGCTGCTTGGAGAGACATTGGGAAAATTATAAATTTAACCGGTAGTAACATATAAATACATGTATTTTATTGTTCTTCATGAGGATACATATTTCTACGTTAGTTTTGTGTAGTATTAAAAAAATCATTAAATGCTTCCCTTAGATGAAACGCGGTTGAAGTATTGCTACCACCTTGCAACGGGAGATTTTGCGTCGTTGTTTCCGACGGTTCCATGCCCATATCCGATGGTCGAAAATCACGGGATGATAAAATATAATTATGTAAAATGCACGTCGTTAAAATAATTTTATCAACATTTTGTAGGTGTAATTGCATTCGACGTAGGTAAATTCGGAATTTTTGTGTTAAAATTCCGAATGCATTTTCCGACACACGTCTCGCTCGTGAGTGTCGATGATTATAAGATTGTTTTGCGGGATCATACATTTGTGGTTTTGGATACGGTCTTAATAAGTATCTTTTTAAAGGGAATGCTTCATCGCCAACAATGTCATAAGGCATCACAGTATTAGTATGTGGTAATTTTCTATTTTCCGGTATATTCAATTTATTCTGTGCAAGACACTTTCCTAATTTTGAATTACTGAATATACCTCCATCGCTATTCTTTCCGCATGATCCAATATCGACGGCTATAAATTTATAATTGGCATTTACCAAAGCCAATAGCACAATGGAAAATGTTTTTTTATAATTCTAATTGTTAAAGTACTAAGGGACTTTAACGTGGGTCCGGATGAGGGAACAGACAGGGAGAGAAATTATTACAAGTTTTTCAATAAATTTTTTATTTTACAAAAGTATCAAAATTTAGATGGTGCAAAAATGTAAAAACAAAACAAATAACGGAAACAAAAGCTTGGATTGGAGGGTGGCTCGTTCTTCGGCCCCGTCTCTTCTTTCCTGTCTCCTTTTTTTTACTGCGGAGGCTTTCTGCAACAAAAGAATCCGGCAAATAAATACTTTCGCGGACAAGTCCACAATCGCGTGCTCGTCAGCTGTTTCTCGCGCTCCAGCGACAGTCTGGTGTGCTTGGAGGGGTGAGCTGGCTGACTCTCTAGCGCTCTAGCCAGTGGACTGTATTTTTCTCTCTTTCTGGTCGATGAGATTCGTTTTCTACGATCTCACCGACGCGCACAACCGGGTAGACGAGGTTTTCCTCCGTTCTACCGGGTTCTCTTCGCAATGCCACGGACGGGAAATCAAATGGTGGTTGTAAGGCTCCAAGAGGCTATATCCCGCGAGCACGCTCATCGTGCGGGTGGCGTATGGACACCACCCACGCAAGAGGACGTCTTCTCCTGGTTCGGCTTCCTCGACGGCGACTCCTCAGAAGCAACCTGCGGTTTGCTCACGTGGTTGCCAAGCCAGCGATTCCTTCATCAAAGGAACGCCCGGCAGCCAGCCGTGGCTACCTCGACGGAGACTTCTATGTTCCGAGGAACTGGCCTGCGGCTCACCGGTTCAGGACTCAATCCCCTGCAATTCCAACCATCCTACGTACACAGCCCAGTGTGCTCTTCGCTCCACCGTACGCTTAGGATCTTCCTGTTGCCCCTTTACGACGTTATATTGGAGCGGGTTCTCCGACGCCCGATGCATGGAGAGCACCACGAAGTGATATCCTTCCTGAATATCTATCTTCCGGTTGCTCCTACGCCGTATAGCTCTAATGGGTCGAACCTGCCACTCCACCGGTTGGTGTCCCCTATATGGTACACCTGACGGGTGACTCGAGTGGATTGTCCGATCCCTTCGAACGGCGAACCACCACGAGGCGATACCAGTATGTCGGTATCAACCTTCCAGTGACTTAGACTGTATTAATTCGAAAGAGACTCTAAGTGCTTCGCACCGAATCCCTAACGTCACTGTCGCAGCAACGAACTGTAACGTTCAATCACAATCCTGCGTCCACGGTCGCGTTACGCGCGGCAAGCACTGCGATCGTTACAACGTCAGGTAGATTGTCCTTTTGTGGGAACATCTCACGTCGCAATAACGAGATTTTCCAATAAATGGATGTCCGCAAACTAGACTCGATTACGAGGAGTGATTATGAGGATCTCGTACTTCTTGGAGCATGTACGTTAATGGAGCGACATCGTCATTGGCGGCCGTGGACTGGGTTCTGTCGCGTAACCGCAAAACTGGGTAGCGAGAATTCCTGCGAATTTAGCTAGCAAAAACGCGTAAATGGCCGCGGTTTAATTTTCTGTTGCTGAAAAAATTCAGCGCCAGCCCAGCCTTCTAGAATAACGCGAATTCAACATAGAAACGGGAATCGCGGCCAAGTTTCTCCGTCCTGGAGGAACACAATATTTAAACACAAATTGACAGACAATCGGAATTTTTACAAATGGTTGGAAAATATAATCGCGCTAGCCGTCGTGTTATCTGGAACTACCAATAATCTCAACCGTACGTCATTACGGTCTACCTTTACTTCCTTCTGGGAAACCCCCTTAAGGAGCCATTCTACTTTGTAGGTAAGAAAAATTGTTAGAATAGGGAGGTTTGAAATATTTTAATTGAACGCCTCGTCTAACGGAGGTCCGGATCACGAGGGAAAGGACGTTGGAACAGTATTAATTGCACGTTAGTTTTATTTTCGCTTCGTCGAAAATTCGACGAAGCCGTTTATTTATTTACAGGTTTTCTTTTCAGGACGAACACAAACACAAACTCTTAAATCTAACCGCCTAGACGTCTGGCCGGCGTCTGGCCAGAAAAAACCCCGCCGATGGGCCGTCTCCTTTCCGGCGGTTCGCGTTGCTCTATCCTGAAACAAAAGAGACGAGACTATGCGTAAATATCGAGTAACGTGAGTCACGTTGTCCGTCTCGTTCTAAGGTTCACGCGCTCTTGGTTGTGCTTGTCGCACTTGCGAGCGGGGAACTCGGCCGCCGCGTTACGCAGCTAAGCTAGGGGACTGTATGTGTGAACGTTCCCTTTAAACCAGGAAACGTTTGATTGCAGATTTGGGAGACGAGAATCGATCTCGATTTTTCCCGACTGCTAATTTCGACTGTCGCCGGAGAGGTTAACAGAGGGAGGTTGTAAGGCTCCAACTATTTGCCTGCTCCTCGGCTGTTTATCGTCCTCGTAATGCGTACGGGCACTGTGTGGTGCAGCACCTTTACGGCGCATGCAGCGACTTGTAATTATAGTGCGTACACCACGGCGCTATACTGGGCGGTTCTACGCACAGGGTCCGTACACACTGGCGATGATTGAACAGCGCTCTAGCTGGTCGCCGGATGCCGGAACTCAAGTATTGTCCCGAACACCGACTGGAGGACGGTAATACCACCCAGGGTATGCACGCCACGAAGGCCCCTAAGGGTGGGTTTGCACCGTTCGACAGTCGAGAGGTTCGAGATTCAAATTCGAAACCTCGGACACGACCTCTGATTGCAGCGATACGTGTCTGATGTCAGACTGATGTGGACTATAGCCACCGCTGAATGGGAATTTCGGATTATAATTCACGAAATTCTACAGTCGCTTTGATCTGGTCGAAACCCGACCTGATCTTTATCGAATTACAACGAGTTGCGAAAGGAATCACGGGAAGAGATTGATTCACAATCCGTCCTCGTATTCGATTCCTTTCCTCGTTTACGATTTTTTAATTTAAATTGTGAACGGGTTACGGAAGGAGTCACGGTAAAAGATTGTTTTTACAATCCGTTCTCGTATGGAGTCCTTCCTATTCCACGTTCAGAATTTATTCGAAAAGTTCGAGTGACTCGTAACTATTCGAGAACTATGGAATGCCCGAGGAGCGGGGTCGTATGCCCATGTGCTCCCTGCCGGTTCCAGATTAAGAGTGACGGACGAGCACGGACAGTCAAAATGTTCGCTCGAAGGGTGAAACCTCCGTAGAGCGGCGCTGTGAACGTTTTTTGAGTCCGTCTTTGTCTAATACAAAATTGTCGTACCTTCTCTAGACACGCGCGTCGAAACTTTCGTTTCGAAATTGAGCGTTACGTGATCGATCGCGTGAGGTCTCGAAAAAAACCCGAGAGCGGCTGTTTTTCTATCCCGTACTGTTTTCGCGTAGCGGACACGACGACCGAGGTACCTCTGGTCTTACGTACGCCGAAAAAACAATACCGGGTGACGAATTATATTTTACTCGAAAATACGTCGAATTAACGCGATATTTAAACAAAAATACATGTTTCTTAATAATTTCTTTTTTGCGTGCTATTAAAGAGCGATTAATTCCGGGTTTTGTGGATATATTTATTATATATTTAACTATATTCACGAATTTTTGCAACGCATAATATCTGTTGATTACGCTGTTTTTGTTGATCAACGAACAACAGTTTTTATGAACGGCGCCTGACTGCATAGGTGATATCTTGCGAACAAGTTATCCGAAATCCAAAAACCGAAGATATTCTTAATATAGATAAGTTTGGTTATGACATGAATTGGATCTTCTCAAAAAAACGAAAAATGGCAGCTATTTTACGAAAAAATATTGAATATTTTTTTATATTCGCTTGCTTTTTTGTTGTAAAAGAAAACATATTGCACATATCGCAAGTATTCTAGTTCATACCATACAGAGACCAGTTCTAAAGATACTATATAAATTTGATGTTCATATCTTGAATGGTTTTCATGTTGTCGTCTACGTAGTGCTGAAAAATATAGTTTCGAGAAAAACAGCTTTACAGTTTCACGTCCAGTTGTTATACCTGCGCGTGGTACATTTCAACAGGCTATAACTTCGTTAATTTTCTGAATTTCAATTTAATATTTGATAGATATATTTTCGAGACTACATATTAAAAGAAAATGCAAAAGACATTCGATTTTTTAAATCTCACAAAGTAGAAAGGCTCCTTAAGAATCTTGCGTTTTCTTGATTTAGTCAAACAGAACGGCTGGAATCGTGAAACCAGTTAGAACACTTTTTCGATACACGATTGAATACGAGACTCTGTACTGCTACTACTTTTTACTGTTTTTCGTTGTAAAAATTTGTGAAAATTACTGTAGGAATAATAAATATATATGCAATATGTCGATGCAAGAAAAATACCAAAGGGAATATTAAAAATACGCGTTTTACAGTAGAAAACCCCCTGAAGATCTCATGTGCAATTCTATTCTTTTTTAATCTCAAAGATGAAAAAAATGAGGAAAGATTGATACTTAAAATTCAAAAAGCTGTCAATGTCAGCCATCCGGATCTGTTTTTCAAAAGAGCCTATACATTTCATTTCAAGTACATATGTCTGCTACTAACCGCGCCGATAATCGAGTGTAATGTTGTACTATTTTATGGTATCTGACAACTGTTTTGACTGCAAGACAGTATACGTAAATTTTCCAACTGCAGAACCGCTAGAAAGATTTTCGACCGTAAGTTCAAGTCTCTTTTTGGATCTAATTACTTTTTTTTTATTCGTCATTTTTTTCAAGTGTTAACTATATGGTCCATATTTACATATAAATGTTCTAAGAGTATTTCAGAAATTTCCCTAAATTTTTCACAAATAACGTAAATGTATCGAAATAACTAGAAAACTATGAGGTATACTAATCATTATCGACGGGCGAATTATGTTCTAATCGGATCTTGAAATCAGGATATAAAACGTAAATGTAAAATTACATTGAAATTCATTAAGTTGTTTAGACTCAATCGTATTAATAATATAGATACATAAACGCACATTCATAAGCATAGCAAGACAAAATTTCTTATTTTTTAATAGTTAAAATGTGATTAAGGAACCTTCAAACAAGTATTTCTGTAAAAAAAATTTTCAAAATTTGCTTTCATTCTGCTACTTTGCTTCTACATCCATATATGCCTACGTAGGTAGGAAAGATAAATGCCTGGGCGGCAATAGAGTGGACCTTAGTTATACTTAATGACAAATTTTTTTCGGAACAACCCCAGGAATTGTCAAAATTTTTTATTTTTGTAACCCGTTTTTCTTCATTAAATCTCCATCTATCACTGTCATACATTTCAATACCTCCTTGAATTCGTTTTTTTACACTCTTATAAGGGTACAAAAACAAAATTTTGAATTTTTTATTTTTTATAAATTGCGATTCTAAAATTTCAAAAATTAATTGCGAGAAAAAAATATACTTTCACACATTATATTTACTTCGTTAAATGGGACTATTTTTACCTATATCATTTTTTTATATGTTTGTAAATAACGAAGATATTTAGTGTTTCTATTTCAATCATTATAACATATACAATCAATGCAAGGGAATATACCGTATAAAATAAATAGCCTTGAAACTAAAAAAGGAATATGCAGTAAAATGAGAAATGAAAATATAATACATCAATTCGTTGCTGTCGGTCTGAACTTCGTACAAACATTGCGCAGAAATTGCGTTCAAAATTCAATGACTCCGAGCTTAATGCGATTACGGTACTTTGGAACGGAAAACTTTTACCAGCTTTACATGGGACAGGAAAAGTCAAGAGATTACCAGTAATTATCACTTCTAGAGGTGTCGAACGATTGCTGTGGATTCTCATCATTCCACGTAACAGTGGGAATGATCAAGCCTCTGCGGTATATGACTCATTAGAAGAATGGTGCAACAAAGTTCAAGCACTTTGCTGTGACACTACATATTCCAATGAACACTGGACCTTTCCAAGGAGCTTGCGTTCTGCTTGAACAAAAATTAAACAGGGATATTTTATATTTACCCTGTAGGCGTCGTATATATGAGATTATTCTACAGAATGTATTTAATGAAAAACTATCAAAATCTTTGGCTCCCAGAGCTCCGCTATAGAATAAGTTTCAAGAAACATAACCAAAAATTGATAAATTGAGATTTGTATCCGAAATTGAAAATAAATATGTCCACCAAACAATTCAAACTACAGTAGTTCAAGAAATGATCCAATTTTCAGCAAATATTCTAGAAAATGAGCAACAGCCACGAGAGAATTATAAAGAAATTCTTGATCGTGTTGTTATTTTCATAGATGGAACTCCACCAAAAAATATATGTTTCCGAGCTCCAGGAGATTTTTATCACGCTCGATGGATGGCGAAAGCTTTGTATTGCTTGAAAATGTATTCATTCAAGGAACAATTTAATTTAAGTGGTAAAGAAGAAAGTGGAATTAGAGATATTTGTATCTTTCTCGCTAAAGTGTATTTAAAAACAATGGATTAAAAGTTCAGCGACGATGGAAGCTTCACGCCAAGATTTGGAATTCGTTGCAGAACCTCATGCGTTTTATGAGATTGGTGAAGAAGTAAGCAAGGTAGAAATAAAGAAATGTTTCAACCACTTGTGGTACTTAACATCGGAAGCATTAGCATTATCTTTTTCCGATAACAAAGTGGAAAAGGGCAGTAAGTTATGAGTGCTGGAGGCGATGCATCAACGAGGCCATAGATGACTCTAGCAAAAGACTAAAAATTGGTACTGAAGATATAAAAAATTATATTAACAAAGGACTGGACCATTTTGTTTTCCACGAAGCTACAAGATTTTTTGAGAGAATTGTCATGTCAACTGGATTTGTAAGAAAAGATCCGGACACGTGAGAAGATGATGACGATTATAATGACACTACAAAACGTGAAGTTAAACTTATGGGAGAATACAATTAATTATTATCCAAAAATGGGGAAGAGAAACAATTTTATATAATAAATAATTTCGGAACATCGAAAACAATTTCCTAATGTGATAAAACATACTTTGTGGAAGATATTAGAACACAATAAAAATTTCATTTTTTACTCTCCTAGATATTCCTTCAATGCTTCAGAATTGCTTTTTGTATGTCATATTTTCTACTATAAATAGACTGTTTAAATAGAAATATGTAAATTCTATACATATCGTCGTTATTTGTGAATATGTAACAAAATTGTTCGATCAAAAATTTGAAGAATCAAATGCAACTCTCAAAGAAAAAATTTTTTTTCAAAGTCAATTTTTGAAATTTCATTCTTTTTTTTTTGTTTTTTTTTTTTAATGCAATGATCTATTTTTTGTCCATATTTTCATACAGTGTAAAAAGACGAATTCAGCGTTATACAAAACTGTATAGAAACTGTATATTTTTTTTAATGCAATGACATATTTTTGTCTATGTTTTTATACAGCGTAAAAAGACGAATTCAGCGATATACAAAACTATAAAAACTGTGAATTAAAACGGAGAAAAACGAATTACGAAAATAAAAAATTTTCAATTTTGATGTGCAACACTTTTTCATCTAATGGCATAATCCTAGGGGGTGTTCCAACGAAAATTCCAATGTTTAAAAATGTGTGGCTGAACCACAGGCGAGGTATACGAGTAGACCTGACAATTCGGAGGTTATTTTAGTGCCCTCTTCGAATTAGTATTGATGGGCAGACAGCTGTAGTACATATATGCGTAAATACATGTGAATTGACCATGGGAGAGATTGAAAAGGGCAATCCAGTACAGTAATGCCTACATAAATGACCAAGCTCGGAACCGGCTTCGGTCATTTATGTGGGCATGGTTAGTTCTCAGAATTCAGCAGAGATAAGGAAGGAGGATAAGTGCGAGTAAGATACAATAGCTGGTACCCGAAATCATATATACAATGTATCGATAATGACCGGCGTCAAGTTGCATTCGTCACGCTCGATGTTCGAAGCCGCTTAGCTTCTAAGAATTGGTGGGGATACCTCTGGTCATAAACATTCGGCATTTATGTGGGCACTACTGTATTATCAGATGGCAGGCCGGTGCCCAAAGGAAACTACCCCTCCACTTAAACGCAATAATGCATAGACACCTTGTATATGAGTTCTGGCGCGTCGGATAGCTTCGGGGATTCGAGAAGGAAGGGGAATGTGAGTCTTTCCCCTTCTTCCTGTCAACACAGTTGAAATTCGACCGCACATCATGGGTATGCGATTTCGAATCTCGACTGCCCAGGCATTTTTACTTTCCAACCTGTACAGGTTGTTCGGCCAACCCTGGGAAAAATTTTAATGGGAGACTTTCGAGGCCAAAATAAGACAAAAATCAAGAATACCAATTTGTTGATGGAGGCTGCTTTAAAAAGTTTTTAACATTTAATGTTCCGCCCGTACAGAATTTTTTTCTCGAAAATGCGCAAGATTTCGGGGGTATGTCTATTCACCAGAAATGATTGTAATTGACCCCCGCAACCAAAAATAATTTTTTCAGAACGATTTGAAATTTTTGAATTTAATTATTAATTATATAAAAATTTTGTTATGGAAATACATGTTTTAAGACCCCCTGATCATATGTTAACTATTTAAAAAAGAAGTAATTTTTTTACTATGCTTATGGTCGTGCGTTCATATAGTATCTATACTAGTAATACGATTGAGTTGAAACAACCGAATGAACCTCATTTCAAGGTTTGATTAGACTTTGAACATAATTAGCCCGTTGATAATAATCAATACACCTTTTATAGTTGTTAAAAAGCTGACGCTTTTAACGACAAAGTCCGGATAGAGGGATCGGTGTTTATGTGGGAAGTGAATGAGAGGCGTTTGATTTTCCTTTTAAAAAACGTTTATTAAAAAATGAAAAATAAACTATTGTAGAAAAATCAATCGCTGTGAAAATAAACAAAAAAAAACGGAGAACAGAAATCCTGATATCAATCCCAGGCCGGTTGCCGAACTCGCCGTGCCTGGTTGAGGTAGATTCTGATTCCTGTGAACAGAAAAACACGGCTATGGGTTAGACATCCGAAAACACGTTACACGTATATTCGCTGCGTTTGTTTCCGCGCGCACCTGGCTTCGTTATTCGAACGTACAGGAGCGAAGAATTTCTCTCGTTTGTAAAGTACGACCTCTCTAGTAGACTGTGAGGGGGACGCGGAGGAAGCGTGTGCCGACTCAGTCGGCGGTCGAGGGTTCGTTGCGGTGAGTGACGTAGGCTGGGTTGTCGGTTCTTAAAATGTATTTATTTCTAACTTAAGGGGGGAACCTCATGTAAATGGTCTGTTTTTCAAGAATTTTTTGTGAAAAATGTAACGCATAGATTGATTTAAAATTTTAGGTATCATTTATTGATATTATAATGTAACATGAGTATTTTTTTTAAGCCGTAATTGTTAATAAGGACGGTATAATGGCGGCTTGAAAATGGCATTTTGTAAATGCGCCGTGCAGTGTACAGGTTTCAAAAATGATCCGAAACCAAAAAATTAAGATGGATTCTTTAGTTTATGGAAGAACGCTCAGCACGACGTTTTTCTTTTGTTAAAATTTGCAAAATTGCAAACATGGCGAAGTTTTGAAGAAAAGAAGGATTTTTTTGTTATGAATAATTGTTAATATCAGTGTTTTAAATACAAAAATAAAAAATCGGAGCTCGTCATGCTGAGGCCAATTATTTATAGAATATTTGTGCCAAGTTTCATAAAGATTAAGTGATTAGTTTTTGAGCTTTGTTGCACGGCGTGCGAAATTTTGCGTTTCGAGAAAAACACGTTTAAAGTTTGAGTAACAGAAAAATCGTGAAAAATTCGTAATTCATTTCAATTTATCGTGGTTTTTTACTAATCTAATTCCAGGGCCATGGAACAGATTTTCTTCTTCTTCGGAAAGTTGTGATTTAGCCATTTTTTCTTCTTTTAGAGAAGCGTGAGCCTTTTTTGTGCAATGAAGACTGCGGCGCTACTGCTGTTTAATACGGCGTTTATTTTCACGATCAATGAATGTTTTACTCTGCTGTCCAATTATTATACTGAGCTCTTGCATTATTTGAAGGACGAACGAAAATCCTTCGTTGAATATGCCGGCAGCTAAACTGTATGGCCACCTAAACATTTCTCCAACAAATCATCTCGTGACAAATCTTTGTAAATTGGACGAATATGTTTTTGCATATCTTCATATGTAATGGAGGTGGATGGTCAAATTCTTGTCCCAAGGCCTGTGCAACGCACCACTTATACCACGAATCGGCACCAGGAGAACAGTCGTCGTACTGCAGTTTTTCATTTGTTGAAGACAGATGATCTTGCACTTTTCGACTCATTTTCACTGTTGATTACACGGTCTCTTGGAGTTACTTCTATATTTCTTCGATGCCTGTTTCTGAGCGTTCTGAGCGTCCCGAGCTGCTTCTTTCGTAAAAGTCTTTATTCGACCGCCAGCAGAACGCTCGCTTCTCTTCGGGAAGATTTCGCTCTCCTCTCTTTCCGAAATCGACACCTCATATCTCTAAAACCTAAACATCCGTCGCCCGACTGCGGTAATCGCTTATACAACCATAAGACCAAGTGTCCGACGAGCATTCGACTACCCGAGGCGCTGCGCCCAATACAACCATTTACTTTATTTTAAAAATGAGGTACAAGGAAATCTCTGATCAGTTTCTAACTTTTTTATCGTATTCCTGAGGAAATATCCTATCAATTTAAGCAAAAAAAAAAAAAAATGCTCCAAAAGGGTCTAGCCGAATAAGCATGGTAAAAGTGCCCCCAAACCAAATTGAACGGGGTTAATACCATTCGATAGGTGGTTCAAAGAAACCCCATTTTTCAAAGTTTCAATCCGGTATCTCTACTACAGGGGTAGTTATGGGGTGAAAATCATTTTTTGGTTTATCCTTAATATCTCCCGTTCTACTCAATTAAAGATTATGAAAAAAATCATGGTTATTCTATCGATTGATGTACATGTTTGAGAATTTTTTCAGAATTTTTGGATGCAAATTTGATTTTTAAAAAATTCGAAAATATTTTAACCGTCGTTTTTTTGTCGAAGTTATCAAGTGACCACATTTGTTTTCATACAGTATAAAGCTCTTAAAAGAATTAGTAATCCCTAATTTTTTCAGATTTTTCGAAGGGGTGGAACGTAGTCAAAAAAATAAAAAATGATTAAAAAATAGTGAAAAAGCTTTATATTGTCTCAATTACTTACGTGACCATGCTCATATTTTTACAGCTATAGCGTAACATTATGACTATTAATGCGTAATTTTTTCAGGTTTTTTTTGGAAAAGTGCATTATTGTTAAATAAATATGAATTCATATTTCCTACTTTTTCATACCAAAAAAGGCCGCACATGCTTTTAAAATAGATATAATTAAAATATATTTGTTTACATACTTTGTTAACTGGTCGCTAGATGTAGTTTCAAATATGTACGTGTGATACTGGACTCCTGTTGATTAGAACCACTACGGCGCCGCGCGGCGCGATGCGCTGATCATTTTGGTACTGCATCCTTGTGTATATAATATATGAAATTAATATTATAATATATAGTATATATTATGTACATGAAGTTTTTTAAATATTCCTTAAATATTTTTGCTTTAATTAAAATAAATGATCTAAACAAGGTTAACCTGCTATTATTTTTATTGCCAGCATTAATAACTCGGTTTGTTCTTCAATCATCATCGCTGTCATCATGTATTACAGGATTTACTTTTTCACTTTCAAATAATTTACTCAGTATTTCTGCAGGTTTTATTATTTTTGAAGTGTATCTGGCATGCGATAGATAATAAATTATCGCAGCTATATGGGAGCAGCATCCAATTGTCCTGTTACCACTTGCACATTCACAGAAATATCGTCTAATTCCTGAGTAGCCCGTTGAATTTGATGTATAGTCTATGTAGCACTTGTACAGTTTTTTATTAATATGTCGTGATTGCACTTTGAACTGAACTATATTTTCGTTTTGTTTTAGATAACTGAGGTTTATTTCATTTTGTTCATTCATTATTTCGGCAAGATAGGATATTGCTTGGGAAAATTGATACGATCCCGTAAAAAATATTTTTAAATCTCGTTCGGTCATTTCTGAGAAGTCGAGTAAATCGGTTACTGTTATTTTCTTGAATGCAGCTTTTCGTTTGTTTAAGTTTTGTGATTGTATTTCCATTCCTAGTGAATTTTCTTCGTCCTTTCTTTCTGAAAATCTTCTTACTATTTCTTCTGTGCACCCTACATCGGAATGTAATCTTTTGCCAAACATGTTTTGCAGAAAACAGGCAATGCGGCAGTATGTTTTTACTGCTGGAAGTAATTTATTATCCAGTTGGTGATGCAGCAGGCGATATTTCTGTCCTATTATGCCATGGATAGCTTCAACGACCCAACGCACTTTTGTCACTAATCTTGAATAATTTGCTTCTGCAGTGGTTAGTTGATGCCGCTTCCCTTTCAGAGCTGGCATTAGTACTCTGAAGCCTTCCTCTTCTAGCTGTGTCTTCACGTCTCGGAAACCTCGATCGACAATGCATATATCTCCTTTCTTCATTAATGATCGTAGACCATTCCTATCTTCCATGACAATCTTCATGATCTCGGCATCATTTTGCGTGGCGTAGAATGGTCCTAATATCTCAACAATATATCCACTTGTTGTGCAAATTGTGAACGGTTTGCACAATGGCATCTTTTTTTGTCCCGAATATGCTTTTCGTTGGTATTCATTATTTGCGCTTTTTCCATGGCGTATATATGTACCGTCAAAAATTAGGGTTAATTCGTCTGTTATATTATATAGTCTTCTTGCAAATTCTGAGGTCTCTTCATCAATTAATTGTTGCCGAGAAAATGCGGTGAATCCAAATTGAGCGGGTAATATGTCTTTCTCAAAGGAATGTATGACTGACGTGCAGAAATCAGAAACTTGCTGTTCTCGTTCGATCCCAAGAATTGCAGCTATTGTGTTATTTGAATTTCCCGTGCGGAGTTTAAATAGGAAAACAACGATAGCTTGAGTTACGTCTCTACATATGCTTTTTTTCATCGAAAACATCATGTCTTTTAATTGTATCAGATTTTCCCAAGTTAATCCTGTTAAAACCTGAAGGCGTTCATCTGACAACGTAAAATCACCTATTTTATCCTGAAGGGTTGAATCACAATTTTCCGAAAGATAATCGAAATAATTTTTTATTTCATCAACGTCAATTAGTGCGGAATTCGAATGGACTCGTAAATTCATTATATCTTCTTGATACAAACGCTTTTTTATTAAATGGGTAGAACAACACCGATTACCTTTTGGTATATATATTCGCCTTGAGATAAACAGCTGTTTCCTCGTTTCATGTGGTACATTGATGATGTTTGTCGCGGCACCACATATGAAGCAATATTTATGTGTTGCAATAACCCTCGGAAATGGCATTTCAATGCATTCAGTTTCTTCTGTTGTACTGCCTGGATGAGTAACATATGTCGGATCTTCTCTTGATGAAACTGATAGATCAGATGGGGATGAAGTATTCTTCGAAGTATTATTCGAGGTATTCGTTTCCTCATGTAAAGATGGATGTTGAGGAGATTCTTGAAATGATGGAACTTCAGAAGACGGTTGATAATGTCAAGTACTAGGAATTCCTATATCTTGTTCTTCAGAGGATACATTTCTTGTCCTTCGATATATGATCATTCGACACTTATTACACAGTACGTCACCAACAACGACTACTTTTCCTAATATTTATGACCATTGATTAGCTTCGGTTGTTGTATTAATTTTCTTCTTTCGGCTGCATAATTTAAATAATGCAGCATTGCATTTAATGCATCGTATATGCTTCGTATTCATTTTGCTGTTTTTTTATATATTTAAACGTTAATATAATACACTGTCACTAACACACTTTCACATATAATAATGTATATAATATACTATAAAGTTAATTTAATACACTGCCACTAATACACTTAGGGGGAGGAGGTTTGAAAATACCTCGCCTAACGGGGGTCCGGATCTCGAGGGAAGGAACAGACGGAGAATAAGCGATACAATTATAATTTTATTTTCGCCGGATCGCCTTATGCGACCAAGCCGTTTATTTAGTCAATATAGGTTTTTGATAATCGGCCGACGTCTGCCAGACGATCAGTGTTGCGGCCTGTGTTGTTACCCTGAAACAGAAAGAGATACGACTAGGCGTTAAATACCTGTCGACGTGAGTCACGTCGCTTGTCTTTCTCTCTTTGGTACGCTCCTGGTCGGTGCTTGTCGCACCTAGGAGCGGGAATCTCTGCCGCCGCGATACGCAGCTAAGCTAGTGGACTGTACGTGTGTGAGCGTTCCCTTTAAACCGGGAATCGCTCGCTTTCTTCCAATTAGGGAATTTCCTCTCGGTTTTCTGTTCGACTGCAACACTTGATTGTCGCAGGAGAGGGTGCCTAGAGGGAGGTTGTAAGGCTCCAACCGTCACCCGGTCCTCGGCCCCTTACCGTCTTCGTATGCGTGTGTACGGAACACGATGCGGTGCAGTCTTTCAATGGCGTATAGGACGTCTTACTATTGAGACTGGCACCACGACGCCTTGTGAGTCGCGTTCTACGCGCAGTGACCGTACAAGACTGGCGATCAGAGAACAACGCTCTGGCATTCGCCGGAAGCTGGGCTTAGAATAACTCGTCCCACGCTCCGACTGGAAGGCGACAAGTCCACCCAAGGTATTTACGCCAATAAGGCCCCTTTAGATGGTTGTAAGACCGTTCGATTGAATCAAGGGAGGATCGAGTCTTAATCTCGATACCTCTCGCACGACCGCTGTTTGCAGCGATACGCGGAAAATTCGGGAACTCGATGATACCAAAGAGTTTCCCGCAGTCTTTAATCGGGTCGTACTCACGACCGAATCGATTAACTGGTTTGATTCGACAACCGGAATTACACGCAGTTTACTGGGGGCAGTTTGCTTACGCAAGCTAATCCCGTAAAGCTGCGGCTATACGTCGGTTGCCCGCTTTGTGAAAATTCGAATAACTCGAACTTTCAACGTCGCGTGGGAATCAACCGCTAGAACCCGAGAATTTTCTTTATGCCTTTTTTTTCTTAATTTGTTCGAATGCTCGAATAACTCGAAGCAATTCGAATATTGTGAGGGCCTGTTGAATTTCAACGAATGCTCGAATAACTCGAAGCAATTCGGAATATGTTAAATTAGGTAAAGCGTGATCGTTTATCGATCCGCGCTTGGCAGGCTCTCGTTAGCAAGTGACGGACGAGCACGAGCTGCCGAAAAGTACGCGTAAGAGAGGGGGAATCCTCCGACGCGCGGCGCTGTCGCCGTGGCTCTCGTCCGTCTTTTTCTAACATGTAATTATCGCACCTTCTCTATGGTCGAGCGTTTAACCGAAAAGTTCGAAATCGAACGTTACTGTACTGCTCGCGTGACTTACAGAAAAACTCAAGGAGCGAGAGTTTTTCTGCTGCCTTCTGTTTCGAGTCGCGGACGCGTCGACCTAGAATGTTCTGGTCGGTCGCGTATATTGAAAACAAAGCGGATTAACGGCTAATTACTGGTTTAAATAAATCGAATTAACTCGATCTTTAAACATACCGCCCCCCTTGCACGGTCCGTGCAATTTACATGGGGAGCCCTCTCCGCGGTCACTTCGCGATCGAAACACATAAAGAAGGTTGCAATGTTGAGAAAAAATTTTGTACTTGAAAAATTCAAGGTACTTACTCAGCGGCGAGATCGGCCCCGTCTGTCCTCCAACACTTGGAGGGTGGCGAGGACAGTTTCCGCGATAGCGGTCCTGTCCGGGGCGTAGCGTTGCCCTTGACGCCTGTGCCGTGGGCGCTGGATAACCGCGCTCACTGGTTCCCGTGTGCGTTCCCGGTATGCCTCCCTGGCCGGCCCGCGGTGTCGTCGCCTTCTAGCGAGGGTCCTCCTGGACGGTGCGGGGGTGGCGGCTGGCTGCTGGGGCCCTCCAGCTTGTGGTTGTTGCGCAGCGGCCGGCGCCTCGTTTGGGACCGCCTGTACTGGCGGCGTCCTCGGGGTTGTGCTGGCCGGTCGAAACACCAGCTCGATGAGCCGACCACCTCTTGCCCACTTCAGTTTAAAGTGGCCGCCTGGGGCCTTGCAGCGTAACCTTCGTGTTGTCCAGGGTACGTGGGCGGGAATCTGTAGAATATCCTGCCCCAGATTCAACACGAAGGCCGGCGGCTGGGTGGCTGCCGGCCCAGGCAGGACCTCCGTGATGGCGGGGGTGGACGTTTCCTCCGTCCTTGGTTCGCCCTCCGCTGGTCTGGAGGTTCCCGGTTGTGGCTGCTCGACCAATTGCAACAACCGGTCGAATTGTCGGTTTATGTCTTGGGTCCTCGGGGACCCCACTACCGTCACGAGGCTTTCGTCGCTTCCGCTCGAAGACATTGTTTCTAATTTCTCGTGAGGCGAGAACTGGGCGAATTTGTCCGCGGGTCCCGCTTTTACGCGTGGACCCTCGCGGATCGCTCCCTTCCAGGAAATTAGTCGGATAGTAGGGTATCACTTCCCCTCTCATCCTTCTGTCTCCGACGGCGTAGGATATGTGGGAATCAACACCGTTTTGATTTCAAACGGCTGTATTCCCTGTCCTTTTCTCTGTACAACAGGATTCGGGACTTTGTTTATCCTATGCGGCTCCTTCGTCGGCCGTTGTCGAAGTTGACTCATCGACGGGCAGTCTACACAGTCGCGTAATTGGACGCGTGTATGTAGATGTGGCCGTGCGTACTTTTACCACACGCACACGTCTGTCTCGGCCTGGTAATACTTCCTCAATTCGTCCCATTTCCCACTGATTTGGGGGGAGAAGAGGATTTTGTACAAGAACCAAATCGTTTGGTTTTAACTGCACTTGGGTGGTGCGCCACTTATAGCGGCTCTGGAGATGCGTGAGGTAATCTCGCGTCCAATGTTTCCAGAGCTGCTCATGGAATTTTTGAATGGCCCTCCATCGCGTAAGCCGCGAGAGGGTTTCCGTTTCCACGGATTCGACAGGGAGTGCATTCATCGGTCCCCCAATCAGGAAGTGGCCCGGTGTAAGAGGTGCATAATCCTCGGGACAGTCGCTGAAAGCGGCGATCGGTCGCGAATTCAAGCTCGCCTCGATCTTACAGAGTAATGTCTGCATTTCTTCGCTTGTGGGCGTAAATTCTCCGAGGATGCGTTTCAGGTGATGCTTCACCGATTTCACACCGGCTTCTTGCATACCACCAAAGTGGGGTGCACTGGGTGGATTAAACTTCCACGTAATGCCCTTTTGACCGCACTTCGTTCTCATTTCTGGTGTATGATACACCGCATTGAAGTGTGCCTTCAATTCGCGATCCGCCCCTACGAAGTTTGTTCCGTTGTCACTGAACATACAGGACGGAACTCCTCGGCGAGCGATGAACCGGTCGAAGGCGGCCAGGAACGCACTCGTCGTATAATCGTGTACGAGTTCGATGTGCACGGCTCTTGTCGCGAAGCAGACGAACACAGCTATATACGCTTTATGAGCCGTTTTTCCCCGACCGGCGGAGTCGCGGACCCGAAACGGTCCAGCGTAATCGACTCCGCAGTTTGTAAAAGGTCGTGCCGCGCGGCTGCGCTCCGGTATTAAATCCTGCATGATTTGCGTGGATGTGTTCGCTTGCCATCTCACGCATCGTATGCATTGGTGGATAACCGTGCGCGCTGCGTTTCGGCACCCGATGATCCAGAATTTCTGTCTCACCGTGTACATGGTTAATTGCAAACCCCCGTGCAACGTGTCCACGTGGCATTGCCGAATTATCATGTTGGAAACATGATGTTTCGGCAGTATTATCGGGTGTTTCGTTTCCCATGTCAGCGTCGCGTTCTCCAATCTTCCACCCACTCTCAAGACATGCTTGTCATCGAGGAAAGGGTTGAGGCCTTTCAAGGGAGACTTTGCAGGGATTCCCTTGTGCTCTTCTAAACACCGGTACTCTTCCGCAAAATGCGTACGTTGCAAGTAGCGTGCAATTCTTTCCGTTGCACGCTGCATTTCCCATGCTTCGACAACTTTTGCATCAAATGACCTCTGTTCTCCAGCCAGCGGCCTCCGGAGCCGGAGGCAATAGGCGGTGACTCGTAACAGCTTACTCCATTTGGAAAATCGGAATACGAAATCCCATTCCTTTTGTGGAGTCGCCAAGAGGGTATGCGATGCGCGTTTACCCTCCTCGGTCTCGAGAGAGGCCGGTGCTTTCGGCCAATTTTCCTCGGCTTGTCGAAGCCATTTCGGTCCAGAGATCCACAGCTCCGACTGAATGAGTTCCGCAGCTTCTACACCTCGCGAATTTAAATCTGCGGGGTTGAAGCGTGTGGGAACGTGTCTCCATTCAGCTTTCGGGAGCAAGGTCTGGATTTTTGACACGCGGTTGGCTATCACAACCTTCCATGTCGAAGCATGCTTTCTCAACCAGGCGAGTGCAATCGTAGAATCTGTCCAGCAGATTATACGGTCCATCTCTATGGGGAGGGACCGTTTCACGTGCACGACAAGCTCGGAGAGAAGTACAGCCCCGTTCAATTCCAGAACGGGGATGGATTGTGTTTTTATCGGAGCCACTCGGGTCTTTGCCATTATTAACGTTGTAAACACTTCATTGGTGTTCGTCGTCACTCGTAAATATGTGACGGCCGAGAAGGCAGCGAGCGACGCGTCGCAGAATCCGTGTAATTCCACAGAAGCTGCATTTGCTCCGTATCGGATCCATCTGGGGAATTTTAATTCCTTGAGACTGCTCCAATCCACGCAGAACGTGTTCCACGTTTTTTGCGTATCCGCGGAAATTTGATCGTCCCACTGGAGTTTCTCCAGCCATTGGGACTGCATCAAAATTTTTGCGCGAATTACGACTGGTGATAACCAGCCGAGCAGATCGAAGAGCTTCGCAATTTCCGAAAACAAGTTTCTTTTTGTCAGCGGTACCGCAGACGGTTGAAATCGTTGCAGATTAAAATAGAAATAGTCTCCGGAAGGGATCCAACGTAAACCAAGCACTTTTAATTCGGAATCATCGAACAGAGTGAGGTCTACGGCGTGGGAGTGAGCGCTTTGGGGAATATTCTGCAATAATTGTGCCGAATTTCCAGCCCACTTTCTCAATTTAAACCCACCTCCCTGCAGGAGTTCGCAGACTTGCTTGCGAATTTTCTCGAGCAGGGATTTGTCGGGCGCTCCCATAAATACATCGTCGACGTATATATCCTTCTCGAGAATCGGAGCTGCGAGAGGGTACCTCTCTCCATCTTGTTCCTTTAATTCAAGAAGAGTACGCATCGATAAATATGGGGCGCACGCCGTACCGTATGTTACGGTATTTAATTCGAACGCTTTAAGCGGTTCGGTTGTTGACGTGCGCCAGACGATGCATTGAAAACGACGGTCCTGTGGGGCGACGAGAATTTGTCGAAACATCTTCTCGATGTCAGCCACCAACACGTACTCATACAGGCGCCATCTCGTTAAAACTGAGGTGATGTCATTTTGTAATTTTTGCCCTACGTGTAGGACGTCGTTAAGGGATCGCCCTCCGACCGTTCTGCTGGTTGCATTAAACACAACCCGCAATTTGGTCGTTGCACTTTCCGTGCGTATGACCGCTCGGTGCGGAATGTACAATCGTCCTTGGTCAACAGGCTCAATTTGAGTCATGTGACTTAATGATTCGTATTCCGCAAGGAACTCAGAGTATTCTCTGTCGAGGGTCGAATCCGCGTCGAGTTTACGCCGCAGCCTTGTTAATGCGGACAGCGCTATATGGAGCGAGCGTCCTAACGCTTCGTCCGGCCTTGAGTGATTCAAGGGCAATCGAACTATGAACCTTCCGGTCGCGTCCCGCCGTACGGTTTTTCGGAAGAGTGCTTCGCACTCTTCTTCCGCCTTCGAACGTACCGAAGTTACGGGGATTTCTTCGGTCTCCCAGAACCTTCGAATTGCGTAGTCCAGCGATTCGAGAACGGTGCAATGCAGCGTTCTTATGGTTTTCCGGGCTTCGCCTGCAGCGTTTATCGGGCCGGAAATAACCCAGCCGAACGCTGTTTCTTGGGCGATGGGACCATTGATCGACCCACGTCGGAAACCCGCTCGAATTATCTGAGCGTAAAGGTCCGCGCCGATAAGAATTTCTATTGTTTGATCGGCTGCAGGATTTGCGTCGGCCAGCGTTAATCCTCGGAACGCATTGTAAACAAGCGCGCTCGCCGTCGGTGTGCGGTAGGTCGTGATTTTCGGCACGACGTACGCGTTTCCAGTACACACCGGTTTCGCTTCGTTTTGCGAACCGAGGTTTAAATTTACGCTATATTTTATAGCTTGCGTTTGACCGCCCCCCAAGCCCGATACCGTGGCTGGGGTTCGTATCCGCTTAAGGTTGAGGTCGTTAGCCAGCCCAGCGGAGATAAAGGACGTCTCCGATCCTTGGTCCAACAGTCACAACTGGAAACACCACTCAACTTTAACACAGAAAAAGCACTTGAATACAACTCATCATTCTCGACTCAAGAACTCCAACATGCCCTCTATGAACTAAAAAAGAAAAGAACGAAATCATCAGGACCAGACACCATAACAAACAATATGATTCTATGCCTACCGACATACATGATAGATACTCTTCTGAATCTCTACAACAATATATGGAAACAAAATCAATATCCCACAAGCTGGCTTGAAACAATAATAGTGCCAATTTTAAAGCCAAAAAGATCTGCTACAGACGCAAGAAACTACAGACCTATTACGCTAATTAATACACTAGCCAAAATCATGGAAAAAATGGTCAACAGAAGATTGATAGCTTTACTAGAATCTAAACAGCTGCTAACAAAACACCAATTTGGCTTCAGGAAACAGAGAAGCACAACAGACGTAATAGTTGCACCAGAGAACGTAATAAACGATGCCTACATCAGGAAACACCATCTAGTAGCAGTATTCTTCGACCTAGAGAAAGCATACGACACCACTTGGAAATATGGCATAGTCCAATCAATATATAACTGGGGATTGAGAGGCAACCTACCGAAATTTATACAAAATTTCTTAAGCAACAGAAAATTCAGAATAAAAATAAATAACACTACATCAAGCCCCTACACTCAGGAAAATGGGATCCCACAAGGTTCTAGTCTAAGCGTAACCCTGTTCTTAATAGCAATAAATAGTATATTCGAAAATACCGAAAACAACATAGGAAAGTTTTTATATGTAGATGGCATAGTCATATATTACGCACACAAGTCCATAAGAGAAATAGAGAAGAACTTACAGAAAGCCACAGATACCGTATCGAATAATGCTCAACTCAAAGGATTCAAACTGTCCGTAGAAAAGACCAAATCCATACACTTTTGCAAGAAGACAAAACAGCATGCAGACCATAAAATATATTTACAAGGAAATAAAATAAATACGGTAGAAACTATAAGATACTTAGGATTGACACTGGAGAAGAAGCTCTCTTGGAAACCTCACATAAACGCAGTAATACAAAAATGCAAAGACATCCTGAAAGTGATCAGATACCTGTCACACACTGCATGGGGCGCAGACAGAGAAATTCTTTTAAAAATGTACACCACCTTAATCCAGTCACGCGTTGAATATATGGGCATAATCTACCGGAAAGAAAATCGCTCCGCATCAGCCACCTATACAATCTGTAACTCTGCCATAAGGCTCGCAATAGGAGCACACAGGACCAGCCCCACAAACAGCCTGTATTCAGAAGTAGGGATACTGCCACCAAAATTCAGAGCAATCAATAATATTTTAAAATACGCACATCGTATCAAAACACAGCCGAATCATCCAAATTACACGATATTCTACCAGAACAACATGATAGCGAGACACTTGACAAAACCTCTACAAAACCAGCCACTAACTTCAAGAGTCATACACTACGTACAGGAATACGAAACCGACAACATTCCCCTCATTACAGACAAAGATGTACAACACCCGATAACACAGATAACAAACACAATATACAGATTAGAATTATCAAACTTCGACAAAACAGTGACAACACCTCAAGTTATCAATCAGATCTTTTGTAGCGTAGTACAAGAGTATACAAACAAAATAGTATTCTTCACAGATGGGTCAAAAACACCAAATGGAGTAGCATGCGCCGTCAGCACCGAAACAAGCGAAATAGGTTCCTGGAAAATGCATCCCATAGCAAGTGTTTTCACTGCAGAATTATATGCCATATATAAGGCACTCATGGAAGCCCAGAACACCCCAAACACCAATACCAAGATCTTAATCGCCACTGACTCCTTGTCGTCAATAATGGCAATTAAAGCTTTCGAATCACACGACGCATTGTTACAGCTCATAAAAACTACCATAGCAAACCTACAGATACAGAAAAAGGAAATCATATTTGTATGGATCCCAAGCCATACCAGTATCCAGGGAAATGAAAAAGCGGACACATTAGCGAACGAAAAAACAAGAGCTACAGACAATAATCAACATCCGATAAGACTAGACGACATTAATAGACACACAAAACAAATACTAATCCAGAAATGGCAAGAAGAATAGAACAGAACAACTACACAACTAAAACTAATAAAACCAACCGTGGAAAAATGGGAAACAAAATTCATACTAAACAGAAAAGAGAAAACAACACTAACACGACTCCGGATAGGACATACACAACTAACACATAACCATTTATTCGAGAAAAAAGAACCTCCAAACTGCCCGATATGTAAAACAACAATCACAATTAAACACATAATAGAAGAATGTGCAGCCCATAATAGACTGATGAACAGATTACAAATGAAAAGGACACTACACGAAGCACTAAACAATGATATAAACAACATAAGAAAAATACTGACATTTTGCAGAATAACAAATATAACAGAGGAAATATAATGAAAAAAGAAGAAAAAATAAAATTAGGATTGCATAAAACATAAAGAATACAGCTAAAGACCAAGTAGTCGATGCTGTTACAAAAATTTAAAAAAAAAAAAAAAAACCGCGTGCGCAGCTTTGAAGCAAAATAATATAGAGTTCTTCACGTACACACCGAAACAAGAAAGATATTTAACAATTCTTTTTAAAAACCTGGAAGGAGACTACGACCCAGAAATAGTACTCGCCGAGTTAAAAAAACAAAATATTAATAATGTAAACTTCGCGGCCGTGAATAAATTCAAAACACAAAAGTCAATTAGGGAAGGCAAAAACCTGCCAATATATATTGTTCAACTATCGCCAAACAGCAAATTCGAAAACCTACAGCAAATTAGAGTTTTACTTCACTCCCTTATTTCATGGGAAAAATTAATTAAAAAAGACCGCATCCAATGCAAGAGATGCCAGCGCATAGGACACGTTGCGCTTAACTGCAATCTGAACTACAGATGCGTTAAGTGCAACATTCAACACAATCCGGGAGAGTGCTCTCTTCCGGTAGCAGGCACTAGCGCAAAAGATGACGAGGAAACGCGTCCCTTCTGCGTGAACTGCAAAAATTTCGGACACCCTGCGTCGTACAGAGTTGTCCGAGGTTAAAAGAATTGAAACAGAAAATAGAAGAGAAAAAAACATAAATCAGATTAGAGAAAAAACGGAAACATCAACTCATCAATAAATTCGTTAAACCAAACATCTCGTTTAGCGCGATATTAGGAAACAAAATCCAAACAGATAACCCCAAAACACAACAGCCAACTGAAACACTAACACAACAACAACCACCAAAAACGTTCCCAACACATTTGTTCCTACAGGAGATAAAGAACATTACCTCCTCGTCAATAAACACGCACATAGCTCGTATCGCGGAAAGCATACAAACAAACGCGAATAAAATAAACATAATAACGGAAGCATTAGGTATAGAATTTTAAACATCATAAATGGCTAATACAGAACACACCGCACAAAATAAAACAAGCTTTGCTTTATTAAAAATTATTCAAATCAATGTCAATTCGATTATCACTAACGAAAGAAGAGTCACTCTCCTGGACACACTCACACTACACAATCCGGACATAGTTTTATTATCAGAAACAAAATTAAATCACACACACCGGTTAAACTTCAGAGATTACCACATAATCCGTACAGATAGACCGCGCTCCAAACAAGCGGGCGGCACGGGCATCCTTATCCGCAAAAACATTTCGTTTAGATCCATCCAACCAAACTGTTTAAAAAATAGCATCTGTTTCGAATCCACAATAATAGAACTTAAATTACAGAACAACGCTAAAATTTACATCATTGCAGCATATGCAACTAGCAACTGCAAAAAAGAATTCATGATAGAGTTAAAGAAATTATTTGAAATCCTTGAACTACATAGACCAAATCATTACTACCTTCTAGCCGGCGACTTAAACGCGAAACACACCTCCTGGGGTAATTCCTTGAACAATGCAAGAGGCGTATCGCTTAACAAATGGTATACCAAAAGTAGAATCAAATATAGAACCTCCTTACTCAAAACCGCAGTCCCATCGTTCCCAAAAAGCGGAGCGTTCCTCGACCTCTGCCTCGCGGACGATAGAAACAAATTCCACAATCTACCTGCTCCAAGGGCCCTAGACACATTCACATACGACAGTGACCACAGAGCATCACTAATGAACATTTCGATTCAGACTCTCGACACACTCGAACTAGACGAACCCACGACGACAATAAAATACAATTTTAGCAAAGCCGACTGGGCAAAATATCGCGACTTCTTAATAGAAAATAACGACACAAACGTCACGAACGACAGAAATTTAACAAAAAACGAGATCGACGCACACATAGACAAACTTAACGACAACATATCTCAAGCAATAGACTCTGCAATCCCGCGAGCAAACAACGATTGTAACTCTACGGACAGATACCTAAATCCTAAAATCAAGAATCTCCGAAGACAAAAGAGCCGTCTGCTCACATATCTAAATAACCTATCCAGAATCCAAAACTACACCACAGCAAACGACCCACTGATACAAGCACTTAAAGAGGCTTTAAAGACAATTAGACACGAAATCAAAAAAGCTTTTCATGAATCGGTCAGCACTTTTTGGAAAAACAAAATTAGTAAAATTTCACAACGAAAATCGAAAGAACTTTTCCCATCTATTAATAGTATATTCCGTCCCAAAGAAAAGAACTCCATCGAGGATCTGAAAATACCATCATCCAATAAAAGCATTTTTCATAGAGCCAATGTAATAGTTGACAACCTACAAACTGACGTTCACAACAACGTACTCGTTACAGACGCACAAGACAAACTAAACATATTAGGCGCGCATTTTGAATCGGTCCACACGCAAAATTCAGAGATGGGAAAAGAACAACTCTCCAATATCATCAAACGAAAAATCGACTCACTCCAACAAGAAATCGAACAAGACAGACTAGACAACAAAACACAGCAGACAATCCCGACCCAGATGTCATCCCATCCAACTACTTCACATCCTTTGATAAACTAAAAAACACATTCAAGCGTCTGAACAACAAAAAATCCTCTAGCTTCGACGGTATCCCAAATATAGCTTTGAAAAACCTTCCGTTTCGCTACATTTACTATTACGCGATTCTTTTCTATAACTGTTTAAATTTAGCTTATTTCCCAAACGCTTGGAAAACCGCGAAACTTATTACAATTAAGAAAAAGGGCAAGGATGGTAACGACCCTTCTAGTTATCGCCCCATCAGCCTGCTTTCTAACATCAGTAAAATATTCGAGACGTGCATAAACAACTCAATCAACGCCTTTTGCAATACCAAGAATATTATCCCAGAGACCCAATTCGGATTTAAATTCAAACACTCCACCGTTCATACTATATCGAAGTTCACCTCCGATATATGCTGGGCCCGCAACTCAGACGAATGCGTAGGCGCGATTTTCATTGACCTCGAAAAAGCATTCGACACAGTTTGGCTGGATGGTCTATTCTTCAAACTCCTTAAGAAAGAATTTCCCAAACATCTCGTCAAATTGATATGGTGTATGCTACGCGGTAAAAACTTTTTTGTTACAGACGGCGAATTTATTTCCAGCAAACGTTTCAACATCACCAACGGACTTCAACAGGGCACCATCAACTCTCCACTGCTTTTCAATATATTTATAAGCGACTTGCTGCAAATGTATGACCTAAACAGCGACAACGTCAAATCAGCAATAGCCTTCGCGGACGACCTTTTGATTTACTCTCGACACAATAAACCTTCCGTAATACAAAACGAACTTCAGAACACCTTCGGTAAAATTCAGAATTACTTCCACACATGGAAATTGAAAATTAACATTAGTAAATGCGAAACTATTCTCTTTAGACCATATATTTCAAGCATTTCCGACGCGAACGCAGACGTACGCAAGCATGGCACAAAATTTCACCTACATGACAGCAATGATCGCAACCGCAAGTTACCCCATAAAGACATCGTTCGCTATTTAGGCATACATTTGGACTTTAAACTGAACTACAATCACCACGTACAAATACAGATAGACAAAGCTCAAAAGGCATTCTTCTCTCATAAACGCCTCTTTTACTCAAAGGACCTTTTTTTTTTTTTTTTTTTTTTTTTTTTTTTTTGTTGTCGTGGGGAAACTCTTCGAAAGACTCCCTCCCACCTCCTTGGGGAGAGGTGGGAGGGGTGTATGGGATTCCCCGCGCCCGTACAACGACAGGCGCGGGACCTACCCACTAAAAACCCCACAGTGACTCTTCGGCACGCTTTGGGAGGATACCGGGAATCGCTTGAAGCATTCTTCCGGTATCCTCCCCGTGCCCGCGCTTTCGCGCCCATCCCCCGGGGGGACAACCGGTCCCCCCAGTAGACACACTGCCTCATAGCGGCGGGACGGGGCCACTCCATCACGCCGCTATCCGTCCCGGGGCCGCGTTTAGTGGCGGCTGCGAGCCCCAACTCGCAACCGCCCGCGACCCCGTTTCCACCCCTCGGCGGCCGGGCGTTCATGGCCGCACCAGACCGCCGAGGGTGCCTCCCCTTGCGTCGGACCGGTAGGGGGAGGCACTCCTACCCCCAACCGGTCCGACCCGGCGCCGCCTGGCGGGAGGAGAGTCCCCTCAGGACCCCCCTCCCAGCCTAGGTCATCCGCCACGCCGAGGCGGCCGCCCGCGACGCCTCGCGACCGGGCGACGACCTCGGGCCACCGCACGAGCGCGAGCTTCAACGCGCCGCTGAAGCTCGCGCTCCCTCCCCGCGGCCTCCTTCTGCAACATTACGTTCTCGCAGAAGGAGGCCACGGCCCTCCACTTCTCCTCGCTGCCGAGCATGGCGCGCACCACGCCCGGCAGCGAGACATCCCGGCCGACGACGCCGACCAGGACACGGCGCTCCCCCTCCCACGCGGGGCATACCTCCAGGGTATGATCCGCCGTGTCCTGCTCAGCGTCGCAGTGGCAGCAACGCGCCGTCGGCTCCTTCCCTATCCGGCACAGGTATCTTCCGAAGCTGCCATGCCCGGAAAATACCTGTGCCAGCCGGTAGGTGAGGCTGCCATGGCCTCTGTCCAGCCACTCCTTCAGGAGTGGCCGAACAGCCCCGACAGTCCGGTGCCCCGCGGTTGGCAGAGCCAGCCGCTCCTGCCACGCGAGCAACACGGACTGCCGGGCCTGGCGCTTCAAATCGCCCCAAGCAGGTTCCTGCCCGCCCGGGACCGCCCCCACCCCCGCGCGACGGTCGGAGATATTCTCCCTGGCGAGCCGCATCGCCTCCGCGAGGGTCAGGTCGCCCCCCTGCGCAACGGTCAGCGTCACCGCTGCCGTTTTTGGGGGACGATCTGGTCGTGCCTTCCCGACTTTCGCGGCCTTCCTCGCCGCCCGCTTCGCCTTCCGCCCCACCACCTCACTCCACGCCACCCCCCTTGGGAGGGTGCTGTGGAGGACGCGACCACCGCGACCACGGGTACACCACCCCCCTTGGGGGTCGCGACCCGGGGCCCTGGTGCCGCAACGCTGGGCGGAGCCTTCACTCCGCCCTTCTTTGCCTTCGCCGACTGTACCGGAACAGGTCGGGGAGGCACCGCCTTCCTGCTGACCGCTCTTCCGGCGAGGAGCTCCTCCCGGAAGGCGGCCAGCTTGCCATCAATCATGTCCCCAATCCTCCTCAGAAGATCGTCCTCTGAGGAGGACGGGGACTTCTTCACGGGCGGAGTGCGGGTGGAGGGGCCCGCGGTGCCCCGCACCACTGCCGCCGCACTCCGCTTATTTTCCTCCGCCGAGGGACGCGGCGGTGGAGGAGGAGGGAGGATGGGAGGGAGGGCCGCGCTGTTCCACAGCGCCTCTGCTCTCCTCCTCCCCTGTCGCTCCTCCTCCAACAGGAGCTGCAGATGGGCGTTCCGCCCTCTGAGCTCCCTCGTCGCCTCCCTCATTTCCTCCGCCGCGGCCTTCAGGGCCTCCGCGCCACCGCTTTTCTGCCCCTTAAAGGCGCAGGCAGCGGCGACTTTCTCCACCCGCCTCAGGGACGAGGAGATCCTCTCCGATATCTCCTCGGTCACCTCGTCCCTGAGGCAATTCAGCCTCACCGACGGGCTCATCGCCCCGCCCACCTCGACGACGGCCTGCCCCGTCCTCTTCCTCTTAGAGCCTATGTGGCTCGTGCTGGAGGAGAAGGACGTGACCGACGCCGTCTCGTCGTCCTCCTCCACCCTCCACGAAGCCGGACCTGGCGCTGAGTGGGGCGCGAGCGCCGCCACCCTAACCCCAACCCCGTCTCCGTCCTCCCCAACCGACAAAACCCGCCCCATCCCCATTTTATTTTCTGTGTCCATAATAATCCCACGAGATGGTCGGAAATAAAGGTCCACCCGGGCAGAGCCGCCTTACCCGGGTAAGCCTAATACTCCGGGGGTTCGGCAGGTTCCCCGGAGGTGGTCGCTTGGGATTGGGCCTTCTCCCCCAACCATGCATCCCATCGCCGCGCACCATAGCTTAGGATTGGAGGGCGATTTTATAGAGTCGCAATACTCGTGGCCCAGGCGGTTAAGCCAAGACCCCCGTTCCTCCTGCCGTCACGTACCATTCACAAAACCAATAGGGAATTGTGAATGGGTCGTTGTGACGACCAACAGGAGGCTTACGGTGTGTGTATGACTCGGGTACCCCGGGTTCGTTAAGCCCGTACTGCAGCTGAAAGGCTGGCAGCCCCTGAGGGAGGCCCGTTTGAGCTGGTCATCCCGTCTTCCTTATACGCCCCGTCATTCCTATTCGCCCCGTCTACGGCATTCGCCTGGTCCCTTGATTCGCCCCGTCTTCGCCATACGTCCCGTCTCCCTATGCGCCCCGTGTTCGCCATTCGCCCGTACCTCTATTCTGCTCGTTTTCGCTGGTCGCCGCGTCGTCGTCATTCGCCCGTAGCCCTATTCGGCCCGTTTTCGCTGGTCGCCCCGTCATTCCTATTCGCCCTGTATTCGCCATTCGCCCCGTCGCACAGTGGTCCCAAATCGTGAAATCGTGGCCAAAACCCCAAAAAATAATTTTTCGCTACGAAGGTTTGACCTGTCGGAATCGTTAGTTTAATGATGTCCCTTTAGGGTAGGGAAAATGAAATGTGTCATATTTTTATAGCTGGATGGCAATTGCGATCCAAACTTCGGCTTCTTTAGTCAGTCGTTTGACGAGATCGTAAGCGTGAATACGTGCGACCAAGTGAAAAGTGAATAAGTTTTTTTAGAAGACATCAATATCAATTCTGCAAAATGGATGCTGTTCCTGGAAGTAGGTACAACATTTCTGAGTAGTGATATATTGAAGATTGTTACCCAGTAAGTTTGTAAACCGGTATATTTATTAATGAAAATAGAACGTGAAATTTCATGCATGCATCGCAAACATGTAAGCAAAAAGTTGCATAACCCAAAATATCACCGTACAATTTCTCTTCAGACTTGTATTTGATACTTTGATCTTATAGAATTTGCAAAAATTAGCTGCCACTTTTTGCCCCCTTTGATCGTACAGCCCTATTTTATAATGCAGGGTGGCCGCGTTACTAAATTAAGCTGTTTTTTCTTGAAAACTGTGGCAGATGCAACAAATTTTTTCAAATAAATAATGTATAAGTTTGGGTGGACTTATTATTAGGTTTAATAAATTTTGAAACTAATGCATAAATAACTTTTTATTATTAAAAATTGTATATTTTTTAATGAATCAGTTGATTTAGCTCATTATTGACTATAAATCTGTATTAAACTAATTAGATAAAAAATTATTTATTTCGAAAACAATTAATAAAATTTGAGAATTTCTAACTAAAACGTTTTTTCGCATTTGTCATGTAAAAGCACTAAGAATCAAAAAATACGAAGGCCCTGCTGCAAGTTGTAAATTGTACCTTATACCTGCCTTATTTTATAACGGTCACGAAATATCTGTGCGGTATTACTTTTCGTTTTCTCTTTCTTTCGTTTTCATGTAGATTTTTTACTTATACAGAGTGTTCGGCAACCCCTGGTAAAAATTTTAATGGGAGATTCTAGAGGCCAAAACAAGACGAAAATGAAGAGTATCAATTCCTTGACTTAGGTTTCAATAAAAAGTTATTAACAAATTAATTTAAAAAATTTCAAATCATTCTGAAAAAATTATTTTTGATTGCGGGCGTCATTTACAATAATTTTTGGTCAATACACATACCCTTGAAATCCTACCTATTTTTTAGAAAAAAATTCAGTACGGGCGGTACTTTAAATGCTAACAACTTTTTAACGAAGTCTCCATCAACAAATTTGTATTCTTGATTTTCGTTCTATTTTGGCCTCTGGAATCTCCCATTAGAATTTTTCCCAGATGTGGCCGAACACCCTGTATAGCAAAACAATAGAGAGCGAACAAAAAATAGCGTATGTTAAAATAGGTACGAGTTCGTGCAAAGGTTATGATAAAACCTTGTCTCGTACCCTTTAACGAAATATGGTCCGGATTACGAGGGATCGGAAATATGGGGGAAAGTGAGTGTACAATTGATAATTTTCTTTCGCCTAGTCCAATGGACTGGCCGTTTATTAAGGTGGAAAAACAAAAATTCAAAATTAAATAAACGTAAAAAGAAAATTAACGAGGATTAGAAAAAGAAGAAGAACTGGTGTTGGGCTGAGCCGGCATGCCCTTACGACTCTCGCCTCGGTCTTCTGTAACAAAAAGAGACCGAAATCCAGCTGTTAATAAAGGACAACGCTTGTCGGACTCGCTTTAATCCACTCGCTCCTTCCTCCGTTTATTTGTAAACTGGAGCGGGAATTTTCACCACAGCGATACGCAGCCGGGTTCGTGGACTGTAAAATATTTCAACGTTTCAGATTTTGGAAACGTTGAATTGCAGATGGGGAAGACGAGATTCTAATCTCGTTCTTCCCACTGCTCCAGGTTTGATTTTTGCAGGAGAGGACAACAAGTGGAGGTTGTAAGACTCCAAGGGTTGTCGACTCCGCGGTCCCTCGCCGTTCCCTGGTCCGTACGGGACCGGTGTGATGCAGACCCTTAACTGCGCAGAAGCGACTGATTATTAAGGTTCTAACACCACGGTGCCCTTTGAACGTAGTTCTACGTCAAGTGTCCGTACCCACTGACGATCTGGAACCCACGCTCGAGCAGGTCGAAACCAGCCGAGATATTTACCCAGGGAATGCCAATAAGGCCCCTATCGGGTGTTATCCCAAACTTTTGTTTCGACCCTGGAAAACGACGAACACAACCCAGGGATTTTGCAACGAAGGCGCCCTATAGGTTGGGGTTCTGAACCGTGCAATAGCCAAACAGAGAATCAAGAAATTCTGTCGGTTCTCAAACACGACCACTGATTTCAGCAATACGTGTTTGTCCGTCACAACGGTGGCGATAATCAAGCACTGTTTAAGTGCAATCTGATTATATTCAGCCACCGATGACGGGTTGTGAAAATTACTCAAATTATCGAGTAAATTTTCCCGTTCCTATGGTTCATTTACCGCGGAAATCGAGATATTCTCACGAAACCGTAGGGTACGAAATTCGACTTGACGTGATTCTTTCGAATCCGCAGCAGTCTCTGTCTTGTACCGTTTCGGTTAAGTGGATCCACGATCGTATTAGACGAATCTAATTAATCGTATGTATCGATTCCGACAGATTGACGAGGTCGGCTCAGGAGATCCGCACTCGTCGAGAACCAGATAGCAAGTCCACCAGAGACATGCCTGCTTAACCGTGGCCACGAGGGAGGGGAAATTTTCATCTCGTGGCGCTATCTGGTCTAAGCTGTCTGTCTCTTATTAATTTTGAATCCTCTCTTCGTTTCGGCGTAGTAACACCTCTTATAGGAACCGTTACTGGGCCGATCGCGGAACTGTTATCGAATCTAAATACGGAGTTTTTCTATGCGGTATTGTTCCTGGAACGTATTACGCCTCAGAGAAGCCTCTGGAATGTCGCGTAAACAAGGAATAACACCGTACAAGAAATGGCCCGTTTTTCTATCGATCACGCGATGGTTTAACCGACGTTTTCCGATTGTCGAATTAACGCGATATTTAAACATACCGCCCCCCTTGCACGGTCCGTGCAATAAACAATAGGAGCGGTAATTCGCGGTCTCTTTGCGATTTATAAACCGAGAGGAAATTTTCTTCACTTAATTAATAAAAAATTAAGTTACTTACTTCGGTGTCGGCTGGACAACCTGCTGGCCTTGCAAAATACGCAGGGATGCGAGGACCGCCTGGGCCACCAAATTTGGGTCGGCCACACTCCCGTACGGCTACGGCTGCGGCTGCGGCTGGTTCCTGGCCCTGGAGGCTCTTGCCTCCGCAGCCGCCTTCCGTCGTTGCTCGTTGCGGCGGCGGGTGTGTGCGTTGGCGTGGGCCTCCGTCCATTTCATCGCCGCCTTCGTCGGCGGCCGTGCAGGCGGCTCTGGCTGTGCAGGCGGCGTTGGCCGGTGCTCGGCGGCAGGCTTTGTCGGCTTTGGGCCCTTCGATGGCCGGAAATTGCAGCCGACTAGCTTGTCATCTGAAGCCCACTTGAGGTGGTACTGACCTCCCGGAACCGGATGCTTATACCTCCGGGACGTCGAGGGTATCTCGGCCGGTATCAACAGGAGCGTTGGTCCCAGCCGCACCTCGTATGGCGGTAGCGGTAAGGTGGCGGCGGTATGTGGCTCGTATGTGGAGGCTGCTGGAGGCTGATCAGCAGGGGCGGTGGATGTGGATGCTGACGGCGTGGCCGATGGCGCCTCCTTTTCCACCGTCTCCTTAACGGCGTCCTTCGCCCTCGGGGAGAATACCTCCCCGAGCTGGAGGAGACGCCCGAATTGGGCCTCCATCACTGGGTCCAACCCTGTGGCATGGATCACTGCTTCCGTGCTTTCGTCGCACGACATGCTTCTTCGGTGATTGATTAGGAACTGAACCGATTCGGCCTGCGGATCCTGCTTTTAAAGCTCAGGATCTCGCGATTCTCGCGAATCGCTCCCTTCCTTAATCTTTGACGGGATGGTAGGGTATGGTTCCCCTCTATTCGTATTATCACCAGAGACATGCGGAATGTGGATCAACACCGTTTTTGTGTGTAACGGTCGTTCTCACTTCCTTCTGTCTTTGTCAGCGGAATTCGGGATTTCTTATGTCCCGATAGCGTCGTCGACTTGTGTTGTCGTTACCGACTCTTCCACAGGCAATTTACACAGACGTGTGATAGGACGTGTGTAGGTGGACGTTGCTGTGCGAACTTTAACTACACGCACACGTCTGTCTTTACCCGGGAATATTTCCTCGATTCTCCCCATTTCCCATTGATTTGGGGGGAGAAGAAGGTTTTGCACTAACACCAAATCGTTTGGTTTTAACTGTGCGTGGGCGGTATGCCACTTATAGCGGTTCTGGAGGTGCGTCAGATAATCACGTGTCCAATGCCTCCAGAGTTGCTCGTGGAATTTCTGTATCGCTCTCCATCGTGTAAGGCGGGAGAGTTTTTCAGTTTCCACGGACTCGAGCGGAAGTGCGTTTATCGGACTTCCGATCAAGAAGTGGCCAGATGTGAGAGGCGCATAATCCTCAGGGCTATCGCTTAAAGCGGCAATCGGTCGAGAATTCAAGCTCGCTTCGATCTTGCAGAGTAATGTCTGCATTTCCTCGCTTGTAGGCGCGAAATCGCCGAGGGTGCGTTTGAGGTGATGTTTCACCGATTTCACACCGGCTTCTTGCATACCGCCGAAATGAGGTGCACTAGGTGGATTAAATTTCCACGTAATACCCTTCTGGCCGCACTTATTGCGCATTTCCTGTGTATTGTACACGATATTGAAATGTTCTCGCAATTCTCGATCCGCTCCGACGAAGTTTGTTCCATTGTCACTGAAAATGCAGGACGGAACTCCCCTTCGTGCAATGAATCGATCTAATGCTGCCAAAAAGGCACTCGTCGTATAATCGTGGACGAGTTCGATGTGGATGGCCCGTGTCGCGTAACAGACAAAAACTGCTATGTACGCTTTGTGGGCGGTTTTTCCTCGATCGGCGGAGTCGCGGACACGAAAAGTTCCCGCATAATCCACTCCACAGTTCGAAAATGCTCTCGCCTCGCGGCAACGCTCAGGTATTAAATCCTGCATAATTTGCGTGGAGGTTTTTGCCCTCCATCTAACGCATCGCATGCATCCGTGGATTACCGTTCGCGCTGCATTTCGACAGCCGAGAATCCAAAATCTTTGTCTTTCTGTGTACATGGTCAACTGCAATCCCCCGTGCAACGTGTCAATGTGGCACTGCCGAATTATCATCGTAGAAATGTGATGTTTCGGCAAAATTATGGGGTGCTTGGTTTCCCATGACAGTGTTGTATTTTCCAGTTTGCCTCCGACTCTCAAGACATCTTTGTCATCGAGAAAAGGGTTCAGACTTTTCAACGTTGATTTTGCTGGGATTTTTCGGTGGTTTCTCAAACACCGGTACTCCTTTGCAAAATGCGTGCGCTGGATGTAGCAGACAATTCTCTCGCTTGCGAGCTGCATCTCAGACGCTTCAATGATCTTCGTATCATACGACCTTCCTCACCTTGCATCGGTCCCCTCAGTCGGAGACAGTATGCGGTTACACGAAGTAGCTTATTCCAGGTCGAGAATCGAAATACAAATTCCCATTCTTTCTCCGGAATTGCTACGTGGGCGTGCACTTTGCGCTTCCCTTCTTCGGTCTCGATGGACGAAGGCGTTTTCGGCCAACAATCTTTCGATTCCGTTAGCCAATTTGGTCCTGAAATCCACAGCTTAGATTGAAGGAGTTCCGCAGCTTCCACTCCGTGTGAATTCAGATCCACGGGATTGTAGCGGGTGGGAACGTGCCTCCATTCAGCATACGGAAGTAACGTTTAGATCTTTGACACACGGTTGGCGATTAAAACCTTCCATGTGGAGGCGTGCTTTCTCAACCATGCCAATGCGATCGTGGAATCTGTCCAGCAGATTATTCTGTCGACCTGCAATAAAAGTGACTTCTCCACATGCACAATGAGCTCGGCGAACAGCACGGCGCCGTTCAATTCCAATACAGGAACTGACAGCGTTTTAATCGGAGCCACTCGCGTTTTTGCCATTATCAATGTCGAGGAGGTGACATTGCTCATTGCGGTTACTCGTAAGTAAGTGACCGCTGGGTAGGCTGCAAGCGAAGCGTCACAAAATCCATGAATTTCCACGGAAATTGTGTCGGCTCCATAATTAATCCATCTGGGGATTTGTAGCTTATTTAAGCTGCTCCAATCCACGCAAAACGTATTCCACGTATTGAGCGTATTCGCTGAGATTTGATCATCCCACTGGATTTTCTCCAGCCATTGGGATTGCATCAGAATCTTTGCGCGAATCACGACTGGTGATAACCAGCCGAGCGGATCGACCAACTTAGCAATCTCCGAAAACAAATTTCGTTTTGTCATCGGCAAGGCAGACGGCTGAAACCGTTGCAAATTGAAATAAAAGTAATCGCCGGACAGTGTCCAGCGTAAACCTAATACCTTTAATTCGCTGTCATCGAACAAGGTAAGGTCGACGGCGTGGGAGTGAGCGCTTTGGGGGATATTTTGCAATAACAACGGCGAATTTCCTGCCCATTTTCGCAGCTTAAACCCACCCCTTTGTAGGAGCTCGCAAACTTGGTTACGAATTTTCTCCAACAAAGACGTACCGGGTGCTCCTATAAAAACGTCGTCTACGTAAATGTCCTGCTCGAGAATCGGGCGGCAAGGGGGTACCTGTGCCCGTCCTGATTTTTCAACTCAAGGAGGGTTCGCATCGACAAGTATGGTGCACACGCCGTACCGTAAGTTACGGTATTTAATTCGAACGCACTGAGCTGTTCGTTGTCGGGTGTGCGCCATGGGATGCATTGAAAACGACGATCCTGCGGGGCGACGAGAATCTGTCGGAACATTTTCTCTATGTCGGCCACCAACACATATCCATACAGACGCCATCGTGTCAAAACTGACGTGATGTCGTTCTGCAATTTTGGATCTACGTGTAGGATGTCATTTAAAGAACGACCGCCGGCAGTTCGGCTTTTCGCGTTAAATACGACTCTTAATTTAGTCGTTACACTCTCGATGCGTATGACCGCTCGATGTGGAATATAGAGTCTGGTCTTGTCAATAGGCTCTATGCGAGTCATATGACCCAGCTCCTCATATTCCTCGAGAAACGTAGTATATTCTCTTACGAGGGTCTGGTCTGTGTCCAATTTTTTCGTTAACCTCCCAAGGGCGGAGAGAGCGATTCGATAGGAGTTTCCTAACGCTTCGTCCGGTCTCGGGTGAGAAAGAGGCAATCGGACGACAAACCGTCCTGTCGCATCTCGAGCGACGGTTTTTTGGAAGTGCGTTTCACACTCCTCCTCCGCCTTGGTGCGTACCGAGGTCGAAGGGAGTTCTTCGACTTCCCAAAACTTGCGAATCGCCGTGTCCAGCGATTCGAGGACGTTACAGTGCAACGTCCGCAAAGTTTTGTTTTTATTGCTCTTAGCATCTGTTGGGCCGGAAACAATCCAGCCAAATGCAGTTTCTTGGGCGACTGGACCTGTACTGCTTATTCGACGGAAACCCGGTCGAATAATTTGCGCGTACAGGTCCGCACCGATCAACACTTCAATCGGTTGACCGGCAGCTGGATCGGGATCTGCAAGCGGCAGATTCCTCAGCGCGTCGCATTTGAGTGCACTTGCCAACGGCGAGACGTAGCTCGTAATTTTGTGTACGATATACGCTCTCGTCTTCACTATCGGCGCGGAATCTTGTACCGTTCCCAAATGCATTTGCACGCTGTATTCCATTCGTTGGATTCACCCGCCCCCCCAAGCCCGTCACTGTGGCTGGGGATTTCCTCCGCGAGAATTTGAGGTCATTTGTCAAATTCGCGGTGATGAAAGACGACTCGGAACCCTGATCGATCAGTGCGCGCGCGATTCGCGACGCACCGTTCTCTCCGTACACACGCACGCTCGCCGTGGCTAACAGCACAGCCTTCGGTACGTCTGCACCGAGCGCGGTACAGTGTGACGTACCGGGCTGTGACGTCGTGGTACGAGCTGCTCGTTCGACAGGTTGCGGCCGGCTCGGTATACTTGCAACTCTTTCCTGTTGTTTCAACCTCAATCCGGCTCGAAGGACCGTTTGTTAGAAACTAAGGGTTCTAACCGGGGTCCGGACGAGGGAAATAGTAAGGAAAGTTGATTGATAAGTTTTTATTTATATTTTCGCTTGTCGCTTTGCGACAAGCCTTTTATCTAAAATTTAACAAAAATGAAAAATAAAAAAAAAATATTAAATTACAGAAAATAAAAGAATTATAACTTTATATAATCCGGCCGGGGGTGTGGCTTCACCGGCGTGGCCCAGGTTGGGATGGACCTTGGTTGCTGTAACAAAGGTTCGTTCAGATTAAATACGTGCGTACACGTATCGTAAACACACGCTCATCAGCTGGGAGGGGGGGATCAGATGTCGTTTAACGTGGATCAGTGGACTGTAAATTTGTACTTGTTCGCTGATAATTATTTATTGAAATTATCAGCGAGACTTTTACCCTGAACAGAAGAGAATTCACTCGTATCTGTCGGGGGCGACTGAGCCACGGACGGGTCACCAAATGGAGGGGGTAAAGCTCCAAATGGGTGGATCCCGTGAGCACGCTCTCCGTGCGGTGACGTAGGAACGTCGTGCGAGGTGATTTCCTGCGACACTGTAAAATTACCGCACGGCGACCGTTTCTACCAGGGACCGTGACAGTAATGTGTCTTTCGCAAAAAAATCCCTCGCGGGTCCAACCGCACTATAAAGCCTACCCGGCGACCGTGTTGCACGGGGACCGTATTTGGTAGGCGGCGTGACGGAAGGTGAGGCGACCTTGAACCCGAACTCCTCCGTAGGGTGTACGGTCGACTCGTACACCGACGGGTTTCTGGAGAGGGTTTTTCAGCGACCTTTGCACGAAGAGCACTCCACGAGGCGGTACCGACTCAACGGTATGACCTTTGGGAGGCTCCAAAGCCGTATAGCTTTAAAGGGATTCTGGGTGGGTGCACCCTGAGTCCCTTACGTCGCGGTCGCGGCAACGACTGCAACGTACAATCCTTCCTAGGGAAGGCGGTCGCGCCACGCGCAGCATGTATTACGACCTCCCTTTTGTCGCAGGTAGATTGTTATGGGAAAACTCTAACCGCAGCAACGGTGAAAATTCTTTAAAAAAACAAGTCCAAACGTGATATGCGAGTCCGTACTTAAGGAGCGAGATCTTCTGGGATCCGCTCCCGTTCGCAGTCGGCTCGTGAATAATTGCGAATATCGTCGCGGATCGACAGACGAAGACTCGGTCGCGCCTTGTCGTCGCGACGCGGCGCTGCCGAATTCAGCTGTCGATCTCTTTTCAATATATCATACGGTTCTCTCTCTCGACGCTGACGTCACGATACCGTTTAAACCGGTGCGAAGCGAATCTTCGCGTGAGGTCTGCGTACAAAAACACGTAAACGGCCGCGGTTTTAAATCGTCCGAACGTTCGACGATCCTTTTTTTTTTTTTTTTTTTATACGTGGGGATATCCTCATGGACACCCCGAGGCCCTTAAGTAGGGGAAGGCCTCGGGGTAGTGCCGGACTCCTACGGGCTACACCCCACGGTGACCGTCCTCGGGCGCTGCGGCGGGGGACCGGGAACTCTAGTGAGACATCACAGAGTCCCCCGCCGCGCCTTGCCTGTCGAGGCTCATCCCGGGGGAATTGACAACGTTTCCCCCCCCCCTGATTTCTCCGCCGCAGACGCCAGGTCACCCGACGCCCGCGGCCCCGGGGCTGCCTTCGATGCTCGGGCCCCTATCGCCGAGCACCTGCAGCCCACACCGGCGGCCCGTCCATCCCCCGGCCATCGACGTGATGGCCGGAGTTGAAAGTTGACGGGCCACCCACCCCTTCAGGAGCTATTGGAGGGGGCCAGGAGGCGAAGGTCGTCTCGCCCTGGCCCCTCTCCGAGCCCTCCCTCTTCGAGCGGGATGCGCGGCCTGCTCGGCGGCCTCCTTCTGTGACATAACTACCTCACAGAAGGAGGCCACCACTTGCCATGTCCTCTCGCTGGCCACCATCTTGCCAACTACTGTGGCCAGCGAGAGGTTCCTCCCTACTTCCTGTTGCAGGACACGGCGCTCATCTGCCCACGCTGGGCAGGCTGCCAGCGTGTGCTGCGCCGTGTCCTGAGGGTCCCCACAGTGGTGGCACACCGCCGTCGCTTCCTTCCCGATTCGACACAGGTACTCACCAAAGCAACCATGCCCGGTGAGCACCTGTGTCATCCTGTAGGACAGCCTACCCGGTTTGTCCTGCCACTCTTGCCAATGTGGCAGGACTGCACCAACGGACCGTTGTGTGGCTCCACCAGTCTGAATGAGTTGGTGGAACCACATAAACAAAACGGTCCGTTGGGCATGGCGCCTCGTCGCTTCGACCGCTTGCCTCCTCTCCTCTGGCGGCCTCCCAGCCTCCTGAAGCTCCTTAGAACGCCGGAAAACCAATTGGTTTCTCCAGGCTAGGAGCTCCAGGGGTGGCAGACACGCCAGGGTAATCGCCGCCTCGTAGGAGATGGTGCGATACCCTCTTACCACCCGGATTGCCAGCCGACGGTTGACATCCAGTTGCGGGGCCCAAATTGGGGCCCCGTAGAGGGCAATTGAACGCACCACCTCCACATAGAGGCGGCGGACTCCAACATCAGGCCCCCCGATATTCGGAAGAAGGCGACCTAACGCGGCTGCCGCTTTCTCCACACGGGGGGGCCCAGCGATCGAAATGCTCGACGAAGCGCCACCGACTGTCGAGGATCAGGCCCAGATACTTCATATGGGCCTTCACCTCGACGTAGGCTGTCCCAACTCGGATCCGCAGGCCGGCCGGCGGCACCCCACGGGGGCCAAGTTTCTGAAAATACATGACCTCCGTTTTCTGGGGTGCCACTTCTAGGACCAGCCTGCGGATTTCTGCGACGACGGTGGCCACCGCCACCTCAGCGGCGCGCGCTGTCCCTCTCCAATCTGACCCGCTGACGAGCACCAGCGTGTCATCGGCATAACACGCCAGCACCACGTCAGCGGGCAGAAGGGCCCGCAGTACCGAGTCGTACCCGATGTTCCACAGCAGGGGCCCCAGAACTGACCCCTGCGGAACACCGCGTACGACCCCCCTCCGCATCGTAACTCCGTCCCGGCCGAAGCAACTGATCCACCTGTCGCTCAGGTAGGACCCGACTATCCTCCTCAGATATGGGGGCACCCGATGAAAGGCTAGCGCCCCCATAATCGCCTCCCAGGGCAGGGTGTTAAAGGCATTGACGATATCTAGTGATACCGCCAGAACCATCCTACCCTGGGAGGTGGCCCCCTGAGAGAAGGAACGGACCAGCTCGATGGCATCGAGCGTGGACCGTCCCTCTCTAAAGCCGAATTGGCAGGGGGCCAAGTCGGATCCTACTATGGACAGGTGGTGGCGAGGCGGGCAGCCACTGTGCGTTCCAAGAGCTTGTCCGCCTCATCCAACAAACACACCGGCCGGTACGCAGAGGGCGTATCTGCGGGCCTTCCCGCCTTCTGAAGAAGGACCAGCCGCGCTGCCTTCCAGGGCGTGGGGAATACCCCTCGGCGGAGGCAACCGCTCAGCAGTCTCCCGAACCGCAGGTTCCAGACGTCAAGGGCACAGGCCAACACCTGGCCGGGCACGCCGTCGGGACCCGGAGCAACCCTCCGAGCCCTCATCCGACGAACGGCCCGGCCCATCTCCTCGGGAGTGACCTCCAGTTCCTGGGACCAGATGGTAGGGTCCCAGGGTTCTCGAGGAGGTGGTACCCCGACCCGGTTAGACCCCGGGAACAGGGTTGATACCACCTCCTCTAAAAACTGGAGGTCGAGAGACTCCGTCAGTGGAGGCGCCCATGGACGAAGCTTGTCCATTACAAGCTTATACGGGCGCCCCCACGGATCTCTGTTCAGCTCCCCGGAAAGTCCTTCCATGCCTGTGCCTTGGCATCTCGGATGGCGCACTGGAGGTTCCGCCGCTCCATGGCGAACTCCTCGTATATGCGCGCCATCTGCTCCGCAGTCGGGCGTCGACGACGTGACCGTCGGGCGCGGGTGTATCTACGGCGGGCGCGCGCACACCGAGCGTTGCATTGCTCGATGTGCGGCGACCACCAATACGCCGTGCCGTCTTCTGGGAGGCCTGGCCCGGGGCATGGAGGCATCGCACACCTCCTTGAACGTGCCCCGAAACCACTCGGCCTCCCGTTCGATGTCGTCGACGGGTCCATCATCTGGCTGGGACCAGGCTGCGACTGTTGCGGCTGCCTCTGCCATCTCCCAACTCACCCTTTTGAGGGACCATCGCGGTTGGGCCTCGGCATCTGCCGCACGCCTCCGGCACAGGGGCTCCCTTCGTGCTGGGGTGGCCCTCACCGACATGGTGATGTAGAGGTGGTCACTAAGTGTGGCCACCTCTACGGCCACTCGCCACCCCGACACGAGTCGCAGGGCCGCAGGGGTTGCCCACGTCAAGTCGATAATGGACGTTCCCTGCGGCCCTACGAACGTGGCTTCGGAGCCCCGATTGATCAGCCGGAGGTCGTGCTCGGCCGCCCAACCCAATAGGGCCTCGCCACGGCGGGTAGTCCTGGGGTTGCCCTATGCGGCTGCATGGGCATTGAAGTCCCCCAGGACCAGTACCGGACGGGGCAGGCATCTCCTTATACACTCGCCCACTACGTCCAGATATGCCGCATATGTGGCGAGGTCACAGTTGGGCGACACATAACAGCCCACAACCGCGATGGTCCCCCATTGGACCGCCAGAAACCCCCTCCCCCGTTGCAGGATGGTAACAGGAGGGGAGTCTGGCGGCCACGCCCAGACCATCACCGCCAAACCGCACAGGCTCCCGACCCAATTGGGCTTGTCGGGAATCATGTACGGCTCGGCGGCGATGGCAAGGCCTACCCTTTGGGCTCGCAGGGCGTGAACAAACATGTCCTGTGCCCTGCGAGCCCTCGCCAGATTGGCCTGGAGGAGGGTGAATTTTATTCTTTAACGGCCTCCTCCAGGCCTTTACTCTCAATTGGGAAGGGGCGCTCCCGCTCCACCTTCGACTTCGCTGCTGGAAGAGGCCCAAGCCCCCCGACCGACTCGTCAACCTCCATTGCTGGTGGCGCCTGTGCGTCTTAACTCCCTTTATTGACAGGGGCCTTGGGGCCCTCTACAACCCTGGCCTGCCCTCGACGGCCCTGTCTGGGTGGCGGGGCACAACCCGGCCCCTCCCCAATCGGTGCCCCGTGAGTCTCCCCGGTATGTCCACACAGAGGGGGCACACCGGGGACGCCGCGCCACATTCCTTGGCGCGGTGGCCGGAGGAGCCACAGTTGTAGCAGCGGCCACTCCGGTCCACCGACGCCGTGCACCGCTGCCTGACATGACCTGTCTCCAGGCAACGGTAGCACTGCATGGGGCGCGGCGGAAGGACCTCGACTTTGGCGGAAGTCCAACCCATTCTGACCTTTCCAGCCGCCATGATCTTAATGGCGGCCGCTAAGGGGCACCTCACCCAAACAGTACCCAGAGTCCGCTCGGTCCTTCGTATGCCACCCACTTGGACTCCCTCCTCTGGGCACCCTCCCACGGCCGCCACGGCTGCACGAACCTCGACTGGGGTGGCAGCATCGTCGAGACCGCTCACCCTCAGCTCGGTCCGTTTGACTGGGCGGGCCACCCTGACCGGCATATCGGTCAGGGCCTCCTTCATCCTCCCGGCCAAGGCGTCAGCCTTGGTCTCCCCCTCAGGCCCGGGGATCTCAAAGAGGAGACTCCCAGTTACTGCCCGCTTGACCTTCACCTCGGCGATGCTCAGGTCGGCGAGTTTAATACTCGCCCGAGCTCTGGCCACCGCTTCGGCCAGAACCTCTGCCGAGCCCTCTATCGCCTCCATCGCCTCGTCTTAGGCTGGCGGCCGGTTCCCGCGGACTTTTTCGCGGCCCCGTTATTCCACTGGGCGCCGCTTCGGCCTGGCGGATTCTTTTTGGGGGAGACCAGGGCGGAGCGTGGGCGGGTCTGGATGGGTTCTTGACCAGTGTCCCGGGCCACTCACACACACATTCAAACACGCAAAGCATTCATACCGGTGCTTTCGCTCCAACCTCCGAGATGCCATGCGAGGATGCGATCACCAGCCTCCTCAGGTTGGTGACCCCATCCCCGCATCCCATCCCAGCGGCTACCCCTATCCGCCACCTGGGGACGCGCCACTTAGGGGTTCACCTCCCCTGCCGTCTGGACAATCAAACGGGTGCGTGGGGAAGTGAAGGGCCTAGGAAAGGACTTAGGTGCCGGTAGCGGCCTCCTGCCCCCTGTAGGGCCAACCGCCGCCCGTTGCTCCGGCACCCTATTGGGCCTCCCGGAAGAGGAAGGCACCTGGAGGGCAGCAAGTCTTGCCTTCTGCCTCCTTCTCGTCTCCTTCCTCTTCCTTGTTCGCCTATTAGCAGCGGACCCCCCCGCCGGTTGCTGGGGAGACCGCTCCTTCCTTTGCTCTGGCACTTCTGGTACCCTTGGCGGTTGCCTCTGCCGCGGCACAGGCGCCAGTCCACACGCTTGTGGCCGCAAGGGGGTTCGATTCGGACGCTTGAGGGAAGACAATAACTCCTCCCTCAACGCCCGAAACCGCACCTCCATTGCTGCCTTCATCCCCTTTACCAGGGTCTTTACATCCTGCGCATATGATGCGCGCTTCCCCACCACCCTCTCCTCGCCGACCAATTCTTCCCGGACTGCATGATGGTTCGGCAGAGGATTTGTGGGCGGGATATGTACCGGAGCGGGGGATATACCCAGTGGGACACCCACCGGTGTCTCCTTTGGGATGGGCGGAGTTGACGTAACCAGTCCAGTCTCCTCCACGCTCCTCAACTCCTGACGAAGCCTGGCCAGCTCCTCCGCCAGCTCCTCCTCCCTCACCGCCTGGTTCGCCATGGCTGCCGCCCTCTCCCTCAATTCGGTGGTAGCCACCCGAATGAATTCGGCAGCGAACCTAAGGTCACGAATACACGTACCCTTCAGGTTCACGGACCGTTCCGCAACCTCCATGACCTTATCCGTCTCATCGCCTATCTCGACGGACAAGGTCATCGCCTCCTTCCTTTTAATTTCCTGGCGGAAACTCCTCTGAAGTGGCAGAATTCCCGGCAGAGAGGGAGCCCGGATCCACCGGATCCAACTGCCTTTTCCGGCGCGCTGCAGAACCCTCCGCTAGTCTGTCCTGACGTGGCGCTACGAAGCGGCCGCGATCCGCGATCCCGCGCTTCCTCCATCCGCCATCTTTTCTCTCTGTGAGGCAGCAGCGGCCGCGATCCGCGATCCCGCGCTGCCTCCCTCCTTCTGACCATCCACACCCCTTCCCCCCTTTTTTGTTTTTCTTGTAGAGTCCATGTTACATCCCACGAGTGTGGTCGGAATGAACGTCACCCCAGGCAGAGCCGCCATGCCTGGGGAAGCCTAATACTCCGGGGGTTCGGCAGGTGCCCCCAGAGGTGGTCGCTAGGGATTGGGCCTTCTCTCCCAACCATGCATCCTATCGCCGCGCACCATAACTTAGGATTAGAGGGCGATTTTATAGAGTCGCCATACTCGCGGCCCAGGCGGTTAAGCCAAGGCCCCCGTTCCTCCTGCCGTCACGTACCATTCACAAAACCAAAAATGGAGTTGTGAATGGGTCGTTGCGACGACCAACAGGAGGCTTACGGTGTGATTAGCATCAGGTACCTCGGGGTCGCTACGCCCCGTACTGCGTCGGACACCTGGCCGGTCACAGCCCCTGAGGGAACGTTCAACGAACCTGACGAACGCTTAACCTTCCGCAGTGTCACGTACACAAACGGATACGGGAATCGCAGCCGGGAATTTAATATTTCAGACGAACGCGATTTTAAATAGTTTTTTAACATATTTGAACAAATACAATAACACCAGTTCTATTAATTTACACAATAAATGATAATTAAATTTTTTTTTTATTTATCCATTTTGATTTATTCTAACATTTTCACTCTCTAGTGTAACGTGAAACTCACATCATCCAGATTTCCTTGATAACAGTACCAGTTTCGTGTTCAACAAAGAAATCCTTGGGATACGTGTAGAACACCGGACCCATCCTGATTAGAATGCGGAACTGGAGATCATGGCGCACAGAAAAAGAATGTATAATACACTTCCGTGGATTTTTTTAAACGTTTGTGTAAACACTTATAATCTCCATTGAAAGCATTCCGCACTCGAACCCTTTTCACAAGCTCGCAAATGGATAAAATTGATCGGACGGAAAACTTGAACGCGATCTTACTTTACACTGGGAACGTGGCCGAAATAGAGTATTACACCTGCGACATTTATACTCTCGAACTGCCGAAAACGGAAGAGATCCACATCGATCTCGATCCTTACGTGGCCCATGTAACGACTCGAAGCGGGAGGTCATAACGCCACGAAGAATCAATGAAATTACCTATCGAGGTAACGCGATGCGCAATGAGTAATAATTTTTTTAGATGGTACAAATTAGTACAAATTCAGCACTAAATGTATTCGCTTTGATTTATTCATTTTTATTAATTTTATCTTTTGGTCCTGCCAGCTTAATTTTAAGCTAGCAGCACTACGATTTTTTTGAAAACGGCAGGAAGAACAAAATTACTTTTGGTGGTACAAATTAGAACAAATTCAGCACTAAATGTAGCCACGTTGATTTATTCATTTTCAATAATTTTAACTTTTCCTCCTGCCAGCTTAACATTAAGCTAACAGCGCCACGAATTTTTTGAAAACGGCAGGAAGTACGAAATTTCTTTTGGTGGTACAAATTAGTACAAATTCAGCACTAAATGTATTCGCTTTGATTTATTCATTTTCATTAATTTTAACTTTTGGTCCTGCCCGCTTAATATTGTAGGAGACGAGCGGTCATTGATGGCGTGAATGTGGTTTCGTATGCATGTGTGCGAAGGCCCGGCCGAAGCATCGAGAACGTGGAAACGTCTAGAACATTCGGCCGGGGTACAATAAAAGGCGAGCGTCCGCGACATGCAGGGCTTTTTGCAATTACGACAATGTGACGAACACAATACGGCCGTGTGCGTCGCGAATCGTATTAGATAATTCTTAAAATTCTAATCTTACACATATATGAATTTTGTTGTGATAGTACTCATCTGCATGATCATTAAGTAAATTGAATAAAGTTATATCTTATATTTTTAATCTTCATCACTGTCTTCATTGATAACAGTTGCCACTTGTTCCTCGTTAAACATTCTACTTAATATCTCTGCAGGTCTTATAATTGTCGACAAGAATCGAGCATGTGACAAATAATAAATAATAGCTGCAATATAGGAACAACACCCGATAGTGTGATTACCATTCGCACATTCGCAATAATACCGTATCACTCCTGAATAGTCAATTGAATTTGGTATATATTCTATGTAACATCGATACATTTTACTATTAATATGACGCGATTGTCCTTGGAATTTAATTATGTTGTTATTATCTAATAAGGAACGTATATGAATATTGTTGTCTTCGTCCATTATTTCTGCTAAATATGAAACTGCTTGTGATGATTGATACGATCCGGTAAATAGAATTTTTAGGTCTCTCTCTGTCATGTCTGGGAAATCAAGGAGATTCGTCGCGGATATCATATTAAATGGTATTTTTTTTCTGTTCCAGTGGTTCGTCTCAACCTCTATTGCTAATGTATTTTCTATATATTGTTGATTTGACATTCTATTTACTATTTCGTCACATAATTCAACATCTGAATTTAATCGTTTCCCAAATATATGATTTAAAAAACATGCTATTCTGCAATATAAACCGACTGTGGGGAGTAATTTATTATCCATTTGGTGGTGTAGTAATTTATATTTTTGTCCAATGATGCCGTGAATCGCTTCCACTACCCAGCGAACTTTCGTTGCTTGGCGTGAAGCATTGGATTCTGCAGTTGTTAATTGATTCCGTTTTCCTTTTAAAGCAGGCATGAGCACTTTATACCCATGTGACCGTTCCCCCGTGGACGGTCCGGTTCGAGGGGGACGCGGAGGAATGTGGCGTCGACCGACTCAGTCAGCGGTCGAAGGTTCGTTGCGGTGATTGATGTTGGCTGGGTTGTCGGTTCTTAAAACGTATTTACTGCTAACTTACGGACTAACGGTACAAATCTTATAACTACGGTGGACGGCGCGGTGAGCGGTCGGTCGCTCGGTGAGAACGGCGCGACGATCGGTCGGTCGCTCAGCAAGAACGGCGCGGCGAGCGGGCGGTCGCTCGGCGATATAAGCGTTCGTGCGCTCAGTGTAGGGGAGGGGACATACAATACCCTACCTACGCTGCTACGCGGCCGCGATGTCGGTAGGGTCAGGGTAGGATCGGTGGGATAGGTTCGTTACACCCAGATTCTCCTAAATATGATCGTACATCACGGAAACCTCGATCAACTATATAAATATCTCCTCGTTTTATTAGTCTTTGTAAGCCATTCGGATCTTCAAGTACAATTTTCATTATTTCTGCATCATTTTGATTTGCATAGAAAGGTCCGAGCATATCAATAGTGTAACCGTTTGTCGTGCAAACAGTAAAAAGTTTGCAGAGTGGTACTTTTTTTCGGCCAGAATATGATTTCCGTTGGTATTCGTTGTTTGAACTTTTTTGGTGGCGAATATATGTTCCGTCAAAAATAAGTGCTAGCTGGTCTGTTATATTATATAACTGTTTAGCAATAATGGACGTTTCATTTTCTAGTAGATGTTGACGAGAAAAAGCCGCGTCACCGAAATGATATGGTAAAATATCTTTTTCAAACGAGTTCCTAACTGCTTTACAAAAATCGGATACCTGTTGTTCACGCTCTAACCCAAAAATTGAAGCTATCATACTATTGAAATTTCCAGTAAGTAATTTAACTAAAAAGACAACAATAGCCTGTATCAGAGCGCGTTTTTCCGTATTTCTCATGGACTTCATCATTTCTTTAAGTTGGATTAGATTTTCCCAAGTTAATCCCGCGAATATTTTTAGACGTTCTTCTGAGAATGTAAAATCACCTATTTTATCTTTAATGCTACAATCACTACTAACTGCACGGTATTTAAAATAATCTCTAAGTTCGTTAACATCGATTAAACTGGTATTTGAATGTACGCGTAAGGTCAGCATAACATCTTCGAACAACCGTTTTTTAAGTAAATGTTTAGAGCAACACCTACTTCCTTTGGGAACATATAATCTCCGCCTGATAAATATCTGCTTCCTTGGCTCAGGTGGTACAGTAATAATATTCGTTTTGGACCCACAGATAAAGCAATATCCATGGGTGGTAATAATCTTTGAAAATGGTATTTCGATGCATGCAATATTTGTTTCTGGATTGTTAGGGGATAATCTGTGAATGGCATAGGTGGTGATTTGGTTGTGGAAGTTGACAGTGATGGTGGGTGAGGTTGGTAGCAAGGAGTGAGAGAAGAATACCGGGAGGTGTCGAGGAGACAAAAGAATCACGAGGGGAACAAGCGAGTTACATAGGTGTTAAGTTTTTAGTTAAGGTGTTTTTTTTGTATATTATTATAAATAAATCTGTTATTTAAAAGAAGATAATACAACAGGTTATGTGCCCAGTTAAGGCGGTTACAGGAAGACTATAAATAAAAAAGATCGGTGGAGACACGGAAAAGTTCCAGAACCTTCGATTCGAACACGTGGCAAGAAGAAATCGAAGAAGGAAGTGAGTCGGTTTTAAGAGAATAAAAAAAAAGGAAAAGATCTATGCTGCGTAGCGTTATTATTAGATGAAGAGGAAGAATGGAAAGTGAGAAAACGTCGTTTTTCAGTACACAACATGTTAAAAAGAAGAAAAATTGATGGAGAATATTGGACATTATACAAACATTTAATGGATGATGAGGAAAAATTCTTCCAATACTTCCGAATATCCACTCATAGTTTTAATTTGCTTTTGAAAAAAATTGAAAATTCCATTACTAAACAAGGCACAGTGTTCAAAGAGGCTATATTCCCAAGAGAAAAACTGGCAGTATGTTTGAGGTATATTTAATAATAAAAACAATATAAAAATATAAAAACATTATTTATTCGTAATTAATTAACATAAAAATACATAATATAATACAATATAATAAAAATACAATAATATAAAAGTACAAAAATTTATTTATTTCTATCCGTCGGATTTATTTGAAAAATTGCTATACGTATTTGGAGTGGAGGAAGTACTTGGGTTTTGTAAATGTGGTGATGAATATGGCAGAGGTGTTGTAATTAAAGTGCATGTGGTCTGGTCATTTTTATTAGATAATTCGTATAATTCTAGTTCTGAAACTATTGCGAAGGTCCGGGCCTTGGCTATTGCTTGATTATACGGAGTTAATTTATTTACTGTTGGTGCTAAACTTTTAAAAAATATTGTGTTACCGTCGTCGATATTTCTATTTTGTAAAATATAATTCATTACTGTTTCGGATACCGTATCTGATTTTCTTTTTTTTATTATTTTTAGATTTATTGACTATTGCGTGTATATTGTCTAGGCTGGGCGATGAAATTTCGTTGAGGGTTAAATGAGTAGTTTCCTGCGCAATATCATTTACTTCTACATTTAAATTATAGGCTGTATCTAGTGATGTAATACATTCCTTCTCTTTGAAATATGGAATTAAAAAAGACATTTTGTCCTCGAATTGCCATTTTCTTATTTTTGTCGAGGCCTGCCCGCTGCTGGTTTCTCTCCTTTTTTTTAGGACTCTACGAAAGCAGTCTCGTAACAATATCCATTGCTTTTTGCAATCTTTAGCTGGAAGGATGAGATAAAATTAATAATTACTACGCATATAAGTATTGTAAACTTAATATATTTATATATATATACTATTTTCCAGATTTTTAACAACTGGTGACTCATACAAGACAATAGCATTCAGTTATCGATTAGGCCATACAACAGTATCACGTATTGTGGTTGAAGTTTGTGATGCAATTATCAAACATCTAATGCCAGAATATATGAGTATACCCAGTCGGGAAAAGTGGCTTGAAATAGCGGAGGAATTTTGGAGAACATGGAATTTCCCTAATTGCATTGGTGCATTGGATGGAAACATGTACAGATTTTTGCACCACCTAGCAACGTCCGGTTGTAACTGGAGATTCGCCTGCCTGAGTCGCTTACAAAGTTTTCTGAATTTTACGAAATGTTCTTGGTAAGAGCTAGCGTATAGTACGATGTCGTCCATGTATACGAACATTTCGTTGCCTTGTAGGCCCGAGAGGGTGGAATCCATTACCCTTTGGAAAGTGGCTGGCGCGTTACATAAACCGAAGGGCATGCGCGAGAATTCGAAATGGCCGTACGGGGTTGAGAAGGCCGTTTTAGGTGCGTCTGCATCGTCTATACCTATTTGATGAAAACCGCTCGCTAAATCGAATACGTTGAAAAATTTCGCTCGGCCGAGCTGATCTAGTATTTCCGTGATACTCGGTAACGGGCACGCGTCGGCGATGGCTTTTTCGTTCAAAGCTCGGTAGTCGATTACGACTCTCCAGCGTTTGTTGCCCTTGCGAGTCCGGTTTCTTGGGGACGACCCATAAGGGAGAATTGTAAGGCGATTGAGATGGTTTAATAATATCATTTTTCAATAATTCGTTAATTTGTCTATTAATTTCTTCCTTATGGTTCGGTGGGTGGCGGTATTGCTTTACATTTATTGGAATATCATCGGTAGGCGGAATTTTATGTTTGACTAGATTTGTTTTCCGAAGCGGTTCGTCGGGAAGATGGAAAAGATCTGCGTTTTCTTTTACGAGATCTTGTACAATTATGCGTTCCTCGTCGTTCAAGTGTTCCAGGCGCAAGAGAGGGAGGATTTCGTCGTATCGCGATTTAGGATTTTGCCCCGTCGTTCTAACCCGGGCTGATTCAAAGAGATCCGCGGATACAGGGGAGTTAGAAAAATTTCCCGACGCTTTCGGGGATACAGCGGATTTAGTACAATTTCCCGACGCTTTCGGGGATACAGCGGATTTCGAACAATTTCCCGACGCTTTCGGGGATACAGCGGATTTAATCAAATTTCCTACGCGTTCTTTGTGGTGATCGACGCGTATTTTGGCGGCAGAAGAATTCTCATTTGCTTTAGAGGTGACATCATTGCCCATGGATATCGAGAATATTTTAGATAAGGAGAATTCTTCGTCGTCAATGGAGTCTATGTTTATTTGGTCGGCGGCTGCGAGGTATGCGCTGGCGTCAAAGTCTTCGAGCGCAAAGGTTGGCGTTGCTATCTCGATGTCGCGGTCCGTCGTGTTTATAATTCGGGTGAGAGCGCGTCCGTGCTCGTTCCGAACTATAGAGTTACCGAGATAGAGTCCCGGTTCGATATCAATTCGGAAAATTATGCCTTCGGCGACGTTGCCGCTTAATACCCTGATCGCGATGACTTTATTTGTTCTCGCGGGGATTTTGATCGTGTCGGCGTTAGAAAACGCAATCGAATGATTATGCCATTTTAAGCGTTGCTCGGTGTATAATATTTCTGCGGCGCCGTTGCAGAAAGCTGAACCCAATATTCCGGAGGCTTCGATAGGAAAATCTGGACTGACTACATGGAATTTGACGATTTTATCTAGTATTTCGATATTTGTTGAGCCGATAGTGAAAACTGTGCCCTCGGTGATTCCGTGGATTTTTAGCGTGTCTCGTTCGTCTATTAAGGTGTCCGGATGTAGGGTGTTGATTTTAATGAGATTTGGCTCGGAACCGGTGTCGATCATAAAAATATTTTCACGATTGAATTTCGGGGAATTTAAGCTGACCGTGGGAACGAACGATTTCGTATTTAATTTGACTGTTGTAACTCGAGCGTTGCTGGTTCCGCGTGGATCATGTGTACCGGATTTCCCGATTCTATTGCGGTCTTCCGACTGGTACCCGGTTTTTGCGAAAGGCCGTTGTCGTTTCCCGAATTAATTTTATTATAATATTCGCGTTTCCGACACTCGTGGATTTCGTGGCCTACGTTTTTGTAGTACCTGCAGGTTTTAATTTTGTCGAACGCGGGTCGGTTTTCGAAGGGTTTCGGCGGGGAACCGTACCGCGTCCCTGATCACCCTCATTGGGTGGGCGACGCGGACGGCTTGGTGGCGACGGTATGGGGAGGGGGCGACGGGTCCCCACCGTTCTCCTTGTTGGAGCGCGGTCGGGGATTCGTCGCCGTGGACTGGGGGGGAGTCGCTGTGGTGGGGTGCTACATTTCGCCCCGTAGCGGTCACGCTGCGTTCGAGCTGTACTTGGCCGAGGTCGCGGCATGCGTGCAGCGCTACGCGGCCCGGCCGGTGCTGGTCCTGGGGGATTTTAATGCCAAGTCGGTGGCTTGGGGATCCCCCAGGACCTCCGTTCGCGGCGGGATCCTGGGCGATTGGGCGGCGGGGCTCGACCTCCGGGTATTGAACCGGGGGTCGGAGCACACATGCGTGCGGCGATATGGGGGGTCCATCGTGGATGTTGGATTCGCGACCCCCAACGCCGTGCGCATGGTGTCGGGTTGGCACGTGGTCGCGGGGGCAGAGACACTCTCCGATCACCGGTACATCCGGATGGAGGTCTCTGCCGCCGCGAGTGCATCCCGACACGGCCGCCTGCGTGGCACCCCACCACGCCGCTGGGCGCTTCGGCGCCTGGACAAGGACGCCCTGATGGCAGCTGCCCTCGCTGCAACTTGGCCGCAGGGAGCGGCCGAGTTGCCGAGCATAGAAGAGGAGGTCGCCCGGCTCGGAGCATTGGTCGCGGGTATTTGCGACGCGGCGATGCCTCGGGTCGGGCGGGCTTCTCCTCGCCGGGCGGTGTACTGGTGGTCGGACGCGATCGCGGAGTTGCGAGTCGCGACTGTCCGCGCCCGACGCCAGTACACCCGCGCGCGCCGTCGTCAACGTACAGGCGACGGCGTGGAAGAATGCTTCGAGCGATTCCCGGTATCCTCCCAAAGCGTGCCGAAGGGTCACCGTGGGGTTTTTAGTGGGTAGGTCCCGCGCCTGTCGTTGTACGGGCGCGGGGAATCCCACACACCCCTCCCACCTCTCCCCAAGGAGGTGGGAGGGAGTCTTTCGAAGATTTTCCCCACGACAAAAAAAAAAAAAAAAAAAAAAAAAAAAAAAAGTCTGCGAACCAGGTCGTGGTGTCGGAGTTGGCGAGTCGCCGAATGAACGCCGCAGTGACCGAGCACGTGAGAATGGCTCTCGAGCTTGTACCCACAACGCCGACATCGCTTGTCGCCCTCCCCCCAACGGATTGCTCCGTTGAGTGGAAGAACGTCCAGGCGCACCCGATGAACAAAGCGCCAGTCAGCGAAGCGAGTGAACGACCCCCCACGCATGAAGTGATTGCTCACTGCATGGCGGGAGGTCAGCCCGAGAACTTTCCCCTGGTCTGGTTTTCGGACCAGTGTCATTCTATAGTGCTCGGCCACTGCTGCCCTCATCCGGCGGATTATCTCTGCCTTCGCTCCCGGCGACATCACAACCGGCTCGCCCCGCGAGGCGATTTCCACCGAGAGCTCGGCCCGACCATCGTCCCACCTCCACCGAAAACCGAAACGCGCCGCAGACCTGAGAGCGGCGGACCGCACCCGCGACCAGAACGAGGCACATCCGCTGGTTGGCCTCGCAAAGTCCCCGGTCAAACAACCCGACAGGTACTCCGCGAGGTCCCCCTCTGTCGGAGGCCGACGCAGCTTATCCAGCGCTGCCGCGTCAAGGGATGCTCTTGCTAACGACACGACAACCGGACCCCCGCGCTCAGAAGTCTGAACGCGTGGACCACGGTCGTCACGTCGGCCAGGTCTGCCAGCGGGAGGAGCCCACATCCACCCCACGAGGGAGGAATGTAAACTACCTCCGCGCTAGCCCGCTGCGGCAAATTGAGCCATCCCTTGACCGTGCGCCTTACAGCCTTGTCCACCTTCACCAGTGCCGATTTCCTCACACTGGCACCCCGCAGCAAGAAGTCCAACCGTGTAATTATAACCGAACGTAAGGTTTCCACCTTCTGCCACGGGGCTAGTACAGAGCGGTCCACCGCCCCCAAGTCCCCTAGCACGTCCCGGATCGTAGAGTAGGGCGTCTGGTCGATCCGAACCCCTGTGGGTACGTTCAGGTGTTGATAGGCATCCCCGTCTCTGAGCGCTGGAACTAGTCCCTTGTTGAGGCCAAACTCGGTCCGCCAGGTCTGATGGACCACAGGTTCGATTGCCAGGTTAAAGTGTATCGGGCTCAGGGAGCAGCCCTGTCTCACTCCCGACCGCATGGGGATCCTATCCGTGTACCCTTCAGCAGTACGGACCCTCGTACCCCCAGCGCCGAGCGCATGGTGTAGGGGTGGCACGTGGTCGCGGGGGCAGAGACACTCTCGGACCACCGGTATATCCGGATGGAGGTCTCTGCCGCAGCGGGGGATGTATCCCGACACCACCGTCCTGGTGGTACCCCACCGCGCCGCTGGGCGCTTCGGCGCCTGGACAAGGACGCCCTGATGGCAGCTGCCCCCGCTGTAACTTGGCCGCAGGGGGCGGCCGAGTTGCCGAGTATAGAGGAGGAGGTCGCCCGGCTCGGGGGATGGTCGCGAACATATGTGACGCGGCGATGCCCCGGGTCGGGCGGGCTTCTCCTCGCCGGGCGGTGTACTGGTGGTCGGCCGCGATCGCGGAAATGCAAGATGCGAGTGTCCGCGCCCGACGCCAGTACACTCGAGCGCGTCGTCGTCTACGGAGAGACGATAGCGTGGCGCGAGCGAGGGCAGATGACCTGTATGAGGCATACCGCATGTCGCGGATGGCTCTGCAGGTCACCATCAAACGGGCCAAGACCCGGGCATGGAAGGAGCTCCTCGAGACCCTTGATGACGACCCTTGGGGGCGCCCTTATAAGGTGGTGCTGAACAAGCTCCGCCCGTGGGCGCCCCCCGTCACCGAGGGTCTTGACCCCCGGCTGCTGGAGGACGTGGTCAATACTCTCTTCCCAATTAGGGAGATGGGACCACGTCCTCCGGCAGAGGCGACGGCCCCGTTGCAGTGGGTGGACAAGCCGGGTAACACGGCCCCGGGTCCGGATGGTGTGCCTGGCCGGGTTTGGGTCTTAACCCACGGCGTCCTTGGGGCCGACCTCAGGCGGTTGTTTAACCGATGCCTGAGGGACGGGCGATTCCCCCCCAGTTGGAAGGTGGCGAGGATGGTCCTCCTCCGGAAGGAGGGTCGGCCCGCGGAGTCTCCATCCGCATACCGGCCCATCTGTCTCCTCGACGAGGTGGGCAAGCTCTTCGAGCGAGTGATTGCTGCCCGCCTCGTCGAGCACCTGTCGCGGGGTGCTTCGGGCCTGGCCGACTGCCAGTACGGTTTCCGGGGGGGCCGGTCGACGGTCGACGCGATCAGTCGGGTCAGGTCCCTCTCGGAGTCGGCCGTCTCCCGGGGAGGGGTGGCGTTGGCGGTATCGCTGGATATTGCCAACGCGTTTAACACCCTTCCCTGGGGGGAGATACAGAGGGGGCTCGAATATCGTCGGGTCCCCCCGTGTCTCAGGGCAGTCGTCGGGGATTATCTCCGCGGCAGGTGGATCGAGTATCCGGGCCGGGATGGTGATATGCGGAGGGAGGTCTACTGCGGGGTTCCGCAGGGATCGGTTCTCGGGCCACTCCTGTGGAATATCGCGTACGATGCGGTGTTGCGGGCCGACCTCCCCGACGGCATCAGTGCCGTGTGTTACGCAGATGACACACTGGTGCTGGCCGTCGGGGATCAGTGGGGGAAGGCCAAGCGCCTAGCCGAGGAGGGGGCGCAACGCGTCGTCGACCGGATCAGGGGGATGGGGATGACGGTGGCGGTCCATAAGACCGAGGTGATAGCGTTCCATTCACCTCGGCAGGATCCGCCACCTCCTCTGATCCGGGTGGGTGGGGCTGATATCGAGGTGAAGCCCCGAATGAGGTATCTGGGGCTGATCCTCGATAGAACCTGGCGCTTCGAGGAGCATTTCCGCTGTCTGGTTCCCCGGTTGGAGAGGATGGTCTCGGCTTTAGGCCGGATCCTCCCCAACCTGGGGGGCCCGGTGGGACGAGTTCGCCGCCTCTATGTGGCAATGGTTCAGTCGATGGCCCTATACGGGGTCCCGTCTGGGCGGACGATCTGGCGGCCTCCCGGCGCAGCATGACGATGCTGCGTCGGGTGCAGAGGCGGATGGCGTTGAGGGTCGTCCGCGGCTACCGAACCGTGTCGCATGAGGCGGCGACGGTTCTTGCGGGGATGCCGCCCATGGATCTCCTCGCGCGGTCGCACGCGATGATGTATCGTCATCGTGTCGACCGTCGCGCGGGAGTGGGGGCGGTCCTGGAAGAGCAGGAACCTGCTTGGGGCGATTTGAAGCGCCAGGCCCGGCAGTCCGTGTTGCTCGCGTGGCAGGAGCGGCTGGCTCTGCCAACCGCGGGGCACCGGACTGTCGGGGCGGTTCGGCCACTCCTGAAGGAGTGGCTGGACAGAGGCCATGGCAGCCTCACCTACCGGATGGCACAGGTATTTTCCGGGCATGGCAGCTTCGGAAGATACCTGTGCCGGATAGGGAAGGAGCCGACGGCGCGTTGCTGCCATTGTGACGCCGAGCAGGACACGGCTGATCATACCCTCAAGGTATGCCCAGCGTGGGAGGGGGAGCGCCGTGTCCTGCTCGGCGTCATAGGGGGGGAAGTCTCGCTGCCGGGTGTGGTGCGTGCCATGCTTGGCAGCGAGAGGAAGTGGAGAGCCGTGGCTTCCTTCTGCGAGACCATAATGCTGCAGAAGGAGGCCGCGGGAAGGGAGCGCGAGCTTCAGCGCCGCGCTGAGACTCGCGCTCATATGGTGGCACGAGGGCGTCGCCCAGGCGCCAGGCGTCGCGGGCGGCGGCCTTTGCGCGGCGGATGAACCTGGCTGGGAGGGGGGCCCTGAGGGGAGCCTCCTCCCGCCAGGCGGCGATGGGTCGGACCGGGTGGGTCTGGCCCACGGGGAGGCACCCTCGGTGGCCTGGAGCGGCCATGAGCTCCCGGCCGCCGAGGGGTAGAAACGGGGTCGCAGGCGGTTGCGAGTTGGGGCTCGCAGCCCGCCACTAAATGCGGCCCCGGGACGGATGGCGGCGGGATGGAGTGGCCCCGTCGTGCCGCTATGAGACAGAGTGTCTACCGGGGGGACCGTTTGTCCCCATCGGGGAAGGGCGCAAAGCGCGGGCACGGGGAGGATACCGGAAAAATGCTTCGAGCGATTCCCGGTATCCTCCCAAATCGTGCGGAAGGGTCACCGTGGGGTTTTTAGTGGGTAGGTCCCGCGCCCGTCATTCTACGGGCGCGGGGAATCCCACACACCCCTCCCGCCTCTCCCCAAAGAGGTGGGAGGGAGTCTTTCGAAGATTTTCCCCACGACAAAAAAAAAAAAAAAAGTACGGACCCTCGTCGTGCAATCGGTGTATAAGTATCGAACGAGGTTAACGATCGCACGGGGGACACCGGCACTCCACGTACCCATTTGGTTGTCCAGGCGGCAGGGGAGGTGAACCCCTACGTGGCGCGTCCCCAGGTGGCGGATAGGGGCAGCCGCTGGGATGAGATGCGGGGATGAGGTTATCGGCCTGCGAAGGCTGGTAGACGAATCCTCGCATGGCATCCCGGAGGTCGGAGCGAAAGCTCCCGCGGACCAAACACCGGTATGAATGTGTGTATGAGTGGACTGGGGCAGAGGATATTTGCTGCGAGTTTTGCCTAAAGCTGCAGGTTGGCTATTTGGATGCGGATGAGTCCTGCGGCCAATGTGGCCATCGGGCCGGCGGTTTAGTCCTATGTCACGGGGCTGCGGACGCTGGTGACCAGGCGCCTGTGGTTGACAGGGAATGCGGAGTGCGGAGGAGTGCCTCCCCCCGGGAGAGGCCTGAAAAGGCACGACGCGGCGGGGGACTCTGTGATGTCTCATTAGAGTTCCCGGTCCCTCGCCAGGCGTCTGAGGATGGTCACCGTGGGGTTTTAGCTGGTAAGAGTCCGGCACTACCCGCCGGCCCGCCCTTCGAGTGGGCCTGCGGGTGTCCATGAGGATTTCCCCACGTACAAAAAAAAAAAGGGGGCCACCGGCACCGGCCAGCGCACCCAGGATGGTGGTGTGGGGGACCAAACCAAAAGCATTGGAAAGGTCCAGCCACGCCACCTCTAGTTCCCTTCACCGTCGCTTCGCGTCTGCAAGGGCCTCTCGCAGAACAAAGTTGTGCTCAAGGCACCTTTCATACGGCAGGAAAACCTTCTGTGTCGGGGAGAGCCGTCGATTTTGTGCGGCCCAGCGGATGAGACGGTCGACCATCACGGTGGCGAATAGTTTGGGGATTACGTCACTCATAGCGATGGGACGCCAGTTGCTCAGGTCATCCTTTTCACCTTTCTTGTATAGCAAGATGGTGTTGGACTCCTTCCACAGGGAGGGAATCGACTCCACCCAACGACACGCATTGTATGTCGCCGTCAGGACCTCGGCACCCGCATCGGCCCCCCTCAGGTCGGCGTAGGTGATACCATCCGGTCCAGGGGATGATTTCTTCATCCTCCTGAGTCGGTTGCACACCTCGGCCGCCCCGAAGGGCCTTCTCAGGCCTTCATTGGTACCCTCCTCCGGCTGTTCGTGGTGGAGCGTCGGGAAGTGTTCCGAACGATCCCGAACCGCATAAATTGTACTAAAGTGCCCTTGGATGATGTCCTTGGCCACCTGACAGTGCGGAGATTGCCCGGCTAGCACCTCCTGCACTGTCCGCTTGCGGTTCGTTCGGAACAAACGCTGGATTCGCGTTCCTTCCCGGACATGTGCCGTCCGTGTGAGAGAGAGCCTCGGTCGCTCCGTTGCAACTGGCGTCCCCCCAGGGACGCCCCTCCAAACCCTCCGCCGCATCCGGCCTTCCGACCTTTCCCCCGGTGGCTCTTGCGGCACCCCCCCCCCCTTCCATGAGCAGAACACCATGAACCAAAGAAATCCGCCACAAGGGCGGCAAGTGCTTCTAAGCCCTCCGCTGTCCCCACCGCCACCGCGACAGCGACGATTCGCGCCCTTTCAGACGCTTCCTCGGCGCTGCCGCGTCGCCGAGGGGCAGCCACAGGCGTCCGCTCAGGCGGCAGGGCGATGAGCCCGGTTGTCCGGATGAGTTGCCTCAGGGACGAGGTGACCGAGGAGATATCGGGAAAGATCTCCTCGTCCCTGAGACGAGTGGAGAAAGAAAGTGGCCGCTGCCTGCTCTTTTAAGGGGCAGAAGAGCGGCGGGGCAGAGGCTCTGAGGGAGGCTGCCTAAATGATGAGGGACGCGGCGCGGGGGCTAAGCGGGCGGAAGCCCGTCTGCAGCTCCTGATGATGGAGGAGCAACGGGGGAAGATGAGGGCAGAGGCGCGCTGGAACAGCCCTCCCCCTCCGCCGCGCCCTCCTGCGGTCTTTATGAAGCAGAGTGCGGCGGAGGTGGTGCGGGCCCCCACGGGCCCTTCCACCCGCACTCCGCCCGCGCAGAGGTCCCCGTCCTCCTCAGAGGACGATCTCCTAAGGAGGATTGGGGACATGATTGACAAGAGGCTAGCCGCCCTCCGGGAGGAGCTCCTCCCCGGAAGAGCGGTCAGCGGGAGGGTGGTGCCACCCCGACCAGTGCCGGCACGGCCGGGGATGGCGAAGGTGGGGGGTGCGAACGCTCTGCCCACCGTGGCGACTCCGGGGCCTCGGGTCGTGACACCCAAGGGGGGAAGCGTACCCGTGGTCCCGGTTCCCGCGTCCTCCGCGGCACCGCCCCAAGGGGGCCGTGATTGGGGGTCTCCTGCTGGAGATCCCCGGTCCAGACGGCGGCGTGAAGGCGGACCGACTCGAGGTGTCCGGGTCGCCCGGCCCACGAAGCGCACGGAGATGCGCATGTGTGGGCTGGACGACTCGGTCACCGCGGAGGACGTGGCGCGTGCCCTAGCAAGGGCGGGGGATTGCCCTGAGGAGGACTTGCGGGTCGGGGAGATTCGGAGATCCCCTTCCGTCTTGAGGTCCGTGCGGACCCGCTGCCCCCTCTCCGCCGCCCATAAATTGGCGGAATCCGGGAGAGTTTTGGTGGGGTGGGTTTCGGCGCGAGTGGAGATACTCGCGCCGCGCCCGCTCCAGTGTCACCGCTGCCTCGAATTGGGGCATGTGAGGCAGTGGTGCACCTCGCCGATGGACCGCAGCGGTCAATGTTACCGCTGCGGGGCGAAGGACCACCGCGCGAGCCAGTGCTCGGCGGCCCACCACTGCCCACCATGTGCGGACAGAAGGATGCCAGCCGACCACAGGCTGGGGAGCAGGAAGTGCTCTCCCCCCTTCCGGAAGGAGAGGAAGAGGCGGGCCGTTCCGGCTTCGGCGCCGCGGGCGGTGGCATCGTCCACCATGGAGGTGGACAGTGCCACGGGGACGGACAGCCGGGAGGAGGCTGGGGCGGTCGGTAATTAATGCCGCCCCGCCTCCTCCTCCAGGCCAACCTCAACCACTGCCGCGCGGCACAGGATATGATGTCCCAAGTCCTCGCGGAGTGGGCGGTTGGCCTGGCAGTTGCCGCCGAGCCGTACCGCGTCCCTGATAACCCTCATTGGGTGGGTGACGCGGACGGCTTGGTGGCGACGGGACCCCGCCGTTCTCCATGCTGGAACGCGGTCGGGGATTCGTCGCCATGGACTGGGGGGGATTCGCCGTGGTGGGGTGCTACATCTCGCCTCGCAGCGGTCACGTCGCGTTCGAGCAGTACCTGGCCGATGTCGCGGCATGCGTGCAGCGCTGCGCGGCCCGGCCGGTGCTGATCCTGGGGGACTTCAACGCCAAGTCGGTGGCGTGGGGGTCCCCCAGGACTTCCGTTCGCGGCGGGATCCTGGGCGACTGGGCGGCGGGGCTCGTCCTTCGGTTAAAGAACCGGGGATCGGAGCACACGTGTGTGCGGCGATATGGGGGGTCTATCGTGGATGTTGGATTCGCGACCCCCAACGCCGTGCGCATGGTGTCGGGGTGGCACGTGGTCGCGGGGGCAGAGACACTCTCGGACCACCGGTACATCCGGATGGTGGTCTCTGCCGCCGCGGGGGATGTATCCCGACACCACCGTCCGGGTGGTACCCCACCGCGCTGCTGGGCACTTCGGCGCCTGGACAGGACGCCCTGATGGCAGCTGCCCTCGCTGTAACTTGGCCGCAGGGGGCGGCCGAGTTGCCGAGTATAGAGGAGGAGGTCGCCCGGCTCGGGGGATGGTCGCGAACATATGTGACGCGGCGATGCTGCGGGTCGGGCGGGCTTCTCCTCGCCGGGTGTTGTACTGGTGGCCAGGCGGCGGAGAATCGGACCGGGTGGGTCCGGCCCATTGGAAGGCACCCTCGGTGGCCTGGAACGGCCATGAGCTCCCGGCCGCCGAGGGGTAGAAACGGGGTCGCAGGCGGTTGCGAGTTGGGGCTCGCAGCCGCCACTAAACGCAGCCCCGGGACGGATGGCGGCGGGATGGAGTGGCCCCGTCCTGCCGCTATGAGACAGAGTGTCTACCGGGGGGACCGTTTGTCCCACCCGGGGATGGGCGCAAAGCGCGGGCACGGGGAGGATACCGGACGAATGCTTCGAGCGATTCCCGGTATCCTCCTAAATCGTGCGGAAGGGTCACCGTAGGGTTTTTAGTGGGTAGGTCCCGCGCCCGTCATTCTACGGGCGCGGGGAATCCCACACACCCCTCCCGCCGCACCCCGAAGAGGTGGGAGGGAGTCTTTCGAAGATTTTCCCCACGACAAAAAAAAAAAAAAAAAGGTGTATTAGCGTCAGGCGCGCACACTCGCGACGCGCAGTTCTGCGACCGCGGCCGACCCCCAGTACACAGCTCGGCGCGGAGAAGCCCGCCTGATCCGGGGCAAATATTTGCGACTAATCCCCCGAGCCGAGCGACCTTCTCCTTTATGTTCGGCAACTCGGCTACCCCCTGCGGCCAAGTTGCAGCGAGAGCAGCTGCCATCATAACGTCCTTGTCCAGGCGCCGAAGCGCCCAGCGGGGCGGTGGGGCGCCACGCGAGCGGTGGTGTCGGGATGTACATCAGGTGGCAGAGACCTCCATCCGGATATACCGGTGGTCCGAGAGTGTCTCTGCCCCTCCCCCCAACCACGCGCCATCCCGACACCATGTGCACGGCGTTGGGGGTCGCGAATCCAACATCCACGATGGACCCCCCATATCGCCGCATGCACGTGTTCAGTAACTGAAGGGCGAGCCCGGCCGCCCAGTCACCCAGGATCCCACCGCGAACGAAGGTCCTGGGGGATCGCCACGCCATCGACTTGGCGTTAAAGTTACCCAGGACGCATGCCTGAATCGCAGAGGGCCGATTCCTCCTCTCCTTCCGGGAGAGGGGAGAGCACTTTTTGCTCCCCACCCTGTGATCGGCCGCCCTCCCCATGTCCGCACATAGCGGGCAGTGGGAGGCCGCTGAGCACTGGCTCGCGCAGTGGTCTTTCGCTCCGCAGCGGTAACAGTGACCGCTGCGGTCCACTGGCGAGGTGCACCACTGCCTCACGTGCCCCAACTCGAGGCAGCGGTGACACTGGTGTGGGCGAGTGGAGATACTCGCGCCGAAACCCACCCCACTAACACCCTCCCGATTTCCGCCACCTTGCGGGCAGCGGTGAGGGGTCACCGGGCCAACACCGACCCCAGACCGGAAGGTGACCTGCGGATCTCTCCGACCTGCACGTCTCCTTCGGGGCAGTCCCTCGCCCTCGCTAGGGCACGTGACTCCTCTTGCGCTGTGACCGAGTCGTCCAGCCCACAGACGCGCATCTCCGTGCGTTTTGTGGGCCAGGCGACCCGGTCACCCCTCTGGCCCAGCTTTTTTTTTTTTTTTTTTTTTTTTTTTTGTCGTGGGGAAAATCTTCGAAAGACTCCCTCCCACCTCCTTGGGGAAAGGTGGGAGGGGTGTGTGGGATTCCCCGCGCCCGTACAACGACAGGCGCGGGACCTACCCACTAAAAAACCCCACGGTGACCCTTCGGCACGCTTTGGGAGGATACCGGGAATCGCTCGAAGCATTCTTCCGGTATCCTCCCCGTGCCCGCGCTTTCGCGCCCATCCCCCGGGGGGACAATCGGTCCCCCCAGTAGACACACTGCCTCATAGCGGCGGGACGGGGCCACTCCATCCCGCCGCTATCCGTCCCGGGGCCGCGTTTAGTGGCGGCTGCGAGCCCCAACTCGCAACCGCCCGCGACCCCGTTTCCACCCCTCGGCGGCCGGGCGTTCATGGCCGCACCAGACCGCCGAGGGTGCCTCCCCTTGCGTCGGGCCGGTAGGGGGAGGCACTCCTACCCCCAACCGGTCCGACCCGGCGCCGCCTGGCGGGAGGAGGGTCCCCTCAGGACCCCCCTCCCAGCCTAGGTCATCCGCCACGCCGAGGCGGCCGCCCGAGACGCCTCGCGACCGGGCGACGACCTCGGGCCACCGCACGAGCGCGAGCTTCAGCGGCGCGCTGAAGCTCGCGCTCCCTCCCCGCGGCCTCCTTCTGCAACATTACGTTCTCGCAGAAGGAGGCCACGGCCCTCCACTTCTCCTCGCTGCCGAGCATGGCGCGCACCACGCCCGGCAGCGAGACATCCCGCCCGACGACGCCGACCAGGACACGGCGCTCCCCCTCCCACGCGGGGCATACCTCCTGGGTATGATCCGCCGTGTCCTGCTCAGCGTCGCAGTGGCAGCAACGCGCCGTCGGCTCCTTCCCTATCCGGCACAGGTATCTTCCGAAGCTGCCATGCCCGGAAAATACCTGTGCCAGCCGGTAGGTGAGGCTGCCATGGCCTCTGTCCAGCCACTCCTTCAGGAGTGGCCGAACAGCCCCGACAGTCCGGTGCCCCGCGGTTGGCAGAGCCAGCCGCTCCTGCCACGCGAGCAACACGGACTGCCGGGCCTGGCGCTTCAAATCGCCCCAAGCAGGTTCCTGCCCGCCCGGGACCGCCCCCACCCCCGCGCGACGGTCGACGCGGTGCCGTTACATCACCGCGTGCGACCGCGCGAGCAGGTCCATGGGCGGCATCCCCGCTAGAACCGTCGCCGCCTCATGTGACATGGTCCGATACCCGCGGACGACCCTGAGCGCCATGCGCCTCTGCACCCGACGCAGCATAGTCATGCTGCGCCGGGAGGCAGCCAGGTCGTCCGCCCAGACGGGGGCCCCGTATAGGGCCACCGACTGGACCATTGCCACATAGAGGCGACGAACTCGGCCCGCCGGGCCCCCCAGGTTGGGCAGGATCCGGCCCAGAGCCGCAACCATCCTTTCCAACCGGGGGACCAGGCAGCGGAAATGCTCCTCGAAACGCCAGTGGCTATCGAGGATCAGCCCTAGATACCTGATCTGGGGCATCACCTCGATGTCAGCCCCACCCACCCGGATCAGAGGGGGTGAATGAAACGCAATCACCTCGGTCTTATGGACCGCCACCGTCATCCCCATCCCCCTGATCCGGTCGACGACGCGTTGCGACCCCTCCTCCGCGCGACGCATGGCCCTCCCCCAGTGCGCCCCGACGGCCAGCACCAGTGTGTCATCCGCATAACACACCGTGCTGACACCGTCGGGGAGGCCGGCCCGCAACACCGAGTCGTACGCGATGTTCCACAGGAGTGGCCCGAGGACCGACCCCTGCGGAACACCGCAGTACACCTCCCTCCGCATATCACCATCCCGGCCCGGATACTCGATCCACCTGCCGCGGAGATAATCCCCGACGACCGCCCTGAGACAAGGGGGGACCCGATGATATTCGAGTCCCCTCCTTATCTCTTCCCAGGGGAGGGTGTTAAAGGCATTGGCAATATCCAAGGATATTGCCAATGCCACCCCTCCCCGGGAGACGGCCGCCCCCGAGAGGGCCCTCACACGACCTATCGCGTCGATAGTCGATCGGCCCCCCCGGAAACCGAACTGGCAGTCGGCCAGACCGGGATCACCCCGCGACAGGTGCTCGACGAGGCGGGCAGCAATCACCCGCTCGAAGAGCTTGCCCACCTCGTCGAGGAGACAAATGGGCCGATATGCGGAGGGAGACTCCGCGGGCCGACCCTCCTTCCGGAGGAGGACCATCCTCGCCACCTTCCAACTGGGGGGGAATCGCCCGTCCCTCAGGCAGCGGTCGAACAACCGCCTGAGGTCGGCCCCAAGGACGCCCTGGGTTAAGACCCAAACCCGGCCGGGCACACCATCCGGACCCGGGGTCGTGTTACGAACCCCGAGCCGTCTGATGGCCGCTGCCAGCTCCTCCTGCGTGACCCCCAGCTCGGCCGTCCACTCCACTGGGACAGCCGCCGCCGCCGGAGGACGCGGTCCCCTCTCCCCAATTGGGAAGAGTGTATTGACCACGTCCTCCAGCAGCCGGGGGTCAAGACCCTCGGTGACGGGGGGCGCCCACGGGCGGAGCTTATTCAGCACCACCTTATATGGGCGCCCCCATGGATGGTCATCAAGGGTCTGGAGGAGCTCCTTCCATGCCTGGGTCTTGGCCCGTTTGATGGCGACCTGCAGAGCAACCCGCGCCACGCGGTATGCTCCATACAGGTCATCAGCTGCCCTCGCTCGCGCCACGCCGTCGCCTGTACGTTGACGACGGCGCGCGCGGGTGTACTGGCGTCGGGCGCGGACAGTCGCGACTCGCAACTCCGCGATCGCGTCCGACCACCAGTACACCGCCCGGCGAGGAGAAGCCCGCCCGACCCGAGGCATCGCCGCGTCGCAAATACCCGCGACCAATGCTCCGAGCCGGGCGACCTCCTCTTCTATGCTCGGCAACTCGGCCGCTCCCTGCGGCCAAGTTGCAGCGAGGGCAGCTGCCATCAGGGCGTCCTTGTCCAGGCGCCGAAGCGCCCAGCGGCGTGGTGGGGTGCCACGCAGGCGGCCGTGTCGGGATGCACTCGCGGCGGCAGAGACCTCCATCCGGATGTACCGGTGATCGGAGAGTGTCTCTGCCCCCGCGACCACGTGCCAACCCGACACCATGCGCACGGCGTTGGGGGTCGCGAATCCAACATCCACGATGGACCCCCCATATCGCCGCACGCATGTGTGCTCCGACCCCCGGTTCAATACCCGGAGGTCGAGCCCCGCCGCCCAATCGCCCAGGATCCCGCCGCGAACGGAGGTCCTGGGGGATCCCCAAGCCACCGACTTGGCATTAAAATCCCCCAGGACCAGCACCGGCCGGGCCGCGTAGCGCTGCACGCATGCCGCGACCTCGGCCAAGTACAGCTCGAACGCAGCGTGACCGCTACGGGGCGAAATGTAGCACCCCACCACAGCGACTCCCCCCCAGTCCACGGCGACGAATCCCCGACCGCGCTCCAACAAGGAGAACGGTGGGGACCCGTCGCCCCCTCCCCATACCGTCGCCACCAAGCCGTCCGCGTCGCCCACCCAATGAGGGTGATCAGGGACGCGGTACGGCTCGGCGGCGGCCGCCAGGCCAACCCCCCACTCCGCGAGGACTTGGGACATCAAGTCCTGTGCTGCGCGGCAGTGGTTGAGGTTGGCCTGGAGGAGGAGGCGGGGCGGCATTAATTAATGGCCGCGCCAGCCTCCTCCCGGCCGTCCGTCCCCGTAGCACCGTCCACCTCCATGGAGGACGATGCCACCGCCCTCGGCACCGGAGCCAGTGCAGCCCGCCTCTTCCTCTCCTTCCGGGAGGGGGGGGGGAGCACTTCTTGCTCCCCACCCTGTGATCGGCTGGCCTCCCCATGTCCGCACACAGCGGGCAGTGGGGGGCCGACGAACACTGGCTCGCACGGTGCTCTTTGGCACCGCAGCGATAGCACTGACCGCTGCGGTCCACCGGCGAGGTGCACCACTGCCTCACGTGCCCCAATTCGAGGCAGCTCTGCAATGTTGAAACCCGGGCGGCTTTCGGTACGCATAACTTCCACTCGAGTTTGGGGTGGAGCCCCGTGGTGTCCGGAAAGTGTCGATATAGGTGTTCCCCCTGGAGGTGATAGTGCGGATGGTCCTGGGGGCGGTCGGAGACTGCCTGTCGTGTCCGGTTGTACCAGGCGTCCGGATCCGGTGCGTCCACGGTGTCGGCTTCGTTGGCCGGGCCTTCGGGCTGGTGAGAAAGGGCGTCGGCAACCAGGTTTAGCTCGCCCTTTCGGTACTGGATCTGGAAATCGTAATACTGGAGTTCTAGGCTTCAGCGAGCCAGGCGGGTGGAGAGGCTGTCCAGCGTCTGCAGCCATTTCAGCGCCTGGTGGTCAGTTACGACGGTGAAGGCGTAGCCTTCGAGGAAGGGGTGCATTTTCTGAATTCCTCAGACTACCGCTAAACATTCCCTCTCCGTCACCGAGTAGTTCCTTTCTGCCGGGTTGAGGGTGCGGCTTGCGTAGGCGATTACACGTTCTTCGCCGTTCTCTTCCTGGGTGAGGATGGCTTCCAAGCCGTGGTCACTTGCGTCCGTCTGGAGGATGAACGGCTTGGTAAAGTCGGGACACGTGAGTACCGGGACGGTTGCTAGTCGGTGTCGTGGGGCCTGAAATGCCGTTTCTTCGGTGGCGGACTAATCTATTTCTATAGCAATTAATTCTCCTATTTAGATCATATTTTTACAAAATATTTGCTACTGAACATTGTTACCGCGTGCACGGTACTGGCTAAGAGTGGTTTTTCATTATAATTAACCCTTAATTAACCCTTTACGTGTGAGACTGCCTTGAACAACGTCATACTAAAATATTTGTGGTATACGCTTTTAATATGATTTAGGTAGGTATGCAATGTATAAGTGTAGGATACGTCATGGGACGTGTGTTTAAATATCGCGTTAATTCGACGTATTCTAAAGTAGAACAAAATTCGTCACCCGGTATTGTTTTTTCGGCGTACGTAAGACCAGAGGTACCTCGGTCGTCGTGTCCGCTACGCAAAAACAGTACGAGATAGAAAAACAGCCGCTCTCGGGTTTTTTCGAGACATCACGCGATTGGCCCGTAACGCTCAATTTCGAAACGAAAGTTTTGACGCGCGTGTCTCGAGAAGGTACGACGATTTTGTACTAGACAAAGACGGACTCAAAAAACGTCTCCAGCGCCGCTCTACGGAGGTTTCACACTTCGAGCGAGCATTTTGACTATCCATGCTCGTCCGTCACTCTTAATCTGGAACCGGTAGGGAGCACATGGGCATACGAGCTCGCTCCACGGTCATTCCAATACGACCGAATAGTTACGAGTTATTCGAACTTTCGAATAAATTCTAAACGTGGAATAGGAAGGACACCATACGAGAACGGATTGTAAAAACAATCCTTTACCATGACTCCTTCCGTAACCCGTTTCCAATTTAAATTAAAACATCGCAAACGAGGAAAGGAATCGAATACGAGGACGGATTGTGAATCAATCCCTTCCCGTGATTCCTTTCGCAACTCGCTATAATTCGATATAGATCAGGTCGGGTTTCGACCAGAGCAAAGCGACAGTAAAATTTCCTGAATAATAATCCGAAATTTACATTCAGCGGTGGCTATAGTCCACGTCAGTCTGAAATCAGACACGTATCGCTGCAATCGGAGGTCGTGTCCGAGGTTTCGAATTTGAATCTCGAACCTCTCTCGACTGTCGAACGGTGCAAACTCACCCTTAGGGGCCTTCGTGGCGTGCATACCCTGGGTGGTCTTGCCGTCCTCCAGTCGGTGTTCGGGACAATCTTTGAGGTTCGGCATCCGGCGACCAGCTAGAGCGCAGTTCAATCATCGCCAGTGTGTACGGACACTGTGCGTAGAACCGCTCAGTGTAGCGCCGTGGTGTACGCACTACAATTACAAGTCGCTGCATGCGCTGTAAAGGTGCTGCACCACACAGTGCCCGTACGCATTACGAGGACGGTAAACGGCCGAGGAGCAGGCAAATAGTTGGAGCCTTACAACCTCCCTCTGTCAACCTCTCCTGCGACAGTCGAAATTAGCAGTCGAGAAAAATCGAGATCGATTCTCGTCTTCCAAATCTGCAATCAAACGTTTCCTGGTTTAAAGGGAACGTTCACACATACAGTCCGCTAGCTTAGCTGCGTAACGCGGTGGCCGAGTTCCCCGCTCGTGAGTGCGACAAGCACAATCAAGAGCGCGTGAACCTTAGAACGAGACGGACAACGTGACTCACTTTACTCGGTATTTACGCATAGTTTCGTCTCTTTTGTTTCAGGATAGAGCGACGCGAACCGCCAAAGGAGACGGCCCATCGGCGGGGTTTTTTCTGGCCAGACGCCGGCCAGACGTCCAGGCGGTTAATATTAAGAGTTTGTGTTTGTGTTCGACCTGAGAAAAAGTACAAAATAAACGGCTTCGTCGTACCAGCGACGAAGCGAAAATAAAATTAACGTGCAATTACTACTTTTCCAACGTCCTTTCCCTCGTGATCCGGACCTCCGTTAGACGAGGCGTTCAATTAAAATATTTGAACCCTCCCTATTCTAACATAAGGTCCTTCGAGCCGGATCTAAGTGAGGTTTATAGGACCAGGAAAAAGTGCACGATCGTACACGTGTGGAATTACCCACGTAAGAGGTTATTTCGAGCGGTTTTATCCTCGAAAATCCAACTACGGCGGTAGCAAAACACGCCACGTGGTCGGAGCTCGATGATCACATCGATGCCTTGACCGAGGGTGCATACCGACTCAATATGTTGGGCATTAACCTCAAGAAGAAGGGAAAAGCGGGCTACTCGGTGCGAGGCCTTGAGGAAAAGCTCAAGTTTGCCAATAACTTATGGAGGGAACTCACGGAGCGGTACTCGGCTGTACGGAAATTAGTGCAGCCAGCGCAACGGCAGGAATACGAGTTCTTTAAACAGAACGGTATGGCCACTGCCGAAAACGACTATCACGATTTCGTGGAGTTCGTAAGCGCTGAGATAGGACGACTCGCCGGGGATCCAAAACCGGCGGTGTCGGAAGCTCAATGTAATATACCGATCGAGCTCCCAAAACAAAGATTACCAAAATTCGGAGGGGGTCCTCAAGAGTGGGAACACTTCGAGGATCTGTTCACCTCCGGGGTGATCAATAATGCATGGTTGTCAGATGTACAAAAACTGCATCATCTAAACGCATGCTTAGAGGGACCGGCTCTGGCGACAATTTCGTCTATAGAAATCGTCGGTCGCAATTTCCCGAAAGCATGGAAAAAGCTCAAGAGCAAATTCGGTCTCCCACGTCTAGTAACGGGAAAACTACTAGACAAACTTCTGTACATGAACCCCATCGATCTAAATGATCTAGCTAGTATGCAGCAGATCACGGTGGATTGCACAGAAGCCCTCGCTGCCCTCAGGAAAAAGGGAACCCCGGAACAGCTGGTAGAATGGCTACTAGCGCACTGGGCGAAGCAACATTTCACCCCTGAAATGGAGTTGAAATGGCAGAGGACACTAGGCAGCTCGCCCGACTATCCTACGTTCGAGGACGTAAGGAGGTTCGTGGAACGAGAATCCTGCGCTCTGCTTTCCATGACCGAGGAGCGGCGGAATGCAGCCTTGGGGCTTCCAACTAAAAATGCACGAAATACGAAGGCCACTCGGGTGACCGGTGACGCCTCCAAACACGTGCGCAGCCATAATGTTGTCCTAGACCACATCCGGGCGGAAAACCCCCGGGAAACGAGTCACGACAACAGGCAGGTTGGAACTACGTTAACAAAATCGTGCGGATTCTGTACAGGGCCGCACAAGTTGACGAATTGCGACAACTTCATGCGATTGACTGCAAAAATGCGCAGTCAATACGTAAAACGTAGTCGGTGGTGCATACAATGCTTGGGCACCACCCATACGGTAATGAAGTGCAAAAGCCCCACGGCATGCACGAGGTGCAGCGGAAAACACCATACCCTGCTGCACTTCGAAATATCGCGGGAGCCTCAGAATAATCAGCCGGTATCGGAAAACGAGTACGGCGATAAAGAGGAAAGGCGCTCAGAAGCCCCATCCCGGCGGCCTGGAAAATTCAGGCCAAAAGGAAAAACCTCGCCGAGCGCCAACACACCGAAAGCTACGACGTCGCACTGTACGACATTCGGTACACATGTACCGAGGCCCATGTTGTTGGCTACGGCTCGAGTGCGAGTGTACAGAAAACACGGTGCGTTGCAAATGGCGCGCGCACTGCTAGATCAAGGTTCGCAAACTTCCTTCATTTCCGCGATTTTGGTGAATGACCTCAAACTCGCACGGAGGAAAACCCCAGCCACGGTAACGGGCTTGGGAGGAAACCGAACAGACGCGATCAAATATAACGTCGGAATGAACCTCAGCGCGAAAGAAGATAGGAAACCGACATGTACGGTCGACGCGTACGTCGTGCCTCGAATCACGACCTACGCAACGTCGTCCATGAAAACGCTCAGCTACGAAGCGTTTCGGGACCTACCTCTCGCCGACTCCGACGTCACAGCTGATCAAAACATTGAGATTTTGATCGGCGCCGACTTATACGCACAAATTCTGCGTCCGGGATTCCGTCGCATAACTGCGGAAGGTCTGATAGCCCAAGAGACTGTGTTCGGCTGGGTAATCTCCGGACCGATAAGTGCAGCGGGCGCAACCCCGAATGCAGTACGGACGTTGCATTGCACCGTACTCGAATCGCTGGATCAAGCGATTCGGAAATTCTGGGAATCGGAAGAAATTCCCGCGACGCCACTGCGTACAAAGGCAGAGGAAGAGTGCGAAGCACTCCGGTTTTCTTCCGAAAAACCGTCATCCGTAACGAGACTGGGAGGTTTCTAGTACGACTCCCTTTCAATTGCCCGAGACCGGAACAAGCGTTGGGGAATTCATTCCACATCGCGCTCTCCGCGCTCACAAGGCTGCGAAGGAAACTAGAAATAAATCCGACCCTGGATCAAGAATACTCGGAGTTTCTAACTGAGTACGAGTCTCTTGGTCATATGGCTCGTATCGAGCCCATCAACCGTACTAGACTCTACATACCCCATAGAGCGGTCGTTCGTACGGACAGTGCGACCACGAAACTACGGGTCGTATTCAATGCAACCAGTAGGACGACTGGCGGTCGCTCCCTAAACGACATCCTACACGTAGGTCCGAAGTTACAAAATGATATCACCTCGGTGTTAACGAGGTGGCGTGTGTACGAATACGTGTTAGTGGCCGACATCGAGAAAATGTTTCGACAGATTCTTGTCGCCCCACAGGATCGTTGATTCCAATGCATCGTGTGGTTTGCACCCGAAACCGAACAGCTGCAGGCGTTCGAACTAAATACCGTCACATACGGAACGGCGTGCGCTTCATACTTGTCGATGCCTACCCTTCTCGAATTGAAGGAGCAGGATGGGAAAAAATTTCCCTTAGCCGCTTCGATTCTTGAGAAGGACATTTACGTCGACGATGTATTCATGGGAGCACCGGACAAACCCTTGCTGGAGAAAATCCGCACGCAAGTGTGTGACCTTCTGCAAGAAGGTAGGTTTCAGCTGAGAAAGTGGACGGGAAATTCGCCACAGTTACTGCGAAACATCCCCCACAGCGCTCACTCCCACGCCGTGGACCTCACTCTGTTCGAGGATTCCGAACTAAAAGTGCTCGGTCTACGATGGATCCCGTCTGGAGATTATTTCTATTTCAATCTCCAACGGTTTCAACCGTCGGCATCACCGATGACAAAGCGAAATTTGTTTTCGGAAATTGCCAAGCTCTTCGATCCGCTCGGCTGGTTATCACCCGTCGTAATTCGCACAAAGATTTTGATGCAGTCCCAGTGGTTGGAGAAAATCCAGTGGGACGACCAAATCTCCGCGAATACGCAGAAAACGTGGAATACGTTCTGCACGGATTGGAGTAGTTTAAAGGAACTACAAATTCCAAGATGGATACGTTATGGAGCAGATACCGCGACCGTGGAGTTGCACGGATTTTGCGATGCCTCCCTCGCAGCCTACTCGGCCGTCACGTATTTACGCGTAACGACAACGAGCAATGAAGTCTTTTCGACATTGATAATGGCTAAAACGCGAGTGGCTCCAATTAAAACGCAGTCCATCCCCGTCCTGGAATTAAACGGGGCTGTACTCCTCTCCGAGCTTGTGATGCACGTAAAGCGGTCCCTTCCGATGAAGCTGGACCGCATAATCTGCTGGACAGATTCTACGATTGCACTCGCTTGGTTGAGAAAGCATGCATCGACATGGAAGGTTTTAATCGCCAACCGTGTCTCAAAAATTCAAACTATGCTCCCGAACGCTGAATGGTATCACGTTCCCACACGCTCAAATCCCGTAGATTTAAATTCGCGTGGAGTAGAAGCTGCAGAACTTATTCAGTCGGAGCTATGGATTTCAAGGCCGACGTGGCTTCGACTGGCGGAAGAAAGTTGGCCAAAAATGCCCGCTTCAATCGAGACCGAGGAGGGTAAACGCGTATCGCATACTCTCGTAGCAACTCCGGAAAAGGAATGGGATATTATATTCCGATTTTCCGAATGGAGTAAACTACTACGCGTCACCGCCTACTGCCTTCGGTTCCGAAGGGAGTGGGACTGGGAACGCCGGTCATTCGACGCCAAAATTATCGAAGCCTCGGAAATACGGCGTGCAACGGAAAGGATTGCACGCTACTTGCAACGCACGCACTTTGCAGACGAATACCAATGCTTAAAAAAGCAACGGGAAATCCCTGCAAAATCTCCATTAAAAAGCCTAAGCCCCTTCCTCGACGACCGAGATGTCTTAAGAGTGGGTGGAAGGTTGGAGAATGCGGCACTCGCATGGGAGACCAAACACCCGATAATTCTGCCGAAACATCATGTTTCAAACATGATAATCAGGCAATGTCACGTGAATACGTTGCACGGGGGTCTGCAATTAACCATGTACACGGTGAGACAGAAATTCTGGATCATCAGCGCTCGTAATGCGGCGCGGACGGTTATCCACAAATGCATGCGATGCGTGAGATGGAAAGCAACCACCTCCACGCAAATAATGCAGGATTTAATACCAGAACGTAGCCGCCCTGCACGACCCTTCTCGAACTGCGGAGTAGATTACGCTGGACCGTACAAGGTCCGCGATTCCGCCGGCCGAGGGAAAACGGCTCACAAAGCTTACATAGCAGTTTTTATCTGCTTCGCTACAAGAGCCGTGCATATCGAACTCGTGCACGATTATACAACGAGTGCGTTCTTGGCCGCCTTAGAACGATTCATCGCCCGTCGAGGAGTTCCGTCCTGCATGTGCAGTGACAACGGGACAAATTTCGTCGGAGCGGATCGAGAATTGAGAGAGCATTTCAACCTCGTGTATAATACACAGGAAATGCGAAATACGTGCGGCCAGAAAGGTATTAGGTGGAAATTTAATCCACCTAGTGCACCACACTTCGGCGGTATGCAAGAAGCCGGTGTGAAATCGGTGAAACATCACCTGGAACGCATACTCGGTAATTTCGCGCCAACAAGCGAAGAAATGCAGACACTGCTCTGCAAGATCGAAGCGAGCCTAAATTCTCGACCGATCGCCGCTTTAAGCGATAACCCGGAGGATTATGCACCTCTCACACCGGGCCACTTTTTAATCGGAAGTCCGGTAAACGCACTTCCGGTCGAGTCAGTGGAAAATGAAAACCTCTCGCAGCTCACGCGATGGAGGGCGATTCAAAAATTCCACGAGCAACTTTGGAGGCATGGACGCGTGATTACCTCACGCACCTCCAGAACCGCTTTAAGTGGCGTACGGCCCAATTGCAGCTACAACCAAGCGATTTGGTATTAGTGCAAAACCCTCTTTGACCTCCCAATCAATGGGAAATGGGAAGAATAGAGGAAACATTCCCGGGTAAGGATAGGCACGTACGAGTTGTCAAAGTACGCACAGCTACTTCCACCTACACACGACCAATCACACGTCTGTGTAAATTGCCCGTGGAACAGTCGACGCCGTCAATAAACGAAGACGACGCTATCGGGACATAAGAAATCCCGAATTCCGCTGTACAAAGAAACAGGAATGTGGAAACCGCTGTTGGTAATAACAACGGTGTTGATTACCACGTGTCCTGCGTATGTGGTGACAAAACGGGGATAGGGGAACCTATTCCCTACCATCCCGTTAACAATTAAGCAAGGGAGCAATTCGCGAGAGTCCCAGGCTTTAAAAGCAGGACCCGTAGGCCGAATTCGCTCAGTTCCAAGTCATACGCGGAAGAAAAATAAAAAAAAACAATGGCGTCAAGCAGCTCCTCAGACGGAAGTGCCAAAACCGTCGTGGGGCCTCAACGAGACCCGGAGATCGACAAACAGTTCGACCAGCTGCTGAAGCTGCTCGACACCTCCCGACCGCTAACGGACGCGCCAGAAACAATGGAGGCAGCGCCGACCACGACACCCACGCCAACGGAGACACCAGGTCCGTCCCAAGACTTCCTGCTAAATTTGGGGCAGGACGTCCTTCGGGTACCGGCGCACGTACCGTGGACGTCCCGGCGCCTCAAATGCAAGGTGCCCGAAGGGCACTTTCGCTTAAAATGGGCCAGGGGCGGGCGTTTGATCGCCTGCAACTACCGGGCTGCAGTCGATCCGACCACAGCGCGGCCGGTCTCCACACCGGCACTACCACCCAGGAGGTCAACCGTCGCCGCCCGTGTCGAGCTCGAGGGGATAAAACCTGACAGGTCCCGCACGAGGAAGAGCCAGGGAGGGTGGGGTCAGCCACCCCCGAGATCGCCAGCACAGGCGACACAGGCCCACCGCCAGGGAAGGCTTGGATAGGAGCATGCTCCAGGAGGCGGTGCTAACCACCCTTTTTTTTTTTTTTTTTTTTTTTTTTGTCGTGGGGAAAATCTTCGAAAGACTTCCACCCACCTCCTTGGGGAGAGGTGGGAGGGGTGTGTGAGATTCCCCGCGCCCGTACAGCGACAGGCGCGGGACCTACCCACTAAAAACCCCACGGTGACCCTTCGGCACGCTTTGGGAGGATACCGGGAATCGCTCGAAGCATTCTTCCGGTATCCTCCCCGTGCCCGCGCTTTCGCGCCCATCCCCCGGGGGGACAATCGGTCCCCCCAGTAGACACACTGCCTCATAGCGGCGGGACGGGGCCACTCCATCCCGCCGCTATCCGTCCCGGGGCCGCGTTTAGTGGCGGCTGCGAGCCCCAACTCGCAACCGCCCGCGACCCCGTTTCCACCCCTCGGCGGCCGGGCGTTCATGGCCGCACCAGACCGCCGAGGGTGCCTCCCCTTGCGTCGGACCGGTAGGGGGAGGCACTCCTACCCCCAACCGGTCCGACCCGGCGCCGCCTGGCGGGAGGAGGGTCCCCTCAGGACCCCCCTCCCAGCCTAGGTCATCCGCCACGCCGAGGCGGCCGCCCGCGACGCCTCGCGACCGGGCGACGACCTCGGGCCACCGCACGAGCGCGAGCTTCTGCGCGCCGCTGAAGCTCGCGCTCCCTCCCCGCGGCCTCCTTCTGCAACATTACGTTCTCGCAGAAGGAGGCCACGGCCCTCCACTTCTCCTCGCTGCCGAGCATGGCGCGCACCACGCCCGGCAGCGAGACATCCCGCCCGAGTGCTAACCACCCTCCAAATTTTGGAGGGCAGACGGGCTTAGCTCGTCGTTAAGTAAGTACCCTTTATTTTCATAATTATGTGCATGCCGGCCTTCTCTACGGTAGATCGCAATGTAACCGCGAATTACCGCTCCTCCGGATTATTGCACGGACCGTGCAAGGGGGGCGGTATGTTTAAATATCGCTTTAATTCGACGTATTTTCAAGTAAAATAAAATTCGTCACCCGGTATTGTTTTTTCGGCATACGTAAGACCAGAGGTACCTCGGTCGTCGTGTCCGCTACGCGAAAACAGTACGGGATAGAAAAACAGCCGCTCTCGGGTTTTTTCGAGACCTCACGCGATCGACCACGTAACGCTCAATTTCGAAACGAAAGTTTCGACGCGCGTGTCTAGAGAAGGTACGACAATTTTGTACTAGACAAAGACGGACTCAAAAAACGTCTCCAGCGCCGCTCTACGGAGGTTTCACCCTTCGAGCGAACATTTTGTCTGTCCGTGCTCGTCCGTCACTCTTAATCTGGAACCGGCAGGGAGCACATGGGCATACGACCCCGCTCCTCGGACATTCCATTATTCTCGAATAGTTACGAGTCACTCGAACTTTTCGAATAAATTCTAAACGTGGAATAGGAAGGACTCCATACGAGAACGGATTGTAAAAACAATCCTTTACCGTGACTCCTTCCGTAACCCGTTTCCAATTTAAATTAAAAATCGCAAACGAGGAAAGGAATCGAATACGAGGACGGATTGTGAATCAATCCCTTCCCGTGATTCCTTTCGCAACTCGCTATAATTCGATATAGATCAGGTCGGGTTTCGACCAGAGCAAAGCGACTGTCAAATTTCGTGAGTTATAATCCGAAATTTCTATTCAGCGGTGGCTATAGTCCACGCCAGTCTGAAATCAGACACGTATCGCTGCAATCAGAGGTCGTGTCCGAGGTTTCGAATTTGATTCTCGAACCTCTCTCGACTGTCGAACGGTGCAAATCCACCCTTAGGGGCCTTCGTGGCGTGCATTCCCTGGGTGGTCTTGCCGTCCTCCAGTCGGTGTTCGGGACAATCTTTGAGTTTCGGCATCCGGCGACCAGCTAGAGCGCAGTTCAATCATCGCCAGTGTGTACGGACACTGTGCGTAGAACCGCTCAGTATAGCGCCGTGGTGTACGCACTATAATTACAAGTCGCTGCATGCGCTGTAAAGGTGCTGCACCACACAGTGTCCGTACGCATTACGAGGACGATAAACGGCCGAGGAGCAGGCAAATAGTTGGAGCCTTACAACCTCCCTCTGTTAACCTCTCCTGCGACAGTCGAAATTAGCAGTCGCGAAAAATCGAGATCGATTCTCGTCTCCCAAATCTGCAATCAAACGTTTCCTGGTTTAAAGGGAACGTTCACACATACAGTCCCCTAGCTTAGCTGCGTAACGCGGTGGCCGAGTTCCCCGCTCGTGAGTGCGACAAGCACAACCAAGAGCGCGTGAACCTTAGAACGAGACGGACAACGTGACTCACGTTAATCGGTATTTACGCATAGTCTCATCTCTTTTGTTTCAGGATAGAGCGACGCGAACCGCCAAAGGAGACGGCTCATCGGCGGGGCTTTTTCTGGCCAGACGCCGGCCAGACGTCCAGGCGGTTAATATTAAGAGTTTGTGTTTGTGTTCGTCCTGAAAAGAGTACAAAATAAACTGCTTCGTCGTATCAGCGACGAAGCGAAAATAAAATTAACGTGCAATTACTACTTTTCCAACGTCCTTTCCCTCGTGATCCGGACCTCCGTTAGACAAGGCGTTCAGTTAAAATATTTGAACCCTCCCTATTCTAACAAAAACAATATCATTTCTGACTGTGTATATTTATTGTGCAGTCATTAAAGTTATTTTTAATGTGTATTATATGTATTTATCATATATATAGTTAAGTTGCTTATAGTTAGTGCGTACTATATACACTTATACTTCATTTCACTGTATATACATATTGTTAAGAACAGCAAGCGGACAATTTTATGATAGAATGAAACATTCAGAAAGTCTGCCTGCAGACAAAATGCGGTACATAAAAATTCAGCTTAGGAATCAGTCATTGTCCAGTTTTTAGCTTCGACCTGAGTGTCATAAAGTCGTGTCCCAAATGGTCCCTTAGAATATCAACCCAGAGTGTTTAATAGTTTTTTGGGCCATAAAGGCGATTTTTACCTGCCGGAATTTCCCCGGTGTTGTCAAATATCTGTTAATCAGTGACCAATTTCGTCACCCCCGCTCCAAGGATGAACCGCGGTATGCGTGTACTGGAAGGGGATGATACAAGAATGGTCAACTGCATTTCCTTAAATGTTAAAACCTACCCCATGGGGCCCCACCCCCATGGGCCAGCAATGAGTGAGAGTAGGTTAGGATTGTAGTGACTTTGACATGCAGCGTGATAGTAAGTAATTTGAACAGTTAATAGGAAGTTGTGAGGAATCAGTCAGTTGTGTGCATAAGACGTGAAACTTAGTGTCGAAAATCGTGTTTCTAAATACATACGTTTGGTAAGTACGACAATGCTTAAATGCTCATTAATACCAGTTATTTTTATTAACACTTACTTCCTTCCTATTTAGATATAATAAAATGATTGAGAATGGAAGCCTTCCGCAAAAATGAGGACTTGTTTTTCTTGTTAAGAAACTCATTGAAAGATATGAGTGATTGATCTTTCCTATTTGTGAAAATACATGATCAGATACCCGATCTTTCTCCAGAAGATGCGAAGGCACTAAAGACAAGCTTAAAAACATTTGCCACTAAACTTAAACAAAAGTGGATTCATTCCCACTATACAGGGTGTTCGGCCACCCCTGGGGAAAATTTTAATAGGAGACTTTAGAGGCTAAAATAAGACGAAAATCAAGAATAGCAATTTGTTGATGGAGGCTTCGTTGAAGATGTTATTAACGTTTAAAGTTCCGCTCGTACTGAATTTTTTTCTCGAAAATGCGCAAGATTTCGGGGGTATGTCTATTCACTAAAAATGATTGTAATTGTCCCCCGCAATTGAAAATAATTTTTCCAAAACGATTTGAAATTTTTGTTTTCCATCGAAAAATTTTACACATTCTTGAATTTTTTTCTAGAAAATGGGTAGGATTTCGGGGATATGGCTCTTCACCAAAAATGATTGTAATTGACCTCTGCAGACAAAAATATTTTTTTTAGAACAATTTGAAATTATTTTTTCTTTCGCTGAAAAATTTAGGCACCTACCCCCTTACGATTTTTCCTAAAAATTAGTTTTTGATTTTTAGTAATTTTATTTGGCGCCCAACAGAAAAGTTGTGTATTACTTTTTTGTAGGTACCTATGGGCTCTACTTTAGAAAAAAGTTTCCATTTTTATAGGGTTTTTCTAACATTACGGGGCCAAGGAACAACCTTTCCAATATTTTTATAATTGTTACATATTCTACACTAAAATACGCGGCGTTTGGATTTTTGAACATTAAAATCGTCCAATTCGTTCAGAAGTTATGGTGTTTTAAAGATTCGCATGAAATTTACGGGAAGCATTCTTGGCCTGAAATTATATTTTCGGTAAGGAATTTTTTTCTCGAAAATGGTTAGGATTTCGAGGGTATGTCTATTGACCAAAACTTATTATAATTGGTCCCTGCAATGAAAAATAATTTTTTTAGAACGATTTGAAAAATTTTTTTTTTGCCGAGAAATTTCACCACCTACCCGAATTTTTTTCTCGAAGGAGGGTAGGATTTCGGGGATATGTGTATTCATCAAAAATGATTGTAATTGACTCCCGCAACCGAAAATAATTTTTCCAGAACGATTTGAAATTTTTGAATTTAATTGTTAATAACTTTTTAACGAAGCCTCCATCAACAAATTGGTATTCTTGATTTTCGTCTTATTTTGGCCTCTAGAATCTCCCATTAAAATTTTTCCCAATGGTGGCCGAACACCCTGTATAGAAGCGAAATTTGTTAAGCGGAATGAAGCGTGGCTGAAGAAAGATTTTATACAGGGTGTCCCGTAAATAGTGTAAGAGCCGGAAATGTGGAGTAGCTGAGACGATTCTGAACAACAATTTCCTTTGCAAAAATGTCGGATGGAGCTTCGTTTTTGAATTATTAACGAAAAACACTGACGAATCACGGCGCTTGCCTGCCGCGCGCTCAGGGCCGTCCGAACTAAGAGAGCCACCGTGTCGGGTAGGTAGCAAGATGTGCATCGGAGATACGTCGAGGAACGAATACAAATAATTAAAAATACTACCACTGCAACTGTTACCTCTGCGGATTGGATAAATCAGCCAGCTAAATCGAATTTATTAATTATTTGTATTCGCTGTTTCCAAGGAAGAAGGAATAAAATGTGGGAAGATGCTCTCGGAATTTTTAGGAAATTAATTCTTCGCACCTGAGTGACGCTTCTCGCCAGAGTGTGTTAAAATTAAAATAAGAATTATTTTCAGAAAATTAAAATAAATACGGTAAGAACCATTTGTAATCGTTTGTTATTAAAAACTGTACTGGAAAAGCAGTCTGGATTTGTGCGTACCGAAACATTCTTCGCATGCAAGGGGTTAATGGAGAATTAATTGAAATTCGCCTTACCCATTTACTTGCAAGTTGCAATAGTGCCGGTTAGTGCACCCCTGTCGATCATGGAAAGGTCGAAGACCCCAATAAAAATCAGCTGATGGGACGGCCCGGTCACTGCACTCGCTTCTTACCCCGAAAACACTTCACAGCACGGTCACTAGCACTTTTCACTTTTACATTTTCGGGGTAAGAAGCGGGTGCAGTGACCGGGCCGTCCCATCAGCTGATTTTTATTGGGGTCTTCGACCTTTCCGTGATCGACAGGAGTGCACTAACCGGGCCTTATTGTCAGCGCAGCAGAGCAACTTGCTAGTAAATGGGTAAGTCGAATTTCAATTATTTCTCTATTAAAGCCTTTGCATTCGTGGAATGTTTCGGTATGCACAAATCCAGTCTGCTTTTCCAGTACAGTTTTTAATAACAAACGATTACAAATGGTTCTTACCGTATTTATTTTAATTTTCTGAAAATAATTCTTATTTTAATTTTAACACACTCTGGCAAGAAGCGTCACTCAGGTGCGAAGAATTAATTTCCTAAAAATTCCGAGAGCATCTTCCCACATTTTATTCCTTCTTGCTTGGAAACAGCGAATACAAATAATTAATAAATTCGATTTAGCTGGCTGATTTATCCAATCCGCAGAGGTAACAGTTGCAGTGGTAGTATTTTTAATTATTTGTATTCGTTCCTCGACGTATCTCCGATGCACATCTTGCTACCTACCCGACACGGTGGCTCTCTTAGTTCGGACGGCCCTGAGCGCGCGGCAGGCAAGCGCCGTGATTCGTCAGTGTTTTTCGTTAATAATTCAAAAACGAAGCTCCATCCGACATTTTTGCAAAGGAAATTGTTCAGAATCGTCTCAGCTACCCCACATTTCCGGCTCTTACACTATTTACGGGACACCCTGTATAAGCAAAGCTTTTCCGAACCGGAAAATTCCGACGAGTTCTTACTTGCAACTTGTATGGTACCACTAATTTTAACCAGTAACAACAGTAACCGAACTATTTGGAAAAACCCAACACCTTGTTCTACACGCTTTTGCCGTCCCATTAAAATTACTTTTCAACAGGAAACTGCTGCTTTAGTATCAAGCGAAATAAAACAATTCGAAGATGAAATTACAAAGCTAACTGTTTTTAAAACGAAAATTTATGATCAAGACGTTGAAATTAAATATGTATACAAATTAACGATGATTGTTTAAATATCGCGTTAATTGACGGATTTGAGAGCCGTTTAGAGAAATATTCAAGTTAACGTGAATTATAATTGAGAACCATAAATTCCTCGTACGGTATTGTTTTTCGTGTATGCGACATTCCAGAGACTCTCTGATGCGTAGTTCGGTACACGGAACGATACAGGTTAGAAAAACCATACGCGAGTGTTGGCTGCTCTCAGTCACGTGATCGACCCAATATATTTACTTGGGATCGATCGTCGAAGATCCATAAACAGAGAGGGTAGAGAAATATTGAAATTAAGAAGAGATAGACATTGAAGAGCAGGGAGAGCGCCGCGAGGTGGTGATTACCCCTCTCGTGGCCGCGACTGCGGATGTCTGTTCGCTTCTTAGCTTCGAGACTCGATAGCGAGTCCTCGCAGCGAGCAGATCGACAAACGATTCCGCTCCGCGACGAAACCAAATCTCCGAATATAGGTTCTGAGAACACTCGAACCTTTCGTTGAGAAGATTAAATTGTTGCTCAGAATTAACTAAATCGGTGAGGCATTTTATCAGCCCCGATTATTGACTGTACAATCTCGCCGAATAGCACGTGACGCTCGAGTTACGTGGTCGTGTGAGGGAATTGATAAACTTCGGTTCCCGCTTGGCGAGATTATTAACAAAATTTAAAAGACTGTGGGTTTTCGACCAACTTTCATGTGACGTTTGTGCTACGCGGTCATGAAAGGGGAATCGAGATAAGAATCGTTTCCCGTGTGTCGAAACTCCAGTCTCAGCAAGGGCTACGGCCCGATCAGTACTGACGACTCCACGGACTGCTGCATTTGACGCGGTCGTGCGAGGCTGGCATTATCACGGACTGCTGCATTTGACGCGGTCGTGAGGCTGACTTTCCAACGTCTCGCTGCAACCAGCGGTCGTCGGAAATCCAGTTTCGGCCAGTGGCTACGGCCAACTCAATACTGATTTCTCCACGGACTGCTGCATTTGACGCGGTCGTGTGAGGCTGATTATCTTCACGTGACGTTTGAGTTTCGCGGTCGTGTAAGAATTTGTCGTACGGACTGCTGCATTTGACGCGGTCGTGCGACAAGTTGAATTGTCCGCACGGTTTTGTATATCACCCCTAGGGTGGTCTCTGACCGATACCTTACGTGGGCTCACCGTTTCTCAGGTCGGGGCTAAGAAATTCCGGACTTCTTAGCTCAACCTGCTCGAGCAACGCTCCTTGACCGCCAGTGAGTACGTACCCTGTGCGTAGAGCAACGCATAATGAGCACCGTGGTGTATGCTCCTTTAAACGTAAGACGCTACGTGCGCCGTTAAGGGCTACACCACACCGCGTCTTGTACGCAGGGAACGGTGAGAAACTGCGGTTTGGACAGCATTTGGAGCTTTACGACCTCCACCTGTTGTCCTTTCCTGCGGCATTCAACGATCGCTAAAAAGCGGAGAATTGAGAAATTAGATCTCTTCTTCCGCACAGCGATCGAACGGTTCTCGATTTGTGAGAACGTTCATATATACAGTCCACATACATATCTCAGTTCGTCGAGACGTGTCTGTAATCTCCGCTCTCGAGTGCGAACGGCACAGACAGGAGCGTGCGAGATAGAGCGAGACAGGCGACGCGACAAGCGTTAATAGGTATTTAAATCCAGCCTTGTCTTTCCTTGTTACAGAACAACACATCGCGAACTTGGCCAGGAGCAGCCGGCCCAGGTTTTTTCCTCAGACGTCGGACCGACGTCTAGGTGGTTTTTTTTTCCTTTTTTTTCTTTCTTGATTAAAAATAAAAGTTTAATTTCTTGAGCAAATTCAGGTGCATCAATTTATTCAATACTTTTTCCCAGTGTCCTTTCCCTCGTAATCCGGACCACGTCAGACTAAAATACCCCCCCCCCCCCCCTTAGGGCGGTTAAGGTCTTTAAACAATGATTGATGGTAAAACATTTGCAACAGTAACGGAAACATCAACACAAACTTGTGCTATTTGTAAAGCAACCCCCAAAATAATGAATAGTTTAGAAAAATTTAGCAAACTTCCTAAAAGCGAATATAATTACAGTTATGGCTTATCACCACTACATGCCTGGATAAAATGTTTTGAGTGTCTCTTACATATAGCTTATAGACTGGAAATAAAAAAATGGCAGATTTGAAATTCTGAAGATAAAGTAAAATATGATGACAGAAAGAAAAGGGTGCAAAAAGAATTGAAATCGACATTAAATTTGATAGTGGATGTTCCAAAACCTGGTTTTGGGACATCTAACGATGGCAACACTGTTAGAAAATTTTTTACAAACTTCAGAGAGATATCCTCTATTACAGGAATCAACGAAACATTAATAAGAAGATTAGGTACACTTTTGTCATGCTTATCAAGTTACAGAAACATTAATCCAATTTTATTTCAAGAATATGCATTAGAGACGTTTAATATACAGGATGTTCGGCCACCCCTGAGAAAAATTTTAATGGGAGATTCTAGAGGCCAAAATAAGACGAAAATCAAGAATACCAATTTGTTGATGGTAGCTTCGTTAAGAAGTTTGTTTAAATATGTTAAAAAATTATTTAAAATCGCGTTAGTCTGAAAACATTAAATTCTCGGCTGCGATTCCCGTATCCGTTTGTGTACGTGACACTGCGGAAGGTTAAGCGTTCGTCAGGTTCGTTGAACGTTCGGACGATTTAAAACCGCGGCCGTTTACGTGTTTTTGTACGCCGACCTCACGCGAAGATTCGCTTCACACCGGTTTAAACGGTATCGTGACGTCAGCGTCGAGAGAGAGAACCGTATAATATATTGAAAAGAGATCGACAGCTGAATTCGGCAGCGCCGCGTCACGACGACAAGGCGCGACCGAGTCTTCGTCTGTCGATCCGCGACGATATTCGTAATTATTCACGAGCCGACTGCCAACGGGAGCGGATCCCAGAAGATCTCGCTCCTCAAGTACGGACTCGCACATAATATTCGGACTTGTATAAAAAAGAATTCTCTCCGTTGCTGCGGTTAGAGTTTCCCAGAACAATCTTCCTGCGACAAAAGGGAGGTCGTAATACACGCAGCGCGTGGCGCGACCGCCTTCGCTAGGAAGGATTGTACGTTGCAGTCGTTGCCGCGACCGCGACGTAAGGGACTCAGGGTGCACCCACCCAGAATCCCTTTAAAGCTATACGGCTTTGGAGCCTCCCAAAGGTCATACCGTTGAATCGGTACCGCCTCGTGGAGTGCTCTTCGTGCAAAGGTCGCCAAAAAACCCGTCGGTGTACGAGTCGACCGTACACCCTACGGAGGAGTTCGGGTTCAAGGTCGCCTCACCTTCCGTCACGCCGCCTACCAAATACGGTCCCCGTGCAACACGGTCGCCGGGTAGGCTTTATAGTGCGGTTGGACCCGCGAGGGATTTTTTGCAAAGGACACTTTACTGTCACGGTCCCCGGTAGAAACGGTCGCCGTGCAGTAATTTTACAGTGTCGCAGGAAATCTCCTCGCACGACGTTCCTACGTCACCCGCACGGAGAGCGTGCTCACGGGATCCACCCATTTGGAGCTTTACGACCTCCATTTGGTGACCCGTCCGTGGCTAAGTCGCCCCCGACAGATACGAGTGAATTCTCTTCTGTTCAGGGCAAAAGTATCGCTGATAATTTCAATAAATAATTATCAGCGTACAAGTACAAATTTACAGTCCACTGATTCACGTTAAACGACAGCTGATTCCCCCCTCCCTGCGCACCGCTGGTCGCTAGGAGAGCGAGGCGAACAGCTGACGAGCGTGTTTACGATACGTGTACGCACGTATTTAATCTGAACAAACCTTTGTTACAGCAACCAAGGTCCATCCCAACCGGGGCAACGCCGGTGAAGCCACACCCCTGGCTGGATTATAAAATAATTCTTTTTTTTGTAATTTATATTTTTTTATTTTTTTCATTTTTTTTTGTTAAATTTAAATAAAAGGCTTGTCGCTTCGCGACAAGCGAAAATTACAAAATAAAAACTTATCAATCACTCTCCCTAGTATTTCCCTCGTCCGGACCCCGGTTAGAACCCTTAGTTTCTAACAAAGTTATTAACGTTTAAACGTTCCGCTAATACTGAATTTTTTTCTCGAAAGTGGGTAAGATTTCGGGAGTATGTTTATTCATCAAAAATGATTGTAATTGACCCCCGCAACTGAAAATAATTTTTCCAGAACGATTTGAAATTTTTGAATTTAATTGTTAATTTAACTTTTTAACGAAGCCTCCATCAACAAATTGGTATTCTTGAGTTTCGTCTTATTTTGGCCTCTAGAATCCCCCATTAACATTTTTCCCAGGGGTGGCCGAACACCCTGTATACGTTGAGCATTATTCTTGGTACTACATGCCATCGAGTATGCACCGGATTTTAATACATGTTGCAGATATAATAAAAGAAGCGGCATTACCAATTGGAGTATTCTCCGAAGAAGCGATAGAGGCACGGAATAAAGATCTTCGAAATTTCAGAGAACACCACACCAGAAAAACTTCCAGACAGGAGGCAATGCGAGATTTATTAAACGCATTATTAATATCATCGGATTGTCTTATATCGAGCATATCATTTTCAAAAAGAAAGAATTTTAAAACAAATAAATCAGTTTTTGTTAACGATGTCAAAGAATTACTAATGAGTGATGTTGATTCAAACGAGGAGGATTAGCATTCTACATTGTAAATAATTATTTTTTATAAATTTATACAAATAAACATTCACGACGCACTAACAATCATTTCTGGTTGAATTCATTTTGCCCTATCATTTCTAATATAGAAATTCAATCCATAAACTGCTAAAATAACGCGCTGGACCACTGTGCATCGCGTACTCAGTGAAAATCGGAAGTTATATCCGCTCTATACGCAATATACGCTATATCAAGACCTAGATGAGGAAAACCAGCATTCAAACTTCATAATGTCAAACTTCGACACACAAGATATTAAATCTGACATTAACGGAGTGTGCAAGCTTACAAAAGAGAATCATACTGATTGGTTCGGGATTTGTTTGAGATTAAGAAGGAACAGTAAAGCTAGGAGATGTTGGAAGTACAATTAATAAGAGAGCGCGCTGAAGAGTTGGAAAAACAATGGGAAAATGCATCTACAATAATCCAAAAGGTTACTGCACCTGTAATAGAAGGATAGAATGACACCATATTGGCGAAGTTAAAGACCAAAGCACACTTTCCACTACATGTGTATAATAGAAATAATATTAAAAAGATTTTAGCCATATTCTTCGAGTTTTATCTCAACGGTACTATCAGGGAAGGAGATACCATCAGTGCTACCGTGTACGATATGGTCGCCCAAGCCTCAACACAGGAAGCAAGAATCTGGGAGGATCCCGGACATCCAGTTGAAGGCTTTTACTCTGTTAACAAATCTACTTCAGAGACCATCATTGTAGGAGCGGCTGGAAGTACACCCACGATTGAAATTCTCGCTGAAGGGTTAAGTGCAGCTGAAGCAGAGAAATACAGATCTCTCCTGACAACATATACAGCAGATCATACAGTTAAATTTAAGACTTTAATTTCAAAAATAATAGCCAATATTGACTCTCTAGCTGGGGCTACAAATGAAGAACTACACCTTACTCGATTAGGATCATTTCTTGCCTTAATCTTGTGTAGGGAAGCAACTAAAAATCAGAAACAACTGGGGAATGCATTCCTCAAGAATCAATATAAGATCAACTTAATCACTGTTGCCCAATGGCCTGCAGGATATCCGTTTGCGCCCCCTTGCAGAGAATGCTTGAAAATGTGTGAGTCTGGACTAATAAAGGGCCTATTGCACACCTCTAGACTTTTCACCATCCTAGCATCAGAATTCAGAAGAGCAAATTTACCGGATTCTTTCAATCAGAGTTCGTCTGGATTTCTGTCCGCTTCAGTTCTTATACATACAGCTAGGAATGGACTTGGAATGATCCAGATGGTTGAGTTAGTATGTCAATATACCGGTATGACTTGGAAGGGATAGCTCCGTAAAACCTTTTGGCCACCCACCGAAACCTCTTGGCTAACTATCGGTAATTTTTACAAAGCTCAAAGAGCAAAAGATGATTCTCAATATGGTTATCACTGGGCAAGAATCATTAATGATGGTTACTTAACCCGTTGCATTATCTTCACGAGTCTGACTCATGATGAAAATTTTAGGCCAAACATGGATGTCACGAGTCGGGCTCGTTGTTTAGTTCTAGATCAAACATGCATATCACGAGCCTGACTCGTACTCGACATTTCAGGCCGAACATGAATATCACGAGTCTGACTCGTGATCTTAATTTTGGGCCAAGTATGAACATCTCGAATGAGATTATGTGTCCCCGTGCAGAGCACGTGCTACCTAGAACGTAGTGCTGCTTCTCATGGTAACATGGGGATAACATCTCTAAGTTAAATAAACATGCGCACGCGGCGAGACCAAGACCGTTCAGTCGATCCTCAGTTTGTACCATTCTTTATACGAGGTGCACACGTTTCGAACAGCTTGCTACACAAAGTGATCTCTGCATATACATTTTTAATTCTGCCAACCCCTCCAGCATGTACAAGAAAAGAAGCAACACTACTAAAAAAGCAAGTAGCTCACGTGGAAGTAAGAGCCGGGGAAAGGCTTCCAATGTTTCAAGCTGTCAATCGATAGATCATAAAAGAATTAGAGATAGTGATGAAAATTCTAGTGACAGCAGTGTAATTGTGCCACTAGTAAATTCTGCAAGAAGATTAATTATACGCGACAGTGATGAAGAGGAAAATCCCAGACCTGAAGTGAGTCTTGAGTGGAATTGGCAGGAAAGTGATAACACGCCAACAATTTGGGAATACTCGGAGGCTTGTGGTGTAAAAGATTATGTTTTAGACCAATTAGGCACGAATGACGGACTGTTAGATTTATTTTTTATTATATTCGACGAAAATTTGTGGGACATTGTTGTTACGACGCGAGTAAGCCCTCGCAATATTTATGGCAGGGTTAGTTGGCGGCAGACAAGGCCCTCGGTCAAGCCGTTGGCCGGGCCTGCAAACGTCCCTCGGCCTTTTGTTACCCAAGGGTAACCAAGACGTAGTTTTCTGGACAGCTGAAACGCACGTGCGCGGCTAGCACGCACTTTCACTTGCCGGCTTTCACCAAATTGTTAATAATATTCAAATTAGCCAGAAAACTCCGTTCCAACCCCGGAAAGGGCCTTCTCCGCAGAGTCTGCCCTTTCCGCCCGTACATTTAAGCCACACCCACACATAGCAACTACCAATTAGCCAATAGAAACATTCCACAACCCATGTAAATAGCGACACCAGACAAGAAATAGACATTCCACATCAAATATCAAAAAGTCAACTTTCGCTCGTTCATTCCAAATCATTTCCTCCAACTATTCCGATATTATTAAGTTAACCTTCGGAAAGCGTCCTCTCGCGCATCACTCCAATTTTACCGATCGTGAGAGTCCACGCAACAATTGTAGTTACGCAAACAAATCTTTATGCGTAACAAATAATGAGTAATGGGAGAAGAAGGAAACTGGATGATGGTTGGTTCCCAGTTACTAAAGATGAAGTATTGGCCTATTATGCGTTGTGTATTTTGATGGCGCACGTCGTAAAACCAAATATACAAATGCATTGGTCTAAGCGGGAAGTGATAGACACACCTATATTTAGAAAAGTAATGCCGCTGAAAAGATTTACCCAAATATCACAATGTTTGCATTTCTCAAATAATGTAACGGATTCCAGCAATGATTGCCTTCACAAAATAAGACCAATCATTATTTATCACTGTTCAACACGAATTTTGTTTTCTTATAACCACTAGGCGATTCTTGTAGAGCTCTGTTTCCTAAACACGAATCTGAAAATGGAATTGCTGTATCACCCTCAGTTTTCGAAAAACACGAGTTTTTGTAAAAACGCTCAATTCTGAGCAAAAATGAGGTATTACGCGAAAATTAAAAACATCAGAAAGTTCCACTTAGTCTTAAAAGATAGTGGAGAGATTCCTGAATATGCTAACATCAATAGTTATAATATTTTGTACTTCTGAATCGTTGTAAATGATCGCCAAAGTTTGAAAAAGTGTCCAAGTACGCACTTTATACACAAAACTTTTGCATATTTACGAAAAATTCTTTTCCTGACACGAAAACTATACACAGGATTTGATTCAGCAGACATTTCTGAAGAAGAAACTGTCCAACAGAAGTGTAGAAGCCGTTTTCAATTGTCACAGGTCGAAAAAATGTTCATCGGCAACGCGTGTACGATGTTTTACCGCCACGGGACCATCGCTTGCCTATCTCGGTGCGGCAGTGCCGTAGCTACCTGCAAGCGAAACTGGTATAATGGTACAATAGGGTATGCACTCTGTATATAATATGTTTGATTTTTTTTGTAAATTTTATTGTTTAATATTGTTGTACACTGCATGATACTAATCACTGAATTATATTTTCAAAATTCATGTAAATCCATCAATGGAATCACTCGAACATGTACGCTTTTCTAAGAAAGATCTGGAGTAAATCCTTGCTATTCACACTTCTTTTACCAAAAGATAAGCTTGTCTTTCACACTCCGTGATCAATTCCTTTTAAGTATATACATTATTCCTATTCTGTAAGGCAACCCAATCATCAATTGCTTGTCATCCACAGCTCTCTTATTTTAAACAATCGAACCCTCGATAGTCATGCTCACTGACCACACGCAGTTTAAGTACTTGGTGGCGGCAATATATTTTTCAAGAGAGTTTAAAGTAAGGACAACCGAAGGACGCTTTGTCTATGATAAATTTGACAGGGTTTTGAGGTACATGTGGGTTAAAGAGTAAATGAGACTAAACAGTTCTGGCGGCAGGCGACGCGACAGACCATGTTGGGTCTCCAGCTGTCACGTATCGAGATATTAATTGTTTATGGATGGAAAGAGGCAAATGACTCGACGTCGTATTGGCAAAAAAATAAAGACTTTGTTCTGAAGGATCTGGCTACGGAATGGGGAAGGCGAGTGCTGGCATACTTGACATAAATTGTCTTAAAATCGAATAGTGCCAAGCCAACTGCCAGCAACGACCCTTAAAAATATGTCGTGGCTAACATATTTATATAAAAATTTTAGACAAAATTTACGAAAGCTAGCTATAAAAAAAATGCAATAATTAAGATGAAGTAACATCATCTACTTTAATGTTTGTGTGTTACATCTGTATTATTTTTCGTATATACATATTTAGCAATCTGCAATCATTACAATCATCTCTTGAAACTACTATTGTTTTTCTATTGCAGAAATGTATTTGCAAAAGTGTACTGTATAGGTTGCAAACGTGGTTTCCTTTATTGTAGCATTACACATGGGTTAAATTTCTTTTTCGCATAAAGAAACCCAAATTCTTGATTTATCTATTGCTTTTACCAAATTTTGTCATAATTCCTGAGTTTATGTCCAATGTCAGCAAATAAAATTATTGTGACTGTATAAGATACTGTTACGGCGCGCAATAACCATGTCGATTTCTTCTGTATTGCAGCGTAACAGTAAATTCATAAAGCCATCGGATGTAGAGTCAGACTTTTCATACAATCAAGTTTTGCCTATACCCAAGTGCCATTAAGGCGGCTAGTTAAATATTAAATTCATTCAAACCTGCATGACCTTCCAAATCCAGGCGTTCTATGATTTTACTATATGCAATAACATCGAAAATTGGTGCCAAATGTTTTATGGCGAGTCAGGTATCGCAGGAAACATCTGGGCACCAAGCGTTGACCTGGGCCCGTAGCCGCTACGCGGAAAAACCCAGACGAGGGAAAATTATTAAAAATACCCGTTACATGCCGCCTCCCACCGACCAACGTCGCCTCCAAACTGATTGGTCTGTATTATTAACAATTTTAACCAATCGAAGACCGATGCTGCCTCTCATGGCCTTGAACACGCCCATGGCGAGGTTAGCTTCTTGGAGAACCTTGGCCGAGACAGCAGATAAAAATTGACACGTAAACATCACAGATCAATAGTATATTCAAGACTTCGTACATTTCGGCTATCCGACTTATAATAAACAGTTATTGGTTGTTATAATTTCCACTGATTGTGATTCAAACGTTTACCTTTCGTATCCTACAAACATTCACTCGACATTAACGTTAACGTGTGAAGTTGAGCACAGTAGAAAGTTTCTTTCACCACATTAAAATCATTTTGCTCAACCCCTCGACAGATACAATAATATAATACACTTTTTCAAAGATGGTAATGTTTCAAACTGATTAATATTTGAAAACAGCTTTTGATCATCATTTAGACACATTTTTCTTTAATAAATTCATTCTTTTTATAAAACAATTCGAGACAGAAAGGTAACATATTCTTCTGAGGTTTAGTGAAGGCGAAGAAGTTACACTTCTTATTCCAGAGTATTCGTTTAAAACACAAATATCTCTTGACGCTTCTCCTTAACACTTGATACATTCAGAGAAAAATCTTCAAGTGTTTTAGGCCCCAGTATTCCGTTTTGGTTTAGAGAGATCAGTTTTGTCTTTGAAATCGTTCGGAATAGTCGTGCTGACGAGTTCAGAAGGATTTCATTTCCACTGGATAAATCGTGTTCAGTGAACATATTTGTCATTTATAGCGCACTTGGATGCTTTTTAACATTTTTTGACTATATATGTGTCAGCATCCATTAAAAAGTTTTTTTGTTGTTCTCAAATTGAATGTTACTTCACGTTGTGCAAATAAAGTTATATTGGCTCTAATCGATATTTAAATGTAATCGATGCAAAGAATGTCACCGGAAACGCAAACGTGCGTCTGGTTGGCGTTGACGTTTGGATGTGGCCTTTGAAGGTAGTCGAGTTGGTTGTCTGGTTACCGGAACGATTGAAAAAAGAAGGACTCGAAAAAGAAACGAACAGATTTAAAAGGGTTTCCAGACTGAAAAAACGTGCGGGAAAAATTAGAAAAAGAATCTCTGCAAAGGACTCATCGGTTATCGTTGTACATTCTTTCGTGTTGTTTAAGTGTTTGCGTTACAGTTATCAGTTATAAGTTTATTTAGTTAAAAGAGTTAAAAAAAAAGAAATGCATAGAGCGACAAGATAAAGGCTTGGTCGCCCGAGAGGACCTAATACAAGTCGGCCTAGAGAAATGGACAATGTTAATGTTTCTCCGACATATGCATATATCGTAGTATAGTATTTTTAGTGTATATAGTGTAGCGTAATATAGTATTTAGTTCAGTGTAGTTATATAGTAGTGTTGCGTTACGATTAATTTAACGTAGTGTTTTTTAGTACAATGTCACGAAAGTGCAAGAATGACCCAAACTCTTTTTGCTACGTTTGTGGGGAAGTGGTAGTGGACCAAGATAAATATTGGGCACCGCATATTTGTTGCCAACGTTGTACCTCCGCACTTTTAGCTTGGACAAGATGAAATAACAGAAGTCTGCCATTCACAATTCCAATGGTATAGAGAGAGTCCAGCGATCATGTTGCAGACTGTTACTTTTGTTTATGCAAAATTAGTGGATTTAATAAGAAAGGGAAGAAGAAAATTATATACCCACATGTACCTTTCGCCACACGCCCTGTAGTGTCTGTATCGTCACCATCATCAATTAATTCTCATACACGCCAGAATACTCGAGACGATCAAGCCGAAACAACAATTGAAGAAACAGAAAATTATAAAATAGAGTGTGCAGCATCATGGAAAGAACCGCATCTTTTAACTCAATCCGACCTTAACGATCTCGTGCGAGACTTAGATTTATCAAAAAATCAAGCAGAGCTTTTAGCATCTCGTCTACAGGAATGGAATTTGTTAAATAAAGCAACCAAAGTGACGTATTTTAGAACACGGCAACATAATTTTGAACAATTCTTTCAGATGCATGAAAAGCTTTGTGTTTGCACTGATGTAGATGAATTAATAAAAAATCTGGGGTTTAAACACGATCCAAAGGAATGGAGGCTATTCATAGGCTTATCAAAATACAGTTTAAAAGCAGTTTTACTCCATATTGGAAACATATATCCATCTATTCCAGTTGCATATTCAGCAAACATGAAAGAATCATATGAAAGCCTAAAAATAGTTTTGAATAGAATCCAATATAACAAATATAATTGGAATGTGTGTGGGGACCTGAAAGTAATTGCAATATTACTGGGTCTTCAGCTGGGTTACACGAAGCATTGCTATTTCCTTTGTGAGTGGGACAGTAGGGATAGGAAACAACACTATACGAAAAAAGATTGGTCACCACGATAGCAGTTAATGCCAGGCGAAAAAAACGTATAACATTTATATTATACTTAATCGACCCTAAAAAAGTATATTTACCACCACTGCATATAAAATTAGGAATAATGAAAAACTTCGTTAAAGCAATGGATAAATCAGGGCCCTGCTTCGCCTATTTAAAAAAAAAATTTCCCTCTATATCCGATGCAAAAATAAAGGAAGGGATATTTATCGATCCTCAAATTAAACAATTAATGAAAGACGATAATTTTACTACATTATTAAATAATTTGGAAAAAGCGGTATGGCTTTCGTTCATTAAGACGACACAACGTTTCTTAGGCAAACAAAGATCTAAGAACTATGTTACTATTGTGAATAAATTATTAAAAAACTGCGAAAATCTGAGCTGCAACATGTCCTTAAAATTACATTTCCTACATTCACATTTGGATTTTTTCCCTCCAAACTTCGTTGATGTGAGTGACGAGCATGGAGAACACTTCCATCACGATATTTCCGCCATAGAAAAGCGATATCAGGGGAAGAAGATCACTACAATGCTTGCAGATTATTGCTGGACACTTAAGAATGATACTCGAGATGCTGCACACAAACGCCAGGCAAGACGCAAACATTTCTAAATGTGTTTGTGGGAACGCGGCAGGTAATTCCTTACTTTATACATTTCATTTTTCATCCACAATCTAGTCTTAACAACAAAAACTTTGTTAATTCATAAACAATAAAATGTTTTTATTTGTTTACGGCTTCATATTTAAAAAACTATTCATATATGTAAGATTAGAATTTTAAGAATTATCTAATATGATTCGCGACGCACACGGCCGGATTGCGTTCGTAAGATCGTCGTAATTGCAAAAAGCCCTGCATGTCGCGGACGCTCGCCTTTTATTGTACCCCGGCCGAATGTTCTCGATGTTTTCCGCGTTTCCGCGGTTTCCAACATACACGTACATACACCAATCATACCGCGTTCTTATCATTCTCGCCCGGCCGAATGTTCTAGACGTTTCCACGTTCTCGATGCTTTGGCCGGGCCTTCGCACACATGCATACGAAACCACATTCACCCCATCAATGACCGCTCGTCTCCTACATATTCATACAATGAACATCGAAATTGTTTAGAAATAGAAATGATCAGAAAGTGTTTTTTACAAATCTACAAACAGATTAAAAAATTAAACACGATAAACATATACAGAAATTGAGAGCCTAAGATATTATCAGTGTTGCATCGATTATGCATAGCTACGGCACTGCCGAGCCGAGGTAGGCTGGCGATGGCTATGTGGCGGCAAAACGCCGTGCACGCGTTGCCGACGAATATTTTCTCGACCTGTGACAATTCAAGACGGCTTCTACACCTCTGTTGGACAGTTTCTTCCTCAGAAATGTTTGCAAAATCAGATTCTGTGTATAGTTGTCGTGTCAGATAAAGAACTTTTCGTAAATATGCAAAAGTATTGTGTATAAAGTACGTACTTTGACACTTTTTTAAACTTTGGCGATCATTTACAACGATTCAGAAGTACAAAATATTATAACTATTGATGTTAGCATATTCAGGAATCTCTCCTTTATCTTTTAAGACAAAGTGGAACTTTCTGATATTCTTAATTTTCACGTAATACCTCGTTTTTGCCCAAAATTGGACGTTTTTACAAAAACTCGTGTTTTTCGAAAACTGAGGGTGATACAGCAATTCCGTTTCCAGATTTGTGTTTAGGGAACTACGCTCTATAAGAATTACCTAGTAGATATTGAAAAACAGAAAAAAAAATTTTATTTGTAGAATAGTGAATTCTTAGCGCACTACTCTCTCACGGTACTGACGTCATCAACACCGTTAGCCCATTCGACTCGAAGGTAAATGAGCCGTTACCGACGCCAGAAAAACTAATAATAAACGCGTTTTTCTATCACTGCTCGCTGTACAAATCCTATTAGAGATAATCTCCTTAGTATTGTACGCTAACAGGATTAACGGTAATCGCGGCAGAGGACAATCGCTCGGCATTATGCAAATCTTTAAACAGTAAAGAATTATTAGTTTAAACTTGCAGGGAGTCGCAGCGACTCCAATAATCCACTTAAGGGGGTAGACATGGGTAATGCAGCGCGCTGTATGCCGACACAATTTGGCCCGAAATAAGGGTCACGGAATAAGAGATTTTGACCTTATATGAGCAGATTTTGTGTCAGATGAGGTCTCATTCGAAAGAGGAAGGTCCAATCCAGCGTGCGCTGGTCAGGATCGAGCGAGATTGTGTTCACATTTATTAATATGAACGTCGAAAGTCGAAAAAAAAATTGACAAAATACAGCCACAGAATCGAGGTCTTTTTAGGCTACTAAAAGAGTTGTGCGGTTCCAATACTGACCAGCGCGCGCTACATTGGACCTTCCTCTTTCGAATGAGACCTCATCCGACTCAAAATCTGCTCATATAAGGGCAAAATCTCTTATTCCGTAATGGCATCCCCAAAAGCGAGTACCGCCATTACATGGGTAATAACAGAGCAAGTCACGTGACAAATTTATTTCAGGCAGTCGCTACGAGATGGCGCCTAACCAGGAGGGCCATGAAGGTGAAACCACAGACGAGGTATACGAGTAGACCTATCACCACCGACGAGGTATACGAGTAGACCTATCACCTAATGTATTCTTTCGGCCCGATTCTCTGGGGCTCTAGAGCCCCATTACCATTTCCGTGTCACTCGCAACGTTACCAACAGTTTCGAAATGAACAAAAGAGGAAGTGAGACAGAAAATGAAATTTCAGAAATAGTATTATTTTTTAACGAAATGAAAGCTGTACGGTCCATAATTGGACATTAATTGATTAATTTCATTGGAATAATCAATCGATTAAGGTTATTTAAAAATTTCAAGATTATTAAAATACCTAAGAATTTATCTCATTGATAGGTACACCGCAAATCCTCTATTTTTTATTTTAAATTGTAATACATCATTTATTTAAAAAATAACTCGGCAAAAACGTATTTGCGACTCGAAATCAGTATTATCAAACCGCGTATCGGGGGCCCCAGAAACTCCTCATTCCACTTTCGCACACTATGCCCAATTGCGTATACGTGAGCTCGTAAAGTTTCGGAAGAGGCGAGAAGAACAGGCTGATACTCGCTTTCCTTCTCGCTCTTCCATCGTTGACGTCGCTTACATTTCTCGAAAGCAGGCCTAGCATCGCCAATCGCCACACGTTCGAATCGTCAGTAAACGGCAAAAGCCATCGTGACCGACAGACCTTACATTTCTCGAAATCGGACCTGGACGCTTTTTGAACATTTATTGACTTTTCATGCGAAGCGATCATGCACTATACACAGGGTGTTTGGCCACTCCTGGGAAAAATTTTAATAGAGGATTCTAGAGGCCAAAATAAGACGAAAATCAAGAATACCAATTTGTTAATGGAGGCTTCGTTAAAAAGTTATTAACAATTAAATTCAAAAATTTCAAATCGTTCTGGAAAAATTATTTTCGGCTGCGGGGGTCAATTACAATCATATTTGGTGAATACACATGTCTTCGATATCCTATCCACTTTCGAGAAAAAAAATCGAATAGGTGCTGAAATTTTTCGGCGAAAGAAAGACTTTTGAATCGTTTTGGAAAAATTATTTTTAGTTGCAGGGGTCAATTGCAAGCATTTTTGGTCAACAGACATACCCCCGAAATCCTACTCAGTTTCGAGAAAAAAATTCCTTAACGAAAATCTAATTTCTGGCCAGAAATGTCTGCCCGAATTTTCATGCGAATCTTTAAAACGTCATAACTTCTGAACGGATTGGACGATTTTAATGTTTAAAAAAGCAAACTACGCGTATTTTGGTGGAGACAAATGATGTACAAATCGCAAAACTATTCGAAAGGTTGGTCCTTGACCCCGCAAAATGAGGAAAACCCCATAAAAATGGTCCAATTTTCAAACAGCCATAACTCCTACAATTGTGAATATATTTCAATGAAACTTTTTTCTGAAGTAGAGCTCATGGGTACCTACAAAAAAGTATTAGACAACTTTTCTGTAGAACATCAAACAAAATTACTAAAAATGAAAAAGGAATTTTTAACAAAAATCGACAGGGGGTAGGTGCCTAAATTTTTCGACGAAAAAAAAAAATTTCAAATCGTTCTGCAAAAATTATTGTCGGTTCCGGGGGTCAATTGCAATCATTTTTGGTGAATACACATACACCCGAAATCTTGCGCATTTTTGAGAAAAAAATTCAGTACTGTCGGAACTTTAAACGTTAATATCCGTTTAACGAAGCCTTCATCAATAAATTGATATTCTTGATTTTCGTCTTATTTTGGCCTCTAGAATCCACCATTAAAATTTTTCGCAGGGGTGGCCGAACACCCTGTATACATATAAAGTTGTATAGCTTTCGCCGTATACCTACTTTCTAATCATATGGGAAAATTTTAAAATATAAAAAAATGTAAGAATACTGTAGAATTTTTGCAATGGAGAATTATTGAAGGAAAATGAATTGATTATATCCATATGTATATATCGGACACATCCCTCGCAAACACGCTGCAAACAATGAGAAGAAAAATGCCAATCTGTCTTTTTTAAAAACCCTGCAACTGATCTTTGGCTTGCAACTCGTCCTCCTTATTTAGCAATTATTATAAACGTAGACTCATTAAAATTCGTAGAAGTAACAAAGTTATAGTCATTTAAAGGGAAGAGTACCCAGCGGTTAATAATCATATCAGAAATTTTAAATGCGTTTTTCTTGAAACCATTTTTTCGAAACTGGCTGACATAATATCACAAATTCAAATTGATTAATGGATTTGAAATTTATAGAAACATGCCTGTAAATATAAATTAATTGGAAATAAAACAAGTTAATCTACATTCAAAGAAGAAAGGCTTGATGATGAATGGAGAAGACTGAAGATGATTTTTCAAGTGGTTGAAATAAATTTTACATAATACAATTAACTATAATTTATCCCTATCTTCTGCAATATAGAAAAATTTTATATTGTATATTTAATTTTTATTTTGATTTTAATTTCAAGCTTTAGCCTTTGGATGACTATGTGGGGCAAACAAAACACGCATGCTGTTGCTAGGGGTCGTGTCTTTTTATTTCATACGGAACTTTGCAACTCTCTCCGTTATACAACTAACGCGTTTCGCGTTTTCGATCGCCTCGCTCGCGTTTCTGGAAAACAAAAACCGATCCCCTATTTCGGGGGAACGTCCATGCGTCGCCGTCCAACCATTGTTGCCGTGGCGAAATCGACTTTTTCACCTTCGCCTTCGAAAAAGAGTAAGTAAAAGAGTTTCCTTCATTGAAAGAAGAAAAATTTTCCAGTCTTTTATTTTAATATGATTGATTTCAACGAATCAGCGTTTTTTTAAATTGCTAAACAAAGAGGACAAATAGGACAGTATTTCCAAATTGTTTCAAATTTAAAAATTTAAAATTACATTGAAATTCATTCGGTTGTTTAGACTCAATCGCATAAATAGTATAAATATATGAACGCACGTCCATAAGCATAGTAAAAATATGTCTTTTTTTTAATAATTAAAATATGATTAAGGAGTCTTGAAACGTGTATTTCCGTTAAAAAATTTCAAAAATTTTTTTTACATTATGGTATTTTGCTTATACGCGCATACATAGGTCGGAAAGTAAAAAATGCCTGGGCAGTCGAGATTCGATATCGCATGCCGTGATGCTAGGTCGAATTTCAGTTGTGTTGAGAGTAAGAAGGGTAGACTCACATTCGCCGCCTTTCTCGAATCCCCGAAGCTATACGAAACGCCAGAACTCATATACAAGGTGGTTGTGCATTGTGTGTGTAAGTGGAGGGGCAGTTTCCTTTGGCCACAGGCTTGCCGTCTGATAATACTGCACTGCCAACTCACATGTATTTACGCACGTAAACGTATGCGTAAATACATATGAGTGACTATGGGAGGGATTGAAAAAGACAGTGCAGTATTATCAGACGGCAAGCCTGTGGCCAAAGGAAACTGCCCCTCCACTTACACACACAATGCACAACCACCTTGTATATGAGTTCTGGCGTTTCGTATAGCTTCGAGGATTCGAGAAAGCCGGCGAATGTGAGTCTACCCTTCTTGCTCTCAACACAACTGAAATTCGATCTAGCATCACTGGCATGCGATATCGAATCTCGACTGCCCAGGCATTTTTTACTTTCCGACCTATGTATGCGCATATAAGCAAAACACCATAATGTAAAAAAAATTTCAAAATTTTTTTTTACGGAAATACACGTTTCAAAACTCCCTAATCATATTTTAACTATTAAAAAAAAGACATTTTTTTACTATGCTTATGGATGTGCGTTCATATATTTATGCGATTGAGTCTGAACAACCGAATGAATTTCAATGTAATTTTAAATTTTTAAATCTGAAAAAATTTGGAAATACTGTCCTATTTGTCCTCTTTGTTTAGCAATTTAAAAAAACGCTGATTCGTTAAAATCAATCATATTAAAATAAAAGACTGGAAAATTTTTCTTCTTTCAATGAAGGAAACTCTTTTACTTAATCTTTTTCGAAGGCGAAGGTGAAAAAGTCGATTTCGCCACGGCAACAATGGTTGGACGCGATGCATGGACGTTCCCCCGAAATAGGGAATCGGTTTTTGTTTTCCAGAAACGCGAGCGAGGCGATCGAAAACGCGAAACGCGTTAGTTGGATAACGGAGAGAGTCGCGAGGTTCCGTATGAAATAAAAAGACACGACCCCTAGCAACAGCATGCGTGTTTTGTTTGCCCCACATAGTCACCCAAAGGCTAAAGCTTGAAATTAAAATCAAATATAAAATTTTTCTATATTGCAGAAGATAGGGATAAATTGTAGTTAACTGTATTATGTATAATTTATTTCTGTTACAGATTTATTTCAATCACTTCAAAAATCATCTTCAGTCTTCTCCATTCATCATCAAGTCTTTCTTCTTTGAATGTAGATTAACTTGTTTTATTTCCAATTAATTTATATTTTTGCAGGCATGTTTCTATAAATTTCAAATCCATTAATCAATTTGAATTTGTGATATTATGTCAGCCAGTTTCGAAAAAATGGTTTCAAGAAAAACGCATTTAAAATTTCCTTATTTATTATTAACCGCTGGGTACTCTTCCCTTTAAATGACTATAACTTTGTTACTTCTACGAATTTTAATGAGTCTACGTTTATAATAATTGCTAAATAAAGAGGACGAGTTGCAAGCCAAAGATCAGTTGCAGGGTTTTTAAAAAAGACAGATTGGCATTTTTCTTCTCATTGTTTACGGCGTGTTTGCGAGGGATGTGTCCGATATATACATATGGATATAATCAATTCATTTTCCTTCAATAATTTTCCATTGCAAAAATTCTATAGTATTCTTACATTTTTTTATATTTTAAACTTTATATGTATATATAGTGCATGATCGCTTCGTATAGAAAGTCAATAAATCTTCAAAAAGCGTCCAGGTCCGATTTCGAGAAATGTAAGGTCTGTCAGTTACGATGGCTTTTGCCGTTTACTGACGATTCGAACGTGTGGCAATTGGCGATGCCAGGCCTGCTTTCGAGAAATGTAAGCGACGTCAGCGATGCAAGAGCGAGAAGGAAAGCGAGTATCAGCCTGTTCTTCTCGCCTCTTCCGAAACTCTACGAGCTCACGTATACGCAATTGGGCATAGTGTGCGAAAGTGGAATGAGGAGTTCCTGAGGCCCCCGATGCGCGGTTTGATAATACTGATTTCGAGTCGCAAATACGTTTTTGCCGAGTTATTTTTTAAATAAATGATGTATTACAATTTAAAATAAAAAATTGAGGATTTGCGGTGTACGTGTCAATGAGATACATTCTTAGGTATTTTAATAATCTTGAAATTTTTAAATAACCTTAATCGATTGATTACTCCAATGAAATTAATCGATTAATGTCCAATTATGGACCGTACAGCTTTCATTTCGTTAAAAAATAATACAATTTCTGTAATTTCATTTCCTGTCTCACTTCCCCTTGTGTTCATTTCTAAATCTGTTGGTAACGTTGCGAGTGACACGGAAATGGTAATGGGGCTCTAGAGCCCCAGAGAATCGGGCCCAAAAAATACATTAGGTGATAGGTCTACTCGTATACCTCGTCGGTGCTATCACCACAGACGAGGTATACGAGTAGACCTATTACCACAGACCAGGTATACGAGTAGACCTTCCACCTTATGGACTTTCGTGGCCTAATCTGTTTGCCATACCGACCTGAAAATTCGGAGGTGATTTTAGCGGCCTCTTCTCATGGATGGTGGTCAGTTGAGAAACTCACTGAATTAGTGTGATAGGCAAACAGGCTAGTTGTGTGTAAATGCATATGAATTGAGAAGTACGAATTATTCGCGATTCTTTGATTAGTTAAAGTTATAAGTAATTTGCATGTAATCATCGAAGTGAATAATGTTCACAAATTCAAGAATCCTGTCATCTGCTATTATAAATCGACAAAAGTGTGAGTTATATTTAATTTGTACGTTATATGTATCGCCATCCATCAATATGATTCTAAAGTCAAGGTATTATACGTTGTTCTGGTAAGTAACCGAGAAATTTCGTCCTTTTTCCTACCAAGTTGTGAATTCTATCCCCGTCCTTCGTTCATTTGTTTGTATTCGTGGTTTCTATCCGAGGCATTCCTCGGATTCGTGATACAAGCTTCGCGAGACATCGGCCCTTCCTCCCCCCCCCCCCCCCGCCCCAATTCGCGAGCGTTACCGAGGTGTCGCCATTTGTACTCTGACGATTAACGTAGTAAAACGCGTCAAGACGTACCGGCGTTTCGCGACCGAGGTGCGTAATTCTAACCTATTCATATTTCGTCATTATTACAACTTGCGTTTTAATTACGATCTCTTGTCATACGGTTTCCATTTATTACTTAATTACAATAAACGTTTATGTACTTTAATGGATCTTTATTTCGTTTATGTTACAGTCTCTTATTGGAATTCGAAATCAAGAAATTCCCTTTCGAAATACAAGATGTGTCGGTGTATCGCAACCAACGAAGTACGTATTTCTAACCTTTTAATATATTGCCTCATTATTATCAATTATTGTTTAATTATGATTTGATTTGTATTTTATTTCTGTTGCAGTCTCTGATTGAAATTCGACGCCATGGAAACTTTTATTAGCGCGTAAACGACACCATAAAAGATGGCAGGCAAATCGACAAATTTTGGGGGGAATATTGGTAACGTTTAAACAATTATAACAAAAATTAACGGGCATATTAATATTTATATATTTTTATTTCATTATTAAATCATTCGTTGCAAGCATGATCATAATTTTCTAATTGGCCATTGTTAAGATGAAATATGAATATCGTTAACAAACTATTTATCCGCTTCGATATATATCGAAGTATACAGAAATGGCGTCGGTAAATATCAACGATAAATTGGAATAATTTATATTTAACTGTATTCTGATCGCGATTGAATATTTCCGAGCGTTATTTATTTAATTGATTGTTTATATTCCTTTCTTTATGAATTGTTGTAATTGCAATTTCCATATATATTTCGATACAAGCTTCAGTGAACGTAGTAACTGCGGAGTTGGAATATGCTATTCAAGGCATAAATAACCAACGAACTTTAATTCTTGCAAATTTCGGAATATTTATAAAAATTACGGGATATCCTAACATTCGATAAAGTAAACATAATCATGCTTACAACTCTAATTATGAAATTTGGTGATTGTTAAGAATTCAAAATCGCAGACCATAACGTCTGAAGACAACGATTCTCGCGCCGCACGCGGTCGGCTATCGACTGCGATCGATCGCACGATCACTTCTTCTGTGTCAACCGGCACCGCGACAAGTGTCCGCGAGTTTATATACAACAAGCGCGATTATCGCGCTTTAACACGCATATCGTGTCCGATACTGTTTAAAGATTTGCATAATGCCGAGCGATTGTCCTCTGCCGCGATTACCGTTAATCCTGTTAGCGTACAATACTAAGGAGATTATCTCTAAGAGAATTTGTACAGCAAGCAGTGATAGAAAAACGCGTTTATTACTAGTTTTTCTGGCATCGGTAACGGCTCATTACCTTCGATTCGAGTGTGCTAACGGTGTTGATGACGTCAGTACCGTGAGAGAGTAGTGCGTTAAGAATCAGACGGAGAAAGACTGCCGAAATTTAGACAGCGCCGCGTAACGACTAATTAGAGTAACGCGGCCGCGTCTTCGACTGTCAATCCGCGCAGTCCTACGTAGACTTCCAACTAGAGCGGATCGGCTCCCGATTGCACTCGAACGGAAAGATTTACAAAAGGAAAGTTCTAATTGTTTAACATTCAGAACGAATCTGCCTGTAGTTAAAGGGTGTAAAGAGTAGATGTTCAGTCTGGTGCGGGTCCACTGATTGACCTCGCACAGCTGAGAATTCGATAAAACTCGAGAAAAGTGTGGAAATAATCCGCCTTTTCCTTGACAAACGGATCGGTTTAGATTCAGTCAAGTACGCCCCGGAATCATGTATGGGATTTCCCAAATCGAGATTCCACGAAATCAGTCCTGCGACAGGAGATCGAGAAAATACACCAGTAAGGTGTTCGATATCCTGTGGAGTGATCGAGAATATACACCAGTAAGGTGTTCGATCCCTCCGTGCAGAGTTGAGCGGTCGTCTCGATCGTATAAACGATCGAGACATAAGAAAGTTGGCAAAATTACGTTTCAATTTTCTTGTGATTACCGCCAGGCTGAGGAGACACCAAAGGAAGGCACCTACGTGGTGAACCATCCAGGTGGGTCCATTGTAGTCGGGTCGACGTCCACAAAGGACGTCTGACTTTTCCGGTCTGCGAGTCCTTACTCCTACAGATCCCGCCGGTGTAACGTTTAGAGGAGCACCTGTGCGGAGGAGTAACGGAGTCGTGGGTCAGGCCCCCACGTGGTTCAAATACTGCTAAGTGCAACGAATAGATGTGCAACGTGCAGTGAACCACGTGCAGTCGGGCTCCGTAGTGCAAACCCTGACCAATAAGTCGTCTGTTGAAGCAGCCAAGGGCAGCCACAGTTCGACGGTTGGGCTGTTGCACTGCACTGCGTTTCGACGCATAGACTCAGTGGACAGACTCACGGGAAAAGTGCATTTGGAGCCTTACAACCTCCACTTGCAATCCCGTCCACAAGGTAATCGACTGCAAACGGCGTAGATAAGGAATTTATTCTTTATCAAAAGCCAAAATTATAAATACAGTCCACTAGCGAGCTCGTATATTACGAGCGAGCGTAATTCTCCGCTCCTATACATTCGATTCCCGAAGCCAGGAGCGTGAGGACACAAACGCGGCATAGATACGTATAACGTGTTTACGTGTGTCTAACACATAGCCGTGTTTTTCTGATTATAGGAACCTTGGCCTACCTCAACCCGGCGAGTTCGGCGACCGGCAGAGACGAGGCAGGCAACGTCCCAGCACGATTATAGATAATCATAATTTATTTTTGGTTTTCGATTGTTACTTTTTATTTCAATGTTACTTTGCAATAAAAGGTCGGCGTAGAAGGCCGACGAAAAGAAAACCTGACGCCCGTATTAATTTTCCCTGAAAACTCCTGTATCTCTATCCGGACCTCGTCGTTAGAAGCATCAGCTTTTTAACAGATACTGTTACGTGAAATTGTACCAGTTGTGTTTGTTCTTTGTGGTTATTGTTCATTTCGGTGTTTAATGTGTATAATTAAAGAAATTTCGTTTAAACATCAGAGAAATCTACTTTTTCCCGCAAGACTTCCCGTATGTCCTCGCCAGGGCATACCCAGCGAGCGTCACGGTTTTCATTCCCGGCACAGTGATATAATATTTATAAATTGTAGATAATATTTTATCGTTGAAATTCTCATTGATTGAGAATATTTCGCCTTCGTAGTATTAACCTTTTACGTGACAAACTGTGTAGACAGCAGTACTAAGTAAAGCAGTATTTCTGTTGTCGAACTCTAGTAAGAAAAAGAAAAGAGAAAACTGATAGGAAAAGCACACGTGTGTTTGTTGTATTTCTTGTCTCCTGTCCTTTTCTTTCCAGGAAATTTGGTTAGCCGCGCGCAATGCGGACGGTAGATTCAGTGTTTGTGCGTAGCAACAAGTCTATTTCTCGGGACGAAGTGACCCTGAGCCGTTTTCGTGTTAGGTTACGCGATAATAGCATCAAGTGTTGTCGCTTTGCCCTGAATGGGCCATGGGATACCTGCACCCTGCACTAAGGCTGGGCATACTCCCAGATCCAAGCGGTTTTCTATCTACTTCCTATGACAACAGCGAAGGGAAACGTACGGCGTAGGTGTTCTACCGCACTCTGGGCTGGAAATACCCTGTCCTCGCCTTGCGGGTCTTTGGACAAGTTGAATCTACCCTTTCGGGAAGCAGCTCTCTTAGCCGACCCTGCAGGCTGCAAAGCAACCTGCAGCGTCGTTACCAGCGGGGGCCACGAGGAGGCGGAGCTGCCAGCTTTCGCTCGATTCCAGCAGGTTGGCACGAGCCGATTGTTACCTGCAACCACCGCAGCCTTCTATCCAGAAGTCTGCCTGCACCGGTGATCACAGGATATACTTCTCCGGTGTGTCCCTCGATGCCATGTTGTCCTCTTCTTGTGCCGGTGTCCGAATCCTTACTTGTAGTCCCGGTTTATTGATTTGTACGTATCGATGTGTGCGTGCGTGTGTGTGAATGTTTGTTTGTATATATCCTGTCCTGTGTCCTCTTGATGTGTTCTTTTCCTGGATGTTGTCCGATCCACTTGCACTCATTCGTTCCGTTGTGTCGCGGTCGCGCGCGTCATTTGTTTCGCAGGTTGAAAAAAAAAAAAAAAAAAAAATCCTCGGTTTTCGCGGTTCGCGGTACGGTTCGCGGTAGTCACGGTTCGCGGTTATCACGGTTCGCGGTTTCGCCGGTCGCGGTTTCGCGGTTCGCGGGTACGCTTTTCGCCGTTCGCGGTTTCGCGGCCGCGGTCTCGCGATTTCGCGGTTTCGCCGGTCACGGTTTCGCGGATTCGCCGGTCGCCGTTTCGCCGGTCGCGGATTCACCAGTCGCGGTTTCGCGGTTCGCGGGTACGCCATTCGCGGTTTCGCGGTCACCGTCTCGCGGTCGCGGTCTCGCGATTTCGCTGTTTCGCGGTTGCCGTCTCGCGGTCGCGGTCCCGCGATTTCGCGGTTTCGCGGTTGCCGTCTCGCGGTCGCGGTCTCGCGATTTCGCGGTTTCGCCGGTCACGGTTTCGCGGATTCGCCGGTCGCGGATTCACCGGTCGCGGTTTCGCGGTTCGCGGGTACGCCGTTCGCCGTTAGCGGTTTCGCCGATCGCGATTTAGCGGTCGCAGTCTCGCGATTTCGCGGTTTCGCGGTTGCCGTCTCGCGGTCGCGGTTTCGCCGTTCGTGGTATCGTGGTCGCGGTTTCGCGGTCGCCGTCTCGCGGTCGCGGTCTCGCGATTTCGCGGTTTCGCCGTTCGCGGTTTCGCGGAATCGCCGGTCGCCGTTTCGCCGGTCGCGGATTCACCGGTCGCGGTTTCGCGGTTCGCGGGTACGCCGTTCGCCGTTCGCGGTTTCGCCGATCGCGGTTGCGCGGTCGCCGTCTCGCGGTCGCAGTCTCGCGATTTCGCGGTTTCGCGGTTTCGCGGTTGCCGTCTCGCGGTCGCGGTCTCGCGATTTTGCGGTTTCGCCGTTCGCGGTTTCGTGGTGGCGGTTTCGCGGTCGCGGTCTCGCGATTTCGCGGTTTCGCGGTTTCGCGGTTTCACGGTCGCGGTCTCGCGATTTCGCGGTTTCGCGGTCGTGGCTTTGTTCTTCTGCTTCTTCTTGCGTTCTTCTTTCTTCCTTTTTTCTTCTTTCTTCTTATCCTCCTCAGTTTTCTTGTCGTCCCTCGTTGGCTGGTCTTTCCTTGGCCTTGAGCGCGGCTCGTGCGAAGTTACGGAAGTGTCGGAAATTGTCTTTAGAGACCATCACCGCCTCCGCAACCGGCCATCTGCAACCGTTAAGCTGCAGTGTCGTCTTCAGGACCGCCCTGGCCTCCTCGTGCCTCGGGCAGTCGTAAAGTATGTGGCTGGATGTTTCGTCCGCTCCACATTCGCACGTTCCAGTTTCACTCAGCGCGAAGGTACTGAGCTTCCACCTGAAGTTACCGTGACCACTAAGAAATTGCGTGACATAGTGGTCCGGTTCTATCCAGGTGGCCCGGGATCTCTGCCGAACATCTCCGAAGAACTCGAAGGTTGTTCGACCCTGGGTCGAAACCTGCCAGCGCTCCTGCCAAGCGTCCAGCGTATTCTCCGCCGCCCGTCTTCTCTCTTCGCCGTAGTCACGGCCTTTCTCTCCCTCGCCGTTGTTGTTGCGTCCTCTTCTTTCTTCTGCCCGAATCCAGTATCTTCTCGCTCTCTCGTCCACCATCAGGTCGATCGGGGGCACGCCCGCAATCACCGTTAGAGCGTCCGTAGACGTCGTACCGTACGCCTTGGTGACGCGAAGGAGAGCCTGCCTCTGAGTATGAGCCAGCATCTTTCTAGTTGTTTTGTTCAACAGGTCGCTCCAGCCAGCCGCTGCGTACGTGGTTATGGGTACAAAGAGCCCCCCGTATAAAAGACGGAGAGCGCGGTGCCCCAGTCCCCAGTTCGCTTTGGCGACTTTCGCGATGCTGTTGAACAGGTATCTACATTTCTCCGAGGTTTTCGCGATATGCGTGTTAACCCGGAGTCCTCTGTCAAAATATACTCCTAAGTATCTGATTGCTGGCTTCATACTTATGCCTCTGCCAGAGATGCGGATGGTCGGTGGACGCTCGGCATCGAGCGATCCCTTAACCAGAAGCATCTCCGACTTTGCGGCTGAGAGTTCCAGCTTCCTCCTTCCGCACCACTCGGACATCGCGGTTGCGACCTCCTGTCCCTTCCTTCTCAGCTCCTCTCTCGAGTTACCGGAGATCAGGACCAGGACGTCGTCCGCGTAGGCAACCGGTTCGCACTCCAGCTCGTCGGCTGTGAGAACCGCCAGCAGGTCATCGAAAATTAGGTTCCAAAAACTTGGACCCAATATCGAGCCCTACGGGCAGCCTCTGGTAACGGGTTTTCGGACTAACTCCTGTTTCCCCACGATCTGCACTACCCTCTCCGAGAAGTAACTTTCCACTAGCCTGTACAGGTTTCGTGGGCAGTCCCTTCTCTTGAGTTCGTGCAGGACATTTGGCCACCATACGTTGTCGAAAGCGCCCGAAATATCGAACGCTATTGCGACCACGTATTTTGCCTCCGCGAATTCCCTTTCCCTAAGAATATTACGGAACTTGATGATCGCTTCCTCCGTCGACCGTCCGGGTCTGAACCCGTATTGTCGATCGGAGGTTAAGACATGATCCAGAAAAATACTCGCGAGTCTTTTCGCCATCAGTCGCTCGAGCAATTTCCCCACCATGGAAAGTAGGCAAATTGGTCGGTATGACTTCGGGCTACTCCTGTCTTTGTCCGGTCCCTTGGGTATTGTAATGATATTACCCACCTTCCAACGAGCTGGGAAAACTCCCCATTCGAGGCATCCGTTACAGAGCCTGAGGAGCTCCTCGTGGAGACATCCCCAGGATTTCTGGATAACTTCCACCTCGATCCTGTCCGGTCCCGGACATTTACCTTTTCTGAGGCGCGTTACAGCGGCACTCAGTTCTTCCCACCGGAATGGGGGGCTGTCCTCCGTAGCTGGCTGGATTCGGACTTCTGCTCGCATCCTTCCTTGTTCCGGGGTATCAGCTCCAACGTCGTCCTCTGGGACGAGTGCCGTTAGCATCGCCTCGGCCGTCGCTCTCCAGGAGGTTGTGTGACCTCCTTGTGGTAGCTTGATGGAGGAAGTAGCCTCCTCTCTCCTTAGCTTTCCCAAAGCTGTCTTTGTCGCGATACCCCAGGGCTCCTGATTTCCTTGGCTGGTGACGAACTGGCGCCATGAGCGGTTCTTCTCGCTCGTCACCTTCTTCGTGTAGGCTTTCCTAAGTCGTCGGTACTCCTGTTTCCTGTGTTCCCTCGTAGGGGGATCGTGTGTCCCCTGGTACAGCCTCCGGGCTCTGTATGATTCCCTCTTCATTCTGGTGAGTTCTTCTGTCCACCGACTTCTGATGCCATTTCTTTTCGGGCATTGCCGCTGCACAGGCGGTCAATATCACCCGCTCCACGGTTTCCGCCATTGTCTCGACGTCCTGTCGACTGTTTAGGTCGACGTTCGCCAAGGAGCGCTTCTCCTGAATGAGAACCTTTTGGAGCTTATTCCAATCGGCCTTCCTTACGTTGTACCGTGGCTGTAGGGGCGGCGGTGGTTGTCCTCTTCGCGTGCCGAGGTTTAGGCGCGTCTCCAGGATTCTATGATCACTGGAGGTTCCGTCCTCGTACACTTTCCAGCCGTGTACGAGCGGTATCGCTTTCCAGGTTGCGAGAGTGACGTCGATATTCGATGATCCTCGCGTATTCTCGAATGTGGTGGGATGTCCCGCCTCGTTCAGTACTAACAAGTCGTGTCTAATGACTAGATCTAGAAATAGTTCCCCACGTTCGTCGGTACGGCCGCTGTGCCAAACATGCGACTTCGCGTTCGCGTCCGCGCCTATTATAACTACTTTACCCCGTAGTCTTGTTAGCACTGTGTCGAGATGGGCGAGCCCGACCTCAATATTCTCCGATGGCGGAAAGTATTGACTCACTACATGCACTTCCGTGCTACCGTCGAAGAGCTGCACACAAACGCATCGCGTTGTGCACAGATCTGCGATTTCGAGCACGGAAAACTTTCTATTTCTCACGCATATGGCCGCCAGAGGCGGTTCATCCGCGTGGTTACGGAAAACTATCGTAGCACCGCTCCCGAAACCCGGAATAGCTCTTTTGAAACTATACGGTTCCTGCATAAGCAGGATGTCCGCATTAGTTTCCTCCATTTGTCGCCTAACCTCGTATGGCACGACTTTCGATCGCTGCATATTCAGCTGCAGGATCTTGAGCTCCTGTCCATCTGTAGTGGAGTTATTATGCATAATTGGTCCGACTTACCGACCACTGGACCGCTTTCTGCTGCGCCGTGCTGGAAACGGCATGATCTCCTTTCTTGCCAGCACGCTTGCAGTTCACGCAAACTGCAGGCTGGCTTTTCCTTGGGCACGTCTTCGCTACGTGTCCGACATGCGCACAGTGGCCGCATGTTTCCTCTTTCTGGCGGCAGTGTTTCGCTATGTGGCCGTATCCCTGGCACTTGTAGCATCGGCTGACCGCTACGTAATCCCTGACTTTGCAGGAGCTCCACCCGAGGAACAATCTGTGTGCCTCGATCATCTTAATCCTCAGGCTTGGGGAGACTTCGACCACCCAATTCGTCTCTTCTCCGTCCTTCCTTCCTGTTTGGAAGCAGAACTTCACCCCATTCGCCTCCTCTTCGCTGAACACCTTCGTGTTTTGTTTCCTAAAGCACGTCCTGATTTCCTTCTCCGACATCCCCCGTGGAACGTCGAAGAGGTGCATCCTCGGATTCCTGTTGACCGGTGTTTTCACGGTCAGTCCTGCTTGCCTCAATTTCTCGCACTCCGTTAGCGCCTTGATACCCTCGGTGGTTGTTGTTTCCACGGCAATTCCGTTACCGTGGATCTTCCTCACAGCCTTCACCTGCATGCCCCTCTTCCTAGGGTTCACCAGCGTGAAGACTGCGTCCCTTGCTTCCTCGCTCGTCCTTATTTCGCCTTCTTCCTTGCTCGGGAAGATCATTACCACGTTTTTCGGCGGTACGATTACCGGTGGTGCGGCCTGCGGAGTCTTTGTTGCTCCCACTTTCAGTTTCTCCGCGTAGGAGAGTACTGGTTGGGGTGCCTCCGCCTTTTTAGTGACGCGTTCCAGACATCTCGTTGCCTGGATCGTCTTTTGCACAGCTCCGCTGAGGGTTGCCTCCGACCGCTTCGAGTCGGCTGTGGCTTGCTCGAGCCTCCCTTGTAGGAAGCTGTTCTCCTGCAGAACGTCCTGTACGACCTCCCGCATCTCTTTGAAAAGACGCATGAAGGCCGTCGTCTGCTCCTTGGTGACCTTTTTGTCCCGGTCCATGCAATAAGTGAGCATGCGGTCCTCGATCTTTTTTGCCGCATCCTTGGCGGCAGCTGCGGTCCTCCTCACGGGTTTTTCCTCCGTAGTAGCCTCCATTGCCCTCTTCTTGGGCCCCTCCACATTCCCTGTACCAGAGGGTTTCACCGGCGTGGTACTCGCCTTGCGTTTCGCAGTCTGCGGCTGCGCGTCCCCCGCGGTCTTTGTTGGCACCGGTGCCATTGCCTTGAGGCTAACCGTCGACCGCGTCTGGCCTCCTTTCGCTGGCACGGTCGGCGCCATTCTGACGCTGGGATCGTCCCCCACTCCGCTTCTTTGCTCGGATCCCGTCGGATCCGCTCGCGTGCGGTCGGCCGGTTGCAGCGCTCGGGGCTCGCCCCCACTCCTCCTCGGCGATCGGGCCCCGTCGGCTCGGCTCGGGCACGGTCGTCCGGTCGGTGGCGCGGTCGAATCCCAGATGGCCTCGCCCGCTCTACCAGGTGCTGATCGCGCGTCACGCGCTCGACCCAAGATGGCGTCACTGACGTCACTGGGCGTTGGCTGCGTGCCACGCGGTCGGCCCAAAATGGCGGCGCTGACGTGGCCCACTCGAAATTCTCCCTCGGTCAACGTTCGCGCACTTCTAATTGCCACCAAAAATCGAGTTTTCGTCCGATCTTCAATCACGAAGCGGCGTTTCGCTCGTGATAGCGCCCACTATCCACTGCCACGATTTCAGCCCGATATCTGGCCTGACGGCGGAGATATTCGCGACGAAACCGCACGGTCGCTCCAAAGCTTCCGAAATTACAAATCTCTTACAGTTTTTGAAATTCCACCTCGAAGAAACCACAGAGGAACGTTACACCACACGAATAATCCTTAAATAACCTTATACGATACGAGTACAGCGCGGAAAGACCCGTAGCAGCCGCGTAGGCGCTGGAAATTCCGGCCACGCCCCGGGAAAAACCCACGCGGCGATGACTCACCGTCGCGTCACTCCTCGCCTATAACGTTCCCAAAAATCGAATTTTTATCCGATTCTTGATCACGAACCGGCGTTCTCTTCGTAATAGATCCTTCTATTCACTGTCGCGGTTTCACTCCGATATCTCGCCTGGCGGCTGAGATATTCAGCAACAATCCCGCACGGTCGCCCCGAAGTTTCCGAAATTACAAATCTCGTTCGAGTTTTTGAAATTCCACTCCGGAGAAACACACAGTAGATAGATTTGTCGCACAAACACGCCTAAAACCTCACGTGTACAACGCGAATCCGATAATAGCATCAGTGTTTCTTACGCAGTTTTTAAATTACTTTCAGAGAATCGTGGCTCTCCTTGTTTCCTGAATCGCGAAAATAGAATCCTTTGCTCGCCGATTTCAATCTTCGGTCGCGGTACTCTAACTTAATACTTTCTAATCAAATTAATTATTTTTTCAATTTGAAATTTAAACTTCTCGTTACCGGAATTAGAGTCAGTGCATCATTGAAGAGGAATATTGGGCGATGCTTCACGAGCAAACAGTGTAAGTATAAATTTATACTTTGAAATGTTTAATTAGAAATCTCTAGAGTTTTAAGAATAGATTCTAATTGTTTTTTTTTACAGTTTTCCTACAGTCTCTGGACCTCATTCTAGAAACCAGCAGCAGTATCCGGGGGGTATCGGGCGGTGGACCACAAGCGAACAACGTAAGTATAAATTTATACTTTCAAATTTGTTAACTAAAAATCTTTGTAATTTTAACAATAAATTCTAATTTTCTTGCATTTTTCTTACAGTATCTGGATCTGATCCTGGACCTGAATCTAACCAGCAGGACCATGCTGACTGATGGATGACTTTTTTTTTTTTTTTTTTTTTTGTCGTGGGGAAAATCTTCGAAAGACTCCCTCCCACCTCCTTGGGGTGAGGTGGGAGGGGTGTGTGGGATTCTCCGCGCCCGTACAACGACAGGCGCGGGACCTACCCACTAAAAACCCCACGGTGACCCTTCGGCACGCTTTGGGAGGATACCGGGAATCGCTCGAAGCATTCTTCCGGTATCCTCCCCGTGCCCGCGCTTTCGCGCCCATCCACCGGGGGGACAATCGGTCCCCCCAGTAGACACACTGCCTCATAGCGGCGGGACGGGGCCACTCCATCGCTATCCGTCCCGGGGCCGCGTTTAGTGGCGGCTGCGAGCCCCAACTCGCAACCGCCCGCGACCCCGTTTCCACCCCTCGGCGGCCGGGCGTTCATGGCCGCACCAGACCACCGAGGGTGCCTCCCCTTGCGTCGGACCGGTAGGGGGAGGCACTCCTACCCCCAACCGGTCCGACCCGGCGCCGCCTGGCGGGAGGAGGGTCCCCTCAGGACCCCCCTCCCAGCCTAGGTCATCCGCCACGCCGAGGCGGCCGCCCGCGACGCCTCGCGACCGGGCGACGACCTCGGGCCACCGCACGAGCGCGAGCTTCAGCGCGCCGCTGAAGCTCGCGCTCCCTCCCCGCGGCCTCCTTCTGCAACATTACGTTCTCGCAGAAGGAGGCCACGGCCCTCCACTTCTCCTCGCTGCCGAGCATGGCGCGCACCACGCCCGGCAGCGAGACATCCCGCCCGACGACGCCGACCAGGACACGCCGCTCCCCCTCCCACGCGGGGCATACCTCCAGGGTATGATCCGCCGTGTCCTGCTCAGCGTCGCAGTGGCAGCAACGCGCCGTCGGCTCCTTCCCTATCCGGCACAGGTATCTTCCGAAGCTGCCATGCCCGGAAAATACCTGTGCCAGCCGGTAGGTGAGGCTGCCATGGCCTCTGTCCAGCCACTCCTTCAGGAGTGGCCGAACAGCCCCGACAGTCCGGTGCCCCGCGGTTGGCAGAGCCAGCCGCTCCTGCCACGCGAGCAACACGGACTGCCGGGCCTGGCGCTTCAAATCGCCCCAAGCAGGTTCCTGCCCGCCCGGGACCGCCCCCACCCCCGCGCGACGGTCGACGCGGTGCCGGTACATCACCGCGTGCGACCGCGCGAGCAGGTCCATGGGCGGCATCCCCGCTAGAACCGTCGCCGCCTCATGTGATATGGTCCGATACCCGCGGACGACCCTGAGCGCCATGCGCCTCTGCACCCGACGCAGCATAGTCATGCTGCGCCGGGAGGCAGCCAGGTCGTCCGCCCAGACGGGGGCCCCGTATAGGGCCACCGACTGGACCATTGCCACATAGAGGCGACGAACTCGGCCCGCCGGGCCCCCCAGGTTGGGCAGGATCCGGCCCAGAGCCGCAACCATCCTTTCCAACCGGGGGACCAGGCAGCGGAAATGCTCCTCGAAACGCCAGTGGCTATCGAGGATCAGCCCTAGATACCTGATCTGGGGCTTCACCTCGATGTCAGCCCCACCCACCCGGATCAGAGGGGGTGACGGATCCTGCCGAGGTGAATGAAACGCAATCACCTCGGTCTTATGGACCGCCACCGTCATCCCCATCCCCCTGATCCGGTCGACGACGCGTTGCGACCCCTCCTCCGCGCGACGCATGGCCCTCCCCCAGTGCGCCCCGACGGCCAGCACCAGTGTGTCATCCGCATAACACACCGTGCTGACGCCGTCGGGGACTGATGGATGACTTCGAGAACTTCCAGTCATCATTAGTGAGTCGCATGTGACTTTTGTTCCTCTGGTCCCCAACCATGTTGTAGGATGAAAGATCCAAATCAACACGGGTGACCAGTTGTATACTTGCTATTTTTGACGAGTTAAGCGACCACGGGTATGAAAAATACCTGTGAGTAGTAACATCAACTGTTATATTTTTTAGAGCAGGTTTTAGGGTCTTCTCGCACTCGCGTTTCTTAATGCCACAAATCAATATTACACATTATGATTATTATAAAATTTTTACAAATATATATAATACAATTTTTATAAAATATATGAAATATTTTTATTAATTTTGTATGAATTGTATGATTGAATAGAAAATGAATTAATGTAATGTGAGAAACATTATATTTATCACAAGATCGAGTAGAATATGAATGATAATATGACATTGTACAATAATATTTACAACATTAATATAAATTATTAAATATTGATCGTTTATTTAATTAATACATCGTATGATGTATTTAACGTGCAAGAAGGCATTTCGCGACAGGTCGATTTTCGAGTCAAAGTAACATGCATTTTATACTAGTTTGATCTTTTAAAAAATTTACTTTGACGACAGAATCGACCAAGGATAATTGAATATTTTGAATAACAATTTCATGAATTCATTTCAATTTTTGAAGTAAATTATTTTATCATGAAATCTTAATTAAAGTCTTTCATTTTAAGTAATTAAATTTCAATCATAACAGTTTTTTTGAATAATAGTATTTTTCAATATTAACGTATTTTATTATTGATATATTACATATAACAAGTCGAGTCATTTTAACTAAAAATTAAATACGAAATACCGTTTAGCTATTAACCAGTTTTTCTAGTTAGGATTTTCAGACTAATTTTTCCGTGTTCGTTGCCCAAGTTCATGCACATGCCCGGGTGCTATTTGCACGAACGAAAGCAACGGGGCACGATGACTTTATTTATAACAATTCAACGACATATTAACGACTGACATTGGTTAGTGAATCGTGCGCGACGTACTGTCCACATGTGTGTGTTGTGGTTAGGTTGTGGAAGTGCGTCGTTTCAAATATTTTTATAATTGTCATTTATTTTTTATCAGTAATAATATCAAATTTCAATTTACCATTTATTTGAAAATTGTTGACCTTAATGGATTTCGATCTTAATATTTTTCAATCTTCTATAATGATACATCCATATAATATATTTTATTAAATACTATATTCCATATATTAAAACATTCTATACAAATATTTATGCATATAATAAAAATACGCGATGGACACTAGCCTCTGTCAGACGATTTCAGAAACTGGTATGTACATTTAGAGTATGAATGGAGTGATATGTCCGGGTGTCGGAGGAACCCCGGGGAGTCCTCTCTAGTTTAGGTCGCGCCCGGACATTGAGAATGAGAACCGTGGAGTGTTTGTTTGAGAGAATGCGTTTTGCAATTTTTTAAATATAGGGTTAGGTAGGTAGGTAACTTTCTGGTATGTGTGCTAGATTTAAGTAGGTAGGGTCAGGGCAAGGCTGTCCACATTAGTAATTTGGGTAGGCGCGTTTTCGCGTGGCAGTCTTGCACCTGTAGTTACGATTTCGAGAGTAGAAATCTTGCTGATTCAAACGGTGTATGCTGTTTGTTTCGGCTTTAGTTTCGACTCCTCGAATCGCGCGACTCTTAAAGTCGCTCTCTCGCACTCGCGGTCGTGATTAGGTCCCTTTCGAAACGCTCGTCCCCCTCGAGATTCACCACGTATGCTCGACCAACAATTCATATATTGTTGGAAGACTACGTATTGCACAAAATCTCGAGCCAAATCTTAAGTAAGTTTCAGGCTTTGGCAGGACCGCCGAAGAAAGAAAAGGCTCTCAATGAGCTGAAGAGGCCCTAACAAATTGTTTCAAGAGTGGGCTACAACAAATGGCTTTTCATCTTCATCTTTGGATAAGGATGGAAAGTCATTCCTATTACTACTTTGTCACTTGACTCGTCTGTAGTTGTAGTTAGTTTATTTTTCTGGCTGGCTCACGTATGCATGTACTTGGTACATGATTGCACCATACATGCCAGCCATCCTACCCCTGTATTCTGTTGGCTGGTTCACGTATGCATGTATACATAATTGCATCATACATGCCAGTCATCAGGGCAACTCGCGGTTTTAATATCCATAGAGTTGCGAATGTGCAATAATCGCGTTTGCGTTTAGAGTTGCGAACTGTTATTTTTCGCGTTGCCTTTTCAGGGTAGTGTTGCGACTTGACACGATACGCGATTGGTTTTATGCAAACTTAGCTACCGAATGTTGGCTTTAAAAATAGTTTTGCGAATTATTGATAAACGCGATTGCTTATAAAGTTGCGAATTATCATTTTTCGCGTTTGCTTTTCAGGGTAGTGTTGCGAACAATCACGACTCGCGTTGCATTTTTACTCTTTTGTACACATAATGGATATCAACCGCGTTTGCAATTTTCATATTATAAATTAGCGTGCCATCTTGATTAATCGTGCGATTTTTTCTTTAGCGTTGCGATACTTTAAATGCCAAAATTCGACCCCAACTGTAGCATTAGAAGTAGTTAGTTTGTAGCTAGCACATGTGAATTTACATGTACCATCACACCCTGATTTAAGTTAGAGTTGCGAATAATATACAATGTTCGCGTTTGCTCGTAGAGTTGCGACCAAAAATTTATCGCGTTGATGTGTTAATGTTGCTTATAAACACGATTCGCAATTATTTTTAACGCAAATTTAGGAACCGGACGTTTGCTTTAAAAATAGCGTTGCGAATTTTTAGTAAACGCGATTGCGAATTACTATTTTTCGCGATTACTTTTCAGGGTAGTGTTGCGAATAATTACCATTCGCGGTTGCTTTTCTTGTTACAAGTCGCGTTTGGAATTTCTCTATTATAAATTAGCGTTGCGATTGTTGATTTATTGCGTTGTTGCCCCGTAGTGTTGCGATATTAAGCCGTCTAACTTCATCCCCATATGTGCCACTCTATTGTAGTTTGAAGTAGCTTGATGTAGTTAGTTTATTTCGTGCATGTATGTTGTAGCTACAACTGAAGACGCCAGCACCCGATCCAGCATTTTTGGGCAACGCGATTTGCATTAGCGTTGCGAAGCATAAATATATTTCCATTAAAAATAGAGTTGCGAATATGCAATAATCGCGTTTGCTTGTAGAGTTGCGAATTCCTATTTTTCGCGTTTCCTTTTCAGGTTAGCGTTGCGAATTCCATACGCAATTGCTTTTATTGTTATTTAAGAATAGCGTTGCGAATTAACCGATCGGTTTGCTCTTAGCGTTGCGAATTACTATTTTTCGCGTTTACTTTTCAGGGTAGTGTTGCGAATAATTACCATCAAATCGCGTTACAAATCGCGTTTGGAATTTTTATATTATAAATTAGCGTTGCGATCTTGACTTGTCGCATATTTTATTAATTAGAGTTGCGATCCAATGCCCAAAAGCTGGCCAAAACGCTGACCACTGCACCCAGGATCATCAAGAAGCAAGCTGGGATTCTGCAAAGCCTCGAATGGCTCAACATCGTTATTAAAATTAGTGTTGCGCATTATTGAATATGGGTGCACGCGATTTAATTAATAAGGGAACCCTGTGTGGTTCATTTAACGAATAACAAGCACCACTCGCGTATACTTTTTTATATTAATAAATTAGTGTTGCGAAAGAAAGAATGGTCCACTCACGGATTGTTTGAATTTAAGACGAGTGGACGATTATTCTATCTGAAATGCATTTTTTCTTTATATGTTTGCCAAAGGAAATACTGCTTGAAAGTATTGTTGTAAATAGACGAATTTATAACGTGTTAAAGTCTGTAATTTATGTGAATATATTTTTATCACAGATTTGTGATGCATTTAAAAATGCTATATTATGATTAATTTTATTGTTCCAATACATATATAACTAATTATTCATTATCAGAGTTGGTAATTTTTACGGGATATAATAACCTTTGCAACTCAATTGTTATTTATAAATAGTGAATTTTTTTATAAATATTCTGTATTCTTTGCATAAATTAAAGTTTGTTCGCGATCATTGTTTTAATTGATGGAAAACAGAATGCTTGCATCAAAAGGATATGCAAATTGCAATTCGATATTTCATATTGAGAGTTAATTTCCGCGTGGAATCGAAATTTTTGTTCATTATAGTTTTGTTTGTACGAACCAAATTTAGTTTTCAATACAGTAAAATATAATTATTGCAATGTATACGTCTTGAAAAATTTTTCATTTGATAAACGAAACGAAAAATAAAATCTACGGTAATAAATGAATAAAATTTTCAATCTATTTCGTATTTATCTTAACACTGAGACGAGTTTAATTTTTCATTCAATTTCAATTGCGTAATATTTATGTTTTTCAATTTTTTAATATCAATTTTTACTCGTGGAAGCTTCTTTTTTTCTGTGCCCATTAATACACTTTTATTTCAGCTACTAATCTTTTGGACAAGTTTTTGTTGCAGGGTACATAAACATTGAAGAATGAAATTGAAAATAGTAAATGGATTCAGACTTGATCGTTCTTAAGGAAATACTTCGTACAATTTTATTTATTGTCTGAGTTTCTGTTCCAGGGAAACATCGTGGAATTAACCAAGACACCAAGAAGAAAATATCTTTTCATATTTTTTTGTTTTGTATGAGTTGTATTTATTGGATATGAGTTTCTGTTTTAGAAAAACATCGTGGGATTGACGAAGACACCAAGAAGAAAATATTTCCTCGTATTTCTTCGTTTTATGTCGGTTATATTTGTTGTATATGAGTTTCTGTTTTAGAAAAACATCGTGGGATTGACGAAGACACCAAGAAGAAAATATTTCCTCGTATTTCTTCGTTTCTACAAATTGCGTTAAAATATAAGTACAAATTTATATAGATTATAAGATAAAGAAGTGTTCCCCGGCGTTCTATTAAATATTATCGAAGCGTGTGTGCACATTTAAGTATGAATGATTACTATTAAGGTACATATTGGTATTCTAATATGCAAGGTCCGTATGTGCAGTTGCACATTCCAATTTTGTTTCTAAAAAACATGTGGTGGACTAGTTCACATGTATCAACATTTTGTTAGGTTTTCGATCTCTTGATTGAGTAGTTCTTTTAAGAACTCACTCATTTCTAACTTTCCTGTAGCTTCTCTCTTAGATAGGTATTCGAATTCCTCGCCAAAGGTAGGGTGATTGGGGCGAGGCTAGGGTGGGTCTCCTTACGCAGCAACCTCCGCGCGGTGAGACCTGGGGATTATTATTTACTATGCAATTAATATAATTATTAATTACATAGCAAATAATATGAGCTAATGGCTGCGTTCTTCTTATAGTTTCACATACCTTCTTCGCCACGGTTTACGGTCTGATAACACCGATTTCGAGTCGCAAATACATTTTTACCGAGTTGTTTTTTAGATAAACGATACATTACAATTCAAAATAAAAAAATAGAGGATTTGCGGCGTATTTATCAATGAAGTACATTCTTACGTATTTTAATAATCTTGATATCTTTAAATGATCTTAATCGATTGGTGCTCAATTCTGGACTGTACAGCTTTAATTTTAATTTCTGTCACACTTGCACTTGCGTTTATTTCTAAATCTGTTGGTAATATTGCGAATGACACGAAAATGGTAATGGGGCTCTAGAGTCCCAAAAAAATGGGACGAAAAAATACATTGGATGAAAGATCTACTCGTATACCTCGTCTATGATTCTACTTACCGACGTTATCGACAGCCTTAGATTTTTGTCCAGTTATAGAAATGCAAACACCTTACGTTGAATAAGATTCAACTTGTCTTATGAAAATCCAGAAGGACATATCAAAACTTGCCCGACGAAATTTTCACAGAGAAAGGGTGAATGTCACTTCCGATACCATAACGTTGTGCACAAAAATCACCCACACGCGATTATACACGCCCCACGATTGTCCACAGTATCCGCAAGTATCCACAAATAATTCTTTCAGGCACTAACCACTATGCAATTAAATAAACACGCACCGCGATTATGTTATTCGTGAGTGACTATGTGTACGTGCACCACGATTGTTCCGAGTTACTTACGAATAGAAACGTTCTTAATTTTTCAAATACACTTTAATTTAAAAATGTAAAAAGGAATCGTAGGATAAATGAAATTTTCGCATCGATTTGCGTTCACGTCGAAGAATGTAACGATACTAGTAGCTGACTCTGCCATCGATCGACGAGGTTCTGAGAAACAAATGCCGAAATGACCCCGATTCTATATCACTCGCCTTGCGTATCTCTCTCAAACACACACATACACACAAACACATGCACTCTCCACTCAGTGGAGACAAGGGGCAGCATTGGCACGTGTTCGGCCAGCTAGTCAGTTGTAAAAAAGAATCAGTCAAGACAGTTCACGCGACTCATTTTAGAGATATTTCATTCAGTTCTGTATTAAGTAGCATGTAAGAAATACAGTGATCTAAACAATCAACGAATTTATTAAATTCCTTTTTACATTTATAAATTAAAGTGTATTTAAAAAATTAATAACAGTTCTATTTGTAAGTAATTTAGAAGAATCCAGGTACTCGTACACATAGCCACTTACGAATAACATAATCACGGTGCGTGTTCATTCAATTGCATAGTAGTTAGTGCCTCAAACGATTATTTGTGGACACTTGCGGACAGTGTGGGCAATCGTGGGGCGTGTATAATCGCGTGTAGGTGATTTTCGTGCACAACGTTGTGGTATTGGAAGTGACATTCAACCTTTCTCTGTGAAAATCTCGTCGGGCGAGTTTTGATATGTCCTTCTGGATTTTCATAAGACAGGTTGAATCTTATGCAACTTAAGGTGTTCGCATTTCCATAAGTGGACAAAAATCTAAGGCTGTCGATAGCGTCGGTAAGTAGAATTTTTCATGCTGCGTGAGAACAACTAACACTGGCCTGCCGCAACCTTCCGCGCGAACGTAGCTGTACGCAGATTGCCATTCTACAGGCGGAACTTTAAACGTTAATAACTTTGTCACGAAGCCTCCATCAACTAATTGGTATTTTTGATTTTCGTCTTATTTTGGCCTCTAGAATCGTTCATGTAAATATTTCCTAGAGGTGGCCGAACACCCTGTATATTATTGCTCCTGTTGTGTAATAAGCTAAAATAGGTAATAAACGAATATATAAAAAAAGCTTTTCCTTCAAATTAATTTATTTAGTAGTTATAAGCATTTGTACCACCATAACCATACTGTGCCAATACTTATGTCCGACATTGTATATGCTTCTGACATATCACACGTTTTGGTGCAGATGAATTCAAATATCGCACGAAAATGATCTTCTCGATTTGCCTGACGACAAAGAAACAATCCGCAGGCCTGCGCGGGCACGACACGCGTTTTCAAACTTCACCAAGTTCCCACTTTTTCCCAGGCCAATGACGTATCGCTCGGTCCTTGGTTCAAGTGAAATAGGAAATATTGAGTGACTGAGAAGGATAGTTTGGACCTTGCCTACCTTCGAGGGTAGCAGAGCCTCCATCGCCAGTCAAAATTGAGCTGCCGACTTGGAAAGATCGTAAGTACCTTGTCGCTTACTACCCCTATGTGTATGTATGTGCCGGTCATGGTGAAAGTGGTGTAATTACAAACTTACGTAGTGCATTTTACATATTCCTTGTATATTATATCGCGATACTGCACTTTCTCTTTGTTTAATTTTAACGAACACCACTTTTGTAATGACGTAGACATTTATATATTTTGCTTGAAAGCCGAGACCCCATTTAGACATGTTTCGGTTAAAGTTTCATTACCGAACAATGAAAATTTGAAAAAAATATTTTTATTCATTCTCCATTTCTTTTTAGATGGAGAAACATTCTAACAGTGTGGCAAGAGAGGAGGCAGTCCTGTCGCAACGCAGCCCAGCCCCGGAACGGAGCCCAGTCCGGGAACGCGGCGCGTCGCGACGCAGTCAGGCCGCGGAAAGGGAACTTGAACATGGGGCACCATCGTGGCCCGAATATATTCTCTACCGCGAATTAGCCCAACGTTACCGGAAGGAGGTATGTATAGCCATAATCACACATTTCTTACATTCGTATGACAATGTGAGGTCTGTACTTTGTACATCACTAAAACATTTAATATTACATTAACATCTTCATTATTTCAGATTAGCGATTTAAAAAAAAAGATGAGGAATATTAAGTATGGAGGAAGAAGAGGAAGAAGAGAAGAAAGAGGAGAAAGAAGAGAAAGAGGAGGAAGAGGAGGAAGAGGAGATGGACAAAATTATACATTTTATTTTAATAAATAATAATATTTAATATATCTTGTCCTTTTTTTCAATACCAATCCCAAATTTGTTTTTCCTTATCGCGTACGGTTTTTACAAAAATTAATGTGGGATTATCAGGGACCGTGGTTGTTTGAAAAACACAGCAAGTAACTTCATAAATGCTTTATTTGTAGTCACACTAATCTCTCTCTCGCTAATAAAATCACTCCGCTAATATTTCAACAATACACACTCGTATTTATTTTCTTCAATACATTCACACCTACGTTCGGCTGTTGCGGAACTTTTCAATCTTTCTTTCTTGCGTACTATCGTTTCTCACCTTCTGGGTTATTCACCCATCAGCAGTTCGGCCGTTCGCTCGCCGCGTCTTCGCTCATGCCGGACAGCGAACGATTCGCTGTCAGCATCATGCTTTCTGGAGAGGGGGGGGGGGCGTATGTATCGAAGCTGACGCTTCACTTTTGCTGTGGTTTCACCTTCACAGCCCTCCTAATTAGGCGCCATCTCGTAGCGACTGTCTGAACTAAATTTGTTACGTGACTTGCTCTGTTATTACCCATGTAATGGCGGAACTCGCTTCTGGGAATACAATTACGAAATAAGAGATTTTGCCCTTATATGAGTAGATTTTGGGTCGGAAGAGGTCTCACTCAAAAGAGGAAAGTCCAATGCAGCGCGCGCTGGTCAGTATTGCAGTCTTCGATTCTGTGGCTGTATTTTGTCAATTTTTTTCTCGGCTTTCGACGTTCATATTAATAAATGTGAACACAATCTCGATCGATCTAGAACAGCGCGCGCTGCATTGGACCTTCCTCTTTCGAATGAGACCTCATTCGACTCAAAATCTGCTCATATAAGCACAAAATCTCTTATTTCGTAAACCCATTTTTCGGGCCAAATTGTATCGGTATACAGTGCACTGCATTACCCGTGTCTACCCCCTTAACCGCGCACGTAGCGTCTTACGTTTAAAGGAGCTTACACCACGGTACTCATTATGCGTTGCTCTACGCACAGGGGACGTACTCACTGGCGGTCATTGAGCGTTTCTCGAGCAGGTCGAAAGCTAGGAAGTCTGGAATTTCTTAGCTCCGATAGGAGAAACGGCAAGCTCGCATAGGGTATCGGCCATAGACCACCCTAGGGGTGATATACAAAACCGTGCGGACAATTCAACTTGTCGCACGACCGCGTCAAATGCAGCAGTCCGTGCAACAAATTCTTACACGACCGTGAAACTCAAACGTCACGTGAAGATAATCAGCCTCACACGACTGCGTCAAATGCAGCAGTCCGTGGAGTCGTCAGTACTGATTGGGCCGTAGCCCTTGGCTGGGACTGGAGTTTCGACGCACGGAAAACGAGGATTTTCTCGTTTCCCCTTTCATGACCGCGTAGCACAAACGTCACATGAAAGTCGGACGAAAACCCACAGTCTTCTAAATTTAGACTGAAATCTCGACAAGCAAGAACCGAAGTTTTCTCGATTCCCTCACACGACCGCATAGTTCAAGCGTCACGTGCAATTCGGCGAGATTGTACAGTCGTTAATTGGGGCTGATAAAATGCCTCACCGATTTCATTAATTATTAGCAACAATAGAACGTTCCCAACGAAAGGTTCGGGTGTTTTCAGAACCATTTTTCGGAGAATCTGGTTTCGTCGCGGAGCGGAATCGGTGGTCGATCAGCTCGCTGCGGGGACCAGCTGTCGAGTCTTGATGCTACCAAGGGACCATCCCGAGGTGTAAATCGCCAATTTTGATGAAACTTCGCAATTATGTAGTTCTCATAAATCTATTAGACACGTATTTTTTTGTAGCTGCTAATATTCACTTTAAGGGGTTGAAATCAGCCCTCAAAGTTGGGGGTTCAAAACATACCTTGTTGAATATCTCGGAAACTATTAGAGATAAGGGTGTGCTTCAAATGGATGAAATTGGTGTTTTTAAACGGCGAATTTGATGGTGTTAAGAAATTTGCAAAACTTTTATTTGTTTAAACAATATGTTAAAAAATAGCTCATTTTTTTATTTTTCTCGTTGGATATTAATGATTTTTTTTCTCCATTTGTACAGAGAAACTACGCATCCATGTACAAAATACGGATAAATTGGAATTTTGATTTTTTCACAATAAAGAAGGATTTTATATTTGTAATTTTTTTCGTATTTCGTGTTGTACGAAGTACCAGATCGCATATAATACGACAAATGCTATGGTCTAATGACTTTTGTTTAATTATATTATAATATACTTTGCTGGCTGATCCCAAAATGGTAAAAATTTCGGTCTAATGACAGGTATAACGTTTACCTGCGCTGTGCTGCGTACTGAAGGGCAGCGTATAAGCGTAAGTAAGGTTTCGGCTTAACGATTGCAGGACCTGTTTATGAGTGTGATGCTTTTATTAAGGAATCTTTTGCTGAACGAGGGTCGTTTTAAATATTAGTTGGTTGTATCTTATGTTCTGATTTTTGAACATCAGGTAGCTCTGAAAAGAACTGTTTCATTTTCGACCTTTGCTGATTTCCAAGTGATCGTAATTGCTGTCCGAGGTAAAAAAATATGATCGATGCGATCTTTTACTGCCAATTGTTCCAACCCTGCCATGATGGTTCACATTCCTAAACTGTTAGGAAAGTCCTTTTAGGGAAAGAACTTTTACGAACATGGTTCACGAGTACGTTTCTTCGTTTCTTGCGTTTTTGAGATTAAACAAAAATTAAAACGTAATAAAACGAAATGAAATTAAATAAAAATTAAAACAAAATAAAATTAAATGAAATTAAATAAAAATTAAAACGAAATAAAATGAATTGAAATTAAAATAAAATAAAATCAGAGCAAGATAGTATAAAAACCGTGTATCACGACTTCTGATAATAATCACAGCGATTGTATACTGTACCACGGACACGCACAGAACTAGCTGAAATTTTAAGCAGCACCCTCTTATATAGTTTCAATATGATTGCAGTACTGGTCACTTGTATCCCTGTCCTAATTATCGTAACCAACCAGAAACGTTTATAAAGTTCATTTTCCGAAAACAGAAAGTATAAAAGCAGTAGAAGGACTTTCCTAACAGTTTAGGAATGTGAACCATCATGGCAGGGTTGGAACAATTGGCAGTAAAAGATTGCATCGATCATATTTTTCTACCTCGGACAGCAATTACGATCACTTGGAAATCAGCAAAGGTCGAAAATGAAACAGTTCTTTTCAGAGCTACCTGATGTTCAAAAATCAGAACATAAGATACAACCAACTAATATTTAAAACGACCCTCGTTCAGCAAAAGATTCCTTAATAAAAGCATCACACTCATAAACAGGTCCTGCAATCGTTAAGCCGAAACCTTACTTACGCTTATACGCTGCCCTTCAGTACGCAGCACAGCGCAGGTAAACGTTATACCTGTCATTAGACCGAAATTTTTACCATTTTGGGATCAGCCAGCAAAGTATATTATAATATAATTAAACAAAAGTCATTAGACCATAGCATTTGTCGTATTATATGCGATCTGGTACTTCGTACAACACGAAATACGAAAAAAATTACAAATATAAAATCCTTCTTTATTGTGAAAAAATCAAAATTCCAATTTATCCGTATTTTGTACATGGATGCGTAGTTTCTCTGTACAAATGGAGAAAAAAAATCATTAATATCCAACGAGAAAAATAAAAAAATGAGCTATTTTTTAACATATTGTTTAAACAAATAAAAGTTTTGCAAATTTCTTAACACCATCAAATTCGCCGTTTAAAAACACCAATTTCATCCATTTGAAGCACACCCTTATCTCTAATAGTTTCCGAGATATTCAACAAGGTATGTTTTGAACCCCCAACTTTGAGGGCTGATTTCAACCCCTTAAAGTGAATATTAGCAGCTACAAAGAAATACGTGTCTAATAGATTTATGAGAACTACATAATTGCGAAGTTTCATCAAAATTGGCGATTTACACCTCGGGATGGTCCCTTGTTAGTGAATGACATCGAAGGCTTCCAGCTTACGCAGCTACCGTTTCGAGGTGTCGTTGGGCCAGATCAAATGAAGTATTGGATTCGCCCAAGTTAAAATGTATATATTGTTCATACGTGTTCTCTTTTATATGTGTATGTATATCTACACTAAGCTACCGTTAGATTGTATGCTTGACCAAGGACGGTCAGTTGGCAGGCTGGCCGACTGTAAGCATTAAACTGTATTCTTATATTTTGATATACCCGGTGTATTGCTGCGGTGTATATAAGGCCCCTCTCTCCGCGCGGAGAGGACGTTCTTTGTTTATGTGGACATGTGTAACGGCTCCCAGAATTCAGACAAGCTACGGTAGTCGTAGGTAACGCCTCGAACCATCGACAAGGTCTGTTTAAAGATTGCATAATGCCGAGCGATTGTCCTCGGCCGCGATTATCATTTAATCCTGTGAGCGTACAATAATCGAGAGATTATCTCTTCGAGAATTTGTACAGCGAGCAGTGATAGAAAAACGCGGTTATTACTAGTTTTTCTGGCATCGGTAACGGCTTTTTACCTTCTATTCGAGTGTGCTAACGGTGTTGATGACGTCAGTACCGTGAGAGAATAGCGCGTAGAGAATTAGACAAAGATAGACTGCCGAAATTTAGACAGCGCCGCGGAACGACTAATTAGAGTACCACGGAGACGTCCTTGGCTGTCAATCCGGACAGTCTTACAACGACTTCTGACAGGGACACATCGGCACCCGATCGTGTCCGAGCAGAACTCGAGCGAACCTTGACATCGAAACTCTTAAGAATAGCGTTTAGACTGTTCTTGAATAAAGGGTGCAACGAGCAGATGTTCAGTCTGGTGTGGGTCTACTGATTGACCTCGCACAGCTGAGAATTCGCTAAAGCTCGAAAAAGCGCAATAATTAATTCAGTCCTTGCTTGTTAAATGAATCGAATTCCGATTCGTACAAGAGCATCCAGAAGTTTCATTCGGGAAATTCCCAAGCGAGCTTCGAGTCCTTCCTTACTGATTATTTTGAAGGGTTCGAGAATACACCAATAAGGTGTTCAACCACCCTTGTACAGTATTGTCTGGTCGTTTCAAGCGTATAAACGTTTGAAACACAAAGAAGTGGGCGAATAACGTCCAAACTTCTTTGGGATTGCCGTTCGGCTTAGGAGACACCGAAGGGAGGCACCTACGTGGTGAACCTCCAGGTGGGCTCACTGTAGTCAGGTCAACGTCCACTTAGGACGTTTGACATTCGGTCTTCGCCTCCTTACTTCTACAGATCTCGCCGGTGTAACGCTTAGAGGAGCACCTGTGCGGAGAGGTAACGGAGTCGTGGGTCAGGCCCCCACGTAGTTCTAAATACTGTCACGAATCACGTCGAGTGGTGCATTTGTGCAGTGAATAACGTGCAGTCGGGCTTTGCAGTGCAACTCTCGGCCAACAAGTCATCTGTTGGAACGGTAAAGAGAAGCCGCATATCGACGGTTGTGCCGTTGCACTGCAGTGCGACTCGACGCACAGACTCAATGGGCATACTCACGGGATTAATGCATTTGGAGCCTTACAACCTCCACTTGCATCCCCGTCCACTAGGCAATCGACTAAATTCGGCATCGAAAAGGAGTTTAATTCTTTTCACGCCATAAAAATTGAATACAGTCCACTAGCGAGCTCGTATATTACGGGCGTGCGAAATTCTCCGCTGCTATACAATCGATTTCAAAGCCAGGAGCGTGAGGACACAAGCGCGGCGAATATACGTGTAACGTGTTTACGTGTGTCTAACACATAGCCGTGTTTTTCTGTTCATAGAAATCCTGGCCTACCTCAACGTGGCAGATTCGGCGAGCGGCCTGGAATCACCGTTATTTTTAGGAACTTTGATTTTCTATTAGAGTTTATTTTTTTACATTTATAATAAACATTTTTTGAAAAAGAAAATCTTACGCATCCCATTCACTTCCCACAATAAAAATCCGATCTCTCTATCCAGACTTCGTCGTTAAAAGCATCAGCTTTTTAACAAGGTCCCCTATAGTTATTATATTCCTCTGCACGCCTTTTGTTCTTTCTTTTTCTTAATAAAATATGTGTCCGTGATCGTGAAAGCGACCCAAGTCATTACGTACCCTACACTAAAAAAAATTATTTTCGGTTGCGGGGGTCAATTACAATCATTTTTGATGAATAGATATACTCCCGAAATCCTACCCACTTTCTAGAAAAAAATTCGAGAAAGTGTGAAATTTTTCGACGAAAAAAAAAATTTCAAATCGTTTTGGAAAAATTATTTTCAGTTGCGAGGGTCAGTTACAGTCATTTTTTATGAATAGACATACCTCCGAAATCTTGCGCATTTTCGAGAAAAAAATTCAGTATGGGCGGAACTTTAAACGTTAATAACTTTTTAACAGAGCCTCCATCAACAAATTGCTATTCTTGATTTTCGTCTTATTTTGGCCTCTAGAATCCCCCATTAAAATTTTTCCCAGGAGTGGCCGAACACCCTGTATAGCTATAGAGTGCCATAATAAAAAGAAATTTCAAAATTTTTTTTACAGAAATACACGTTTTAAGACCCCCTGATCATATGTTAACCATTTAAAAGAAGACATTCTTTTACTATGCTTATGGACGTAAATGGAAAAATAGAAAACTTAAAACTAGCCTTATATTCCATTCCCATTCATACTCTGGCAAGGGCGTAGTGGCTATACAATGGCCGCTACACCGCTAATCTTAAAAGACGTTCGCGAACGGAAACGAACATGACCTTCTTAATGGGCCAATTTAAATAATTATGATACGTTAATCGTCGTGAGCGATTAAAGATTGACGTAGGTGTCAATCACCATGTGCGATTAACAGGATTAACAAGATTAGGCTAGAAATACGCAAGCGGTGTGATATTGCAACGGCATCGCACCGCTCGTCTCTTTCCAGCGTTATTCATTTCAATTGTGATCGTCAATCGTCAAATCGATGCAACTGAAAATTTCTCCCAAAGAAAGACAGATTCGTTCAGAGGCTCGTACTGAACGGTTCAAAGTATAAAGTGAATGGTTGTTATCAATAATGAATCAAGTTTCAATCAGTGTTCAGTGCGAGTGTTTTTTCATCGAGGGATAACGTTGGATTTATATTGAGTTTGTATTAACAAATTTTATATTACTATAATAAAATTATAGTATTTTAGTATTATAAATTTTAGTATTTAAATAAAGAGGAGTGACATAAACAATAGTTTTTAATCACGTTTATACTTTTTATTAACTTTTAATTTACTGGAAGTCACAAATTCTTTATTTAAATATATAAATTAAGACTCTAATTTATTTAATATAATGGAACATCATAAAGACGCGAGACCACATTATAAGAAGTGTTCTTATTATAATTGTAAAACTAAGAATCGTGACAATGTTCACAATACTCGTTTTCTTTTCTTTTCCAATGACTGACAATGAACGCTGTATAACGTGGTTAACAAATTGCAGCTTGAACGACTGGGTGGAAATGTCAAACACTGAATTAAAAAAAAAATTTATATGTAGTCACCATTTTTCTATTAATAATTTCCATAATTCTGAAAGATTAAAAATGGATGCTGTTCCTTATTTATATTCTATAGGTAGCAATATTAGTAACGAGCCGGTTGTTTTGCCTCAAAAAAAAAATGCCATTTCTAGAATAGAAGAACGCGATGAAATACAGAAACTTGAGAATGAGTTAATGCAAGAGAAGAGTAAGTCTAAGATTCTTTACTCGCAATTACGGACAAAGTGTAAAGTAGTAGATAGAGTAACGGAAAAAATTTCCTCAGGCAATATCAGTGATGCATGTCTGAAGAAAGCTATTGCGCGTAGAGTTCGAGGTTTTATTTTAACATTTATTTTAATGCAATTATTCCCCTCAAGAAAGGAAGCATATAGTAAAAAAGAACATCGTTTATGTTTAACACTGCATTATACTTCGCCCTCGCTGTATAATAAAATGCGCGACGTTTTCAAGTTTCACCTTCCAAGTCCGGTCACAATCATTCGCTGGTTCGGTAAAATCGACATTTGGTCTGCAATTTATCCAAATTTGGTAATGTTTAGCGATTAAAGCAGCCAACATGGATGCTTTTGATCGGAATTGTGTTTTACTATTTGATGAAATGGCAATTAAAAAGAGTTTTAGTTTCCATCCAAGTAAACCAATCATTGAGGGTTTCGAAGATTTAAGTTTCTTGGGTAGAAGCGCGACAGTGGGGACGCAGGTACTCGTTTTTATGATAAGAGGTTTATTCAGGAATTGGAAACAACCGCTTGCATTCCTTGTTTCAAAGAACCAGTATTATTAGATGCTATTTTAGACGCTTTATATAATGTAGGTTTGATAGTCAGAGCTGTTGTTTCCGATCAAGCAGCAAGCAACCAAAGGACAGCAGGAGAAAGAGTAAATATAGAGAATCCTTTTTTTATTCGAAATGGCCGTAAAATTTATTTCTTATTTGATTATTTACACTTATTTAAGAGCATCAGGAATAATTTATTAAAGCACGATTTTTTAATTGATGGTCATAGAGTATCCTGGTGCGATGTTATATCTTTATGGAATGTAGAACGCGATAGAGGCACAAGAGCGGCTTACAAATTAAGCGATCAACATGTCAGGCCAAATTCTTTTGATAAAATGAAATGTAAGCTCGCTTTGCAGGTATTTAGCGAAAGAGTTTCTTCTGCTTTGTTTACTGCTTGCGCTACAAAATGTATAAAATGTACCGTGCAGAATACAGCATGCTTCTTTCAAACTCTGAATGATTTGTTTGATAATTTGAACAGCAGATGTGCTCGCGATCCTAACCCAAACAAGTACGCAATTTCTGATTTATTTCCTGATATCGAATGCAATTTGCAAATACAATCAAATAACATATTCAATTGGTATGTTATCGTGGGTAATGAACTTAAAACTCCGCCTTGTTTCTTAGGATTGCGACAGTCAGTAAATGCTACTGTGCAACTTTGGCACGACTTACAGAGAGAGGGTGCCATGTTTTTGATGACCTCTCGATTGAATATGGATGTTATAGAAAATTTCTTTTCGATTCTTCGAGTGCACGGTGGCACTTACAACCGAAATCCATGTGTGAAAGCGGTGCGTCTAGCTATCAGGAAGAATATAATATTAAATTTGTCCAGTAGTTCTCTAAATAGTAATTGTCTGCCTGATGAAGACGCAACGCTTTTAGAAGAAGGTGTGGTTATAGCACAACATGCTTTGGCATCATCAAACAATGATGTTTCATTTAATAATGTAGAAATAGAGGACAATGATGTTGAGAATGATGACATGCAGTTAGAAATTCATAACGAATTGGAATCATTGTCGACATCAGTGTGTTCTTTAGAATCTTGTGCAATAGAATACTTTGTACGATATATTTGTGGGGTAAGTTTTAATTAATGTAGGAACACTGTTGGGGTGACAAAAGTTCTTTATTTTTCGAAATACCTTACTCGTTGGAGCGCGTCAAACCAAGTGTCGTTTCGTCGCTTTTTCCTCCGTGTCAACCCCACGTTCGCACTGGTAAAATTGTTAAACAACCCTGATTGGTTAACCCCACGCGTTGGGCCTTTCCAATCAGTGCCGTTTATTTTCCCCAAATCACCGCCTATTTCTTACGCCCACAGCGTGCTTGTTTTCGAAACGGCGTGGTGATCGAGGGGGACAACGTTGCGCCCTCACTGCAAGATTTCCTTCGGGCCACCCGCGCTGGGCCCACTTGGCGAAACTCCGATGGGAACGCGTCGAGTGTCCTCCGGAAATCCCTAATTTACGACGGTCTTTATTTGCTGTTGAGGGACTTAGAAAAAGGAATTTACTGAATACATTCGCTACGCGAGTCTGGAAAATATCTTCCTCAAAAACAGCTTCGATGAACAAGAGTCGTAAATTACGTGGGCCGTTTGCACGAAAGAAAAACTTTCCCTTGTGCGTACGACCGGACGCTACATTACCCCCTTACCAGTGCAAACGTTACCTTATTAATCTATTTCTAACTATTTACAGTGCTTAAATCTACTATATACAAAGATAACCTAATTATTGCACAATATATACATTTCTACCCAACCTGCAGACGATCGGGAAAACGTACCCGTCTACCTGAGCGAGTACGTAGGGGTTCTTCCGCACAGGTTGGTGGAGTGCAAGGCCTATTGCTACCTACTGGTGCTGGCTCGGTGCGCACCTGTTCGTTACCTGCACTCTGATCTAAAATGTAGGCGGGTTTGAGCCGGTCAATCGAGACTGTCGTCTCTTTGCCCCTAACCCGCACTACGAAATATTTTTCGTTTCGGGATACGACTGGGAATGGCCCGTCGTACGGATTTTCTAATGGACCACGTACTGCGTCCGTCCTTATAAAAACATGCGACGTGGTCGCCAAATTCTTGAAAACGAACGTTTTTTTATTTCCATGACGGGTACCATTCGCCGGTCGTATCCCCCTGAAGTGTTCGCGGAGCTGCCGCACAAGCGTTGCTGGGTCCGATTCGCGGATCGGCTCGTCGCGAAACATTTCCGCCGGGAGGCGAATATTTTCTCCGTATACCAATTCCGCGGTAGACGACTTAAGGTCGTCTCGATACGCGGCGCGAATACCTAATAAAACGGCAGGTAAGGCATCCGTCCATCGCTCGTCGGCGCGACACTTTATCGCGGCCTTTAACTGCCGGTGGAACCGTTCCACTAACCCATTCGCTGCGGGGTGGTAAGCCGTAGTTTTTAGATGCGTGCTACCGAGCAACGCGTTTACCTGCTTGAACAGGTGGGACTCAAATTGACGGCCTCGGTCAGTTGTGACCCTTGCCGGTGTCCCAAATCGCGCGACCCACCCCGAAACGAAGGTTCGCGCGACAGTCTCGGCCTCGATATTCTCGAGCGGGAAGGCTTCAGGCCATCGCGTAAACCGATCGACGCAGGTAAGGCAGTATTTATTGCCCCTCGACACCGGTAGTGGCCCTACTAGGTCGAGGTGCACGTGCTCAAACCTGCTCGACGGCGGCGTGAAGGTTCCTACCTCGCTCGAGACGTGTCGGCTAACTTTTGCCCGTTGACACTCGAGACAATTACGACACCACTCTCGGCAATCTCTCTCCATCAACGGCCAAACGAATCGTTCCTTCAATAAACGAACTGTCGCCTTCGCACCTGGGTGCGACAGCCCGTGTATCAGGTTGAACACTTGGCGTCGGAAAAGTAGAGTCACGAACGGGCGCACGCTTCCGGTTGAAACGTCGCAGTAAACGGGTGCGTCGTTTATATTTATGCGTATTCGTTTCAATTCCAATGAGGTGTCAGACGTCTCAAGAAAACGCTGAAGCTCCGCATCCCGCTCTTGCGCGTCCGCAAGCTCTGCGTAACTCAGCGGTGCGGCTACTGCTTCAATTCTCGAGAGCGCGTCTGCGACCTCATTGTCTTTTCCGCTAACGTGCTGTATGTCCGTTGTGAATTGCCCGATGAGATCAAGATATCGGAATTGTCTCGGCGTACACTTCTCTGGTTTTTGCTTGAACGCGAACACTATTGGCTTATGATCGGTGTAAATCGTAAATTCGCGACCCTCAATTGCATGGCGGAAGTGCTTTACCGCGGTATAAGCGGCTAGTAATTCGCGATCGTACGCGCTATATTTCTGCTGCGCGGGCGACAAAGCTTTCGTGCAAAAAGCTAACGGTTGCCACGAACCGCTTTGTCGTTGCTGTAACGTCGCGCCTAATGCGTAATTTGATGCATCCACCATGATTGCAAGTCGCGAATTGTTCGACGGATGAGCCAACAATGTCGCGTTCACCAATGCAGTCTTAAGACTTCCTAGTGCAGACTCCGCTTCGCTCGTCCATTGGACGGGAGTGGTGCTTTTCAACCTGCGTCCTCGCAGCAGTTGATTGAGCGGGGCCTGCAATACGGCGGCGCCGGGTATAAATCTACGGTAGAAGTTAACCATACCCAAGAACCCGCGCAATTGTTTAATTGTCACTGGTTTTGGGTATTCCTCTATTGCCTTCACTTTCTCGGCTAATGACCTTGTACCCTCGGCGCTGACCGTATAACCTAGGAATTTTACCTGCGACTTCGCAAACACGCACTTGTTCGGGTTGACTATTATGCCGTACTCTTCGAGACGTGAGAAAAGTGCGCGCAGATGATCTCGATGCTCCGACTCACTATCCGACGCTACTAAAATATCGTCGAGATACGCGTAGCAGAAATCGAGTCCCCTAACGATGGTATCAATAAATCGCTGGAACGTCTGCGCGGCATTTCTCAATCCAAAAGGCATGACTAAATACTCGAATAACCCGAACGGCGTCGTTATCGCGGTTTTCGGGATGTCGTCCGGGTGGACCGGGATCTGGTGGTATGCCCGTACCAGATCTATTGTCGAAAAGACTGTCTTCCCGGATAACATCCTCGAAAAATCTTCGATATGCGGAATCGGGTAACGGTCTGGGACTGTGCGGGCATTAAGTGATCTATAATCTCCACAGGGTCTCCATCCGTTATCCTTCTTAGCAACCATATGGAGGGCCGAAGCCCACTGGCTCTTAGAAGGACGAATGTGACCGAGATTTAATAGATCCTCAAATTCCGCTTTGGCTGTTTTAAACAACTCCGGCGATAGCCGGCGCGGTTTGCAAAATACCGGAGGTCCAGGGGTCGTGTTTATGTGATGGACGACGTTATGTCTTACCTGCCGTTCATGGTGCACGGTTGGGCGCAGCAAGGCTGGAAATCCCGCCAGTAGTTCCTCGTATGGCGAGTCCCCGACGATGGCCTTGACCGACGGCACGTCGACGGCGGCAACCCTTCCCGTCGTGGCCAAAGTTGTCTTCCGGTCGAGGAGCTGTTTTCCCTGTAGATCCACCAGGAGGCCGAAATGCGCCAGGAAATCGGCGCCGATGATCGGCTTCGAGACGTCGGCCACGATGAACCTCCAGACAAAGGCGCGCCGGAGTCCCAGGTCGAGGTTTGCCGGCTTCAACCCGTACGTCGGGATAATCGACCCGTTGGCGGCAAACAGCTCGTACTTGGTTTTGGGGAGCGGACCCTTGATGAATGCGCGTGGATACACGCACAGGTCCGACCCCGTATCAACCAAGTACTCCTCGTTCTGTGTCCGGTCGAGGACGAAAAGGCGGCAGGTCCGTGGTCCATCACTGATTGCCGCGTTCAGTGCTGGGTGGTCGAGTTTCCCGACCCGTAGGTACATGGTTGTCGGCACTTCGTCGACCTGTCCCCGAACGTCCGGTGATACCAACAATGCTCCATTTGTTGGGGTGACTTACTCCTTCTTCGCGACCTGGATCTGCGGCGGTTCCGTGATGTGCTGCGTGGAGCTCGCGATCGGCTAAATTCGTTCATCCGGAGCTCCATCGCCTCCAACCGTCGCACCAATCTCTCCATCACGCCGTCATGGGTCGAACCTACCTGGGCTGCCGCTACGGCGGCTATCTGTGGCTGGTTCGTCCCCTCGTGAATCTGGTCGGCGATTTCCGCCAGTTTTCCCAGCGGTAAGTCGGCCTGTGCACTTACAATGGCCCTCGTCATCGGCGGTAATCGGCTGGCCCAAAGCGTCCTTAGGAAGTCCTCCGACACGGTTTTACCAGCGAGACCCTGCATATGTCGCAGGAACTGAGACGGTGTCCGGTCCCCCATATCTTCCTTCTCTAGCAACTGCCGAATCCGCTGCGTTTGTGAAGAAGACAGCCTCTGGATCAACTCCCTTTTCAGGGTCTCGTACTTGTCAGTGGCTGGCGGGTACTCGAGTACGTCCTTGACCTCCACCGCGTACTTTGGATCAAGGTGTGACATCACATAATAAAATTTCGTGGAGTCAGCCGTTATACCACTTAACACGAATTGACCCTCCACCTGGCAAAACCAGATTTCGGGCTGCTCCGGCCAAAACGGGGGCACTTTTATCCCGACACGCTCTACTTCGGGCGTCGCGACGCTGCCCAGGCTCGCGGCACTACCCCTAACCGCGGCACTTGGTTCGGAATTGGCCGACTGCATTGTCTCTTCGCAGGAAATTACGAGCACTTAAATAACACAATTGTCACTTCCTACACTCGATCACGTCGTGGTCACCAATGTGGGGTAAGTTTTAATTAATGTAGGAACACTGTTGGGGTGACAAAAGTTCTTTATTTTTCGAAATACCTTACTCGTTGGAGCGCGTCAAACCAAGTGTCGTTTCGTCGCTTTTTCCTCCGTGTCAACCCCACGTTCGCACTGGTAAAATTGTTAAACAACCCTGATTGGTTAACCCCACGCGTTGGGCCTTTCCAATCAGTGCCGTTTATTTTCCCCAAATCACCGCCTATTTCTTACGCCCACAGCGTGCTTGTTTTCGAAACGGCGTGGTGATCGAGGGGGACAACGTTGCGCCCTCACTGCAAGATTTCCTTCGGGCCACCCGCGCTGGGCCCACTTGGCGAAACTCCGATGGGAACGCGTCGAGTGTCCTCCGGAAATCCCTAATTTACGACGGTCTTTATTTGCTGTTGAGGGACTTAGAAAAAGGAATTTACTGAATACATTCGCTACGCGAGTCTGGAAAATATCTTCCTCAAAAACAGCTTCGATGAACAAGAGTCGTAAATTACGTGGGCCGTTTGCACGAAAGAAAAACTTTCCCTTGTGCGTACGACCGGACGCTACATATTGCCAAAAAAAGCACGGAAAAATCGCGATGTAACATGTGTTATAATGATTTAACAGACAACAGCAGAGAATTTCAACGAAACGATCAACTACTAATATCCTTTCGCGCGTTTATTGTAAGTGAAAATGTTGAATTTGGTCATTTATTAATACCATCACTCGAATTTTCAAATATTTTTCAAATTATTAATGTTGTATTTGATCAATTTTATCCAGCATTGCGCAGCGACACATTCATTTTGGACAAACTATTTCGGATTATATCTGATGCTGTACATCAAAAATATTTAAAGTGGTTTATAGACACTGAATGTGCTACACATCGAAAGGATTTAGTTTATTTTACAATGATTACGAAGATAAATGAAGATACAGTGTGGTTAGGTCAGGAACTGAGATTCTCTGTTAATAGAAATTCTCATATTTCCAGACTACGTACATTGCAAAATTTGTAAACGTGTTTTTTTTAGATAAATGTATTCCATAGCAAAGTAGACTATTTAATGTATATATATATATTTGTACATATTTTGAATACATTCAAGGTTTTGTGTTTTTCAGGGAAATTTGTGGGATGTTATGCATAATAGTAGAATCACATTATAATTTGTATAGCCTATTGCATGGCTTCTATTTTCAGAAACGGTGAGTGTATGCCGGGATTGTAAAGTCCTTTCTTCACGCCTTCACGTGGCCAATCCCCTTAACATTATTACACATACTTAGTAGTAATGGAACTAAGATGAAAGAAAGGCACTTATAATTATAATGATAATTTCTCATGGATTCTATTTTTCAGGCCTCCATATATGAGTGAGTCAGTCGGACAAATCATTCGCCGAAGAAGAACATTTACGTTCTACATCATTAATCTCGTTTAGATCTTGTGTATAATATACTGTAATTTGTATATTTCTTGTTACAGTTATATTCTCTACATTGCTCGTCTGTATGCACTCTTTCTTTTTGTACATTATGACCTTTAAACTCGTTTATAAATAAATAAATAAATAAATTTTAATTTGTTGGTTATTACTTAATCATTCTTTATAATTATAATTTTATTACTTTATATTTTTTTGATATTTTTTACAAATAACGTATATGAAACCTTGAAATGAGAACATAAGACTTAAATGTAAAATTACATTTAAATTCATTCGGTTATTTAATCTCAATCGTACTAATAGTATAAATATATGAATACACGTCCATAAGTATAGTAAAAAAATGTCCTCTTTCAAATAGTTAACATATGATCAGGGGGTCTTAAAACGTGTATTTCTGTAAAAAAAATTTTGAAATTTCTTTTTATTATGGCACTCTATAGCTATAGAGGGTGTTCGGCCACTCCTGGGAAAAATTTTAATGAGGGATTCTATAGGCCAAAATGAGACGAAAATCAAGAATACCAATTTGTTGACGGAGACTTCGTTAAAAAGTTATCAACAATTAAATTCAAAAATTTCAAATCATTCAGGAAAAATTATTTTTGGTTACGAAGGTCAGTTACAGTCATTATTTATGAATACACATACCTCCGAAATCCTATCCACTTTTGAGAAAAAAAATTTGGTAAGTGCTGAAATTTTTCCGCGAAAAAAAAATTTTTCAAATCGTTCAATTACAATCATTTTTGGTGAATAGACATACCCCCGAAATCCTACCCACTTTCTAGAAAAAAATTCGAGAAGATGTAAAATTTTTCGACGGAAAAAAAAAATTTGAAATCATTTTGGAAAAATTATTTTCGGTTGCGGGGTAAATAAATACACCTCCGAAATCTTGCGCATTTTTGAGAAAAAAATTTAGTATGGGCAGAACTTCAAACGCTAACTTTTTAACGAAGCCTCCATCAACAAATTGGTATTCTTGATTTTCGTCTTATTTTGGCCTCTAGAATCCCCCATTAAAATTTTTCCCAGGGGTGGCCGAACACCCTGTATAGGTTGGAAAGTAAAAATGCCTAGGCAGTCAAGATTCGAAATCGCATGCCGGTGATACGAGATCGAATTTCAACTGTGTTGAGAGCAAGAAGGGGAAAGGCTCACATTCGTCTTCCTTCTCGAATCCCCGAAGCTATACGAAACACCAGAACTCACATACAGGGTGTCTATGCATTATTGCGTTTAAGTGGAGGGGTAGTTTCCTTTAGGCACCAGCCTACCGTTCGATAATACAGTAGTGCCCACATAAGTGAACTGATGTTTACTCACATAAATAACCAGAGATATCCCCACCAATTCTTAGAAGCCAAGCGGCTTCGAACATCGAGCGTGTCGAAGACAACCTGACGCCACCGGTCGATATCGATACATTGTATATATGGTTCCGGGTGCAAGCTATTGTACTTTACTCGCACTTATCCTCCTTCCCTATATCTGCTAAATTCTGAGAACTAACCATGCCCACATAAATGACCGAAGCCGGTCCCGAGGCATTACTACACTGGATTGCCTTTTTCAATCCCTTCCATACTCAATCCACATGCATTAACGCATACACTACAGCTGTCTACCCATCAATACTAATTCGAAGAGGGCACTAAAATCACCTCCGAATTTTGCAGGTCTACTCGTATACCTCGTCTGTGGTTCAGCCACATATTTTTAAACATTGGGATTTTTGTTGGAACACCCCCTAGGATTATGCCATTAGATGAAAAAGTGTTGCACATCAAAATTGAAAATTTTTTATTTTCGTAATTCGTTTTTCTCCGTTTTAATTTACAGTTTTTATAGTTTTGTACATCGCTGAATTCGTCTTTTTGCGCTGTATAAAAATATAGACAAAAATATATCATTGCATTAAAAAAAAAGAAAACAAGGACAGAAATTTCAAAAATTGACTTTGAAAAAAAGTTTTTTCTTTGAGGGTTGCATTTGATTCTTCAAATTTTTGTTCGAACAATTTTGTTATATATTCACAAATAACTACGATATGTATAGAATTTACTTATTTCTATTTAAACGGTCTTTTTCTAGAAGAAAATATAACATACAAAAAGCAATTCTGAAGCATTGAAGTAATATCTAAGAGAGTAAAAAAAGAAATTATTCTTATTGTGTTAAAATCTCTTTCATTAAAGTATGTTTTATCACATTAGGAAATTGTTTTCGGTGTTTTGAAATTATTTATTATGTAAAATTGTTTTTCTTCCTCATTTTTGGATAATAATTAATTGTATTCTTCCATAAGTTTAACTTCACGTTTAGTAGTGTCATTATAATCGTCATCATCTTCCCACGTGTCCGGATCTTTTCTTAAAAATCCAGTTGACATGGAAATTCTTTCAAAAAATCTTGTAGCCTCGTGGTAAACAAAATGGTCCAGTCCTTTGTTAATATAATTTTGTACATCTTCAGTACCAATTTTTAGTCTTTTGCTAGAGTCATCTATGGCCTCGTTGATCCATCGCCTCCAGCACTCAGCCCTCCTTTTCCACTTTGTTATCGGAAAAAGATAATGCTAATGCTTCTGATGTTAAGTACCACAAGTGGTTGAAACATTTCCTTATTTCTACCTTGTTTACTTCTTCACCAATCTCATGAAACAAATGAGATTCTGCAACGAATTCCAAATCTTGGCGTGAAGCTACCATCGTCGCTGAACTTTTAATCCATGTTTTGAAATACACTTTGGCGAGAAAGAAACACATATCTCTAATTCCACTTTCTTCTTTATCACTTAAATTAAATTGTTCCTTGAATGAATACATTTTCAAGCAATACAAAGCTTTCGCCATCCATCGAGCGTGATAAAAATCTCCTGGAGCTCGAAAACTTATATTTTTTAGTGGAGTTCCATCTATGAAAATAATAACAAGATCAAGAATTTCTTTGTAATTCACTCGTGGCTGTTGCTCATTTTCTAGAATATTTGTTGAAAATTGGATCATTTCTTGAAGTACTGTAGTTTGAATTGTTTGGTGGACATATTTATTTACAATTCCGGATACAAATCTCAATTTATCGATTTTTGGTTATGTTTCTTGAAACTTGTTGTATAGCGGAGCACTGGGAGCCAAAGATTTTGATAGTTTTTCGTTAAATACATTCTGTAGAATAATCTCATATATACGACGCCTACAGGATAAATATAGATATCCCTGTTTAATTTTTGTTCAAGTAGAACGCAAGCTCCTTGGAAACGTCCAGTGTCTGTTGGAGTATGTAGTGTCACAGCAAAGTGTTTGAACTTTGTTGCACCATTCTTCTAATGAGTCATATACCGCAGAGATTTGATCATTCCCACTGTTACGTGGAATGATGGGAATCCACAGCAACCGTATGACACCTCTAGAAGTGATAATTATTGGTAATCTTTTGACTTTTCCTGCGCCATGTAAAGCTGGTGAAAGTTTTCCGTCTCAATGTTTCGTAATCGCATGAAACCCGCAGTCATTGATTGTTGTATTACATTTTCATATTATGAATGTATTATATGATGTATTATATTTTCATATTTCATTTCACTGCACATTCCTTTTTTAGTTTCACGGCTATTCATTTTATACGGTATATTCCATTGCATTGATTCTATATCTTATAATGATTGAAATAGAAACACTAAATATCTTCGTTATTTACAAACATATAAAACAATGATATAGGTAAAATTTGTCCTATTTAACGAAGAAAATATAATGTGGGAAAGCATATTTTTTCTCGCAATTAATTTTTGAAATTTTACAATCGTAATTTATAAGAAACAAAAAATTCAAAATTCTGTTTTTATATCCTTATAAAAGTGCAAAAAGACGAATTCAGAGGGGTATTAAAATGTATGACAACGACACATGGAGATTTAATTGAGAAAAACGGGTTACAAAAATAAAAAATTTTCACAATTCCTGGGGTTGTTCCGAAAAAAATTTTTCATTAAATATAACTAAGATCCACTCTATTCCAGCCTAGGCATTTATCTTTCCTACCTATGTAGGCATATATGAATGTAGAAGCGAAGTAGCAGAATGAAAACATATTTTAAAAATTTTTTTTACAAAAATACACGTTTGATGGCCTCCTGATCACATTTTAGCTATTAATAAATAAGAAATTTTGTCTTACTATGCTTATGAATGTGCGTTTATATATCTACTATATATTATTAACTCGATTGAGTCTAAACAACTTAATGAATTTCAATGTAATTTTACATTTACGTTTTATATCCTGATTTGAAGATCCGATTAGACTTCGAATATAATTAGCCCGCCGATAATGATTAGTATACCTTGTTACGAGCCAGGGCCGTGCAGCGCGCGTGGCCTGTGAGTGCGAGAGAGACTATGGAATATGGTATCAAGTTATTAGTTAGGTACATGGACGAACCCGATGCGTAACCGGGGAACCGCTAGGATGGTAATAGATTGCGTGGACGAACCCGATACGAAATCGAGGAGCCACTAGGTTGTAAGAATTTGTATTTGGATTTAGGATATGTTGTTACATATCATTCATGTATGGGACTGAAACGTTTGGTGGCTTGGGCGTTGGCCGATTATCTAGCGCACAACCCCTCGAACGGGGTTGACTCATGCCGTATGTGCACACCCGGCCCAGTTTCATTGCCTTATATGGTAATGTCCCGCCACTGTACCGAGTAATTTTCCAGTATATAAGGGCCGCATTTTCTTACACGTTGAGCTCAGTTTTCATAAAACTCTCGAGACGACGTCACTTTGATACTCGAAGCAAGATCGGGCTATAATCCCCTTCGAGCAACATCCTACCTTAGTGGTTTTAACCGTGAGTTTCAATCGTCTAAACCGAGTAGTAGCTCCCGCGAACGCGCCGCGTAAAAGCCGATTTAAAACTCTCGCCGTCGTGGCAATCTAGCAATAGTACTGGTTTTGTTAATACACAATTGTACTTGAGCATCAAATAGAATACATAAAAGTAGTTATACTGACTTGCATTATTCAATCAATACAACCCTGAACCATATTAACGGTAAGACGAGGAGTATCTCACAGACCCGGTACACCTTTACCGCTCGAGGTGTACCATTACGATAGAGCAAGATCCTAAAACTTCCTAAAAAATCTACGTGCCTCCCAGGGTTTAAAGCCCCTGGTTCGTCCACTCCTTTCTAGCGGCTCCCAGGGTATAGAGCCCCTGGTTCGTCCGTGAAACCATACATTTCTCCTTATAAATTTAACCCCGTGGCTCCTAGGGTATAGAGCCCCTGGTTCGTCCACGTAACCTACTCCTACGGCTCCCAGGGTATAGAGCCCCTGGTTCGTCCGGAACTCCTGTCTCTTTCCTAACCATACCTAAAACCACCGGTCGAGTACTGCCCTCGATCGAATCCAGGATCTCGCGCTCGCGCTCGTAACAAACTGGTGACAGCAGTGGGATACACCTTACGATCTTTCTGTGAATATATCAATTCAGGGTTTTGGTTATATACTAGTGGAAGCTGAAATATCAGCCTAGTTAACCATACTATTTTAGAGAGAGCTCCCGCGTTAGCATCAGACTAATATTAAAATCGACATAGGTATCGACTTTAGTTTTGCTACGCGTTAATAGGACTCGATCAATTTAAGCGACGTCAGCACAAGCAAGACGCTTTCATCTGACGATATCGCAAAGAAATGTTTAGCAAGAGCTTTTGCGCTAGCAAGAAACTAACTTAAAAATCGACATAAGTATCGACATTAGTTTAGCTACGCGTTATTTGCCGGTTGTATACTAGTTACTTAGTCAACCGCTAAAATGGCTCAAGCAAAGTCAGCACCATCAGCCACAAGCAGAATGCTTACAACTGATGAAATCGCGAATTTAACGTACTCGATGGCTGTTTTAACGCAACGAAATTACTTACAGTCAGCCGTGATTTCGATCCCTACATTCGACGGCGAAAGTGTTTCTTTATCGGCCTTTGCGCAAGAAGTCGGGGACGGTCTCGCGTTTATTCCGCCAAATACGGAAAAAGAGTATCTCGCGTTAGTGCTCACAAAGTTAATCGGTCCGGCTAGAACCTGCACTCAGAGTTACGCATTTCAAAGTGTCAGGGAATTGCTTAAATTTCTCAAGAGGAGATTTGCACCGGGTCGAAATTTAAAATATTTCCAAGGGGAAATATGTCGTCTGAAAATACGTACAGACGAATCTTTAAGAAATTACGTAAATCGCGTCTGCGACTTAGTTCACAATACGCGAATAGCGATTCAGGATCGTTATGAAGAGAACAACGAGCATCATATCCGCTATATGGAAAAGGACGTTTTGGAAGGGTTCATCGAGGGATTACCAGAACGAATCTTTCTGCGTGTCCATGCTCTAAATAAAAAATTGGACACACTGGACGATGCCTACGACACCGTATTGGAAGTAGACAGACCGTTAAGGAATAAACATAACATCGTGCCAGATGTAAGTCATCACTGGGAAAACACACACAGGTCCCGAGCCACCTACCCTCGGTCACCGTCACCCGCTTATCACCAACGCAGGGAACGGAACGCATCTGGATCCGAGACAGACTACGAGGACCGGCCAAGAAGGACATTTGTGTTTATGCTACGCAGGAGGAGCCCCTCTTACAGCTCTGACGCATCTCAAGAGGACACCTGCACCACAGAAAGAATGGCTAGACGCAAGGAAAAGCGAAACCACCACCTGTTTTGTTGGAATTGCGGGAAAAAGGGTCACAACGGCGAAATCTGTAAGAGAGAAGAAAGGAAAAAGCGCCGATTTACCGAAGAACACCTCCGCGATTCTTCAACTGAATTTTCAAATTTCAAGCGCGTTCGTCATGATGGCGATGTGACGAACGGGGCCGCTCAAAATCGCCAAAGGACAGCCCGATTCAAAGATTCCGCGCCGCTCCTCAAGGAAGCTCCTACAGCGCGAATCAGGGTAAAGGTCCCAGAATTGAAAAAGGGATCAGGGGAATTTCTGATCGATGGAGGTTCCTCTAACAATCTTATTCACGTGGATGCATTAAAACACCCCAAAACACTTACATTTAGGGAACGTTTGGAAATCACTGGTCTCACCTCCGCTACCGTATATACTATGGGCACAGTGACTCAACACATTAATTCTGCTCCAGCGCATTTTCATGTACTAAAAGATTTCCCATTATCCTCAGCAATTGGGCTCATAGGAAGTCCGTTTTTGATCCAAGAAGGAGCAGAAATTTCGTATTATCATAAAACCTTAGTAACACGGAGTCAACCAGTTAAACCAATACCTTTCTTCAACAGAGATGAATTCAACACCAAATACCGTGTACCTGCCAGAATTAGGCAACAAACCGCAACAAAAACGGCCAATAAAGATATTAAGGAAAGTCGTTTAGCCCAAATTAAACCACCGAGGGAAGTTTTCATTGGAAAGGCTGCAGTATACACACACAACGTAGTACGCAAATCTGGAAAACCAAATAAGAACGCAGATGCGCTATCTCGCAACCCAGCACACATCTGTTTGCCACTTACTTCAAAAGAAGACAAAACATACAGACCAAACGGACGATTCAAAACACCAGGTGGAACCGGGATAGGACACCGCGTGAAATCCTTACGCAGAAATCAAGCACACCCGTTATACGTTGATTTGGACAGCAGCTCTGACGAAGCCCCGTATCAAGAAACCATAATAAAGAAGAAAGGACCATCAAAAAGCATCAGAAAAAATATATTTCGGAATTCGCCGACTTCGTTACCACCAGGACAGAATAAATTCATTTTGTCGTGTTCAACTAATAACGAAAGAAGTACAATAGCAGGAAATTTCATTTCTTCCAAGGACGACACCGACACCACGATTAACTGAACGAGTTGCCAGCCAGAAAATGAAAATCAGGACACAGTAATAGAAACAGCTGCAACTCATCTACTCGCCTCGTCATCACCACATGTATTAAATCAAGGATTATTTGGTTCGGGAACAAACCCAAGACGAAACCTGTGGGACATCGTACCGTTCTGTTCCGAGCCTATCGGTGCCGCACAACTGTCAACAAACAATTCAAGGGACCCCTCGCTTATCACTCCATCCGTAGAAGACCGCATACACCTAATTTCGGAAGTTCACGATAATCTTGTCGGAGGGCATAAGGGAATCATTAGGACCTACAGATGTTTATTTCCAAAATATACTTGGCCAGGAATGAAAACTGATATACAAGAATACATTAGAAAATGCAAAAGCTGTAAGGAGCAAAAGCTGGTTCGAATGAAAACTCGACAGCCGATGCTTATCACCGATACATGGGCAGAACGATTGGATGACATTGCTTTGAACACAGTCGGACCATTTAAAATAATAGATAAAACAAAAATTAATAATGCCATTTTGGAAATCAACGACCGCAAAACACTAGTGAAGCATGCCTACCTGTCAGAAGATAGTACCGAGTCAAATTAAAAGGACGAAATTTCTGTCATTTCAGATCCAACGAAAAAAAATGCTGCTAATATTGGTGTTGATGGTACTCGCGTCCGGAGCCGAAGACTTTACAATCAACTCTTTGAAAGGAAATACCGGGTTGTACTTCGAAAAAATACAACCCCTTCGCATCTATCACAGGCAATGGCGACTGGTTACAGCAATCGGAATCAAAAATTTCTTACTACATGAACCTCGACCACAACAACACCTCACGCGAGCCAATGAATTATGTCACCAATACAATATCACCAATTGTCCGAGCCAAGAGTATGGACCCCGGCTTCTCCGAAGAATCAAGGAAACCCGTCAATACAGTACGATGCTGAATGCAGCCATCGATGGATTACCCGCAATACAAAAACGCATAGAAAGAAGCGCACCTCTCACGTTTGTGGGAAAAATTAGTAAAATTCTATTTGGAACTCTAGCGGAAGAAGATGCCGAATTTTACAGCTCAGAAATCAGCAAACTCCGAGTACAACAAAGGAGCGTGGCCGAACTCGTGGGAAATCAGACACATATTATCCTATCGGAATTTGACGATCTGCATAAGCAACTCCTTAATGCTTCCTGGGAGGCTCACTTGGCATTTCGGCAAGTGGAAAAATTAACGAAGAATTCCGGGGCACAATGGGAACATTTTAAAATAGAAGAAGGAATAAAAGATTGGATGAGGGAATTGGAAACAGCTGTAGAAGAATATCGGTCACACTTGATAACTTTAATAGACGCGATACTGTTTTCAAAACAAGGAATCCTCCACCCAGCCATAATATCTCCACAACAATTAGCAACGTTAGCAGGAAAAATTAAAGATTCAACATCCTCCGAGTTCCCTTTAACCCCTTCAGAATTACTGTCAGAATAAATAGACGGAATAACGCATCTCAAATTGAAATATTATAATGGACAAGCCATTCTGGAAATCTCCATACCGTTAATCAGCGGGCCACCATATTCATTATATAAAATTTATCCCATGCCCGCTAGCCAGAACCATCAGGGGAGAGAATTTGCCGCATTCGTGAACCCAACAACACAATATGTGGCAATATCAACAGACGAACAGTCTTACATGAACATCCCATCGGAGTATAGGCAGCAATGTTATACACATAATGGCGAATATATAGGACCAGCTACCCTCCCATCCTTCAGGATATCGGAGCATTCAGCATGCGAAATAGAACTTCTTCTAGACCGGAACAACGACCCTTGGGGGACTTGTGATATCAAAATAGCAAAGATTAATATGGACTGGTGGCAACCCCTGGAAACAAGTGGGAAATGGTTGTTTTATATAAAAGGAACAAAACTCGTGCAATTTATTTGTGGAAATCACCCCATCAGCCTACACCTGTCGGGTGCTGGAACAGTAAGAATGAAACCTGGGTGTTTAGCCGTAACAGACAGCACTCAGCTACGGGCCATAGAAACCATGACGACGACTGCTGAGGAAGGACAATATGACCCGAACATTACAATGGACATATCAAGCATCGTATCCGATTTCAGCATGCATCATACCGCCATCATAGAGACATTGCCACCCATAAACGATTCGGACTTGCTCTATAGCCATGCAGCGATATCTTTAAAACAAATTGAACAACGTGTGCGCCGCCTACAAAATTCAAACTCACATGCACAATACATGAGCGGCACCCTAGGAACCGTCATATGTATATGCGCAGCCATATGTTTTGTTCTAATCTGCAAAAGAAAAGGGAGGCCGTGCTTTTAGCGAATACCCAAACAAATGGACACATCGGAACCTAAACAATCAGAAGACCAAAGAGATACAGAAGAGCCAACCACGACCCCAGCCCCTCTACCGCATTTAGGAATAGTATAAGAACCCATAAATTAACAAGAACCTCCAACATCTTCCGCAATGAGTCAAGGAATCGCAACACAGACAGAACCCGCCGAGGGGCACCGGTCAGTGGCTATGCAAACAGGACTAAAAGCAATCTGGACCAAGGAAAATCGTAGAGGCAGAATAATTTACGCAACTGGAGAATTCACCTCTGGTAATGGCAAACCCGCAAGGGCCAGGGGATCGCAAACCCGTAAACCGCACCGAAACAACAAAATAACAACGACAAAAACCCGCGAAAAACGTAAATCAAAATATATATTTGAAAACGGGCTTCAACTTGAGTTCCTGGATGACGTGTCCATTCTGGACTGGATGCCCGGCCAGAACCTCAAGAGGAAAAAGAAGGAGGGGGAAAGCACCCCAGATAAAAAGGGAACGACCGCAGAAACGATCCTCACATTTTCCGAAAACCACCATGTGCATCGACTACAAACCACTGGCCTACAGCCAGAAGAGCCGAGAATTACGAAGAATACGACACCACCTCGAGACGATGGTCTGTGTCAAAACGACGTTCTTCGTCACACTGGACGACGAGCACGAGATCTGCAGTGACTGTGCCGAATTCATACCAAATACCGGAGAGCACTTACACATCCACAAACCAGTAACAGAAATAATAGGGGGAAAGTGCTGTTACTGAAGGGAAAGCATCACGGAAACCCAGCGGGTCATCCAATGCGACGAATGCGCTGCGTATGTGTTGAGGCAGCTATCCTAAGGACTACCAGCCCCATGAACCACCAAGGGAGAGCAACCATCCGCCACCCATCAGCAGCCAGAGGACTACCTGTCTTTACCACCGCCAATAACAACGGATACCACGAAGCAACCAGAACAGTTCAGTGCTAGTGGTGTGGTGCGTGGGCCATATGAGGCAGTGAACAGTGTGGACGGATGTACACGTATGTGTGTGTGTGTGTGGTACGAGGCACCAAACGTTTTAGTCCCAATTATGAAAGCGCCATTGTTAAATGACGTTTCATTTAAGGAGGGGAGTGTTGTTACATATCATCCATGTATGGGACTGAAACGTTTGGTGGCTTGGGCGTTGGCCCGATTCTCTAGCGCACAACCCCTCGAACGGGGTTGACTCATGCCGTATGTGCACACCCGGCCCAGTTTCATTGCCTTATATGGTAATGCCCCGCCACTGTACCCAATAATTTTCCAGTATATAAGGACCGCATTTTCCTACTCGTAGAGCTCAGTTTTCATAAAACTCTCGAGACGACGTCACTTTGATACTCGAAGCAAGATCGGACTATAATCCCATTCGAGCAACATCCTACCTTAGTGGTTTTAACCGTGAGTTTCAATCGTCTAAACCGAGTAGTAGCTCCCGCGAACGCGCCGCGTAAAAGCCGATTTAAATCTCTCGCCGTCGTGGCAATCAAGCAATAGTACTAGTTTTGTTAATACACAATTGTACTTGAGCATCAAATAGAATACATAAAAGTAGTTATACTGACTTGCATTATTCAATCAATACAACCCTGAACCATATTAACGGTAAGACGAGGAGTATCTCACGGACCCGGTACACCTTTACCGCTCGAGGTGTACCATTACGATAGAGCAAAGATCCTAAAATTTCCTAAAAACCTACGTGGCTCCCAGGGTATAAAGCCCCTGGTTCGTCCACTCCTTTCTAGCGGCTCCCAGGGTATAGAGCCCCTGGTTCGTCCGTGAAACCATACATTTCTCCTTATAAATTTAACCCCGTGGCTCCCAGGGTATAGAGCCCCTGGTTCGTCCGGAACTCCTGTCTCTTTCCGAACCATACCTAAAACCACCGGTCGAGTACTGCCCTCGACCGAATCCAGGATCTCGCGCACGCGCTCGTAACAATATAATTATGGGTTAAAGAAGTTGGATAACTCTGATTTAATAATGAAAGTGAATATATTCTTAAGCCAACAAGTAAAATACAGATGTTTCGTGTATCTTATGTCGCGTTCAAGGAATAATTATAAATACCTAAAATATTTCTGCTCGGTGTTGACGCACTGGCGATGCGGGGGTATGTCAGTTGAAAATAAAGGCCGCAATAGAAGTTACACTGATTCACGGATTCTATATGGTTTAACATTGATACGACAGGTTACTGTAGCCCGATCTCCCGAAATACAACTGACTATCAAAAACCGTATACACGTAACGAGAGACGTGGAGTTGACACTAAACGTGACGGTACGATTATGATCCCCTGAGTAATGAAATCACGGTGTTTATATACCAAAAAATCTGTGTGGGGCGGATTCAAAAGTACGTTAGAAATTACCGTGTGCACTATTCTCCGAATTGTATTAATTAACGAGCTGCTCTATCCTCTGAATTGTATTAATTAACGGGCTGCTGCATCGCGACGGAAGTGACTCCCATTTCAAAGGTTAGATAAGTAGCAGGGCGATTTCCTAATGCACGCCAGTGGCAAGAAAAATTTGGGGAACGAAACGTTCGGCATACGTAACATCTCTCCCCCCCCCCCCAAGATGAAACATCGCGTTATGCGTGATGCTTTCATATTAAACGGAAAACGCCCTGTTACTTATTTACAAAAGAAAATAATAAAAGTCGCGAAAACATAAAATAATTGGAAGCTAAATGTGTCGGGGTGTGTAGTATGATGTTGTGGCGTGTACTTATCAATACTGGTGCGTTGTACGTTCTGCGTTTAGACCTTGGGCACGACATAGCCCACCTCCGACCAGTGCTCGGCTACGTTTACAGGTGGCTGCCTCGATAATCGGTCCAGGTGGAGATCAGCAATGACTCCGTCTTCCGCGTTACCGATCCGGGGTATCCGGCCTCTCCGATTGCCCAGTGCAAGCACTGTAATCCTCGTCATAGCGTTGAGCGGGGTGACGTTCCTGGGCTGCACTCCCCTCAACTGAATCTTCACCGCCATCCATGAAGTTTTCCGGTAGCACAGCGGAAGAGATCTGATTTCTGTTACCGGCAAATTTACTGTTTTTCCGTAGTCCCCAAGGAAAACTTCGCACCCGTGTAAAGTGATTTGTTGGAGTTGGCCCCTTCGCCACATGCCCTTCTGTCGGACGGCCACCAACCGCTCTGGTGTCAAGGCGTCTAGCGGTAGCGTGTACACCTCCCCTTGGCACTCCATGCGGTGGTGTAACTCGTACCCCATGGTCCGGTGGTTGAGCAGGTCCTTTTCCAGCACCACCCATACCTTGGTCATGTCTACCACATGGGTAGTCACAACTCGGGCCTCGGTTCCTAGGGTTTCGGCTGGGATGATTTCCATTGTGTTGTGAAGTACCTCTTAGTTTGTTCCCGGGGTGAACAAGTGGATATTTTGGTCCGTAATGATTTTTAACCCGGTCCAGTCTCGTGAGGGATGCGTTGGTTGACGCCTTTTTCTGATGTTTAGCCTGGTTTGGGTAGCTCGGCCTTTGCACACTGGTCCAGCCGAGCAGGGTTGATATTCCTTGGCTGATAGAGGTGTTCCTTGTTGCAGGAAAGATGTGGTTTGCGTTCCGATACTGGTTTTTGGTTGCATCTGTGACTAATACTGATTTCGATACGGTCCAGCATCTTGCTTTTAAAGGGCCCAAGCCCCACTCCAACTTTTTTTCTTTTTTTTTTTTTTTGTCGTGGGGAAAATCTTCGAAAGACTCCCTCCCACCTCCTTGGGGAGAGGTGGGAGGGGTGTGTGGGATTCCCCGCGCCCGTACAACGACAGGCGCGGGACCTACCCACTAAAAACCCCACGGTGACCCTTCGGCACGCTTTGGGAGGATACCGGGAATCGCTCGAAGCATTCTTCCGGTATCCTCCCCGTGCCCGCGCGTTCGCGCCCATCCCCCGGGGGGACAATCGGTCCCCCCAGTAGACACACTGCCTCATAGCGGCGGGACGGGGCCACTCCATCCCGCCGCTATCCGTCCCGGGGCCGCGTTTAGTAGCGGCTGCGAGCCCCAACTCGCAACCGCCCGCGACCCCGTTTCCACCCCTCGGCGACCGGGCGTTCATGGCCGCACCAGACCGCCGAGGGTGCCTCCCCTTGCGTCGGACCGGTAGGGGGAGGCACTCCTACCCCCAACCGGTCCGACCCGGCGCCGCCTGGCGGGAGGAGGGTCCCCTCAGGACCCCCCTCCCAGCCTAGGTCATCCGCCACGCCGAGGCGGCCGCCCGCGACGCCTCGCGACCGGGCGACGACCTCGGGCCACCGCACGAGCGCGAGCTTCAGCGCGCCGCTGAAGCTCGCGCTCCCTCCCCGCGGCCTCCTTCTGCAACATTACGTTCTCGCAGAAGGAGGCCACGGCCCTCCACTTCTCCTCGCTGCCGAGCATGGCGCGCACCACGCCCGGCAGCGAGACATCCCGCCCGACGACGCCGACCAGGACACGGCGCTCCTCCTCCCACGCGGGGCATACCTCCAGGGTATGATCCGCCGTGTCCTGCTCAGCGTCGCAGTGGCAGCAACGCGCCGTCGGCTCCTTCCCTATCCGGCACAGGTATCTTCCGAAGCTGCCATGCCCGGAAAATACCTGTGCCATCCGGTAGGTGAGGCTGCCATGGCCTCTGTCCAGCCACTCCCCCACTCCAACTTCCTTGCGTGTAGGTGGAGGGGAGCCGTTGGGGGTGCAGGCGTCTCTAGAAGATTGTAGCGCTCGGCTTGTCAATTTTTTTACCTGATTCCAGGATATTAGGTATATTCATTGTAATTTTGCTGGGTTCCTCAGGAGGATTTGTATTTTTTGATAGTTTGTTGACCCAAATTTTTCCAATTACTATTATGCCGGCCACCATTAATATTATGAATATAGTTCCAATGGACGTGAAATTCATAATTTTCTGGTCGCGAAAACTGATTCGATGATTTGATAGTTCTCTTGCTCGTTGTTCTATTTCGGTTAGTGCCAATGTTGCAGGTAGCTTATCCCAGGTAGAGGCAGTATGATTCGTGTCGAAGGTGTCTCTCTCCAAAACTTCCAGGTGATGCGTTATGGGTTCTGGTAATATTATTGACAAATTATACACGCTTGAAGGGTAGTAAATGACGTCCTCGGTTGTTTTCATTGTTTCCACGGCTTCGAATTGTATGGAATTAATCGTTGCACGGCATCCAGGTTTGAGTTCAAAAATTCCTGTGTTTGACATATTTTTAATTACTCCTTTGTCTCCCTGGCAGTAAACCAATATGGTTTTATAGAAGAGGTTATTCTTATGTCGCAGATCGGTCATTTTATTGCAGAAGGGAAGTAATGCCGTAGATTCGCAGATAGCGTGGCGGTCCGTTTGGTATATTGGTAGTGTTGATGGTCCCACAAATTGTCCGCGATGGAAATGACAGTGGTTCAGGTAGTCCTCGGTTGGAATAATATATTGTTGTTCGTCTGATGATACAGCAAGGAATTGAATTTTTGATTTGATGTATGAAACTACAGATTTTCCCCCAATTTTATGTATGGATGGGCAAGGATATATCTTATATAAACTGTAGGCTCTTGTTTCAAGTAAGGGTATCGAGAGTTCAAAAAGTATTCTTCCCCTTTTAAAAATGACGTTTAACTTCGTAATTCTTTTGATTTGCTCCGTAAGTAGTTCTTCCGGCGTCAGAGGAAATTCATGCTTCGATGTTTGTTTGATTCTCTGGGCTGATCGTAATAACTGCTGCAGTGAAAAAATTGCTGGATGCAGAATTCCCTGTTTTGCCAAAAGTATGGAATCTATTAATAATAACAGATTGGCATTGTAGTCATCCAGTCCTTTTTCAATCTCAAATACCGCGTCCCTTGCTGCTGCTTCGAAACGTAATTTACTTATGTTGGATTCTGTTTCACGGAACATTAATGAGTGTTCAGCCATAGTTTTCATTAATTGAGTAGTGAATTTTGTTAGGTTAACAATTCTGTCATGAGTGGAAGAAAATTCGGCTCTAACTATATGGGTTTGTTTTTCTATGATCTCTGTTATTTCATGTTGGTCATTATAAATTTTATTTAACTCTTGATTATAATATTCCGCATCTTCTTGTGTCAAGGTTCCAAATAATGTTTTGCTTAGGCTGCCAATAAATCCAAAAGGTATACTGCGACGCGATGATTTAGTAATTGGAATATCACCTATTGCAGTTTTTATTAATTTGATGTACTGGAACGTGTTTTCTTCTTTCTTGATTAATCGGGGTCCCCACTCTTTGCTGATGCAGTGAAGGGAATCGTGACGGTCACAGAGTTGATTGATGGCTTTGATAAATTCCTTTACAAGTGGAGCATGTTTGCGGTATCGGTTAACGTCTAATGATGTGACTAAGCGCCATTGTGTGCGGAAAATCCTAATTTCTGGCTGTATCTCGTAGAACAATCCGGCATCATTCACCAGCGGCGTTATGGTTGAACCGTTGCTAGTTATTTTCTGGCCAGTGGTCAGTGGTATCAGAAGCATCCAGATGAACATCATGATCCACTGAGTGATTTGATTCCACTGAAGATGGAAAATAAGCAGGTTTTAATTTGTCTTGGTGCTTTTTAATTATTTTACTGTCGGTTTGAATGACAACATTGTTTCGGTCTGTTACGTCTAGAATTTTGTATGGTCCAATGTAGTGTGGGTCGAATTTATTTGTACGAGGTTCTAGAAGTACGTAAACAAAATCACCTACGTTGAAATTTACTGGGTTTGACCGTCTATAGAAATAATCTTTTGAACGGGTTTTTGCCTTGTTTAAATTCTCCGAAGTAATGTTACGGATTGTAGTTATGTGTGAAATCAAGTCTTGTAAATAATCTCCATATGATTTTAATTTTTCTTTATCTGGGAACGAACTGGGTTCTCGAGCTACTTTTCCAAAAATTAACTCGTATGGTGTGGAATTTGTTGCTTCGTGAACGGATGTGTTATATAAGAACATTGCAAAAGGAATTAATAAATCCCAATCTTCGTAGTTATCCATGTAATGTTTGAGGTATTCAGTGAGCACGATGTGACTTCTTTCCAATGATCCATTAGTTTGTGGTCTGTATCCGGAAGTTGTTATTTGTTTAATTTTAAATATTTCTGCCAAATTCGTCATTAAATTTCCAATGAAACTAGTTCCTTTATCTGTTAGTATTGCGCGAGGTGTACCGTAGATTGCGATAAAGTGTCGTGCGAAGGCATCTGCAATGGTCGCGGCTCGAATATTAGGTATTGCAACTGCCACGCAGTATTTCGTCAGATTGTCCTGTATGGTAAGAATATGTCTATTTCCATTAGGCGTGATCGGAAGAGGTTCCACGGTGTCCAGTGATATTTTGTCAAATGTATCCAGCGGTGTGTCGGTGATCAACATGGGTTGGCGAGTCTTTGCTCGAACTAATTTTTGTTCTTGGCAACTTTGGCATGTCCTGATGTACTCTTGAATTTCGTTGCGCATTTTTGGCCAATGGAATTTTGATCGAATGCGTTTGTACGTTTTTGTTACCCCTTTATGCCCTCCAATTAAACTATCATGGGCTTCGCGAATTATGTCCAATCTATCCGATTCGGACGGTGTGGTGATAGCATAGCTGCATAGAATAATTTGTTGATCTGTTTCGGTAAAAACTTCTTCTAATATTTTGTAAAATTTGTTAGCTGGTAATTTGTGTAAATCTCCTGTTACAGATATTCGAAAGGAATTTATTTGATTTTGGTCCAGGGTATGTCTGAGAGTCTTTAACCCATGGAATACATCTTTTACCGTAATATTGTCGTAAAAATTGTCAGAAATTACTATACTGAAGGTTTTAAACAATCCATTGTCTGAAGTCAATACGTGTCCCTTTTTCGGTTGCGCTGCCAAAAGATCCGGTTTATTAATTATTTCGGTGTCCAGTAATACTTTTCCTATGGTGGATATTAGGTTGCAATCTGCTGATATGAAGTGCGCGTAATGTCCGTTTTCCGCAGCGAGGGTGTTCGAAGAAACAGTTATTTTGTAAGATTGTTTTGACGCAGTGTATCGGTGCTCGTTTTCGTCGGTTAAAACATCTGTGTCGGACGCGTATGGTAGGTAAGGGTCAGGCGTGCGGTCAAAGGCGTCAGGTAGCCGTTCTGCACTTGTTTCGGTTGCAACCCTTGCAGGTGGATGAATTATGGCTGGTTGTAAAATTTCGTCTGTAACATGCGGCGTTACCTGTGGAGTACTGAATACATTTTTACGAGGATTTTCCATAATTGTATTTTCATTATTGGTAATTTCAAGTGGTTCTTCAAAGGACATTAGGTCATCGGGTAAATTGTTATCTTCCTCCGGTAGTGTGTTCCTTGTAGAGTTTGTTGCTGGCAGTAAGTTGTTTATGATTTCCTGAGATTCGTCTGGCAATGTTACTTCATGCGATAAGCTGGGTAGAGTTCGGTGTCTAGCTATTATCGGCGAGTGTTGAATTTTTCCATAAGAGGGGCCTTGTTCTTCGTCCGAGCTACTACTAGCCTCCCGGTATTTGGGTCGGTTTTCCCTATCTCGACGTAACTGTTGTATACGGTGACCTATGAATTGCTTATCGGTAGTCGGTGGTACTTGAGCCCGGAAGTCGGGATCGTCCTTTGACTCCCGTGGAATGAGCGGTAGACAGACTGATGGAGGGTTGCGCGATAACGCGTCCGCGTTCATGTTCGTTTTTCCACACTTGTGGATAACCTGATACTCGTATTCTGAAAATCGTAATTTCCATTTTATTAGCCTGGAGGTCGGGTCCTTAACTGAATGTAGCCAGACTAAGGGACGGTGATCTGTGACAAGGGTGAATTTTGTTCCATAAATATAGGGTCGGAAATACTTTACTGCGTAAACCATTGCGAGACATTCCTTCTCTGTTGCCGAATAATTCTTTTCAGGTTTATTAAGGCTTCGAGATGCATATACTATTGGTAAATCCTTTCCTATTTCCCCCTGGCTAAGTACAGCTCCTATGGCGTATTCGGATGCGTCTGTAGTCACGATGAAGGGTTTGGTGAAATCCGGATACTGCAATATAGGTTGTTGACAAAGTTCTTTACGTAATTGATTAAAACTTTGATCTTGTTCTTCTGTCCATTTAAATTTAACACCGTTTCCTAGTAAATTGATCAACGGTTTTGACTTCACGGTGAAATCTGGTATAAATCTTCTGTAATATCCTGCTAAGCCCAAAAATTGTTGAATATTCTTCTGCGTTTTCGGTGTGGGAAAGTCTTGCACAGCTTTTAATTTTCTTGGATCCGGTCTTACCCCCTTTTCGGAAATTATATGTCCTAAATATGCAACTTCTTTGCGTAGAAATTCGCATTTGTCAGTTTGAAGGGTTAAGCCCTGTTCCCGAAGGCGGTTCAATAATTTTTTAACTTTGATATTATGTTCTTGCAATGATGAAGCGTAAACGACAATGTCGTCCAGGTAAACGAAGAGGTCTGTTCCTTGTAATCCGGTGAGAACTTGATCCATGAGGCGTTGAAATGTAGGTGGAGCGTTCTTTAAGCCAAAAGGCATTCTTGAAAATTCGTAATGTCCATGCGGTGTGGTGAATGCTGTTTTTTGCTTGTCCCTTGGATTCATTTCTATCTGGTGAAATCCACTGGCGAGATCAAAAACGGAAAAATATTTTGCTCCTCCTAATCGGTCCAAAATTTCTGTGATTTGTGGTAATGGATATTTGTCGGAGATTGTCTTTTCGTTTAATGCGCGAAAGTCTATTACCATGCGCCAACGTTTGTTTCCCTGTGAGTCAGCTTTCTTCGGTATGATCCATAAAGGTGAGTTGTAGGGTGATTTTGACGGAGTAATTATGCCTTGTGATAATAATGCGCTAACCTGTCTTTGTATTTCGTCCTGATGCACAGGCGGATATCGATATTGTCTTGTGTTTACTGGTATTTCGTCTATGGTGTGAATCGAATGATTAAAATCGGCTGCTTTTCCTAATTTGTCTCCAAGCAGAAAAAATCGGTCTGGAAATTCTTTTATTAAATCAATGACGGATGCTCGTTCTTCCCTGTTTAAATGATTGGTATTTAGTGTATTTACGAGTTTTTCTATCCTATCTTCGGTGGTCCTGAATTTTGTTGGCTGTTCTGCATATGAGCAAAGGTCTTCGTCCAATGTGCTTAGAAAATCGTACGGTTCTATTATCTGTGGTTCTATCTCTACGTCGAGGTCTTCGCTGCTGGTATTCGTTGCTAAGACGTGACATTTTCCGTTGTTATTTGTTACAGCTGCTTCCCCTACGTACAGTTGATCGTGAGTTTTAATACGTGGTAAATATCCTTCCTTTACTGTCGGGTTTGCTATTTTTACCGCGATTTGTTGTATCGTACGAGCTTCGAGCCGGTGTTTAGTCGGAGTTTGCAAGTTTAAAGATGAAAACAAATCTTTGTGGTTTGAAAAACGTAATGGTCTAATAGGTTTGTCCCTTAATACCATGGTCCCATGATAATAAGAAATTTCGGCACCCTCTTGCATTAAAAATGGGCTTCCGATGAGTCCATCAGCGTCTATTGCAAGAGTTCTTACTATGTAGAAAAATGCGGGTGTATCGTGAATATGCAGAATTGTGGTTCCTAACGTGTAAATTGGAGTCGTGGTTAATCCTGTTATTTCTATTTCTTCGCGAGAATTTATTATTGCTTTTGTTCCTAAAACATCGAGACGTACTAAGTTGATGGCTGCACCGCAATCGATTAAAAAGGTTCCCTTTCCTAATTTCAGTTCTGGGACTTTGGTTTCGAGACGTGGGGCAGGTGTTTCTTTGATAAGGAGTCGTTTTCGAAGTGTACTGTTCTTTGACGACGGGTTTCGTTGCCGCTCATCGTGTCGCCGGTACGGTGAGCGCGATTGAAGTTTAAAGACCCATTCGATTCGGCTGACGAGTCCCGCGAGTCGCGTCGATTTTTTGGATTACGCGGATTTTTTCTACAGGATTTACCGTCGTGTCCCGTAGTTTCACAATACCAACAGTATAATTTCGGTTCGCGATATCTTTCGGAATTTTTTAATATGGAATAATGATTTCCTTCATCCTTAGGAAAATCGTAAGAACGCCTCGAAGGGGAAATCGAGGGGCTCCTTTGTCGCACGGGCCATGCCGACGCATGTGGTTGTTCCTCTCGATCCTCTTGACCTTCGTATGTTCTAGCATGCCGCCCTCGGTCATAACGACTCGGCGAGCCAGGGTACGACACTTGATTGTCGCGGTGGCGATAATCTTCGGTTCCACGATCCTTTCGTGACCACCGTGCAGGTGATTCGTTCCGGGGCATTTGTCTTCGATTCCTTAGTTTCCTGTCTATATGCAGCACGGCGTCGTAAGCATCTTCAAGAATCCATATGTCTCTAAATTGTGCCGACACCTTCCAAGAAATACGATCCGGTAAGCCTTCGCTGAAATTTTCCAAAACATCTCGTTCCATCTCCTTGATGAAATCTTCGGCGTTGTCCCGGTATCTTTCTCGAATGGCTCCGCGTGCGCAATAAACCAGGTGACTAGTCCTGTTGACGTACTGTCGCAAACTTTCACCCTCGCGAATACGTAAACTCGCGATGTCTTTTTCCCGGCGCAAATCTCTTTTTTAAATGTTTAATCAATTCGCTAACACTCACGAATTTATGCTCTAAGGTGCACCTTCGTGCGGGACCTATGAGTTTAGTCAGAACAATCGCCAGATAATCGGCTTCCGAACCCTCAGGTATCAATGTTAACCCATCCTCCACACTTTGTGCAAAACGCGATAAAGATGGAGTTTCTCCATCGAAAGTCGGTATCGTCGATGTAACGTTCTGTATGCATGTCTTTTGTGTCAAAAGTGACATTGAATTTGCAAGCGATAATGTCAAGTTCATAATATCATTCGACGAAATATTTGCTTGTGAACTTGTCATTTCTAATAATTTATTTTAATTCAACTAGAGAAAACTAGTATATTTAGATTCAATTAACAATGTGTATTAACTAGCGAAAACTAGTATATTCTTAACAAGAGTTAACTGGTTGACTTAACTAGCGAAAACTAGTATATCGTATAAATTCAATAAGAGAAATTACAACTTCTCAAGAAACCCAAAAATTACGTAGCGATTCTAAAATAGTTAAATCCCACCGCTGTCACCAGTTTCTGTTACGAGCCAAGGCCGTGCAGCGCGCGTGGCCTGCGAGTGCGAGAGAGAGTATGGAATATGGTATCAATTTGTTAGTTAGGTGCACGGACGAACCTGATGCGAAATCGGGGAGCCGCTAGGATGGTAATAGATTGCGTGGACGAACTCGATGCGTAATCAAGGAGCCACTAGGTTGTAAGAATTTGTATTTGGATTCAGGATATGTTAATAGCACTCGTAACTTTGAATTATTAAATATAATATAACCCGAGCGGTAAGGTTATATTATTGTGGGAACGTTTAACTAATAATAATCGCTTTATATAATTATAGGGTAAAGAAGTTGGATAACTCTGATTTAATAATGAAAGTGGATATATTCTTAAGCCAACAAGTAAAATACAAATGTTTCGTGTATCTTATGTCGCATTCAAGGAATAATTATAAATACCTAAAATGTTTCTGCTCGGTGTTGACGCACTGGCGATGCGGGGGTATGTCAGTTGAAAATAAAGGCCGCAATAGAAGTTACACTGATTCACGGATTCTATATGGTTTAACATTGATACGACAGGTTACTGTAGCCCGATCTCCCGAAATACAACTGACTATCAAAAACCGTATACACGTAACGAGAGACGTGGAGTTGACACTAAACGTGACGGTACGATTATGATCCCCTGAGTAATGAAATCACGGTGTTTATATACCAAAAAATCTGTGTGGGGCGGATTCAAAAGTACGTTAGAAATTACCGTGTGCACTATTCTCCGAATTGTATTAATTAACGAGCTACTCTATTCTCTGAATTGTATTAATTAACGGGCTGCTGCATCGCGACGGAAGTGACCCCCATTTCAAAGGTTAGATAAGTAGCAGGGCGATTTCCCAATGCACGCAAGTGGCAAGAAAAATTTGGGGAACGAAACGTTCGACATACGTAACACATTCAATGGAATCTATTTCACTATCCGAAGAAAATAATTAAACATCATTTTAAGTTCCACTTTATCCTTTTCTTTAATACTACTTAAATAACGCTATTGTTACAATTAATAAAAATATGCCAAGCGGTAATAAAAATGTTGAATACCCACCACATTTATGTAAGGAATCTACATATAAAATGAAACACTGTACTCAAATATGTAATATGAAAAAAAATGATTCATGAGAGTTTTGGACTACCTTCTTGATTACAGAAATCCATCTATAAAAAAAAAACTGAGAAGTAATATGAAATATATGAAAGATGAATTGAGATTTAGTGTTTGGCTTAAGTTAGGAGAAAAAGGGTAGAATTATCAAATTTCAAAAAGAGAAAGAAACAAAGAAAATGAAGATAAGGCAAATGAAGAAGAGGATGACGAATCTATTTACCCTGTGAAAAAAATTGATAAAATAATAGGAAGAGACAAATTTTTTTTGCCTGTGTAATTTCAAAATTCAGAGATAAAGAATAAGAAAGAATATTCAACACATTAAGAAAAGTAATTTAATTAATAACACGATATTTAAGGTAATTGGCATGCTATTATGTTATAACTCTACATTATTTAACGCATTAGATAAATATCCAAGTAATGGATCAATTACACTTAATGTTTGGGATGTTGAACCTTTCTTCAGTAAAAGTGAAACGTACTTTGAATTTTTGGTGATACAAAATGAGAATATAAAGGCACGAAGAGGACTCTTATTATACAAAATAAATTAAATTGTCTTACACAGAACTCTACTTACGATTTCTATTGAAATGTGATCTTAAGATAAAAGATGACATGAAGGGGTGAAATCACTGTGACAGTTGAAAATGAAGGCAACTTTCAACAATTTTTTGGGCATAACTGTGAAACTTTTTCTGATAAATGATAAATGTTTTCGAAAGCACATTTCTTGAACTGCTTCTTGTACAAATTTCGTATAAAAATATTAATTGTCATAACCATAATAAAAACCAGCGTAAGAGGCTTCCAAAAATTTATTAGAAACGGCCGGACGTGTAATTTTTCATTGCAAGTTTTGAAACCAGAAATCATGCAATTTTCTTAAACTGTAAGACAGTAGCTTCAGTTGCATATACAGATTTTAAAAAATCATTATTTATTATAAAATGATGGAACTTTGAAGGAGATATTTTCAAAAAACTGTAATCAAATCAATATTTCTTTTAACACCACGTCGAAACTAATTATTCCATCGAAAATTTCGAACGTGCAACTGAAGAAAGTAGTATTAGGAATCACCATACGAAATTTTAAGTAAATCGGATGAAAATTGACTGCATTATTGAGACACGCAGTTTGAAAAATATGGTTTTGAGAAAAACGTGTTTAAAAAGTTTTGCACCAATTAATCTAAGAAATAACATTGGAGCATTTAAACTTTCTAAAGGGTACCCATTTCAAGACCCAAAAACGTATCTTTTGTAGAAAGATCATCCTCATCTCCTTCATTTATATCTCCTTTTTCCTTCAACCGAATGTCATGTGTCATTGTTTTGTGTTTTCACTCAGCAGCAAAAAGGCAAAGCATGTTCTGTTTGTGTCGATAGGACCTTCATAATTTGTAATATTTCTGAATAGCTATTGTTAAATTGGATTACGGCTAAATAAGTTGCCAGCTGGACCACTTTAGTCGTGTATCAATACATTCTAAATACTCTTCATTCACACAATTGTCTAGATCAAAATGCTTCCTATTCACATAAAACCTTTACCACAGCAGAAATAATAAAAAAGTTTCAAATGAATATCCGAAAGTAAAGAGCAGTTAGTTTCAAACATTATGTGTATTACACTTTCCACATCTACTAAATTTTCTGTAATGTTGTCATTTTTGCGAATTTTACTTTAATATTTTAGCGGATCATTCTTAAAACTCCAAGCATTGAAAAGAGATAACACAAAAATTTCAAATTTTTTCAATCTGTCACAGTGGTTTCTCCCCTTAAATTCAAGCCCTTTTCATTTTTCCAAATCACAGTTTTAAATATAATTTAGATATTTATAACAAAATGATAACAGATTTTAAATATTTAATAAAATTTCAACATTAGAGATACACAGTATTAACAAAAGATAATATTGTTACTATTGTGACACTCTTACTTAATTAGAATATTAATATAGACACATTGATTATTAATTTATTAAGACATAAAGGTAATAAAGTCCCAGCAGATCATATATACTTTAACGAGCCCAAATTAGCATACAACCTTATAAAATATTTTATGAGTGATAAACGTATTTTGTGTAATCTGAATGTTATAGCTGCAACTATATCGTTAGTTATGGAATCAGGAATTCAATTTACAAGTACTCCGACTAATAATATTAAGTTCTATATGAAGACATTTGTTAATAAATAGACATAGCATTGATGATTTAATCAGACTTAATAAAGTAAGCAGGCCCAGTGGGAAGAATATTGATATATTTAAGAATATGAAGATACTGATAAAAATATTCTTTTTATCTTTATATATGTGTGTCTTTATATCTTGTCTATTGGATAATATACATTTAGATTCTTTTTCTGATAAATTACGAATAAACTGAATTATTTTAAAGGGCTTGTCAAAAACGTATTTCATTTTTTTATAAATTTGTTTAATGAAACAACCAATTAAATTAAGTTGCATGCATGCATAAGTGATAAAATTGTATGAAGACTTTTGAAGTATGTGAGACAAAACTTACAAAGGCCTTCATAGAAAATTTTTAAACAAAATGTTTACTTAAATGTTAAGACTTACCTTTTGTAAAAACCGGACATATCGACTGTGTAAATCGTCTTATGTTCGCGCCCGATGATGTAGAACACGTGCTCGATTTAGGTTATGTATGTTCCTTACGTACCACTTTCCCGATGTATACTTTTACACCAAAATTTGCGACAAGCATCCCATCCTTGTCGCCAAACTGTAGTATCCTGAAATTCGCAAAACTGGTTAGGTTCAAATCTTCATTGATCGTCTACTTCCAACTTTATTAATAACAAACCGTGAATGCAGAACAGTCTCTGTATTTCCATCTATATGCTCCCTTTCCTTTGGTTAGCGATAAATGATTCCAACTCACCATATATTTCTTTGGTTTGATATTACACTTCATTTTCACACGCGTATAAATCCGATGAGTCTAACCCAGAAAGTGTCGAGATTCCCCGAAGATTCTTTCATCGCGAAGAAAGCGGAAGAACACGGTCCCGCCGTACTGCGCTGCGCGCGCATCCTTAAGGCTGATTTATACGAGTACACATGAGTAAACTTTATACGACCTATTGTGCGAGCCAGACCTTAAGTCTTGACCATAGATGCCAGATTCAGCACCCGGTGCGATACTCACCCATGGCAGAAAAAAAGAATATTATTAATACGATTGAGTATAAATGGCTGAATGAATTTAAATGGAACTTTACATTTAAGTTTTATGTTCTCATTTCAAAGTCCGATTAGACTTTGACTATAATCAGACCATGGATAATAATGATTATATCTCTTGTTTCATAGTTGTTCCGATACATAGGCGTAATTTACAAAAGATCTTTTAAATGTTTCATGTAAATCTTGGGAACAATTCAATTTTATGTAAAAATAATTAAATAAACTTTTTCTCTATCTTCTCTAGAAAAGAAAAACTTAAATGAAATCTTATACATTACATGCTTACTTAAATCGTATTGAAAACGAATACCACAAGTGTTTTAGAATACTGTGCAAAATGGTTTTACTCGCAAAAGGTTAATTGAGAAATAAGTGTTTGGTAAATGAAAACAGGTAAGCAGCTTAACCAGTTGCGATTTTCGTTAAGACAAATTGAAAACTCGATCCCGTTTACCAGTGTGATACAAAGTATGGGTTGGATTTTAAATTTTAAAAGGACATAGTTGAATATTTTTAAAGGTACAAAACATAACGTTTCATTTTAGAACAGTAACATGAGTTAGCAGGTACTATCATAAAACTGTTTTAGCCAGTTATATCCCTTGTGGCGTCGCCTCCCATGTTCGCCACCAGAGGGGTCGCGCTCTCACAAGCGCTCGACCGACCCCTCAGTTGCTATATATACACTCCTCGAATGACTTCTCAATATCCCAGTCGTTTAAGGCAGGGCCAGCTAGAAAGCCTTACTGATGAGTCCACTAGCAGGTCCGGACGAAACGCGTCCCCTCGTTTCCATTTCCGTCCACCAACAAAATTCTCACGAGCTGCCCCACCCCGCAGCGAAGCAGCGCCACACCCTTTTTACCGGAAGTATAAGGTAAAAAGTACAAGGTACAAGTAAATCGAAATCCGAAAATCATTCACATTATATCAATGTAAATGAAGCGGCCTTTCCATCAGAGTTAAATACAAAATTTTGTAATTTCTGTGAAAACAGAATTTTTATTAGATGTATGTGGTTTTTAAAATTTTTATGTTTTGACTGTTTTTACGAAAAATACCATCCAGATTCATGTACTTCATATATTGAAAATAACACATGTTAAATGTAATTGGTAAATTCAACTTTAAAAAAAAATATTCGAAGATCAGACAAAAATATAATGTCACATTTAGTGTACGATTAAAACATAATTAAAAAAAAAGATTTCTTTTAGCGGGGTTCGAACATGCAGAGCGAAAGAAGCTCGAACTTGTAGCCAAACACCTCATCATTCACGCCACTTTGGTTGTTGGTGCATTTGGTTCTATTTTTGAAGATAGGTAGCTGCAATAACTTTAATAATATCTTGCAGTAAAACTTCACCCAAAATCGGGAACCATTCCAACTTTCCCTTGTAAGAACCGAGTTTTCAATTTGTTTTAGCGAAAATCCCAGCCGGTTAAGCTGCTTACTGCTGTTTTTAATTACCAAGCATTTATTTCTCAATTAACCCTTTGCGAGTAAAACCATTTTGCACAGTATTCTAAAACACTTGTGGTATTCGTTTTCAATACGATTTAAGTAAGCATGTAATGTATAAGATTTCATTTAAGTTTTTCTTTTCTAGAGAAGATAGAGAAAAAGTTTATTTAATTATTTTTACATAAAATTGAATTGTTCCCAAGATTTACATGAAACATTTAAAAGATCTTTTATAAATTACGCCTATGTATCGGAACAACTATGAAACAAGAGATATAATCATTATTATCCATGGTCTGATTATAGTCAAAGTCTAATCGGACTTTGAAATGAGAACATAAAACTTAAATGTAAAGTTCCATTTAAATTCATTCAGCCATTTATACTCAATCGTATTAATAATATTCTTTTTTTTCAATAATTAAAATATGATCAGGGGGTCTTAAAACGTGTATTTCCGTAAAATAAATTTTACTAAATTTTTTTTCAGTATGGGTACTTTGCTTATGTGCGCCTATACATAGGTCGGAAAGTAAAAATGCCTGGGCAGTCGAGAATCTCGGCTCGAGATTCCAAATCGTATGCCGTAGACGGGAGGTCGGATTTCAGTTGTTAAGAGCGAGAAGGCAAATGTGAGCCTTTCTCTCTCGACTCTCACGAGGCGGTCCGAAATTATTTCGGACAACTTCGGAGAATCGAGAAAGAGGGCATGCGTCAGTTTGCCTTTGTTGACTTTCCGAAATTCCACGAGCTCATGTACGCGTGATCTGGCATAGGGTGAGAGAGCACCTTCAGTGTCTTTCTGGCATCTCTGCTTTCATTGCGAAGAAAGCGGAAGAACACGGTGCCGCTGTGTTGCGCTGCGCGCGCAACCTTAAGATTGGTGTATGCATGCTCAAATGAGCACACTCCATCCGAGCTACTGTGTAAGCGAGATGCAAGGCTCGACCCTATAAGAAAACGTCTCAGCGTGCTGCCATGAGTTTAGTTTTTTTAACCATAAATAACTTCAATTCGATGCATCGACACATCGTTGTCAATAGGAACGATGACGAGGACTTTCATTTTCATACATAGATGTGAACTCATTCAAGCGATTAAATGGTATTTATTTAAGTGGGTTTGCTTATCCGCATCTTAACTCACGGCGGAGTCTTGGCCACATGATTCTCCATACAACGAATAACGGCCGCGGAGCGTACGTTCTCTCACTCTGGCCCCTTGTCCCTACATTCCGTATAGTTAGTAACATTTCTTTTTTTCTTTTTGTACGTGGGGAAATCCTCATGGACACCCCAGAGTCAACCCGAAGTGCGGGTCGGCGGGTATTACCGGACTCTTACCGGCTAAAACCCCACGGTGATTTCAGACGCCTGGCAAAGGACCGGGAACTCTAGTGAGACATCACAGAGCCCCCCGCCGCGTCCTGTCTGTTCAGGCCCTTCCTGGTGGGAGGCACAACTTCCACCGCATTCCCATTCAACTACAGGCGCCTGGTCACTGGCGCTCGCGACCCTGTGACATGGCACTAAGCCGTTGGCCGCGTAGCCACGTTAGCCCCAGGACTCATTCGCAGCCAACTGGCCAACCTGAAGCCTTAGGCAAAATCCGCGGCAAATATCCCATGCTCCAGGCCACTCACACACACATTCAGACGCGCAAAGCATTCATACCGGTGGTTGGTCCGCGGGAGCTTTCACTCCGACCTCCGGGATGCCATGCGAGGATTCGGCCACCAGGCCTCTCAGGTTGATGGCCTCATCCTCGCATCCCATCCCAGCGGCTACCCCTATCGGCCACCTGGAGACGCGCCACGTAGGAGTTCACTTCCCCTGCCGTCTGAACGACCAGACGGGTGCGTGGGCGTATAGTTAGTAACTATAAAGAAAGTAATTAGATGCCACACATGCGTTTGGTTGTCTAGTCGGCAGGGGTTGTGAACCCCTGTGAGGGCCATTCCGGCGCGAAAGGAGCCCCTGGGCCGGAGGCGTGCGGCGGATGCTGCAGTCCCCCCCCCCTGCGATGGTCCATCAAGAGAGTAGAGTGGGCGGTGACGCAGGCAGCCGCAATAGCGGCAGCCTGCTACGGGCCAGAGGACGGACCCGTTGACAACGTCAAGCGTGTGAGGCTGAATGGTTCCGGGGCAAAATGGCAGAGGTTTGTGAGGCCTCCATGCCCCGGGCTAAGCCTCCCAGAAGCCAGGGCGTGACGTATTGGTGGTCGCCGCACATCGAGCAGTGCATCGCTCGGTGTGCGCGCGCCCGCCGAAGATATACTCGCGCCCGGAGATCACGTCGTCGACGCCCGATCGCGGTGCAGATGGCGCGCATCTACGAGGAGTTTGCTGTAGAGCGGCGGACCCTCCAGCGCGCCATCTGAGTCGCCAAGGTACGGGCATGAAAGGACCTCCTCGTGGAGCTGAATAAGGATCCGTGGCGGCGCCCGTATAAGCTTGTAATGGACAAGCTTCGTCCATGGGCGCCCCCTCTGACGGAGACTCTTGACCTTCAGTTTTTAGAAGAGGTGGTAGCATCCCTGTTCTCGGGGTCTAACCGGGACTGGGTACGACCTGCTTGAGAACCCTGGGACCCTACCATCTGGTCCCAGGAATTGGAGATCACCCCCGAGGAGATGAGCCGAGCCGTTCATCGGATGAGGTGTCGGAAGGTTGCTCCGGGTCCCGACGGGGTGCCTGGCCACGTGTTGGCCTGTGCCCTTGAAGTCTTGAGTCCGCGGTCCAGGAGGCTGCTGAGAGGTTGCCTCCGCCAAGGGGTATTCCTCTCGCCCTGGTAGGCGGCGCGGCTGGTCCTCCAGAAGGCGGAAAGTCCCGCAGGTACGCCCTCCGCATACCGGCCGGTGTGTTTGTTGGATGAGGCGGACAAGCTCTTGGAACGCATAGTGGCTGCCCGCCTCGCCACCACCTGTCCATGGTAGGACCCGACTTTTTTTTTTTTTTTTTTTTTTTTTTTTGTCGTGGGGAAAATCTTCGAAAGACTCCCTCCCACCTCCTTGGGGAGAGGTGGGAGGGGTGTGTGGGATTCCCCGCGCCCGTACAACGACAGGCGCGGGACCTACCCACTAAAAACCCCACGGTGACCCTTCGGCACGCTTTGGGAGGATACCGGGAATCGCTCGAAGCATTCTTCCGGTATCCTCCCCGTGCCCGCGCTTTCGCGCCCATCCCCCGGGGGGACAATCGGTCCCCCCAGTAGACACACTGCCTCATAGCGGCGGGACGGGGCCACTCCTTCCCGCCGCTATCCGTCCCGGGGCCGCGTTTAGTGGCGGCTGCGAGCCCCAACTCGCAACCGCCCGCGACCCCGTTTCCACCCCTCGGCGGCCGGGCGTTCATGGCCGCACCAGACCGCCGAGGGTGCCTCCCCTTGCGTCGGACCGGTAGGGGGAGGCACTTCTACCCCCAACCGGTCCGACCCGGCGCCGCCTGGCGGGAGGAGGGTCCCCTCAGGACCCCCCTCCCAGCCTAGGTCATCCGCCACGCCGAGGCGGCCGCCCGCGACGCCTCGCAACCGCGCGACGACCTCGGGCCACCGCACGAGCGCGAGCTTCAGCGCGCCGCTGAAGCTCGCGCTCCCTCCCCGCGGCCTCCTTCTGCAACATTACGTTCTCGCAGAAGGAGGCCACGGCCCTCCACTTCTCCTCGCTGCCGAGCATGGCGCGCACCACGCCCGGCAGCGAGACATCCCGCCCGACGACGCCGACCAGGACACGGCGCTCCCCCTCCCACGCGGGGCATACCTCCAGGGTATGATCCGCCGTGTCCTGCTCAGCGTCGCAGTGGCAGCAACGCGCCGTCGGCTCCTTCCCTATCCGGCACAGGTATCTTCCGAAGCTGCCATGCCCGGAAAATACCTGTGCCATCCGGTAGGTGAGGCTGCCATGGCCTCTGTCCAGCCACTCCTTCAGGAGTGGCCGAACCGCCCCGACAGTCCGGTGCCCCGCGGTTGGCAGAGCCAGCCGCTCCTGCCACGCGAGCAACACGGACTGCCGGGCCTGGCGCTTCAAATCGCCCCAAGCAGGTTCCTGCCCGCCCGGGACCGCCCCCACCCCCGCGCGACGGTCGACGCGGTGCCGGTACATCACCGCGTGCGACCGCGCGAGCAGGTCCATGGGCGGCATCCCCGCTAGAACCGTCGCCGCCTCATGTGACATGGTCCGATACCCGCGGACGACCCTGAGCGCCATGCGCCTCTGCACCCGACGCAGCATAGTCATGCTGCGCCGGGAGGCAGCCAGGTCGTCCGCCCAGACGGGGGCCCCGTATAGGGCCACCGACTGGACCATTGCCACATAGAGGCGACGAACTCGGCCCGCCGGGCCCCCCAGGTTGGGCAGGATCCGGCCCAGAGCCGCAACCATCCTTTCCAACCGGGGGACCAGGCAGCGGAAATGCTCCTCGAAACGCCAGTGGCTATCGAGGATCAGCCCTAGATACCTGATCTGGGGCTTCACCTCGATGTCAGCCCCACCCACCCGGATCAGAGGGGGTGGCGGATCCTGCCGAGGTGAATGAAACGCAATCACCTCGGTCTTATGGACCGCCACTGTCATCCCCATCCCCCTGATCCGGTCGACGACGCGTTGCGACCCCTCCTCCGCGCGACGCATGGCCCTCCCCCAGTGCGCCCCGACGGCCAGCACCAGTGTGTCATCCGCATAACACACCGCGCTGACGCCGCCGGGGAGGCCGGCCCGCAACACCGAGTCGTACGCGATGTTCCACAGGAGTGGCCCGAGGACCGACCCCTGCGGAACACCGCAGTACACCTCCCTCCGCATATCACCATCCCGGCCCGGATACTCGATCCACCTGCCGCGGAGATAATCCCCGACGACCGCCCTGTGACAAGGGGGGACCCGATGATATTCGAGTCCCCTCCTTATCTCTTCCCAGGGGAGGGTGTTAAAGGCATTGGCAATATCCAAGGATATTGCCAATGCCACCCCTCCCCGGGAGACGGCCGCCCCCGAGAGGGCCCTCACACGACCTATCGCGTCGATAGTCGATCGGCCCCCCCGGAAACCGAACTGGCAGTCGGCCAGACCGGGATCACCCCGCGACAGGTGCTGGACGAGGCGGGCAGCAATCACACGCTCGAAGAGCTTGCCCACCTCGTCGAGGAGACAAATGGGCCGGTATGCGGAGGGAGACTCCGCGGGCCGACCCTCCTTCTGGAGGAGGACCATCCTCGCCACCTTCCAACTGGGGGGGAATCGCCCGTCCCTCAGGCAGCGGTCGAACAACCGCCTGAGGTCGGCCCCAAGGACGCCCTGGGTCAAGACCCAAACCCGGCCGGGCACACCATCCGGACCCGGGGCCGTGTTACGAACCCCGAGCCGTCTGATGGCCGCTGCCAGCTCCTCCTGCGTGACCCCCAGCTCGGCCGTCCACTCCACTGGGACAGCCGCCGCCGCCGGAGGACGCGGTCCGCTCTCCCCAATTGGGAAGAGTGTATTGACCACGTCCTCCAGCAGCCGGGGGTCAAGACCCTCGGTGACGGGGGGCGCCCACGGGCGGAGCTTATTCAGCACCACCTTATATGGTCGCCCCCATGGATCGTCATCAAGGGTCTGGAGGAGCTCCTTCCATGCCTGGGTCTTGGCCCGTTTGATGGCGACCTGCAGAGCAACCCGCGCCACGCGGTATGCTCCATACAGGTCATCAGCTGCCCTCGCTCGCGCCACGCCGTCGCCTGTACGTTGACGACGGCGCGCGCGGGTGTACTGGCGTCGGGCGCGGACAGTCGCGACTCGCAACTCCGCGATCGCGTCCGAGCACCAGTACACCGCCCGGCGAGGAGAAGCCCGCCCGACCCGAGGCATCGCCGCGTCGCAAATACCCGCGACCAATGCTCCGAGCCGGGCGACCTCCTCCTCTATGCTCCTCTACGCTCCCTGCGGCCAAGTTGCAGCGAGGGCAGCTGCCATCAGGGCGTCCTTGTCCAGGCGCCGAAGCGCCCAACGGCGTGGTGGGGCGCCACGCAGGCGGCCGTGTCGGGATGCATTCGCGGCGGCAGAGACCTCCATCCGGATGTACCGGTGATCGGAGAGTGTCTCTGCCCCCGCGACCACGTGCCAAACCCGACACCATGCGCACGGCGTTGGGGGTCGCGAATCCAACATCCACGATGGACCCCCCATATCGCCGCACGCATGTGTGCTCCGACCCCCGGTTCAATACCCGGAGGTCGAGCCCCGCCGCCCAATCGCTCAGGATCCCGCCGCGAACGGAGGTCCTGGGGGATCCCCAAGCCACCGACTTGGCATTAAAATCCCCCAGGACCAGCACCGGCCGGGCCGCGTAGCGCTGCACGCATGCCGCGACCTCGGCCAAGTACAGCTCGAACGCAGCGTGACCGCTACGGGGCGAAATGTAGCACCCCACCACAGCGACTCCCCCCCAGTCCACGGCGACGAATCCCCGACCGCGCTCCAACAAGGAGAACGGTGGGGACCCGTCGCCCCCTCCCCATACCGTCGCCACCAAGCCGCCCGCATCGCCCACCCAATGAGGGTGATCAGGGACGCGGTACGGCTCGGCGGCGACCGCCAGGCCAATCCCCCACTCCGCGAGGACTTGGGACATCAAGTCCTGTGCCGCCCCCTCAGGGGCTGCCAGCCTTTCAGCTGCAGTACGGGCTTAACGAACCCGGGGTACCCGAGTCATACACACACCGTAAGCCTCCTGTTGGTCGTCACAACGACCCATTCACAATTCCCTATTGGTTTTGTGAATGGTACGTGCCGGCAGGAGGAACGGGGGTCTTGGCTTAACCGCCTGGGCCACGAGTATGGCGACTCTATAAAATCGCCCTCCAATCCTAAGCTATGGTGCGCGGCGATGGGATGCATGGTTGGGGGAGAAGGCCCAATCCCAAGCGACCACCTCCGGGGAACCTGCCGAACCCCCGGAGTATTAGGCTTACCCGGGTAAGGCGGCTCTGTCCGGGTGGACCTTTATTTCCGACCATCTCGTGGGATTATTATGTACACAGAAAATAAAATGGGGATGGGGCGGGTTTTGTCGGTTGGGGAGGACGGAGACGGGGTTGGGGTTAGGGTGGCGGCGCTCGCGCCCCACTCAGCGCCAGGTCCGGCTTCGTGGAGGGTGGAGGAGGACGACGAGACGGCGTCGGTCTCGTCCTTCTCCTCCAGCACGAGCCACATAGGCTCTAAGAGGAAGAGGACGCGGCAGGCCGTCGTCGAGGTGGGCGGGGCGATGAGCCCGTCGGTGAGGCTGAGTTGCCTCAGGGACGAGGTGACCGAGGAGATATCGGAGAGGATCTCCTCGTCCCTGAGGCGGGTGGAGAAAGTCGCCGCTGCCTGCGCCTTTAAGGGGCAGAAATGCGGTGGCGCGGAGGCCCTGAAGGCCGCGGCGGAGGAAATGAGGGAGGCGGCGCGGGAGCTCAGAGGGCGGAACGCCCGTCTGCAGCTCCTGTTGGAGGAGGAGCGACAGGGGAGGAGGAGGGCAGAGGCGCTGTGGAACAGCGCGGCCCTCCCTCCCATCCTCCCTCCTCCTCCACCGCCGCGTCCCTCGGCGGAGGTAAATAAGCGGAGTGCGGCGGCAGTGGTGCGGGGCACCGCGGGCCCCTCCACCCGCACTCCGCCCGTGATGAAGTCCCCGTCCTCCTCAGAAGACGATCTTCTGAGGAGGATTGGGGACATGATTGATGGCAAGCTGGCCGCCTTCCGGGAGGAGCTCCTCGCCGGAAGAGCGGTCAGCAGGAAGGCGGTGCCTCCCCGACCTGTTCCGGTACAGTCGGGGAAGGCAAAGAAGGGCGGAGTGAAGGCTCCGCCCAGCGTTGCGGCACCAGGGCCCCGGGTCGCGACCCCCGAGGGGGGTGGTGTACCCGTGGTCGCGGTGGTCGCGTCCTCCACGGCACCCTCCCAAGGGGGGGTGGCGTGGAGTGAGGTGGTGGGGCGGAAGGCGAAGCGGGCGGCGAGGAAGGCCTCGCAACCGCAGCCTCCGCCTCCGCCGCCGGCGGCCAAGGTAAAGGCCGCGAAGGTCGGGAAGGCACGACCAGGTCGTCCCCCAAAAACGGCAGCGGTGACGCTGACCGTTGCGCAGGGGGGCGACCTGACCCTCGCGGAGGCGATGCGACTCGCCAGGGAGAATATCTCCCTGGAAGAGCTGGGCATCGCCTCCGTGAGGGCGAAGAAGACCGTGATCGGGGGTCTCTTGCTGGAGATCCCCGGTGCAGAAGGCGGCGCGAAGGCGGATCGTCTCGCCCAGAGGCTCCCGGAGCCTCTGGGCGAGCGAGGTGTCCGGGTCGCCCGGCCCACGAAGCGCACGGAGATGCGCGTTTGTGGGCTGGACGACTCGGTCAGCGCACAGGATGTGTCCCGTGCCCTTGCGAGGGCGGGGGACTGTCCTGTGGAGGACCTGCGGATCGGAGAGTTCCGCAGGTCGCCCTCCGGCCTCGGGTCGGTGTGGGCCCGGTGCCCCCTCTCCGCCGCCCGTAAGGTGGTGGAAATCCTCGCGCCGCGCCCGCTCCAGTGTCACCGCTGCCTCGAATTGGGGCACGTGAGGCAGTGGTGCACCTCGCCGGTGGACCGCAGCGGTCAGTGTTACCGCTGCGGTGCCAAAGAGCACCGTGCGAGCCAGTGCTCGGCGGCCCCCCACTGCCCGCTGTGTACGGACATGGGGAGGCCAGCCGATCACAGGGTGGGGAGCAAGAAGTGCTCCCCCCCCCCTCCCGGAAGGAGAGGAAGAGGCGGGCTGCACCGGCTCCGGTGCCGAGGGCGGTGGCATCGTCCTCCATGGAGGTGGACGGTGCTACGGGGACGGACGGCCGGGAGGAGGCTGGCGCGGCCATTAATTAATGCCGCCCCGCCTCCTCCTCCAGGCCAACCTCAACCACTGCCGCGCGGCACAGGACTTGATGTCCCAAGTCCTCGCGGAGTGGAGGGTTGGCCTGGCGGTCGCCGCCGAGCCGTACCGCGTCCCTGATCACCCTCATTGGGTGGGCGACGCGGACGGCTTGGTGGCGACGGTATGGGGAGGGGGCGACGGGTCCCCACCGTTCTCCTTGTTGGAGCGCGGTCGGGGATTCGTCGCCGTGGACTGGGGGGGAGTCGCTGTGGTGGGGTGCTACATTTCGCCCCGTAGCGGTCACGCTGCGTTCGAGCTGTACTTGGCCGAGGTCGCGGCATGCGTGCAGCGTTACGCGGCCCGGCCCGTGCTGGTCCTGGGGGATTTTATTGCCAAGTCTGTGGCTTGGGGATCCCCCAGGACCTCCGTTCGCGGCGGGATCCTGGGCGATTGGGCGGCGGGGCTCGACCTCCGGGTATTGAACCGGGGGTCGGAGCACACATGCGTGCGGCGATATGGGGGGTCCATCGTGGATGTTGGATTCGCGACCCCCAACGCCGTGCGCATGGTGTCGGGTTGGCACGTGGTCGCGGGGGCAGAGACACTCTCCGATCACCGGTACATCCGGATGGAGGTCTCTGCCGCCGCGAGTGCATCCCGACACGGCCGCCTGCGTGGCGCCCCACCACGCCGTTGGGCGCTTCGGCGCCTGGACAAGGACGCCCTGATGGCAGCTGCTCTCGCTGCAACTTGGCCGCAGGGAGCGTAGAGGAGCATAGAGGAGGAGGTCGCCCGGCTCGGAGCATTGGTCGCGGGTATTTGCGACGCGGCGATGCCTCGGGTCGGGCGGGCTTCTCCTCGCCGGGCGGTGTACTGGTGGTCGGACGCGATCGCGGAGTTGCGAGTCGCGACTGTCCGCGCCCGACGCCAGTACACCCGCGCGCGCCGTCGTCAACGTACAGGCGACGGCGTGGCGCGAGCGAGGGCAACTGATGACCTGTATGGAGCATACCGCGTGGCGCGGGTTGCTCTGCAGGTCGCCATCAAACGGGCCAAGACCCAGGCATGGAAGGAGCTCCTCCAGACCCTTGATGACGATCCATGGGGGCGACCATATAAGGTGGTGCTGAATAAGCTCCGCCCGTGGGCGCCCCCCGTCACCGAGGGTCTTGACCCCCGGCTGCTGGAGGACGTGGTCAATACACTCTTCCCAATTGGGGAGAGGGGACCGCGTCCTCCGGCGGCGGCGGCTGTCCCAGTGGAGTGGACGGCCGAGCTGGGGGTCACGCAGGAGGAGCTGGCAGCGGCCATCAGACGGCTCGGGGTTCGTAGCACGGCCCCGGGTCCGGATGGTGTGCCCGGCCGGGTTTGGGTCTTGACCCAGGGCGTCCTTGGGGCCGACCTCAGGCGGTTGTTCGACCGCTGCCTGAGGGACGGGCGATTCCCCCCCAGTTGGAAGGTGGCGAGGATGGTCCTCCTCCGGAAGGAGGGTCGGCCCGCGGAGTCTCCCTCCGCATACCGGCCCATTTGTCTCCTCGACGAGGTGGGCAAGCTCTTCGAGCGTGTGATTGCTGCCCGCCTCGTCGAGCACCTGTCGCGGGGTGATCCCGGTCTGGCCGACTGCCAGTTCGGTTTCCGGGGGGGCCGATCGACTATCGACGCGATAGGTCATGTGAGGGCCCTCTCGGAGGCGGCCGTCTCCCGGGGAGGGGTGGCATTGGCAATATCCAAGGATATTGCCAATGCCTTTAACACCCTCCCCTGGGAAGAGATAAGGAGGGGACTCGAATATCATCGAGTCCCCCCTTGTCTCAAGGCGGTCGTCGGGGATTATCTCCGCGGCAGGTGGATCGAGTATCCGGGCCGGGATGGTGATATGCGGAGGGAGGTGTACTGCGGTGTTCCGCAGGGGTCGGTCCTCGGGCCACTCCTGTGGAACATCGCGTACGACTCGGTGTTGCGGGCCGGCCTCCCCGACGGCGTCAGCACGGTGTGTTATGCGGATGACACACTGGTGCTGGCCGTCGGGGCGCACTGGGGGAGGGCCATGCGTCGCGCGGAGGAGGGGTCGCATTTGAAGCGCCAGGCCCGGCAGTCCGTGTTGCTCGCGTGGCAGGAGCGGCTGGCTCTGCCAACCGCGGGGCACCGGACTGTCGGGGCTGTTCGGCCACTCCTGAAGGAGTGGCTGGACAGAGGCCATGGCAGCCTCACCTACCGGATGGCACAGGTATTTTCCGGGCATGGCAGCTTCGGAAGATACCTGTGCCGGATAGGGAAGGAGCCGACGGCGCGTTGCTGCCACTGCGACGCTGAGCAGGACACGGCGGATCATACCCTGGAGGTATGCCCCGCGTGGGAGGGGGAGCGCCGTGTCCTGGTCGGCGTCGTCGGGCGGGATGTCTCGCTGCCGGGCGTGGTGCGCGCCATGCTCGGCAGCGCGGAGAAGTGGAGGGCCGTGGCCTCCTTCTGCGAGAACGTAATGTTGCAGAAGGAGGCCGCGGGGAGGGAGCGCGAGCTTCAGCGGCGCGCTGAAGCTCGCGCTCGTGCGGTGGCCCGAGGTCGTCGCCCGGTCGCGAGGCGTCGCGGGCGGCCGCCTCGGCGTGGCGGATGACCTAGGCTGGGAGGGGGGTCCTGAGGGGACCCTCCTCCCGCCAGGCGGCGCCGGGTCGGACCGGTTGGGGGTAGGAGTGCCTCCCCCTATCGGTCCGACGCAAGGGGAGGCACCCTCGGCGGTCTGGTGCGGCCATGAACGCCCGGCCGCCGAGGGGTGGAAACGGGGTCGCGGGCGGTTGCGAGTTGGGGCTCGCAGCCGCCACTAAACGCGGCCCCGGGACGGATAGCGGCGGGATGGAGTGGCCCCTTCCCGCCGCTATGAGGCAGTGTGTCTACTGGGGGGACCGATTGTCCCCCCGGGGGATGGGCGCGAAAGCGCGGGCACGGGGAGGATACCAGAAGAAGGCTTCGAGCGATTCCCGGTATCCTCCCAAAGCGTGCCGAAGGGTCACCGTGGGGTTTTTAGTGGGTAGGTCCCGCGCCTGTCGTTGTACGGGCGCGGGGAATCCCACACACCCCTCCCACCTCTCCCCAAGGAGGTGGGAGGGAGTCTTTCGAAGATTTTCCCCGCGACAAAAAAAAAAAAAAAAAAAAAAAAAAAGTCCTGTGCCGCGCGGCAGTGGTTGAGGTTGGCCTGGAGGAGGAGGCGGGGCGGCATTAATTAATGGCCGCGCCAGCCTCCTCCCGGCCGTCCGTCCCCGTAGCACCGTCCACCTCCATGGAGGACGATGCCACCGCCCTCGGCACCGGAGCCGGTGCAGCCCGCCTCTTCCTCTCCTTCCGGGAGGGGGGGGGGGAGCACTTCTTGCTCCCCACCCTGTGATCGGCTGGCCACCCCATGTCCGCACACAGCGGGCAGTGGGGGGCCGCCGAGCACTGGCTTGCACGGTGCTCTTTGGCACCGCAGCGGTCCACCGGCGAGGTGCACCACTGCCTCACGTGCCCCAATTCGAGGCAGCGGTGACACTGGAGCGGGCGCGGCGCGAGGATTTCCACTCGCGCCGAAACCCACCCCACCAACACCCTCCTGGATTCCGCCACCTTACGGGCGGCGGAGAGGGGGCACCGGGCCCACACCGACCCGAGGCCGGAGGGCGACCTGCGGATCTCTCCGATCCGCAGGTCCTCCACAGGACAGTCCCCCGCCCTCGCAAGGGCACGGGACACATCCTGTGCGCTGACCGAGTCGTCCAGCCCACAAACGCGCATCTCCGTGCGCTTCGTGGGCCGGGCGACCCGGACACCTCGCTCGCCCAGCTGCTCCCGGAGCCTCTGGGCGAGACGATCCGCCTTCGCGCCGCCTTCTGCACCGGGGATCTCCAGCAAGAGACCCCCGGTCACGGCCCTCATGGTAGGACCCGACTTGGCCCCCTGCCAATTCGGCGTTAGAGAGGGACGGTCCACGCTCGATGCCATCCAGCTGGTCCGGTCCCTCTCTCAGGGGGCTACCTCCCAGGGTAGGATGGTTCTGGCGATATCACTAGATAACGTCAATGCCTTTAATACCCTACCCTGGGAGACGATTATGGGGGCGCTAGACTTTCATCGTGTGCCCCCATACCTGAGGAGGATAGTCGGGTCCTACCTGAGCGACAGGTGGATCAGTTGCACCGACCGGGACGGAGTTACGATGCGGAGGGGGGTCGTACGCGGTGTTCCGCAGGGGTCAGTTTTGGGGTCAATGACACGCTGGTGCTCGACAGCGGGTCAGACTGGAGAGGGACTGCGCGCGCCGCAGATGGTAGCGGTGGCCACCATCGTCGCCGAAATCCACAGGCTGGGTCTAGAGGTGGCACCCCAGAAAACGGAGGCCATGTTCTTTCATAGACTTGGCCCCCGAGGGGTACCACCGGCCGGCCTGCGGATCCGAGTTGTGTCAGTCTACGTCGAGGTGAAAGCCTATATGAAATACCTGGGCTTGATCCTCGACAGCCGGTGGCTCTTCGTCGAGCATTTCGGCCGCTTGGCCCCCCGTGTGGAGAAGGTGGCTGCTGCGTTAGGCCGCCTTCTTCCGAATATCGGGAGGCCAGATGTAGGAGTCCGCCGTCTCTATGTGGAGGTGGTGCGTTCAATTGCCCTCTACAGGGCCCCAATTTGGGCCCCGCAACTGGATGCCAACCGACGCAGCACGGAGATGCTGTGCCGTGTCAATCATCGGCTGGCCATCCGGGTTGTTAGAGGGTATCGCACCATCTCCTACGGGGCGGCGACTACCCTGGCCTGTTTTCCGTCACTGGAGCTTCTAGTCTGGAGAAACCAATTGGTTTTCCAGCATTCCAGGGAGCTTCAGAAGGCTGGGAGGCAGCCAGAGGATAGGAGGCAAGCGGTCGAAGCGACGAGGCACCGTGCCCAACGAACTGTTTTGTTTATGTGGTTCCACCAACTCATTCAAGCTGGTGGAGCCACACAACGGTCCGTTGGTGCGGTCCTGCCACATTGGCAAGAGTGGCAGGACAAACCGGGTAGGCTACCCTACAGGATGATACAGGTGCTTACCGGGCATGGTTGCTTTGGTGAGTACCTGTGTCGAATCGGGAAGGAGGCGGCGACGGTGTGCCACCATTGTAGAGACCCTCAGGACACGACGCAGCACACGCTGGAAGTCTGCCCAGCGTGGTCAGATGAACGCCGTGTCCTAGAGCAGGAAGTTGGGAGGAACCTCTCGCTGGCCACAGTAGTTGGCCAGATGACGGCCAGCGAGAGGACATGGCAAGTGGTGGCCTCCTTCTGTGAGGTAGTCATGTCACAGGAGGCCGCTGAGCGGGCTCGCGAGCAGCCCGTGCATCCCGCTCGGAGAGGAAGCGCTCGGAGGAGAGCCAGAGCAAGGCGACCTTCGCCTCCTGGCCCCCTCCAGCGGCCTTGAAGTCTAAGTGAACCTCTAGATGCGGAGCAGCCCGTCAGCCAACTCCTCCGGCAGCCACGTCGATGGCCGAGCAATTGACGGGCTGCCTCTGGGGGCTGCAGGTGCTCGGTGCGAGGGGCCCGAGCACCGAAGGCAGCCCCGGGGCCGCGGGCGTCGGGCGACCTGGCGTCCGCGGTGGAGAAATCAGGGGGGGAGGGACACGTTGTCGTTCCCCCCGGGATGAGCCTCGACAGGCTAGGCGCGGCGGAGGACTCTGTGATGTCTCACTAGAGTTCCCGGACCCCCGCCGCAGCGCCGGAGGAAGGTCACCGTGGGGTTTTAGCCGGTAAGAGTCCGGCACTACCTCGAGGCCCTCCCCAAATTAAGGGCCTCGGGGTGTCTATGCGGATTTCCCCGCGAACAAAAAAAAAAAAAAAGAAAGGGGTGGTGAATCCCTAGTCGTCTAAGCCAAGGCCTATTAGGAAGCCTTAATGATGAGTCCACTAGGAGGCCCGGAAGAAACGCATCCCCTCTTTTCCTGTCCTGTCTTCCTACGAAATTTTCCGAGTTCCTACCTGCAGCAAAGTAGCGCCATAAAGGAAATATAAAAATGTTACAAAAACTTTTCATGCACCCGTTTGGTTGTCCAGGCAGCAGGGGAGGTGAACCCCTACGTGGCGCGTCCCCAGGTGGCGGATAGCCTGGTGGTCTGGTGACCGCATCCTCGCATGGCATCCCGGAGGTCGGAGCGAAAGCTCCCGCGGACCAAACACCGACATGAATGCTTTGCGTGGGTGAATATGTGTGTGAGTGGCCCGGGGCATGGGATATTTGCCGCGAGTGTTACTTAAGGCTGCAGGTTGGCCCGTTAGCTGCGGATGAGTCTAGCGGCCAATGTGGCCACCCAGCCGGCGGCTTAGTCCTATGTCACGGGGCCGTGGGCGCTGGTGACCAGGCGCCTGCGGTTGTGTGGGAATGCGGTGGGAGGAGTGCCTCCCACCGGGAGGGGCCTGAAAAGGCACGACTCTGTGATGTCTCACTAGAGTTCCCGGTCTCTCGCCAGGCGTCTGAGCATGGTCACCGTGGAGTTTTAGTCGGTAAGAGTCCGACACTACCCGCCGGCCCGCCCTTCGCGTGGGCCTGCGGGTGTCCATGAGGATTTCCCCACATACAAAAAAAAAAGGGGAGGTGAAGCCCTACGTTACACGTCCCTAGGTGGCGAATAGGGGCAGCCGCTGGAATGGGATTCGGGGATGAGTTCATCAACCTGAGAAGGCTGGTGGCCGCATCCTTGGATGGCACCCCGGAGGTCGGGGCGAAATCTCTCGCGGACCAAACATCGACATGAATGTGTTGCATGTGGGAATGTGTGTGTAAGTGGACTGGGGCATGGGATATTTTATCCGCTGGATTTTCCCACGCACAAAAGGAAAACAAGGGGATGGCAATGGACTTACTGGAAGAACAGTTGAAGGTTGTGATCACGAATGATACAGATTTATTAATTTGATACAATTGTGGTTTCCAATTTGATATTAATGCACAGAATGTTTGCTTTAAAAGTTTCAAATTGAAATCGATTTTGACGACTTAAGCAAACTATACCTCCGCTATTTAAGGTATAGATTATGCAAATTATAATAATTTTCTTGTATATTTGGTAATTCTTTGTAGTTTAAGATATTTTTAATATTTTGTTCCAGTTGGTTCAACAGCGATTTAGCTCTACACTTAACATTTGTAGTAATTACTGACCGAAATAGTTACTACGGCTTTAATTGTTTTTTAGGTTAATACTTATAATTATTTGTTTTTGTTCTAATTATTATAGAAATATTTGACGTTCTATTGCAAATTTGAGCCAAATTTCCTTAGTTCCAGATAAGTTTTCACATAAAAAATGAGCTTTCCGTAAAAATTACGAACCGATAGCTCGCAAATTTTTAACTAGCTAGGAAACTAAAATTTCATCATGAAAAATCAAATACATTTATGTTCCCTTTTCAAATTACAGATACATATAAGCAAATGTATTTCAGGGCAAGATAAATTTCGACCAAATTTTAGCTGATCGTCCCATGTAGAACTATGATATCACAGTCAAATTTTATTACGACCTTTCATTTTCAACCGTTCTTACCTCCGCAACATTAGTACGTGAACACCGCGCAATTATTTAGGTAATCACAATTTCCTCTAAACGCGACATAATTTACACAAAACGTTTGTACAGAACTTGTTTCTTTAAAAATTATAGCGTTTATTATTAAACAGAGGTAATCAATTTTTAAAATCCATCATTACACTAAGCGATTGTAGTTAAACTATCCAACAATAATATAACTTCTCTGCTCGAGTTATATTATATTTAATAATTCAAATTTACGAGGCCAACTAACATTATCTGCAGCTCCCTAATCTTGCATCAGGTTCGTATTGTTCAATAATGATCACTTTACGATTTCTGATCTACTTTATTATTAAATCTTGTATTTTAAATATATCAATGATGACACTAAAGACTAAAAAATAACAAAAGTAACTAGATAAATATAATTAGCTACACCAAACACCAAATACAAATAGTTTTGATTTTCTAACATTCTTAGTCTTACAAAAATTTTTGCATAATTTTTTCATAATTAAAAAATATTAACGTACGCAAAATGCTTACAATTATTTTATAATGAGCAATTACTTAATGTTCTTTACTCAATGTGTATTTCACAAATGCGAAATAAACATTATGACGCTAAATATAAACGTAACAATTTCAGTTCGCTTTTTTTTGGTTCGCTGGTTCTATCCTAGTAAGGATACGGAGCGAGGAATCGTGACTTTACAGCCACGTTGGGTTTTGTGCCAGAGAGAATCATACACTTAGATTGTTCACTATATCATTTAATCACAATTAACTCGTTAGCTGCGGACGCTTCGAATCTTAACACAGTTCTGGTTTTAAAACAAAAACGCTCATAAATCGCACGCTTGATCCGGTTGATGGCGTGGCGATAGGCCTAATCCTGCACGTATGACGCCGTTGACGTTTCACAAGGTCGTACTAAGGCTCGGGAGTGCCTAGGTTTTATTACTTTTCGGAACACTTTGCAATAAATTGACGTTTCGAATAGAAATTCTGTTAACGTTATATCAAAAACGTGGTTTAATAGTAACAAAATGAACATGTGCCCGTACAGCCACAGAAAAGCGTGGTCGGTCTTCTCGCCAGTTAGTCAAACAGCAACCGATCATGGACAAAAGACGATCGTCCTCTCGCCTCACTCTCCGCACTCTCGTGGCGGTCACACAGATACAATACGGCAAATACAGATTTTCTTTTATTACTTCAACAAATTCTTTAACAGATCCAATAACACAATTTTCAACGACGCTATTCTATCTTTGAGCTCTAACGACAAATTACAATTTACAAAATTCAGTCCAAACCCACCGATCACCACTAAAACTCTAGCAACTACAATTGGATCTATCAATTTCATTTAAGACTATTTTACTATTTCTAAAGGGTGATTCGAATTTCTTAAATATACCAAGAAAATCTTCTTTGCTAGTGACATATTTCACTTGATTTTACTCCTTTTATTCTATTAAGCTGTTTACGGAACCGTGTGAAACGTAAGATGTTTCTGAATTTCTCTGGAATGGTTCTGTTAGACGATCTAACGAGGTCATTAGCTAGTTTCACATGTAAAACAGAGTTACTGAAGAACAGAACGCTTTGCTAAATAAAAAGCTCCCGAAATTCTAATTCTCAAAAATAGCGGAGAAGTCACGTCCGTATTGTAAACCCACTGATCCTGAACACAGCCGTTAAGAAAGTTTATGAATCTCGATTTTCTCTGGCTTGACTGCCCGTGTTGAATTTCATTGTACTGTTACGTCTGGATTCCGTCGGCATTGGTAAAAAAGGATTTCCCTAGACTTACTTGGTTTCATATTCCTCCGGGGGCGGCGTGCGGACCGGCAAAGGTATTTCACGTAGCGCTGTTACCGTGGATCGCCCTCGGGGACGTTGGCACGGTCAAGGCGTTGGGATGGCACCACTATCGGGATGAGCTGCCAAGGGGTCCGAACTCCGAGTAATTGCGGGTCTGCAGGTGCCGACAGATTTAAAAGGATCACTAGACGTCGAATTTGTTGGCGACGACCGGAGCGACGGGTTCTCTTAGGCATCTAAATTTTACGAGTATGCTGATTCGCTACTATTTTCCCAGGCGGGCTTCGACGCTCAGTAGCCCGGTAGAATAGTAGGATATTCTGTGGTCCTTGAATATTTTTCTAAATGTTGTGGACGGGCTTCAACACTCAATAACCCACTGGATAAAAGAATACTGAGGACTATTTTAATTTTGACACGCATGCTATTGTCGCCAAGAGAGTTGGATTAGGGAATGGAATGAATGGATCACCATTACAATTTGATTACATTGATTTATTCTTTAGAGGTGAGCCCTTGCACGGCTCTGTGTTACATAAAACAAATTACGAGCGATCGCAACCTATTACCCGGGTGAAGACCATGTGCAGATTTTGCGAACTTTTTGAGAGCTGGATTAGGAGGAGACTCTCCTTTTTATTTAATGTCTGTCGTTAAATTCTCAGTAATCGGAAGAGTGGGAGACCTTTCCCTGTGCTCCAATCTCCTTACAGTATCAGGATTTCCCCGAGTATCGCCGGCTGAGACGTCGCGCCCAGGAGTGCTCTCATGCTCCTCTGGTCACCTACGCCGTCCAGCTCGCTTCAAAAGTATGTAAAATCTATATTTCTTAATGCTACGCATGCTTAAATTCTATTACTTCAATTAACTAACTTCTATAAATTTTTACAAGACCTAAATGAATATAATAATTAACAATGGATAAACATAACGATTAATACATGAATAAGACTAAATATTATACTTAGTGATTGAATATAATAATTATTAGTGAATAAACAGAATGGTTATAATATTTTATGACGTTGCGGGCGGTTTCCGCAATCTAGTTACTTACTATCTAGTAACTAACTATTCGTATGTTGCGTCGGTGCCCGTGGAGCGCTGAACCGCTCTGCTCAGCGAGGCGCGCAAAAATCAAAACTACTCGATATGTTTGAAAGTACTTTAGCAAAATTTATTCGTTGGAGTTAACTCAGCGTACGACTTTCTGATACAACTTGGTTGAAATTGAAAATCGATCTATTCCTCCGCGAAAATCCTTCCGTCGTCCTAGGCGTTCGTCCCTTCTCCGGAAAATTCTCGATCCTCCCTCTAAGGTGGTCCTGGTCCAATCGGGATTTGTGCCCTGCGCCATCCGTCCGGATCATCTTCAATCGGTGATCCACCCCCGAGCCGAGTGGTGGTGGAGGCTGCGTGGCCATGTTCGGATCGGGCGCATGTGAGAGAAGGCGTGGGAGTCGAGAGAAAAAACGAAGCCAGCGACCTAAAGCAACCCATAAGAAAATTTATGACCCTCATGAAAAAAACGGAATGGAACGCGAAGTATCACGAGGGCCATGCTGTGTTTCAAGACCATCGCAATTCTTAACGGAAATAATTAATTCGACACAGTCCGTAATAAATTAACAGAAGGAACGATGGGAACTCCGATTTGACACGACCTTTAGAAAATAAACTAAGTGTCTCTAAGAAATGCCTTTCTTTCTCTCTACCTTCCCCAGTTTGATCGCCCACGTTGAAAAACACACAATTGCATTGTTCATTACAATACGCTGGTTCATTTGAATTTCACTCTTAATTAGAATGCAGTTACATGACTCTGTACTCGACGGTGCGTACTCGGGTTTCGATTAATTCCCGTTGTGGTGCTATGTACATTAAACCTACGTTCACGTGATAGCGTAACACGTAATATAGAGACGAGAGGCCAGAGTTGAGAGACGTACGCTACACGGACGTTACAGTACATTATAATATGCTAGTCCGTTTCTTCACTCCTAATTTGAATGCAGTCACATGATCCTGCACTGGATGGTGATTAATTAAATTCCAATTAATTCCTGTTGCGGTGCTATGTGTATTAAACTGTTACGCCATCGCGTGAATTTAGGTTTAGTAGATATAGCTCGGCGACGGGAATTTATGGGAACTCGATTAATAACCATCGAGTGCGCGATCATGTAACTCCATTAAAATTCGGAGCGAATTCAAACGAACCAACGACTTATAATGTACGCCGCTACTGTATAAGAGTCTACGTGGGCGATCAATCAGGGGAAAGTCAAGGGTTGAAGGAGAAAAGAAGGTATTCCTTAGAAATGCTTAGTTTATTTTCTAAAAGCCGTGTCGAATTGGAGTTTCCCCCGCCTCCTGATGAATTTTATTTTTTCTAGATCTCGCGAGGATCTTGAGACACAACGAGGCTCTCATGGTACTTTACTTCGCGTTTCCGTTTATTTTCTCCAAGAGGGTCATAAATTTTTTTAAGGGTTGCTTTAACCCACTAGCTAGCCTCTTTTCGCTCTGGACTCCCACGCTTTCCCTTACCACATGTGCCTGCTACGAACATGGCCGCGTGTCTCCCACCTCCACGCAGCTCGGGGGTGGATTGCCGATCAAAGAAGATCTTGACGGACGGAGTAGGACCAAACCCCTATTGGATCAGGACAACCTGGAGGAAGGATCTAAGAATTTCCCGGAGAAGAGACAAACGCCGAGGTTCACGAGAAGATTCTGTCGGAAGGGGAGATCAACTCTCGAGAGAGTACAGCAAACATCTAAAATACGGCCATGTTGTCAACCTACGAAATAAAGTAAATTTGTTTGGAGTTACTACGGAAAATTTCTAAGTGTTTTATTTTGCGCGCCTCGCCGAGCAGAGCGTTTCAGCGCTCTAAGAGCACCAACCCACATCCTTATCTCCCTAGGCCGCAGATCGGGACGCAATAAAACCCAAATTCACGCGATAGCGTAACAATAGAAAATTTATTTAAAAATTGTTAGGGAAATGGGTCAAGAATGTGGGTGACGAAAAATCGTAAAGAGAAACATTGCTTCGGAGCATCGACATAGCAATAGCCGTTAAGACGTGTACGAAAGTCACCCACCGGTGTCAACGGCATAGGTGATAAACACTGCCGAAAGGCGAGCGACCGCGACCGCGAGAGCGAGAGTGAGTGAGTGAGTGAGAGAGTGAGTGAGTGAGTGAGTGAGCGTACGCGCGTGAGAGAGAGAGGAAGTGTAAAGGGCAATAGACGCCGAAATCGGTGTGACAATGAATGTGTTCGAGAACGCGAATATAAGCAAGCGAACGATAGAAGTCGAGACAGAGTGTATAGAGAGCGAGACGTATAGAGAGAGATTACGAGGGATAATTCTCTAAATCGATATCACGAAACCATATCCCTACAAGAATGATTTTGATATGTTTGAAAAGTGCAATATATCTGCATAATTGGATCCTCTAAATTTTAGCGCAAATAGTACCAGATCATGATATTGTAGTGATTAGAAGTTACCGCTAGTAATATAGATGATATAGCCATGCAGAACATATGGGGCTTCGTCGTATGGTGAATCATGTGGCCAAGTCCCGCCGCGAGTTGAGATGCGTATTTATAGGCTCTTTTACATAAATACCATTTAATCACTTGAATAAGTTCACATCTATGTATAAAAATGAAATTCGCCGTCATCGTTGCTATTAACAACGATGCGTCGATGCAGCGAATTGGGGTTATTTATGGTTAAGAAAATTAAACTACATGATAGCACGCTGAAACATTTTCATGTAGGGTCGAGACTTGAGGTCTGGCTGGCACAATAGGTCGCATGAAGCGTACTCATATGTACTCGTGTAAACCAGCCTTAAGGTTGCGCGCGCAGCGCAGTACGGCGGGACCGTGTGCTTCCGCTTTCTTCGCGATGAAAGAATCTACGGGGAATCTCGACATTTTTTCGGTTTAACTCATCGAGTTTATACGCGTGTGAAAACGAAGTGTAATATCAAACCAAAGAGATATATGGTGAGTTGGAATCATTTATCGCTAACCAAAGGAAAGGGAGCATATAGTTGGAAATACAAAGACTGTTCTGCATTCACGGTTTGTTATTAATAAAGTTGGAAGTAGACGATCAACGAAGATTTGAACCTAACCAGTTTTGCGAATTTCAGGATACTACAATTTGGCGACGAAGATGGGATGCTTGTCGCAAATTTTGGCGTAAAAGTGTACATCGGGAATGTGATACATGAGGACCGTACATAACCTAAATCGAGCACGTGTTCTACTTCATCGGGCATGAGCGTAAGACGATTTACACAGTCGATACCGCCGGTTTTTATAAAAGGTAAGTCTTAACATTTAAGTAAACATTTTGTTTAAAAATTTTCTATGAAGGCCTTTGTAAGTTTTGTCTCACATGCTTCAAAAGTCTTCATACAATTTTATCACTTATGCATGCATGCAACTTAATTTAATTGGTTGTTTCATAAAACAAATTTATAAAATAATGAAATACGTTTTTGACAAGCCCTTTAAAATAATTCAGTTTATTCGTAATTTATCAGAAAAAGAATCTAAATGTATATTATCCAATAGACAAGATATAAAGACACACATATATAAAGATAAAAAGAATATTTTTATCAGTATCTTCATATTCTTAAATATATCAATATTCTTCTCACTTGGCCTACTTACTTTATTAAGCCCGATTAAATCATCAACACTATGTCTATATTTATTAACAAATCTCTTCGCATAGAACTTAATATTATTAGTCGGAGTACTCGTAAATTGAATCCCTGATTGCTTAACTAAAGATATAGTTACAGCTATAACATTCAGATTATTCGAAATACTTTTATCACTCATAAAATATTTTATGAAGTTGTATGCTAATTGAGGCTCGTTAAAGTATTTATGATCTGCTGGGACTTTATTAACTTTATGTCTTAATAAATTAATAGTCAATGTGTCTATATTAATATTATAATTAAGTAAAAATGTCACAATAATATTAATAATATTGTTTATTTTTACTATGTATCTCTAATGTTTAAATTTGATTAAATATTTTAAAACTGTTATCATTTTTTTGTAAATATCAAAATTATTTTTAAATCTGTAATTTGGAAAAATGAAAAGGACTTGAATATAAGGGGAGAAACCACTGCGACAGATTGAAAAAATTTGAAATTTTTGTTTTATCTCTTTTCAATGCTTGGAGTTTTAAGAATGATCCGCTAAAATATTAAAGTAAAATTCGCAAAAATGACAACATTACAGAAAATTTAGTAGATGTGGAAAGTGTAATACACATAATGTTTGAAACTAACTGCTCTTTACTTTCGGATATTCATTTGAAACTTTTTTATTATTTCTGCTGTGGTAAAGGTTTTATGTGAATAGGAAGCATTTTGATCTAGACAATTGTGTGAATGAAGAGTATTTAGAATGTATTGATACACGACTAAAGTGGTCCAGCTGGCAACTTATTTAGCCGTAATCCAATTTAACAATAGCTATTCAGAATTATTACAAATTATGAAGGTCCTATCGACACAAACAGAACATGCTTTGCCTTTTTGGTGCTGAGTGAAAACACAAAACAATGACACATGACATTCGGTTGAAGGAAAAAGGAGATATAAATGAAGGAGATGAGGATGATCTTTCTACAAAAGATACGTTTTTGGGTCTTGAAATGGGTACCCTTTAGAAAGTTTAAATGCTCCAATGTTATTTCTTAGATTAATTGGTGCAAAACTTTTTAAACACGTTTTTCTCAAAACCATATTTTTCAAACTGCGTATCTCAATAATGCAGTCGATTTTCATCCGATTTACTTAAAATTTCGTATGGTGATTCCTAATACTATTTTCTTCAGTTGCACGTTCGAAATTTTCGATGAAATAATTAGTTTCGACGTGGTGTTAAAAGAAATATTGATTTGATTACAATTTCTTGAAAATATTTCCTTCAAAGTTCCATCATTTTATAATATATAATCATTTTTAAAAATCCGTACGTGAAACTGAAGCTACTGTCTTACAGTTTAAGGAAATTGCATGATTTCTGGTTTCACAACTTGCAATGAAAAATTACGCGTCCGGCCGTTTCTAATAAATTTTTGGAAGCCTCTCATGCTGGTTCCTATCATGGTTATAACAATTAATATTTTTATACGAAATTTTTACAAGAAGTAGTTCAAGAAATGTGCTTTCGAAGACATTAAAGATTTATCAGAAAAAGTTTCACAGTTATGCCCAAAAAATTGTTGAAAGTTGCCTTCATTTTCAACTGTCACAGTGATTTCATCCCTTCATGTCATCTTTTATCTTAAGATCACATTTCAATAGAAATCGTAACTAGAGTTCTGTGTAAGACAATTTAATTTATTTTGTATAATAAGAGTCCTCTTCGTGCCTTTATATTCACATTTTGTATCACCAAAAATTCAAAGTACGGTTCACTTTTACTGAAGAAAGGTTCAACATCCCAAACATTAAGTGTAATTGATCCATTACTTAGATATTTATCTAATGCGTTAAATAATGTAGAGTTATAACATAATAGCATGCCAATTATCTTAAATATCGTGTTATTAATTAAATTACTTTTCTTAATGTGTTGAATATTCTTTCTTATTCATTATCTCTGAATTTTAAAATTAGACAGGCAAAAAAAATTTGTCTCTTCCTATTATTTTATCAATTTTTTTCACAGGGTAAATAGATTCGTCATCCTCTTCTTCATTTGCCTTATCTTCATTTTCTTTGTTTCTTTCTCTTTTTGAAATTTGAAAATTCTACCCTTTTTCTCCTAACTTAAGCCAAACACTAAATCTCAATTCATCTTTCATATATTTCATATTACTTCTGAGTTTTTTTTTTATAAATGGATTTCTGTAATCAAGAAGGTAGTCCAAAACTCTCATGAATCATTTTTTTTCATATTACATATTTGGGTACAGTGTTTCGTTTTATATGTAGATTTCTTACATGAATGTAATGGGTATTCAACATTCTTATTGCCGCTTGGCATATTTTTACTAATTGTAAGTGTAGGGGATAATCTTCTGTGAATGACATAGGTGGTGAGTTGGTTGTGGAGGTTGGCAGTGATGATGGGTGAAGTTGGTAACAAGGAGTGAGAGAGTAATACTGGAGGGTGTCGAGGAGACAAAAGAGTCACGAGAGGACAAGCGAGTTAAATACGTGTTAAGTTTTAGTTAAGGTGTTTTTTTGTATATTATTATAAATAAATCTGTTATTTAAAAGAAAATAATGCAACAGTAAGGATAGCGTTATTTAAGTACTATAGACCGATGAGTAGATAACGAGGCTAAGGTATGCGGGTATGATTGGTCGTCGTCGATAAGACAGCTCATGCACACGCATTCTAGATCGTCGCGCGCTGTGAGCCGATCCGGTCACACACACTAATCGCGTCGCCTGACAAAGGCGTTTCCAGACAAAGTAAGATGTGACGACGTTTGCGTTGCGGTGGATTTTAAATCAAGGGCGTAGGTTCGGATTATAGAGTTTCATCTACAAACCAAATAAAAATGTCATTATGTTTTTTAATACACTTATTTCAATTACTTATACATAAATATCAGGCTGTTACTTACTTATTCCATATCTTCTGAAAGACTGCTTCCACTTGAGCTTTCAGTTTTAGAATTGCTGTCTTCAATTGTCAATTCTGCCATCATAGTGTCTAATAAATTATCTTTCTCCCAATACTGCTTTTCCAGCTTGTCAACGTGCTCACAGCTTTTTTCCAATCTTCAGGTGTTATAGAATTTACAGCATCATCTGTTAATTTGTATAATTCGGCACTGGTCAAAGTGGAGGGATTATTTTCCTTTTTCTTTTCGTTTCACTTGTGCCCAAATTAATTCTATTGGATTCAGTTCGCACATATAGGGCGGTAATCTTAACATTGTGTGCCCGTCTGCTTTAAAAATTTCATCGATTTTATGAGTTTTTTCTTTAATTTTATTTTTCTCGATTAGTTCGTATAATTCATATCGCTGCATGCTTTCAGGAAAAGGAATATTGGTTTTTGTGAGCCATTCAATCATTTTTGGCTTTGTAGCATATTTGGAAGGAGGCTTATTTATTTGTACCGAATGATAAGGTGCATTATCCAGTATAATAATTGTATCTTCGGGAATGTTTGGTAACAATTTTTCTGGGATCCATGTGTTAACAATTTTTGTATTAGGAACAACTGTGAAACGTGAGCAGGATAACTTATCAAATATCTAATTCACTAAGAAATAGAAGTTAATTAAAGACACATGTAATTTAATTTCATGTTAATGTATACATACCTTTGAAAATTTTCCCCATTCATTTGTCCGTGATAATCTCCAGTTTCAGAACGGGCTTTAAACATTAATTTGGCACCATTAACAAATCCTGCCTTCCCTCCAGCATGTACAATTATGAATCGATGAGATGCACTGGTGTTTTCCACAATGCTAATCATGTGCTCACTTTGCCAACACTTTCCAAAAGATAGGGTATTGTTCACCAAAGTTTCATCGATGTAAATTATATTTTTTGTTCTGAGCATGATAATACTGAAGTGCTTTTAAATATTTGCCTCTCCAAGTGTAAGAAATAGTGGATATGTGTGTGTGCGTGTGTGTGGGGATGTGTGACGGGAGAGAGCGGAAACGTCCGAAGGCGGTCGAGAATAGCCGAACAGAGAAAAATGATGAGCGGGAAAAACAGAAGAAGGCGAGAGAAATAAAAGAAGAACGGGAAGAAGGTAGAAAGGAATCGTGCACGCGTGGAAAGAAAGATATAGTCGATAAGCATTTTTAATAAAGATATTAGGAAAGTGTTTGCGTTTTGTTGGTGCGCGTAACTTTATTGACCATCCTCGACAAGAATTACATCAGAAGTGGGATAATACCGCGTGATAATAAGTGGAAGGTGAGACCGCGTGGGCACGAGGTTAGTGGAGAAAGGATAGCTGTGTGCAAGTTAGATTACAGGCGATCATATTTCAACAGAGATCATAATTAGACTTGTATATAAAACAATTTAATTTATTTTGTATAGAAAGTGTCCTCTTCGTGCCTTTATATTCTGATTTTGTATGACCAAAAATTCGAAATACGGTTCATTTTTACAGAAAAGGGGTTCAACATTCCAAACATTAAGTGTCATTGGTCCATTACTTGGGTATTTATCTAATGCATTAGATAATGTAGTGTTATAACATAATATCATCCTAAATATCGTGTTGTAACAACCCCCTATTTAGTTTATTAATTGTAAGAGTAGCGTTATTGAAGTAGTTTATGGAGGAAATTGAGCGCGAAATTTATTTTCTTATAAAAATTTAATAACAAAGGGTAAAGTGGAACTCAAAATTATATTTTAGTTATTTTCTTTGGGTAGTAAAATAGATTTCATTGGATGTAAGAGTAGATTTAATGGGACAGTTAAGTATGTTTTATTATACTGTTAATGGAATATAATTGTGCTTTTAATGCTTAAGTGAATTATTGGGGCTGCCGCGGCTCTCCGCAAGTTTAAACTAATTATTGTTTAGTATATGTCAATGTAATTATTAAGAAATTTATGTAATCCTCGATTAGCTCATTATTTTTTAAATGTTTTAAGGGAAAGTGGGGCAACAGTGATGTATAATATACAAATTCCAAACACGACTTGTAACAGTAAAAGAAATCGCGAATGGTAATTATTCGCAACACTATTCTGAGATGCAATCGCGTTTACTAATCATTCGCAACGCTATTTTTAAAGCAAACATTCAGAGTCTAAGTTTGCATAAAAACAATCGCGAGTCGTGTCTAGTAGCAACAGTATCCGAGGATGATAATGAACAGCCATTCGTTGCAGTCCACTCTTGCGACAGTTTGTCAGGGCCTCTTCTACTCATAGAGTCTTTTCTTTTATCGGCAGTTCTGCCAAAGCCTGAAACTTACAACTAGATTCGAGTATTCCGTGAAATACGCAGACCTCCAACAAGTTCTAGAATTGTTGTCTGAGCACGTGTGAAGTAACTCGATTGGGTTGAACATTTCGAAGGGGGCTAACCACGACCGCGAACGCGAAGAGTGACTTCAAAATTGTGGCGCTGTCAAGAATCGAAAGTAATACCAAAACAAACAGTACAACTGTTTGAATCGGCTAACTTTTCAACTCACGAAATCGAACTACAGGTACAGGACTGACACGCGAAAACATGTCTACCCAAATAACTAATGTGGACAGTCCTGCCTTGACCTACCCACTTACGTTTAGCACATACACACCAGAAAGTATGCTACCTACCTATTTATCTCTATAGTTAAGAAATAGCAAAACTCAATTTCACAAACAAACACTCCACGATTCTGGCATATAATGTCCGGGCGCGACCTAGAGAGGACTCCCCAGGGTTCCCCCGACATCCGGACACAACTGACTCCAGTCACACTTTAGATGTACGTACCAGTATCTGAAATCGGCTGATACAGGCTAGAGACCATTGCGTATTTTTATCATGTAAAAAAACATTTATATGGAATATTTTACTCTATGGAATACAGGTTTTAATAAAATATATTATATGCATATGTAATTATATAAAATTGAAAACTATGAAGATTGTAAATCTATTAAGCATTTTCGGTATATTAAATTACAAATAAATGGTATATTGTTAGAAACTAAGGGTTCTAACCGGGGTCCGGACGAGGGAAATAGCAGGGAAATTCAATTGACATATTTTATTATTAATTTTTTCGCTTGTCGCACAGTGTTAGAAACTAAGGGTTCTAACCGGGGTCTGGACGAGGGAAATAGTAGGGAAAGTTGAATGATAAGTTTTTATTATTTGTATTTTCGCTTGTCGCTCTGCGACAAGCCGTTTATTTGGAAATAAACTTGAAAAAAATAAAAACGTAAAAAAATATAAAATGAAAAAAAAAAGAATAATTCTATTTTTTTGTGTGGCCGGGGTGGCTTCACCGTTGCGGCCCCTGGTGGGATGGACCTTGGTTGCAACAAAGGTTCGCTCAGATTAAATATGTGCGTACACGTATCGTAAACACACGCTCGTCAGCTGTTCGCCTCGCTCTCCTAGCGACTATCGGTGCGCTGGGAGGGGAAGATCAGCTGTCTTTTAGCGTGGATCAGTGGACTGTAAATTTGTACTTGTTCGCTGATAATTATTTATTGAAATTATCAGCGAGACTTTTACCCTGAACAGAAGAGAATTCACTCGTATCTGTCGGGGGCGACTTTGCCACGGACGCGTCACCAAATGGAGGTCGTAAAGCTCCAAGTGGGTGGATCCCGTGAGCACGCTCTCCGTGCGGGTGGCGTAGAAACGTCGTGCGAGGTGATTTCTGCCGGGGACCGTGACAGTAAAGTGTCCTTTGCAAAAAATCCCTCGCGGGTCCAATCGCACTGTAAAGCCTACCCGGCGACCGTGTTGCACGGGGACCGTATGTGCTAGGCGGCGTGACGGAAGGTGAGGCGATCTTGAACCCGAACTCCTCCGTAGGGTGTACGGTCGACTCGTACACCGACGGGTTTCTGGAGAGGGTTTTCAGCGACCTTTGCACGAAGAGCACTCTACGAGGCGGTACCGATTCAACGGTATGACCTTTGGGAGGCTCCGAAGCCGTATAGCTTTAAAGGGATTCTGGGTGGGTGCACCCTGAGTCCCTTACGTCGCGGACGCGGCAACGACTGCAACGTACAATCTTTCCTAGCAAAGGCGGTCGCGTCACGCGCAGCGTGTATTACGACCTCCCTTTTCTCGCAGGTAGATTTCTCTGTGAAAACTCAAACCGCAGCAACGGTGGGAATTCTTTTTTATCAAGTCCAAATATCAATTTTTAGAGCACGTACTTGAGGAGCGAGATCTTCAGGGATCCGTTCCCGTTCGCAGTCGTCTCGTGAATAATTACGAATATCGTCGCGGATCGACAGATGAAGACTCGGTCGCGCCTTGTCGTCGCGACGCGGCGCTGCCGAATTCAGCTGTCGATCTCTTTTCAATATATCATACGGTTCTCTCTCTCGACGCTGACGTCACGATACCGTTTAAACCGGTGCGAAGCGAATCTTCGCGTGAGGTCTGCGTACAAAAACACGTAAACGGCTGCGGTTTTAAATTGTTCGTACGTTCAACGAACTTGACGAACGCTTAACCTTCCGCAGTGTCACGTACACAAACGGATACGGGAATCGCGGCCGAGAATTTAATATTTCAGACGAATGCGATTTTAAATAGTTTTTAACATATTTAAACATACTGCCCCCCTTGCACGAATTGTGCAATACCCGGAGAACGCGGCAGTCCCGGAGAACGCTTTCGCCATGGCGATCTGGCTGAACGGCTGCCAAGCCCTCTTTCTTTTCTTGGCCTGCGGGCCTGTAGGGGTCGGCGGCTGCAGGCCGTTGGTGGAAGGTCCAGGGTTGGCGGGTGCATTTTTGCCCGGCTTCCTCTGCTTCCGGTTTGATTGCGGAGCTCGTTCGGCGGGGGCAGCCACAGTCGACCTTGGAACTGCTGGTGGTGGCGGCGAGGTCGATTCTTCCCTTTTATCGGCCCGCCACGCACAGGACTTCATATGTCCTTCCTTATCCCACCGGAGGACATATTGGCCTCCGGGAGCCCGGCAGTGGTACATCCTCGTTGTGGTCAGGACCCTGGCCGGGATCTTAAAGGAGTCGACCCCGAAGTTTAGGGTCACCTCCGGTTCCCTTGGCGCCGGTTCGGTTGCTGTCTCCTCGTCGTTGCGTCTCGGGGATATGGGCCGTTCCCCGAGTTGTAAAATACGCCCGAACCGTTCATCAATTTCCGGGTCCCCGGAAAATGACACCGCACTTCCCTCGCAAGACAGGTTTGAAGCTGTGTCGCTCATGATATTCTCTTTGGTACTCAGCGGTTTTCGGTTCTGCGAATTTCGTTACGATTCGGGGGCGCTCGGATTACTCGATACGCCCTACCAATAATCCAACTCAGATTGGTGGATTCGTAACCCCCACTAATCCGTTTGAACTTTTAGTGACAACGGTCAGGTGAGAATCAACACCGTTTATTTCTAGAAACGGTCGTTTCTCACCTTTCGATCACTTTCGACCGTTGGATGTTATGGTTTTTATGTGACCTCGTCGGCGTCGCTAACCGTCGCGACTCGATTTCTTCCACAGACAGCTTACACAACCTCGTAATAGGTCGCCTAGAAATGGATTTTTCCGTGCGTATTTTAACAACACGTGCATTTCCATCCCTGTCGGTGAATACCTCCTCTACTCGTCCCATTTCCCATTGATTCGGGGGGAGGAGAGGATTTTGCACTAAAACTAAGTCGTTTAGTTTCAATGTTTTTTGGGCTGTACGCCACTTATAACGATTCTGGAGGTGCGTGAGATAATCACGTGCCCAATGCCTCCAGATTTGTTCGTGAAATTTTTGAATCGCCCTCCAACGTGTCAAACGGGAGAGTTTTTCAATTTCCACTGATTGCGTCGGAATCGTGTCCAACGGACTTCCGACTAAGAAATGTCCCGGTGTGAGCGGCGCGTAATCGTCAGGGCTATCGCTCAAAGCGGCAATCGGTCGCGAGTTTAAACTTGCTTCGATTTTACAAAGCAATGTCTGTAACTCTTCGCTTGTGGGAGTGAATTCGCCCAGAGTCGTTCGGGTGAAATTTCACCGATTTCACACCGGCCTCTTGCATGCCACCGAAGTACGGTGCACTCGGTGGATTAAATCTCCATCTAATTCCTTTTTGACTGCATTTATTACGCATTTCTTACGTGTTGTACACTGCTTCGAAATTTTCACGTAATTCTCGATCTGCCCCGACAAAGTTCGTTCCATTGTCACTGAAAATATAGGACGGAACTCCCCTTCGTGCAATGAATCGATCTAACGCTGCCAAAAAGGCACTCGTCGTATAATCGTGGACGAGTTCGATGTGGCTGGCCCGTGTCGCGTAACAGACAAAAACAGCTATGTATGCTTTGTGGGCGGTTTTTCCTCGACTGGCGGAGTCGCGGACACGAAAAGGTCCCGCATAATCCACTTCACAGTTCGAAAATGCTCTCGCCTCGCGGCAACGCTCAGGTATTAAATCCTGCATGATTTGCGTGTAGGTGGATTACCGTTCGCGCTGCATTTCGACAGCCGAGTATCCAAAATCTTTGTCTCACCGTGTACATGGTCAACTGCAATCCCCCGTGCAACGTATCAATGTGGCACTGCCGAATTATCATTGTAGAAACGTGATGTTTCGGCAAAATTATGGGGTGCTTGGTTTCCCATGACAGTGTTGTATTTTCCAGTCTGCCTCCGACTCTCAAGACATCTTTGTCATCGAGAAAAGGGTTCAGACTTTTCAACGTTGATTTTGCTGGGATTTTTCGGTGGCTTTTCAAACACCGGTACTCCTTTGCAACATGCGTGCGCTGGATGTAGCGGACAATTCTTTCGCTTGCGAGCTGCATCTCAGACGCTTCAATGACCTACGCATTATACGAGCTTCGCTCACCTTGCATCGGTCCCCTCAGTCGGAGACAGTATGCGGTTACACGAAGTAGCTTATTCCAGGTCGAGAATCGAAATACAAATTCCCATTCTTTCTCCGGAATTGCTACGTGGGCGTGCACTATGCGCTTTCCTTCTTCGGTCTCGATGGACGAAGGCGTTTTCGGCCAACAATCTTTCGATTCCGTTAGCCAATTTGGTCCTGAAATCCACAGCTTAGATTGAAGGAGTTCCGCAGCTTCCACTCCGCGTGAATTCAGATCCGCGGGATTGTAGCGGGTGGGAACGTGCCTCCATTCAGCATACGGAAGTAACGTTTAGATCTTTGACACACGGTTGGCGATTAAAACCTTCCATGTGGAGGCGTACTTTCCAATACAGGAATTAACTGCGTTTTAATCGGAGCCACTCGCGTTTTTGCCATTATCAATATCGAGGAGGTGACATTGCTCATTGTGGTCACTCGTAAGTAAGTGACCGCTGAGTAGGCTACGAGCGAAGCGTCACAAAATCCATGAATTTCCACGGAAATTGTGTCGGCTCCATAATTAATCCATCTGGGGATTTTTAGCTTATTTAAGCTGCTCCAATCCACGCAAAACGTATTCCACGTATTAAGCGTATTCGCTCAGATTTGATCATCCCACTGCATTTTCTCCAGCCATTGGGATTGCATCAGAATCTTTGCGCGAATCACGACTGGTGATAACCAGCTGAGCGGATCGAACAACTTAGCAATCTCCGAAAACAAATTTCGTTTTGTCATCGGCGAGGAAGACGGCTGAAACCGTTGCAGATTGAAATAAAAATAATCGCCGGACGAAATCCAGCGTGAACCTAATACCTTTAATTCGCTGTCATCGAACAAGGTAAGGTCGACGGCGTGGGAGTGAGCGCTTTGGGGGATATTTCGCAATAACAATGGCGAATTTCCTGCCCATATCCGCAGCTTAAACCCATCTCTTTGTAGGAGCTCGCAAACTTGGTTACGAATTTTCTCCAACAAGGACGTATCGGGTGCTCCCATAAAAACGTCGTCTACGTAAATGTCCTGCTCGAGTATCGGGGTGGCAAGGGGGTACCTGTGCCCGTCCTGATTTTTCAACTCAAGGAGGCTTCGCATCGACAAGTATGGCGCACACGCCGTACCGTAAGTTACGGTATTTAATTCGAACGCACTGAGCTGTTCGTTGTCGGGTGTGCGCCATAGGATGCATTGGAAACGACGATCCTGCGGGGCGACGAGAATTTGTCGGAACATTTTCTCTATGTCGGCCACCAACACGTATTCATACAGACGCCATCGGGTCAAAACTGACGTGATGTCGTTCTGCAATTTTGGACCTACGTGTAGGATGTCATTTAAGGAACGACCGCCGGCAGTTCGGCTTGTCGCGTTAAATACGACTCTTAATTTAGTCGTTGCACTTTCGGTGCGTATGATCGCTCGATGTGGAATATAGAGTCTGGTCTCGTCAATAGGCTCTATGCGAGTTATATGACCCAGCTCCTCATATTCTTCGAGAAACGTCTTATATTCTCTTACGAGGGTCTGGTCTGTGTTCAATTTTTTTCTTAACCTTCTAAGGGCGGAGAGAGCGATTCGATAGGAGTTTCCTAACGCTTCCTCCGGTCTCGGGTGAGAAAAAGGCAATCGGACGATAAACCATCCTGTCGCATCTCGAGCGACGGTTTTTTTGGAAGTGCGTTTCACACTCCTCCTCCGCCTTGGTGCGTACCGAGGTCGAAGGGATTTCTTCGACTTCCCAAAACTTGCGAATCGCCGTGTCCAGCGATTCGAGGACGTTACAGTGCAACGCCCGCAAAGTTTTGTTTTTATTACCCTTAGCATTTGTTGGGCCGGAAAGAATCCAGCCAAATGCAGTTTCTTGGGCGACTGGACGTGTACTGCTTATTCGACGGAAACCCGGTCGAATAATTTGTGCGTACAAGTCCGCACCAATCAACACCTCAATCGGTTGACCAGAAGCTGGATCGGGATCTGCAAGCGGCAGATAACTCAGCGCGTCGCATTTGAGCGCACTTGCCAAGGGCGAGACGTAGCTCGTAATTTTTTGTACGACATACGCTCTCGTCATGACTATCGGCGCGGTATCTTGTACCGTTCCCAAATGCATTTTCACGCTGTATTTTATTTGTTGGGTTTTGCCGCCCCGTAAGCCCGTTACTGTGGCTGGGGATTTCCTCCGCAAGAATTTGAGGTCATTTGTCAAATTCGCGGAGATGAAGGACCACTCTGAGCCCTGATCGATCAGTGCGCGCGCAATTCGCGACGCACCGTTCTCTCCGTAACACGTTCGTTCGCCGTGGTTAACAGGACAGCCTTCGGTACGTCTGCACCGATCGCGGTACAGTGTGTCGTACCGGGCTGTGACGTCGTCGCTTGTGACGTCGTGGTACGAGCAGCTCGTTTGGCATGCTGCGGCCGGCTTGGTGGGGCCGTAGACCGTTTTTTCGGGCGTTTGTCTAACGAAACCGTTGTCGCAGGTTTACGACTTTTGGTTTCGCTCCGAAAGGTCTCGAAATGCAGCAGAGCATGATGTCTGCCATTGCATTTCGGGCACCCCTCCTCGGAAGGACAACGCGCGCTTCCATGCTGAGGTGACAGGCAGAGAATGCACTGCTGGCTATCTTTTATGAACTGATAGTGGCGGTTCGGCGTCAAGTTACGGAATGCACCACATTTGGTCATTCTGTGCTCGAGGCCGCAGAATCCGCAGGTCACAGTTTTTTCAGCTGGACTTTCTAGAACGGAGTTGTGACTCCGTACTTTATGTTTCGGTGGGTGTTCGATTGCAGGCTTACTCGGACCATTATCTAACATGGTTAGAGCCCTTGCATGCCCGTCCAGGAACTCGATCAACTCGACAGGCGAGGGATAGTCCGGGGAGGGACGCTGCGACCTTTCCGACTCCGCTTTGAAAGGCCCTTCCAAATGGCTTCGAATAATATGGACCAGCGGCCAATTTCGCTGATGTAAAATTGTGCCCTGCTTTTCGAATGCCGCAAGGGCCTGCTTGAAAACGACGACGATCTGGTTTAGGTTATCCAGATCATCTCTTTTTATCGGTTTCAATTTAGTTAATTGATTGAGCAGTTTGGCGGTCACAATACGTGATAACCCGAATTGTTCTTTCAAGGTTTTCAACGCCACTTCGAAATTCTCATCGGTAACTTCGAGGTGCGCGATCGCTGCCAACGCTTTATCTTCCAAGCAGGCGTTCAGAGATTGCAGTCGATGCACATCTGCAAGCCTCGGATTATTTATTATGCCGGAAGTGAACAGATCCGCGAAATGTGTCCATTTGCGTAGATCACCTCCGAACTTATGGAGACGTTCGGAAGTTCGATAGCGACGTCATGCGGGCTGACCGACGTGGGTGCCGCTTTCGATTCAGCGGCCAGTCTGGTCAGCTCCGTAGTAACGTACGCCTGAAACTCCATGTACTCGGTCTCCTTAGTTTCTACACCACCTTTTGCGAGGAAGTCGCAAGTGTTGCGTTTCGCAGGGGCATATTTTCTCCGAATCGACAAGTACTGCTCAACGGCTTCCTTGTATTGTTCGGACACGGTGGCGAGCTTTGTTCTGTAGAGCTCCTCAGTGTATTGAGCTCGGCCACGTTTCTTTAAATAAGAGGTCGACCTTGACATCATGTCGAACCGGGTGATCAGGTCGTCGAGATTGCCTTCGAACTCGCTTTGACCCTCATCCTTGGCTACAGACATGCTGATCTCTGATTCGAGGATTTTATAATCTACTCGAAGTTAATTTGTCCGTAAGCAGCGACTTACGTGAACGTACTTGCAAATCTTTCCTGTTCTTTCAACCTCAGTCCGGCTCGAAGGACCGTTTGTTAGAAACTAAGGGTTCTAACCGGGGCCCGGACGAGGGAAATAGTAGGGAAAGTCAATTGACAAGTTTTATTATTAACTTTTCGCTTGTTGCGAAGCGACAAGCCGTTTATTTTCAAAAAAAAAAAAAAAGATTTTTGAAAAATATAAAAATATAAAAAATATATTTTTTGTTGGCCAGAGGAGTGGCCTCACCGGCGTTGCCCTGTGTGTGATGGACCTTGAGTGCTGAAACAAAGGTTCAACCAAATTTAATACATGCGTACACGTATCGTAAACACACGCTCGTCAGCTGTTCGTCTCGCTCTCCTAACGACTATCAGTGCGCTTGGAGGGAGAGATCGGCTTTCGTTTAGCGTTGATCAGTGGACTGTAATTTTTAATTGCTCGCTGATAGTTATTTATTAAAGTTATTTATTTAATACTTTTACCCTGAACAGAAGAGAATTCACTCGTATCTGTCGGGGATTGACATACGAAGACTCGGTCGCGCATTGTCGTCGCGACGCGGCACTGCCGAATCCAACTGTCGATCTCTTTTCAATGTATATTACGGTTCTCTCTCTCGACGCTGACGTCACGATACCGTTTGAACCGGTGTTTGAAGCGAATCTTCGCGTGAGGTCTGGGTGCAAAAACACGTAAACGGTCACGGTTTTAAATTGTCCGTAGGTTCAATGAACTTGACGAACGCTTAACATTTCGCAGTGTCACGTACACAAACGGATACAGGAATCGCGGCCGAGAATTTAATTTTCCGGACGAACGCGGTTTTAAATAGATTTTAACGTATTTAATCACACGTCCAGTTGTTATATCTGCGCGTGGTACATTTCAGCAGGCTGTAACTTCGTTAGTTTTCCGAATTCCAATTTAATATTTGGTAGATATATTTTCGAGACTATATACTAAAAGAAAATGCAAAAAAAATTCAATTGTTTTAATCCCACAAAGTAGAAAGGCCCCTTCAGAATCTTTTGCGTTTTCTTGATTTAGATAAACAGAACTGCTGGACTCATAGAAGCAATTAGAACACTTTTTCGATATACGATTGAATACGAGGCTCTGCACTGCTACTACTTTTTACTGTTTCTCGTTGTACAAATTTGTGAATATTACTGAAGGAGTAATAAATATATATGCGATACGTCGATGCAAGAAAAATACCAAGGAGATCATTTAAAAAAACACGTTTTACAGCAGAAAACCCCTTGAAGATCTCACCCGGATCTGTTTTTCAAAAGAACCTATACATTTCATTATTAAACTCCTACATTTCTTACTATTTTGTACTAAAAAAATTTATGTATTCTCAAAATACGAATAATACAGTGAGCGAAATATTCGTATTAAGAAGTCTCATGGTTTTTTCGTATAAAATTCGGAAAGAATGTCTATTTTGTTGTCTACTTTATTAAAGGACCCTGCTAAGTACATATATCTGCTACTAACCGCGCCGATAATCGAGTGTAGTATTGCATGGTTTTATGGTACTTGAAAACTGCTTTTGACTGCAAGAGAGTATACAGGATAAATTTTCCAATTGTGTAACCGCTAGAAAGTTTTTCGATCGCAAGTTCGAGTCTCTTTTTGGATTTAACAATTTTTATTTTTTTACATATTAACATATAAGTATTCTAAAAGTATTTCAGAAATTTCCTTAAATTTTTTAAAATAACGTGTATGTATCGGAATAACTAAAAAACTATAACGTATACTAATCATTATTGACGGGCTAATTATATTCGAAGTCTAATCGAATCTTCAAATCAGGATATAAAACGTAAATGTAAAATTACATTGAAATTCACTAAGTTGTTTAGACTCGATCGTATTAATAATATAGATACATAAACGCACATTCATAAGCGTAGTAAGACAAAATTATTTATTTTCTAATAGTTAAAATGTGATCAGGGGGCCATCAAACGTGTATTTCTGTAAAAAAAATTTTCGAAATATGTTTTCATTCTACTACTTTGCTTCCTGATACATATATGCCTACATAGCTAGGAAAGATAAATGCCTGGGTGGGAATAGAGTGGACCTTAGTTACATTTAATGAAAAATTTTTTTCGAAACAACCCCAGGAATTGTGAAAATTTATTATTTTTGTAACCCGTTTTTCTCCATTAAATTTCCATGTATCGCTGTCATACATTTTTATACCCCTCTGAATTCGTTTTTTTACACTTTTATAAGGATATAAAAACAGAATTTTGAATTTTTTGTTTCTTATAAATTACGATCGTAAAATTTCAAAAATTAATTGCGAGAAAAAAATATACTTTCTCACATTATATTTTCTTCGTTAAATAGGACAAGTTTTACCTATATCATTTTTTTATATGTTTGTAAATAACGAAGATATTTAGTGTTTCTATTTCAATCATTATAAGATATAGAATCAATGCAATGGAATATACCGTACAAAATGAATAGCCGTGAAACTAAAAAAGGAATATGCAGTGAAATGAAATATGAAAATATAATACATCATATAATACAGTCATAATATCAAAATGTAATACAACAATGCGGGTTTGATGCGATTACGAGACATTGGGACGGAAAACATTCACCAGCTTTACATGGGGCAGGAAAAGTCAAAAGATTACCAATAATTATCACTTCTAGAGGTGTCATACGGTTGCTGTGGATTCCCATCATTCCACGTAACAGTGGGAATGATCAAGCCTCTGCGGTATATGACTCATTAGAAGAATGGTGCAACAAAGTTCAAACACTTTGCTGTGACACTACATACTCCAACAGACACTGGACGTTTCCAAGGAGCTTGCGTTCTACTTGAATAAAAATTAAACAGGGATATCTATATTTACCCTGTGGGCGTCGTATATATGAGATTATTCTACAGAATGTATTTAACGAAAAACTATCAAAATCTTTGGCTCCCAGTGCTCCGCTATACAACAAGTTTCAAGAAACATAATCAAAAATTGATAAATTGAGATTTGTACCCGGAATTGAAAATAAATATGTCCACCAAACAATTCAAACTACAGTAGTTCAAGAAATGATCCAATTTTCAACAAATATTCTAGAAAATGAGCAACAGCCACGAGAGAATTATAAAGAAATTCTTGATCTTGTTATTATTTTCATAGATGGAACTCAACTAAAAAATATAAGTTTTCGAGCTCCAGGAGATTTTTATCACGCTCGATGGATGGCGAAAGCTTTGTATTGCTTGAAAATATATTCATTCAAGGAACAATTTAATTTAAGTGATAAAGAAGAAAGTGGAATTAGAGATATTTGTTTCTTTCTCGCCAAAGTGTATTTAAAAACATGGATTAAAAGTTCAGCGACGATGGTAGCTTCACGCCAAGATTTGGAATTCGTTGCAGAATCTCATTCGTTTCATGAGATTGGTGAAGAAGTAAGCAAGGTAGAAATAAGGAAATGTTTCAATCACTTGTGGTACTTAACATCAGAAGCATTATCTTTTTCCGATAACAAAGTGGAAAAGGAGGGCTGAGTGCTGGAGGCGATGGATCAACGAGGTCATAGATGACTCTAGCAAAAGACTAAAAATTGGTACTGAAGATATACAAAATTATATTGACAAAGGACTGGACCATTTTGTATTCCACGAGGCAACATGATTTTTTGGAGGAATTTCCATGTCAACTGGATTTTTAAGAAAAGATCCTGACACGTGGGAAGATGATGACAATTGTAATGCCACTGCTAAACGTGTAATTAAACTTATGAAAGAATACAACTAATTATTATCCAAAAATGAGGAAGAAAAACAATTTTACATAATAAATAATTTCAAAACACCGAAAACAATTTCCTAATGTGATAAAACATACTTTAATGAAAGAGATTTTAACACAATAAAAATAATTTCTTTTTTTACTCTCTTAGATATTACTTCAATGCTTCAGAATTGCTTTTTGTATGTTATATTTTCTTCTATAAATAGATCGTTTAAATAGAAATAAGTAAATTCTATACATATCGTAGTTATTTGTGAATATATAACAAAATTGTTCGAACAAAAATTTGAAGAATCAAATGTAACCCTCAAAGAAAAAATTTTTTTCAAAGACAATTTTTGAAATTTCAGTCCTTGTTTTTTTTTAATGCAATGATATATTTTTGTCTATATTTTTATACAGCGTAAAAAGACGAATTCAGCGATATACAAAACTATAAAAACTGTGAATTAAAACGGAGAAAAACGAATTACGAAAATAAGAAATTTTCAATTTTGATGTGCAACACTTTTTCATCTAATGGCATAATCCTAGGGGGTGTTCCAATAATAATCCCAATGTTTAAAAATATGTGGCTGAACCACGGACGAGGTATACGAGTAGACCTGCAAAATTCGGAGGTGATTTTAGTGCCTTCTTCGAATTAGTATTGATGGGCAGACAGCTGTAGTATATGCGTAAATGCATGTTGATTGACTATGGGAGGGATTGAAAAAGGCAATGCAGTATAGTAATGCCTACATAAATGACCAAGCTCGGGACCGGCTTCGGCCATTTATGTGGGCATGGTTAGTTCTCAGAATTCAGCAGAGATATGGAAGGAGGATAAGTGCGAGTAAGGTACAATAGCTTGCACCCGGAACCATATACAGGGTGTTCGACCACTCCTGGGAAAAATTTTAATGAGGAATTCTAGAGGCCAAAATAAGGCGAAAATCAAGAATACCAATTTCTTGACTGAGGCTTCGTTAAATAGTTATTAACAATTAAATTCAAAAATTTCAAATCGTTCTGGAAAAATTATTTTCGATTGCGGGGGGCAATTACAATCATTTTTGTTCATTAGACGTACCCTCGAATTCCTACCCACTTTCGAGAAAAAAATTCGAGTAGGTACTAAAATTTTTAGACGAAATTAAAAAATTTCAAATCGTACTAAAAAAATTATATTTAGTTACAGGGGTCAATTACAATCATTTGTGGTCATTATACATACCCTCGAAATTCTACCAACTTTTGAGAAAAAAATTCGAGAAGGTGTGAAATTTTTCGATGAAATTAAAATATTTCAAATCGTTCTGAAAAAAATATTGTTAACTCTGGGGGTCAATTACAATCATTTTTGGTGAATAGACATAACCCCGAAATCCTACACACTTTCGAGAAAAAAATTCAGTTCTTGCGGAACTTTAAACATTAATAACTTTTTAACGAAGCCTCCATGAACAAATTGGTATTCTTGATTTTCGTCTTAGTTTGGCCTCTAGAATCCCTCATTAAAATTTTTCCCAAGAGTGGCCGACCACCCTGTATACAATGTATCGATATCGAACGGTGGCGTCAGGTTGTATTCGACACGCTCGATGTTCGAAGCCGCTTGGCTTCTAAGAATTGGTGGGGATATCCCTGGTCATTTATGTGAGCAAACATCAGTTCACTTATGTGGGCACTACTGTATTATCAAACGGCAGGCTGGTGCCTAAAGGAAACTACCCTTCCACTTAAACGCAATAATGCATAGACACCTTGTATTTGAGTTCCGGTGTTTCGTATAGCTTCGGGGATTCGAGAAGGAAGTCGAATATGAGTCTTTCCCCTTCTTGCTCTCAACACAGTTGAAATTCGATCTCGTATCACCGGCATGCGATTTCGAATCTTGACTGCCTAGGCATTTTTACTTTCCAACCTATGCAGGGTGTTCGGCCACCCCTGGGAAAAATTTTAATGGGGGATTCTAGAGGCCAAAATGAGACGAAAATCAAGAATACCAATTTGTTGATGGAGGCTTCGTTAAAAAGTTAGCGTTTGAAGTTCTGCTCATACTGAATTTTTTTCTCAAAAATGCGCAAGATTGCGGAGGTGTATTTATTTACCCTGCAACCGAAAATAATTTTTCCAAAATGATTTCAAATTTTTTTTTCCGTCGAAAAATTTTACACCTTCTCGAATTTTTTTCTAGAAAGTGGGTAGGATTTCGGGGGTATGTGTATTCATAAATAATGATTGTAACTGACCTTTGCAACCAAAAATAATTTTTCCTGAATGATTTGAAATTTTTGAATTCAATTGTTGATAACTTTTTAACGAAGTCTCCTTCAACAAATTGGTATTCTTGATTTTCGTCTCATTTTGGCCTATAGAATCCCTCATTAAAATTTTTCCCAGGAGTGGCCGAACACCCTGTATAGCTATAGAGTGCCATAATAAAAAGAAATTTCAAAATTTTTTTTACAGAAATACACGTTTTAAGACCCCCTGATCATATGTTAACTATTTAAAAGAGGACATTTTTTTACTATACTTATGGACGTGCATTCATATATTTATACTATTAGTACGATTGAGATTAAATAACCGAATGAATTTAAATGTAATTTTACATTTACGTTTTATGTTTTCATTTCAAGGTTTCATATACGTTATTTGTAAAAAATATCAAAAAAATATAAAGTAATAAAATTATAATTATAAAGAATGATTAAGTAATAACCAACAAATTAAAATTTATTTATTTATTTATTTATAAACGAGTTTAAAGGTCATAATGTACAAAAAGAGGGAGTGCATACAGACGAGCAATGTAGAGAATATAACTGTAACAAGAAATATACAAATTACAGTGTATTATACACAAGATCTAAACGAGATTAATGATGTAGAACGTAAGTTTTCTTCTTCGGCGAATGATTTGTCCGACTGATTCACTCGTATATGGAGGCCTGAAAAATAGAATCCATGAGAAATTATCATTATAATTATAAGTGCCTTTCTTTCATCTTAGTTCCATTACTACTATGTATGTATACAATAATATTAATATTATATAATATTAATATTATTGTATGTGTAATAATGTTAAGGGGATTGGCCACGTGAAGGCGTGAAGAAAGGACTTTACAATCCCGGAATACACTCAACGTTTCTGAAAATAGAAGCCATGCAATAGGCTATACAAATTATAATGTGATTCTACTATTATACATGACATCCCACAAATTTCCCTGAAAAACACAAAACCTTGAATGTATTCAAAATATGTACAAATATATATATATATATATATATATACATTAAATAGTCTACTTTGCTATGGAATACATTTATCTAAAAAAAACACGTTTACAAATTTTGCAAATTACGCAGTCTGGAAATATGAGAATTTCTAATAACAGAGAATCTCAGTTCCTGACCTAACCACACTGTATCTTTATGTATCTTCGTAATCATTGTAAAATAAACTAAATCCTTTCGATGTGTAGCACATTCAGTTTCTATAAACCACTTTAAATATTTTTGATGTACAGCATCAGATATAATCCGAAATAGTTTATCCAAAATGAATGTGTCGCTGCGCAATTATGGTATTAATAAATGACCAAACTCGACGTTTTCACTTACAATAAACGCGTGAAAGGATATTAGTAGTTGATCGTTTCGTTGAAATTCTCTGCTGTTGTCTGTTAAATCATTATAACACATGTTACATCGCGATTTTTCCGTGCTTTGTTTGGCAATATATCGTGCAAAGTATTCTATTGCACAAGATTCTAAAGAGCACACCGATGTCGACAATGATTCCAATTCGTTATGAATTTCTAACAGCATGTCATCATTCTCAACATCATTGTCCTCTATTTCTACATTATTAAATGAAACATCATTGTTTGATGATGCTGAAGTATATCGTGCTATAGCAACATCTTTTAAAAGCGTTCCGTCTTCATCAGGCGGACAATTACTATTTAGAGAACTACTGGTCAAATTTAACATTATATTCTTCCTGATAGCAAGACGCACCGCTTTCACAGATGGGTTTCGGTTGTAAGTGCCACCGTGCACTCGAAAAATCGAAAAGAAATTTTCTATAACATCCATATTCAATCGAGAGGTCATCAAAAACATGGCACCCTCTCTCTGTAAGTCGTGCCAAAGTTGCACAGTAGCATTTACTGACTGTCGCAATCCTAAGAAACAAGGCGGAGTTTTAAGTTCATTACCCGCGGTAACATACCAATTGAATATGTTATTTGATTGTGTTTGCAAATTGCTTTCGATATCAGGAAATAAATCAGAAATTGCGCACTTGTTTGGGTTAGGATCGGGAGCACATCTGCTGTTCAAATTATCAAACAAATCATTCAGAGTTTGAAAGAAGCATGCTGTATTTTGCACGGTACTCGATTTTATACATTTTGTAGCGCTAGCAGTAAACAAAGCAGAAGAAACTCTTTTACTAAATACTTGCAAAGCGAGCTTACATTTCATTTTATCAAAAGAATTTGGCCTAACATGTTGATCGCTTAATTTGTAAGCCGCTCTTGTGCCTTTATCGCATTCTACATTCCATAGAGATATAACACCGCACCGGGCTACTCTATGGTCATCAAATAAAAAATCGTACTTTAATAAATTATTCCTGATGCTCTTAAATAAGTGTAAATAATCAAATAAGAAATAAATTTTACGGCCATTTCGAATAAAAAAAGGATTTTCTACTTTTACTTTTTCTCCTGCTGTGCTTTAGTTGCTTGCTGCTTGGGCTGAAGCAACAGCTCTGACTATCAAACCTACATTATATAATGTGTCTAAAATAGCATTTAATAATGCTGATAATTGTTTCGATTTGATACCGTTCTTTCAAACAAATAACGCAAGCGGTTGTTTCGAATTCCTGAATAAACCTCTTATCATAAAAATGAGTACCTGCGTCCCCACTGCCGCGCTTCTACCCAAGAAACCTAAATCTTCGAAACCCTCAATTATTTGTTTACTTGGATAGAAACTAAATCACTTTTTAATTGCCATTTCATCAAATAGTAAAACACAATTCCGAACAAAAGCATCCATGTTGGCTGCTTTAATTGCTAAAACGTTAAATAAATTTGAACAAATTCCAGGTCAAATGTCGATTTTACCGAACCAACGAATGATTGTGACCGGACTTGGAAAGTGAAACTTGAGAACGTCGCGCATTTTATTATACGGCAAGGGCGAAGTATAATGCAGTGTTAAACATAAACGATGTACTTTTTTACTATATGCTTCCCTTCTTGAGGGGAATAATTGCATTAAAATAAATGTTAAAATAAAACCTCGAACTCTACGCGCGATAGCTTTCTTCAGACATGCATCACTGATATTGCTTGAAGAAATTTTTTCCGTTAATCTATCTACTACTTTACACTTTGTCCGTAATTGCGAGTAAAGAATCTTAGACTTATTCTTCTCTTGCATTAACTCATTCTCAAGTTTCTGTATTTCATCGCGTTTTTCTATTCTAGAAATGGCATTTTTTATTTTGAGGCAAAACAACCGGCTCATTACCAATATTGCTATCTATAGAATATAAATAAGGAACAGCATCCTTTTTTAATCTTCCAGAATTATGGAAATTATTAATAGAATAATGGTGATTACATATAAATTTTTTTTTTAATTCAGTGATTGTCATTTCCACCCAGTCGTCCAAGCCGCAATTTGTTAACCACGTTATACAGCGTTCATTGTCATTCATTGGAAAAGAAAAACAACGAATATTGTGAACATTTTCATGATTATTATTTTTATAATTATAATAAGAACACTTCTTATAATGTGGTCTCGCGTCTTAATAATGTTCCATTATATTAAATAAATTAGAGTCTTAATTTATATATTTAAATAAAGAATTTGTGACTTCCAGCAAATAAAAAGATAATAAAAAGTATAAACGTGATTAAAAAGTATTGTTTATGTCTCTTCTCTTTATTTAAATACTAAAATTTATAATACTAAAATACCATAATTTTATTATAGTATTATAAAATTTGCTAACACAAACTCCATATAAATCCAGCGTCATCCCTCGATGAAAAAACACTGGCACTAAACACTAATTGAAATGTGATTGATTATTGATAACAACCACAAATGTTAAAAAGCTGATGCTTTTAACGACGATGTCCGGATGGAGGGATTGGGTTTTTATTGTGGGAAGTGAATGGGACGCGTAAGATTTTCTTCGTCAAAAAAAAACGTTTATTATAAATGTAAAAAGAGAAATAAACTATAATGAAAATCAACTTATTAATTGCTGGAATAACTGGCTAGATTATTCCTCTCCGCTTTGTCGAATCTGCTGCGTTGAGGTAGGTCAGGATTCCTATGAACAGAAAAACACGGCCATGTGTTAGGCACACGTAAACACGTTACACGTATATTCGCCGCGTTTGTGTCCTCACGCTCCTGGCTTCGATATTCGAATGTATAGGTGCGGAGAATTTCGCTCCCTCGTAATATACGAGCTCGCAAGTGGTCTGTATTTGATTTTTGGCGTGAAAAGAATTAAATTTCTTTTCGACGCCGAATTGAGTCGATTGTCTAGTGGATGGGGATGCAAGTGGAGGTTGTAAGGTTCCAAATGCACTGATCCCGTGAGTATGCCCACTGAGTCTGTGCGTCGAGTCGCACTGCAGTGCAACGGTACGACCGTCGATCTGCGGCTTCTCTTTAACGTTCCAACAGATGACCTGTTGGCCGAGAGTTGCACTGCGAAGCCCGACTGCACGTTGTTCACTGCACGAATGCACTACTCGACGTGATTCGTTGCAGTATTTTGAACTACGTGGAGACCTGACCCACGACTCCGTTACCTCTCCGCACCTGGTGCTCCTCTAAGCGTTACACCGGCGGGATCTGTAGAAGTAAGGAGGCGAAGACCGAATATAAAACGTCCTAAGTGGACGTTGACCTGACTACAGTGAGCCCACCTGGAGGTTCACCACGTAGGTGCCTCCCTTCGGTGTCTCCTAAGCCAAACGGCAATCCCAAAGAAGTTTGGACGTTATTCGTCCACTTCTTTGTGTTTCAAACGTTTATACACTTGAAACGACCAGACAATTCTGTACAAGGGAAGTCGAACACCTTATTGGTGTATTCTCGAACCCTCCAAAATATTCAGTAAAGAAGGACTCGAAGCTCGCTTGGGAATTTCCCGAACGAAACTTCTGGATGCTCTTGTACGAATCGGAATTCGATTCGTTTGTCAAGTAAAGACTGAATTAATTATCACGCTTTTTCGAGCTTTAACGAATTCTCAGCTGTGCGAGGTCTATCTGTGGATCCGCACCAGACTGAACATCGGCTCGTTGCACCCTGTATTTAAGAACAATCTAATCGCTTTTCTTAAGAATTTCTATCTCAAGTTTCGCTCGAGTCCTGTTCGGACGCAATCAGGAGCCGGTGTGTCTCTATCAGAAGTCGTTGTAAGACTGTGCGGATTGACAGCCGTAGACGTCGCCGTGGTACTCTAATTAGTTGTCCCGCGGCGCTGTCTAAATTTCGACAGTCTATCTTTGTCTAATTATCTACGCGCTATCCTCTCACGATACTAACGTCATCAACACCGTTGGCACACTCGAATCGAAGGAATGAGCCGTTACCGATGCCAGAAAAACTAGTAATAAACGCGTTTTTCTGTCATTGCTTGCTGTACAAATCCTATTAGAGATAATCTCCTTAGTATTGTACGCTAACAGGATTAACGGTAATTGCGGCCGAGAATAATCGCTCGGCATTATGCAATCTTTAAACAAGAGTTAATTGGTAAAATTAAGAGTTGTAAAGCGTCCGGCGTTAATTTTTTGCATTTTTTTTTTTTTGGTTGTTTTTTGAAATTTTATATGCAGGGTGTTCGGTCACCCCTGGGAAAAATTTAAATGAGCGATACTAGAGGCCAAAATAAGACGAAAATCAAGAATACCAATCAGTTGATGGAGGCTTCGTTGCAAAGTTATTAACGTTTAAAGTTCCGCCTGAAACGCGGCAACCTGCGAGCAGATGCGTAAGCGCGGTAGGTCAGGAGACGGTGTGTTAGAGGAACCGAGGTTACCGACTTATCGATCGCCTTTCGTTTTTGCGTCAACTCCTCGGACGGCGAACGTGGTACGGTGAATAAGATACGACAGCCGCTCGTTTTTGCGTCAACTCCCAGGAAGGCAAACGCATATCGTCGAATGGGATTCAACCTGTCTTATGAACATCCGGAGGGGGCATATCAAAATTCGCCCGACAAGATGTTCACAGAGAGAGGGTGAATGCCTCTTTGAACACACACATTTTTTTCACAAAAATCACCCACACGCGAGCATACACGCATCGCGATTGTCCCGTCCGCGAGTGTCCACGTGTACGCACACCGCGATTGTCCCGACCGCGAGTGTTCACAAGTAAATACTTTTCGACGGGCACCACTATTCAATTAAATAATACACGCGCACCGCGATTGTCCCGCCCGCGAGTGTCCACATATTCACAGAGAACTGCCCTGCCTCACAATAAATGTTCCACGTGGCCACCATTCTCTTGTAGGCACAGCTGCATTCTTGTGTGAAAATTTCGTCGCATATTTTCCAAATTAGCCCCTTAACTCAATAATATCCGCTGATAATGTAATTCGGTGTTTGAGTTCCTCGAGCGAGTTTACTGGCATGGAGTAAACTAAATCCTTCAAGTGGCCCCAATAGAAGAAATCAAGGGGGTTGAAATCGGGCGAACGAGCAGGCCATGGTGTAGGTCCTCCTCGTCCAATCCACTTGTTTCCAAAATACGCGTTTAAATGACCGCGTACTGCCAGTGTGGAATGCGACGGTGCACCGTCATGCATGTACCACATGCTTCTACGTACATCTAGTGGTTCATCCTCCAGAAGGTTTGGCAACTGCGTTTCCAAAAATTCGAGATACAATTGTGCTGTTAAACGGTGTGGGAAGACCACAGGACCAATAATTTTATTGTCAAGTATTCCTGCCCAAATATTGACAGAAAACTGGCGTTGAGTATTTATTTCGTAAACCGCGTGTGGGTTTTCTTCTGGCCAAATATGGGCATTGTGTTTGTTTACTGTACCGTGGCGATTGAATGTTGCCTCGTCGGTAAACAGTATGTTTGAGATAAAATCTTCATTATCTCTAATCATGGATAATATCCATGTGCAAAAATCTTTTCGTTTTGCAAAATCACCCTCTTCTATTTCTTGTACCCGTTGAAAATGGTATAAGTGCAATTGCCTCTGCTTCAATACCTGCCAAACAGTCGAATTACTGACTTGCTCGGCTGCTGCAATTCTCCGTGTGCTGGTGCTCGGATCTTCTTCAATTCTTCGAATTATTCTTTCCTCCAATTGTTGGGGCTGTTGATCCCGCCCACCAATTGGACGGGTCAGGACCGACCCCGTGTCTCGCAAACGCTGGTATATTCTTGTAAATGTCTTCCTGTCCGGTATTTGCCTATCGGGGTACCTTTCGGCATAAATGCGACGTGCTTCGCAGGCATTGCCTTCTACTTCCCCGTAGCACATAATTACATCGGACAGTTCGACCAGCGTGTAATTGGTACCCGACATTTTTTCCGGTCCCGCGCCGCGCACTACACAACACAAACCACGCACACACACTACACTACACTACACTACGCTACACAATCCGCGAACTTACGTATTTTACGCACTATTATGGAATAAAAAATAAATACTGAAAGAAAAATGAAAATTATATTTAATTGCTAAATATTAAATTGCAGTTCAAGTCGTTCTAAGCTCTCTCTGGTCTGTATTCGTTGGCGATTGCCTTCGAAATGAGAAAAGCCAAACGAATGACGAGTGGTGAGAAAAGCGGACACATACTATTACAGTGCCAAACTCGCGGCCTACGAAGCACGTGGACGTGAATTCGGCACTTTGACATCGAGATCGACGAAAGCGAAACAAGGAGAGTGTAAATCTTTCCTTATTGCTCTCGTATAACTGAAATTCGAGTAACGTCGTCGCTATGCGATTTCGAGTCTAATCTGCCCCAACAGTTAATAACGTCAGGAGGAAATACATTGTAACAATATCCAGGTATGTTCTGGGTGTGTATCGCCGGAAAAAGGCAACTTTAATCATAAACTAATTTATTATTTATAAAAGTCCCAACATTTTTACGTCCCGACTTATGTAGGCATAAATACGGTAATGGAAAAAATTTCCAGAATTTTGTTTACGGAAATACTCCGTACGTAAATGAGATTAATTTTTGCACTTGGTTTTTAGTAGAAAACGCAACAAATTACACTGTATTTTTTAAATTTTGAACACAAATTTAATTATTTACGCGGTATTTATTGATGGGAAAATAACGTGTGTGATGTACACAGTGACTAGCTTCTTAGCGATCTCAATGTTTCTTGAATGCTGATTCGAAAAAGATGGCCTGGAAATTTCTATGAACCATCATACATTATTATCTCGTAAGTTGGCCGAAGCATTTGAATCACGAGGCATAGGGAACCATAGAGTTTTGTCATTGTTAGGATTTTTGAAGGTTCCCGCTACGGGGACACCGACCGCAAAGGATTAGAACGTGTATTTCCGTAAACAAAATTTTGGAAATTTTTTCCATTACCGTACTATCTACTATTCTACTACCGGACAATCACGATGCGTGTATGCTCGCGTATGGGTGATTTTTGTGAAAAAAAATGTGTGTGTTCAAAGAGGCATTCAACCTCTTTCTGTGAGCATCTTATCGGGCGAGTTTTGATATGCCCCTCCGGATGTTCATAAGACAGGTTGAATCTCATTCGACGATATGCGTTTGCCTTCCTGGGAGTTGACGCAAAAACGAAAGGCGATCGATAAGTCGGTAACCTCGGTTCCTCTAACACACAGTCTCCTGACCTACCGCGTTTACGCATCTGCTCGCAGGTTGCCGCGTTTCAGGCAGAACTTTAAACGTTAATAATTTTGCAACGAAGCCTCCATCAACTAATTGGTATTCTTGATTGTCGTCTTATTTTGGCCTCTAGTATCGCTCATTTAAATTTTTCCCAGGGGTGGCCGAACACCCTGTATAAAAAAAAGAGATAAAATAAAAGGCTTAGACGATCCTTTCGGCTAGGCGAAAAGTATATTTACTTGTACCGCTTATTTTCCGTCTGTTCCTTCCCTCGAGATCCGGACCCCCGTTAGGTGAGGTATTTTCAAACCTCCTCCCCCTAACATAAGTAATTGATCTAATTTGATATTACTACATTGTCAAATGGGAATTTGTAGAATGTGTATGCATAAAAATCAGTTTTTTACGCATAGACTTTGCTTGAGTTGGTCAGGTAGACAGTGTATGCCACAACAACTAACTCCTCCCCCCATATAACCCAGACCTAGTCAGATAGTACTTCTAGGTAGACAGTACATGCAGCAACAGTAAAAAATGTTGCCACCCCGCTCTGGCAGGGTTTACGAGTAGACAATATAATAAATTACTATTGTATGCAGTGCATTGGTTTAACTTTTTTTTATTATTAAATTTCATTATCATCTAAGTCCGGTATATTTTGATTTTCTACAGAATCAAATGAAATTTCTTCTAATAACTGATTTAATAAATCATCCTTTCCTTACTTGGAAGATTTATAAAATACGTAATGACTTTTAAGTACTGAATGGAATTATCTTTTTTGCTGAAAATAGAATATATTTATGGTTATATATGTTACAGAAAATATTAAAAAACGTGTGAAATTGCAAATACTAACCGACAATATTCAGGCAAAAAGTGTTTACAATGCCTCCACGTAGTTTCTATTGTATTTGTGTGAGCGCCCGTTTCTGGATTTATAAAATGTAACCTATGGTTTACGGTGAGATGTTTATACCCTTCTTTTTCCAAAATGTTGTAGACTTTCCAACAATCTGAGATAATTGTAGTTCCAGGCAACAAGCACTGTTTAATTATTGAAAGAAGGGATTCTGTGTCACTTTGCCTTTCTCTTCTTCCGAAAACCCACTGTCCTTCCACACGATGACCTCTGTGATATTTTCTTCAGCCAAATTTAGACTCGTCTATTTGTACCACTTTGCCTGGTCCACCAAATATTTCACATGAGTTTTGTAGCCTATCAGTCACCACTTGCTTCACAAAATAGTTCCATTGAGAAACAGTGTTTTTATTTAATTGTAATTCTCGTATTATATGATATTGTTCAAAATTGTGGACTAACATGTAAGTTAATTTTAGTACTATTTCGTAAGAAAGTTCTGTTTTTGAAAACCATGTTCCACGCTTTATAGATAGTTTTATATTACAAATTCGCGGTATATTTCTAGCAAACGGATCGTTCACCGATCGAGGTGAGTTATACGTCATTCGATTAGTCTAATTCAGTACATTATTGATATACATTTCATTATCTGCGGAAGTTCGTTATTTTTTTATAAACTTGTCGTAAAGTTACAGTAAAGAAGTAAGAGTGAAGTATATTTTGACAGGTTCACAGGTGGGAACAAGTGACTGTAGTTACTGTGTTCAAAATGCCAGGTAGTCAAATGCTAATTTGTTAAACATTTATTGAATGAAATTTTTGCTATTTCTGTTAATATTTCATTGAATAAATCACCATTTTCCTATTAGGTACATTTACTAAATACATAATGGCTCAGGTATCCAATGAAATTACTCTTCTTGAAAATATAAAATATTGATTGTATTATATGTTATAAAAAAGATTAAAAGATGTGTGGCATGCCTCCAAGTGGCTTCAATTTAATTCGTGTAAGCATCAGTAATGGTATCTTCAAAATTGATGCTGTGATTAATTTTCAAATGGCCCCTGTGATATTTTCTATGACAAAATGTTGATTCATCGATTTTTACAATTTACTCTACTCTGCCAATTGCTGTGCAGTATTTTTATTTAATTTTAGTTATATACTAATGTGACATTTCTCATGATTATATGTTAGCATATATGTTAATTTTAAAACATCTATAGCTGAGTTTGTTTTTAGAAAACCACGTTCTTTACTTTGCAAATATCTTTATATTACAACGTCTTTTACGTTTAGTTGGATTGACAGATCCTGGAATAGTTATCCTGCATTACCAATTTTCATATACCATTTTCATAACATTTCCACATTGCAGATAGTACAAGGAACAGAAGAAAAGCAGAAATTGTTTCAGTAATCATTTGTTTCAACTATCATTTCTGATTTTCTTCTGTTTCTTGTACTTTGTGAATTTTGTTCAACTGCGCTATAAACATGAGTGAATTAGTAGTTCCAGAAGTATGGACCTTATTTAAATTGCACGAATTTTGTAAAAATAAAGAAGCCTTATTGAAATTTTTGCAAAACAAAAAGTTAATTACCAAAAATCTTAATTGCCCACAGTGTGGAAATGCAATGAAATTGGTAAATGATAATTGGCGCTGGAGAAGAACAATCGCAGCATCTGCCAATGCTTGCAAAAGAAAGCGAATTTGGGAACATTCCTAGCAAATCGACCGTGTACCGATCGGGGTGAGTTATACGTCATTCGATTCGTCTAATTCAATACCTTATTAATATGTATTTCATTATTTGCAGAAATTCGTTATTTTTTATAAAGTGGTTGTAAATTTGTAGTAAAGAAGTAAGGTTAAGTATATTTTGATAGATTCACAGGTAGATACATGTGATTATCGTTGCTATGTTCTTCTTACAAATTATAAATGATTGATCTAATTTGATATTGCCACATTGGCATATGGGAATTTGTAGAACGTGTATGCATAACAATCAGTTTTTTACACGTAGACTTTGCATGAGTTGGTCAGGTAGATAGTATGTGCCGCAACAATTAACCCCCCCCCCCCCCCCCCCCCCCCCCATATAACCGAGACCTACTCAGATAATTCTTACAGCAACAGCAAAAAATGTAGACAGGTTGATAGCACATGCAGCAACAGTTAAGAATTGTGCTGCCCCCTTCTGTCAGTGTTTACAGGTAGACAATGTAATAAATTACTACTCTATACAGTACGTTGGTTTAACTTTTTTTTATTATTAAATTTCATTATCATCTAAGTATGGTATATTTTGATTTTCTACAGAATCAAATGAAATTTCTGAAATTTCTTCTAATAACTGATTAAATAAATCATCCTTTCCTTGCTTGGAAGATTTATAAAATACGTAATGACTTTTAAGTACCCAATGAAATTATCTTTTTTGCTGAAAATAGAAAATATTTATAGTTTTATATGTTACAAAAAATATTAAAAAACGTGTGAAATTGCAAATACTAACCGACAATATTCAGGCAAAAAGTGTTTAGTATGCCTCCATGTACTTTCAATTGCATTTGTATGAGCGCTTGTATTAGGATCTTTAAAATGCAAACTTTCGTTTACAGGAAGGTGTTTATATCCTTGCTTTTCGAAAATACAGTAGAACCTCGATTATTCGAACGAAATATTGCGGAACCTCAGATATACAGACTTGTGACTGAGCCTTTATTATCCGGACAGTGGTCGCGCGCCTCTCACAATCAGTTATACGAACGCGTCTTCTTATACAAATGTAATATGTAATAGGAGCTAACATCTGATGCAAGCTGAAACGTAATTTAATACAATTAATAAATTTGTAGATCATTTTTACATATTGTTCACAGTTTATTTGAAAACATTTATAAGTATGTACATAGGCAAAACAATTAGGTCTTAATAGCATAAAGAAAAATAATTAACAACAATAAATATAATTAGTTTTTACGCATTCGCAATTTTTGAACATGCAAGTTCTTTTAAGTTCAAGAAACATTTCAATTCACACTCAGCAATATTCGATTCTGGCTGTGCCATGAACCATTTGATTGCAGTCTTAAAAGCAGCTAGTGCATCGGCATCGCTGGAAATTTCTTCATTGATATGTAATTGTGATTCTTCTGATTCCTCTGATTCTTCATCATCTCTTACTTTCTCTCTTTCGTCAGTTGCTGCATTGTGTCCTGTAAATTTGTCTACAAGTTCTTCATCAGTTAAAATTTGGAAGCCGTGATCGTTTTCATCTCTTCTAAGCCATTCGTTGGCATCTTCAATTCCATTATCTGCATAACACGGAATGTTTCTTGCAACCTGATGAATATTCAAAATTTCTTCTTCATCTTCCCTGTTTCTTCTTTCGGGCACCTCCACTTCGTTGTCACGAAAGAGTTTTCTCCATGCGTTGAGAAGATTGTCCTGTGTCAGCAAGTTCCATGCTTCATTTGCCATATTGCAACAGTCCTTAAATGTTAAATGTTTGACAAACTGAACTACATTTACATTTTGACTCTCTTCAAGTAGTATTTTTTTAAGTAAATGTTTATGGTATAATCTTTTTGTCTTCTCTATAACGCCGCGATCTATTGGTTTAATTAATGATGTTACATTTGCCGGGAAAAATATAATACGGAACATTTCATCTGTCAATGTATTCAATCCTGCTACTGAATGTGATGGAGCGTTATCCAGTAGGAGTAATACTTTTCCTTTGTTTCCTGTAGTTTCCTGATGCCATTTAACAGTTGGAATGAAATCGGAAAGATACTAGGCTTTGAAAAGTTCCGTGTTTATCCGTCTATTTTTCTGTGCCTTATAACTGACCGGAAGATTACTAACGTGCTTAAAGCACCGGGGTTTCGCACATTTTCCTATTAAAAGTAACGGGAGTTTACGTGCTCCTGTTGCGTTGGAACAAACCATAATTGTCACCCGATTTTTTGAAACTTTATGACCAGGTGCGGTAGTTTCTGCACTTGAAGCAAGTGGTTTTCGGGATAATCACCTCCAGTACAAGCCAATTTCATTGGTATTGTATATACAGTTTTCTGAATATTGATGCTTTTTTATGAAATCAGATAAAAATTTCTTAAATATTTCAACAGCTTCCATGTCCACTGAGAGCTTTTTCTCTTGAATATGCAATAACTGTATCCCATGGCATTTTTTTAAATCTTCCAGCCACCCATTATTGGCCCTGAAATTGTCACTGCCTCCCATCTTTGCATTCAACTGCAATGCTTTTTCACATAAAATTGGACCGCTGATGGGTGTCCCTATGGCACGCTTGTTCGAAATTTCTTGATAAACCAACTTTACAAACTGATGGTTCTGTGAGTGCCAAGAGGTCACTCTTAGTCCTCTTACCAGAAGGCACCCTCGCCTTCCCCACTCCGTGGCCAGATCCTCAAGGAAGATAGTTCCTATTCTTTAAAGCAAAACAACGTCGTGTCGCTTACTTTTTCCTAACATACCCATGTTTCCTTAAAAAAAATCAATCCTATGGCGCTCGATAGCTACGTGACTTCGAGTCGCTAGTCATCGACAGGCATCTGGATTGTATCCTCGTGACCATCCCTTTTAAGCTACACGCAGGCCAAGTCCCTACCGTAAAACGTTCGAAAACGAAATATCGTCGAGCTAATTGCCCTCGACGTCCCTTAAAAATAAGCTGTCGCTAACACGCTGTTGCGAGAACCATCGGAATGTTGCACTATCCAAATTATGATTCTCAGCTCTATATATATATTTATATATATTTCAGGTTAAAGTCTTTGTAAAATGCCTTTAGAACATTTATAAATAAATATAAAGCATTGTTATATAGTTAGAATTTGAAAAAAAATAACGAATAAAAAAAAATACTAAGTCCCAAAGAGAGACCGAACCTATGGTAAAAAAACTTCCAGTGGTTCCACAGTCGGACATTCTAACGCTGCATCACCAACGCCGTTAAAAACATCGTTGATTTTTTAGGATATGTTGCGCTCAACGGTTGCTTTATTTTATTTCTTTCAATTTTTATGTAATTCTGCTTAGTGTAGAAACATTAAACAGTGTACAAAACACTCGTATATTGAAGAATACATAAAAATTCAACGTGTAAGTTACTCTAATACGCAGAAAATGAGGAAAAAATCGGTTTTTATTTTTTTTCACTGCGGCGCACCAAAATGAAAAATCTGAAAGAAATTGAGAATAATAGTAATAGCAATACGTGTTTACTGTAAAAGTATAAAAATAGTTCCGGACCTCCTTCAATACGTAATTGGCATTTTTCGGCATTTTTTGCGGTTTTTTATTTTTTACTACCTGGTACTTGAAGTGTCTCTGAATTTCTTTACACTTTTTTACTCAATAGGTTAAGAGAAATTGTACAAAAACATGATTTTCGTTTTCACCCCATTACTATCCCCATGGTCGAGATTTCAAGTTAAAAATTGGCAAATAGGGTTTTTTTTTGATAAGCTATCGAATGACCTGTCATTCGTTCAATTCGGTTTGGGGGCACATTTGACCCCCTTATTCGGCTATACCCTTTGGCAGAATTGTAGGGGCTGGTGCCCAAACGCAATCTGTAAAATACTAGATGTTTATGGCCCGCCATTTGTGTAAAAGATGGCTTTAAAGTGTAAAATTTCGATGTCGTCGGATCGGCGTTTTTTGTTTTCAAGTTATAGGTTTTGACGAGGGGAACACAAAAGTCCAATACATTTTTGCCGTACTATCAATAGTTTAAACAAGAAGTTGAGTTTTTGTAACGGAAGAAATCCGTATGTACCGTGTAGTTTAAGTGTACTTTCAGCAACTGTGGCACCCGTGGAGTTAGCGTCAAGGAATTCGGGCCGGAAAGCTTGGGTTTTGTCTCCGGAATTGGAGCATTTTGTTTTTTTTCTTTTTTTCGCTTATTTTTTAATTTTTATCTATTTTTTATTTTAATTTTTAATATTATGAAAAAAGTTGGCTGTTACAAACAAATAAAATACTGTTATGGTTATAAATGTTTATTTTCACACATATTTACAGACATATTCTCACATATATTTACATCTCACGTATAAATATATACAAAAATTTGATAATTATTTCAGACGAGTTTCGCAATGGATAGTACGATTTTTATCATAAAAACGTGAAAAACAAAATGGTTTCGTACCCCAAGCGCACGTTATAAATGCTTGTTCTGTACAGCATTTTTTATTTTTTAGGCCGTGTGGAAAGCATGCTTGATTCACATTACAAAATATTTCTTTTTTGTGATCTGGAGGGGTGAGTTTAGACGCATACCATGCATATTTAATCATGTCGGTAAAAATTGGTGCAGATAACTGATAATGGGTTATGGAATGTAATTTTATTATATCCTGTCTATTGGTTAGGTCTCTGTTTTCGCGGATCAATGTCGGGGCGTTTTGGAGTCTCGAAAGGAAGTTCTTAACCTGTCTAAAAAAGTACACGTCGCACGGTTGGCAAATGGGTGTACATTTTGGTGGTATAACTTTCAACGTGCAGGTAGTCATATTTTCGTCTTCCGGATCATGAAAGATGCTGTCGTATAATGCTGGATTTGTTTGTCCAACCCACGGATCGATGACTAATAGGAATTTATTTGTGTTTTCGTAAGATTTTAATGTATTTTTAAAAACAATTGATAAGTATCAGATTGCAATTTCCCTGACTTTGTGCAAGTAATGTGTACATTGCCTAATTCCTCTTCTTGTTTTTGAACATCTGTTGCCACTCGTGGTCCAAAAGCTCCTCCATCTTCTTGCAGGCACAAAAATATTTTTGGTAAAAGTTTTCTGGAATAAGTTAACGCATATTGCGCTGTATAGGAGTGCGACATTTTATTCAAACTCCCCACTGCAACTTCAGTGGTTTTCTCACCTTGAATACTTAATGTCCTCTTGGGTTGGATTTTATATTCACACCCAGTTTGATCGGTATTAATAACATAATCTTCATGAAATGTGGAAATTATTTTTTGAATTTGATCTTGGAATAATTGTGTTGATTTTGTAATTTCTCCCACCGTTAGTGTATCTTTCTTCGATACAAACCGTGTTATTTTTCGTTGTCTTATTCTTTGTTCTCGTTTTAATTTTTTTACTCATGATGTTGAACGCGAACTTAAAATCACCTGCCTTGAATTTATTTGAAGCTTGTAAAGCCCATAATTGTAACATTCGTGTAGTTACTTGCTTCTTCGATTGGCGAGCCTCTAGAAATCTGTCCATTGTCCACCGTGTAATTATATGATATTTCTCATGAGTAGAATTATTTTTTTCAACTGTCTGTTTCCAATGTGACAATTGGCTAGCAGAGCACAGCTGCCTTGTCACACTCCTCTGAATAGTTTTCCAAGTCCACGCAGGATGGAGCTCTGCAGCGGTTACTGCTTTTATTTTGGTATCCAACGAAATAATTCCTGTTTTCTCTTTCTTTGCGGATGGGCTGTATGTAGATTCATTGTCAGTATTGTTTCCCTCGCTGGATACTTCTTCTTCCTGGGGATCAGTTTCCTCCACGAATTGGTCGTCTGCGTTTTCATCCTCTTCACAGTGGACTACTGCCTCTTCCTCATACAGTACCATGCCTTCTATAGCATCTTCGATGCGTTTGAGAAACTAATTTCCAATTACAATTACAGCACTTGTCATGATGCCCGATGCTTTTTCGGCAGTCAAACCTTTTGACCGCAATGAACGCACTGCGAAATTCACAGCGTCTGCACAAATAATTTTGTACTCTTCGTTCACTGCTGCGATCGAGGTAGACGGTTGAGATTCCATTTTATTAGTAGATAAAGTCTACAGTAAATCGGTAGTCAAAAAGCGTGTTTTTTCTATGTTGCAAAAGGAAGGTTGTCGGAACGAACTAACTTCTATGATAATTTTGACTTAAAATTACACGTCGGAGGATTCCCGATTGGTGGAGGCCAATTGCGGTGGTGGACAGCTTTGAGCGGATATAATTCTGCAATTGGTTATTAAAAACGTCGTGGGAGGGTTTTTTGGAGAGAAAAGCGTGGGTGGTCTTAGGAATAAAAAGTAGAGATAGATACAAAGGTTGACGACGACTAGGTTGTTAACGTACTGGTGAGGGCAGTTACTTTCTAATTTTTAAGAAATTTCTGGCAGCCAAATGTTGGTATTTTCCTGTAGTGGCTTTGTCTCATCACATACAGGGTAACGGAATATTTCTTCGTGCAGGGGACGAAATTCTGGTATGGACCTTGGCACTGAATACATTGCGAATTTCGAGGGTGTTAACCGATTTTATGTGTTGATTTTGCTTGTTATGGCTATGGTGTTTTATTGCTATATGGTCCCGCGAGTCGGCGACGATCATTGACATTCGTGCCTAGGTACTACCTCCTTTACCGTACCGCAATATAAATCCATCACTGGTCAACCCGGGCGTAACGCATTCGGTGGACAAAGCGCTATTTATTTTATAACGAAATTTGCCAGATGCGAAAGACACCGAAACTTTGCGCGACGAAGTGATGGATCCGCATCTGGCAAAACAAAGAATGAATAACTTGAATTGACCGAATGGGAATAGTCCTATTTTCTGCTGCTCCACGCATTTATAACATGCGCTTGGTGTATGAAATCATTTTGTTTTCCTTGTTTTTATGATAAAAATCATACAATGCGTTGTGAAATTCGTCTGAAATAATTATCAAATTTTTGTATATATTTATACGTGAGATATAAATATATGTGAGAATATGCCTGTAAATATGTGTGAAAATAAATATTTATAACCATAACAGTATTTTATTTGTTTGTAACAGCCAACTTTTTTCATAGTATTAAAAATTAAAATAAAAAATAAATAAAAATTCAAAAATAAGCGCAAAAAAAGGAAAAAAAACAAAATGCTCCAATTCCGGAGACAAAACCCAAGCTTTCCGGCTCCAATTCCTTGACGCTAACTCCACGGCTGCCACGGTTGCTGAAACTACACTCAAACTACACGGTACATATGCATTTCTTCCGTTACAAAAACTCAAGTTTTTGTTTAAACTATTGATAGTACGGCAAAAATGTATTGGACTTTTGTGTTCCCCTCGTCGAAACCTACAACTTAAAAAAAAAAAAAAAACGTCGATCCGACGACATCGAAATTTTACACTTTAAACCATTTTTTAAATAAATGGCTGGCCATAAACGTCTAGTATTTTACAGATTGCGTTTGAGCACCAGCCCAGGTTGACAAGTCGTGACCTCCCCTTGTAAGTTGTAAGCAAAAAACCTTGACTGTTTATGAATGTTTAGAGGGTACGACTTTCTACATCCGCTGGCTTTATGAGTTAATTGTTACACTGTAACACTCGCGTTACCGTGTCGTAACATTTGAACCTCAGTTATTCGACCGTCAGCCCCGCTTATCCGAATGATTAAAAACACGGTGGAAGGGATAAGTACCTGAAACTCTATTATTGGACCACCTCGGTTATCTGAACTGCCTTGTCTCCCGACGTGTTCGGATAAACGAGGTTCTACTGTATATGTTTTCCAGCAGTCTGATATTACCATAGTTCCTGGCACCACCAACTGTTTGATTATCGGAGTATCGTAAAAAGGGACTCTGTGTCCCACCAAAAACCTACTGCCCTTCGACACGATGGTCTCTATGGTATTTTCTCCAGCCAAACTTGGATTCATCTATTTCTACAACTTTTCCTGGTCCGCTAATTATTTTACATGAATTTCGCATCCAGTTAACCATTACTTGCTTTACAAAGTAATTCCATTGGGAAAAAGTGTTTTTATTTCATTCCATTTCGCGTATAATATGATACCGTTCAAAATTATAGACCAACATATAAGTTAATTTTAACACTGTTTCATAAGGAAGTTTTGTTTTCGAAAACCATGTTCCACGCTTTATGGATATTTTTATATTACACATTCGGGTATATTCCTAGCAAATGGACTATCCACCTATCGCGGTGAGTTATACGTCATTTAATTCGTCTAATTCAGTACATTTTAGTAATACTGTTTAGGTAATACTGTAAAAATACTGTAGGCTTACAGCACATTACTTTATACCTATTTTTTATGCTACTCTTCTTTTTTAAATTATTTTGATGCTTTGGTTCATTAGCGATCCCTTTCCAATTATTACATCATCTACTTCAAAGCAGGTCTCGTTAAACAATATTTTGCGTGATTCCTGCTACTTTCTCCGGAAAGAATATTCTAGGTTTAGTTGGATTTCTGATTTTTAAAAGAGCCAATGTTATTAAATAAATGCTGCTAGGGGGAGGAGGTTTGGAAATACCTCGCCTAACGGGGATCTGGATCTCGAGAGAAGGAACCGACGGAAAATAAGCGGTACAAGTAAATTTTATCTTTCGCTTAGCCGACAGATTCAACTAAGCCTTTTACTATCCTTTTTTTTTTTTTTTTTGTATACAATAATGCAGGCCGTACGTCGGCGGCTGCCAGACGGTGTTGTGGTCCTGCTGATGTTGATGCCCTGTAACAGAAAGAAACACGAATAGGCGTTAAAAATCTATCGACGTGAGTCACGCTGTGTGTCTTACTCTTTTCCGCACGCTCCTGGTTTGTGCTTGTCGCACTCAGGAGCAGGAATCTCTGTCGCCGCGATACGTAGCTGAGTTTGCGGATTGTATATGTGAGCGTTCCCTTTAACTCGGGAATCGCTCGGTTATTTCTTCCAATTCTGAAAATTCAATCTCGTTTTCTTTTCGACTGGAACTCTTCATTGTCGCAGGAGAGGGTGCCTAGAAGGAGGTTGTAAGGCTCCAACCGTCACGCGGTCCTCGGCCCCTTACCGTCTTCGTATATGTGTGTGCGGAACACGATGTGGTGCAGTCTTTCAATGGCGTATATAACGACTTACAATTGTGACTGTCACCACGGCGCTTTTTGAGTCGCGTTCTACGCACAGTGGCCGTACAAGACTGGCGGTCAGTGAACAACGCTCTAGCTGGTCGCCGGAAGCTGGGCTTGGAATAACTCGTCCCACGCTCCGACTAGAAGGCGGCAAGTCCACCCAGGGTATGTGTGCCAAGAAGGCCCCTATAGGTGGGTGTATGATCGTTCGAGAAATCAAGGGAGGATCGAGTCTTAATCTCGATGCCTCTCACACGACCGCTGTTCGCAGCAATACGTGGAAATTTCGGGAACTCGATGATACCAACGAGTTTCCCGCAGTCTTTTAACCGGGTCGTACTCACGACCGAATCGATTAACTAATTGACTCGACAACCGGAATTACACGCAGTTTACTGGGGGCAGTTTGCTTACGCAATCTAATCCCGTAAAGCTACGGCTATACGTTGGTTGCCCGCGTTATGAAAGTTCGAATAACTCGAACTTTCAAATCTGCGAACGAATCAACCGATAGCTTACGAAATTTTTCTTTAATTTTCCAGAAGGCTCGAATGACTCGAAGCGATTCGGAAGTTACGAGATCTTTCTTGATTTTCAACGAATGCTCGAATAACTGGAAGCAGTTCAGAATTCTTTTGATTATACGAAGCGTGATCGGCTATCGAACTGCGCTTGGCAGGTTCTCGTTTTCAAGTGACGGACGAACACGAGCTGCCGAAAAGTACGCGTGAGAGAGGGGGAATCCTCCGACACGCGGCGCTGTCGCCGTATCTCTCGTCCGTCTTTATCTAACGTATAATTTTCGTACCTTCTCTATGGTCGATCGTTCAACCCACGAGTTCGAAATTGAACGTTACTGTATCGCTCGCGTGACTTACAGAGAAACTCGAGAAGCGGGGTTTTTTCTGTTGCCTTATGTTTCCAACCGCGTGCGCGTCGACCTAGAATATTCTGGTCGGTCACGTATATTGAAAACAAAACGGTTAACGAATTATTTCGGGTTTAAATAAATCGAATTAACTCGATCTTTAAACATACCGCCCCCCTTGCACGGTCCGTGCAATAATCACGGGGAGCACAATTCGCGGTTACGTCGCGGTAGTATTCCATAGGGAAGGTCGTAATGATTTTGTACTTTTTTTTTTTTTTTTTTTTTTTTTTTTTGTCGTGGGGAAAATCTTCGAAAGACTCCCTCCCACCTCCTTGGGGAGAGGTGGGAGGGGTGTGTGGGATTCCCCGCGCCCGTACAACGAAACGCGTGGGGCCTACCCACTAAAAACCCCACGGTGACCCTTCGGCACGCTTTGGGAGGATACCGGGAATCGCTCGAAGCATTCTTCCGGTATCCTCCCCGTGCCCGCGCTTTCGCGCCCATCCCCCGGGGGGTCAATCGGTCCCCCCAGTAGACACACTGCCTCATAGCGGCGGGACGGGGCCACTCCATCCAGCCGCTATCCGTCCCGGGGCCGCGTTTAGTGGCGGCTGCGAGCCCCAACTCGCAACCGCCCGCGACCCCGTTTCCACCCCTCGGCGGCCGGGCGTTCATGGCCGCACCAGACCGCCGTGGGTGCCTCGCCTTGCGTCGGACCGGTAGGGGGAGGCACTCCTACCCCCAACCGGTCCGACCCGGCGCCGCCTGGCGGGAGGAGGGTCCCCTCAGGACCCCCCCCCCCCAGCCTAGGTCATCCGCCACGCCGAGGCGGCCGCCCGCGACGCCTCGCGACCGGGCGACGACCTCGGGCCACCGCACGAGCGCGAGCTTCAGCGGCGCGCTCCCTCCCCGCGGCCTCCTTCTGCAACATTACGTTCTCACAGAAGGAGGCCACGGCCCTCCACTTCTCCTCGCTGCCGAGCATGGCGCGCACCACGCCCGGCAGCGAGACATCCCGCCCGACGACGCCGACCAGGACACGGCGCTCCCCCTCCCACGCGGGGCATACCTCCAGGGTATGATCCGCCGTGTCCTGCTCAGCGTCGCAGTGGCAGCAACGCGCCGTCGGCTCCTTCCCTATCCGGCACAGGTATCTTCCGAAGCTGCCATGCCCGGAAAATACCTGCGCCAGCCGGTAGGTGAGGCTGCCATGGCCTCTGGCCAGCCACTCCTTCAGGAGTGGCCGAACAGCCCCGACAGTCCGGTGCCCCGCGGTTGGCAAAGCCAGCCGCTCCTGCCACGCGAGCAACACGGACTGCCGGGCCTGGCGCTTCAAATCGCCCCAAGCAGGTTCCTGCCCGCCCGGGACCGCCCCCACCCCCGCGCGACGGTCGACGCGGTGCCGGTACATCACCGCGTGCGACCGCGCGAGCAGGTCCATGGGCGGCATCCCCGCTCGAACCGTCGCCGCCTCATGTGACACGGTCCGATACCCGCGGACGACCCTGAGCGCCATGCGCCTCTGCACCCGACGCAGCATAGTCATGCAGCCAGGTCGTCCGCCCAGACGGGGGCCCCGTATAGGGCCACCGACTGGACCATTGCCACATAGAGGCGACGAACTCGGCCCGCCGGGCCCCCCAGGTTGGGCAGGATCCGGCCCAGAGCCGCAACCATCCTTTCCAGCCGGGGGACCAGGCAGCGGAAATGCTCCTCGAAACGCCAGTGGCTATCGAGGATCAGCCCTAGATACCTGATCTGGGGCTTCACCTCGATGTCAGCCCCACCCACCCGGATCAGAGGGGGTGGCGGATCCTGCCGAGGTGAATGAAACGCAATCACCTCGGTCTTATGGACCGCCACCGTCATCCCCATCCCCCTGATCCGGTCGACGACGCGTTGCGACCCCTCCTCCGCGCGACGCATGGCCCTCCCCCAGTGCGCCCCGACGGCCAGCACCAGTGTGTCATCCGCATAACACACCGTGCTGACGCCGTCGGGGAGGTCGGCCCGCAACACCGAGTCGTACGCGATGTTCCACAGGAGTGGCCCGAGGACCGACCCCTGCGGAACACCGCAGTACACCTCCCTCCGCATATCACCATCCCGGCCCGGATACTCGATCCACCTGCCGCGGAGATAATCCCCGACGACCGCCCTGAGACAAGGGGGGACTCGATGATATTCGAGTCCCCTCCTTATCTCTTCCCAGGGGAGGGTGTTAAAGGCATTGGCAATATCCAAGGATATTGCCAATGCCACCCCTCCCCGGGAGACGGCCGCCTCCGAGAGGGCCCTCACACGACCTATCGCGTCGATAGTCGATCGGCCCCCCCGGAAACCGAACTGGCAGTCGGCCAGACCGGGATCACCCCGCGACAGGTGCTCGACGAGGCGGGCAGCAATCACACGCTCGAAGAGCTTGCCCACCTCGTCGAGGAGACAAATGGGCCGGTATGCGGGGGGAGACTCCGCAGGCCGACCCTCCTTCCGGAGAAGGACCATCCTCGCCACCTTCCAACTGGGGGGGAATCGCCCGTCCCTCAGGCAGCGGTCGAACAACCGCCTGAGGTCGGCCCCAAGGACGCCCTGGGTCAAGACCCAAACCCGGCCGGGCACACCATCCGGACCCGGGGCCGTGTTACGAACCCCGAGCCGTCTGATGGCCGCTGCCAGCTCCTCCTGCGTGACCCCCAGCTCGGCCGTCCACTCCACTGGGACAGCCGCCGCCGCCGGAGGACGCGGTCCCCTCTCCCCAATTGGGAAGAGTGTATTGACCACGCCCTCCAGCAGCCGGGGGTCAAGACTCTCAGTGACGGGGGGCGCCCACGGGCGGAGCTTATTCAGCACCACCTTATATGGGCGCCCCCATGGATCGTCATCAAGGGTCTGGAGGAGCTCCTTCCATGCCTGGGTCTTGGCCCGTTTGATGGCGACCTGCAGAGCAACCCGCGCCACGCGGTATGCTCCATACAGGTCATCAGCTGCCCTCGCTCGCGCCACGCCGTCGCCTGTACGTTGACGACGGCGCGCGCGGGTGTACTGGCGTCGGGCGCGGACAGTCGCGACTCGCAACTCCGCGATCGCGTCCGACCACCAGTACACCGCCCGGCGAGGAGAAGCCCGCCCGACCCGAGGCATCGCCGCGTCGCAAATACCCGCGACCAATGCTCCGAGCCGGGCGACCTCCTCCTCTATGCTCGGCAACTCGGCCGCTCCCTGCGGCCAAGTTGCAGCGAGGGCAGCTGCCATCAGGGCGTCCTTGTCCAGGCGCCGAAGCGCCCAGCGGCGTGGTGGGGCGCCACGCAGGCGGCCGTGTCGGGATGCACCCGCGGCGGCAGAGACCTCCATCCGGATGTACCGGTGATCGGAGAGTGTCTCTGCCCCCGCGACCACGTGCCAACCCGACACCATGCGCACGGCGTTGGGAGTCGCGAATCCAACATCCACGATGGACCCCCCATATCGCCGCACGCATGTGTGCTCCGACCCCCGGTTCAATACCCGGAGGTCGAGCCCCGCCGCCCAATCGCCCAGGATCCCGCCGCGAACGGAGGTCCTGGGGGATCCCCAAGCCACCGACTTGGCATTAAAATCCCCCAGGACCAGCACCGGCCGGGCCGCGTAGCGCTGCACGCATGCCGCGACCTCGGCCAAGTACAGCTCGAACGCAGCGTGACCGCTACGGGGCGAAATGTAGCACCCCACCACAGCGACTCCCCCCCAGTCTACGGCGACGAATCCCCGACCGCGCTCCAACAAGGAGAACGGTGGGGACCCGTCGCCCCCTCCCCATACCGTCGCCACCAAGCCGTCCGCGTCGCCCACCCAATGAGGGTGATCAGGGACGCGGTATAGCTCGGCGGCGACCGCCAGGCTAACCCCCCACTCCGCGAGGACTTGGGACATCAAGTCCTGTGCCGCGCGGCAGTGGTTGAGGTTGGCCTGGAGGAGGAGGCGGGGCGGCATTAATTAATGGCCGCGCCAGCCTCCTCCCGGCCGTCCGTCCCCGTAGCACCGTCCACCTCCATGGAGGACGATGCCACCGCCCTCGGCACCGGAGCCGGTGCAGCCCGCCTCTTCCTCTCCTTCCGGGAGGGGGGGGGGAGCACTTCTTGCTCCCCACCCTGTGATCGGCTGGCCTCCCCATGTCCGCACACAGCGGGCAGTGGGGGGCCGCCGAGCACTGGCTCGCACGGTGCTCTTTGGCACCGCAGCGGTAACACTGACCGCTGCGGTCCACCGGCGAGGTGCACCACTGCCTCACGTGCCCCAATTCGAGGCAGCGGTGACACTGGAGCGGGCGCGGCGCGAGGATTTCCACTCGCGCCGAAACCCACCCCACCAACACCCTCCCGGATTCCGCCACCTTACGGGCGGCGGAGAGGGGGCACCGGGCCCACACCGACCCGAGGCCGGAGGGCGACCTGCGGATCTCTCCGATCCGCAGGTCCTCCACAGGACAGTCCCCCGCCCTCGCAAGGGCACGGGACACATCCTGTGCGCTGACCGAGTCGTCCAGCCCACAAACGCGCATCTCCGTGCGCTTCGTGGGCCGGGCGACCCGGACACCTCGCTCGCCCAGCTGCTCCCGGAGCCTCTGGGCGAGACGATCCGCCTTCGCGCCGCCCTCTGCACCGGGGATCTCCAGCAAGAGACCCCCGGTCACGGCCCTCTTCGCCCTCACGGAGGCGATGCCCAGCTCTTCCAGGGAGATATTCTCCCTGGCGAGCCGCATCGCCTCCGCGAGGGTCAGGTCGCCCCCCTGCGCAACGGTCAGCGTCACCGCTGCCGTTTTTGGGGGACGACCAGGTCGTGCCTTCCCGACCTTCGCGGCCTTTACCTTGGCCGCCGGCGGCGGAGGCGGAGGCCGCGGTTGCGAGGCCTTCCTCGCCGCCCGCTTCGCCTTCCGCCCCACCACCTCACTCCACGCCACCCCCCCTTGGGAGGGTGCTGTGGAGGACGCGACCACCGCGACCACGGGTACACCACCCCCCTTGGGGGTCGCGACCCGGGGCCCTGGTGCCGCAACGCTGGGCGGAGCCTTCACTCCGCCCTTCTTTGCCTTCCCCGACTGTACCGGAACAGGTCGGGGAGGCACCGCCTTCCTGCTGACCGCTCTTCCGGCGAGGAGCTCCTCCCGGAAGGCGGCCAGCTTGCCATCAATCATGTCCCCAATCCTCCTCAGAAGATCGTCTTCTGAGGAGGACGGGGACTTCTTCACGGGCGGAGTGCGGGTGGAGGAGCCCGCGGTGCCCCGCACCACTGCCGCCGCACTCCGCTTATTTACCTCCGCCGAGGGTCGCGGCGGTGGAGGAGGAGGGAGGATGGGAGGGAGGGCCGCGCTGTTCCACAGCGCCTCTGCCCTCCTCCTCCCCTGTCGCTCCTCCTCCAACAGGAGCTGCAGACGGGCGTTCCGCCCTCTGAGCTCCCGCGCCGCCTCCCTCATTTCCTCTGCCGCGGCCTTCAGGGCCTCCGCGCCACCGCTTTTCTGCCCCTTAAAGGCGCAGGCAGCGGCGACTTTCTCCACCCGCCTCAGGGACGAGGAGATCCTCTCCGATATCTCCTCGGTCACCTCGTCCCTGAGGCAACTCAGCCTCACCGACGGGCTCATCGCCCCGCCCACCTCGACGACGGCCTGCCCCGTCCTCTTCCTCTTAGAGCCTATGAGGCTCCTGGTGGAGGAGAAGGATGAGACTGACGCAGTCTCGTCGTCCTCCTCCACCTTCCACGAAGCCGGGCCAGGCGCTGGAGGCGGCGCGAGCGCCTTCACTCCAGTCCCAACACCGCCTTCGTCCTCCCCCTCTGACTTACCCCGTCCCATCCCCGTTTTAATATTGAACTCCATAATATTCCCACGAGCATGTCGGAAGAAAAGGTCCGCCCGGGCAGAGCCGCCTTACCCGGGTAAGCCTATATACTCCGGGGGTTCGGCAGGTTCCCCGGAGGTGGTCGCTTGGGATTGGGCCTTCTCCCCCAACCATGCATCCCATCGCCGCGCACCATAGCTTAGGATTGGAGGGCGATTTTATAGAGTCGCCATACTCGTGGCCCAGGCGGTTAAGCCAAGACCCCCGTTCCTCCTGCCGTCACGTACCATTCACAAAACCAATAGGGAATTGTGAATGGGTCGTTGTGACGACCAACAGGAGGCTTACGGTGTGTGTATGACTCGGGTACCCCGGGTTCGTTAAGCCCGTACTGCAGCTGAAAGGCTGGCAGCCCCTGAGGGGATGATTTTGTACTTGAAAAATTCAATGTACTTACTCAGCGGCGAGATAGGGCCCGTCTGCCCTCCAAAACCTGGAGGGTCGTAAGGACCGCCTCCGTGATCGCGGCCCGGTCCGGTTCGTGGCGTTGACTCTCCCTCCACCGTTGTTGCCTCGGTGTAGGGTTTGCCCGTTCCCGCGGGCGGATGACTCCTATCTCCCGGGTGGGTCGTCGGTTTCGTCGCCTCCGTGTTGTATTGCGCCGCTCGTTGAACCTGGGCGGCGCGGGGGTAGTGGCAGGTCGCGTATTTTCGCCTGCTGGTTGCCTTGCAGCTGCCGCATGGGGCACAGCGGTGACCGCTAGCGCTGCCGGCGTCCTCGGGGTTGCAGCAGCGGGCCGGAATAGGACCCCAATAAGCCGCCCCCCTCTGGCCCACTTCAATTTAAAATGGCCTCCGAGGGCCTTGCACCTGAGGCGGCTGGTGGACCAGGGCACGAGGACGGGAATGGTTGGTGCATCCTGCCCCAAGTTTAGCAAAAAGGCGGGCGGCTGGGTGACTACCGGCCCAGGAAGCACTTCTGGTGCCGCGGTTGTGGTCGTTGCCGTCGGCATCTCCTCGGCTTCTGCAGCCCTTGACGTACCGGGTTGCGGTTGCTCGACGAGCTGCAGTAGCCGGTCGAACTGATGATTAATGTCTTGGGTCCTTGGTGACCCCACCACGGTCACCAAACTTTCATCACTGCTGCTTGACATTTTTTTTTTTCACTGGTTACTGGCTGCTTGAGCTAAAAACTGGACGAATTCTTCCGCGGGTCCTGCTTTTACGTGAGGACGCTCGCGGATCGCTCCCTTCCAGGTAATTAGCAGGATGGTAGGGTTAACTTCCCCTCTCATCTTGTTGTCTCCATTGATGCTGGGTATGTGGGAATCAACGCCGTTTTAATTTCAAACAGCTATTCTTCGTCCTTGTCTGAGCACCGCGGGATTCCGGACTTTGTCTGTCCTATTTGCTCGTTCGCCGGCCGTTGTCGTTATTGACTCATCGACGGGTAGTCTACACAGTCGCGTAATTGGGCGTGTGTATGTAGACGTGGCTGTGCGTACTTTTACTACACGCACACACCTGTCTCGGCCTGGCAATACTTCCTGAATTCGTCCCATTTCCCACTGTTTGGGGGGAGAAGAGGATTTTGTACTAAAACCAAATCGTTCGGTTTTAATTGCACTTGGGTGGTGCGCCACTTATAGCGGTTCTGGAGGTGCGTGAGGTAATCTCGTGTCCAATGCTTCCAGAGCTGCTCATGGAATTTTTGAATAGCCCTCCATCGCGTAAGCTGCGAGAGGTTTTCCGTTTCCACAGACTCGACCGGAAATGCATTCATCGGCCCTCCGATCTGAAAGTGGCCCGGTGTGAGGGGTGCATAATCCTCAGGACAGTCACTTAAAGCGGCGATCGGTCGCGAATTCAAACTCGCCTCGATCCTACAGAGTAGTGTCTGCATCTCCTCGCTTGTGGGTGTGAATTCTCTGAGGATGCGTTTCTGGTGATGTTTCACCTATTTCACACCGGCTTCTTGCATACCACCAAAGTGGGGTGCACTAGGTGGATTAAATTTCCACTTAATGCCTTTTTGACCGCACTTCGTTCGCATTTCTGGTGTATGATACACTGCATTGAAGTGTTCCTTCAATTCGCGATCCGCTTCTACGAAGTTTGTTCCGTTGTCACTGAACATACAGGACGGAACTCCTCGACGGGCGATGAATCGGTCGAAGGCGGTCAGGAACGCACTCATCGTATAATCGTGGACGAGTTCGATGTGCACGGCTCTTGTGGCGAAGCAGACGAACACTGCTATATGCGCTTTATGAGCCGTTTTCCCACGACCGGCGGAGTCGCGGACCCGAAACGGTCCAGCGTAGTCGACTCCGCAATTCGAGAAAGGTCGTGCTGCACGAGTGCGCTCCGGTATTAAATCCTGCATGATTTGCGTGGATGTTTTCGCTTGCCATCTCACGCATCGTATGCATTCATGGATAACCGTGCGCGCTGCGTTTCGGCAGCCGATGATTCAGAATTTTTGTCTCACCGTGTACATGGTCAATTGCAAACCCCCGTGCAACGTGTCCACGTGGCATTGCTGGATTATCATGTTAGAAACATGATGTTTCGGCAGTATTATCGGGTGTTTGGTTTCCCATGCCAGCGTCGCGTTCTCCAACCTTCCACCCACTCTCAAGACGTCTTTGCCATCGAGGAAAGGGTTTAGGCTTTTCAAGGGAGACGTTGCAGGAATTCCCTTGTGCTGTTCCAAACACCGGTACTCTTCCGCAAAATGCGTACGCTGCAAGTAGCGTGCAATTGTTTCCGTTGCACGCTGCATTTCCGACGCTTCGACAACTTTTGCATCGAACGACCTCTGTTCCCCAGCCAACGGCCTCCGGAACCGGAGGCAGTAGGCGGTGACTCGTAACAGCTTACTCCATTTGGAAAATCGGAATACAAAATCCCATTCCTTTTGTGGAATTGCCCCGAGGGTATGCGATGCGCGTTTACCATCCTCGGGCTCGAGAGAGGCCGGCGCTTTCGGCCAATTTTCCTCTGCTTGTCGAAGCCATTTCGGTCCAGAAATCCATAACTCCGACTGCATGAGTTCCGCAGCTTCTACACCTCGCGAATTCAAATCCGTGGGGTTGAAGCATGTGGGAACGTGTCGCCATTCAGCTTTCGGGAGCAGGGTCTGGATTTTTGACACGCGGTTGGCTATCACAACCTTCCATGTCGACCCATGTTTTCTCAACCAAGCGAGTGCAATTGTAGAATCTGTCCAGCAGATTATGCGGTCCATTTCGATAGGAAGTACCTTTTTACGTGCACTATGAGCTCGGAGAGGAGTACAGCCCCGTTCAATTCCAGGACGGGGATGGACTGTGTTTTCATCGGAGCCACTTGCGTCTTTGCCATTATTAATGTCGTGAAAACGTCATTGGTTTTTGTCGTCACGCGTAAATATGTGACGGCCGAGAAGGCAGCGAGCGACACGTCACAGAATCGACGTTCTAGGAAATTTCAATTCCTTGAGACTGCTCCAATCCACACAGAACGTGTTCCACGTCTTCAGCGTATCCGCGGAAATTTGATCGTCCCATTGGATTTTCTCCAGCCATTGGGACTGCATCAAAATTTTTGCACGAATTACGAGTGGTGATAACCAGCCGAGTGGATCGAAGAGCTTCGCCATCTCCGAAAATAAATTTATTTTGTCATCGGTAACGCAGACGGTTGAAACCGTTGCAGATTGAAATAGAAGTAGTCTCTGGAAGGGATCCAACACAAACCAAGCACTTTTAGGAATCATCCATCAGCGTGAGGTCTACGGCGTGGGAGTGAGCGCGTTGGGGGATATTCCGCAGTAATTGTGCCGAATTTCCAGCCCACTTTCTTAGTTTGAACCCACCTCCCTGCAGGAGTTCACAGACTTGCTTGCGAATTTTCTCGAGCAGGGGTTTGTCGGGCGCTCCCTTAAATACATCGTCGACGTATATAGCCTTCTCGAGAATCGGAGCGGGGGGGGGGGGGGGGTACTTCTCTCCATCCTGTTCCTTCAATTCGAGAAGGGTACGCATCGATAAATATGGGGCACACGCCGTACCGTATGTTACGGTATTTAATTCGAACGTTTTAAGCTGATCGTTGTTTGACGCGCGCCAGACGATGCATTGAAAACGACGGTCCTGCGGAGCGACGAGAATTTGTCGAAACATTTTCTCGATGTCGGCCACGAAGACGTACTCATACTGACGCCATCTCGTTAAAACCGAGGTGATATCGTTCTGTAGTTTTTGCCCTTCGTGTAGGACGTCGTTAAGGGGTCGCCCTCCGACCGTTCTGCTGGTTGCATTGAATACAATCCGCAGATTGGTGGTTGCACTTTCCGTGCGAATGACCGCTCGATGCGGAATGTACAATCGTCCTTGGTCCATAGGCTCAATCTGAGTCATGTGACCTAATGACTCATACTCCGCAAGGAACTCAGAGTATTCTCTGTCGAGGGTCGTTTTTTTTTTTTTTTTTTTTAAGGCGGAGGGGAAATCTTCCAAAGACACCCCGGGCTTTGAAACCCGGGGTAGTGTCGGATTTATGCCGACTAAAACTCCTCCGCCGTACTGATCCCGGGGCGGCATTGTTTGACACATTACTTCGCTCCCGGGGCCGTGGCCGCCAGCTGTTACGCAGCGGCAGCGAAAAACCCCCCTATCCGGAGAGGTCACCGTTATAAGTGACCCCTCCGGGGTTGCCTCCTATAGGCGGGAAACCGCCTTTACCCCGTCGATCCAAACGGACCTCGTTATTTTCAGGAAGGAGAGGGACATTTATGTGTCCCCCCCTTCCCTCGTCAACCACCACCATACCCACGTTGCGGGAGTATGCGTTCCCGCGCCTCCGTTTGACCCCGAAGGGTCCGCCGCAGTAGGGGTAGCACCCCTAGGCTCGCACGCCTTATTCAGCCATATGGTTTCGTCAAAACTAGGGTTACTGTTTCCAGCGCCCCTGTGTCAAACCTCCAGGTAGCCGTACCTTCAAGGTATCGGTTTCGTCCCAGGGTCTCCGTGGACCCACCCCTCGATCCGTGTGGTCCAAGACTTAGGACCAAACTTGGTGCCACCTTGCCCTCAAACTGCATCTACGTATACGTATACGCAGCGATATGCGATATCGTAGGCCATATATAAGGGCTATTTTAATGAAAGTAAACTAAAGATAAAACAATAGGTATGTAGATACATAATACTTGTGTGATATAGTATAGCGATATGGCGGAAAATCAGGTCGGGTAAAATAAAAGGAAGATAACTTGGTAAAATCACGAAGTAAAATAAAGAATAGGGTTAATACGGTAAAGTAAAGATTAAATTTTTAAATTTGACTAAGCTGAGGATAAGGATAAAATAACATGGAATAAAATAATTACATATGAATAAAATATAAGTAAATGTGAGTAAATGTGGAACAGATAATAAACAAATACGATGAAAATAAATAAAAGATAAAATATAAAAGGTAAAATAAAAATAAGGTAAAATAATAACAAGGTAAAATATAATATCAGTAGAGTATAATATCAGTAAATAAATAAATAATTAAATGAATAGATGGATGTAAATATATGTAAATATAAACGCGCCTATGAATGTAAATGCAGATGTGAATGTATAAATGTAATGTGTAAGTGTTAATGTATATGTATATGTATGTGTATAGATGTACTAAGAGAGTAATTGAATGTAAGCCCTAGATAGATCCAAAACGGATGTAAGAGTTGCTGCCACTGCAAAGCGCAAAGGTACGGCGGGAATGAATAATGGAAAGTGATACATGCAACCCTTTACGCATGGTGATACTATGCCGTGAGGTGTGAGTTGTCAGGTATATAAAGTAAAAGTAAAGTAGAAAGTAAAAAGTAAGAGTAAAAGTAGAGTAAAATAAAATGAAATAAAAATGATGTGTCGGTATAATATGTAGTAAGTGATAGAGTTATATGAAATGTATGAAAGATATATGAGCTGTAGATATAGACTATACATATACAATATGAAGAGTAGAATGCAGCCAGCTTGTTCCAAAGTTCGCTATAATGTATGCTGTGTGTGCATGGAAGTAAAGTGATGTGGGGGTACATACAGGTAGAAATCGAACTAAAGATAGTGCAATAGAGTAGTGAAATAAGAAGTAAAGTTAAGGTTAAAGATAAAGTACCGATGAAATAGGTGACGTGAATGTAAGAATAATATTGACTTAAGGTGAGAGGGAAAGTATCATGTATGCATGACAAGAAGAAGACGGAGACACGAGAAGGAAAAGAAAGGAAAGGAAAAGAAAAGGGAAAAGAAAGAAAAGAAAGCTTTATGATAGGGTAGTATCCTTGTGCTGTGGACGGAATAACCGTAATAAACCCCCTCCTACTACCTTACATCTAGTGTGCCCGTTACGCTGCTACCTCGGAGGGCGTGAGTGTGTGTATGTGTATAATATAAACGAACAATGATATATGGATGTAGGAACTTAAATTACTTATAACGTACCGTAGCGTAACTACAGTCTAAGACCGTGTCTACCACCAAGAATAAAGCCAAAGTAAGAGTGAAAATTGAAACCAGCAAGGTTCGAACAAGTATAATAATGAAATAAAGCTAAGTTATTTTGAAAATGAATAGAATAAATGGAATAAAATTAAAATAAGTAGGAAATACAATAATATAAAATAAGGATGGACCTAGAAAAGATACCAAAATATAATAAAGTAAATGAGGTAAATGTAATAAAATAAGCTACGGGACTAGAATGAAGGACGGTAGGTCCCTGCGTAAGTAAATAAGTAAGCAAGTAAGTAAATATGATGAACTCCAGGCAGGGCCTCGCCGTTATAGTAATTTATGACAATTCAGGTGAAACAGCCAGCTATGTTGGGATCCGGTTTCGCGGTGTGGCGGTGTATTTAACTAATGGCCTTATAGTATGACATTCGGTGTATGAGAATGAGAACATGAGCAAGTGAAATAAAGTACCGTATAAGGTAAAATAAAGTGAAGTAGAATGAAGAGACCAGCTGTGTGCACGTACAATACAATACTATAATAATAAAGTGTAATAAATTAAGTAGGATGAGGTGAGTAAAATAAAAGAAAACCATTGCCTCCATAAAGAGAAGCTGTAATAACAGTCGTAAAATAAGCTAGGCTATAGAGTAGAAACAGTATGGTATCGTATTTAAATTAAATGAGAATTTTGTTTGGGTTTAAGTTTGATTACAATACAGTTAAAGTAAAATTTGAATTTTGGCATTTAGACTTTAGCTTTAGCGCATAATAGATGGTCATTTCATTCCTCCTGACATAACATAGGGCACTTTTAAAGAAGTAGAAGGTCGTGCGTATAGATAAAATAATACAGACAGAAAGTAAGAGTAAAACGAAGTTCCCGGTGAAACTAGTATGCCGCGTATTCGGAAACTAAAATAAAATAGAATAAAATGGAATAGAATAGAATTAAGTTTATTATTACGCCAATTCGCCCAAACGCCCCATTGGCTGAGGTTAATGGAATAAAAGAAAACAGAAGCTTCGTTGCATGAGTAATTGCAACTTGCCAGTGTGTTTGAAGTGTAATTTCAAAATAACTGTTGTTGTTGCCTTACCTTGCCTTATCGTCTAGCTAGCTGGTACCACAGTGCTGCTGTATGAATACGCAGTCACGCTAAGGTGCTTTAAATGAAAGTCACGGTTTCCGTAGATAGTACATACATGAAACGTGGAGTAATTAAAGTGGTAGTATGGTAAAGAGTATGAACTGCGATAGCGTAAAGTATATATGAGGATAATTTGTTTTGCTTAAAATGGTAAGGATGAAATAGGAATCAGATTAAGTATAACGAAACCACGCTGTATCAAATGAGATAGAATGAGAATAAGAATAAAATAATAAAATAGAAGTAATAGAAACTAAAATAAGATAAAATAATTTTGTGGAGATGAGCAAGCTGAGGTGATAATAACTGCCACGCGTAGCCGAGATAATAAAATGAAATAAAGTACGGAGGAGTCTAGTATGACCATTGTGTTTTAAATCTGTTCAGTATGTTGAGTATGTTCTGTAAGATTAGAATTTTAAGAATTATCTAATACGATTCGCGACGCACACGGCCGGATTGTGTTCGTCAGATTGTCGTAATTGCAAAAAGCCCTGCATGTCGCGGACGCTCGCCTTTTATTGTACCCCGGCCGAATGTTCTCGATGTTTTCCGCGTTTCTGCGATTTCCAACATACACGCACATACACCAATCATACCGTACTCTTATCATTCTCGCCCGGCCGAATGTTCTAGACGTTTCCACGTTCTCGATGCTTCGGCCGGGCCATCGCACACATGCATATGAAACCACATTCACGCCATCAATGATCGCTCGTCTCCTACAGTTCTGTTATATTAAGTGTCGATGAGAATGAACTTGTTACTACTAGGAAAATAGATAAGTACCTAAGTAGCGAATGTAAATGCAGACAGCCTCCATAAGAATAGGTGTAGGGTGTACACGTTTGTAGATGTAAATGGGTAGAATAACAAATAAGTGAATGAATAAGTAGGTAAGTAAATGAGTGAGCAGAATCCCATATAACTAACTTAAGCTGGTTAAATACATAAAATAAAATAAGATAAGACAAAATAAAATAAAATAAGATAAAACAAAATAAAATAAAATAAAGTTAATATATGTTAAAATGGGTGCGAGTCGGTCTGGTGGGGGGTTTTCCCCCCTGACCCGATCTCTCACCCTTTAACGGGGTGTCCGAATTTCGAGGGATTGGAATTGTGTGGGAAAGTGAATTGTACATTCAAAAATTTCCTTCGCCTGGTCCACCGGACACAGGCCGTTTATTTAAACAAAATAAAATTGAAAATAAACAAAAAATGAAGGAAATTAAAATAATCGAAATTAAATTTATTTATTATTTAAAAAATTGCAGGAAAAAACCCCGAGCTGATGGCTCGGGAAAAAAAACTTACGCCGCCGTTGGCCCCTACGGCTCTCGTCTCGGTCTTCTGTAATCAAAAAGAAATACCGAAATCCGGCGGTTAATACCTGACAACGCTCGGTGTGTTGTCTGACTCGCTCTAATCCGTACGCTCCTTCTTCCGTTTACGGTAAACAGGAACGGGATTCTTACACAGCGATACACAACTGTGTTAGTGGACTGTATTATTATTTCAACGTTTCAGATTTTGGAAACGTTGAATTGCACATGGGGAAGACGAGATTCTAACCTCGATCTTCCCACTGCTGCAGGCTTGGTTTTTGCAGGAGAGGACAACAAGTGGAGGTTGTAAGGCTCCAAAGGTTGTCAACTCCGCGGTCCCTCGCCGTTCCCTGGTCCGTACGGGACTGGTGTGATGCAGAGCCTTAACTGCGCAGAAGCGACTGATTATTAAGGGTCTAACACCACGGTGCCCTTTGAACGTAGTTCTACGTCGAGTGTCCGTACCCACTGACGATCTGGAACCCACGCTCGAGCAGGTCGAAACCAGCCGAGATATTTACCCAGGGAATGCCAAATAAGGCCCCTATCGGGTGTTATCCCAAACTTTTGTTTCGACCCTGGAAAACGACGAACCCAACCCAGGGAGAATGCAACAAAGTTGCCCTATAGGTTGGGTTTTTGAACCGTGCAATAGCCAAGCAGAGAATCAAGAAATTCTCTCGATTCTCGAACACGACCACTGATTACAGCAATCCGTGTTCTTCGTCGCAACGGTGGCGATAATCAAGCACTATTTAAGTGTAAATTTGATTATGCTCAGCCACCGATTGCGGGTTAAATCGTTGGAAAGATAATCACGCTGATTTTTATTCATTTCCACTTCTACACGACCACTGATTACAGCAATACGTGTTTATTCAGCACCGATGGCGGTAATCAATCACTATAAAAGTGTAAATTTGGTACTTTTTAGCCATCGGTTGCTTTTTGAGCGAAGTGGAAAGAAAATCAGTTGGATTTTGTTTCTTTCCAAAATGGTTCGTTCGTCGCGGTGACCGATTTCTGCATGTGAACGTATGGCCGGAATATTTTGACTCAAGGGCAGGATTATTTAAATCCGCTGCAGTCTCAATTCCGAGCAACTTTGTTCACATGATTCTACGACAAGTTAGACAAAACTAACTTGTCGAGAATCGGTCTCCGACTTCAGACGAGGTCGACGATGAGGTCCGCTCTCGTCGACAACCAAATAGCGAGTACACCTGAGACATACCTGCTTAACCGTGGCCACGAGGGAGGGGAAATTTTCATCTCGTGGCACTGTCTGGTCTAAGCTGTCTGTCTCTTATTAATTTTGAATCCTCTCTTCGTTTTAGCGTAGTAACACCTGTTCTCTTGGAACCGTTACTGGGCCGATCGCGGAACTGTTATCGAATGTAAATACGGAGTTTTTCTATGCGGTATTGTTCCCGTAACGTATTACGCCTCAGAGAAGACTCTGGAATGTCGCGTAAACTAGGAACAACACCGTACAAGAAATGGCCCGTTTTTCTATTGATCACGCGATGGTTTAACCGACGTTTTTCGATTGTCGAATTAACGCGATATTTAAACAATATAAATATAATAAATATAGTAAAATAAAATAAATAACATAAAATAAGTAACTAGATAGATGAGTACATAAAATAAATGAGTTGTTAACCGAAGGCCTATATGAGTACATAAATAAATAAATAACTAAACAAAATAAATGCATGAACTGAATAAATGGATAAATAAATACACAAGTGATAGCTAAAAGTAACGAGAGATCTATGTAACCACGCTGTGAGAGAGCGTAAATTCGAGTGGGAAAATAGCGGCGGAAAGTGCACGTGGGTGCCAGGCCGGTACATCCCGTGTCCCGATGCACCCGTTGCACCCACCATGTCCTTCCAGGTGGTATGGCTACTGCGGGGGCGGCACAGGGGGGGAGGAGGAGAACCCCTTCGCTGAGCCCTGTCGATTTCCCTTTCGAAATCCTCCTTCTCTCGTATTATATCCGTTGCATATTTTTTTTTTTTTTTTTTTTTTGTCGTGGGGAAAATCTTCGAAAGACTCCCTCACACCTCCTTGGGGAGAGGTGGGAGGGGTGTGTGGGATTCCCCGCGCCCGTACAACGACAGGCGCGGGACCTACCCACTAAAAACCCCACGGTGACCCTTCGGCACGCTTTGGGAGGATACCGGGAATCGCTCGAAGCATTCTTCCGGTATCCTCCCCGTGCCCGCGCCCATCCCCCGGGGGGACAATCGGTCCCCCCAGTAGACACACTGCCTCATAGCGGCGGGACGGGGCCACTCCATCCCGCCGCTATCCGTCCCGGGGCCGCGTTTAGTGGCGGCTGCGAGCCCCAACTCGCAACCGCCCGCGACCCCGTTTCCACCCCTCGGCGGCCGGGCGTTCATGGCCGCACCAGACCGCCGAGGGTGCCTCCCCTTGCGTCGGACCGGTAGGGGGAGGCACTTCTACCCCCAACCGGTCCGACCCGGCGCCGCCTGGCGGGAGGAGGGTCCCCTCAGGACTCCCCTCCCAGCCTAGGTCATCCGCCACGCCGAGGCGGCCGCCCGCGACGCCTCGCGACCGGGCGACGACCTCGGGCCACCGCACGAGCGCGAGCTTCAGCGCGCCGCTGAAGCTCGCGCTCCCTCCCCGCGGCCTCCTTCTGCAACATTACGTTCTCGCAGAAGGAGGCCACGGCCCTCCACTTCTCCTCGCTGCCGAGCATGGCGCGCACCACGCCCGGCAGCGAGACATCCCGCCCGACGACGCCGACCAGGACACGGCGCTCCCCCTCCCACGCGGGGCATACCTCCAGGGTATGATCCGCCGTGTCCTGCTCGGCGTCACAATGGCAGCAACGCGCCGTCGGCTCCTTCCCTATCCGGCACAGGTATCTTCCGAAGCTGCCATGCCCGGAAAATACCTGTGCCATCCGGTAGGTGAGGCTGCCATGGCCTCTGTCCAGCCACTCCTTCAGGAGTGGCCGAACCGCCCCGACAGTCCGGTGCCCCGCGGTTGGCAGAGCCAGCCGCTCCTGCCACGCGAGCAACACGGACTGCCGGGCCTGGCGCTTCAAATCGCCCCAAGCAGGTTCCTGCCCGCCCGGGACCGCCCCCACCCCCGCGCGACGGTCGACGCGGTGCCGGTACATCACCGCGTGCGACCGCGCGAGCAGGTCCATGGGCGGCATCCCCGCTAGAACCGTCGCCGCCTCATGTGACATGGTCCGATACCCGCGGACGACCCTGAGCGCCATGCGCCTCTGCACCCGACGCAGCATAGTCATGCAGCCAGGTCGTCCGCCCAGACGGGGGCCCCGTATAGGGCCACCGACTGGACCATTGCCACATAGAGGCGACGAACTCGGCCCGCCGGGCCCCCCAGGTTGGGCAGGATCCGGCCCAGAGCCGCAACCATCCTTTCCAACCGGGGGACCAGGCAGCGGAAATGCTCCTCGAAACGCCAGTGGCTATCGAGGATCAGCCCTAGATACCTGATCTGGGGCTTCACCTCGATGTCAGCCCCACCCACCCGGATCAGAGGGGGTGGCGGATCCTGCCGAGGTGAATGAAACGCAATCACCTCGGTCTTATGGACCGCCACCGTCATCCCCATCCCCCTGATCCGGTCGACGACGCGTTGCGACCCCTCCTCCGCGCGACGCATGGCCCTCCCCCAGTGCGCCCCGACGGCCAGCACCGGTGTGTCATCCGCATAACACACCGTGCTGACGCCGTCGGGGAGGCCGGCCCGCAACACCGAGTCGTACGCGATGTTCCACAGGAGTGGCCCGAGGACCGACCCCTGCGGAACACCGCAGTACACCTCCCTCCGCATATCACCATCCCGGCCCGGATACTCGATCCACCTGCCGCGGAGATAATCCCCGACGACCGCCCTGAGACAAGGGGGGACCCGATGATATTCGAGTCCCCTCCTTATCTCTTCCCAGGGGAGGGTGTTAAAGGCATTGGCAATATCCAAGGATATTGCCAATGCCACCCCTCCCCGGGAGACGGCCGCCCCCGAGAGGGCCCCCACACGACCTATCGCGTCGATAGTCGATCGGCCCCCCCGGAAACCGAACTGGCAGTCGGCCAGACCGGGATCACCCCGCGACAGGTGCTCGACGAGGCGGGCAGCAATCACCCGCTCGAAGAGCTTGCCCACCTCGTCGAGGAGACAAATGGGCCGGTATGCGGAGGGAGACTCCGCGGGCCGACCCTCCTTCCGGAGGAGGACCATCCTCGCCACCTTCCAACTGGGGGGGAATCGCCCGTCCCTCAGGCAGCGGTCGAACAACCGCCTGAGGTCGGCCCCAAGGACGCCCTGGGTCAAGACCCAAACCCGGCCGGGCACACCATCCGGACCCGGGGCCGTGTTACGAACCCCGAGCCGTCTGATGGCCGCTGCCAGCTCCTCCTGCGTGACCCCCAGCTCGGCCGTCCACTCTACTGGGACAGCCGCCGCCGCCGGAGGACGCGGTCCCCTCTCCCCAATTGGGTAGAGTGTATTGACCACGTCCTCCAGCAGCCGGGGGTCAAGACCCTCGGTGACGGGGGGCGCCCACGGGCGGAGCTTATTCAGCACCACCTTATATGGGCGCCCCCATGGATCGTCATCAAGGGTCTGGAGGAGCTCCTTCCATGCCCGGGTCTTGGCCCGTTTGATGGCGACCTGCAGAGCAACCCGCGCCACGCGGTATGCTCCATACAGGTCATCAGCTGCCCTCGCTCGCGCCACGCCGTCGCCTGTACGTTGACGACGGCGCGCGCGGGTGTACTGGCGTCGGGCGCGGACAGTCGCGACTCGCAACTCCGCGATCGCGTCCGACCACCAGTACACCGCCCGGCGAGGAGAAGCCCGCCCGACCCGAGGCATCGCCGCGTCGCAAATACCCGCGACCAATGCTCCGAGCCGGGCGACCTCCCCCTCTATGCTCGGCAACTCGGCCGCTCCCTGCGGCCAAGTTGCAGCGAGGGCAGCTGCCATCAGGGCGTCCTTGTCCAGGCGCCGAAGCGCCCAGCGGCGTGGTGGGGTGCCACGCAGGCGGCCGTGTCGGGATGCACTCGCGGCGGCAGAGACCTCCATCCGGATGTACCGGTGATCGGAGAGTGTCTCTGCCCCCGCGACCACGTGCCAACCCGACACCATGCGCACGGCGTTGGGGGTCGCGAATCCAACATCCACGATGGACCCCCCATATCGCCGCACGCATGTGTGCTCCGACCCCCGGTTCAATACCCGGAGGTCGAGCCCCGCCGCCCAATCGCCCAGGATCCCGCCGCGAACGGAGGTCCTGGGGGATCCCCAAGCCACCGACTTGGCATTAAAATCCCCCAGGACCAGCACCGGCCGGGCCGCGCAGCGCTGCACGCATGCCGCGACCTCGGCCAAGTACAGCTCGAACGCAGCGTGACCGCTACGGGGCGAAATGTAGCACCCCACCACAGCGACTCCCCCCCAGTCCACGGCGACGAATCCCCGACCGCGCTCCAACAAGGAGAACGGTGGGGACCCGTCGCCCCCTCCCCATACCGTCGCCACCTAGCCGTCCGCGTCGCCCACCCAATGAGGGTGATCAGGGACGCGGTACGGCTCGGCGGCGACCGCCAGGCCAACCCCCCACTCCGCGAGGACTTGGGACATCAAGTCCTGTGCCGCGCGGCAGTGGTTGAGGTTGGCCTGGAGGAGGAGGCGGGGCGGCATTAATTAATGGCCGCGCCAGCCTCCTCCCGGCCGTCCGTCCCCGTAGCACCGTCCACCTCCATCGAGGACGATGCCACCGCCCTCGGCACCGGAGCCGGTGCAGCCCGCCTCTTCCTCTCCTTCCGGGAGGGGGGGGGAGCACTTCTTGCTCCCCACCCTGTGATCGGCTGGCCTCCCCATGTCCGCACACAGCGGGCAGTGGGGGCCGCCGAGCACTGGCTCGCACGGTGCTCTTTGGCACCGCAGCGGTAACACTGACCGCTGCGGTCCACCGGCGAGGTGCACCACTGCCTCACGTGCCCCAATTCGAGGCAGCGGTGACACTGGAGCGGGCGCGGCGCGAGGATTTCCACTCGCGCCGAAACCCACCCCACCAACACCCTCCCGGATTCCGCCACCTTACGGGCGGCGGAGAGGGGGCACCGGGCCCACACCGACCCGAGGCCGGAGGGCGACCTGCGGATCTCTCCGATCCGCAGGTCCTCCACAGGACAGTCCCCCGCCCTCGCAAGGGCACGGGACACATCCTGTGCGCTGACCGAGTCGTCCAGCCCACAAACGCGCATCTCCGTGCGCTTCGTGGGCCGGGCGACCCGGACACCTCGCTCGCCCAGCTGCTCCCGGAGCCTCTGGGCGAGACGATCCGCCTTCGCGCCGCCTTCTGCACCGGGGATCTCCAGCAAGAGACCCCCGGTCACGGCCCTCTTCGCCCTCACGAAGCATCACCGCTGCCGTTTTTGGGGGACGACCTGGTCGTGCCTTCCCGACCTTCGCGGCCTTTACCTTGGCCGCCGGCGGCGGAGGCGGAGGCTGCGGTTGCGAGGCCTTCCTCGCCGCCCGCTTCGCCTTCCGCCCCACCACCTCACTCCACGCCACCCCCCCTTGGGAGGGTGCTGTGGAGGACGCGACCACCGCGACGACGGGTACACCACCCCCCTTGGGGGTTGCGACCCGGGACCCTGGTGCCGCAACGCTGGGCGGAGCCTTCACTCCGCCCTTCTTTGCCTTCCCCGACTGTACCGGAACAGGTCGGGGAGGCACCGCCTTCCTGCTGACCGCTCTTCCGGCGAGGAGCTCCTCCCGGAAGGCGGCCAGCTTGCCATCAATCATGTCCCCAATCCTCCTCAGAAGATCGTCTTCTGAGGAGGACGGGGACTTCTTCACGGGCGGAGTGCGGGTGGAGGGGCCCGCGGTGCCCCGCACCACTGCCGCCGCACTCCGCTTATTTACCTCCGCCGAGGGACGCGGCGGTGGAGGAGGAGGGAGGATGGGAGGGAGGGCCGCGCTGTTCCACAGCGCCTCTGCCCTCCTCCTCCCCTGTCGCTCCTCCTCCAACAGGAGCTGCAGACGGGCGTTCCGCCCTCTGAGCTCCCGCGCCGCCTCCCTCATTTCCTCCGCCGCGGCCTTCAGGGCCTCCGCGCCACCGCTTTTCTGCCCCTTAAAGGCGCAGGCAGCGGCGACTTTCTCCACCCGCCTCAGGGACGAGGAGATCCTCTCCGATATCTCCTCGGTCACCTCGTCCCTGAGGCAACTCAGCCTCACCGACGGGCTCATCGCCCCGCCCACCTCGACGACGGCCTGCCCCGTCCTCTTCCTCTTAGAGCCTATGTGGCTCGTGCTGGAGGAGAAGGACGAGACCGACGCCGTCTCGTCGTCCTCCTCCACCCTCCACGAAGCCGGACCTGGCGCTGAGTGGGGCGCGAGCGCCGCCACCCTAACCCCAACCCCGTCTCCGTCCTCCCCAACCGACAAAACCCGCCCCATCCCCATTTTATTTTCTGTGTCCATAATAATCCCACGAGATGGTCGGAAATAAAGGTCCACCCGGGCAGAGCCGCCTTACCCGGGTAAGCCTAATACTCCGGGGGTTCGGCAGGTTCCCCGGAGGTGGTCGCTTGGGATTGGGCCTTCTCCCCCAACCATGCATCCCATTGCCGCGCACCATAGCTTAGGATTGGAGGGCGATTTTATAGAGTCGCCATACTCGTGGCCCAGGCGGTTAAGCTAAGACCCCCGTTCCTCCTGCCGTCACGTACCATTCACAAAACCAATAGGGAATTGTGAATGGGTCGTTGTGACGACCAACAGGAGGCTTACGGTGTGTGTATGACTCGGGTACCCCGGGTTCGTTAAGCCCGTACTGCAGCTGAAAGGCTGGCAGCCCCTGAGGGGTCGGCCAGGTACTGCTCGAACGCGGCGTGACCGCTGCGGGGCGAGATGTAGCACCACACCACGGCGACGAATCCCCGACCGCGCTCCAACAAGGAGAACGGTGGGGACCCGTCGCCCCCTCCCCATACCGTCGCCACCTAGCCGTCCGCGTCGCCCACCCAATGAGGGTGATCAGGGACGCGGTACGGCTCGGCGGCGACCGCCAAGCCAACCCCCCACTCCGCGAGGACTTTGGACATCATGTCCTGTACCGCGCTGCAGTGGTTGAAGTTGGCCTAGAGGAGAAGACGGGGCGGCATTACTTAGCGGACGCCCCAGCCTCCTCTCGGCTGTCCGTCCGCGTGGCACTGTCCACTTCCATTGTGGACGATGCCACCGACCGCGGTACCTGAACCGGAAAGCGCCGATTCCCCCTCTTCTTCCGGGAGGGGGGAAAGCACTTTTTGCTCCCCACCCTGTGATCGGCTGGCGTCCCCAAGTCCGCACATAGCGGGCAGTGGGGGGGGGGCCGCCGAGCACTGGCTCGCCCGGTGGTCCTTCGCTCCGCAGCGGTAACAGTGACCGCGGCGGTCCACCGGCGAGGCGCACCACTGCCTCACGTGCCCCAACTCGAGGCAGCGGTGTCAGTGGAGTGGGCGCGGCGCGAGTATCTCCACTCGCACCGAAACTCACCCCACCAACACCCTCCCGGATTCCGCCACCTTGCGGGCAGCGGGGAGGGGGCACCGGGCCCACACCGACCCCAGGCCAGAAGGAGACCTGCGGATCTCCCCGACCCGCACGTCTCCTTCGGGGCAGTCCCTCGCCTTCGCTAGGGCACGAGACACCTCCTGCGCTGTGACCGAATCGTCTAGCCCACAAACGCGCATCTCCGTGCGCTTCATGGGCCTGGCGACCCGGACACCCCGCTTTCGCCCCCGTCGGTCCGCCTTCTCCCCGCCCTCCGGTACGGGGATCTCCAGCTGGAGACCCCCGGTCACGGCCCTCTTTGCTCTCATGGAAGCGATGCCAAGCTCCTCCAGGGAGATATTGTCCCTGTCGAGCTGCATTGCCGCCGCGAGGGTCAGGTCGCCCCCCTGCACAACGATCAGTGCCACTGCTGCCGTATTGGGGGGGGGCCCAGGTCGCATCTTCGTGGCCTTTACCCTGGCCGCGGGCGGCGAGGGCGGCGGTTGCGGCTGCGCGGCCTTCCTCGCCGCCCTCCTCGTCTTCCGCCCCAACACCTCGCTCCACGACACCCCCCCTTTTTTTTTTTTTTTTTTTTTTTTTGTCGTGGGGAAAATCTTCGAAAGACTCCCTCCCACCTCCTTGGGGAGAGGTGGGAGGGGTGTGTGGGATTCCTCGCGCCCGTACAACGACAGGCGCGGGACCTACCCACTAAAAACCCCACGGTGACCCTTCGGCACGCTTTCGGAGGATACCGGGAATCGCTCGAAGCATTCTTCCGGTATCCTCCCCGTGCCCGCGCTTTCGCGCCCATCCCCCGGGGGGACAATCGGTCCCCCCAGTAGACACACTGCCTCATAGCGACGACACCCCCCCTTGGGACGGTGCCGTGGAGGATGTGCGATCCGGGACCGCAGGTACTCTGCCCCCCTTGGAGATCGCGACCCGAGGCCCCGGAGTGGCCACGCTGGGTGAAGCCTTCACTCCCCCCACCTTCGTCTTCCCCGACTATACCGGCGCAGATCGGGGAGACACCGCCTTCATACTGACCGCCCTTCCGTGGACGACCTCCTCCCGGAGGGCGGCTGTCTTGCTATCAATCATGACCCCAATCCTCCTCAGAAGATCATCTTCTGAGGAGGACGGGGATCTCTGCGCGGATAGAGTGCGGGTGGAAGGGCCGTTAGGGGCCCGCGCAACTGCAGCCGCACTCCACTTATTCACCATCGCCGAGGGGTGTGGCGGTGGAGGAGGGAGGATGGGAGGGAGAGCCACGCCATTCCAGCACGCCTCTGCCCTCCTCCTCCAGCAGGAGCTGCAGACGGGCATTCCGCCCGCTCAGCTCCTGCGCCGCCTCCCTCATCCTTTGGGCAGCCTTCCTCAGGGCCTCTGCCCGCCGCTCTTCTGGCCCCTGAAAGAGCAGGCAGCGGCCACTTTCTCCACCCGCCTCAGGGACGAGGAGATCCTCTCTGATATCTCCTCGGCTACCTCGTCCCTGAGACAACTCAACATAACGACAGGGCTCATCGCCCTACCCACTCCGTCGACGGCCTGCCCCGTCCACTTCCTCTTGGAGCCTATGTGGCTCCTGGTGGAGGAGAAGGACGAGACTGACGCAGTCTCGTCGTCCTCCTCCACCCTCCACGAAGCCGGGCCGGGCGCTGTGTGAAGCGCGAGCGTCGTCACCCCAGCCCCAACACCGTCTTCGATTGCCCTCTCCGAAATATCCCGCCCCATCCCCGTTTTTATATGAAAATCCATTAAGTTCACACGCGTAGGTCGGAAATAAAAAGATGTCCCCGGAGCAGGTCGCTTGGGATTGAGCCTTCTCCCCCAACCACACATCCCATCGTCGCGCACCGTAGCTTCGGATTGGAGGTCGATTTTATAGAGACGCCATACTCGCGGCCCGGGCGGTTAAGCCAAAACCCCCGCTCCTCCTGCCGTCACGTACCATTCACAAAACCAAAGAAGGAATTGTGAATGGGTCGTTGTGACGACCAACAGGAGGCTTACGGTGTGATTAGCATCAGGTACCTCGGGGTCGCTACGCCCCGTACTGCGCCCGACGACTGCCGGACACAGCCCCTGAGGGCAGTTTATTCCAGTTCGAAAACCGGAATACAAATTCCCATTTCGTTTTTGGAGTTGTTACATGGGCATGCACTGTACGCTTCCCTTCTTCGGTCTCAACTCCCGAAGGTGTTTTTGGCCAACAATCTTCCGATTGTTTAAGCCAAGATGGTCCAGAAATCTACAATTTTGATTGAAGGAGTTCCGCTGCGTCCACTCCCCGCGAATTTAAATCGGCGGGATTGGATCGTGTGGGGACGTGCCTCCATTCAGCCTTGGGAAGAAGTGTCTGGACCTTCGGCACACGATTGGCCATTAAAACCTTCCATGTGGAGGCGTGTTTTCTCAACCAAGCTAGTGCAATCGTGGAATTTGTCCAGCAGATTATTCGATCGACTTTCAACGAAAGTGACCTTTCCACATGCACTATGAGCTCGGCGAGCAGTACCGTGCCGTTCAATTCCAGAACAGGAATCGACTGCGTTTTAATTGGTGCTACTCGCGTTTTTGCCATTATCAATGTCGTGGAAATGACATTGTTCATCGCGGTCACTCGTAAATAAGTAACCGCTGAGTAGGCAGCGAGCGAAGCGTCACAGAATCCATGGATTTCCACGGAAATTGTGTCTGCTCCGTAATGAATCCATCTAGGGATCTTTACTTTTTTCAAGCTGCCCCAATCCACGCAAAACGTGTTCCACGTCTTTAGCGTATTCGCGGAGATTTGATCGTCCCACTGGATTTTCTCCAGCCATTGAAACTGCATCAAAATTTTCGCACGAATCACGACTGGTGATAACCAGCCGAGGGGATGGAACAACTTGGCAATTTCCGAGAACAAATTTCTTTTGGTCATCGGCACTGCAGACGGTTGAAACCATTGCAGATTGAAATAAAAATAATCACTAGACGGTATCCACCGTAAACCGAGCACCTTTAATTCGGAATCGTCCAACAAGGTGAGGTCAACGGCGTGGGAGTGTGCACTTTGGGGGATATTGCACAATACTTGTGGCGAATTTCCTGCCCATTTTCGCAGATTGAATCCTCCTCCTTGTAAGAGCTCGCAAACTTGATTACGAATTTGCTCTAATAAAGATGTATCAGATGCACCCATAAATACATCGTCCACATAAACGTCTTTCTCGAGTATCGGGTCGGCCAGGGGAAACCTATGACCGTCCTGATTTTTTAACTCAAGCAGAGTTCTCATGGGCAAATATGGCGCGCACGCTGTCCCGTAAGTTACGGTGTTTAACTCGAACGCACTAAGCTGTTCGATACCGGGAGCACGCCATAGAATGCACTGATAGCGACGATCCTGCGGGGCGACGAGAATCTGTCGAAACATTTTCTCAATGTCTGCCACCAACACGTATTCATACAAACACCATCGTGTCAGAACTGACGTGATGTCGTTCTGTAATTTCGGACCTACGTGTAGAATATCGTTTAGCGAGCGACCGCCAATAGTTTGACTGGTCGCATTGAAGACGACTCTCAAACGAGTCGTTGCACTCTCAGCTCGTATGACCGCTCGATGCGGAATGTAGAGTCTGGCTTTGTCAATGGTCTCGATTCGAGTCATATGACCTAGGTCCTCATATTCCACGAGAAACTCACTGTCTTCTCGCACGAGATTCTGGTCAATATCCAATTTTTTCCTCAGCCTTGTAAGAGCGGAGAGCGCTATACGGAAGGAATCTCCCAGTACTGCTCCCAAGCCAGTTACAGTGACTGGAGTTTTCCTCCGCTTACATTTGAGATCATTCGTCAAATTCGCGGTGCGTTGATACCGATCGCAGTACAATGCGACGTACCGGCCTGAGGCGTTGCAGCCGGTAGCGGCGCGGTGGTTTTCGTACGCTCGGCTTGCTGTGGCCGGCGCGCTGGGCCTGCAGGCCGCTTTTGCTCACGCCTATCTCTCGAAATCGCTGTAGTCGGTTTTCGACTTTCAATTTCGCGTCCGGGCAGCTCCAAATGCAACAGTGTATGGTGTTTACCTTTGCATTTATAGCATACCTGACCGGACGGACAACGCCCAGCCGCATGGCCGGACGACATGCAATTCATGCACCACCCATTATCTTTCGCATATTGAAAGCGGTGGTAAGGCGCCAAGCGCTGGAAAGCATGACAGTGAGCTATTCCGTGCTTGAGCTCGCAAAATTTGCAATTCTCGCCTGAATCTTGCTGGTTTTCCATCACAGAGTTGTGACTCCGCACTTTTGTTTTCGATGGAATACTTGGCGCAGATTTGCTCTGACCATCGTTCACCATGGTGATGGCTCGAGCATGCACCTCCAGAAATTCCACTAACTCGATAAACGAAGGGAATTTTGTGGAGAGCTTCTGAGACATTTCCCACTCTAATTTGAGAGACCCTTCAAGCTTGCTTTTGATCGCATGGGCAAGCAGCCAATCTCGCTGCTCTCGGTAGGTGCCCTGCTTTTCAAAAGCAGCGAAAGCCTGTTTGAAGACAACGGTGACCTGATGTAAGCTAGTCAGGTCATCCTTTTTAATCGTCTTCATTCTGGTCAACTGATCAATTAGTTTGGCGATCACAATACGTGGTAGCCCGAATTGCTCTTTCAGGGTTCGTTTACCCTCGGTAATTTCCAGGTGTGCGATCGCCGCCAGTGGCTGATCTTCAACACAGGCGTTCAGATACTGCAGTCGATGCACATCTGAAAGACTCGGGTTTTCTATTACACTAGCGATGAACAGATCCTCGAAATGGTTCCATTTACGAGGATCCCCGTCGAATTTATGGAGACGTTGCTTTGGGAGTTCAATGGCAACATCGTGCTGGCCGACGGACGACACCGAGGTTTTCTGATCATCGGCGAGTTTGGTCAGCTCCGCGGCAACATACGCCTGGAACTCCATAAACATCGTCTCCCATGCTTCGATTCCACCCTTTATCACGAAGTTGCTTAATTCGCACTTCGCAGGTGGATGTTTTCTCCGAACAGCGAAATACTGATCAACAGCTCTCTTGTACTGTTCGGTTACCGAGTCGAGCCTTGACTTGAGAAGTATCTCATTGTACTGAGCTCGACCGCGTTTCTTTAAATTAGCAATCGACCGTGACATCGCTTCAAATCGGAAGGTCAGGTCATCGAAATCGATTTCGATCTCGCTGCGAACGGCCTCTCTGGACAATGCCATGGTGATTTTGTTGTTCGAGGATTGAAAATCAACTCGAAAATTCGTCCCGTAAGTAGCGACTTACGTGAATGTAACTCTCTACTGTCTTTTCTACCTCGAATCCGATTCGAAGGACCAAATGTTAGAGTACTTAGGGACTCTAACGTGGGCCCGGATGAGGAAACAGACAGGTAGAGAAATTGTTACATTTACAAAAATTAACTTTATTATTATAAAAATATATCAATTACAAATGTAAATAATGCAAAAAATAAACAGAAACGGAAAACAAAGAGTATGGAACGAACGGCTCGCTCTTTCGGCCGGTCTCCTCTTTTCTTTCTTCAATTGTTTACCTTGGTGGTAGCCTTCTGTAACACAATTTTACAGCAAAGTATGAATATTTTGCGGACAGGTTACACGTTAACGCGCGCGTCAGCTGCTTATCTCGCGCTCCAGCGACAGTCTAGTATGTTTGGAGGGGAGAGCTGGCTGGCTATTTAGCGCTCTAACCAGTAGACTGTAATTTCTTTTTCTGGTCGTTGAGATTCGTTTCCTACGATCTCACCGACGCGCACAGCCGGGTAGACGAGGTATTCCTCCGATCTACCGGGTTCGCTCTCGCAATGCCACGAACGGGAAACTAAATGGAGGTTGTAAGGCTCCAAGAGGCTATATCCCGCGAGCACGCTCACCGTGCGAGTGGCGTCTGGACACCACCAACACAAGAGGACTTCCTGTCCTGGTTCGACTTCCTCGACGGCGGCTCCTCAGGAGCGACCTGCGGCCTGCCTACGCAGCTACCTCGCCAGCGATTCCTATCTATCAGGAATGCCCGACATCCAGCTGTAGCGACCTCGACGACGGCTCCTATGGACCGAGGAACTGGTCTGCGGCTCGCCGGATTAGGATGAATTCCCCTGCTAACCTAACCACCCTACTTTCCCAACCCAGTGTGATCGACTCACAGTTGATAGTAGGTGTAGAGGTGGGAGGAAGGCTCTTCGAACCCTTTGCTCCACCGAACGCTTGTGCTCTACCTATTGTCACCTCACGACGGTATATTGGAGCGGGTTCTCAGAAGCCCGATGCACGGAGAGCACCACGAGGTGATATCCTTCCTGAATATCTACCTTCCGGTTGCTCCTACGCCGTATAGCTCCAGATGGGTCGTTGAAACTTCCACCCCACTGGTCAGTGTACTCTCTGTGGTACACAGGACGGGTGTTTCCAGTGGGTTTCGTACGATCCCTACGAACGGTGAACTACCACTAGGCGATACCAGTATGTCGGTATCAGCCTTCCAGTAGCTCCAACCGTATAATTGGAAAAGACTCAAGGTGTTCCACACCGAATCTCCAACGTCGCAGTCGCGGCAACGAACTGCAACGTTCAATCACAATCCTGCGTCTACGATCGCTTCACACTCGGCGTGCCTTGCGATCGCTGCAACGTCAAGCAGATTGTTCTTTTTTTCTGGGAAAATCTCAAGTCGCGATGACGAGACTTTCAAGTGAATTAATATTGCTATCCGCTTGCTTTGGATACTAAGAGCGAGCTTGGCTCAAACTCTTCTGAGTTTCGATCGAAAACGGAGCGAGATCGTAACCAAATCTGCTGTGGATCACCGATGGTTCAGTACTGAACCGTGACGATCTGCAAACAGCCACGGCCCCGGCTGGCTCCGTCGCGCAGGCGCAGAACTGGGTAGCGACGCATCGCGCTGCTGGGCCCCGGGTAGCTACGCGCCGCGTGGCTACGGTGCGGCTCTGCCGCGTTTCGTTTATCGATCTTTCTTCGATAGATCTCTTTTCTCTCTCTCTCTCTCTCTCTCGATGCTAACAACACAATTTCCTAGAATTTGCTCTAAACCCAGAGAATTCCAGTGAAACTAGCTAGAAAAACCACGCAAATAGCCGCGGTATACTAATCTGAACGATGAAGAAATTCAACGTCAGCACAACCGTCTAGAATTACGCGAATTCAACATAGATACGGGCATCGCGGCCGAGTTTCTGTGTTTCGGACTCACGCAATATTTAAACAAATTTTATGTTCTCGTTTCAAGGTCTAATTAAATTTTGAGCGTGATCAGCTCCCGGGTAATGATGATTATACGTCTTATAATTTTATAATTATTTCGATACATATACATGTAGGAGACGAGCATTCTTCGTCAAATCGCATTGATCGCGGTGAACAGCTGAGCGGACTGAATGTGTCGAGTCTGATTGAATGATTGAATAGGTGAATGTATGAGTGCGTCGACCTTAGAGACGGAATGTTTACAACCGTTAGGAACATTCGCGAAACAATACCGGATGAGGAACTGGCAAGGAATAAATGCGAAACGTCAAAAACGTTCTGGAATGATTGAATTATATGAATGTGTCAACTCGGATTGATTAAATGATTGATTGTATGAGTGCGTGGACTATAGTAACGAAACATTGATGCGAAACGACGAGAACGTTCTCGAAGCTTTACCGGACGTGAAATCGACAAATGTTCGGGAGCGAAGGAATAAAAGCACACGTCCGGCAGACGAGGGCAGATTTTACGGCAGTCTGTTACGGTGAATGTTACGATTACGAATATTGTTTGCGCAATAGCACAATGTCGCACGCCAACTTAATTTTGTACAACTGATTGGGAGGATAAGCTTGGAGGCTCCAATACGAAATATCCGCTGGAGAGGTTCTTCGGTCTGTTGACTCGTGTTCTGTCTTGTGTGTGGTTGGTTTGCCTTTTTTACTTAATCTGCTCTCTGGGCCAAGGTTGTCCAAAGAGCTAGCCTCGCCATGGGCGTATCCAAGATCATGGGAGGAAGTATTAGTCGCTGATTGGTTTTGTATTATTGATGCGCCGGCCAATCATTTTGGCGGCGAAGTTTGTCGGTGGGAGGCGGCATGCAACGGTAGTTTTTAATAATTTTTGCGGGCCCGGGGTTTTCCGCGAGGAGGATACGGGCCCGGGCCAGCGCTTGGTGACTAGATGCGTCGCGCGGTACCTGGAATCGGCTATAAAACATCTGGCACCGGTCGTCGATGGTATTGCAGGTAGTAAAGTCATAGAGCGACTGGATTTGGAGGGCCATACCGATTTTAAGTGATTTTACTAATTAAATAGCCGCCTTAGGGGCATTAGGTTGTAAGCAAAGGCCTTGAATGTTTATAAAAGGTGTGATTCTACATCCGATGGCTTTATGAGTTTACTGTTGCGCTGCAACATGCCGCCCCCTTTGAACGATCGTGTTCAAAAACGAAGAATGGTTAATAATGTACGCCGCGCGTGGTTCCTGATTGCAATAATATAAACGACTAAATATAATTTAAAAGAACGCACGTATTGATATGTATGACGACTTAGAGCTAAAATTATGCTAAATTACGCAATCGTTAACCTGTCCTATACGCAGATGGTTGCTTAATAATAATTTATAATAAAAAGTTAACAACGATTTGGCAAAGGATTATAAGTCTGCGGTAGGTAATGGACATAGCCGGGTTATGCTTCGCTTGTATGTGCCGTGTGCTGTTTTCACCGTCACAACTCTTACGATCGAGTCACCACCGGGATGGAGATCTGTAATCCGCCCTAGTATCCACTTCATTGGCGGTACGTGGTCTTCTTTCAGGATCACAAGATCTCCTATAGCGAGAGCTTTCCCGCGGAAAGTTCTCCATTTGCTGCGTGTGTTCAGCTGGTTAATGTATTTTTTGTGCCATTTTGCCCAAAAATGCAGCTTGACCCTTTAGATGTGTTGCCACATTGACAACCGGTTAATGGCTATTTGCTGCAGATTTCTCTCAGGCATGCCCATTAGCGAATCTCCTATTAAGAGGTGGGCAGGAGTTAAGGCGTTTGTGTCGTTAGGGTCGGAGGACATAGGAGTTAATGGACGGGAGTTTAATATCGCCTCGATCTCAATGACGTAAGTGTTTAAGTATTCATACGTGAACAATTGATCACTGTTAAAAAGCTGATGCTTCTAACGACGAGGTCCGGATAGAGGTATAGGAGTTTTCAGGGAAAATTATTATGGGCGTCTGGTTTTCTTTTCGTCGGCCTTCTACGCCGACCTTTTATTACAAAAGTAAAATTGAAATAAAAGTAACAATCGAAAACCAAAAAATATATTAGGATTGTCTATATTCGTGCTGGGACGTTGCCTGCCTCGTCTCTGCCGGTCGCCGAACTCGCCGGGTTGAGGTAGGCCAAGGTTCCTATAATCAGAAAAACACGGCAATGTGTTAGACACGTAAACACGTTACACGTATATTCGCCGCGTGTGTGTCCTCACGCTCCTGGCTTCGATATTCGAATGTATAGGAGCGGAGAATTTCGCTCACTCGTAATATACGAGCTTGCTAGTGGACTGTATTTATAATTTTGGCTTTTGATAAAGAATAAATTCCTTATCTACGCCGTTTACAGTCGATTACCTTGTGGACGGGATTGCAAGTGGAGGTTGTAAGGCTCCAAATGCACTGATCCTGTGAGTATGCCCACGCAGTGCGGTGCAACAGCCCAACCGTCGAACTGTGGCTGCTCTTGGCTGCTTCAACAGACGATTTATTGGTCAGGGGTTGCACTACGGAGCCCGACTGCACGTAGTTCACTGCACGTTACACATCTATTCGTTGCACTTAGCAGTATTCGAACCACGTGGGGGCCTGACCCACGACTCCGTTACTCCTCCGCACAGGTGCTCCTCTAAACGTTACACCGGCGGGATCTGTAGGAGTAAGGACTCGCAGACCGGAAAAGTCAGACATCCTTTGTGGACGTCGACCCGACTACAATGGACCCACCTAGATGGTTCACCACGTAGATGCCTTCCTTTGGTGTCTCCTCAGCCTGGCGGTAATCACAAGAAAATTGAAGCGTAATTTTTGCCAACTTTCTTATGCCTCGATCGTTTATATGATCGAGACGACCGCTCAATTCTGCACGGAGGGATCGAACACCTTACTGGTGTATATTCTCGATCACTCCACAGGATATCGAACACCTTGCTGGTGTATTTTCTCGATCTCCTGTCGCAGGACTGATTTCGTGGAATCTCGATATGGGAAATCCCATACAAGATTCCGGGGCGTACTTGACCGAATCTAAACCGATCTGTTTGTCAAGGAAAAGGTGGATTATTTCCACACTTTTCTCGAGTTTTATCGAATTCTCAGCTGTGCGAGGTCAATCAGTGGACCCGCACCAGACTGAACATCTACTCTTTACACCCTTTAACTACAGGCAGAATCGTTCTGAATATCAAACAATTCGAACTTTCCTTTTGTAAATCTTTCCGTTCGAGTGCAATCAGGAGCCGATCCACTCTAGTTGGAAGTCTACGTAGGACTGCGCGGATTGACAGCCGAAGACGCGGCCGCGTTACTCTAATTAGTCGTTACGCGGCGCTGTCTAAATTTCGGCAGTCTTTCTCCGTCTGATTCTTAGCGCACTACTCCCTCACGGTACTGACGTCATCAACACCGTTATCACACTCGAATCGAAGGTAATGAGCCGTTACCGATGCCAGAAAAACTAGTAATACACGCGTTTTTCTATCACTGTTTGCTGTACAAATCCTATTAGAGATAATCTCCTTCGAATTGTACGTTAACAGGATTAACGGTAATCGCGGCCGAGGACAATCGCTCGGCATTATGCAAATCTTTAAACCAACGGTCCTAATTAAATGGTGCTTGAATGATTTCACGAGAGTCTCCCATAGGCCACCAAAATGAGGTGATCTTGGAGGCGAAAAATGCCAAGTGATTCCTTCATTTGACAGATAATTTAATATCTTAGTATTGTGTTCTGGCGTAGTTAATGCCCTTTGTATTTCCGAAAGCTCATTTTTTGCCCCTACGAAATTGGTTGCATTGTCTGAATAAATGTGTCTAGATTTTCCTCGTTGAGCAAAAAACCGTTTAAGACAACCTATAAATGCCTCCGTCGTCAAGTCGGTAACTAATTCTAAATGCGCTGCCTTTGTTGCAAAGCAAACAAATACGGCTACGTACGCCTTAACCTTAGTACGGTTTCGGAATTTCTTTTCCTTAATGTATAAGGGACCGCAATAATCGATACCTACAGACTCGAAAGGCCTAGCTGGAACGACACGATTTTTTGACAAATTTCCCATAATCGCGCTTACCGATGAGGGGCGCGCCCGGAAACAGGTAATACAATTTCGTATTATGTGCCGCGTGGTGTTTTTGCCATCGATGACCCAGTAGGTTTGCCTGATTGCGTTTAACGTGATCTGTATTCCACCATGGTATGTCTTAAGATGATTTTCCCGAATAATCAATTTGGTTATGTGTTGAACACGTGGTAATAGAATAGGATGCTTTTGCTGAAATTCTAGATCAGAATTATGTAGCTGGCCACCTACATGCAAAATACTCTGCTCGTCCATAAATGGATTTAAGTTTAAAATTTTGCTAGTTTTGCTTACATGGTTGCGCGTCTTTAAATCGTTTATTTCTTTAGCGAAGTATTGCTCTTGTACAATTCGTATGATACGGTTATGAGCGCGGTTTAATTCCTCGGCATCTAAAAGCCCCTTTCGATCTGCCTTCCGCGTGGCGTTTGTATAAAAGCGAAGACAATAAGCTATTACCCGTTTCAATCGGTTTATAGTTGAAAAGCTATTAAATATATCTATCTCATATGTTGTTTTGAGTACCGCAACGGGACGAAGTTCCGGAATATTCGTTAGTGGGATTCGAGTGACGGGCCATATCTTTTCTGATTCGCGTAACCACAACGGACCTTGATGTCACCGCGGATTTTTCCACAACTCAACGGGAGTTTGACCCCGCGATATAGCATCGGCGGGATTGTCTAATGATGCTACATGAAACCATTCGCCCGGTTCAGTGTGCTCCTGTATTTTTGACACGCGATTTGCCACGAAGGTTTTGAGTGTATGTGGTGGCGTATTTATCCAGCACAGAGCAATTGTCGAGTCTGTCCAAAATGTTATGGAATTGAACTTCAACCTAAGCGCGCTTTTTATGCTACAATATAACTTGGTTAATAAGACGGCCGCGCATAATTCTAGGCGGGGAATTGATACGGATTTGACGGGCGCCACGCGTGATTTCGATGCCACTAATTGCACTGTGATTGTGCCATCAGGCCTGCACGATCGGATGTATATGCAGGCACCGTACGCCTTTTCGCTGGCATCACAAAATCCATGTAATTGAATATTTGATGCCAGCCCCGCGACAATTTTTCTCGGTGCTTCAAATTTGGAAAGAAGAAGTAATTGTTGCTGAAATTCTTTCCAATTTACATATATATCTTGCGGAACAGATTCGTCCCAATCCACATTGGCTTTCCATAAGTCCTGCATGACGATTTTCGCCTTTGTAATGACTGGACCGACTAGACCCAAGGGGTCGAATAATTGCGCAACGCTCGATAAAATAGATCTTTTAGTTACGCGAGAATGGTTCTTGTCAAAGGCAATGCTGTAGGTGATTGTGTCGGTTGACGAATTCCAATACACCCCGAGTGTCTTTACTAAATCGTTTGAATTTAACGCGTGATTGCTATCCAGAGACCGCTCGGCAAGATCCTCGATCAAAGTCGGATCATTTGAAGACCATTTTCTTAAATGAAATTTTCCTAAATTTGTGAGACGTATTAACTCATCGCGTAATTGAATTGCGTCTTTATACGTTATTGCACCAGTTAATAGGTCATCCACGTAACAATCTTTAGTAAGTGCTATAGAAGCCAATGGGTTCGGTTTACCTTCGTCCTCTACTAATTTATGCAGCGCTCGTATCGCGAGAAAGGGCGCGGATGCTGTGCCATACGTGACCGTGTCTAGCCTAAATGTTTGCAAAGGTTTTTCTTGCGTTTCGCGCCAAAGTATTTTTTGATATATCGCATCACGTTCATGCAGCCGTACTTGGCGATACATTTTTTCCGCATCCGCGGTAAGAACATAATTGTACAAGCGAAATCGAACTAATAACGAGAAAAGGTCGTCCTGTATCGTAGGGCCTATTAGAAGAGTTTCGTTTAATGAAAGACCAGTGCTTGTTTTCGCGGATGCATCGAAAACGACTCTGAGTTTGGTCGTCAAACTAGACTGCTTGAAAATCGCGTGGTGAGGCAAATAATATCCTTCGTTAATATTATCGATCTTCGAAATATCGGTCATGTGCCCCAACGAATGGTATTCCTGCAGGAATTTGGAATACTCACTCTTCAAAATAGCGTCTTGTTCTAAACGTTTTTCCAACGCGTAAAAACGTTTTAATGCTCCGCCGCAGGAACTACCCAGCTTGGTTTTGGATTGATTAAAGGGTAATCGTACCACATAGCGCCCTCATGCATCGCGTCGCGTATGAATTTTAAAATGGTCTTCGCACAATTCCTCTTCCTTTGACCGAGGTTTTGTTGTGGAGCATTCTTCCATTTCCCAAAATTTAGCGAGTTGCTTGTCCAACGGTATGGATGACAAGTTACATTTCACGGATTTGGATGCAATACCCTTAGAACTGACCGCTCCCGATAATACCCATCCCAACGCGGTTTTTTGCAAAATAAGCGACGGCGCTGATAAGCGTATTTGACCAACGCGCATTAGCTGATAGAATAATTCCGCGCCTAATAGTGCATCGATTTTGGCTGGTTTATAATATTGGGGATCGACTAGCGGCACATTCTTCGGCAATTGTACGTGCGAATGACTAATTTGCTGTGAGGGCAGGTAGCCAGAGATTTGCGGTGCTACGTACAGCGTTATTTCGGATTTGTAGGCCGAATGTTTTGAGGCAATTATTGCCGTCACGGATGTTCGTATGCGTGTGTCTAGTTGATTGAAACCGGATACCGGTATATCTACATTGGTTTTCGATAATCGCAGTTTTTTCGCTAGATCGGTTGTAATGAAGTTTACCTGAGATGCAGAATCAAGCAAAACTCTGCACTCGTGGAAGGTACCTTCAATGTCGGATATAAAGAGGCGCGCGGTCGACAATAGAACCTCGGATGGGAGACAAGCGGTCAACATGGTTCGTGATTGCTCCGCAGGAGCCGATGTCGAAGGCGCTATCGTATTACTGTCGTTATTTTCTTCCCGGTGCAGCAAAGTGTTGTGTTTTCGATGACATTTCTTGCATGTGCTGGAATAGCACGCGGTGCAAGAATGCCCGAATTTTAAGCAATTAATGCATAATTTATCGGTCTTTGCCGCATTGAATCTATTGTCCGTGGAAAGGTTTAGAAACTGCTCACAGGATTGTATATAATGGCCTTTAGCGCAGATCGGACATTTAACCTTTGCTTGAGCGGTTATGTAAGTTTGTCGCGTGGTCTTGACTCTATAATCCTGAATTGCGGGCTTCTGGTACTGTCTTACATTTCACTGGATATGAGCCGCTTCAGGTGAGTTTGCAAGAGTTGTAAGTGCATCGTCGCGTGCAAATTTGGACAGAAAATGCAATAATTCCGCGATGGTCGGCATGGCATCATCGTCTAAAGACCGATCCCAATGTCGACGCGTAATTTTGTCTAATTTCGCGGTTACTATATAGACTAGGATTTCGTTCCACGCTTCTACCGAAATCTTGATGGCTTTCAACGCGTTTACGTGCTTTTCAGTAGCTGTGATCAAAGATCGTAATGCTACTGGGCACTCCTTCGTCAGATTGGGCAATTCAAACAATGTGTTAGGGGGAGGAGGTTTGAAAATGCCTCGCCTAACGGGGGTTCGGATCTCGAGGGAAGGAACAGACGGAAAATAAGCGGTACAATAAAGTATGATTTTCGCTTAGCCGAATGAACGGATAAGCCTTTTATTTTAGTCTTCTTTTTCTTATAGAGTTATAAGGTTCGTATAATTGCAGGCCGACGTCTGCTTCTGCCAGACTGTGTTGTTATCCTGCCTGCGTTGATATCCTGAAACAGAAAGAGACACGACTAGGCGTTAAATACCTATCGACGTGAGTCACGTCGTTTGTCTTTCTCTTTTCCGTACGCTCCTGGTTAGTGCTTGTCGCACCTAGGAGCGGGAATCTCTGCCGCCGCGATACGCAGCTAAGCTAGTGGACTGTATGTGTATGAGCGTTCCCTTTAAACCGGGAATCGCTCGCTCTATTCCAATTACGGAATTTCGTCTCGGTTTTTTCTGTTCGACTGCAACACTTGATTGTCGCAGGAGAGGGTGCCAAGAGGTAGGTTGTAAGGCACCAACCGTCACTCGGTCCTCGGATCCTTACCGTCTTCGTATGCGTGTGTACGGAACACGATGCGGTGCAGTCTTTCAATGGCGTATAGGACGTCTTACTATTGAGACTGACACCACGACGCCTTGTAAGTCGCGTTCTACGCGCAGTGACCGTACAAGACTGGCGATCAGAGAACAACGCTCTGGCATTCGCTGGAAGCTGGGCTTAGAGTAATTCGTCCCATGCTCCGACTAGAAGGCGGCAAGTCCACCCAAGGTATTTGTGCCAATAAGGCCCCTTTAGGTGGGTGTAAGGCCGTTCGATCAAATCAAGGGAGGATCGAGTCTTAACCTCGATACCTCTCGCACGACCGCTGTTTGCAGCAATACGCGGGAAATTCGGGAACTCGATGATACCAAAGAGTTTCCTGCAGTCTAACCGGGTCGTACTCACGACCGAATCGATTAACTGGTTTGATTCGACAACCGGACTACATGCAGTTTACTGGGGGCAGTTTGCTTACGCAAGCTAATCCCGTAAAGCTGCGGCTATACGTCGGTTGCCCGCGTTGTGAAAGTTCAAATAACTTGAACTTTCAACGTTGCGTGGGAATCAACCGCTAGAAACCCAGAATTTTCTTTATACTTTTCTTAATTTTTTCGAATGCTCGAATAACTCGAAGCAATTCGGAATATTTTAAATTAGGTGAAGCGTGATCGGTTATCGATCCGCGCTTGGCAGGCTCTCGTTTGCAAGTGACGGACGAGCACGAGCTGCCGAAAAGTACGCGTGAGAGAGGGGGAATCCTCCGACGCGCGGCGCTGTCGCCGTGGCTCTCGTCCGTCTTTATCTAATATGTAATTGTCGTACCTTCTCTATGGTCGAGCGTTTAACCGAAAAGTTCGAAATCGAACGTTACTGTAATGCTCGCGTGACTTAGAGAAAAACTCAAGAAGCGAGAGTTTTTCTGCTGCCTTATGTTTCAAATCGCATAAGCCTCGACCTAGAATATTCTGGTCGGTTGCGTATATTGAAAACAAAGCAGATTAACGGCTAATTACGGGTTTAAATAAATCGAATTAACTCGATCTTTAAACATACCGCCCTCCTTGCACGGTCCGTGCAATTAACATGGGGAGCCCTCTCGCGGTCACTTCGCGGTCGAAGCACATAGAGAAGGTTGCAATGATGAATTTTTTGTACTTGAAAAATTCAAGGTACTTACTTAACGGCGAGATCGGGCCCGTCTGCCCTCCAGCACCTGAAGAGTGGTGAGGACCGTCTTAGCGATCGCGGCCCTGTCCGGTGCGTGGCGGTGCCCGTGGCGCCTATACCGGGGCGCTGGATGACCGGATTTGTCCTTTCCCTCGGGCGGTTTGCTCCGGTTTCCCGAGCTGGACCGCGGTTCCGTCGTCTCCGGGTGTTCCTGCGCCGCTCGTTGGACGTGGGTGTCGCGGGAGTGGCGGCTGGTCCGGGGTTTGCACCTGCCGGTGGCCTCGTAGCAACGGCGGGCGGTACGGCGGTGTCCGGGTGTTCTACCGGCGTCCTCGGGACAGCAACGGCGGGCCGGAACTTGAGGTCGATCAACCTCCCTCCTCTGGCCCACTTCAATTTGAAGTGGCCCCCGGGGGCCTTGCACCGGAGTCGCCGTGTTGACCATGGTACATGTGCCGGGATGGTCAAGACGTCCTGCCCGAGGTTTAGTAAGAACGCTGGCGGCTGGGTGGCTGCCGGACCAGGCAGTACCTCTGGGGCGGCGGTGATGTTTGTGTCCACCGGCGTCTCTTCGGCTTCTGCAGCTCTTGATGTACCGGGTTGCGGTGGCTCCACGAGCTACAGAAATCGGTCGAATTGTTGATTGATATCGTGGGCCCGTGGTGACCCCACCACGGTCACTACGCTCTCGTCGCTACTACTTGAGGACATTGTTTTCTTATTTCTCGTGTCGCGAGAACTGGGCGAATTTGTCCGCGGGTCCCGCTTTTACGCGTGGACCCTCGCGGATCGCTCCCTTCCAGGAAATTAGTCGGATGGTAGGGTACCACTTCCCTTCTCATCATTCTGTCTCCAACGACGTAGGATATGTGGGAATCAACACCATTTTGATTTCAAACGGCTGTATTCCCTGTCCTTTTCTCTGTACAACAGGATTCGGGACTTTGTTTATCCTATGCTGCTCCTTCGTTGGCCGTTGTTGAAGTTGACTCATCGGCGGGCAGTCTATACAGTCGCGTAATTGGACGCGTGTATGTAGATGTGGCTGTGCGTACTTTGTACTTGTATGGGGCAATTCGTCCCATTTCCCACTGATTTGGGGGGAGAAGAGGGTTTTGTACTAGAACCAAATCGTTTGGTTTTAACTGCACTTGGGTGGTGCGCCACTTATAGCGGTTCTGAAGGTGCGTGAGGTAATCTCGCGTCCAATGTTTCCAGAGCTGCTCATGGAATTTTTGAATGGCCCTCCATCGCGTAAGTCGCGAGAGGGTTTCCGTTTCCACGGACTCGACCGGGAGTGCATTCATCGGTCCTCCAATCAGAAAGTGGCCCGGTGTAAGAGGTGTATAATCCTCGGGACAGTCGCTTAAAGCGGCGATCGGTCGCGAATTCAAGCTCGCCTCGATCTTACAGAGTAATGTCTGCATTTCTTCGCTTGTGGGCGTAAATTCTCCGAGGATGCGTTTCAGGTGATGCTTCACCGATTTCACACCGGCTTCTTGCATACTACCAAAGTGGGGTGCACTGGGTGGATTAAACTTCCACGTAATGCCCTTTTGACCGCACTTCGTTCTCATTTCTGGTGTATGATACACCGCATTGAAGTGTTCCTTCAATTCGCGATCCGCTCCTACGAAGTTTGTTCCGTTGTCACTGAACATACAGGACGGAACTCCTCGGCGAGCGATGAATCGGTCGAAGGCGGCCAGGAACGCACTCGTCGTATAATCGTGGACGATTTCGATGTGCACGGCTCTTGTGGCGAAGCAGACGAACACTGCTATGTACGCTTTATGAGCCGTTTTTCCACGACCGGCGGAGTCGCGGACCCGAAACGGTCCAGCGTAATCGACTCCGCAGTTTGAAAAAGGTCGTGCCGCGCGGTTGCGCTCCGGTATTAAATCCTGCATGATTTGCGTGGATGTATTCGCTTGCCGTCTCACGCATCGTATGCATTGGTGGATAACCGTGCGCACTGCGTTTCGGCATCCGATGATCCAGAATTTCTGTCTCACTGTGTACATGGTCAATTGCAAACCCTCGTGCAACGCGTCCACGTGGCATTGCCAAATTATCGTGTTAGAAACATGATGTTTCGGCAGTATTATCGGGTGTTTGGTTTCCCATGCCAGCGTCGCGTTCTCCAACCTCCCACCCACTCTCAGGACATGCTTGTCATCGAGGAAAGGGTTTAGGCTTTTTAAGGGAGACGTTGCAGGGATTCCCTTGTGCTTTTCTAAACACCGGTACTCTTCCGCAAAATGCGTACGTTGCAAGTAGCGTGCAATTCTTTCCGTTGCACGCTGCATTTCCGATGCTTCGACAACTTTTTCATCGAATGACCTCTATTCTCCAGCCAGCGGCCTCCGGAGCCGGAGGCAGTAGGCGGTGACTCGTAACAGCTTACTCCATTTGGAAAATCGGAATACAAAATCCCATTCCTTTTGTGGAGTCGCCAAGAGGGTATGCGATGCGCGTTTACCCTCCTCGGTCTCGAGAGAGGCCGGTGCTCTCGGCCAATTTTCCTCTACTTGTCGAAGCCATTTCGGTCCAGAGATTCACAACTCCGACTCAATGAGTTCCGCAGCTTCCACACCTCGCGAATTTAAATCTGCGGGGTTGAAGCGTGTGGGAACGTGTCGCCATTCAGCTTTCGGGAGCAAGGTCTGGATTTTTGACACGCGGTTGGCTATCACAACCTTCCATGTCGAGGCATGCTTTCTCAACCAGGCGAGTGCAATCATAGAATCTGTCCAGCAGATTATACGGTCCATCTCTATGGGGAGGGACCGTTTTACGTGCACGACGAGCTCGGAGAGAAGTACAGCCCCGTTCAATTCCAGAACGGGGATGGATGGTGTTTTTATCGGAGCCACTCGTGTCTTTGCCATTATTAACGTCGTAAACACTTCATTGGTGTTCGTCGTCACGCGTAAATACGTGACGGCCGAGAAGGCAGCGAGGGACGCGTCGCAGAATCTGTGTAATTCCACAGAGACTGCGTCTGCTCCGTATCGAATCCATCTGGGGAATTTTAACTCTTTGAGACTGTTCCAATCCGCGCAGAACGTGTTCCACGTTTTTTGCGTATCCGCGGAAATTTGATCGTCCCACTGGAGTTTCTCCAGCCATTGGGACTGCATCAAAATTTTTGCGCGAATTACGACTGGTGATAACCAGCCGAGCGGATCGAAGAGCTTCGCAATTTCTGAAAACAAATTTCTTTTTGTCAGCGGTAACGCAGACGGTTGAAATCGTTGCAGATTGAAATAGAAATAGTCTCCGGAAAGGATCCAACGTAAACCAAGCACTTTTAGTTCGGAATCATCGAACAGAGTCAGGTCTACGGCGTGTGAGTGAGCGCTTTGGGGAATATTCTGCAATAATTGCGCCGAATTTCCAGCCCACTTTCTCAATTTGAACCCACCTCCCTGCAGGAGTTCGCAGACTTACTTGCGAATTTTCTCGAGCAGGAATTTGTCAGGCGCTCCCATAAATACATCGTCGACGTATATATCCTTCTCGAGAATCGGAGCTGCGAGAGGGTACCTCCCTCCATCTTGCTCCTTTAATTCAAGAAGGGTAAGCATCGATAAGTATGGGGCGCACGCCGTACCATATGTTACGGTATTTAATTCGAAAGCTTTAAGCGGTTCGTTTGTTGACGTGCGCCAGACGATGCATTGAAAACGACGGTCCTGTGGGGCGACGAGAATTTGTCGAAACATTTTCTCGATGTCAGCCACCAACACGTACTCATACAGGCGCCATCTCGTTAAAACCGAGGTGATGTCGTTCTGTAATTTTTGCCCTACGTGTAGGACGTCGTTAAGGGATCGCCCTCCGACCGTTCTGCTGGTTGCATTAAACACAACCCGCAGTTTGGTAGTTGCACTTTCCGTGCGTATGACCGCGCGATGCGGAATGTACAATCGTCCTTGGTCAATAGGCTCAATTTGAGTCATGTGACTTAATGATTCGTACTCCGCAAGGAACTCAGAGTATTCTCTGTCGAGGGTCGAATCCACGTCGAGTTTACGTCGCAGCCTTGTTAAAGCGGACAGCGCTATGTGGAGCGAGCGTCCTAACGCTTCGTCCGGCCTCGAGTGATTCAAGAGCAATCGGACTATGAACCTTCCGGTCGCGTCCGGCCTGACGGTTTTTCGGAAGAGTGCTTCGCACTCTTCTTCCGCCTTGAAACGTACCGAAGTCACGGGGATTTCTTCGGTCTCCCAGAACCTTTGAATTGCGTAGTCTAGCGATTCGAGAACGGTACAATGCAGCGTTCTTATGGTATTCCGGGTTTCGCCAGCAGCGTTTATCGGGCCGGAAATAACCCAGCCGAACGCTGCTTCTTGGGCGATGGGACCATTGATCGACCCTCGTCGGAAACCCGCTCGAATTATCTGAGCGTAAAGGTCCGCGCCGATAAGAATTTCTATCGTTTGATCGGCCGCAGGATTTGCGTCGGCTAGCTGTAATCCTCGGAACGCATTGTAAACAAGCGCGCTCGCCGTCGGTGTGTGGTAGGTCGTGATTTTCGGCACGACGCACAGTGGTCCCAAATGCCGAAAAGATGGCTAAAATATGAAGGAGTTCTTCGATTTAGCTAAAAATTTGTAGATAGCTGTTATCGAGGTCGCTGATTACGAATCAAAAGACATAATTGGAAAAAACAAAATGGCGTCTCCAATAGACCTCACGCATATGCGAAGGAAATGTAGGAATCACGTGAAATTTGATACATAGGTGTTATCGAGGTCGCTGATTACGAATCAAAAGTCATAATTAGAAAAAACAAAATGGCGTCTCCAATAGAGCTCACGCGTATGCGAAGGAAATGTAGAAATTACGTAAAAATTACAATATATAATTATACATAAGTTATAATATATTTAAAACACACTGTTCAAGAATTAAAGCAAAGGTCTTAAGATTATTGATTGTACGCTATTTTTTGCTCGCTCTCTATTGGTTTGCTATACAGGGTGTTCGGCCACCTCTGGGAAAAATCATAATGGGAGATTTCAGAGACCAAAATAAAACGAAAATCAAGAATACAAATTTGTTGATGGAGACTTCGTTAAAAAGTTATTAGCGTTTGAAGTACCGCCCGTACTGAATTTTTTTCTAGAATATCGGTAGGATTTCAAGGGTATGTGTATTGCCCAAAAATTATTGTAATTGACGCCCGCAACCAAAAATAATTTTTTCAGAATGATTTGAAATTTTTTAAATTAAATTGTTAATAACTTTTTAATGAAACCTAAGTCAAGAAATTGATACTCTTCATTTTCGTCTTGTTCTGGCCTCTAGAATCTCCCATTAAAATTTTTACCAGGGGTTGCCGAACACTCTGTATAAGTAAAAAATCTACATGAAAACGAAAGAAAGAGAAAACGAAAGGTAATACCGCACAGATATTTTGTGACCGTCATAAAGTAAGGCAGGTATGAGGTACAATTTACAACTTGCAGCAGGGCCTTCGTATTTTTTGATTCTTAGTGCTTTTACATGACAAATGCGAAAAAATGTTTTATTTAGAAATTCTCAAATTTTATTAATTGTTTTCGAAATAAATAATTTTTTATCTAATTAGTTTAATACAGATTTATAGTCAATAATGAGCTAAATCAACTGGTTCATTAAAAAATATACAATTTTTAATAATAAAAAGTTATTTATGCATTAGTTTCAAGATTTATTAAACCTAATAATAAGTCCACCCAAAATTATACATTATTTATTTGAAAAAATTTGTTGCATCTGCCACAGTTTCCAAGAAAAAACCGCTTGATTTAGTAAGGCGGCCACCCTGCATTATAAAATAGGGTTGTACGATCAAAGGGGCAAGAAGTGGCAGCTAATTTTTGCAAATTCTATAAGATCAAAGTATCAAATACAAGTCTGAAGAGGAATTGTACCGTGATATTGTGGGATATGCAACTTTTTGCTTACATGTTTGCGATGCATGCATGAAATTTCACGTTCTATTTTCAATAATAAATGTACCGATTTACAAACTTACTGGATAACAATTTTCAATATATCAGCACTCAGAAATGTTGTACCTACTTCCAGGAACAGCATCCATTTTGCAGAATTGATATTGATGTCTTTTAAAAAAACTTATTCACTTTTCACTTGGTCGCACGTATTCACGCTTACGCTTTCGCCAAACGACTGACTAAAGAAGGCAAAGTTTGGATCGCAATTGCCATCCAGGTATAAGAATATGACACATTTCATTTTCCCTACCCTAAAGGGACACCATTAAACTAACGATTCCGACAGGTCAAACTTCCGTAGCGAAAAATTATTTTTTGGGGTTTTGGCCACGATTTCTCGATTTGGAACCACTGTGCACCGTCGCGATTCCGCGAATGCTTACGCGGATCATCCGTGGTCTCACGGAGTAACCAAATCGCTATAGGAAAGAAAAAAAGAATCATTCTTTTCCGTGTCGCCAACCGAGTCGTACGTAAGAACGTATCTCGTATGAATCGGAGCTTCAAGTAATCGGCCAGTTTTAACAAATAGATCATGTTTGGGTTTCGATGAGTCGACCAGGCTTATTACACAGACCGCATTTTAGTCAAGGCCAGCATGGACAAAAGTTAGAGTTTCGATAATAGAATGAAGTGTCATAAACTTGGTCGGCGAAGGCAGTCTCAAGTGGTTGCAACCACAGCGGCCTGTCGGACGGTCCACAGATGCTCGGCTTCGCATACGTGGGCCTTCCTTGTTCTCGTAGTTAGTTTTGCACGCGGACCCACGGACCGATGCGCACGGTGGAAAATCCCCAGAGTTGCCAAACAGGAACAGCATCCATTTTGCAGAATTGATATTGATGTCTTCTAAAAACACTTATTCACTTTTCACTTGGTCGCACGTATTCACGCTTACGCTCTCGCCAAACGACTGACTAAAGAAGCCGAAGTTTGGATCGCAATTGCCATCCAGCTATAAAAATATGACACATTTCATTTTCCCTACCCTAAAGGGACATCATTAAACTAACGATTCCGACAGGTCAAACCTCCGTAACGAAAAATTATTTTTTGGGGTTTTGGCCACGATTTCACGATTTGGGACCACTGTGCGACGTACGCGTTTACAATACACACCGGTTTCGCTTCGTTCTGCGAACCGAGGTTTACGCTGTATTTTATGGCTTGCGTTTGACCGCCCCCCAAGCCCGATACCGTGGCTGGGGTTCGTATCCGCTTAAGGTTGAGGTCGTTAGCCAGACCAGCGGAGATAAAGGACGTCTCTGAACCTTGGTCTAACAGTGCGCGAGCAATTCGTGTCGCACCGTTCTTACCAAATACGCGCACTCGTGCCGTAGCTAACACCACAGGCCTCGGTGCGCCTGTACCGAGCGCGGTACAGTGTGACGTCGAGGCCGGTTTCAAGTTAGCATTCGAAGCCGAATTTTTTTGCCTTGGCTTCGATTTGGCCGATCGCGTTGGCTGGTCACTTACACGACTTTCCTGGTTTCTGCCGTGTGCGTTATTGGTTAACGGCCTCGCACTGGCTTCTTCTCGTGTGCATTCGTAGTGCAGCAGGGAATGGTGCCTCCCACTGCACTTATGACACACAACAGGGCTCTGGCACTGCATTACGGTCTGTGAGGAAGCTAGGCACTGCACACACCATTGACGACTTCATACGTATTGACTACGCACTCTCGCCGGCAACACTTTAAAATTATGGCATTGCACTAATTGGTGTGGTCCAGCACAAAACCCGCACACTTCCGTTCGCACCTGCCTGACTCGTCCGTCGTGGTCCGAATTCGGCCCTCTTGGAATGGGAACCGGGTTGGAATTCACCACGACGTTGTGACTCCTCATGCCCTTTGAAGGGACACTCTTTTGTCGAGTGTCGATAAGCTTCGGTGCTCGTGACTTCATTTCGGGCGCGAGATGATCGATGAACTTCCTTACGTCTTCAAACGTCGAGTACTCGGTCGAGAGACTCAGCGTCCTCTGCCACTCCAACTCCAGTTTTGGAGTGAAATGTTGTTTCGCCCAGTGAGCGAGTAGCCATTCGAACAGCTGCTCGGGGGTTCCTCTTTTTCGGAGAGCAGCAATCGTTTCTGTGTAATCCACAGTGATCTGCTGCATGCTGGCCAAATCGTTTAAATCAATCGGCTTCAAGTACAGCAGTTTGTCCAGCAGTTTCCCGGTTACCAGACGTGGAAGGCCGTCTTTCTCTTTTAACGTTTTCCAGGCTTCCGGGAAATTTCGTCCGACGATTTCAAATGACGAAATCGTCGCGAGAGCCGGTCCCTCCAAGCATGCGTTCAGATGAAATAATCTCTGTACGTCCGAGAGCGATGCGTTTCGGATTACACCGGAGGTGAAAAGATCCTCGAAATGTTCCCATTCTCGAGGATCGCCTCCGAATTTCGGCAATCGTTGTTTCGGGAGCTCGATTAGCATGTTGGGTGGCTGTACTTCCGTTGTCGCTGGTTTTGCCTCAGCGACTATTCGGTCGATCTCAGTGGTAACGTAATTCTGGAATTCCTGGAATTCGTTTTCCGCACTGAGGAGGTAGCCCGGCTTAAACAGCACGTAGGCTTGTCTTTTCGCGGCGGGAATCATTCTCTGCACGCTCATGTACAGCGTTCGGGTATCACGCCATAATTGTGTGGCGTATGTGAGTTTTTCCTCAAGGAGTTTCTCCGAGTACTTGGCTCTACCCATCTTTTTTAGATTAACGGTCAGTGCTTTGAGACGATCGAACTCTTCGGTTAATTCCGTGAGTTGATCCCCAAGGTCGGACCGCGACACTTCCTCTGATACCGCCATAGTGATTTATCGAGGAGCAATCAACTCGATTTAAACTCTATCGTGGTAAATTCTTCACGTACAAGAGTGTTCACTCTTTTCCCGTTCCAATCAACCTCGTTTCGATCCGGCTCGAAGGACATTATGTTAGGGGGAGGAGGTTTGAAAATGCCTCGCCTAACGGGGGTCCGGATCTCGAGGGAAGGAACAGACGGAAAATAAGCGGTACAATAAAGTATGATTTTCGCTTAGCCGAATGAACGGATAAGCATTTTATTTTAGTCTTCTTTTTTTTTATAGAGTTATAAGGTTCGTATAATTGCAGGCCGACGTCTGCTTCTGCCAGACTGTGTTGTTATCCTGAAACAGAAAGAGACACGACTAGGCGTTAAATACCTATCGACGTGAGTCACGTCGTTTGTCTTTCTCTTTTCCGTACGCTCCTGGTTAGTGCTTGTCGCACCTAGGAGCGGGAATCTCTGCCGCCGCGATACGCAGCTAAGCTAGTGGACTGTATGTGTATGAGCGTTCCCTTTAAACCGGGAATCGCTCGCTCTATTCCAATTACGGAATTTCGTCTCGGTTTTTTCTGTTCGACTGCAACACTTGATTGTCGCAGGAGAGGGTGCCAAGAGGTAGGTTGTAAGGCACCAACCGTCACTCGGTCCTCGGACCCTTACCGTCTTCGTATGCGTGTGTACGGAACACGATGCGGTGCAGTCTTTCAATGGCGTATAGGACGTCTTACTATTGAGACTGACACCACGACGCCTTGTGAGTCGCGTTCTACGCGCAGTGACCGTACAAGACTGGCGATCAGAGAACAACGCTCTGGCATTCGCTGGAAGCTGGGCTTAGAGTAACTCGTCCCACGCTCCGACTAGAAGGCGGCAAATCCACCCAAGGTATTTGTGCCAATAAGGCCCCTTTAGGTGGGTGTAAGGCCGTTCGATCAAATCAAGGGAGGATCGAGTCTTAACCTCGATACCTCTCGCACGACCGCTGTTTGCAGCAATACGCGGGAAATTCGGGAACTCGATGATACCAAAGAGTTTCCCGCAGTCTTTAACCGGGTCGTACTCACGACCGAATCGATTAACTGGTTTGATTCGACAACCGGACTACATGCAGTTTACTGGAGGCAGTTTGCTTACGCAAGCTAATCCCGTAAAGCTGCGGCTATACGTCGGTTGCCCGCGTTGTGAAAGTTCGAATAACTCGAACTTTCAACGTTGCGTGGGAATCAACCGCTAGAAACCGAGAATTTTCTTTATACTTTTCTTAATTTTTTCGAATGCTCGAATAACTCGAAGCAATTCGAATATTGCGAGGGCCTTTTGAATCTCAACGAATGCTCGAATAACTCGAAGCAATTCGGAATATTTTAAATTAGGTGAAGCGTGATCGGTTATCGATCCGCGCTTGGCAGGCTCTCGTTTGCAAGTGACGGACGAGCACGAGCTGCCGAAAAGTACGCGTGAGAGAGGGGGAATCCTCCGACGCGCGGCGCTGTCGCCGTGGCTCTCGTCCGTCTTTATCTAATATGTAATTGTCGTACCTTCTCTATGGTCGAGCGTTTAACCGAAAAGTTCGAAATCGAACGTTACTGTAATGCTCGCGTGACTTAGAGAAAAACTCAAGAAGCGAGAGTTTTTCTGCTGCCTTATGTTTCAAATCGCATAAGCCTCGACCTAGAATATTCTGGTCGGTTGCGTATATTGAAAACAAAGCAGATTAACGGCTAATTACGGGTTTAAATAAATCTAATTAACTCGATCTTTAAACAATTTTGATTTTGAAAAATCGTATTATTAATATACATATGTACGCACACACATAAGAATAATAAAAAAAAATTTCTTTTTTTTTCAATATTTAAAATATGATCAGAGGATCTTAAAACGTATATTTCCGTAAAATAAATTTTATAAAATTTTGTTTTCATTATGGGTACTTTGCTTATGTGCGCCTACATAGGTCGGAAAGTAAAAATGCCTGGGCAGTCGAGAATCTCGAATCGAGATTCCAAATCGTATGCCGTTGACGGGAGGTCAGATTTCAGTTGTTAAGAGCGAGAAAGCAAATGTGAGCCTTTCTCTCTCAACTCCCACGAGGCAGTTCGAAATTACTTTGGGCAGCTTCGGAATAATCGAGAAAGAGGGCATGCGTCAGTTTGCCTTTGTCGACTTTCCGAAACTTTACGAGCTCACGTACGCGTGATCTGGCATGGTGTGAGAGAGCACCTTCGGTACACTTCTGGCATTTTTGTGCACTACGGCGGAATCGTGTCCTTCCGCTTCCTTTCGCGACATTCATCGAGTTAACATGCGTGTGAAAAACCAAGTGTAATAAGAAACCAAAGACTAACAAGCATTGCGTTGTTGAAATATATATCTGGTTGTTTTTTTTGTCAATCGTGAGTTGTAATAATTAATCGACAACCCTTTCGAAACCAAAGTAGGAGTGGGCCTACTAATAGACATTTCAACTCGTGGCAAGACTTGGCCATGTGTTCCTCCATAGAACGAAAATCTACAGGTATTTATTGAAATTCATTTAAGAATTAATCCGTGGCGAATTTCATCATGTGAACATGTGTAGTGTTGGTGGGTGAAGTATACGATTCAAATGTTTGATTAACAAATGATAAGTGCGTAACGATAATGTTCAGTTATTCATATTTTTTACTTCTACTAGTTTTATGGCTAGTGCTATATCGAAGGTACGAACAGCCAATCTTAAAAATAACGAATGTTTAAAAAAAACGAATATTTTCTGCTATTGAACATTTTCTTAAACTGAGATTACTTTGGAATATTTTATTATGTAATTCCGTCTTCCAAGGAATGAACGTTGAATTTCTTTGAATCTGAATATGAAGTTTTAAAAGAAAAGCATTGTTTATTCCGGAACATTCCTAGCAAACGGACCGTTCACCGATCGGGGTGACTTATACGTCATTCGATTCATCTAATTCAGTACATTATTGATATACATTTCATTATCTGTGGAAATTCGTTATTTTTTTATAAACTTGTCGTAAAGTTACAGTAAAAAAGTAAAGTGAAGTATATTTTAACAGGTTCACAGGTGGAAACAAGTGACTGTAGTTATTGTGTTCAAAATGCCAGGTAATCAAATGCTAATTTGTTAAACATTTATTGAATGAAATTTCTGCTATTTCTGCAAATATTTCATTGAATAAATCACCATTTTCCTATTAGGTACATGTACTAAATACATAATGGCTCAGGTATCGAATGAAATTATTCTTTTCGAAAATATAAAATATTGATTGTATTATATGTTATAAGAAAGATTAAAAAATGTGTGGCATGCCTCCAAATGGTTTCAATTTAATTCATGTAAGCATTAGTGATGGGATCTTCAAAATTGATGCTGTGATTAATTTTCAAATGGCCCCTATGATATTTTCTATGACAAAATGTTGATTCATCAATCTTGACAATTTACTCTACCCTGCCAATTGCTGTGCAGTATTTTTATTTAATTTTAGTTATATAATAATATGATATTGCTCATAATTATGTGTTAGCATATATGTTAATTTTAAAACATCTGTAGCTGAGTTTGTTTTTTACAAACCACGTTCTTTGCTTTGCAAATATCTTTATATTACAACGTCTTTTGCATTTAGTTGGATTGACAGATCCTGAAATAGTTATCCTGCATTGCCAACTTTCATATACCATTTTTATAGCATTTCCACATTGCAGATAGTACTAGAAACAGAAGAAAAGCAGAAATTTGTTTCAACTGTCATTTCTGATTTTCTTCTGTTTCTTGTACTTTGTGAATTTTGTTCAACTGCGCTATAAAAATGAGTGAATCAGTAGTTCCAGAAGTATGGACTTTATTTAAATTGTACGAATTTTGTAAAAATAAAGAAGCCTTATTGAAATTTTTGCAAGACAAAAAGTTAATTACCAAAAATCTTAATTGCCCACAGTGTGGAAATGCAATGAAATTGGTAAATGAAGATTGGCGCTGTAGAAAAACAATTGCAGCATCTGCCAATGCTTGCAAAAGAAAGCGAATTTGGGAACATTCCTAGCAAACCGACCGTTTACCGATCAGGGTGAGTTATATGTCATTTGATTCATCTAATTCAGTACATTATTAATATGCATTTCATTATTTGTGGAAATTCGTTATTTTTTTATAAAGTGGTTGTGAATTTGTAGTAAAGAAGTAAGGTTAAGTATATTTTCACAGATTCACAGGTAAATACAAGTGATTATCGTTGCTGTGTTCATGTTACAACTTATAAATGATTGATCTAATTTGAAAATGCTAGATCAGTGGTCGGCAAACTTATTAGCCAAAGAGCCAAATATGCAAGTTAAAACGATTAAAAAAAAAATTGAGAGGCAATTCTGTTTGTAAATGTAGTAAACTTTTATCATAATTTTAGACATTCATTAAATTATGGGTACACTGAATAAAACTTGATTTCATACTTAATAAGGACTTTATTCATTGATAAAAAATAATTTGATAGTAAAGTATCCATAACAAAACTACTTAATGCGAAGAATGTTCTTGCATCTCCTTTGAAAGTTTGTTCAAGTCCGGTTTGTAGGTTGTTGTTTTTAATTTTAAGCACATTTCCAGGTTCTCATCAATGAGACGACTTCTCAGTTTGCTTTTAATAAGATTCATACTCGAAAAAGATTGTTCGCATGAATACGTTGAGCCGAAAAGGGAAAGAACAGCAAACGCGAGTTTTTTCAGCTGATCATAACCGTCCGGAATACTATTCCAGGCGTTGAACATAATCATTTCTTCCTTCTCCAGGTCTTTCAAAGCAGACCACTTGTGTTGAGAACTTAGTTTGTTTAAAGACCTTAACCGCCCTTAGGGGGTTATTTTAGTCTGACGTGGTCCGGATTACGAGGGAAAGGACACTGGGAAAAAGTATTGAATAAATTGATGCACCTGAATTTGCTCTATGAAATTAAACGTTTATTTTTAAGTAAAGAAAAAAAGGAAAAACAACCGCCTAGACGACGGCCAGACGTCTGGGGGAAAGAAACCTGGGCCGGCTGCTCCTGGCCAAGTTCGCGATGTGTTGTTCTGTAACAAGGAAAGACAAGGCTGGATTTAAATACCTATTAACGCTTGTCGCGTCGCTCGTCTCGCTCTATCTCGCACGCTCCTGTCTGTGCCGTTCGTACTCAAGAGCGGAGATTACAGACACGTCTCGACGAACTGAGATATGTGTGAGTGGACTGTATATATGAACATTCTCGCAAATCGAGAACCGTTCGATCGCTGCGCGAAAGAAGAGATCTAATTTCTCAATTCTCCGCTTTTTAGCGATGGTTGAATGCCGCAGGAAAGAACAACAGGTGGAGGTCGTAAAGCTCCAAATGCTGTCCAAACCGCAGTTTCTCACCGTTCCCTGCGTACAAGACGCGGTGTGGTGTAGCCCTTAACGGCGCACGTAGCGTCTTACGTTTAAAGGAGCATACACCACGGTGCTCATTATGCGTTGCTCTACGCACAGGGTACGTACTCACTGGCGGTCAAGGAGCGTTGCTCGAGCAGGTTGAGCTAAGAAGTCCGGAATTTCTTAGCCCCGACCTGAGAAACGGTGAGCCCACGTAGGGTATCGGTCAGAGACCACCCTAGGGGTGTTATACAAAACCGTGCGGACAATTCAACTTGTCGCACGACCGCGTCAAATGCAGCAGTCCGTACGACAAATTCTTACACGACCGCGAAACTCAAACGTCACGTGAAGATAATCAGCCTCACACGATCGCGTCGAATGCAGCAGTCCGTGGAGTCGTCAGTACTGATCGGGCCGTAGCCCTTTGCTGAGACTGGAGTTTCGACACACGGGAAACGATTCTTATCTCGATTCCCCTTTCATGACCGCGAAGCACAAACGTCACATGAAAGTCGGTCGAAAACCCACAGTCTTTTAAATTTTGTTAATAATCTCGCCAAGCGGGAACCGAAGTTTTTCAATTCCCTCACACGACCACGTAGCTCGAGCGTCACGTGCTATTCGGCGAGATTGTACAGTCAATAATCGGGGCTGATAAAATTTCTCACCGATTTAGTTAATTTTGAGCAACAATTTAATATTCTCAACGAAAGGTTCGAGTGTTCTCAGAACCTATATTCGGAGATTTGGTTTCGTCGCGAAGCGGAATCGTTTATCGATCTGCTCGCTGCGGGGACCAGCTATCGAGTCTCGATACTAAGAAGCGAACAGACATCCGCAGTCGCGGCCACGAGAGGGGTAATCACCACCTCGCGGCGCTATCCCTGCTCTTCAATGTCTATCTCTTCTTAATTTCAATATTCCTCTACCCTCTCTGTTTATGGATCTTCGACGATCGATCCCAAGTAAATGTATTGGGTCGATCACGTGACTGAGAGCAGCCAACACTCGCGTATGGTTTTTCTAACCTGTATCGTTCCGTGTACCGATCTACGCATCAGAGTCTCTGGAATGTCGCGTATATGAAAACAATACCGTACGAGGAATTTATGGTTCTCAGTTATAATTCATGTTAAATTGAATATTTCTCTAAACGGTTCTCATATCCGTCAATTAACGCGATATTTAAACAAAGTTACTTGTGTTTTATGAACAACTACACATTATACATTAATTTTTTTAAAAATAAGGAAATCGGATTTGGGATTGGTTTTGAAAAAAGAACAAGATATATTAATAATATTATTTATTTAAATAATAAACATTTGTTACACCAGCTCCTGTACCACCTCTTCCTCCTCCTCCTCTTCCTCTTCTTCCCCCTCCTCCTCGTCCTCTCCCATAATGGCGGGAACGCCACTTCTTTTTCCAGTCGTTAAGCTACAATATTGAAGATGTTGTAATGATGTAGAAAGTGCAGACCTCACGTTGTCATACGAATGTAAGAAATGTGTGGATATACATACTTCTTTCCAGTAGCGCTGCGCCAACTCCCGGTGAAGAATATGTGCGCGGTGCGTCTTGGACCGAGTTGCGTCTGGAAGATCTCGGGCTGCGTCTGGAAGATCTTGGGCTGCGTCTGGAAGATCTCGGGCTGCGTCTGGAGGATCTCGGGCTGCGTCTGGAGGATCTCGGGCTGCGTCTGGAGGATGCCGAGCTGCGTATGGAGGATGCCGGGGTGCGTTTGGAAGATACCGGGCTGCGTCTTGAGGATGCCGGGCTGCGTCTTGAGGATGCCGGGTTGCGTCTCCTAGGTGCCTGGCTGCGTCTCCTAGGTGCCGGGCTGCGGCGCGATAGTTCCTTCATCTAAAAAGAAATGGAGAATGAATAAAAATGTTTTTTTCAAATTTCCACTGTTTGGTAATGAAACTTTAATCGAAACATGTCTAAATGGGGTCTCGGCTTCCAAGCAAAATATACACGGTGTTCAACCACCCCTGGGAAAAATTTTAATAGGGGATTCTAGAGGCCAAAATAAGACGAAAATCAAGGTTACTAATTCGTTGATTGAAGCTTCGTTAAAAGGTTATAGAAATATTTACGGCCACACACAGTATATTTTCGGCAAAGAATTTTTTCTCGAAAGTACGTAGGATTGTGTATGTGTACGTTAGCGTCAAAATGCTTTTGAAGCTAAGACACGTGTCGGGGTCGTACGAGAGGATGGCCGATGCAGTTAGGATCGGTGACACGTGTCAGGGTCAATGCATTTAGGACTTTGGCCTGACTCTCAAGAGTATCGTAGGTATCGATACCGGAACCATAAGTCTGTCATCAGACTGGACCCGACGTAGCTGATATTCGAGGCGCGACGAATTCTAGGAGTCGCGGATGTTTTGTTTATGCGTCGGCGATAGAGAGCTCGATCGCCGATCATCAAAAGTACCGTGTGCGTGGCCGATGAAGCGAAGTCATGGTGTCGCACGGCATGTACCCCAGAACCATCGAAGGTAAAACTTGTAACATGTATTCACCAAAAATGATTGTAATTGAGCCCCACAACCAAAAATAATTTTTTCAGAACAATTTGAAATTTTTTTTCTTCGTCGAAAAATTTAGGCACCTAATTAGATTTTCGGTAAAGAATTTTTTCCTCGAAAACGCGTAGGATTTCGGGGGTATATTTAATGACCAAAAATGATTGTAATTTACCCCTGCAATCGAAAATAATTTTTCCGTGAATAATTTGAAATTTTTATAATTTAATTTTTCAATAACTTTTTAACGAAGCTTCAATCAAGAAATTACAGAATCTCCTATTAAAATTATTCCCAAGGGTGGTCGAACACCCTGTATGTTACTCCCGGTTGCCTAGTACTAGGAGCATTTCAATTAAAAGCAAAGCACAAAGAGGAAAATAATATAATTTATTTTAAACTTGGAATTGTTTATTCATCGTGATCGTTTTGTAATCAAAACCCAACCAACTCTCAACAGGAATTGTAGAATGTAGTAACAATAATTATCATTACCTGCAATGAAGTAACTGTTTTTGTTACTCGTAATAGACGAGGTTGGTTTGCAATAACGAATAAATCACAATTCTAAGTTTAAAATAAATTATAATTACTTGTTCGTATTTCTTGTTGATGCGCCCTTAGCGACAAGTAACCTGTGTTTGAAACATAAATATTTTTTACACCAAGCGCAAAGAACTATAGCTAATTTCCCGCATATATGGCACGGATGAATGTCTTTAACCTGTTTTGAAAAACAATAATCTACTGGATTTTCGAAACGTGCCGGACGTTCTTCCATGTATCCACTTTTGCATCACAAATGCTTAAACAAATTTTGAAATCTATGTAAGGACAGTTGATTATGTACAAGAGATTCGAGTTTTATGATATTACTACATTGATGTAAAATAACATCATGATCCAATAAAATGACCTTATCCGAGGAAGTTTTCACAAAGTTTTTCCATATTCGGAAACTACAAACATCAAAAGGCTGTAATCTTCCTGTCGTCTTTTTCGGTATCGTCAGAAAAAGTACTTCTTTTCCTTCAGGAACAAGGTGTTGCAAAACATTTCGGCAGTGTCCACTCCACGAATCTAGTAGGAGAACGCTACGGGGTCCTACGTTTGTTACAAATATTTCAGTAAACCAAGTTTCAAAGTGCTCGGATTTCGAAGCAGTAACATGAACATTTGGAGTATTGAATAGTTTCCTTCACTCTGGGTCCGAATCGTCCGCTTGATTCCTTGAAAACTATGTAAAGCGGTGAAAGCAATTTTCCATTTGCAGATGCAGTAGGTTGTATGGTGTCCCTATGAATAGTTGATGATATGGACTGTACGACAGCTTCAATGGTTTTTGATCCCTTTACAGTTAGCGTTCGACCAGAATGAACTTCTAAATTAAAACCACTTTCGTCCAAATTAAATACATTTTTTGTACCACAAGTATTAATTTTGGATTTCACAAGTTCAATAAAATTATCGATAACTGAATCTATTTCTTGAGAATTTGCACGTTCTCGGTATGTTACAAATTTTGTTATTTTACGTGATACTGTTCCATGCAGTTTTTTAAATTTAAATATCCACGACTTTTATGCTGTAAATGCTGGCAAATCAATGTTTTCTTTTGCTTCTGATGCCCATTTTGCAATATCAATGTCATGGACTATGGATCCTCTTTCAAGGGCATCACGAAACATCGAAAGAGTAAAATCCGAAATATATAATAACTTATCTCTTCGCGTTCCACCTGCTTTTCAAAAAAATTTACACGCAGCTTTATAGACTTCAAGAAACGGTATAACTTCTATTTCAACTATTTTTTAATATCTTTTGTTATTTACGATTTAAGCACGTGCATTGAAAGTGCGGTTGGGATAAAAGGGTTGACATCTCTCTGAAAGTGCAAAACGGGCACGAATGAATTACACCTGCCTTCTTAGATAGGTCTAATAAATGTTTATGCAATATTTCATCAAAATCGGGGTGTATCAGTTCGCGATGTTCCCTTGTCAGTTGTAAAACGCTGCGTTGGTTGAGGTATCATTTTAATCATGATGACACCAACAATCCATTGATGTTTTTATTCCGATATGATGAGAAATATAGAAATTCGAATAAGACATTTTTGTTTGACTACGCGGTATTCTTTCATGTTCGCTAAACGCCGTATCTGGCTTCGCTCGACTGCCCCCTCATCCACTGTACAAAAAATAAAATTCTTCATTTTTCATTGTATCGATGAAAAAGATGGGCCCAAAAGATTTTTGGTGTTCTTCCGATCAAAATGATACCTTTGTTCCCAAACTTTCCCTCCAATGTAGACAGTAGTGTGTATCTTATATTGCTATGGCCCCTTTCCTTTTCTAAACTTTTCTTCTTTCTATGCATGTTCCACATGTTATGCATTGTAATTATTGATGTTTTACATATAGCCGAAAATTGAAAAAAAGAGCGTGTCTTACGGTAAGTCAAGTTACCTCGCCGGAACAAGATAATTCTGCAGGTACCTCTCATAAAGTCGTACTTGAAAGCACATCTGCTGTCAATTCTGTTCCTACCAATACGATACGTCAAGAAGACGTAGGAAATTTGGAAGAGGTTCCAATTATAGAAGAAGTTATAGAAGAAATTAATGAAAAAGTACAGTTTGATATAGAGGAACAGCATACGAAAGAAGATGAAATACAAAATGAAATGTCGGAAGATAATCATACAATACTGATCGACGAAATATCTTCCGTGACGGATATGAACGAAGAAAGGAATGAAGGTATTGAAGATTGTACAGATAACGACTGTAACTGGGTGGTAGAAAAAGATGAACCACAACAGTCGGAAGGAACAATTTCAGAGGAACAATTTCATTTTCCAACAAATAAAAAATTTGGGACAACATTCCACGATTGGCTGTGGCATCGAACATTTTCAAATAATCGAATGCCAACAGTACGGTTTAGAGAAAAAGTACATCGTCCAGTGCCAAATGTGCAATCATGTAGAGCGCATATCCTGCCTTCGGCAGAGTAATGAGAGCATGGACATTAACCACGCCGCTGTGTCTGCAACAATGGTAACAAACGGCGTATACAATCAGCTGGAGGAACTGTTATCCGGTGTAAATGTATCCTGCATGTCGAAAAGAATTTGTGAGAAATGTCAGAATGACATAATCGATGCATTCGAAGTGGCCGCACAACGTGAGATGGAAGATGCTGCGAAAGAGGAAAGAGAACTGGCCATAGCAAGAGGCGATGTATTACCAGGGTGTCATATACCATGGATCGCAGTTGTCGCAGATGGAAGTTGGATGAAACGATCATACCGCGGAGGAGATTATAATTCTCTTTCTGGCGTAGGAGTCATCTTGGGTTATAGCACCAAGAAAGTACTATACGTAAACGTCAAGAACAAATTTTGCATGATTTGCCAAACGGCGGCGAAAAAAAAGGTAGAAGCGCACGAGCATCGGTGCTTTAAAAACTGGGGTCGTAATCAGAGTTCGATTGGCATGGAAAGTGCTGCTATAATCGAAGGTTTCAAATGCAGTACAGAAATGCACGGCCTTGTGTATTCCATATTAGTTGCCGATGGCGATAGCAGTGTATACAAAAAGATATTGGACAATGATCCATATAAAGAGTATATGGTGCACGTACGAAAAATAGAATGCACCAATCACCTGCTACGCAATTTCAGTAGAAAAATTAACGACATCGGAACAAAAGGCAGATACAAAGAGCTAAGAGCTGTTGTAAAAGCTAATGCTCTTCGCCTGCGTACCGGTGTAAAGAAAGCAGCAGTTACCGGTTCAAAGAAAAATTAACACTCGTAGATCAAATAAAAAATTTGAAAGAAGACATGAAAAATGTACCGAGTCACGTTTTCGGAGAACACAAGGAGTGTCAGAGATTAACATATTTCTGCAAGAAATACTCTGGTTCAAACATTGTGAATTACGTTCCACAATTGATGCAAGCTGGTATTTTTCAAAGCATACAGGAAGCGATGCAGCCACTTTTTGCCCAAGCCGAAAGTTTGCTGTACTCTTTCAATAATAATTCTGTTGAGAGTTTTAATAACATCATCGCCAAATTTATCGGAGGCAAAAGGATAAATTTTGGGCGAAGAGGTTCCTATCAAGGTAGAGTCTCCGCTGCTGTCGTACAATTTAATACTAAAGAGGCATTCAGCAAAATGAGCACGGTAATGAATAAACAGCCGACAACCATCGTAAAAAGGATGGAAGAACGTCGTAAGCATGCTGCAGAAATGGCAATAAAATATAAACAAGAAGCGAAAGCATCGTCCTTCCGAAATGAAAAACAATCATGCGACCAGGATTACGGCCGCAGTGCAGAGAAACCAGATATGGACAAAGCAGTATACTTTTCGGAGTGTCAAAGGCACTTGGCTATACTGCATGAGTGGCAAACGATGCGATGCCAGATTGAAGCAGAAACTCGCGATCAAGCAAACAGCGAGAAATGGATAGCTTATAGGAAGAAATTATTAACCGCATCTAATTTTGGCAAAGTATGCCGATTACGAAAGGAAACACCACGGGCAAATACTTTGAAAAGTATAATGTACCCGCAACTTCAACACTTGCATTCAGTGCAATACGGAAGAGAGAATGAGGCAAAGGCGTTGAGACAATTGGAGGAAGAATTAGGAAAACATATTGTCCCGTGCGGCCTGTTTATCGATACCGCTCTGCCTTATTTAGGTACAACTCCTGACAGTGTTGTGGACGACGATACCATCGTCGAAGTGAAATGTCCTGAATCGGCGAAAGATTTATCGTCTGGCGAAGCAATACAGCAAATTCCTACAATACGGCGTATTTTCCGGGGTGGTGAAATGAATAAAAATCATCATTATTATTATCAATTGCAAGGACAATTGCACATAACGCATAGACAAACAGCTTTATTCTGTTTGTGGACGCCAAAAGGAATGACAATTACAACAGTATCGAGAAACGATGCATTCTGGGCAACAGAAATGGAGGAAAAACTGAGGAAGTTTTATGAAGGTTGCATGTTGCCAGAAATTATAGACAGTAGATTTAATCAACACCAGCCAATTAGAGAACCTCCGTACATAAAAACAGGAGGAGCATGTACCACTAAACAATACAGTACATGTTATAACGATGGATGACAACATCGAAGCAGCACCGGCGAGTGCATTCAGCAGATATAAAAAGCTGTTAAATAATCAATTGCAACTAAAATATAATATTGCACCGGCAAGTGCATTCAGCGGATATGAAAAGCTGTTAAATAATCAATTGCAACTAAAATATAATATTGCACCGGCGAGTGCATTCAGCGGATATGAAAAGCTGTTACATAAGCAATTGCAACTACAATGTACCATTGCACCGGCGAATGAATTCAATGGATAGGTGGAGCTGTTGAAAAAGGAATGTAAGTATGATGTATGTGAAAGACACAAAGTAAAGAGGGTCGTCTATAACGGGGGTGGTGATGGGTCCTTTTACATTCTTCTAATAATATATACTTTCACCTATTTTTTCAGCTACAAAATTGTAAGTATAGCACTGAAATTTTTCTTATGCAAATAATTGGATCAATTGAAAATCATTATGAATTTCTCTTTCAGCTATGAATTTCTGACATCTATTTCTGGTAAGCAGTATTATAGGCAAAAATCACCATGTATGAATCGAGGAAAGAAACCAAGGCTTCAGACCCCCTTCCGTACTCCAATCGTTTTCTTCATTTGAATCTCATCATTCTGTAGTTTCAAGCAAGTGGAACATTTTTTTCCACTGAAACTATTTCTTCAGAAGTACCTTCTTCCTCTAGCACCAAAACGTATCATTAATATACCAGCCGAAACTAGGGAGATTAATGTTAAGATATTTCTAATTTAAAAATACATTCTAAGCCTAATATAATCGATACCAAAGAATCACGTATTTATTTTGAATATCGTACAGTCAACAATACTTCACATATTAAAGATAAAGTAGATGATTTTACTCTCTCCGAAGACCAATTAGAAATATTTACGGGTTTAACATGAGAAAATCTATTGCAACTTCGCGAAATGATGACCTCCTTAAGAAATTCTGAACAGCAAACTATTACACAAGCCATCGTCGTTTTTTACTAAAATTACGTACCAGAAATTCAAATAAAATGATAGCTGCAATTCTTGGAATGGAAGATGAACAAAAAATACCGGAATTTTGTACATCTGTTTTAAATTCATTCGAAAAAGATACACTACCATTTCATTTCGGATTCGCGGCCATTTCTCGAAATAATTTGATTCAAAATGAAACATCATTCATTGCTAAACAATTATATAATTTAACAGACCAATTGGCACTGATTTTTGACGGAACATATATTCGACATGAAAAAAGTTTGAATACTGAGTAACAACGAAAATCATATTCCGGCCAACAAAAAGTACCGTTGTGCAAACCTTTTACAATTTGCACAACAAATGGTTATATAGTCGATATACTTGGTCCCTTTTATGCTAACCAAAATGTCGCGGAGATTCTAAAGATTGTTTTGAAGAATCCAACTGGTTTATCAAGTCTTTTAAAATCAGGGGATATTTGTATTGTTGATAGATGTTTTCGTGATGTAAAATTAGATTTAGGAAAATGCGGTTATACAGTTTTGATGCCGGCTTTGAAGGGAAAGCGTAACCAGCTCACTACACAGAATCAAATCAAGCGCGTCGTGTTACAAAAGTTCGCTGGGTAGTCCAAGCGATACACGGAATTCTAGGACAAAAATATAAATTGTTACATCACCAGTTGAACAATAAGTTACTCCCCAAAGTCGGTATATTTTACAAAATAGCAGATTATCTCCACAATACGCTTGGAAAACGTTTGTAGGGCTTTCTAATGAAATAGCAGCGAAAATAATATCATAAGATGGTATCGCAAATACGTTAGCAGTGCAAGTAGAGAATAATCATTGGAATAGGCGAAAATCTCTTTTCAAACTACTTTCAGCTTTCGAGATTCTTGATTTTCTGGAATTAACAGAACAAAACTTAAAAATTCTATTTACGGGAACATACCAATTATCACAAGCCATATCTTACTTAGCAGAAGTTATGGATGAAGATAATAATATAACTGTTCGTTGCCTTAAGCAGACAAAAAATATTATTAAATGTGAAGTAAAATCGCGTCACATCAATAGTAAAACATATAGACGTTACATTAACTACGTACCAAAATTAATCGGTTACTCCGGGATTAAACGCTATTGTTGCGAATGTGCGAATGGTAACCGTATTGTCGGTTGCTGTTCACACGTCGCAGCAATAATTTATTATTTATCACATGCTCGGTACCTTTCACGAATTGTACGTCCTGCAGAAATTCTGAATAACTTATTTTATATCGAAAAGGTAAATCCCGTAATTAGCGTCGCCAGCGACGAAGATTGAGCCATACTTTTTCTTAATCACTTCTAACCTATCCTTCGCCTCTCCTGATGGAAGAAGCCTACCACCATCCCGTGGTTTCCATCGACCAATGAAACTTCATTCAGAAATAAGCATGAAACGATCAAACTGGTACTTAAAAATGCGTTTATTAGAAAAAAGTATCATTGGCAGAGAGTGGGTTAATAGATTTGGCGTGGAATGGCCCTTACGTGTCTACGTTAGATACTGAAGCCGTAGCAAACATTTATATTTATGAAAGAAAAAGAAAAGGAAGGAAAGATCTGCGATCCATTCACAATAGTCAAAGGTAAGAAATTTGAAAGCTAACATTTCACATTAATTTCAATGTAAGAGATGTTAAACAACAATCGTAGTTGACAAAAAAAATAAAGACGCAAAACACGCTCCAAAATTATATTTATACATATTTCAGGTTAAAATATTTGTAAAATGCTTTTAGAGCATTTATAAATAAATATAAAGCATTATTATATAGTTAGAATTTGAAGAAAAAAAAATACTAAGTCCAGAAGAGAGTCTCGAACCTACGGTACAAAAACTTCCAGCGGTTCCGCAGTCGGACACTCTAACGCTACGTCACCGACGCTGTAGAAAACATCGTTGATTTTTTAGGATATACTATGCTCAACGGTTGGCTTTATTTTATTTCTTTCAATTGTTATGAAATTCTACTTAGTGTAGAAACATTAAATAGTATACAAAAACTCATATATTGAAGAATGCATAAAAATTCAACTACATTTTCCACTACAGCGCACCAAAATGAAAAATCTGAAAAAAATTGAGAATAATAGCAATAGCAATACCTGTTTACTGTAAAAGTATAAAAGTAGTTCCGGACCTCCTTCAATACGTAATTGACATTTTTGGGGGTTTCTTATTTTCTCCTACCTGGTTCTTCAATCAAAAAATCTATAAATCTCCCAAAATATGTACCCCGGTACCCGAAATGTCTCTGAATTTTTTTACATTTTTTTACTTAATAAGTCAAGAGAAATTGTACAAAAACATGATTTTCGTTTTCACCCCATTACTACCCCCACGATCGTGATTTCAAGTTAAAAATATGCACACAGAGTTTTTTTTGATAAGCTATCGAATGACCCATCATTCGTTCAATTCGTTTTGGGGGCATATTTGACCACCTTATTCGGCTGTACCCTTTCCTTCATGAACTACTGTAGACCGATGAGAAAATGACAAGCGGGACGGCACAGAGGCAAAGGGAGCACTTCGCACACTCCGCCTTATCCCCACGTTTGATCCTCGCATAGCCACAATCATTCGACTTTAGCAGCACACTTTTACATAGGCGTAGCAGTTCCGTATTTTCGAGGGAAATAGTACTATTGTTCGTGCATCACATTTCATGAGTAAAAACGTAAATACGGAAACTGTGCTGTATTGTTAATAGAATTCAATTATTTTTCCTTACATATACGGAATGTTCGGCTACTCCTGGGAAAAATTTTAATGCGGAATTCTACAGGCCAAAATAAGACGAAAATTAAGAATACCAATTTGTTGATGGAGGCTTCGTTAAAAAGTTATTAACGTTTAAAGTTTCACCCATACTGAATTTTTTTCTCGAAAATGCGCAAGATTTCGGGGGTATGTCTATTCACCAAAAATGATTGTAATTGACCACCGCAGCCGAAAATAATTTTTCCAGAACGATTTGAAATTTTGTTTTTTCGTCAAAAAATTTAGGCGCTTAATTAGATTTTCGGTAAGGAATTTTTTTTCTCGAAAGTGCGTAGGATTTCGGGGTTATGTGTAATGACAAAAAATGATTGTAATTGACCCGCACAACCGAAAATAATTTTTTTAGAACGATTTGAAATTTTTGAATTTAATTGTTAATAACTTTTTAACGATGCCTCCATCAACAAATTGGTATTCTTGATTTTCGTCTTATTTTAGCCTCTAGAAGCCCCGATTAAAATTTTTCCCAGGGTTGGCCCAAATTATCCGCAAATTGGTTTCCAATGTATTGCAAAGATATAGAATTTAAAATTTTAAAAGGGAAGAGAGTCCTGAAGCAAAAACATGTGGGCTGTCTTGAGAGGATGATTGGCGACAAGGAGTGCTTAAATCTTAAAGGTCACGTCTTTATTGAATTTCGAAAAAGTGACGGTAGGCTTGGAAAGTTTATGGTGACAAGGAACCCTTGAAGGCACAGGAAGTTTTCTAATGTTGGAAAGTGCTGTAAGCGGCAAAATGTTTGCCTGCTTATACCGCCCAAATAACTCTGTGAGCAGATCAATTATTCTGCATTTCTCATTTTACCACATGGCAATAATTTCTCTACACTGGATTCGAGTAAAAAGTGGGAAAAACGTTGCTTTTCCAACGACCAACAGTTTCTCCAGAGTAGCCTGCCAGTGCGTATCGAGTGTAACCAAACAGTTTTTTAATTATTTAATTTAAATTCTTTTTTACTATTATAGTAATGTAGTGTTTTTTACAGTTTAGTTTAGTTTATTATCTTGTTTTTAGATTTAGTTAATTTTTTTTATATTTCGTTTTTTACATTTATACATATTTATCTTTTCTACTTTTTGCATTTATATATATTTATCCTTTTTTACTGTTTGCATTTTTTACATTTTTATTTATTCAATATTAGCTTAGTAGTTTTACTTTTTATTAAATTAAATATTTAACAAACGAAATGGAATCTCGAAAGAGGGGCCAAACCATCCATAGTGAAGCGCGAAACATTATTCGGCGTGTAATCAGAAAGTGTGACGAAGAAGCAAACAAAGGGCAATACCTGCATGCCGCAAAGCAATCTAAAGGTCGATTTATACTATCCGTTTACAGCACGGCACGGCACAGCCGGCACGGTTCGGGCAAACATTCTTTCAAGCTGCTAAGATACGAGTATTTATACGTAACGTCGCGGATCCGTTTCGGCACGTTACGTTTCGAACGTGCACATCATCCATTCATGCACGTAACGTTTACAGCATTTCCAGTTTGGGCAGACACTATTGCGGGTATTGGAATAGGAGTGTTTATATCTAGCGTCACAGCACGTTCAGGCACGTTGCGTGTACGGACAGGCATAGATCAGTTTCTTCAACAGAATGTTTGAGTTCGGGCAAGCTCGAAGTCAAGGGCCCCGACAAAAAAAAAGGTCTAAGGTCCTTATCTGCTCGTATTTCTGTCCATTTAGCTAAAATTGTGTATTTACTTTGACTCCACGTCTTCGATGCCAAGAACCACCAGCCTTCTTCCCAAACAGAAAATTCATACTTCGCGCATTTCCCCTTCCATTTTAGAAAATAACCACACCTACTACCACTGTCACGAACCAATAAGCTAAAAAATTGTACATCCCCATCCCCAACATTTTTAACCAATAGCAACGCAACAGAACTTATATAAACCGCAAATACCCTCGAAAAACACAATTTCTCAGTTAAAAATGAGTACGTCAAACACAGGTGCAACGGAATCGCAAAGTATGAAAGATGAGAAATTAATAGAGTTGGTGCGACAACATAGTTTTTTATATAATCAGGAAGAAAGAGGATACAGTGACAATGAGAAAAAGGAAGCTGCTTGGAGAGACATTGGGAAAATTATAAATTTAACCGGTAAGTAACATATAATTACATGTATTTCATTATTTTTCGTGAGGATACAGATTTTTAGTTTCGTTCAGTATTAAAAAAATCTTTAAATGTCTCCCTTACGTGAAACGCGGTTGCAGTATTGCTACCACCTTGCAAGGGGAGACTTTGCATGGTTGTTTCCGCAGGTTCCATACCCATATCCAATGGTCGAAAATCACGAGATGACAAAATATAATTATGCAAAATACATGTCGTTAAAATAATTTTATCGACATTTTGCGGGTGTAATTGCATTCTTCGTAAATAAATTCGGAATTTTTGTACTAAAATTCCGAATGCATTTTCCGACACTCGTCTTGCTCGTGAGTGTCGATGATTATATTGTCGTTTGGCGAGATCATGGATTTGTGGTTTCGGATACGGTCTTAATAAGTATTTTTTCAAAGGAAAAGCTTCATCGCCAACAATAACATGAGGCATTACAGTATTAGTACCCGGTAATTCCGCATCTTCTGGTATATTCAATTTATTTTGTGCAAGGCACTTTCCCAATTTTGAATGGCTGAATATTCCTTCATCGCTATTCTTCCCGTACGATCCAATATCGACGGCTATGAATTTGTAATTGGCATCTACCAAAGCCAACAGCATAATAGAAAATGTTTTTTTGTAATTATAGTACAAAGAGCCGCTGTTAGGTGGTGCGAAAATTTGTACGTGCTTTCCATCCAATGCACCAATGCAATTGGGGAAATTCCATACTCTCCAAAATTCCTCCGCTATTTCAAGCCATTTTTCCCGACTGGGTATACTCATGTATTCTGGCATTAGTTGTTTGATAATTGCATTGCAAACTTCAATCACAATACGTGATACTGTTGTGTGCCCTAGTCGATAACTGAATGCAATTGTCTTATATGAATCACCAGTTGCTAAAAATCTGGAAAACAGTATATATATATACAGGGTGGGGCAGTAACTATTAGCACCTCAGATATCTTGGAAACTATAAGTTCCACAGAAATATTTGCTAAAGTAAATTGCACAGTACGAAGGGCGCTATTGGCTGGCGATAATAATTTTTTTGCAGGTGGAGGTACTTCGGACATTTCAAGGTCACATCCATTTCTTTAAATGGATCGGTATGTTTTTGCTTCCGTATCACGATAGAGGATCTTAAAACGAGTTCAACGACCTATTATACAAGGTCATTGAAGGTCATAGAAAGTAGAGAAAGGCGATAATACTTACGGTTTTCGTAGTAAATGAAACATGTTTATAGTAGGTGTTCGAAATGATGACATCACTGTCAATGCACCGTTCGATTCTTTTTACGATTAATTGACTTGCAAGTCTTACAGCGTCAGAACTTATTGATTTATTGATGCACAGGCTGCAATAATTCGCTGTTGCATATCGTGAGATGTAGTTGGTACTTCTTTGTACACTTTCTCTTTCAGTGTTCCCCACAGAAAGAAATCTAAAGGTGTTATGTCTGGTGAACGAGCTGGCCACAATATTGGACCGCCGCGTCCAGTCCAACGATTTCGAAATTATTCATCGAGTTCCCTTCGCGCAATCGATGAATAATGTGCTGGGCATCCATCATGTTGATACCACATGGTTTGTCGTGTAAATAAAGGTAACTCTTCTAGCAAAAGACCCAATGTATCCTTAATAAAATTAGCATAGACGTTGCCATTCAAATTTCCATTGATAAAATAAGGTCCAATAATTTTATCACCTATGATACCGCACCTTACATTCACAGACCATTGTTTTTGATGTTCAACCTGTCGCAGCCAATGTGGATTTTTCGCTGCCCATAAATGCATGTTATGCAAATTAACATTCCCGTGATTTGTGAATGTTGCTTGATCAGTAAATAAGACGGTATTAAAAAAAAGCTCATTGTTTTGAATCTGACGTATAGCCCATCGACAAAACTCAACGCGATTCATGAAGTCGTTCCCATGCAATTCTTGGTGAAGACTAACGTGATACGGATGAAATTTGTGACGGTGCAAAATACGAAGTACGCTCCTCCTACTAATGCCAGATTCGCGTTCAATTGTCGCGAACTAGTATGAGAATTTCTAGACACACTAGCGAGCACACCGATTTCCATTTCTTCGTTAATTACTCGTTTCTGGCGTTCACTTTTACGAACACTTAAACTACCGGTTTGCCTAAGTATGGCATACACATTTTTAAATGTTTGACGCGAAGGCTGAGACCGATGTGGATATCGTTCAGCATACAAGTTTTTCGCCCTTACAGAATTTTGTTGGCATTCTCCATAAATAAGAAGCATATCAACCTGCTCTTCAAACGGATACATCGTGCCGGATTGACCGATTTATCGATACTAATCTTATGATGTTTATCTTACTCTGCAAACTATTAAAGTGTCCTTCAAGCAGTGTTTATTCTCAGTGAAGTAAACGGTAAGCATTACGCATTCCTCTACTGTTGACAATACGTATGTTTCATTTACTACCAAAACCGTAAGTATTATCGCCTTTCTCTACTTTCTATGATGTTCAATGACCTTGTGTAATAGGTCGTTGAACTCGTTTTAAGATTCTCTATCGTGATACGGAAGCAAAAACATACCGATCCATTTAACAAAATGGATGTGACCTTCAAATGTCCGAAGTACCTCCACCTGCAAAAAAACTATTATCGCCACCCAATAGCGCCCTTCGTACTGTGCAATTTACTTTAGCAAACATTTCTGTGAAACTTATAGTTTCCAAGATATCTGAGGTGCTAATAGTTACTGCCCCACCCTGTATATATATTAAGTTTACAATACTTATATGCGTGGTAATTATTAATTTTATTTCATCTTTCCAGCTAAAGATTGCAAAAAACAATGGATATTGTTACGAGACTGCTTTCGTAGAGCCCTAAAAAAAAGGAGAGATACCAGCAGCGGGCAGGCCTCGACAAAAATAAGAAAATGGAAATTCGAGGACGAAATGTCTTTTTTAATTCCATATTTCAAAGAGAGGGAATGTATTACATCACTAGATACAGCCGATAATTTAAATGTAGAAGTAAATGATATTGTGCAGGAAACTACTGATTTTACCCCCAACGAAATTTCATCGCCCAACCCAGGTAATATACACGCAATAGTCAATAAATCCAAAAATAATAAAAAAAGAAAATCAGAGACGGCATCCGAAACAGTAATGAATTATATTTTACAAAATAGAAATATCGATGACAGTAACACAATATTTTTTAAAAGTTTAGCAGCAACAGTAAATAAATTAACTCCGTATAATCAAGCAATAGCCAGGGCCCGGACCTTCGCAATAATTTCAGAACTAGAATTACAGGAATTATCTAATAAAAATGACCATACCACATGCACTTTAATTACAACACCTCTGCCATCTTCATCACCACATTTACAAAACCCAAGTACTTCCTCCAAATACGTATAGCAATTTTTCAAATAAACCCGACGGATAGAAATAAATAAATTTTTGTACTTTTATATTATTGTATTTTTATTATATTGTATTATATTATATATTTTTATATTAATTAATTACGAAGAAATAATGTTTTTGTATTTTTATATTGTTTGTATTATTAAACATACCTCAAACATACTGCCAGTTTTTCTCTTGGGTATATAGCCTCCTTGAATACTGTGTCTTCCTTAGTAATAGAATTTTCAATTTTTTCCAAAAGTAAATTAAAACTATTAATGGGCATTCGGAAGTACTGGAAGAATTTTTCTTCATCATCCATTAAATGTTTATATAGTGTCCAATACTCTCCATCAATTTTTCTTCTTTTTAGCATGTTATGTACCGAAAAACGTCGTTTCCTCACTTTCCTTTCTTCCTTTTCATCTAATAGTAACGGTACGCAGCATAAATCTTCCACGGATAAATGTGAAAACATTTTTAACTTCTTCTAATTCACAATCACAGATTAAAAATTTTTCACGATTGTCGTTACCGAATGTACACTAAAGGAATGAACTTTTGCGCAGACTAAAAATGCGAAGGCGTAACTCTGTCAAAATTCATCTAACTCTCCGTCTTGATTTTTCCCATAAGGAAACCTTGGTCTCCCCTGTCAGGGTGACAACAGCGAACATTGCCTACTGGAGGGAGGATTGGTCAAGCCAATCCTTATCGTCGTCACCTTGGCAGGGCGGTTCCTAACAATTTGCAACATTCCCGCCCACGCTGCTGTCGTGTCCAGGTAGATCATGCAGGAGTGAGCGAGAACGTTGCGTTGTTACTAACTTATTTGGGAAATGCCCAACGACCGCGAGACCCCGGTGGTCCGCAGCTGTGCGCCAACGCGGGTTTACGATACGTCAATCGCTATTGAGACAAGGAAGAGCTCCAATGATTTCAAGTCCCGTGTGGAGTTTGGAGGTTCCTTAATGACCGTATCCTAATTTGTTCAAGTAAAAATGTCTTGAAAGCCTAATCCTCAAAAATAGCGGAGAAGTCACGTCCGTATCATAAACCCGCTTGTTTTGTGCAGTAGCACAATGTCGCACGGCAACTTAATTTTGTGCAAACTGTTTAGGGGGATACGTTTGGAGGCTCCAATATGAGATATCCGCCAGATGAAGTCTTCGGTCTGTTGATTCGTGTTCTATGTCCTTCTCAGTGTTGTCGGTTTGATTTTTTGACTCAATCTGCTCTCTGGCGTATCCAAGGCCATGGGAGGAAGTATCGGTTGCTGATTAGTTTTGCATTACTAATACACAGGCCAATCATTTTAACGGCGAGGTTGGTCGGTGGGAGGCGGTATGTAATAGTGGTTTTTAATAATTTTTTGCGGGCCTGGGTTTTTCCGCGAGGAGGTTACGGGCACGGGTCAGCACTTGGTGTCCAAATGTTTCGCGCGGTACCTGAGTCTGGTCATAAAACATCTGGCACCGGTCGTCGATGTTATTACAGGTAGTAAAATCATAGAGCCACTGGATTTGGAGAACCATGCAGATTTTAAGTGAATTTACTAATTAAATAGCCGCCTTACGGGCACTAGGTAGTAAGCAAAAACCTTGATTGTTTATGAAAGGTGTGACTCTATATCCGCTGGCTTTATGAATTTACTGTTACGCTGCAACACCGCTCGCTGTACCGACCCTGAACAGTGAGGTCTCGACAGATGAGCCGTGCCGGAACCAAAACGTTACGTGCCGAAACGCAAGAGGGCATTTGCTTGAACCGTGCCGTGCCGTGCCGTAAACGGATAGTATAAATCGACCTTAATACGCGTATTGCGGACTATACCGGTGTTTCCGTATCAACGATGACGAGGATCCGGAAGGAAGACTCCGGAGTCCACGGAAGATGAGCTTCTTTCATCTCCTGGGAAAAAGCGTCCGAAAAGAATTGAAAAGAAGTTCCATTGTTCGGAAGAAGATAGGACTGTGATACGAAATATAATTTACGATTTTTATACCAAAAAGAAAATTGTACCCAGTGACGCAAAATTATTAGCCGCAATAAGAGAAAAAATTGAATTCGGGCTATAAATGGAAAAAGTAGCAATATTAGAAAATTCTTAATAGAACGGCCACAAATTGTTGCTTGGAGATGCAAATATTTAAAAGCACTTCAGTATTATCGTGCTCAGAACAAAAATATAATTTACATCGATGAAACTTTGGTGAATAATACCCTATCTTTTGGAAAGTGTTGGCAAAATGAGCACATGATTGGCATTGTGGAAAACACCAGTGCATCCTATCGATTCATAATTGTACATGCTGGAGGGAAGACAGGATTTGTGAATGATGCCAAATTAATGTTTAAAGCCCGTTCTGAAACTGGAGATTATCACGGACAAATGAATGGGGATAATTTTCAAAGGTATATATACATTAACATGAAATTAAATTACATGTGTCTTTAATTAACTTCTATTTCTTAGTGAATTAGATATTTGATAAGTTATCCTACTCACGTTTCACAGTTGTTCCTAATACAAAAATTGTTAACAGATGGATCCCAGAAAAATGGTTACCAAACATTCCCGAAGATACAATTATTATACTGGATAATGCACCTTATTATTCGGTACAAATAAATAAGCCTCCTTCCAAATATGCTACAAAGCCAAAAATGATTGAATGGCTTACAAAAAACAATATTCCTTTTGCTGAAAGCATGCTGCCATATGAATTATACGAACTAATCGAGAAAAATAAAACTAAAGAAAAAACTCATAAAATCGATGAAATTTTTAAAGCAGACGGACACACAATGTTAAGATTGCCGCCCTATATGTGCAAACTGAATCCAATAGAATTAATTTGGGCACAAGTGAAACGAAAAGAAAAAGGAAAATAATCCCTCCACTTTGACTAGTGCCAAATTATACAAATTAACAGATGATGCTGTAAATTCTATAACGCCTGAAGATTGGAAAAAAGCTGTGAGCACGTTGACAAGCTGGAAAAGCAGTATTGGGAGAAAGATAATTTATTAGATACTATGATGGCAGAATTGACAATTGAAGACAGCAATTCTAAAACTGAAAGCTCAAGTGGAAGCAGTCTTTCAGAAGATATGGAATAAGTAAGTAACAGCCTGATATTTATGTATAAGTAATTGTAAATAAGTGTATTAAAAAACATAATGACATTTTTATTTGGTTTGTAGATGAAACTCTATAATCCGAACCTACGCCCTTGGTTTAAAATCCACCGCAACGCAAACGTCGTCTCATCTTACTTTGTCTGGAAACGTCTTTGTCAGGCGACGCGATTAGTATGTGTGACCGGATCGGCTCACAGCGCGCGACGATCTAGAATGCGTGTGCATGAGCTGTCTTATCGACGACGACCAATCGTACCCGCATACCT